>NC_135818.1:79094254-80409633 GCF_964213995.1 Mustelus asterias
GGGGATCCTCGTGGCTCTGCTCCTAGGCCTAGCCAAGCTGGACCTTCATAGGGCCAGGCACCGGCGGTGGAGGGGGCCGTCCGTCCTGACTGTCTGCCCCTCCTTTGTGGCTACTTTCGCTGCTGGGTGCCCCTGGAAAAGGAGCACAGTGGTTGCTGGCACCATCAAGACCTCCCGTGCCCATTGGGCACCGCGGGGGCTGCTCTGTTTTATCAATCCCTTCAATCACAATTTGTTTTGATATTTTAATTTTGATTTAATTTGTTTTATTATTGTCACATGTATTAGGACACAGTGAAAAGGATTGTTCCTTGCACACTATACAAAGCATACCATTCATAGAGTACATAGGGGAGAAGGAAAGGAGAGGGTGCAGAATGTAGTGTTGCAGTCATAGCTAGGGTGTAGAAAAAGATCAGCTTAATACGAGGTAGGTCCATTCATTAAGTTGATCTTTCTCTACACCCTAGCTATGACTGTGACACTACATTCTGCACTCTCTCCTTTTCTTCTCTATGAACGGTATGCTTTATCTGTATAGAGCGTAAGAAACAATACTTTTCACTGTATGTTAACACATGTGACAATAATAAATCAAATCAAATCAAAAGTCTGATGGCAATAGGGAAGAAACTGTTCTTGAGTTGTTTGCTACATGATCTTTTTCCCGACAGAAGAAGGTAGAAGAGAGAATGTCCGGGGTGCATGAGGTCCTTAATTATGCTGGCTGCTTTCCCGAGGCAGCGGGAAGTGTAGACAGAGTCAATGGATGGGAGGCTGGTTTGCGTGATGGATTGGGCTACGTTCACAACCCTTTGTAGTTTCCTGCGGTCTTGGGCAGAGCAGGAGCCATACCAAGCTGTGATAGAACCAGAAAAGATGCTTTCTATGGTGTATCTGTAAAAGTTGGTGAGAGTCGTAGCTGACATGCCAAATTTCCTTAGTCTTCTGAGAAAGTAGAGGCGTTGGTGGGCTTTCTTAACTATAGTGTCGGCATGGGCGGGGACCAGGACAGGTTGTTGGTGATCTGGACACCTAAAAACCTGAAGCTCTCGACCTTTTCTACTTCATCCCCGTTGATGTAGACAGGGGCATGTTTTCCACTACGCTTCCTGAAGTTGATGACTATCTCCTTCATGATCGTTAGGTTTCCTTTGAGATTGTTTCTCTTGATGCAGCCTCCCTTTAAAGAACTGCATTTCTAATTGAACCCTCGGTTAGTTGATTTAGTTTATTTGTTGAACCAAAAGAAGTCCAGTCATGGGTTAAATGCGTATTGTGATTCCCCACACCCGATTTTGGCAGTTATCCGATTTAACCCCCTTGAAGTTACAAGGAAGTGTGGGTGAATTGCTGAGATAGCCAAGCTGATATCTGATGTAGAGACGCACACTCTATCCGCCTGATAAAGTACAATCAGGGAATCTCTTGTTCCGTTGGTTCTGTCTGTACCGCTGGTCTCACAGAGTCTCTTCTTAGAAAAGTAATCTTAAGAAAAATAGAGCCCCCGGTAATCTGAAATGGAATCATTCTGCTAATTTAACTTGCAATATTTATGTCATTAGAACTGCTTATCGCAGCTCTCCAGCCTGTTTGTGTTGGTCTATCATGATAGCAGGATTCGCACAGAAACACATCACACATAACTTTTCCCCAGTTTATACTTTGTTTCAAAGTAATCTCCACAGACTACACCCTCCTATTCTTGTGATTATAAAATTGTTCTACCATCTATAACATTACTTATGCCATCGCCACCCCATTTCGCTTCGTTTCATCATCCGTGTTTTTGGTTATTGGCTGGGAATACTGCAGTGAGTAACTCACCTCCTGACTCCCCAAAGTCCACCATCTACAAGACACAAGTCAGGAGTATGATGGAATACTCCCCACTTGCCTGGATGGGTGCAGCTCCAACAACACTCAAGAAGCTTAACACCATCCAGGACAAAGTAGCTTGCATGATTGGCACCCCATCTACAAACGTCCACTCCCTCCACCACCGACGCTCAGGGGCAACAGTGTGTACTATCTACAAGATGCACTGTAACAATACATCAATACTCCAAAGATCCTTAGACAGCATCTTCCAAACCCATGACCACTTCCATCTAGAAGGACAAGGGCAGCAGATACATGGGAACACCACCACCTGGAAGTTCCCCTCCAAGTTACTCACCATCCTGACTTGGAAATATATCGCCGTTCCTTCACAGTCACTGGGTCAAAATCCTGGAATTCCCTCCCTAACGGCATTGTGGGTCAACCCACAGAACATGGACTGCAGCGATTCAAGAAGGCGGCTCACCACCTTCTCAAGGGCAACCAGGGATGGGCAATAAATGCTGGCCAGCCTGTCCCACGAATGAATTTTTTAAAAATCAGCTGTGAGATAACGACTCTGAGGATGTCTGTGCGGTGTCCTCCATTACATCGCCATGGTAAATTTGGTGGGAATCCTATTTTTTTTATAGAAACCCTACAGTGCAGAAGGAGGCCATTCGGCCCATCGAGTCTGCACCGACCACAATCCCACCCAGGCCCTACCCCCACATATTTACCCGCTAATCCCTCTAACCTACGCATCAGGACTCTAAGGGGCAATTTTTAACCTGGCCAATCAACGTAACCCGCACATCTTTGGACTGTGGGAGGAAACCGGAGCAAACCCACGCAGACACGAGGAGAATGTGCAAACTCCACACAGACAGTGACCCGAGCTGGGAATCAAACCCAGGACCCTGGAGCTGTGAAGCAGCAGTGCTAACCACTGTGCTACCGTGCCGCCCTATGGTTTATGACTAACCAGCAGTAAAAGTCCCTGAGGAAATATGGCAGTGAGTTTTTTTTTTAACAGAACAGAATTTCATCTGATTTGAAATAAAAGCAGAAAATTCTGCAAAATCTCAGCCGGTCTGGCAGATTCTGTGGAGTGAGAAACAGAGTCAAAGTTTCCAGTTTGGTATGACCCCCATCACACTCCTGATTTGCGTCTTGTAGATGGTGGACAGGCCTTGGGGCGTCAAGAGGTGAGTTATTTACATGAGTGATAGCTCTCACTTCCACCCAGCCCAGCTTTACTGTGCCTCCTCCACCCCAACCCTACCCCACACGTCGCGTTATCAGCACAGGCTCAGGGATGGTCACTTAGATAGAGCTGCTGATGGATGGGTGAAGCGTAGTGGAGAACATGTCCCTGTCTACATCAACGGGGATGAAGAAGAAATAGTTGAGAGCTTCAAGTTTTTAGGTGCCCAGATCACCAACAACCTGTCCTGGTCCCCCCATGCCGACACTATAGTTAAGAAAGCCCACCAATGCCTCTACTTTCTCAGAAGACTTGGGAAATTTGGCATGTCAGCTACGACTCTCACCAACTTTTACAGATGCACCATAGAAAGCATTCTTTCTGGTTGTATCACAGCTTGGTATGGCTCCTGCTCTGCCCAATACCGCAAGAAACTACAAAGGGTCATGAATGTAGCCCAATCCATCACGCAAACCAGCCTCCCATCCATTGACTCTGTCTACACTTCACACTGCCTCGGCAAAGCAGACAGCATAATTAAGGACCCCACGCACCCCGGACATTCTCTCTTCCACCTTCTTCCTTCAGGAAAAAGATACAAAAGTCTGAGGTCACGTACCAACTGACTCAAGAACAGCTTCTTCCCTGCTGCTGTCAGACTTTTGAATGAACTTACCTTGCATTAAGTTGATCTTTCTCTACACCCTAGCTATGATTGGAACACTACATTCTGCACTCTTTTGTTTCCTTCTCTATGAACAGTATGCTTTGTCTATATAGCGCACAAGAAACAATACTTTTCACTGTATGTTAATACATGTGACATTAATAAATCAAATCAAATAAGTCTGAGGTCACGCCCCAACGGGCTCAAGAACAGCTTCTTCCCTGCTGCTGTCAGACTTTTGAATGGACCTACCTTGCATTAAGTCGATCTTTCTCTGCGCCCTAGCTATGACTGTAACATTACATTCTGCACTCTCTCCTTTCCTTCTCTATGAACGGTATGCTTTGTCTGTGTAGTGCGCAAGAAACAATACTTTTCAAAGTATACTAAAATCAAATCAAATCAAAAGACATAGAGTGGTGGGTGTGTGGTGGGCGGTTGTGGTGGGTGCAGTGGGGGGGGGGTTGTGATGGGTGGGGGGGAGGATAGCTGGGTGAATTTTACAGTGAGATGATTCTGAAAAGCGATGCACAAGAGCTGGCGAACCGGACTGCAATCTCCAGAGACCCTCCAGGCTGAACCTGTGCATCATCCAGCACCACGCACCTCCCCGCCCCCGAACCCCTGCCCCCCCACCCCCGAACCCCTGCCCCCCCACACCTGAACCCCTGCCCCCCCACCCCTGAACCCCTGCCCCCCCACCCCTGAACCCCTGCCCCCCCACCCCTGAACCCCTGCCCCCCCACCCCTGAACCCCTGCCCCCCCACCCCTGAACCCCTGCCCCCCCACCCCTGAACCCCTGCCCCCCCACCCCTGAACCCCTGCCCCCCCACCCCTGAACCCCTGCCCCACCACCCCGAACCCCTGCCCCCCCACCCCTGAACCCCTGCCCCCCCACCCCTGAACCCCTGCCCCCCCACCCCTGAACCCCTGCCCCCCACCCCTGAACCCCTGCCCCCCACCCCCGAACCCCTGCCCCCCACCCCCAAACCCCTGCCCCCCACCCCTGAACCCCTGCCCCCCCACCCCTGAACCCCTGCCCCCCCACCCCTGAACCCCTGCCCCCCCACCCCTGAACCCCTGCCCCCCCACCCCTGAACCCCTGCCCCCCCACCCCTGAACCCCTGCCCCACCACCCCCGAACCCCTGCCCCCCCACCCCCGAACCCCTGCCCCCCCACCCCTGAACCCCTGCCCCCCCACCCCTGAACCCCTGCCCCCCACCCCCGAACCCCTGCCCCCCCACCCCCTGCCTGTCCCCTCCCCCCTCCCCACCCCCTACTGCCCTCCCCGCCTCCTCCCCCCCTCCCCCCTCCTCCCCTCCCCACTCATTCCACCCTCGCCTCACCCCCTCCCCCCTCCTCCTCTCCCCACCCATTCCACCCTCGCCCCCCCCCCCCCCACCCCTCCACCCCAAGCTTCCCGCGACAGCTCGTCTCCGTCGCGAGATAAATCCGAATAGAAACAAATCCCCAACACTTTGGAAAGAAATTGGGAGGGTGACCGTCTACAGCAGCTGTGACAGAGATTCTTCAAGAAGGGCCTGCTATTAACATGGCATCTTCTCACATCTACTCAGTAACATCTCAAAGCACATCACACGCAACGCCACTTGACAAAGTGCCACGTATTCAGCTTGCCTGCAGAGTTGAAGGCCCGAGGCTCACAGGGTCAAACACAGCACACACACAAGGCTGACTAGAGGATAGAACACAGAGAGCTGAGCTAAGCGGCTGTTTGTCTGGATGGGGGGGGGGGGTTGTGGGTTATATGCTGAGTCCTCCAGCATTCAAACATGGGGCTTTTACAGCCTTTGATAAAATGGTTTGCAGAGGCGTTGAGGAGGGGGGGTGTGGCGGAGATGGGGGGCAGTCAGGGAGGGGGTGAGGAGGAGGCACAGCTGGCATCGCACTTGGAAGTGTTAAACAGCAAGGAATAGACTTCAAACGAAGGGACACAGGCTGGCAGAGTGGCAGTGACTGTTTGCTGAAAGTCTCTGAAGGATTCAGGGCCTAACCAAGCAGTTAGTGAAAATATGTTATAATCAGAGGCAGAGGGCGGAGTTTTACCGTTGCGCATGCCACGGGAATCAGAGCGGGCGAGGGGCGGACCATAGAAATGTCCGTTGACCTCTGGCTAGATTTTACGGTTTCGGGACGGGCGAGGCCGGAGAATTCCGCCCACAAACGTCATCTGGTTCCACTGACCCGCTGCTAGCCCCGGCTAGACTGGCTCCAATCCTGGGCACCAGGTCTGAGGAAGGATGTGAGAGGGAGCCGGGTTGAGCGATTAGAGCTACCTGGGTAAACTAGGAAAAGGAGTGCATGGTACACACAGTGCCACACCCGGGCGAGACGTGGATTGAGCGAGAAGGTGCAAGTTTGGCTGAGGTGGGCATTTGGGGCGGGGGCTCCAGTTGTTGGTGAGTTTCCTTCCTTCTCTCCAAGCTGGGTCAGTGCAACTTTCTATTAGTTAAAGAAAGAAAGAGTGTTGGACAGAAATGGCAGGGCTGACATGAGCCGTGGCTGCAGCACGTGGGAATGTGTGCAACGCACTGCAATCCTGGACAACCCCTACATAGTAGGCCATTCAGCCCATCGAACCTACTTCACCATTCAATGCGATCATGGCTGATCATCCCCTTCAGTGCCTTGTACCCTAAACTGCTCCAGCTTCCTTCAAACATCCTTTCCGGATGCATCACAGCCTGGTATGGCCAAGACCAAGACCGCAAGTGTAGTGGGGGCTTCTGTCAGTGGGCTGATTCTCTTAAAAACTTAAGAAAACATAAGAATTAAACTTGCAAATAATTCTCAGTTTAAGACGTAATTAAAAATTTATTCAAAATAAACGTGGGTGGCACAATGGCACAGTGGTTAGCACTGCTGCCTCACAGCGCCAGGGACCCGGGTTCGATTTCCGGCTCAGGTCACTGTCTGTGTGGAGTTTGCACGTTCTCCCCGTGTCTGCGCGAGTTTCCTCCGGGTGCTCCGGTTTCCTCCCTCAGTCCAAAGATGTGCGGGTTAGGTTGATTGGCCATGCTAAATTGTCCCTTAGTGTCCTGGGATGTGCAGGTTAGAGGGATTAGCGGGGTAAATGTACGGAGTTGTGGGGATAGAGCCTGGAGTGGGATTGTTGTCAGTGCAGACCCGATGGGCCGAATGGCCTCCTTCTGCACTGTAGGGGTTCGATGATTCTATCAAAGACAGACAAGACATTCATCTCGGATGCAGGAGGCCTTTGAATGGTCGAATAGTTCAAGTTAATGCTAAAGACCCCTCCAAAGATAGAATCTGAGGCACTGAGCCAAAATTCATTACAATTCTATCTTGCCGATAGCTGAGATACTCCTTCAGATTAGCTTAGACTTGATTTCATTTCACATTAACACGTCAGTCCAAAACATGACAGATTACCTCAGCCAATTGAGATACACATTCCAAAGATGTGCGGGTTAGGTTGATTGGCCAGGTTAAAAAAAATTGCCCCGTAGAGTCCTGGGATGTGTAGGTTAGAGGGATTAGCGGGTAAATATGTGGGGGTAGGGCCTGGGTGGGATTGTGGTCGGTGCAGACTCGATGGGCCGAATGGCCTCCTTCTGCACTGTAGGGTTTCTATGATTTCAATGATTTCTATGACACTGCTTGACTTAATGATCTTTCGTTTGCCAATCCAGAAGGCGGATTACCTTCCCCCGGCAGGGTTTACCTCCTCGTTGCTATGTCTCCCCAAGGACACTACCATTCAAATGCCTTTCCCATCGGCACTTTGCCAAGGCAATCGACAGTATCAGCCCTGGGCCCGAGGACCTGATACCTTCGACGCCTGGGCAATAGGGCCTTTCGCTTTTGACATTAAATGTTTTAGAATTTGTCCCGAGTTTGAAACCTCATTGCATTCCTGCTGACTAAATGGCTTTTGGCTACTGAACTTTTGAACTTTTATACTCTCTGCAGTGCTCGCTTTTGGCTGTGGCTAACAGATATTTTGATTAAACTTAATATATTAATATATATTATTATTTAATATAAATATAGATACTTAACATTAAAATCATTTCTCATTTATTTTTAATAGCATTTAGAATTCACATCTGAGGAAACCGTTAACATTATCTTCTTGGATTTAGTTGCTGCTAAAACTAAGAATCTGGCTGTGGCTCCGCTCGTTAACTCAGAACCCCACTTTCCACAGCAAGGAACTACAAAAGATCATGAATGTAGCCCAATCCATCACGCAAACCAGCCTCCCATCCATTGACTCTGTCTACACTTCCCGCTGCCTCGGCAAAGCAGCCAACATAATCAAGCACCCCCACGCACCTCGGACATTCTCTCTTCCACCTTCTTCCGTCGGGAAGAAGATACAAAAGTCTCAGGTCACGTACCAACCGACTCAAGAACAGCTTCTTCCCTGCTGCTGTCAGACTTTTGAATGGACCTACCTCGCATTGAGTTGATCTTTCTCTATACCCTAGCTATGACTGTAACATTACATTCTGCACTCTCTCATTTCCTTCTCTATGAACGGTATGCTTTGTCTGTATAGCACACAAGAAACAATACTTTTCACTGTATGTTAATGCATGTGACAATAATAAATCAAATCAAATTATATCATTGGGATTTAAACGTACTCAGTGACTGAATTTCCACTCCCTCTGGGGTAGAAAATCGAAAAGATTCACAGCCCTCCGAGTAAAGAAATTTCCCCTCACCTCAGTCCTACGTGGCCTTCCCCTTATCCTGAGTCCGAGACCCCTGGGGCAAGACTCCCCCAGCCAGGGGAAACATTCCTTCTTCATCTACCCTGTCCAGCCCTGTAAGAACTCTGTGTATTTGAATGAGATCATCTCTCATTCTCTAAACTCCAGAGAACCAAGGCACATTCTATTCCAGGCTTCCTCATAGCAGGGGGCCTGGGTAAGATGCTACTCAGAGAGTCGGTGCAGATCCAATGGGACGAATGGTCTCCTTCTGCTCTGTAGGGATTCTAGACTCTACCACAGTCTCACCCATGAGTGATCCAAAATGAGGGACTTGGAGAGTCAGTCTGGAGTTAGGAGACTGAGGGACTTGGAGGGTGAGTGCTGAGGCTGAGGGACTGTGAGGGACTTGGAGGGTGAGTGCTGGGACTGAGGGATTGTGAGGGACTTGGAGGGTCAGTGCTGAGGCTGAGGGACTGAGGAACTTAGAGGGTCAGTGCTGGAACTGAGGGACTGAGGGACTTAGAGGGTGAGTGCTGAGGCTGAGGGACTGTGAGGGACTTGGAGGGTGAGAGCTGGGACTGAGGGATTGTGAGGGACTTGGAGGGTGAGTGTTGAGGCTGAGGGACTGAGGAACTTAGAGGGTCAGTGCTGGAACTGAGCGACTGAGGGACTTAGAGGGTGAGTGCTGAGGCTGAGGGATTGTGAGGGACTTGGAGGGCGAGTGCTGAGGCTGAGGGACTGTGAGGGTCTTGGAGGGTCAGTGCTGAGGCTGAGGGACTGAGAAACTTAGAGGGTCAGTGCTGAGGCTGAGGGACTGTGAGGGACTTGGAGGGTGAGAGCTGGGACTGAGGGATTGTGAGGGACTTGGAGGGTCAGTGTTGAGACTAGGACACTGTGAGGAACTTGCACTCACTTTGATCTCAATGTGATTTCTTCAATGAGGTATTCTGCTGTTGTTATCTGTAAGATGTAGAAATGCTGCCATCTAGTGGATTCTATAAGCAAGGCAGCTCAATGTCTCTCACAACAAGGAGCTGTCCCAGGTTACTCACAGCCAGCCCTGAGTTCAGCAGCCAGTGATAAAGGACACAGGGTTGTCTCATTCTTGTTTGCTCTGACAAACCTCGGCGCACAGAGTGCACAGCACCACACACACAGACAGAGAGGAAACGAAAAAGGCTAGAATGTGTGGTTCGTGACACCAAGCTTTCGGTTTAAGAAGCTGAGAATTGGAAGAACACGAGTCAACTGTTGGATTAACAGCCACAATGTTTGTCTGGAGACCAGCCCAGTGTCAAAGAGGTGTAATGGACTGGAGAGTGCCAGGAGAGGTTGTGTGTACAGACCTCCAGAAAGTATTCAATACATCAGCATCAGTACAAGAGATCACGAGCAAAGATCTGAGTGCACAGATCCGGAATCTTACCGTCCCGCCTGCCTCGGGAATCAGAGCGGGCGAGGGGCAGACAATGGGAAAGGTCCGTTGACCTTGGGCGGGATTTTAGGGTTTCGGGACGAGCGAGGCCGTAAAATCAATTGGTTGGCAAGTAGGTGCAGAGAGTAGGGATGGAGGGTTAATTCTCTGCTTGCAGACGTGACAAGTGGTGTTCTCCTGGAATCTATAAGAAGTCTCACAACACCAGGTTAAAGTCCAACAGGTTTATTTAGTATCACGAGCTTTCGGAGCGCTGCCCACTCATCCTCCACTCACCTGCTGAAGGAGCAGCGCTCCGAAAGCTCGTGCTAGCAAATAAACCTGTTGGACTTTAACCTGGTGTCGTGAGACTTCTTACTATGTCCACCCCAATCCAACGCTGGCATCTCTGCATCACTCCTGGAATCTTTATCAGGGTCTCAGCTTCTCACTATAAATACCAATGGCCCAGAGGAAGGAACATTGACAGAGAATAACAGGAGGCCAGTGTGTCTGAGTTTGCAGATAGCACTGCGATCGAGGCACGTTACGGTACCTGGGTGATACACAGAGGCTCAGTGAGGGGGCCGCCGACAGCATTCCATGCGGCAGAATGTGAATTTGGATGAAATATCGGAAAAGAGAAACTTCCTCAGCAATTCACACAAACACCAGATGTTTCAAAAAACTTTGCAAACATTGAAGTACTTTTTGAAGTGTACAGAATCACAGAATACTACAGCATAGCAGAGGCCCTTCAGCCCATCGAGCCTGCACCAACGCAAGAAAGGCCCTCACCTGCCCCCACCTAATCCCACTTGCCAGCACTTGGGGAACAGCCCTGAATGGTGAATGCCAAGTACTCATCCAGGGACTTTCTAAAGGATGTGAGGCATCCCGTCTCCACCACCCTCCCAGGCAGCGCATTCCAGACCATCACCACCCTCCCAGGATATGTTGGATTCTCCGCCCCCGCCCTGCGACTGGGATTCTCCGACCTCGCCCGGGGCTGGGATTCTCCGACCTCGCCCGGGGCTGGGATTCTCCGACCTCGCCCGGGGCTGGGATTTTCCGACCTCACCCCATGGCTGGGATTCTCCGACCTCGCCCGGGGCTGGAATTTTCCGACCTCACCCCAGGGCTGGGATTCTCCGACCTCGCTTCGGGGCTGGGATTCTCCCAGCTTGCTCAGGGCTGGGATTCTCCGACCTCTCCCGAGGCTGGGATTCTCTGACCTCGCCCGGGGCTGGGATTCTCCGACCTCACCCCGGGGCTGGGATTCTCCGCCTTCGCCTCGGGGCTGGGATTCTCCCAGCTTGCTCGGGGCTGGGATTCTCCGACCTCGCCCCGTGGCTGGGATTCTCCGACCTCACCCCGGGGCTGGGATTCTCCAACCTCGCCCGCGGCTGGGATTCTCCGACCTCACCCAAGGCTGGGATTCTCTGAACTCACTCCCGTGGCTGGGATTCTCCGACCTTGCCCCGTGGCTGGGATTCTCCGACCTCGTGCCTGCGGATCTGATTCTCCGAGCTCGCCCAAGGCTGTGATTCTCCGAGCTTGCCCGAGGCTGGGACTCTCTGCCCTCGCTCAAGGCTGGGATTCCTTATCCCGTTGGCGGTAGGGGTGGATGTGATCGGAGAATCCCAGACGCTTGTCACTGTTGTAATGTAGGAAAAGCAGCAGCCAATTCCCACACAGCAAACTCTCAGGAACAGCAGGGTGTTAATGAGAAGTTTCAGTTTCCCAACTGAGGGATAAATATTGGCCCGAACTCCAAGAATAAGGTCGCTGCTCTTGGAAACTGCGCCACAGGATCTTTCACACTCACCTGAGCAACGCCTCACAAAGAAAGTCCATCCACTGGTTCAGCACTACTGCATTGGAGCATCAGCCTTCAGCATTGCTCTCCAGCCCCAGAGCGAGGCATGAACCCAGAACCTTAATGTCTCACAGCCCAGAGCACTCATAACTGAGCCATTACTGATCCCCTCACCGATAACTGAGCCATTACTGAAACCCCACTGATAACTGAGCCATTACTGAAATCCCCACTAAAGCTTCCGAGACTGGAATTACAAATGGGTAAGTCGTACAGAATTGTGAGAGGCATCGATGGGGTAGATAGTAGAAGGGTCAATAACCGGGGAACATAGATTTAGGTTAAGGGGCAGGAGATTTAGGGGGGATTTGAGGGAAAGCCTTTTCACCCAGAGGGTGGTGGGAGTCTGGAACTCGCTGCCTGAATGGTTGGTAGAAGCGGGAACCCTCATAACGTTTAAGAAACATTTGGATAAGCGCTTGAAATGCCGCAGCATACCTGGCTACGTACCAAATGCAGGAAAATGAGATTAGGATAGATAGGTGCTTGATGGCCAGCACAGTCACAATGGGCCAAAGGGCCTCTTTCTGTGCTGCAAAACTCTGTGGCTCCAAGAGAATGGAGTCCCCACAGTGCAGGAGGAGGCCATTTGGCCCATCAAGCCTGCACCAACAACAATCCCACCCAGACCCTATGCACGTAACCCCAACTATTTCACCCACTAATCCCCCTGACACTGAGGGGCAATTTAGCTTGGCCAATCAACCTAACCTACACATGTTTGGGGAGGAAACCGGTGCTCCCGGAAGAAACCCACGCAGACACGGGGAGAACGTGCAGACTCCACACAGACAGTGACCCAAGCTGGGAATTGAACCCAGGTCCCTGGCGCTGTGAGGCAGCAGTGCTAACCACTGTGCCACTGTGACACCCCCTCAATGCACAACAAGGACAAGAGTTAAGATACAGATCAAGCCAACAGGAACAGCTAGAAGCACTGAATGGCCTGTTCCAATGTCCCTGCATGTTATCCCTCACAAAGCCTCACTACAGCCAGGCAGGCACTTGGCATGTTTCTCAGCTCCCGCCGGTCGAACCTCTTAAAAGCATTTCAATTTCTTTTTGGCTGCAACACCATGTTAACCGAAACCTTTCATCTTCTAGCTGTGCAGAGCCATTTCACACATTGTTAAATGGTTTTAAAATTAGAATTCAATGCGCACTGGAATCTGTTACTCTACCTTGACGTAATTGAAATACCGTGTAATTACAGCTTGTAACAGCTATTAGAACCATTCAAAGCGGTGAGTTTCCACTGGCAGGGAAGCGATTATAATAAGAAAACAGGAGTCATCATTCAAGGAGTGACAGACTCATACAATGCGCTGCCGAAAGGCAGGAACCTTGTGGAACTTCCCCCTTCCCCTTCCCCCCAATCCCTGGCTACAAACTACAGCTCAAGCCGTCCTCACTGGGATGTTGCCTGGTATGGAGGGCTTTAGCTATGAGAAGAGGTTGGAGAAACTTGGTTTGTTCTCACTGGAACGACGGAGGTTGAGGGGAGACCTGATGGAAGTCTACAAGATTACGAGGGGCATGGACAGAGTGGATAGTCAGAAGCTCTTTCCCAGGGTGGAAGAGTCAATTACTAGGGGGCACAGGTTTAATGTGCGAGGGGCAAGGTTTAAAGGAGATGTACGAGGCATGTGTTTTACACAGAGGGCGGTGGGTGCCTGGAACTCGCTGCCGGGGGCGGTAGTGGAAGCGGATACAATAGTGAGTTTTAAGGGGCATCTGGACAAATACATGAATAGGATGGGAATAGAGGGATACGGTCCCCGGAAGGGTAAGGGGTTTTAGTTCAGACGGGCAGCATGGTCGGTGCAGGCTTGGAGGGCCGAAGGACCTGTTCCTGTGCTGTAATTTTCTTTGTTCTTTGAAGCATAAGGTTTGAGTCCTGCTCCAGACCTGCAGTTCTGCCTCTCACACTCCCAAGAGCGCACAAGAAATAGGAGGAAGTGTCGACCATACAGTCCACCGAGCCTGCTCCACCAATCAACACGATAGTTGCTGCTCTGGAGCTTAACTCCACTTTTCCTCCTGCTCCCCACTTCCCTCGATTCCCCAAAAATCTGTCTATCCCGGGCTGAAATGTTTTCATTGATGGGAATGATGTGGAGATGCCGGCGTTGGACTGGGGTGGGCACGGTAAGAAGTCTCACAACATCAGGTTAAAGTCCAACAGGTTTATTTGGAATCACAAGCGTTCGGAGCGCTGCTCCTTCTTGGGTTCATGTCACACTCCATGTAACCCCCACCACTTGGCCTGGGCTTGCAAAATCCTACTGTCTTGGCTTGAGACAATTCACACCTCTTTAACCTGTGATTATCCCTCTCTCCACTCGCACTGTCTGTATCTGTAAGGACTTGATTATCTGTTAAGACTCGCATTCCAATTGTTACCTTGCATTTGAGTCTCTGTCTATATATGCCCTGTTTGTGAAACCTATCTCTCCACTCACCTGATGAAGAGGCAGCGCTCCGAAAACTCGTGATTCCAAATAAACCTGCTGGACTTCAACCTGGTGTTGTGAGACTTCTTTCAATGATGAAGAGTCCACTATCCCCTGGGTAAAGATTCACAACCCTCTGATGTATGAGGAGAGATTGACAAGGTTAGGATTGTTTTCACTGGAGGTCAGACGAATGAGGGGGGATCATATAGAGACTTATAAAATTCTAACAGGATTAGACAGGGTAGATGCAGGGAGGATGTTCCCGATGGTGGGGATGTCCAGAACCAGGAGTCACAGTCTGAGGATTCGGGATAGACCATTTAGGACGGAGATGAGGAGACATTTCTTCACCCAAACAGTGGTGAGCCTGTGGAATTCATTACCACAGGAAGTAGTTGATGCCAAAACATTGAATGTATTCAAGAGGCGGCTGGATATAGCACTTGGGGCAAATGGGATCAAAGGTTATGGGGAGAAAGCAGGATTAGGCTATTGAGTTGGACGATCAGCCATGATCGTGATGAATGGCGGAGCAGGCTCGAAGGGCTGAATGGCCTCCTCCAGCTCCTATCCCCTATGTTTCTATGTTTTTGAGTGAAGAAATTTCTCCTCATCTCAATCCACAGTGATTGGCCATTGCCCTGAGACTGTGACCCCCCCCCCAGCCCCCATCCCCTCCCCCCCCCCCCCCCCCCCCCCCGTGTTTTAGATTCCACAGCCAACAGAAACAATGGATGGGACTTTCCGGCCACGCTCTCCCAAATGCTGGAAAATCTCACCCGAGGTCAATGGCCCTTTGCATGCTTCCCGTGGCGGGCAGGACGATAACATTCCACTCAATCTTTCTGTATCGACCTTGTCAAAAACCCCTTCAGAATCTTCAATGTTTGCATGAAATCATCTCTCTTTCTTCTAAGCTTCCAAGAATATAGACCCAATTCACTCAGTATCCACTGAGGGGTTGCTGCATTGGCAGAGGTGCTGTCTTTGGACGCGACATTGAACAGAGGCCCTGGCTGCCTGCTCAGATTTTCACATCTATCAGGAAGTAGACGGAGGAAGTTTTCTCGGTGTCTTGTTCCAATATTTACCCTTCAACCAATGGCCCGAAAACATGAATCTTAATGGTTGTTTGTGAGAGCTTCTTGCATGCAAATTTGCTGCTAAATTTTCCACCTTACAATATTTTTACTGCATTATTTCTTTACATAGCACTGGCAATATTCATTCATGGGATGTGGGCGTCGCTGGCTGGGCCAGCATTCATTGCCCATCCCTGAAGGTATTTTGGAGTCAACCACATTGCTGTGGATCGAGAATCACATGTGGCCAGACCAGGTAAGGACGGCAGATTTCCTTCCCTAAAGGACATTAGTGAACCAGATGGGTTTTTATGACAATTGACAATGGTTTCATGGTTATCATTAGACTTTTAATACCAGATTTTTATTGAATCCAAATTTCACCATCTGCCGTGATGGGATTTGAACTGAGATCCCCAGAGCATTACCCTGGGTCCACTGGATTACTAGTGCAGTGACAAAACCACTATGTCACAGCCTCCCCTAACAAAGGGATTCTCATTGACGATTATCATGAGCATGATGGGTGAGCAGTGGAAGAATCAGAACCAGGCCCTCTTCTGTTTAAATTCTTTTCAACTTGCTTCTGAGCGCACATTCTATCCTCTGCATGCAGAAGCTCTTCCAGATCTCTGCTGCCCTGAGCTTATGTCACACTCTGCCCCATTCTGTGCTCGCTGACCTACACTGGTCAAGCAACATCTCGAATTTCTAATTCTCACTTTGTTTTCAAATCCCTCCATGATCTCCCATGCCCTTACCACCCACCCTCCTTCCCCCATTCCCCAGCTCCATAACCTCCTCCAGCCCCACAACTCTCCAAGGTATCTGCTCTGCTCTGGTCCCTTGAACATTCCCTTCATCAACCACTCCATTATTATTTATGATTTCAATTGCCTTTGTCCCTTCACCTCTCGGGCCTCTCTCTCTACCTCACACCCCTTAAACCCCACCTGCTTGACCTGGGCTTTGAGTCATCTGACCCTTACATCTCCATGTGGCTCAGTGTCATACTCACGTTTAACAAGCACATTGAACCATTTTGTTACGGTAAAGGCACTATATAAATATGAGTAAGTGTTAAAAAGAAGGCCCATATTTCTAGGCTGCTAAATCCAGCGGTTTTATGCTGGTCAAATGTTACACATTTACTCCCAGACATTAGCTCAGTCCTTGCAGACAGAGGACTCAGAAGAACCATCATAGAATCTCCACAGTGCAGAAGGAGGCCATTTGGTCCAGCAAGTCAGCACCAACTCTCCAACAGAGAATCCCACCGATCCCCTAACCCCACATATTTACCCTACTTATCACCATAACCTACATGTCTTGAGACAACTAAGGATCAATTTTATCACGACCAATCAGCCTAACCTGCACACGTTTGGATTGTGGGAGGAAACCAGAGCATCTGGAGGGAAACCCACGCAGACACGGGGAGAATGTGCAGACTCTACACAGCCACCCCAGGCTGGAATTGAACCCGGGTCCCTGGCTCTGTGAGACAGCAGTGCTAACCATTGTGTCACCGTGCCATCACTTCATGATGCTTTAGGTTGCAGCTGTAGGGTGAATGGCCTGGTTCACTGAGCTTGGTGCACAGTCTGTCCTAATAGAACATTGACAATTTTTAAAAAGATAAGGTTTTCAATTGAAGATGCTGGTGGCCATCGATTATCTGTTAGTCCATTGGACATGGAGTTTTTTGGTCAGTTATTACAGCAAGGGAGGAAGCCATTAGGAGGCAGCATGGTGGCACAGTGGTTAGCACTGCTACCTCACAGCACCAGGGACCCGGGTTCAATTCCGGCCTCGGGTCACTGCCTGTGCGGAGTCTGCGCGTTCTCCCCGTGTCTGCGTGGGTTTCCTCCGGGTGCTCTGGTTTCCTCCCAGAGGGAAAAATGTGCTGGTTAGGGTGCATTGACAATGCTAAATTCTCCCTCAGTGTAACCCGAACAGGCACCAGAGTGTGGTGACTGGGGTATTCTCACAGTAACTTCATTGCGGTGTTAATGTAAGCTTATTTGTGACACTAATAAACAAACTTAAACTCAAGTCTCTACTGGGTCTATATAGAGCAATCCAGTCAGTCCCATTTCCCCCAGTCCTGCATGTTTAAACTCACTCATGTGCCTCCCAATTTCCATTTCGAAATTATTCATTCTCTCCACTCCCACCACCCTCAAAGGCAGTGAGTTCCAAGTCATTCCCACTTGCAGCATGAAAAACAAACTCTTCCTCACATCCTGCCTGCCTCTCTTTCCCAAAAGGTTTAAATCTTTATCCCTCCGATCAGGTTTGTGGTTTTGTAATTGTTACATGGGTTAAATAGCACAGGAAGGAATGTCCCGACAGGAAGGTTTCCTATCACCAGCTCTGTGCAAATCACTGCAGAACAACTATCTTCCTGCAGGTGTCGCAGCTCAGCTGCTCTGACCAACAAAGCTCAGTGCCGCCACCAGCAGGGAGGCAGTGGTACTCCACCTTGAAAAGAAGTCATGGTGGCAGAGAACTGCTGCCTTACAGCGCCAGGGACACAGGTTCAATTCCGGCCTCGGGTCACTGTCTGTGCGGATTTTGCACGTTCTCCCCATGTCTGCGTGGGTTTCCTCCGGGTGCTTTGGTTTCCTCCCACAGTCTGAAAGACGTGCTGGTTAGGTGCATTGGCCGTGCTAAATTCTCCCTCAGTGTAACCCGAACAGGCGCCGGAGTGTGGCGACTAGGGAATTTTCACAGTAACTTCATTGCAGTGTTAATGTACGCCTACTTGCGACACTAATAAATAAATAAGTCACGTTCAGAGTAATCAAAAATAAGCAAGAAAATGCTGGAGTCCGGCGGTATCTGTGGAGAGTGAAACTGCTACCAATTTGTTCAAACTCACCTCCACCTTCAACATCCTATCATAAAAACTGGACACTCTCTCATCCTGGCTGCTCCCTCCTCTCCACACGCTAACATCCAAATAACGCAAGCCTGAATCTCTCCGACTCACTTTCCCATTTCCAGTCACTTCGCAAGACCTACGTCTTGGACCAAGTTTCTGGTCACCTTCCCGAATATCTTTTCGGTCATGGGATGTAGGCATTGCTGGCTGGGCCAACATTTGCAGCCTGTCCCTAATTGCCCCTGAAGGGGCATTTAAGAGTCAACCACATTGCTGTGGGTCTGGAGTCACACGTAGACCAGACCGGGTAAGGAAGGCAGATTTCCTTCCCTAAAGGACATTAGTGAACCAGATGGGTCTTTACGACAATCGACAATGGTTTTATGGTCTCCATTATAGACTTTTAAATCTAGATTTTTTTTTACTGGATTCAAATTTCACCATCAGCGTAGGTTTCCTCCGGACGCTCCGGTTTCCTCCCACAGTCCAAAGATGTGCGGGTTAGGTGGATTGCCCCTTAGTGTCCCAGGTCCTTAGGTTAAAGGGATTAGCAGGGTAAATATGTGAGGTTATGGGGATAGGGCCTGGGTGGGATTGTCGATATAGACTTGATGGGCCGAATGGCCTCCTTCTGCACTGTAAGGATTCTATGATTCTATGGTAGGATTCAAACACAGGTCCCCAGAACCATTAACCTGGGTCTCTGGGTTACTAGAGTAGCGACAATACCACTACATCCCTACCTCCCCTATAGTCATTCAGTTTCATCTTTTGTTTCATATTACCTTTGTGCAGCACCTTGTAATTTTATTACATGACAGAAAACATATAAATAGACATTAATGTTATAGAAGCAGAATTCACAGCAAATATTACAATTGGTGTACAACAATTATAGTGTTCAAGTAATTAATCAGATCAAGGGGATAAAATATTAAAAAACAAGGGGCAGCAATCCTAAATGAATTATTTAGTACATTAAAAAATCTAAGGTACTTAGAAAATAAGCGTTCAATAAAAACATTTCCATTCATCTCCCTATAAAGTGATGTTAGCACAAGAAAAACAGCTGATTGGATAACAGCTAGTGAGTCTTTATTTATTTAAGTCATAAGTTAATAGTCTAATCCAAGTGTGTCGGGACACCTTGGGCCCATAGAGTGTGCATCCTGTTCCATGTGGGAACTCCAGAACATTTCTTGTATCCTGAACATCCAGATTTGCAGGAAGTGTTGTCAACCACAGAAGAGTTTGAGCAGCAGGTGGCAGATCTGTGGTGCATTCATGGTGCTGGGAGTTTTGGAGATGACACGTCGTCACTCTGCAGTTTAAGATTATGCAGGGAGGCAGAGAGGCAATGGGCGAATGCCAGGCAGATATGAAGGATCAGACAGTGCAGGTGTCCCCTGAGTGCATCTCACTCTCCCAAGCCGTATTCAGTTCTGAGGACTGCCGAGAGTGATGGCTCATCTGGGGAGTCAAAGTCCACGGTGCGAATATTGACTGAATTGTACACGGGGGCAGCGAGGGAAGCAGGGGGTGGCCTACTAGTTAGGGGAACAGGTGAGCATTTCTGCAGCTGCAGATATGGATTCAGGATAGTATGTTGCACCCTGCAGCCAGGATTAAGGATGTCACTGAGCTTTTGCAGGAACTCTCGGAGAGGGGTCAACAGCCAGCGGTTCAGGTCTATATCATTATCAACATCATAGGTAGAAAGAGGGCTGTGGTTCTGCAGGCATAGTTAATGGCACTCGGAAAAAAACTAGCATGTAAGACCGCAAAGGATTTAGTCTTGGTGTCACATGCTCATGAGTATAGAAACAGGAGGAGAATGTGTGCCTGGAGAGATGGTGCACAAGGAAGGACTTTAGATTCTTGGGACATTGAGGCCAGTTGTGGGACAGTTGGAACCTGTACAGGCCAATGGATCGAGGCCAAATGGATTGTATCAGAACAGAGCTGGGACCAATGCGCTTTGTGGGCCGCTATGCTAGTGCCATTGGGAAGAACGTAAACTGACTTGGCAGGAGTGTAGAAAGCAGGAGCTAACTAATATTAGAGTGGCTCCCAATAGAATTGGAAGGGGCAGAAAGCATTGGAGTATGAAATAATATAGTATGAGGTGGGCTCAGAGTGAGGGGGTGTATAGTATGGTCATTGTGCATGTGTGTGAATACACCGGTCGATAAGAGTGATGAGCTACAGACACAGATAGCAACGTGGAAGTACAATGTTGACCAATCAGTCAACCCACTCAGTTTGACTTTGAACAAATGCTGGAGAACTCTGATGAAGGGTCATCCAGACTTGAAACGTTGGCTCGATTCTCTCCCCACCGATGCTGTCAGACCTGCTGAGGTTTTCCAGCATTTTCTGTTTTTGTTTCAGATTCCAGCATCCGCAGTATTTTGCCTTATCGGGACAGTTACTTATTCTCTGCTGCATCCGAGATGGCAGCACCTCGGCCAATCAGAGTCCACTTGCCAACCAATCAGCACTCTCTTCTGGCGCTGTATGAATTGTTGTTTACTGAAGGTTTAGTTGTCCTGGTGAGTGAAAGTTGAAAAGTTTTGACAGTTTGATTTTTTTCTTTTTCAGCGACACTCACGACACAATGTTGCAGGAGCAACGGGAGATCTGATTCAAGAAAGGATAGGACCGGACAAGATATATTCCTGGATAAGAGGGGTTCAGGAAAGGTAGGAGAGGAGAGGAAGGGGGAGAGGGGTGGCAGTATTAATTATGGAGAATATCACGGTGCTGGGGACAGAGGACAGCTGGGAGCGATCAATCTGTTTTGTAAAGAGCCAAGAAACAACAGAGATACCATTCCACTATTGGGTGCTTCCAATAACCACCAGCTAATGGGAACGCTATAAAGGAACCAATCAGCAAGCAGATTACAGAGAGATACAACAATTCTACAGTAAGGTGGCTTTAATTATCCCAATGTACACTGGGATATTAAAAATGTGGCAACAGGAGGATTCGGGCCAATTAGGGACCAAAAACAGGGGCAGCAATTCTCCGGCCGCTCATGCCGGTGGGATTCTCCAGTCCCACCAGCAGCGCAGCCCCGCCCACAGGTTTCCCACTGGCATGGGGTGACATCAATGGGAATTTCCATTGGCAGTGGAGGGACCAGAGAATCCCGTCGCTCGCAAACAACGTGCCACCTCCCGCTGGCGGGAAACACACGGCTGGGAGGATGGAGAATCTCATCCTTATTTTACGGATGGAGACTGGGAGCATGGCTGGGGTACTTTGCATCGGTCTTTACAAAGGAAGATGCTGCCAAAGTCATGATTGAGATGTGGGATGGGCTTGTCATTGCATGGATCGGCCAGCTGTACTGGCTGAGGTACCAGTGTTACCCACTGTCTCCCATCACTCTCCCACCTCCCATCCTTGTTGGGGATGGTCCGGCAAGAGTTTTCTTTGGGATGAGGGCTTGTGGACAAGATCAGAATGGCCAGCGGAGGGTCACTGCCAGTCTGGGCCTTGTCGCTTTCTATTCCTCTGTGTGTTTTTTGATGGGGAGTTTCTGAATGCTTTGAGCAGGAGTATACACGGCTGCTTCTGTCACCGTACTGAACAGTACCCGGTGACATTTCACAGAGATATTGAGAATCACACAGGCAGTTGGAGGGGTGGGGACTCGGAAAGTCACCGGCACCCGGAATCCCCAGATCATGGAGCCTTTTATAAAGGGTGTTCCAATCTTCAACTTAAAAAGGCGCCCACACCCTCACAGACACGGAAACCCCCACAGGGGACAAGGGGAAGCCACCCCACCCATGATCATAAAGACCCTCCATGGTTCCAGGAAACCCCTCCCCCAGGGACACAGAGAAAGCCCCCCATTGGTCATAAAGACCCGCCCATGGACACAGGGAAATCTTCCCACAGACATCAAGAACCCCCATGGACACAGGGAAACCCTCTCGCAAACATCAAGGACCCCCCCTATAGACACAGAGAAACACGCCCCTAACCCTAACCCCTCCCCCGTGGTCATAAAGATCCCCCCACGGACACAGGGGAACTCCCCCCACAATGACATTCGGATCCCACACACAAAAGAGCAACACCCCCCCCCCCCCACCCCCACCACTCCATGGATAAGGGGAACCCCCACAATGGATGTCACGCCATCTGGGTGGGTAGTTCGGACGAGGGCAGAAATAGCAGCATCAAGCCCGCTAATGTCATGTTAATTAATGCGAGACAGACTCCCGCCCTTCTTGGGCGGGGACCTGGTTACATCACCGGCAGGGAGGGAGGGGAAGATCCCATCCTGCGATCTCACTGGTGCAAATTCCGTTTCTGGTCTCTTGGGAGATTTTGCGGCCATTACGGGAATTTGCATCCACGGTCAACAGGGCCATTAGATCGCGGCCTTTGTGTCTGTCATCGTGGGTGAAGATACCAAAAAACTCCCAGAAAGAAAGGAGAATCAACAGACTCGAGTAAACAAGGAGCTGCAAGATATTAATATTGGGTAAAAAACATAGTACTGGGTAGGTTAATGGGACTAAATCCCCTGGACTTGATGATTTACATCATGGATTGTTGCCAAAGGTGGCTGTAGAGATAGCAGATGCATTGATGTTCATCTTTCAAAATTCTATAGACTCTAGAATGGTTCCTGCAGATTGGAAGGTGGCAAATGCGACCCCACTGTTTAAGAAATGAGAGAGGGAGAAAGTAGGGAACTACAGACTTGTTAGCCTAACATCAGTCATTGGGAAAGTGCTAGAATCTGTAATCAACAATGTGATAACGGAACATTTAGAAAATAATGGTGGTGGACAGAGTCAGCACGGATTTCTGAAGGAAAATCATGTTTACCAAACCTGTTGGGAGTTTTATGAGGAATAGTTAAGGGGAATAGGTAGATGTGGTATATTTAGATTTTCAGAAAGCCTTTGAGGGCGGCACGGTGGCACGATAGTTAGCACTGCTGCCTCACAGCATCAGAGACCCGGGTCACTGTCTGTGTGGAGTTTGCACGTTCTCCCTGTGTCTGCGTGGGTTTCCTCCCACTGTCCAAAGATGTGTGAGTTAGGATGATTGGCCATGCTAAATTGACCCTTAGTGTCAGGGGGATTAGCAGAGTGAATATGTGGGGTTATGAGAATAGGGCCTGGGCGGGATTGTGGTCGGTGTAGACTCGATGGGCCGAATGGCCTCTTTCTGCACTGTAGGGATTCTATGATCGACACAAGAAGTTAGTAAATGAAATGAGAGCGCATGAGACTGGCATGGATTGAGAATTGGTTAACGGACAGAAAGCGGAGAGTCAGAATAAATGGGTCATTTTCAGGTTGGCAGGTTGTGTCTAGTTGGGTGTTGCTCGAATCAGCGCATGGGCCCCACCCATTCATAATCTATATCAATGATCTGAATATGGGGATCAAATGCAAAGGGGCAAATCTTCCCGTTCTGCGCGCCACGGGAATCAGAGCGGGCGAGGGGCAAGCCAGGGAAAGGTCCGCTGACCTCGGGCGGGATTTTCTGGTTTCGGGGCGGGAAATCCCATCCAATATTTCCAGATGGCACAAAACTAGGTGGAAGTGTGAGTTGTGAGGAGATGCAAAGACGCTTCAGGGGGATTTGTAGAGGCTAAATGAGTGGGCAGAAATTTGGCAGGTGAATAGAATGTGGAAAAAGGTGATATTATCCAATTTGGTAAGAGAAACAGAGATCCAGAGCACTTCTTAAATAGTGAGAGATTGGGAAATGTTGAACTTCAAAAGGACTTGGATGTCCTTGTTCATAAGTCTCTGGAAGGCAGGTACAGCAAGGAATCAAGAAGGTAAATGGAGTGCTAACCTTTGAGTGAAGATATCTTGTTGCGATTGTATAGAAGCTTGGAGAGAAAACATCTGGAGTATTGTGTGCAGTTTTGTTCTCCTTTCCCAAAGAAAGATATTATTGCCACAGGGGGAATGCAATGAAAGATCATCACACTGATTCCTGGGTTGGAGGGATTGTCGTACGAGGAAAGGTTAGATACAATGGACCTTCATTCTCTGGGGTTTAGAAGAATGAGAGGTGATCTCATTCAAATGTACAAAATTCTTACAGGGCTGGGCAGGGAAAATTGCAGAAGGATGTTCCCCCTAGCTGGTGAGTCTCGAACTTGGGGACAACAGTCTCAGAATAAGGAAGGGACCGTTTAGGACTGAGATGAGGAGGAACTTGTCCACTAAGATGGTGCTGAATCTTTGGAATTCTCTGCCTCAGGGAGCTGGGCAAACTCAGTCATTGAGTGTGTTCTGGACTGAGATCGATAAGATTTCTACATCTTAAAAACACCAATGGATACAGAGATAGTAGAGGCGTGATAGATCAGCCATGATGTCATCGAATGGCAGAAGGAGCTCTATGGGCTGAATGGACTACTCCTACTGCTATAATGTTCTCGTGTTCTGTGGTGAACCATCGTTGGTTCCCACCAGGTAGTACTGAGCCAGGGTCTGGCCAGTACTATGAGTCTGTATATATGTTACTGTTGGGGTTAGGGTTGGGCTGTTCTACATGTTACTGTTGGGGTTAGGGTTGGGCTGTTCTACCTGTAATATAGTTATTATGGTACATCCCAGTCGGGCTCCGCCTCCTGGGAGAGGTATAAAGGTCACTGCTCTGTCTGGGACCCTTCAGTCTGGGATCGTGTATTATATATGGTAGCTCTATTGTAGTAGTCAATAAAAGCCTTTATTTCCTCGAGCATCTCTAGCCTCGTGAGTTATATCGCGCATCATGTTCTAACCATGAAGCTCCGATACAAGCCCATTGCCAGTTAAACATGCCAGCTTAAATCCTCAACACTCAACTGCATGTAATTCCAACATTATTTTGTGATTAAGAGGAAATCCCGCAAGGAAATAAGTTGGGAATGCAGTGAAAATCTTAATTGTGAGAATTCAGCAGTTTAAGCACAACCAAGTCTTAAAGAAAAGATATACTGGCACTGGAGGGGGTACGGAGGAGATTTACTAGGTTGATTCCGGAGTTGAGAGGGTTGGCTTATGAGGAGAGACTGAGTAGACTGGGGCTAAACTCATTGGAATTCAGAAGAATGAGGGGAGATCTTATAGAAACATTTAAGATTATGAAGGGAATAAATAAGATAGAAGCAGGGTAGTTGTTTCCACTGGCAGCTGAAACTAGAACTAGGTGGCTTGACCTCAGAATAAGGGGGAGCAGATTTAGGACTAAGTTGAGGAGGAACTTCTTCACACAAAGGGTTGTGAATCTGTGGAATTCCCTGCCCGGTGAAACAGTTGAGGCTACCACATTGAATGTTTTTAAGGCAAGGTTAGATAAATTTTTGAACAGTAAAGGAATTAAGGGTTATGGGTGAGCGGGCGGGTAAGTGGAGCTGAGTCCACGAAAAGATCAGCCATGATCTTATTGATTGGCGGAGTAGGCTCGAGGGGCCAGATGGCCTACTCCTGCTCCTAGTTCTTATGTTCTTCTAAAAAGAGAACTGTACACAAACGTGAGGGAATCTCCCGTCGACATCGCTAGTCGGTTGTGCGGTTGATTGTCCATTCCCAGCTGGCAGTTTGGGTTTGACCTTTGGCTCTCAGTCTCCTGCTCCACAATCCATGAGCATCATCCCATTACACAGAGCTCGCTTCCACATGTAATAGGTGGAACGGGGGGTCTGAGGGAAATAGCCACTGAACTCTCGAAACGTCGGAAAGTTCTTCGACATGTATCGGTGTTGAAGGAAAAGCTTGGCCTTGGTTTTGGAGGAGGCTCCGGGTAAAGTGCCTGCGGCCAGTGACTGCCCAGCGCGCTCCCTGGAGGTTGTACAGTCCAACACTACCGCGCCACTGGGGCTGAAGGATGCCTTGTCCGACCGTGCCTCTTCCCATCTGACTCGCTCTCGCCGTTTGACCGGGATCTCGGCTTGACGCAGCTTCCTCACCTTCACCCTCGCCCTGCTGGAGGCAGCTGAACATTTCCACCTCAGGAAGGTTGTGGTGGGGATAGACGGGTACCTCACGCGGAAGGTGGACAGGGGAATCTGCCACCTCTGGGCTTGCCTCTTGGCTTCCTCGAGTTTCACCCTCTGCGGGTAGGAGGAGGTGGCCCTACCACGGAGGAAAGCACTGGGGCCCCACCAGCTATTTCTTGTCCTGCCACGAGGTGCTAGCTGACGCACTGCATCAGGGACGGCGTTGGCCGCACCGGCCTCAGAGTTAGCCGCCCTCAGGTTGCCGAACCCAGAATGGGCCGGGTGGACTCGAATCCCGGCATGGTTCATCGCCTCTCTCCTCCAGTTGTAATAGCTGGATCGGGAAATCCAGGGATAACTTTTCCTGAAGCTCTTGTAAGGGGGACACATGTTGAGGAGGACGCACTCCCGGAGGAAGTCTTTAGCGTGTTGCTTTGAGGGTGATCGCTGACTATTGAAAGGTTTGAACCCGCCACTGCCGC
This sequence comes from Mustelus asterias, assembly GCF_964213995.1. NCBI lineage: Eukaryota > Metazoa > Chordata > Chondrichthyes > Carcharhiniformes > Triakidae > Mustelus > Mustelus asterias. Next base: position 79,120,833 of record NC_135818.1, read on the forward strand.
CGGCCGCTTTGGAAAGGTCGGCGCTCTTGTTCTTGGGGACCCCCGGCGGCGGGGAAGAGCTGTCGCCCCTCAGCCGCCCACTCAGGTCGGACTCCTGCTCCCCCGCGGGTCGGCGCCCCTCCGCCCCGCCGCCCGCCATCAGCATCTCGTGTTTCCAGGCGTAGTAGGTGGAGCGGGAGATCTCAGGGAAGCGGCTTCGGAACTGCTGCAAGGGGAGGACGTTGCCGCCGGCGAAGGACTCCTGCAGGTAGTGTTTGGCCTCGTACCGGGTGGCCGCTTTCTGCCGGTGCTCGTGGCTCTGCTTTTTCCAGCGGTAAAAGGTGCTCTTGGTGATGCTGTATTTCTCCCGGAGCACCGAGTAGGAGATGTCCGGGTCCGTGTTCAGGAGTTCCAGGGTCCTCAGGGGCAGGAGGGACTCAGCGCCCTCTAACCCCTGGCACCGGAGGTCGTGGACGGGAACAACGGGCGCAAAGTACTGGGGCTTAAAGACGGCCTGGGAAATCTGCTCGCCCGTCCACATGATGTGCAGGGTCTGCAGCTCCACGGCTGGCGAGCGGGTTCTGGGTCGAATCATTCGATTGAAGTATGGGCGGATCTTCAGATTGCTCATGGGGTAGATGGAGTAGATGTTGCTCTGCAACACAGACGCCAGGGCATAGACATGCCACATGTTGGTGAAGGTGCCCGGGAAGCAGGTCGCCTTGACATCCGCGTCGAAGATGGCTTCCAGGATGTCCATGGGCAGGTTCATCTTCAGGGCCGACTCCTCGGTGCACAGGGAGTACCGTGCGGCCTGCAGCATCACCTTGGAGTCGATCATCCCCTTCAGGTAATACTGCTTGTGGAGAAACATCTCCACCATGGTCCTCAGCTGCAGCTCGGTGCTGAGGCTGCCGTCCCCCACCAGCAGCATGCTGGCCGCCTCAAACAGGTGGTTTCCCTCCCCCTGGCAGGCCACCGGGACCATGTCCCCCGGGGCATCCTCGGGGTAGAGGCCTCGAGCCTTGGCGTCCACTTCTGTTTCCGCGGAGAAGGTTCTCCGGGAGACCAGGGGGACGGGCATGCTGGACAGCAGCTTGTCCACATTGACCGTCACAGCTCGGAGGAAATCAAACTCGATGCACTCAGTGGCTTCCTGCAGTTTACAGCGTAACGCTTCTATTAATTCAGTCCTTTGAGGCATTCCTGTGGCAGGAGTGGGAGTGGGTGGGAAATAAAAACAGAATTCATTTCTCATTCATAAAATCCAGACTTCACATTCGCTCAATGTTGTGACTGTAATGTTATTCCTGTGGATTATCCCAAGGTGAACTTGGCATTATAAAGGCTTACATCAACACTGCAATGAAGTTACTGTGAAAATCCCCTAGTTGCCACACTCTGGTGCCTGTTCGGGTAACACTGAGGGAGAATTTAGCATGGCCAATGCACTTAACCAGCACGTCTTTCGGACTGTGGGAGGAAACCGGAGCACCCGGAGGAAACCCACGCAGACACGGAAAAGAATGTGCAGACTCTGCACACACAGTGACCCAAGCCGGGAATCGAACCCAGGTCCCCGGTGCTGTGAGGCAGCAGTGCTAATGTTAGGTTAGGTGGATTAGCCACGCTAAATTGCCCCTTCGTGTCCCAAGATGTGTAGGTTAGATGGATTAGCCATGGTAAATGTGCGGGGTTACAGGGGATAGTACGGGGGAGAGGGCCTGGGTAAGACACTGTCAGAGAGTCAATGCAGACAGGATGGGTCGCATGGCCTCCTTCTGCACTGTAGGGATTCTGTGATTCTATGAGCTCCCAACTTAGCCACTCCCTGCATCAACCAACTTCTGCCACTAGGTGGGAGCCCAGTCAACCCAAAAGCAGGCAGCTGGTGTGTGGAAGCTTTTCTTTTATCTTTAAGTTTACTGTATGTTGTAACTTTTATTTTAACGGGTATTTGATTTGTGAATGTAGGCATTTAGGAAGGTATACATAAACTTACACATGATGTTTTTTTCTGTTGAGAAAGATCCTAAATCACAGCATTTCTTTTATATTTAGTGATTTCATAAAATAGAATCATTGAATTCCCACAGTACAGAAGGAGGCCATTCGGCCCATCAAGTCTGTACCAACCACAATCTCACCCAGGCCCTATTTCCGTAACCCCACATATTTACCCTACTAATCCCCCTGACACTAGGGTCAATTTATCATGGCCAATCAACCTAACCCACATATCTTTGGACTGTGGGAGGAAACTGGAGCACCCGGAGGGAACCCACGCAGACATAGAACATAGAACAGTACAGCACAGAACAGGCCCTTCGGCCCACGATGTTGTGCCAAGCTTTATCTGAAACCAAGATCAAGCTATCCCACTCCCTATCATCCTGGTGTGCTCCATGTGCCTATCCAATAACCGCTTAAATGTTCTTAAAGTGTCTGACTCCACTATCACTGCAGGCAGTCCATTCCACACCCCAACCACTCTCTGCGTGAAGAACCTACCTCAGACATCCTTCCTATATCTCCCACCATGAACTCTATAGTTATGCCCCCTTGTAATAGCTCCATCCACCAGAGGAAATAGTCTTTGAACGTTCACTCTATCTATCCCCTTCATCATTTTATAAACCTCTATTAAGCCTCCCCTCAACCTCCTCCACTCCAGAGAGAACAGCCCTAGCTCCCTCAACCTTTCCTCATAAGACCTACCCTCCAAACCAGGCAGCATCCTGGTAAATCTCCTTTGCACTCTTTCCAGAGCTTCCACATCCTTCTTATAGTGAGGTGACCAGAACTGCACACAATATTCCAAATGTGGTCTCACCAAGGTCCTGTACAGTTCCAGCATAACCCCACGGCTCTTAAACTCCAACCCCCTGTTAATAAAAGCTAAGATGTGGAGCTATGTGGAATAAAAGCTAACACACTATAGGCCTTCTTCACAGCTCTATCCACTTGAGTGGCAACCTTCAGAGATCTGTGGTTATGGACCCCAAGATCTCTCTGTTCCTCCACAGTCTTCAGACACGGGGAGAATGTGCAGACTCCGCACAGACAGTCACCCAAGCCGGGAATCGAACCCAGATCCCTGGCGCTGTGAGGGTGCAGTGCTAACCACTGTGCCACCCCCAATTATTTTGTTTTGCAAGTCACTTCAGCCGGATATGTACACGTTTGTTACAGTATTTCAATTTATATGCTGTTTATTTCCAAGCGAGAAATTTCACTGGCTGAGATTCATAGAAATCATAGAAACCCTACAGTACAGGAAGAGGCCATTCGGCCCATCGAGTCTGCACCGACCACAATCCCACCCAGGCCCTATCCCCATATCCCTACATATTTTACCCACTAATCCCTCTAACCTACGCATCTCAGGACACTAAGGGCAATTTTTAGCATGGCCAATCAACCTAACCCGCACATCTTTGGACTGTGGGAGGAAACCGGAGCACCCGGAGGAAATCCACGCAGACACGAGGAGAATGTGCAAACTCCACATAGACAGTGACCCAAGCCGGGAATCGAACCCAGCCCCTGGAGCTGTGAAGCAGCAGTGCTAACCACTGTGCTACTCTGCCGCCCTGAGATTCTCCAGTCTCGTTCACCCTGTCCCCCCGCCTGCTGCCAACGAGAACGGAGAATTCGGTGTGCAGCCAAAACTCTATTCACTGCAGCAGGACTGGAAAATCCCAGCCATGGGCGAACTTGGAGAACTCTGGCCATTATCTCTGGATTAGTCATCCAAGAGCGTACCGTGACAGATGCCGAAAGTTCTGGCAAAGTCATCGACCTGAAATATTGGCCGGAATTTTCCAGCCCTTCCCGCCGGCGGAATCTTCCAGTCCCGCCGGTTGCATTTCCTGAGACGTGATCCCTGCCAACTGGGGGGTGCAGGACACACAAAACCCCACGGAAATCGGCCTGCCGGCCAGTGGTGGGGGCCACGTCCATCATCAGAAAATACACCATGGGGAGTAACCACAAAATCCCACCCAATAACTGTTTCTCTCACTCCTCAGATGTTGCCGAGTTCCTGAATATTTCCAGCAGTTTTTGTTGTTATTACCTGTGGATTATTAATTCAATAACGTAGCCACTGTCATCGCTTACAGAACTGCCACAATGCCCCGATCGTTTATCTTCAATGATCTTACCCCAAAGTTAAACATTACCAGGGACACTAGATGTGACTCCACTGTTCTCCTTCTGCAATACTGCAATAGGATCTTTTAAATCTAATCTGGGGGAGGGAGGGATGGCAGACAGGGTCTTGGCTCATGTCTCACCTGAAAGGTGGCACCTCCCACAGTGCAGTACTCCCCTCACTGCCGCACTGGAGTGGTCCAGCTAACCAAACCCACAGGCCATGAATGAATAAAAAACACACCAACAAAGGAACTAACTGTGGTCCTTATCTTGAAGTTGATTTGTTAGAAAAATGATTTGAATTTATTACAAGTTTGCATCATCTGTGTGCCAAGGTCAGGTTAGACATTTTCGTAGAATCATAGAATCCTACAGTGCAGAAGGAGGCCACTTGGCCCATCGAGTCTGCACCGACCACAATCCCAACCAGACCCCATCCCCATAACCCCATGCATTTACCCTAGCTAGTCCCCCTGACACTAAGGGGCAATTTACCATGGCCAATCCACCTGGGTTGCACATCTTTCAGACTGTGGGAGGAAACCGGAGCACCTGGAGGAAACCCGCGCAGACATGGGGAGAACGTGCAGACTCCACACAGACAGTGACCCAAGCTGGGATTCGAACCCAGGTCCCTGGCGCTGTGAGGCAGCAGTGCTAACCACTGTGCCGCCGTGCCGCCCCGGTTTCTTAAAACTGATTAGCCTGGGTGTCTAATTTGAAAGAAATCGGCGTTATTAGAGGGGTTGGAATGGCTGCGAAGGAGAGAAAAATCGAAGATGAGAACTGAGAGTTTCAAAGCAAATGGACTGACTTTATTTCCAATCCTCCCAAAAGCCAGCTGGCTGCCCCATGTCTCAGTGAGAAACTCAACAACAAGAAACAAAACCTCCAGAGGCATTCCATCAAAAGACGCATCCTCTGTGCCAAAAAGTATCAGTCTTCATCTTCATTACAGTTGGGTTATTGCCGCCCTTTAAGGGGTTTTGACTAAACGTCTCTTTATGTTATTAGGGTTGCTGGCTTCTGTGTTTAACTGAGACCCCATCTTGCCCCCTCAGGTGATTCCACACCAGCAAACATTCCCAACCTTCATCAGGTGAGTGGGAGGTGAAGAAGCAGTGCTCCAAAAGCTCGTGATATCAAATAATTCTGTTGGACTTTAACCTGACGTTGTGAGACTACCCCAGTCCAACGCCGACATCTCCACATTATTCCCATCCTGAGTTTAAGTTTATTTATTAGTGTCACTAGTAGGCTTACATTAACACTGCAATGAAGTTACTGTGAAAATCCCCGAGTCGCCACACTCCGGCACCTGTTTGGGTACACTGAGGGAAAATTTAGCACGGCCAATGCATCGAACTAGCATATCTTTTGGACTGTGGGAGGAAACCGGAGCCCCCGGAGGAATCGCACGCTGACACAGGGAGAACGTGCAGATTCCACACAGACAGTGACCCAAGCCGGGAATTGAACCCGGGTCCCTGATGCTGTGAGGCAGCAATGCTAACTAATGTGCCACCGTGAATCACTATCTATTCCAGGCTTTTACACCCCAACTAAACAAAAGATCCCAGCCTGTAGACATTTCCAGATAAGAACAGACACTTACAAAGCTATTGCTCTGCAGTCTGCTAATTTAAGGTCCCTTTGTATCAGTCTGCTAATTCAAGTTCCTTGTATTAACGTTCAGTAGCACAGCCAATATACAGATCCTGTGCAGCCAGTGGCAGCTTAGAAGTAAATCTGACAGATTCATTTGGACAGGACGATGCTGGAGAGAAAAAAAAGCAACTTCTCTCTGTCCGATGTTATGAGGATCAGATATTTGGGTAGATGCTCGACAGTGAGAACACAAATTCAAAGTGAATCACCACCTTCAAGTGAGATGGGGAGAGGAAATAATCCTCCCTCACACATATCGTAAAACCCTACAGTGCAGAAGGAGGCCATTCAGCCCATTGAGCCTGCACTGACTCTCCGAAAGAGCATCCCACCTCCCCCCCTCCCCCAATCTCCATAACCCCACACATCTCCTCCTAACCTGCACATCTTGGGACTCTTAGGGGCAATTTAGCATGCCAATCCACCTAACTTGCACATCTTGAGACTCTAAGGGGCAATTTAGCATGGCCAATTCACCTCATTTGTACATCTTGGGACACTAAGGGCAATTTACCATGGCCAATTCACCTAATTTGTACATCTTGAGACTCTAAGGGGCAATTTAGCATGGCCAATTCACCTAATTTGTACATCTTGGGACACTAAGGGGCAATTTACCATAGCCAATCCACCTAACCTGCATATCTTTGGACTGTGGGAGGAAACCGGAGCGCCCGGAGGAAACCCACGGGGAGAACGTGCGAATTTCACATAGTCACCCAAGGCTGGAATCGAACCCTTGACCCCGGTGCTGTGAGGCAAGATTGCTAACCACTGTGCCACCACCTATATGTGTATAAGAGTTGACGCTGTCTAAAAATATAAAATTGTTTGGACTGGTTTCTGATGTTGGTCTACACATTGTCTATTTATCGCTGCAATTTGGAGCAATAGCCCTACTCGGACTAGGGCGGGAGATTTCTTCCCCATTTTGTGCCAGGTTTCTCTGATACGCGCGCCCAGAAATTAAGCTCCAACCTCATTCCAATCCCAATCAGACTATAGGCAGCGGCGACTCCTGGTTGAGTCAAAATTGACCGTTTATTGTACATTGCAGTCATCTAGAAAAGGGGAATTAAAAAGTTGCAGTCCTGTTCACTTCCATCTATTTTGCCCTGAAATAGTTGGTCAGTAGATCCTGTGCCTTCCTACACTGTACCACTGGCAGCACAACATGGTAGAACCGGCTGATGTACAGCTGTGATGCCCCTACAGTCAAATAGCCATACCAACGCTCAGGCAAAATTGCACACTCGACATGCCAACACATCCATATCTCTGCCACCCATAAGCTGTCCTGTAAGCCCCAGTGGCCATCATCCTTTGCCCATACCCAAATGCCACAGATTGCTTGTATCTCAAACACAGCAAAATGTCCAAAGTGCTTCATAGGAGAATAATCGGACAGAAAGTTAGTTAACACAACTGACCAAGACGTCACTTTCAAGGAGCATCTTAAGGTGGAGAGACTGAGAGGTGGAGGGAGGGAATTTCAGAGGAGGCTAACTGCTGAAGAGCCGAAGGATCTTTTCAGTGCTGTACCACTCTATGACTGTATGACAGTGAGGCAATACAGGTAGGGGGTAGCCAGACATCACAGAGAGTTAGTTGTAGGGCTGTAAGAGGATAGGGAGGGGGGCCAAGGCCATGAAGAGATTCAAACACTCGGGGCGAGAATTTTTAAACAATGTAGGTTAATGTTAACATCTTGTGCTCCATCCTGCCCCACATTCCAACCCACACAATCAATCCTCTGCTATGTCTCTCATAAGGGTTAACTCCCTCTCTGAACCTTACTTAACATCTCTCCCCATTTTCCAAAGCCTCCCCAATTATTGAATGTGGCAGCATGGTGGTACAGTGGTTAGCGCTGTTGCCTCACAGCACCAGGGACCCAGGTTCCATTCCCAGCTCGGGTCACTGTCTGCGGCGCGGAGTCTGCACGTTCTCCGCGTGTCTGCGTGGGTTTCCTCCGGGTGCTCTGGTTTCCTCCCACAGTCTGAAAGACGTGCTGATTAGGTGCATTGGCCACACTAAATTCTCTCTCAGTGTACCCAAACAGGCGCCGGAGTGTGGCGACGAGGGGATTTTCACAGTAACTTCATTGCAGTGTTAATGTAAGCCTACTTGTGACACTAATAAATAAGCTTTAAACCAGGACGGCACAGTGGTTAGCACTGCTGCCTCACAACGCCAGGGGCCCTGGTTTGATTCCTGGCTTGTGTGATTGTCTGTGTGGAATTTGAACATTCTCCCCGTGTCTGCGTGGGTTTCTTCCGGGTGTTGCAGTTTCCTCCCACAGTCCAAAGATGTGCGGGTTAGGTTGATTGGCTATGCTAAATTGTGCCTCAGTGTCAGGGGGTTAGCAGGGTAAATAAGTGGGGTTATGGGGATAGGGCCTGGGAAGGATTGTGATAGGTGCAGACTCGATGGGCCAAATGGCCTCTTGTTGCACTGTAGGGATTCTGTGATTCGATTCTATGATCGTTTCTGTTTAAAATGCCGCAAGAGAGACGAATGTAAAATCATGTTTCTAACCAGCAGCTGATAGGGATGTTTTTTTAATTAAGAGGAAGACTTTTAAAAACATGTAAAAACTCGCCAATATCAGAAAAGCAAAGATACTGTGGATGCTGGAAGTCAGAGTGTTAATGCCAGGTGGTGTTAACTGCAGTTCCCAGGATAGGGCTATCTCATCCCCTCTCCCATTCTGCAAGAGTTCCGGAAACTTAAACAAGAGTCAAAAGAAAACGCACAAGTTAACTGCAAATCTCCCCAGCCGTTGAAATCTCCCAGTTCAAGAACAGATCATGGTTTTGGAGTTCAAAGAAGAACTGGACACTTGGGACAATTACATGCATTTTGTTATTTTTCAAAAGACAAACAAGGAAATCTATCCAGTTATTATTTTAAAACATTGAGGCTGGGGCGGTGGGGAGTGGGTTGGAGTATGGGACGAGTTCTGAGCGAATAAATACAATTGGATGGGTGGAATATTTCTTGCTATAACACTCTTGAGGCTTCCACTCTCCCGGGACACATGCACCGTGTTCTTACTCCTGTTACACATCGACAACTTTTCTCCAAGTTAAAGCATTCCTGAGCCACAAACTCATCCCCTTTTGAGATCCCGCGGAACAAGGGAAGCGTAGATAATGATTTTTTTTTTAAAAGCCCAATTGTAAACGGTTCGTAAGGCAAAGTGTACACCAAACACTCCGCATTTCACCCCTTTGTTCAGTCACAGTGTTTAAATTTTATGATAGTTGCTTACCCTTAACCTCAAATATTTTTGTTTTGAAGAAAGAGAGATCAGTAAATAGTTTGCACTCACCTCAGGTCAATGAGCACCCGCATAAATTTAAAGCGGATAGGGTTCTCAATCACTTGTGTCTTGTCTCTTTCTCCCTCTTTCTCTCGGTTCTCTGTAACCCGGGCCAGTACCAAATTGAGACAGAAATGAAGATTCCCAATTCTGGAGCCTGATGTGGGAATGTGAAAGGGATCAGAGCTGTGTCAAACCCCACCCCCACGAGGAAATAGTCAATCCCCCCCCCCCCCACCTTGGGATAAAAGGAGTCGTCAGTCTGAAGACAGATCAATTCCAATGGTAGGTGATAATGAGGATTGTGCTCCATGCATTAGCCAGGGATCATGTCATCAATGTGGGTTTTTTTCTCTCTCCCTTGTTCTGTCCCAGCTCTCTCATTCGCCTGGGGAGGGGGCTAGAGGTACTTAAGCTACTGGTGCCAACACGATAGAAGCCCCCCCATTCCCACCCCCGAACCATTAAAAGAGAGCCTCCGGAACTGCCAGCCACACCTGGGTGGAAAGGCTGACTAACCTCAGAGATTAGCACGGGATACCTACTGCAGGAGTGGTCGGATGGCGAGGTTAGTCAGCCTTTCCGGGGCCTGTGTTATTCACATGGGCACTGCTACATGAGGAACAACACCCACCCGCCATTCTTACATAGGCGAGCTGCCGGCATGCCCATGCCACAAGCAGCTGTGCACGTATGTTCACCAGTGTTCTCCTGCACACCAACCCATTGAAATCCTCATCTGACCTTGACCATGCGTGTGAGGTCATTGAACTTTCTCCAACACTGCTGTTAGGTTCTTTATACCAAACTCCTTCATTGATCTCCTTGCCCACCCGCTCCCATTCTCTTTGAAACTGATGATGGCCGCCACAAAAACATGCCCTCTCTCCTCCCATTCATTCATGGATGTGGGCAGCTGGACCAACATTTATTGCCCATCTCTAATTGCCCTTGAACTGAGTGGTTTGCTAAGCCATTACAGAGCCAACCACATTGCTGTGAGTCTGGAGTCACATGTAGGCCAGACCAGGTAAGGATTTCAGATTCCCTTTTCTCCCCTGAAGGGAATTAGTGAATGATCAACAATGGTTTCATTGTCATCACTGGACTTTTGACTCCAGATTTTTAATTGAATTTAAATTTCACCATCTGCCATAGTGGGATTCGAACACAGGTCCCCAGAGCCTGGGTCCCTAGATTACTAATCCAGTGACAATCACCTCCCCAATGAGTATGCCTACTAGTGCCATGTTTGTGAACCTGAGTTCCCTCTACACTGACCTTCCCTTGTCATTATCTCCAATTGCAGAACTCAGAAACAGCTTCCTTCTAAGGCCCTTTGCAATTGCCCTTTAAGAGGGACAGGTTACCTTTAAGGGATTTTAGAATTGAAAGTTGTACAAAATTTAATTTTGGTGAAGATTTCGGCACGTTCAGGCTTTGGTACATGAGCTGCTTCTGATTACCTCTCTCTACCACCCACACTCATTCCATTTCTCTGTTTTTCTCTTTCAGATTTCTTTCTTCAAATATTTAGCCAAATTTCTCTTAACTTGGTCAGTTTAGCTTCAACAAGCCCTCGTGATAATGGACTCCAGTTTCTCATCGTTTAGCTCACCGGAAATCTTAACATATCACATACTAAACCTTAATATAAAATTGGTGAATTTTTTCCTACAAATATATTTATATATATTCTGTAAAAAAAATTGCTATTTATTTTGCTTTAAAGCTGCAGGTGTCAAAACTCTCTATATACGCCTTCAGGTGTGCTATTACTGTCCATATACATGTCCAGGTGTGCTATTACTGTCCATATACATGTCCAGGTGTGCTATTACTGTCCATATATACCTTCAGGTGTGCTATTACTGTCAATATACACCTCCAGGTGTGCTATTACTGCCCATATACACTTCCAGGTGTGCTATTAATGTCCATATACAACTCCAGGTGTGCTATTAATGTCCACATACACCTCCAGGTGTGCTGTTACTGCCCATATACGCTTCCAGGTGAAATGTCAGTATTCACATACACCAACAGGGGGGCTGTTACTATCCATATACACATACAGGTGAGATGTTATTGTCCATATACACCAGCAGATATGCTGTTCTTGTCCATATACACCTACAGGTGAGTTATTAATATGCATATACATCTGCATAGGAGCTGCTACTGTCCATATATACCTCCAGGTGAGATATTAGTGTTCATATACACCTAGAGGTGCACTATTAACAAAGAACAGTACAGCACAGGAAACAGGCCCTTCGGCCCTCCAAGCCTGTGCCGCTCCTTGGTCCAACAAGACCAATCGTTTGTATCCCTCCATTCCCAGGCTGCTCATGTGACTATCCAGGTAAGTCTTAAACGATGTCAGCGTGCCTGCCTCCACCACCCTACTTGGCAGCGCATTCCAGGCCCCCACCACCCTCTGTGTAAAAAACATCCCTCTGATATCTGAGTTAAACTTCGCCCCTCTCACCTTGAGCCCGTGACCCCTCGTGATCGTCACCTCCCACCTGGGAAAAAGCTTCCCACTGTTCACCCTATCTATCCCCTTCATAATCTTGTACACCTCTATTAGATCTCCCCTCATTCTCCGTCTTTCCAGGGAGAACAACCCCAGTTTACCCAATCTCTCCTCATAGCTAAGACCCTCCATACCAGGCAACATCCTGGTAAACCTTCTCTGCACTCTCTCTAACGCCTCCACGTCCTTCTGGTAGTGCGGCGACCAGAACTGGACGCAGTACTCCAAATGTGGCCTAACCAGCATTCTATACAGCTGCATCATCAGACTCCAGCTTTTATACTCTATACCCCGTCCTATAAAGGCAAGCATACCATATGCCTTCTTCACCACCTTCTCCACCTGTGTTGCCACCTTCAAGGATTTGTGGACTTGCACACCTAGGTCCCTCTGTGTTTCTATACTCCTGATGACTCTGCCATTTATTGTATAACTCCTCCCTACATTATTTCTTCCAAAATGCATCACTTCGCATTTATCCGGATTAAACTCCATCTGCCACCTCTCCGCCCAATTTTCCAACCTATCTCTATCCTGCTGTATTGCCCAACAATGCTCTTCGCTATCCGCAAGTCCAGCCATCTTCGTGTCATCCGCAAACTTGCTGATTACACCAGTTACACCTTCTTCCAAATCATTTATATATATCACAAATAGCAGAGGCCCCAGTACAGAGCCCTGCGGAACACCACTGGTCACAGACCTCCAGCCGGAAAAAGACCCTTCGACCACTACCCTCTGTCTCCTATGGCCAAGCCAGTTCTCCACCCATCTAGCCACTTCTCCTTGTATCCCATGAGCCTTAACCTTCTTAACCAACCTGCCATGTGGGACTTTGTCAAATGCCTTACTGAAATCCATATAGACGACATCCACGGCCCTTCCTTCATCAACCGTTTTTGTCACTTCCTCAAAAAACTCCACCAAATTTGTAAGGCACGACCTCCCTCTTACAAAACCATGCTGTCTGTCACTAATGAGATTGTTCCGTTCTAAATGCACATACATCCTGTCTCTAAGAATCCTCTCCAACAACTTCCCTACCACGGACGTGTGCATATACACCTGCAGATAAGCTGCTACTGTCCATATACACCTGCAGGGGAGCTGTTACTGTCCATTTGATTTGGTTTGATTTATTATTGTCACATGTATTAGTATACAGTGAAATGTATTGTTTTTTGCGCGCTATACAAAGCATACCATTCATAGAGAAGGAAAGGAGAGAGTGCAGAATGTAGTGTTCCAATCATAGCCAGCATAAGTAAGGATCCCACGCACCCTGAATATTCTCTCTTCCACCTTCTTCCGTCGGCAAAAGGATACAAAAGTCTGAGGGCACGTACCAACCAACTCAAGAACAAGAACAGCTTCTTCCCTGCTGCTGTCAGACTTTTGAATGGACTTACCTCGCATTAAGTTGATCTTTCTCTACACCCTAGCTATGACTGTAACACTACATTCTGCACTCTCTCATTTCCTTCTCTATGAACAGTATGTTTTGTCTGTATAGCGCGCAAGAAACAATACTTTTCACTGTATGTTAATACATGTGACAATAATAAATCAAATCAAATCAAATCAAATAGCTATGGTGTAGAGAAAGATCAACTTAACGCAAGGTAGGTCCATTCACAAGTCTGACAGCAGCAGGGAAGAAGCTGTTCTTGACTCGATTGGTAGTGACCTCAGACTTTTGTATCTTTTTCCCGAAGGAAGAAGGTGGAAAAGAGAATGTCCAGGGTGCGTGGGGTCCTTGATTATGCTGGCTGCTTTTCCCGAGGCAGCGGGAAGTGTAGACGGAGTCAGTGGATGGGAGGCTGTGGTTTGCATGATGGATTGAGCACAACCCTCTCCACCTCCAGGTGAGATGCGATCCTGAATACTGCCATCCTTGAATAGAGGGAGGGCTGAGGATAAGTTCCAGGTGACAGGCAGCAGGCTGAGAATCAGGGGCCTGGGAATCAGGAACCAACAGCACAAGCAGTTTGATCAAGGCACATAGTCCCACTCTTACTGCATGTGTTTAATTTAGAAAAAAATAAAATTTCCAGATTCTAGAGCAGGTCCTGTACTTTAGGGAAAGTGCCCTGGCCAACAATCATTCCTCAACCAACACTTAAAAACAAACTATCCGCTCATTACCTCTTGTGGGATCTTGCTGTGTGCAAATTGACTGCCGCATTTCATACATTACAACAGTGACTGCACAGAAGAAATTCATTGGCTGTAAAGTACTTTGCGGTGTCCTGAGATTATGAAAGGTGCTATATAAATGCAAGCCTTCCTTTTTTTCTTTTGAGGTCACCCAGGAATTTAATTTTGGTTTAAGACCATAATTCATAGAAACATAGAAACTAGAAGCAGGAGTAGGCCATTCAGGCCTTCGGGCCTGCTCCGCCATTCATTTTGATCATGGCTGATCATCAAATTCAATATCTTGATTCTCTTTTCCCCCATATCCCTTGATCCCTTTAGCCCCAAGAGCTATATCTAATTTCTCCTTGAAGTCAGACAATGTTTTGGCCTCAACTACTTTCTGTGGCAGTGAATTCCACACATTCACCACCCTCTGGGTGAAGAAGTTTCTCCTCACCTCAGTTCTAAAAGGTTTACCCCCTTCAAACTATGACCCCTAGTTCTGGACTCCCCCCACCATTGGGAACATTCTTTCTGAATCGACCCTGTCTAACCCTGTTAGAATTTTATAAGTTTCTATGAGATCCCCTCTCACTCTTCTGAACTCCAGTGAATATAATCCTAACTGATTTAGTCTCTCCTCATATGACAGACCTGCCATCCTTGGAATCAGCCTGGTAAACCTTCGCTGTACTCCCTCTATAGCAAAGACTTGCTCAGATAAGGACACCAAAGCTGCACACTCTTCCAAATCATTAATATATAATGTGAACAGTTGGGGTCCTAGCACAGATCCCTGCAGAACCCCACTAGTCACTGGCTGCCAATCAGAAAAAGATCAATTTATGCCAACTTTTTGCTTCCTATCTGCTCACCAGCTTTCTATCCATCTCAAGACATTTCCTGCAATCCCATGTGCTTTAGGTTTACATAGTAGTCTGTTATGTGAGACCTTGTCAAAATCCTTCTGAATGTCTAAATAAACCACATCCACTGGTTTTCCTTGGTCAACTCTACTCGTTAATCCTCAAAGGATTCCAATAGATTCGTCAAGCATGATTTTCCTTTTGCAAATCCATGCTGACTTTGTCTGATTATCCCACTGCCTTCCAAATGCTGAGTTATGAAATCCTTGATAATAAACTCTAGCAACTTCCCCAGTACTGACATTAAGCTCACTGGTCTATAGTTCCCTGTTTTCTCATTACCCACCTTTTTGAGTAGCGGGCTTACATTAGCTACTCTCCAATCTGTAGGAACTATTCCAGAATCCAAAGAATTCTGGAAAATAACCACCAATGGATCTACTATTTCCAGGGTGACTTCCTTAAGTACTCTGGGGTGAAGATTATCAGGACCTGGAGATTTATTCACCTTCAATCCCGTCAATTTCCCCAAAACCATTTCCCTGCTAATGCTGATTTCCTTCAGTCCTTCACTAAAACTTGTTTCTCTCAGAACTTCTGGTATATTATTCATGTCTTCCTTTGTCAAGACTCAAGCAAAGTACGAATTTAATTCCTCGGCCATTTCTTTATTCCCCGTTACGAATTCTCCCGTTTCTGACTGTGAGGGGCGTACATTCGTTTTTGTCAATCTTTTTCTCTTTACGTAGCTATAGAAACTTTTACAGCCAGTTTTTAGACAGAACAGAAATAGGCCATTCGGTCCATCAAGTCTGCCCAACCTTTCCGTGAGATCATAACTGACCTGATATAATCCACAACCCCACTTACCCACCTTATCCCCATAACCTTCAATTTCCTTACTGATTAAAAATCTGTCTGTTTCAGCTTTGAACATACTTAATGACCCGACCTCTACAGCCCTCTGCGGTAAAGAATTCCACAGATTCACTGCCCTCTGAGAGAAGAAATTCCTCCTCATCTCTGTCTTAAATGGGTGACCCCCCCCACCCCCCGCCCCCCAACCCCCACCCAGGTCACTGGAAAGAACTCACCTGCTCTTTACAGTGTAGGAGTTTCATAGAATCCCTACAGTGCAGAAGCAGACCATTTGGCAATCGAGTCTGCACCAACCACAATCCCACCCTGGCCCTATTCCCGTAACCCCGTGTATTTACCCTGCTAATCCCTCTGGCACTAAGGGTCAATTTAGCATGGCCAATCAACCTAACCTTTCAGACTGTGGGAGGAAACTGGAGCACCTAGAGGAAACCCACACAGAAAGGGGTTTCATCTTCATGTGCAAACTCCACACAGTGTCCCCAGCCGGGAATTGAACCCGAGGCTCTGGCGCTGAGGCACCTATTTAATATTTAATCAATTATGATTTTTGATCTTGGACTTTTCAAAAAGGAGACACAACCTCTCAGCATCTACCCTGTAAAACCCCCAGGGAACCCTATATCCTATATGTCTGAAGCCCTGGTCTGTGGTTGCCTGTTCCTCCTATTTTTCAACCCAGTGCCTAACCAAAGGACCCAAGACACTCTGTGACAGGTGTCTGGCTTTCCTTTTATCGGATTACAGCCAGAAACAAACCATTTAATTCATGGCCATATTTATACTGCACCTGAGTCTGCTGCCACTCTGGACTGACCCTGTTCCCCCTCTCCTTTCTGGTTGCATCAAGCCTCCCTTTAAATACATCTATGCTATTGGCTTCGTAGTCTACGTAGGGTGTAGCTGAACTCTAAAAGATACATGCTCCAATGTTCAACAACTGTGTGGATTATAGAACCATTCAGAATACTAAAGGTGCCCATCAAATTAAAGAAGTCAGTTCACTTAAGTAAATGTAATCAGCCTGTCAGTGTTGACACTCCATTAAACCATTACAAATACAATATTAACCCAAAGCCCTGTCAGTCTTGGCTCTAGAGTTAGATATAAAAAATTCCATCACATCGCATTGGGGCAGCACGGTGGCACAGTGGTTAGCACTGCTGCCTCAGCGCCAGAGCCTCGGGTTCAATTCCCGGCTGGGGACATTGTCTGTGTGGAGTTTGCACATGAAGATGAAACCCCTTTCTGTGTGGGTTTCCTCTAGGCGCTCCAGTTTCCTCCCACAGTCTGAAAGGTTAGGTTGATTGGCCACGCTAAATTGACCCTTAGTGCCAGGGGGATTAGCCGGGTAAATACACGGGGTTACGGGAATAGGGCCGGGGTGGGATTGTGGTTGGTGCAGACTCGATTGCCAAATGGTCTGCTTCTGCACTGTAGGGATTCTATGAAACTCCTATGCTGTAAAGATCAGGTGAGTTCTTTCCAGTGACCTGGGCAATATTTATCCCTCCTCCAATATTTAACAAAAAGATTATCTGATTGTGGGATCTTACAGTGTGTAAACTGGCTGTGGCACGCTGGCACATTGGTTGGCACTGCCACCTCACAGCGCCAGAGACCTCGGTTCAATTCCCGGCTTGGGCCACTGCCTGTGTGGAGTCTGAATGTTCTCCCCGTGTCTACATGGATTTCCTCCGGGTGCTCCGGTTTCCTCCCACAGTCTGAAAGACGTGTTGGTTGGGTGCATTGGCCGTGCTAAATTCTCCCTCAGTGCACCCAAACAGGCGCCAGAGTGTGGCGAAGAGGGCATTTTCACAGTAACGTCATTGCAATGTTAATGTAAGCCTTGTGACACTGATAAATAAATTTAATCACCTCATTGGTTGTAAGGTGCTAATGGGACCACCCGATGCCATTAAAGGTGCTATATAAAAGCAGGTTATTTCTCACTCTGTTTTAGTGGAACCTGTGCAACTAACATCAGACTGCATGCTCAAAGATGCTGAATTGTCTCTGTCCCCGTGGAGGGCTAGTGAGGAATTATAGTGGAAAAAGAATGAAAAACGGGATAACTCCCCCAGCATACCTCAGCTGCTGAAACTTACCTGCACTATTCTGCCCTCTGTCTCTCTGACAATGAATTCTAGAGTTGTTGAACTGGATGCCAGAGGTGGAGATGAAAGCAAATCACTGCATGGCCCCAGGCCACAAGCCCAGGCGAGTTCTGTGGAGGTCTACCCTGCTGTGACAAGGCCTCTCTCTCACTCTCTCCCTCACCCCCCTCCCCACCCCCCACCAAATCTCACAAAACTTTTCCAGACACACTTAAGATTTCTTAACTGGATTTCTTCCTCTTTTCAAAGCATTGGCTGGGCTCTTCCAGCCACGGGAGATTCGGCAGCCCAGCTTTGGCCTCCAGCGGGACCTAACAATCCTGAAGGTGGGTGGGCGTAGAATCCCACCCATTAACTCTGACCTCAGTCATGATGCGATGTGTCCATCCCACGCAGCCATCCTACATTCTGTGAACCTTGACATCATGTTGTCGGTAGCCTGTTTGACTACTGGAGGCATCACAATCAAACCTGCCATCCACACACATGGGCACCTTCCAGCAGCAGACAGTCAATCATGATCAACAGTTCCAGTAGGCAGATAGGGAATAATGGAGTACCATACCAAGCTGGGTGGGAAGCTAAGCTGTGGGAAGGACACAGAGGGATTGCAAAGAGATATTATCAAGTTGGGTAAATTGGCAACAAGATGTTGATGGAGTATGTCGGGAAGTTTGAAGTTCTTCACTTTGGTCACAGTATTAAAAAAACAGAATTTTTAAAAAGACGTGAAACTTGTACGTTTTGATGTTCAAAAAGAATTGGGTGTGCTTGTACAAGGAACGTGGAAAGTTAGCATGCAGGTGCAGCAAGCAATTAGGAAGACAAATGGTGCATTGGCCTTTATTGCAAGGAGATTGGAGCACAAGAATAAAGAAGTCTAGCCAGAGTTGTATATGGTTTTGGTGAGCACATCTGGAGCAGTGTGTGCAGTTTTGGTTTCCACATTTAAGAAAGGATATACTCGCAATGAAGGTACAGTGAAGGTTCACTAAATTGGTCCCTGGGGTGATAGGGTGGCACAGTGGTTAGCATTGCTGTCTCACAGTGCCAGGGACCCGGGTTCGATTCCCGGCTTGGGTCACTGTCTGTGCGGAGTCTGCACGTTCTCCCCATGTCTGTGTGGGTTTCCTCCGCTCCGGTTTCCTCCCACAGTCCAAAAGACATGCTGATTAGATGCATTGGCCATGCTAAATTCTCCCTCAGTGTATCCGAACAGGCGCCGGAGTGTGGCGACTAAGGGATTTTCACAGTAACTTCATTGCTGTGTTAATTAACCTAAATGATGTGGAGATGCCGGCGTTGGACTGGGGTGAGACCTGGTTGGCTGTAGAGATTCACATTCTAATCAGTATTCTGTAACTTGATTTTGTGTCTCTGTGTCCTGTTTGAGAGCAGATTTCCACTCCATCTGACGAAGGAGCAGCGCTCCGAAAGCTAATGGCATTTGCTACCAAATAAACCTGTTGGACTTTAACCTGGTGTTGTCAAAACTCTTACTTAATTAACCTAATCAGAGGAAAATCTTCTCTTTTTAAGTTTTAAACTTAAAAAGAGTTTATTTATTAGTGTCACAAGTAAGCATATATTAACACTAAGGGAGAATTTAGCATGGCCAATGCACCTAACCAGTATGTCTTTCAGACTGTGGAAGGAAACCGGAGCACCTGGAGGAAACCCACAGTCTGAAAGACATGCTGGTTAGGTGCATTGACCCGAACAGGCGCCGGAGTGTGGCGACTAGGGGAATTTCACAGTAACTTCATTGCGGTGTTAATGTAAGCCTTACTTGTGACTAATAAATAAACTTTAACTTTAAACCCACGCAGACACGGGGAAAACGTGCAGACTCCGCACGTGACCCAAGCCGGGAATCGAACCCGGGTCCCTGGCACTGTGAGACAGCAATGCTAACCACTGTGCCACCCTATCACCTCAGGGACCAATTTAATGAACCTTCACTGTACCTTCATTGTGAGTATATCCTTTCTTAAATGTGGAAACCAAAACTGCACACATTGCTCCAGATGTGCTCACCAAAACCATATACAACTCTGGCTAGACTTCTTTATTCTTGTGCTCCAATCCCCTTGCAATAAAGGGCATGCAGACTCCGCACAGACAGTGGTGAGAGGCTGGATTAGTTTTATATTCTCTGGAGTTTAGAAGAATGCAAGGCAAACCCATTGAAACATATAAGACTCTCAAAGGGATTTGATCGGGTAGGCACTGAGAGATCGTTTCCATTGGTTGGGGAATCTAAAACACAGGGGCACAGCCACAGGATAAGGGGTTGATCATTTAGGACTGAGATGAGGAGAAATTTCTTCACTCAAAGGGTTGTGAATTTTCAGAATTCTGTACCCCAAAGGGTGATGGAAGCTCCATCACTAGGTACATTGTAGGCTGGGCAGGACAGACTTGTGTTCTCTCAGGGAATTAAACAATATGGATAGTGGGTAGGAAAATGAAGTTGATGCCCAAGCTCGATGCTGATCATGTTGAATGGTTGTATTAGCTCAATGGGTCGAATGGTCTACTCCTGCTCCTATTTGTTGTATTCTTGTGTCTGGCTAAAATCTCTCCAGTAAATATAAATAAAACATCATGGATGGGATTTTCCGTGCGACGCAACTTGCCATGTGTCTCACGGCGGTGGAGATGGTCCGCCATCGGCCGGCGGTGGGATCTTCTGGTTGTCAGCGGAGTCTCCTGTTGAGCGCAGCCCTTGCCGCCAGGAAATCCAGAGCGGGGCTGCACCGTCGGTAGGACCAGAAGATCCCACCAGCACAAACAGCCGGAATATTCCGGTCCACGCCCTCCAACACCCTGTACTGAAGTTAGAATCCCGACGGTGCAGGAGGCCATTCGGCCCATCAAGTCTGCACCAATTGATTTTAATCACTGTTGCTTCACTTTCATTAAAATCCTGTCCAAACTTTTGCCCAAGTTGAGCTGAAATGCTGGACTGATGGGGATCGCTCGGTGTGAGTTTGTAGAGAGCTAGTGCAGCCTGTGACGGTCATAAATTGAATAGGAACCATCCTATTGTAAAACAATGTAAAGTGACCCCTGGAAGAATGCAGCTTTTGGAATCAGTTGCGACATTCTTTAGCAGATTAGTGGCAGCATCAGGAAGAAGGTCAGTGTTGTACATAACAAAGGCAGGATCTGTCGATCTTGTGCAACAGTCCACACGTCAGAAGGAGTGTCCAGGCCTGGCAGAGGGGGCATTTCTTTTATGTTCAGCCCTAGGACGTGGGAATCAGTGGCCAGACCAGCGTCTTTAACCCATTCCTAACCACCTTCGCCAAGGTGGTGCTGAGCGGCCACAGGCTGAGTAGCGTGCCCAGCCATTTCAGGGGGCATGTCGGCTGTTGAGATGTGGAGATGTCGGCGTTGGACTGGGGTAAACACAGTAAGAAGTCTAACAACACCAGGTTAAAGTCCAACCTGTTGGACTTTAACCTGGTGTTGTTAGACTTCTTACTGTAATCAATTTGAGTACAGCAAGATCCCATTGGAGTTTTGTCCTCCAGTCTTGGAGTGGGATGGCACTTCAACCCAGAATTTTTTTACTCAGAGGGGAAGGTGCTGCATACTGAGCCACAGTCGACAGCCAGGTAGGTATAGGTAGCAAAGTCCCTTTTGTTCAAGGCACTAACAATCTGGACAGAAACATGGAAAAATTTGGGACACAGCTGAAGGTCATTCAGCCCATCATGTCCATACTAGCCAGTGGAGGGTTATTCATCCTAATCCTACTTTCCAGTGCTTGGGTCAGAGCCCTGTGGGTTACAACACTTCAGGTGCATGATCAAAGTGTTTTGATTTGATTTATTATTATCACATCTCACATATTGTCACATTGGGGCAGCACGGTGGCACAGTGGTTAGCACTGCTGCCTCACAGCGCCACGGGACCAAGGGTTCAATTCCCGGCTTGGGTCACTGTCTGTGCAGAGTCTGCACGTTGTCCCCATGTCTGCGTGGGTTTCCTCTGGGTGCTCCAGTTTCCTCCCACACTCCAAAGGTGTGCGGGTTAGATGGATTGGCAATGCTAAATTGCCCCTTAGTGTCAGGGGACTAGCTAGGGTTATGGAGATAGGGCCGGGGTGGGATTGTGGTCGGTGCAGACTCAATGGGCTGAATGGCCTCCTTCTGCACTGTAGGATTCTATAATTCCATGTATTGCGATATAGTGAAAAGTACTCTTTCTAAAGTTTATTTATTAGTCACAAGTAAGGCTAACATTAATACTGCAATGAAGTTACTGCGAAATTCCCCTAGTCACCACAGTCCGGTGCCTGTTCAGGTCAATGCATCTCACCAGCACGTCTTATATGCTATATAGTCAAAACATACCATTCATAAAGTACATAGGGGAGAGGGAAAGGAGAGGGTGTAGGGTTTAGTGTTGCAGTTACAGATAGGGTGTAGACAATTTTTTTAATGTGATGAGAGTTTCTATCACTCCCACTCTTCCAGAGCCCCACCTCCTTCCGGTTGAAAACATTATTTATCAACTCCCCTCCAATCCTTCCATCGTTTATTGAAATCGACATTTCCTGGTTATTGGCTTCTCTATAGTGCTTTCCAACCACTCGATTTAGACCCCTCACCATTTTATACAACTCAACTAAATTTCCAATGCTAAAGGAGGACACTGCCGTTGCTGGAAATCTGAAATAAAAATGGAAAATGCTGGAAATGCTGCTGGCAGCAGCTGTGGAAAGAGAAACAGAGTCAATGTATGTGTTCAATGATCCTTCAGAACTGATGAAAGGTCATTGATTTGAACTTTATTAAATATGAATGAACTATTAATGGTGATGCTGTACCTTCTATAGGTAAATGTTGCAAAGCTTTATGATGAATGGACCACATCCTTGGGATTTAATTTGCCCTGTAGGTTCCTGCCCTGAGGAAACATCCCCCCCTTGTGCTTCCTTTTAAAGTGGGGCTCCAGTTATAAAGTTTAAAGTTTATTGATTCGTCACAAGTAGGCTTACATTCACACTGCAATGAAGTTACTGTGAAAGTCCCCTAGTTGTCACACTCTGGCGCCTGTTCGGGTTACACTGAGGGAGAATTTATCATGACCAATTCACCTAACCCGCACATCTTTGGACTGTGGGAGGAAACCGGAGCACCCGGAGGAAACCTACACAGACACAGGGAGAATGTGCAAACTCCACACAGTGACCCAAGCCAGGAATCGAACCCGGGTCCCTGGCGCTGTGAGGCAGCAGTGCTAACCACTGTGCCACCGTGCTGCCCTAAAGGATTCACCGGAGATCCAGCTGCCCAGCGCTTCATTTCAGAGCCAGAAAGACCAACACATTTACCCTCACAGTGGCAGTGCCATGGACTTGAGGTTTGTTTCTGTGCTAAACGTTCATGTGCCTCTCCCCCCCCCCCCGCCCCCCACCAGTCTCCTGTCCCAACTAACACCCCCCACCCTCTCCATTGACCCAACCAACACCTCTCACCCTGTCTGTTGATCCAAACTCCTAACTCCTGCTATCTCCTGTAGCTGGCCCTTCACTCCACACTCCCACCCAGGTCCCTAAATCCTTCGCAAGTCGTGACTTGGAGTCCTAACAACCCCATTTCCTGAGCCCAGCCACAATCCATGGGATATCGCTGCCTGGCCAGCACTTGTTGCCCATTGGAGGGCAGTTGAGAGTCAACCACATGGCTGTAGCTCTGGAGTCACATGTAGGCCAGACCAAGTAAGGACGGCAGATTTCCTTCCCTAAAGCACATTAGTGAACCAGATGGGTTTTTCTGACAATCGACAATGGTTTCATGGTCATCAGTAGATTCTTAATTCCAGATTTTTTTTTATTGAATTCAAATTCCACCATCTGCCATGGTGGGATTCGAACCGGGGTCCCCAGAACATTTGCTGAGTTTCTGGGTTAATAATCTAGCGATAATACCACCAGGCCTTCGCCTCCCCATACTAGCCAGTAGAGGGTTGCCACATCCCCCACCTCCCAGCACTCAGGTCAGTACTTACCTCTCCCCATCTCCTCACCCCGGCAACTTCCCTGGTCTTCAATTGCAAACCTCTGCCTCCCATTCCCATAGCTTTGGAGGAAATTTATTTGTCAAATATATATCTCCTTACCGTTCCAAAGTGATGATCGACTCTGTTTCCAGCAAGGCACAACTTGTCCCAGTAACAAACAATGATGATGCTGTATAAGTGAACAGCGATGTCTCGATAGCATTCAGAAAGATTCTGAGAACAACCCTTGACATGAAAATATTACTTCATACCTGATTTTGCTGATGATCTTACACTTATGCCTCTCCTCACTGGTTCATTCACCAATGAAATAGGTTTCTCTGACATACTTGGACCAAATGCCATCATAATTTAATTAAGATTTTTGATTTGATTTGATTTTTTAGTCACATGTATTGGGATACAGTGAATAGTATTGCTTCTTGCGTGCTATACGACAAAGCATACTGTTCATAGAGTACATAGGGGAGAAGGAAAGGAGAGGGTGCAAAATAAAGTCTTACAGTTACCGAAAGAGTGAAGAGAAAGATCAGTTTAATATATGATAGGACCATTCAAAAGTCTGATGGCAGCAGGGAAGAAGCTGTTCTTGAGTCGGTTGGTATGTGACCTCACTTTTGTATCTTTTTCCCGATGGAAAAGAGCATGTCTGCAGTGTGTGGCGGGGTCCTTGATTATGTTGGCTGCTTTTCCAAGGCAGTGGGAAGTGTAGACAGAGTCAATGGATGGGAGGCTGGTTTGCATGATGGACTGGGCTATGTTCATAAATCTTTGTAATTTCTTGCAGTCTTGGTCAGAGCAGGAGCCATACAAAGTTGTGATGCATCCGGAAAGGATGCTTTCTAAAATGCATCTATAAAAGTTGGTGAAAGTCATCGTGGACGTGCTGAATTTCCTTAGCCTCCTAAGTAGAGGCGTTGGTGGGCTTTCTTAACTAGTGTTGGCGTGGAGGGTCCAGGACAGATTGTTGGTGATCTCGACAACTAGAAACTTATTTGAAACTTTTGTTTTAGTTGATTTGACAAATTCCTAAATGTTAAAAATTGTTGAGGAGAGAATCAACAGTGCAGAAGGAGGCCAGTTGGCCCATCAAGCCTGCACCGACAATCCCACCCAGGTCCTATCCCTGTAACCCCACATATTTACCGTCCTAGTCCCCCTGACACTAAGGGGCAATTTATCACGACCAATAAGCCTAACCTGCACATCCTTGGAGTGTTGCAGGAAACCGGAGCACCTGGAGGAAACCCACGCAGACACGGGGAGAACGTGCAGACTCCGTACAGACAGTGATCTGAGGCTGGAATCAAACCAGAACCTGGGTCCTTGGCGCTGTGAGGTAGCAGTGCTAATCACTCTGCCACCGTGCTGTCCCTGTCATCAAGAATTAATGTCAAGAGGATAATGCAGGTAGGTAACCGAGGCTTGTCTGTAACAACCACTCCAGAAATTCCAAAGACAGGCCTTTAAAAAGCAATGTTTTTTTTTATGGGCCTTGTCCGGGATTCATGAAACAAGGTCACTTCACAGCTCCTGGCCAGTTTCACACAGCTGGTGGTTTAAACTCAGCAAGTATAATAACAGTGCACTCACAAAGCTGTTAGTCCCTCAAAGTTAGGCTTGTTTGCTCCCAGAAGGCCCAGTGAAGGAGGCAGATTGTGGGGTGGATTCACCTTTAAAATGACTAAAGTTAAAGTTTATTTATTTGTGTCACAAGTAGGCTTACATTAACACTGCAATGAAGTTACTGAGAAAATCCCCTAGTCGCCACACTCCGACGCCTGTTCGGGTAACACTGAGGGAGAATTTAGCATGGCCAATGCACCTAACCAGCACGTCTTTCAGACTGTGGGAGGAAACCAGAGCACCCGGGGGGAAACCCACGCAGACATGGGGAGAATGTGCAGGCTCTGCACAGACAGTGACCCAAGCCGGGAATCAAACCCAGGTCCCTGGCGCTGTGAAGCAGCGGTGCTAATCACTGGGCCATCGTGCTGCCCTGACTGCTGTTGGAATTATCTGGAGAACTAGTTCTAAAAAAGAAAATCTTGGCTGCTTTTTTACTGATAACCTTTTGTTGGTATTGTTCATATTTACACACAATCGCACATCCCCCAGTAATCCCTGACTAAAAAAGCCTGTTTGGATCTGGTCAGGAATTTGGGCAATTCAGCCTTTATCAAGGTTTACACCTTAGCCCAGCGTCTTCTCAATGCAGTCAAGATCAAAGATTTCCTGCTCACTCATTGTCACCTAGGCATCAAATACACCACCCCCTTCCTCAGCCCTCCTCCCCCTCCCCTCAACCATCCTCTGCATCTAAAGTACACAAGATCTGGATACAAGGAGATCATTTCTAATGTGCGAGGAGGAATGGGTTATAAAAGATGCAGATTGCTGGCAGGTTAGGCCGGCTCCGGGAGTCTGGCTCCTGGAGTGCTTCAAAGGGTAAGAGGCAAAGGGTTTAGAATTGAGAAAGGAGCCAGGCCCCAGTGTGTTGATATGCAGCTTTGTTCATGATCTTGGCAGTGTGAGGCCTGGACAAACAGGCAGCTATTATACACTTGATGGATTTTCACAGCAGGCGTTTGCTTTCTACTTCCACAGAAATGTTCCTTTTGTCTCTCGTTACAATGGCTGCTGCAAACCCCCAGAAATAAACTCGGCAACATGTATCATTCATAGGCCCCCAACTGCTGTGGGGTGGGGTGGGGTTCGTGTCAGGGGATGGGGAAGGGGGGAAACTAGGGATGAAGTGGGGTGGGTCGGGTGGAGGGGAGGGGGGGGGAAAGAGATAAAGAAGAAGATTAAATTAAAAATATTGCACAAGAGCAAAGTTGAGTCTGAGCTGCCCTGTCATCATTTGCGGTGCTTAAATTCGATATTCATAGAATCATACAGCACAGAAGAGGCCCTTCGGCCCATCGAGTCTGCACCAACATGCAAGAAACATCTGACCTCCCACCTAATCCCATCTACCAGCACTTGGCCCATAGCCTTGAATGTTATGATGTGCCAAGTGCTCATCCAGGTACTTTTTAAAGGATGTGAGGAAACCCGCTTCTACCACCCTCCCAGGCAGCCCACTTCAAACCATATTGTCACTATCTTAACTCACACCAAGTCCTTTGTGTTCACTGGCCTTCATTAGGTCCCAGTGTGGCAATGTCTCAATTATAATTGGGCGGCACGGTGGCACAGTGGTTAGCACTGCTGCCTCACAGCACCAGGGACCCGGATCCGATTCCCGGCTTAGCTTACTGGCTGTGTGGAGTTTGCACGTTCTCCCTGTGTCTACCTTGTTTTCCTCCGGGTGCTCCATTTTCCTCCCGCAATCCAAAGATGTGCGGATTACATCGATTGGCCAAGCTAAATTGCCCCTTAGTGTCAGGGGGACTGGCTGGTTAATGCATAGGGTTATGAGGGTAGGGCCTGGGTGGGATTGTGGTCGGTGCAGACTCAATGGGCCTAATGGCCTCCTTCTGCACTGTAGGATTCTATGAGTCTATGATAATATTTCCATCCTTGTTGTCATATCTCTCCATTGGACACAGGCTCTCCCCTCCCAGCCCCCCAGCCTACTTCTGTAACCTTCACCAGCCCCAAAACCCTCCCAGATCCCTGCACTCCTCCCAATCAGACCTCCTGCACATTCCTCATTTTAATCGCTCTACCTGTGGTCTCTGCAATTCCATCCCTAAATCTCTCTCTCTCTTTCCTCCATTAACACCAGTTTTTGGTCATCTTGTCCTAATTGCTCTCAATGAGGTTCCAGGATAAATGTTGATTGCTCACACTTCTGTGAGGTTCCATATAAATGCAACTTGTTGTTGTCATGTGATGTCACGCTGCAGTCTCATGCCCTATCACCAGCGACAATGCCAACTAACCTTGGCCTCCGGTGCTATGTGATGGCCCACATGTTTGGCTGGGTCTTGATGCATCTGACAGATTTACTTATGTGCTATTTTATCAATTCACGGGATGTGGGAGTCGCTGGCTCGGCCAGCATTTATTGCCCATCCCTAATTGTCTTTCAGAAGCTGGTGGTGAGTCGCCTTCATGGACCACTGCAGAAATACATAGAAACTAGAAGCAGGAGTAGGCCATTCGGCCCTTCGAACCTGCTCCGCGTTCATTTTGATCATGGCTGATCATCAAATTCAATATCCTGATCCCCCCTTCCCCCCATAATCCCTTTAGCCTCAAGAGCTATATCTAATTTATTCTTGAAATCAGACAATGTTTTGGCCTCAACTACTTTCTGTGGTAGTGAATTTCACACATTCACCACCCTCTGGGTGAAGAAATTTCTCCTCACCTCAGTTCTGACAGGTTTACCCCTTATCCTCAAACTCTGACCCCTAGTTCTGGACTCCCGCACCATTGGGAACATTCTTTCTGAATCTACCCTGTTAAACTCTGTTAGAAATTTATAAGTTTCCATGAGATCCCCTCTCACTCTTCTAAACTCCAGTGAATATAATCCTAACCGACTTAGTCTCTCCTCATATGACAGACCTGCCATCCCAGGAATCAGCCTGGTAAACTTGTGTACGCACATCCACAGTGCTGTTAGGGAAGAAGTTCCAGGATTTTGACCCAGTGACAGTGAAGGAACGGTGATATATTTCCAAGTCAGGATGGTCAGTAACTTGGAGGGGAACTCCCAGGTGGTGGTGTTCCCATGTGTCTGCTGCTCTTGTCTTCCTAGATGGTAGTGATCGTGGGTTTGGAAGGTGCTGCCCAAGGAGCCTTGGTGAGTTCCTGCAGTGCATCTTGTAGATGGTACACGCTGCTGCTACTATGTGTCAGTGATGGAGGGATTGAATGTTAATGAATGGGATGCAAATCAAGCAGCTACTTTGTCCTGGATGATGTTGAGCTTCTTGAGTGTTTTTGGAGCTGCATTTATTCAGACAAGTGGAGAGTATTCCATCACACTGACGTGTCCTTGTAGATGGCGGACAGGCTTTGGGGAGTCAGGAGGTTAGTTACTTGCTGCAGGATTCCTAGCCTCTGACCTGTTCGGGGCAGCATGGTGGCACAGTGGTTAGCTGCCTCATAATGCCAGGGACCCAGGTTCAATTCTGGCCCTCAGCCACTGTCTGTGTGGAGTTTGCATGTTCTCCCCATGTCAGCGTGGGGTTCCGGTTTCCTCCCACAGTCCAAACATCGGGTTAGGTTGATTGACCATGATAAATTGCCCCTTCGTGTCAGGGGGGTTAGCAGGGTGTTGCGGGGATAGAGCCTTGGTGGGATTGTTGTCGGTGCAGGCTCGATGGGCTGAATGGCCTCCTTCTGCACTGTAGGGATTCTGTCCTTAACCATAGGAAATGGCTGGTCCAGTTCAGTTTTTGATCAATGGTAACCCCCAGAATATTGGCAGTGGCAGATTCAGCGATTGTAATGCGTTGAAGGAGCAATGGTTAGATCCTCTCTTGTTGGAGATGGTCATTGCCTGGCACTTGTGTGGCACGAATATTACTTATCAGCCCAAGCCCGGATATTGTCCAGGTCTTGGTGCATTTGGGCATGGACTGCCTCAGTATCTGAGGACTCGTGAATAGTGCTGAACATTGTGCAATCATCAGCGAATATTCCCACTTCTGACCTTACGATGGAGGGAAGGTCATTGATGAAGCAGCTGAAGATGGCTGGGCCTGGGACACTACCCTGAGCAACTGCTGCAGAGATGTCGTGGAGCTGAGATGATTGATCTCCACAACCACAACCATCTTCCTTTGTACCAGGTATGACTCCAACCAGCGGAGAGTTTTCCACCTGATTCCCATTGACTCCAGTTTTGCTATGGCTCCTTGATGCCACACACAGCCAAATGCTGCCTTGCTGTCAAGGGCACTCACTCTCACCTCACCATTTGACTTGAGCGCTTTTGTCCATTTTTGAACCAAGGCTGCAATGAGATCGGAAGTTGAGTGACCCTGGCGGAACCCAAACTCAGCGTCAGTGAGTAGGTCATTGCTGAGTAAGTGCCGCTTGATGGCACTGTTGATGACGCCTTCCATCACTTCATTGATGGTCGAGAGTAGACTGATGGGGCAGTGATTACCCCGGTTGGTCCTGCTTTTTGTGTACAGGGCAAACCTGAGCAATTTTCCACATTGCTGGGTAGATGCCAATGTTGTACTAGAACAGCTTGGCTAGGGGCATGACAAGTTCTGGAATATTGTCAGGGTCCATAGCCTTTGCAGCATCCAGTGCCTTCAGCCATTTCTTGACATCACGTGGAGTGAATTGAATTCTCGGAAGACTGGCATTTGTGATGCTGGGGAGCTCCAGAGGCCGAGGTGGATCATCCACTCGGAAATTCTGGCTGAAAATTGTTGCAAATGGTTCAGTCATACCTTTTGCACAGATGTGGTGGGCTCCTCCATCATTGAGGATGGGGATATCTGTGGATTCCCCTCCTCCAGTGAGGCGTTTCATGTCCACCACCATTCACGACTGGATGCAGCAGGATTACAGAGCTTTGATCTGATCCATTGGTTGCAGGATCGCTTGGCTCTATCGCAGGCACCTTAAGCTGTTTGGTACGCAGTGTGCAAAACCTGGGAACATTACCGTTGGTAAACAGTGGAATATTGTGTTTAAAATTCACAATGAATCTAGAAGACAGTGAATCAGGAGAAACTATTCCCATTGGTCGAAATGTTGAGAACTCAGACACACCGATTTAAGGTGATTTGGCAAAAGAGCCAGTGGTGAAATGAGAAAAAACGTTTGTTACACAGTTAAGATTAGAAATGCATTACCTGAGTGTGGAAGATCCAGATTAAATCAAAAGGGAATTGGATAATTACCTGAAGAGAAGATAATCGTGGGGCTATGGGGAATAACAAAGAGCTGTCATGGACAGATGGGCTGAATGGCCTCCTTCTGTGCTGTTTGATTCTATGATTGGGTGAATGTGAGGGAAGGGGACCGAAGATCTGGATCCTCACCGAAAGACCCAAGGGAGAATCATAGAAACCCTACAGTGCAGAAGGAGGCCATTCGGCCCATCGAGTCTACACCGACCACAATCCCACCCAGGCCCTACCCCCACATATTTTACCCGCTAATCCCTCTAACCTACACATCCCAGGACTCTAAGGGGCAATTTTTTAACCTGGCCAATCAACCTAACCCGCACATCTTTGGACTGTGGGAGGAAACCGGAGCACCCGGAGGAAACCCACGCAGACACGAGGAGAATGTGCAAACTCCACACAGACAGTGACCCGAGCCGGGAATCGAACCCGGGACCCTGGAGCTGTGAAGCAGCAGTGCTAACCACTGTGCTACCGTGCCGCCCCAACCACTGTGCTACCGTGCCGCCCCAGGGACGGTGCTGTGGGTGCTATTTGACCTTGGGATGCTTCACCATCCAGGGTGTGAGACAATGGCGGGGCCACAACACTGAGGGTGCAGCAGTGCTGAGAGCAAAATGGGGAACGGTTATTGCCTGGGCGGGAACAATAAAGATTGTGAATCCAAATAGAAATAAGGGCCGCATTCAGCACTAACTCTAAATATAAATACCAGAAGCCTGAAGGCCTCGGCCTTGACCCTGTGGGGCATTTGCTGGGCTCCGTGCGTATGACGTCACCGCGCCGACAAATGGGCGGTGCCCGACGTGACGATATGACGGCGCAGTTGCCAACATTCTGCGCGTGACGTCAACACGTCACAGAATGGGCGGGGCCGGGCATGACGTCATCGCGGCACCGGCCCCCCCCCCCGGCGGCGTTATGCGCAGAACGTCATCACGGCGACAGCCCCAGCGGCGCTACGCGTGACGTCTGACGCAGTGCGGCCCCCACCCCCCCTGCTCAGTTGCATGTGACTGACAGGAGGCTGTCAGCAGCTGCTGAGGGCAATGCCTGGGTACAGGCGGCTGGCCAGGGGGCAGGAGCTGAGATGCAGCAGGTAGGACATACCCGTGCTCACCACCACCAAGTGCTGTAAAACAGGCTCTGCCAGCTGGACCCTTGGTTTAGTTGGCACGGTAGCACAGTGGTTAGCACCACAGCCTCACGGTGCCAGGGAGCCGGGTTCGATTCCTGGCTCAGGTCACTGTCTGTGTGGAGTCTGCACCTTCTCCCCGTGTCTGCGTGGGTTTCCTCCGGTTTCCTCCCACAGTCCAAAGGGTTAGGTGGATTGGCCGTGCTAAATTGCCCCTTTAGTGTCAGGGGGACTAGCTAGGGCAGTGGTTCCCAAAGGGTGCGGCGAGAGAGGATGGTAAGTGTGGCGGGAAGATTCAAGGACAATCAAAGAAACATTTAAACATGGTTTAAACAAGCATTGTTTTATGCTTTCTAGATGTCCCATGATCATATTATAAAGTCGTTGTGTTCTATGTTATGAATCAAGCACTGCTAGGAGTTGTTTTTTTGTTTTTGAATGTATTTCTTATCAATAAAAAATTCGGTGTGGCGCGAGCAAATTTTTATTCCGAAAGTGCGGCCCAGTGAAAAAAGTTAGGGAGTCACTCAGCTCGGGTAAATGCATGGGGTTACGGGGATAGAGCCTGGGTGGGACTGTGGTCGTTGCAGGCTTGATGGGCTGAATGGCCTCCTTCTGCACTGTAAGGATTCTATGATTGTACTCACAGCGGCTGCTCCTGAGGTTGGCATTGCCTCTCCCCCACCCCTTTTATATTCCTTTCCCATCCGTTGACCCCACTGCCACTTGCGCCAGGATGAAGTTCCTTAGGCACCAGCAGACCAAAAAAGGCGATAATTCTTCATCCATGAACCTGTGAGTGTCAGTGTGCTATTCAGCTGTCGAAGACATCACAGTCCAGCCTGACCATGCGGCTTTCCCCACCCCACACACCCCACACACACACTGCTGGCACATTGCAGACCAGCTGGAGATGCTGGATTCAGTCAGGCCCAGACGATTTGCCCTGCCATGCCCTGCAATTCGCAATGCCCTGCCTGTTAGCCAAGGGCATTGAGACCACTTGAATCGTCTCTGCCACGGTGTACGACAGATTAATGGGAAACAGGGTTATTGTTGGTCGCCTCCCACCCACTTCCCTATCTAAACTGTGCTGCTGTGAGAACAAAGCCAAGTGGAGGCCGGGCACCCTCGGCCACCCTGTTTAACCTCCTGTTACCGTGGCTGTTTGGTGTAATGTTGGTGGAGCCTGGAGACTGGTTCCCCAGTCTGTTTGCCAAAGACGCAGGCAGCAACGGCAGGAAGATAACTGTACCAATTGTGAGCAGAGTGTTCTATCCTTCCAGACCGAAGCTGGACCTTCTGTTTGTGAGACGATTCTGCCGTATCCAGGCAGTCCTCTTCCCGTCTTGGTCATCGCAGAGTGTCCTGATGTTCGCCACCCTGCTCTCTGTCGCCCTCCTTGGTGAGTCTCATCTGTTCAAACTGCTGACTCAAGAACAGCTTCTTCCCTGCTGCCCAACAGACTTTTGAATGGTCCTGTCACAGATTAAGCTGATCTTTTTCTACACTCTAGCTATGACTGTAACACTATATTCTGCACCCGCTCCTTCTCCCCTATGTACTCTATAAACAATATGTTTTGTCTGTATAGCATGCAAGAAACAATACCTTTCACTGTGTCCCAATACATGTGACAACAATAGAACAAGAACAAAGAACAAAACAGTACAGCACAGGAACAGGCCCTTCAGCCCTCCAAGCCTGTGCCTATCATGATGCCCGAACTAAACTAAAAAAAAACTTTCTGCCCTTACTCGGTCCGTATCCCTCTATTCCCTCCCTATTCATGTACCCATCCAGATGCCCCTTAAATGTTGCTAATGTGCCTGTTTCCACCACCTCCTCTGGCAGCGCGTTCCAGGCACCCACCACTCTCTGCGTGGAAAACCTCCCCCGCACATCTCCCTTAAACTTTCCTCCTCTCACCTTGAACCTGTGCCCCTTGTAATTGACACTTCCACCCTGGGGAAAAAGCCTCTGACTATCCACCCTGTCTGTGCCTCTCACAATTTTGTAGACCTCTATCAGGTCTCCCCTCAGCCTCCATCTTTCCAATGAAATCAAATCAAATCCTCATAAGGCAAACCCTTCATCCCAGGAATCAGCCTAGTGAGTCTTCTCGGAACCATGTCCAATGCAAGTTTATCCTTCCTAACTGTGTTTGTTATTCCTTTACAGAGCAGCTGGTGGTCTATCAGGTAGGGATTGTCCCGAGCCAATACTTCAAGGTTCTGGGTGAGAAAGACTTGGTTGGTTTTAGGAGAATCACATTCGTAGCCATCTGCCTCATTGTGGCCAATGCTGTGGTAAGTAACCACATTAGTATCCAGTGAAAAAGAGAAAGCAAACTCTGCAAATAAATACAAATTAGGGTGGCACAGTGGTTAGCACTGCTGCCTCACAGCACCAGGGACCCGGGTTCGATTCCCGGCTTGGGTCACTGTCTGTGCGGAGTCTGCACGTTCTCCCGGCGTCTGCATGGGTTTCCTCCGGGTGCTCCGGTTTCCTCCCACAGTCCAAAAGACGTGCTGGTTAGGTACATTGGCCATGCTAAATTCTCCCTCAGTGTACCCGAACAGACGCCAGAATGTGGCGACACGAGGATTTTCACAGTAACTTCATTGCAGTGTTAATGTAAACCTACTTGTGACTATAATAAATCAACTTTAAACAACGTCACTGTGCGGAGGTGACCCGCTGGCTTAGGGCTTAATGTGCATCTACTGTGAGATGGACAGTGCGGTCTAGAATTTCTCTCTGATGCTGCACTTACATTTTGTGCTTAAAAAATAGTCACATTTTCCTTGGAAATTAAGAATCTTAAGTGGGTAAAGGGACCAAAAGGGACCTGGGAGTACGAATACACAAATCATTATAAGTTGTGACACAGGTTATTTGGGCCTTTGAGGGAGGCAAAGCAAGTTCCAAAGCTAATTCCTTAAAGGATAGAATTGAAAAGTTCTCCTTCAAGTCACTCACCATCCTGACTTGAAACAATATCGCCGCCCTTTCACTGCCGCTTGGTCAAAATCCTGGAACTCCCTCCCTAACAGCACTGGGGGTGTACCCTACACCACATGGACTGCCGTGGTTTGGGAAGGTGACTCATCACTGCCTCCTCAGGGCAATTAGGAGTGGGCAGTAAATGCCAGCCATGCCACTAATGCTCACACACCATAAACGAATTGAAGAGGCGACGTTAAACATATAATGGAACCTTGTTCAGACCTATACGGTTTACAATCTGCTCTCATTTCAGCAAATGGGATGTAGAGGCGATGCAGAAAGTGCAAAAGAAGATTTGTAAGGATGATAAATTAATACCCATCAGGAAAGGACAAACAAGCTGGAAAGGGAAAGGCTGAAGGGTGATTTTATAGAGGTCTCAAATGTTTTTCTAAGAGTGCATACAGAGAGAATGTCCAAAGATGTGTGGGTTAGGTGCATTGGCCGTGCTAAATTGCCCCTTAGTGTCCCGGGATGAATAGGTTAGAGGGATTAGCGGGGTAAATATGGGGGATGACGGGGATAGGGCCTGGATGGGATTGTTGTTGGTGCAGCCTCGATGGACCGAATGGCCTCCTTCTGCACTGTAGGGTTTCTATGATTTCTGGAGAAGAGCAGAAACGGGCCATCAGTATACGGAATCCAGTCAGGGATTCAGAAGAAACTTCTTTACCCAAAGTTGGTGCGAATGTGGAAATTGCTCCTGCAGAGAGTGGTTGAGGTGGATAGTATAGATGCATTAAGGGAAAGCCTGAAAAATGTATGAGGATGAAGGGAATAGAGGGTTACGCTGATAGATTTGGATGGGGAAAGGTGGGAGGATGTTCGATTGGAGCATAAATGCTGTCACTGACTGGTGCGGCCCTGTCCCAGATTCTGATTTTGAGAGGGTAACCAAGAGTGGACAGCAACCTTTGTACAAAACGGAGGTGAAAGGAGATCGGTTCCTTGACGAAATGTTTTATGGTGACAGAACGTGAATGTCGGAGATGAGTTTGGTTTCCCTTCACCCCAGCAATGGCCTTTCTCTTTCAGTTGAAGAGCTCTGACCAGTTCATCTCGAGTTTGATGTATGTGCGGTGGAGGCAGAGCCTCACCATGGACCTCCACAAGTCCTACTTCAAGAGGAAAGTCTACTACGCTCTGAACGTACTCCATGACAAGCTGGATAACCCGTAGGTGGAATCCGAGTGGGGCTGGATTTTTCCCCAGTCGATAGAAAATGTTTATTCTGAAGTGGGCGGGTTGGGGGAGAGAGAGGGGGGGGAGGGGGAGGGAGAGAGGGGGGAGGGAGAGAGAGAGAGGACACAGTTCCCCAGTTGGATAAAACAATGAGGTGCTGGGCAGCAAAAACCAGGAATGTTCCAGAATCAACCTCCAGTGAGCTGGAGTGGACCTAGTGGAAACTCTATTGCCACTGAGTTAGGAAGGGAGGTATTTTCTGTGGATCCTCGCTATTGGCTGACCTTACTGGCAAGCTGAGGACAATGCACTCATTGGCTGTGATTCCTTCCTTGGATAAATAGTCGCTCTTCAGTGAAGGATAAGCATTTTGGCTGGGTACAGGAGGGTGGTCTGATATCTCTGATCTCAGCAATGTACTCGGGATGGGAAGACAAAAGAAAAGATATTCATTTATATAGCACCTTTCGTGACATCCAGACACCATTAAAATACTTCAGAGCCAATTGAATCCTTTTCTTTTAAAGTGTTCACTCCTGTGGGAAGCTAATTTACAAATGGCCTGTATATCGAAGGTAATGGATATCTGAGTGTGCTGCGGAATGGAATCAAATCAAAGGGTTCAGATGGTAATACATACCTGGGAGTGAGTTACAAGCTAGAATCTAATCGAGATGTTTGGATAATTTATATATAGAGTAATGGATACCTGGGAGTGAGTTACACCGTGGAATCTAACCAAGGGGTTCAGATGGTTTATATATAGAATAATGGATACCTGGGAGTGAGTTACAGACTGGAATCTGATCGAGGGGTTCAGATGGTTTATATATAGAATAATAGATACCCGGGAATGAGTTACAGACTGGAATCTAATCGAAGGAAGGACCCAGTGATCCATGTGAGAAAGATGAATGAGTTTAAATATTCCTGTGGAGCCCATTGCTGGATCACAGCCTGAGTTTGCTGGGGGTTACCTGGCACAGCCTGAGTTAGCTGGGGGTTACCTGGCACAGCCTGAGTTAGCTGGGGGTTACCTGGCACAGCCTGGGCTAGCTGGGGGTTACCCGGCCTGAATCTGTCTGTCTGTTTTACAGGGACCAGCGTATCAGCCAGGATGTGGAGAGGTTCTGCAAGGGGATGAGCACAATGGCCAGCAACCTCATCATCTCACCATTCACCCTGGGTTATTACACCTACCAGTGCTTTCACAGGTAACACGGGGTTGGGGTGGGGGGCCGGGGGTGGGGGGAGGGGGGGGCCGGGGGAGGGGGGCGGTGCCTGGGGGAGGGGGACGCTGCCTGGGGGAGGGGGGGTGGTGGGGGGGTGCCTGGGGGGTGCCCGGGGCGGGGGGCATTGGTGCTGGGGAGTGTGTGTGTGCATTGAATGAGAAAATAGAGATGTCTTGTCTCTCTGGGAGAAGAGGATAGAATGTGTAAGTCCCTGTGTTTAAGGGGGTTCTTGTTTCTTACTCTGGGCGATTCCCAGATGGAATATGCTGCTGATGAGGTTTGGGTTCTGCTTGTTTATTATCAGCACAGGCTGGCTGGGCCCCGTCAGCATCTTCATTTACTTCATCATTGGCTCCGTGGTCAACAAGGTTCTGATGGGGCCGATTATCCCAACCCTGGTCCAGCAGGAGAGGCTGGAGGGAGACTTCAGGTGAGATGGGTTTAACTTTTCCTCTGGCGTTTCACAATGTCTCCCCATCCTCCGGGTGACCAATTCTCAGCGCAGTGTGATGGTGACCAGGGAGGGGAAATGTCTACCCTCCCCCACCCAGCCTATCCACCCGGTCCACCTCTGTCCACCCCCAACCACACCTACACCCACCCTGTCCACCACTCCATCCTCCTCCATCATCCACCCACACCTCCCCCCAACCATCCCCAACTACACCTATCCCCATTCACCCCCAGCCACCCCTGTCCACCGCCATCCTCCCCCTTCCTCCCCAACCACACCTACCCCCACCCAGCCCATTCTCCTCCACCCCCACCAACCCCATCCACCCACCTACCCCTGTCCACCACCATCCAGCCCGTCCACCTCTCCCCCACCCACTGCTACCTCCGTCCATCACCACCCACCTTCCCCCATCCTCCCCCCTCCCCCATCCTCCCCCCTCCCCCATCCTCCCCCTCCCCCATCCTCCACCCCCCCATCCTCTCCCCCCCTCTCCTCCCCCATCCACCACCACTCACACCATCCATCACCCACCCTCCCCAGTTCACCCCCACCCCTGTCCACCCTCACCCCTATCCACCCTAGTTTTGGATTCTCCCTCCAAGTGAAAACAATCCCTCCAGACCTGTCCCTGTGGTCCAGCCCCTTTGTACAGTAAGTCTCCTTTAGATGTCTTATCTCTTCTCGAGGAAAAGCCTCCGGCCTGTGTAACCTGTCCCGAGGGCTCATACTCTCAGCTCTGGCACCACGCTTGTCGAAAAATAAAAGTACTTTCTGCCCGTGTTTCTCATAGTATACGGACCAGAACTGTGCACGGTTACTCATCAAGAACAGGCCGGCGGCAGGGTCCCGTATAATGGAGCGTCACATCACTAATCGAGTATTTTGCCTCACTTGGTTCCTTAATAGTAAATGATTTTGCCTCAGTTGACAGAATGCTTAACCCTTAAATGCTGGATTCAGGCTGGCAATAAACGAGGCAGGTAATCCATCCACCATTGGGAGGGGACATGGCAAGCATGTGGGAATCTTCAATGGGTGCTTGTGTCTGCCACTGAGGGGATGTTACGTCTGAACACTAATGGAGATGACCTCTTCCTGCCTCTCTGCCATAGGTTCAAGCACATGCAGATCCGCGTTAATGCCGAGTCGGCTGCTTTCTACAGGTGAGCGCGCAAGGCAGCGAGTTTCTGTGAATGCACGTGTTGTAAAAGGGACATCGCTCTTACCCAAGGGGCTGTTTCAGAGTTGAAGCAGCTGTTCTGAGGTCGCAGGTTGTCGAAAGACTTGCATTTACATAGGGGATTTTTACAGTAACTTCACTGCAGTGTTAATGTAAGCCTACATCTGACACTAATAAACAAACTTAAACACCTTTAGCAACCTCAGGACATCGCAAAGTGCTTTCCAGCCAGCGAGGTTAATATTGAAATGTAGTCACTGCTGTAATGTAGGAATTAGCAATCAATTTGTGCGCAGCAAGCTCCCATAAACTGACCCTATAATAGGGTGACCAGAACTGTGTACCCTATTATAGAAAGGATATTATTAAATTAGAAAGAGTGCAGAAAAGATTTACTAGGATGCTACCGGGACTTGATGGTTTGAGTTATAAGGAGAGGCTGGATAGACTGGGACTTTTTTCTCTGTAGCATAGAAGGCTGAGGGGTGATCTTATAGAAGTCTATAAAATAATGAGGGGCACAGATCAGCTAGATAGTCAACATCTTTTCCCAAAGGTAGGGGAGTCTAAAACTAGAGGACATAGATTTAAGGTGAGAGAGGAGAGATACAAAAGGGTCCCGAGGGGCAATTCTTTCACACAGAGGGTGGTGAGTGAGGGGAATAAGCTGCCAGAGGCAGTTAGACAATTACATGGGTAAGATGGGTATAGAGGGATAAGGGCCAAATGTGGGCAATTGGGATTAGCTTAGTGGTTTTAAA
Source organism: Mustelus asterias (assembly GCF_964213995.1). Taxonomy (NCBI): domain Eukaryota; kingdom Metazoa; phylum Chordata; class Chondrichthyes; order Carcharhiniformes; family Triakidae; genus Mustelus; species Mustelus asterias. The sequence continues at coordinate 79,160,329 of NC_135818.1, forward strand.
AAAAAGGACGGAATTGACAAGTTGGGCCAAAGGGCCTGTTTCCATGCTGTAAACCTCTATGACTCTAGAACTGCAATATGAGAACAACCACATAATTTGGTTATAGTGACGTTGATTGAGGGATTAGTATTGTTCAGGACACCAAGGAGACGCCCTCTTTTCTCCTTTGAAATAATGCAAAGGGACCTTTCTCGTACACATGAGAGGACAGGCCCGTCCTCAACTTAACATCTGATCTGAAAGATGACACTTCCAACAGTGCGTCACTCCCTCGGTACTGGAATAAAATGTCCCTATTCTGTGTTTCAGTCTGTGGAGTGGAAGTGGAACCCACAACCTTCTGACTTGGGGCGTGGGGTGGGTGGTGTGAGGGGGGTTCGGGGGGCATGCGGGGGTCAGCGGGGGTTGTAAAGCAGATTGGTTTTACAATACGCAACCTCTCGAGGCTGAGTACATCGGGGATTTGGGACCAATGTTGATGTTTTCAGCAGAGCTAGAGTTTGGAGGATGATGGAGCCAGTGTAGGGGAGGGAGGTGAGGCAGGTAAGGGTGACTTGGAAGGTGCGTGGGTGAAGGGGGGGGAATGGGAATTCAGATCAGCCTGAACGGGGTAATTGAACCAACCTAGGAAATGTGACCTTGAGAAGGTACGTGGCTCCAGGGATGGGAATTTTAGTTACAAGCTGGGGTGAAGCAAAGGAAATAGTGAAGAGACTTGTTTCAGGTGTAAAACATTCTGATGGGTTTAGATAAGGTAGAGAACGAAAAGCTGTTCCCATTAATTAATGTACAAGGACAAAGGGACACAGATTAAAGGTTTGGCAAGAGGTATTGGGAGAATGTGAGACTCACTCATGGAGCAAGTAGGGGCAGATGGGATGGGGAGTGACAGGTTTAAAGTTTATTTATCAGTGTCACAAATAGACTTACATTAACACTGCAATGAAGTTACTGTGAAGATCCCCTCGTCACCACACACTCCAGCGCCTGTTCGGGTACACTGAGGGAGAATTTAGCATGGCCAATGCACCCTCAGCAGCACATCTTTCGGGCTGTGGGAGGAAACCGGAGCATCCGGAGGAAACCCACACAGATACGGGGAGAACATGCAAATTCCGCACAGACGGTGACCCAAGGCCAGAATCGAACCCAGGTTCCTGGAGCTGTGAGGCAGCAGTGCTAACTACTGTGCCACCGTGGGTGGGTAATGGTGGCGGGTGGGTTGATGGGGAACGCTGCCTGAGAGGGATGATGGGGAGAATGATCGGAAGTGACTTTGTTCACAAACATTTTCAATGCGAGAACACAGTCAGATACCTTGTTGTGATGTTCCTGGTTACAGAGCAGGGAGAGTAGAACACATGAGAACCAACTGGAGACTGCAAGACCTGATAAAAACACAGAGGGATCTAATGAACAAGGAGCTGTGGCTGTACAGTGAGTATACGGGGACAGTGTGTGTACAGTGAGTGCACGGGGACAGTGTGTGTACAGTGAGTACACGGGGACAGTGTGTGTACAGTGAGTACACGGGGACAGTGTGTGTACAGTGAGTGCACGGGGACAATGTGTACAGTGAGTGCGCGGGGACAGTGTGTGTACAGTGAGTACACGGGGACAATGTGTACAGTGAGTGCGCGGGAACAATGTCTGCCATGTCCCAAGAATAAGTAACAGCTAACTCCGCTGTGCCTCCCTCTCCCAGTCAGTTTCTCCTTTTTAACTCCTGGTTAATATTTTTCTCTCTTTTCCTCAGTTGGTGTGAATTTATTTGATTACCTTGGTGGAATCCTCAGCTACATCGTCATAGCGATTCCTATCTTTACTGGAGTGTATGATGACCTTTCCCCTGCAGACCTCATCGAGATGGTCAGTAAGGTAAGCTTCAGGCCTCCGTGTCACAGCTTCCATTGAAAAGTATTTTCATGTTTGCTTCATTTACATCAATAACTCTCTCTCAGCGTCTGTAATGAATACGATCCATCCCTGTCCCTCCCCCATGCAGGATTTTACCCTCCTGTCCTGGTGTTGACCCTCCAACACCTTTACCACATTCCTGCTATGTCCTGCGCATGGCTCCGGCCTGCGTTTCCAATGTTCAGGGTGGCAGGGGCGGCACAGTGGTTAGCACTGCTGCCTCACAACGCCGGGGACCTGGGTTCGATTCCCGGTTTGGGACACAGTCTGTGCGGAGTCTGCACGTTCTCCCCGTGTCTGCGTGGGTTTCCTCTGGGTGCTCCGGTTTCCTCCCACATACTGAAAGCGTGCTGGTTAGGTGCATTGACCCGAACAGCTGCCTGAGCGTGGCGACTAGGGGAATTTCACAGTAACTTCATTGCAGTGTTAATGTAAGCCTTACTTACGACGAATAAATAAACTTTAATTTTTTACTTTAGGGAATCGCTCGGGAGATATCCTAATTATTGACCTGAGTCTGATCCTGTACCTCGTTTGTTCCTGCAGCGTCCTGGTTGCCTAGGTTACAGAAGCACCAAGCCCCATACAGAGGGGACCAAACCTCGAGCTCGGCCCTCCCAGAGTTGACTGCTCTGAACCCACTTACTTTCCCTCTGTTGAACAGTCTGTCTGAACACAGCGGGGAGAGTTGGGTGGCACGGTAGCACGGTGGTTAGCACTGCTGCTTCACAGCTCCAGGGACCTGGGTTCGATTCCCGGCTCGGGTCACTGTCTGTGTGGAGTTTGCACATTCTCTTCGTGTCTGCGTGGATTTCCTCCGGGTGCTCCGGTTTCCTCCCACAGTCCAAAGAAATGCGGGTTAGATTGATTGGCCGTGCTAAAAATTGCCCTTAGTGTCCTGCGATGCATAGGCTAGAGGGATTAGTGGGTGGATATGGGGATAGGGCCTGGGTGGGAATGTGATCGGTGCAGACTCGATGGGCCGAATGGCCTGTTCCTGTACTGTAGGGTTTCTATGATATGATTCTATGAGTTGGGAGTGAGTGTGGGGTAGTTTCCGGCTACCAATTAGATACCACTGGAGGTTCCGTCGCATGAATGGTTTCAAGAAGGAGATGGACATTTTTCTAAGATAAAAAGGGGATATGGGGAACAGGTGGGGAGGTGGATTTGAGACCAGGGAGAGATCAGCCATGATCTGATTGAATGGCGGAGCCGGCTGGAAGGCTGAGTTTGTCTACACTGGCTCCTAATTCCAATGTTCCAATGACCTTTCACCCCCATAGCGCACCCTTCTGCCATTGGTCCATCCTCCTTCACACTCCCTTCACACAGCCAATCAGAAAGGAGAATGTCTCTTCATTATCCAATTGGATTAATCCGCACTTTCAATGAAGCAGTCCTCCCTTCCCCGACTCCCCAATCCAATATTTTTATATCTTGTCAGCGAAGGGTAAAAAATCACAACTGGGAGTAGTTTATAAGCCACCCCCCGAACAGTAGTTATACCATCTGACAGAGCAAACAGGAATAAATAAAATGGAGAGTGTAAGAACAAAACTGCAGTCAGATGTGCTGGTCAGATGGATTGGCCATGTTAAATTCTCCCTCAGTGTACCCGAACAGGTGCCGGAGTGTGGCGACTAGGGGATTTTCACAGGAACTTCATTGCAGTGTTAATGTAAGCCAACTTGTGACACTAATAAATAAAGTTTTAAATAAAAAGGTCACTCACCACCCTGACTTGGAAATGTATCACTGTTCCATCACTGTCGCTGGGCCTAAATCCTGGAACTCAGTCCCCGAACAGCACTGTGGGTGTACCTACACCTCGGGGACTGCAGCGATTCAAGAAGGCGGCTCATCACCACCGTCTCGAGGGCAATTGGGAATGGGCAACAAATACTCGCCCAGCCTTTGACATCCTGTGATAGAATAGTCCAAAGATGTGCGGGTTAGGTTGATTGGCCATGCTAAAATTGCCCCTTTGTGTCCTGGGATGTGTAGGCTAGAGGGATTATTGGGGATATTGGGGTCGGGCCTGGGTGGGATTGTGGTCGGTGCAGACTCGATGGGCCGAATGGCCTCTTTCTGTACTGTAGGGTTTCTATGATTTCTATGAATATTGTAATATTTAAAGAAAGCAGTGGCTCCAATTCCAGCTGAGGTGGGAGTTGTATTTCAGACAGAACTACCCCAGTTGAAGATACATGATCTAACAGAACAGGCTCAACAGGGGTACCCCTGTTCCGAATGAGCCTGCTCTGTACTCAGCACCCTGAGGTTTGATTTGATTTATTATTGTCACATGTATTAGCATACAGTGAAAAGTATTGTTTCTTGTGCGCTATACAGACAAAACATACCGTTCATAGAGAAGGAAAGGAGTGTAGAATGTAGTGTTACAGTCATAGCTAGGGTGTAGAGAAAGATTAACTTAATGCAAGGTAGGCCCATTCAAAAGTCTGACAGCAGCAGGGAAGAAGCTGTTCTTGTGTCGGTTGGTACGTGACCTCAGACTTCTGTATCTTTTTCCCGATGGAAGAAGGTGGAAGAGTGAATGTCCGGGGTGTGTGGGGTCCTTAATTATGCTGGCTGCTTTGCCGAGGCAGCGGGAAGTGTAGACAGAGTCAGTGGATGGGAGGCTGGTTTGCGTGATGGATTGGGCTACATTCACAACCTTTTGTAGTTTCTTGCGGTCTTGGGCAGAGCAGGAAGCATACCAAGCTGTGATACGACCAGAAAAAATGCTTTCTATGGTGCATCTGCAGAAGTTGGTGAGAGTCGTAGATGATGGTGGTGATTGCAGAGTACACCACTGGGTGGCAGTGCAGGTCAACCATTATTCTGTAAATTGAGTTTGTGTCTTTATACGCCCTGTTTGTGAACAGAATTCCCACTCACCTGACGAAGGAGCAGCGCTCCGAAAGCTTGTGGCTTTTGCGACCAAATAAACCTGTTGGACTTTAACCTGGTGTTGTTAAACTTCTTACTGGCAGTGCAGGACACAGCTGTGCCCAGTACTGAGATCCGGAGTCCCACAGTGTCTCCACCTGTTCATCCCAGGTTTCATCCTTGTTTACTGCGAGATTAAGGATTGGGCTGGTCCGTTCATTATGTTCCTGCCAGCATTTTGCCTTGTCCTTTGCTGATATCCGGGCAAATGAACTTCCAGTGGGTGGCAGATAGGTTGCCAACTCTGCCCTGACATGTTCCTGGAGGTTTTACCAGCTCTGCTGTCTCCTGGGCACAGTAAGAGTTTTAACAACACCAGGTTAAAGTCCAACAGGTTTATTTGGTAGCAAATACCATTAGCGTTCGGAGCGCTGCTCCTTCGTCAGATGGAGTGGGAATGGAGCTTTTCTCCCTCTCTGTTCACCAACATTTTTATAATCAGTGGAGGAAAGCGTTCCAAGAAAATGAAAAGAAAGGGCCTGGTTTGGTTCCGCGCTGTGTGAGTTTGCTCACTACAGTGTCCAGGGGATTAGCATCAATTCCTGGAGGGTTGGCAACACCGTTATCCCACCCAGACCCTGTTCAGAGTGGAGAGAGAGCAGCAATGGAGACGTGTGAAACTCACCTTTAGACCAACGGGAGCTGCAGCTTTCAGCATTGTGACCTTTGCCCTCTGCCCCCGACAGAATGCCTTTGTGTCCATTTACCTGATCAACTGCTTCAGCCGCCTCATCGACCTCTCGACAACCGTGTCTGACCTTGCGGGCTACACACACAGGTCAGTGTCTGTGCGCCAGGAGGAGAGGGGGGAGAGAATGATGGGGAAGGGGGAATGGGAGGGGTGAGGGCTGGGGGGGGTGAGGGCAGGGAGCAGTGAGGGCGGGAAGGGATGATAGTGGGAAGGGGTCCGGATAGGGAGGAGTGAGGGTAGGGAGGAGAGTGAGGATAGGTGGGTGAGGTTGAAGGAGGAAGAGGTTATAGTGGGGGTGATGGAAGTGAGAAGGGGAGGGGGGGAATGTACCCAGCCCAATGAGGAAATCTAACCCTTTCCCAATGTTCAATCCAGGAGTAAAATAAACACTTTTCCGTGCTGTGATTTCCTCCCCATGTCTAGCACTTCCTGTACTCGAGGGACACATGAAAGGACAACCCAGGTTTTACCCAGATCGTCTAGACGGTGAGGGCAGCAGGGCCCATCTAGACAGTGAGGGCAGCAGGGCCTGTCTAGACACTGAGGGTTAAATGTAAGCTTCAATTTATTGAAGCGCAGAGAAAGCTTCATTTTGGAGCATTTTTTTCCCAACGTTTTTGTTCTATTTGTAACAAAGTGATGTATATTTTGTATTATTATACAATGGCTTACCTTGTCCCTTATCAAGTGCTTGTGTGAAAAACGTGGTTGTAATGGAAAATGTAATAATGGTCAGAGTTCCCGAACAAGGAAGTGGTGTAGGTTTGCCCACGGAACCTGTCTGTACGTGGGTCACATTGTTTCCTCAAGTGGGCTACACAGCTCACGTTACGTGGCATCTCGCGATGTCCAACATACACGGGTTAGATAACATGCCACAAGATGCAGATTGGAAGGCGCTTACCAGGCACTGTGCAAATCTTCATGTTTACATCAGGCTTTTAATGTCAGGACGGCGAGGGCAGCAGGGCCCGTCTAGGCGGCGAGGGCAGCAGAGCCCGTCTAGACGGCGAGGGCAGCAGAGCCCGTCTAGACGGCGAGGGCAGCAGAGCCCATCTAGACGGCGAGGGCAGCAGAGCCCGTCTAGACGGCGAGGGCAGCAGGGCCCGGCGAGGGCAGCAGGGCCCGTCTAGGCGGCGAGGGCAGCAGGGCCCGTCTAGGCGGCGAGGGCAGCAGGGCCCGTCTTGGCGGCGAGGGGAGCCGGGCCCGTCTAGGCGGCGAGGGGAGCCGGGCCTGTCGAGGCGGCGAGGGCCCACCACTGCATGAGGAAAGCTGACCCAGACAGCGTGTACGTGCCGTGACCCGTGCTTAGCCCTGGAATAAAGGGCTATTTGACGATGTGCTTGATGTAAAGTTTGAATAGTGAGGGCTCATCATGTTGGTCAGTGGCTGCCAGGTTCGCAGTCCTGCTCCACAGACGCTCACTGACTATTTCTTTCTTGTGTTACTGACAGAATTGGAGAGCTGCAAGAATTAATCCTCAAACTCTCCGACTCGCATCGGAAAAGCAAACACTCTCCGCACCAAGAATTGTCGAGTTTTGAAGAGTAAGTTTTACCAAAGAGCCGTGATGATAAAGGCAAAATACCGCGCGAATGCTGAATCTGAAGCAAACATGAAAAATGCTGGAAAATCTCAGCAGGTCTGACAGCATCTGTGGAGAGAGAGTAGAGTCAACGTTTCGAGTCTGGATGACCCTTCGTCAGACCATTCAGCCCATTGAGTCTGCACTGACTCTCTGACTGAGTATCTTACGCAAGCCCTCTCCCCCGCCCTATCCCCATAACTCCACACATTTCCCATGGGCAATCTACCGAACCAGCACATCTTTGGACTGTGGGAGGAAACCAGAGCACCCGGAGGAAACCCACGCCGACACGGTGAGAACGTGTCACCTGCCCCAATGTCTCCCTGTGTGAACACTGCTGCAAAGTACCTGGGGGCATTTTGTTGACCTAAGCAGTGTCGATAAAGTAAATCTGGAATGTACCCTTTCTGCTGGTCCAGCTTGGCATGGAGGGCAGTGCAGTAATGTTATCTACATGGACTTTAGCAAGGCCTTTGACAAGGTACCGCATGGTAGGTTGTTGCAGAAAGTTAAATCTCACGGGATCCAGGGTGAGGTATCTAAATGGATACAAAATTGGCTTCTTGACAGAAACCAGAGGGTCGTTGTAGAGAGTTGTTTTTCAAACTGGACGCCTGTGACCAGCGGTGTGCCTCAGGGATCAGTGCTGGGCCCACTGTTATTTGTCATTTATATTAATGATTTGGATGAGAATATAGGGGGCATGGTTAATAAGTTTGCAGATGACACCAAGATTGGTGGCATGGTGGACAGTGAGGAAGGATATCTCCAATTGCACCGCGATCTTGATCAATTGGGCCAATGGGCTGACGAATGGCAAATGGAGTTTAATTTAGACAAATGCAAGGTAATGCATTTTGGTAGATTGAACCAGGGCAGGACTTACTCAGTTAATGGTAGGGCGTTGGGGAGAGTTACAGAACAAAGAGATCTAGGGGTACATGTTCAAAGCTCCTTGAAAGTGGAGTCACAGGTGGACAGAGTGGTGAAGAAGGCATTCGGCATGCTTGGTTTCATCGGTCAGAACATTGAATACAGGAGTTGGGACGTCTTGTTGAAGTTGGTAAGGCCACGCTTGGAATACTGTGTACAGTTCTGGTCACCCTATTGTAGAAAGGATATTATTAAACTATAAAGAGTGCAGAAAAGATTTACTAGGATGCTACCAGGACTTGATGGATTGAGTTATAAGGAGAGGCTGAATAGACTGGGACTTTTTTCTCTGGAGTGTAGGAGGCTGAGGGGTGACCTTATAGAGGTTTATAAAATAATGAGGGGCGCAGATCAGATAGATAGTCAATATCTTTTCCCAAAGGTAGGGGAGTCTAAAAGTAGAGGGCATAGGTTTAAGGTGAGAGGGGAGAGATACAAAAGTGTCCAGAGGGGCAATTTTTTCACACAGAGGGTGGTGAGTGTCTGAAACAAGCTGCCAGAAGTAGTAGTAGAGGTGGGTACAATTTTATCTTTTAAAAAGCATTTAGATAATTACATGGGGTACGATGGGTATAGAGGGATATGGGCCAAATGCGGGCAATTAGGATTAGCTTAGGGGTTATTAAAAAAAATAAGGGCGGCATGGACAAGTTGGGCCGAAGGGCCTGTTTCCATGCTGTAAACCTCTATGACTCTGTGCGGAGTCTGCACATTCTCCCCATGTCTGCGTGGGTTTCCTCCAGGGGCTCCGGTTTCCCCGCTCAGTCTGAAAGACATGCTGGCTAGGGTGGATTGGCCGTGCTAAATTCTCCCTCAGTGTTACCCGAACAGGCACTGGAGTGTGGTAATAGGGGATTTTCACATTGCTTCATTGCGGTGTTAATGTAAGCCTACTTGTGACACTAATAAATAAACTTTAATAAATAAAATTAGTTCTGAATGAAGCGTTTAAATTTCATAAAAGCACAGACTCCCGACAGTGCGATAGAGACCCATTCAGCCCATTGAGTCTGCACTGACTCTCTGACTGAGTATCTTACGCAAGCCCTCTCCCCCGCCCTATCCCCATAACTCCACACATTTCCCATGGTCAATCCACCGAACCAGCACATCTTTGGACCGTGGGAGGAAACCGGAGCACCCGGAGGAAACCCACGCAGACACGGGGAGAATGTAAAACTCCACACAGACAGTGACCCAAGCCGGGAATCGAACCCAGGTCCCTGGCGCTGTGAGGCAGCAGAGCCAGTGACGTCTCAGCCCCCCCCCCCCCCCCCGCCTGCTTGGCACACACAAACTTCGAGCATCAGCTGAAGTTGAAGAAAGTCACAGGCTTTCACTTTTCCTTTTGAATATTATCAATTATTCTGGGCAGACGGTTGCTAGGAAACGTAAGGGTTGACCAAAACCATGTCAGAGGAGGAATAAATGTTAGTTTAAAGTTTAGTTTATTTATTATCATCACAGGTAGGCTTACATTAACACTGCAATGAAGTTACTATGAAAATCCCCGAGTCGCCACACTCCGGCGCCTGTTCGGGTTACACTGAGGGAGAATTTAGCACGGCCAATCCACCTAACCAGCACATTTTCGGATTGGGGGAGGAAACCGGAGCACCCGGAGGAAACCCACGCAGACACAGAGATAACGTGCAAACTCCACACAGACAATGATCCAAGCCGGGAATCGAACCTGTGTCCCTGACACTGTGAGGCAGCAGTGCTAACCACTGTACCACCGTGCCACGTTAGGAGGGAAGTGGGTAAATATTTGAAACAGAAAAGTGTGAATGAGTACACAGAAAGGGAATAAAGGGACCTCGTGGAAAGAGCTAGCAGGGATGTGATGGGCCGAATACCTGTCTTCTGCATTAAATTAATCCGTGATTTGATATGTTTGGCTTTTGTGATTGAAATTGTCTTCCCCGAGAGCTACTTTGACCCCTTTGGGTGACACCCTTGATTGGAGCTCCACAGATGCCTTCCATTAACAAACAAAATGTCCATCGGATTAAAGAGAATCATAGAATCATAGAACGCTACAGTGCAGAAAGAGGCCATTCGGCCCATCGAGTCTGCACCGACCACAATCCCACCCAGGCCCTAACCCCATATCCCTACATATTTTATCCACTAATCCCTCTAACCTACGCATCTCAGGAAACTAAGGGGCAATTTTATCATGGCCAATCAACCTCACCCGCACATCTTCACCTGAGGTGTCATTCAGCCGTTTCACTGGAGAACTCGCTTGTGAATGTTAGAGCAGGATAGGCAATGGGCTCGTCTGGTTTTCCCCCTCCCAATGAAGACCTACCGCCTTGGTACACACGCTAGGGGCTGAGGTGCACGATGGGGGCAGTGAAATGGAACACTAACATTGTGGTCTTCTGCAGGGACAGTTTGGATTCAGGAGAGGAGGTGGAATCCGCTGACACGGCTTTTATCCTCGAACAGGTATCCTTTACGGCCCTGTCCTCCGAAGAGTTGTTGGTGAGGAATCTAACCCTGAAGGTCACCGCAGGGCACAGCCTCTTGGTAACGGGCAACACGGGCACGGGAAAGACCACTCTGTTACGGGTCCTGAACGGACTATGGGAGACGACCCATGGTAAGATTTGACCAGCGGTGTAAAGCCATTCCAAGCAGAGGAACACATGATCCCGCCTCCACCCTGGCTGGAGCTGTGCTGATGCCCTTCTCTAACTGGGCATCATTGCCATCTTGTGGGTACATTGGCGGGGCAGGGTCTCCCCAAATGCCCATTTGGGATCGAGAGCTCAGTTCTGACGGCAGGTCACTGTTCCAAAACATTGGCTGGGATTCTCCAGTCCCGCCTCCAGTAGGAATAGTCACGGATGGGAACGTTTGGAGAACTGTTGGGCTCTTCATATTTTCCAGTCCCGCTGGTGACGGGACAGGAGAATCCCATTCTCTCGTGAGTTGCTTCCTGACCTATTGAGTGCTTGCTCAGTGCATGTTCTTGCTTTGGCCATGGAGCTTAGTGGCTGGGAAGAGACCAGTATCCGTGTTGTTCTGTGGAGCCGCGTTTGCACATCGCACCATCAGAGCATCGTCCATGAACGGCCTGGGCTGAGGAGACGGATGCTTTTGGTTTTCCCAATGGAGTGAATAGCTCTGCAAGCATGGGGAGATGGTGGCCTAAGGGTATTATCACTAGACTATTAATCCAGAAACTCGGCTAATGTTCTGGGGACCCAGGTTCAAATCCCACCACGGCAGATGGTGGAGTTTGAATTCAATAAAACATCTGGAATTAAGAATCTACCGATGACCATGAAACCATTGTCAATTGTTGGAAAACCCCATCTGGTTCACTAATGTCCTTTAGGGAAGGAAACCTGCCATCCTTACCTGGTCTGGCCTACATGTGACTCCAGAGCCACAGCAATGTGGTTGATTCTCAACTGCCCTCTAAGGGCAACTAGGGATGGGCAATAAATGCTGACCAGCCAGCGATGCCCATGTCCCACGAATGAATTTAAAAAATAGCTCTGCCAACGCAGGATGTTGCTTCCTCACTGCCCAAGCTCCTCCAGTCCCTGCCCAGTAAGCAATGACGGCTCCTCTGTCTACCCCCAACCCTCTACGCTTAGAGTGGAGGAAAAGGCAGGCACAGCATTACAGCCGACACCATCAGCTCAGCAGCATGGAGACCCATACACTGGCCTTGCAGCCACATTGTTAGAATTTGCTTGAAGCCACCGGTTCTTGGGTCGTGTGCGTCGCTGTGGAGTTGACAAGGCGAGCTGTTGAAATGCCGTTCGTCTTTATTTGTCCAGGGTCTGTCCGCACGCTGACTTCCTTCGGACCCCGGGGAATTCTTTTCCTTCCCCAGAAGCCATATTTCACGGACGGAACCCTCCGAGAACAGGTGAAGTACTGCGTTACGTGGCGGGCCTCTGCAGCCCCGGGGTGAGGGTGGACCCGAGGACACGGAGGTGGGCGTCAGAGGAGAGGGGTGGGTAGGTGTTGGAGGGGGGGAGGGATGCGGGGGCTGAAGGGGAAACAAAGTGGAATTGGTGTGGGGTCAGGGGTTATGGGGTTTGGAGTGGGGGAGGTGGGCTTGGGCATTTAACGAGTGGGGGGACAAGGGGAGTGTCAGGGATAACAGAAGGCCGTGAGTCAGATTGAATATTTATAACGATGAATATTCTCCCATGTCTGGGTGGAAAAGTCATTACAGACTCCCTGCCGCCTTCATCAGTTGTTACAGGAGGTTTTTGTTTTATCTCCACCTTCACTGACACAAGGAAATTACAGTCAAGAAACAGGCCATTTGGCCCAACTGGTCTCAGTCAGAATTCACCATGTCTGCAAAGGCCTTGGTCACATTCATCCTGAACCTCAATCCGCCCCCACCATCCCTTCACCCACCTGTCCAAACTAGATACAGGGGGGGTGCTTAGACACGGAGGGAGAGGGGTAGCTCCGGGGAAAGCAAAACAGAGTTCCAGCGATAGAGGGATTGAGTGAGAGAGTTGGGGAGGGAGATGGAGAAGGAGGGAGGGAACCCAAACAATATGTTTGACTTAATTGTGCACACTGTCAGGAGAGCAGGGATTTGATCTTGCAAAGATTTAATTGCATTAGATTTAACTACACGGAGAATAATGGATACCCGGGAATGAGTTACAGACTGCAATCTTATCAAGGCATATTGATGATTTGCATATAGAATAATGGATACCTGAGAGGGAGGGAGGGCGGGTGCAGTGGGCAGGGGGAGCGGGTGCAGTGGGCAGGGGGAGCGGGTGCAGTGGGCAGGGGGAGCGGGTGCAGTGGGCAGGGAGAGCGGGGGCAGTGGGCAGGGGGAGCGGGTGCAGTGGGCAGGGGGAGCGGGTGCAGTGGGCAGGGGGAGCGGGTGCAGTGGGCAGGGGGAGCGGGTGCAGTGGGCGGGGGAGCGGGCGCAGTGGGCGGGGGAGCGGGCGCAGTGGGCAGGGGGAGCGGGCGCAGTGGGCAGGGGGAGCGGGCGCAGTGGGCAGGGGGAGCGAGCGCAGTGGGCAGGGAGTGCGGGTGCAGTGGGCAGGGAGTGCGGGTGCAGTGGGCAGGGAGAGCGGGTGCACTGATTGAGATGGCAGAGGGAGGAGAAGTGGGGGGGGGGAACTACGATATTCCCAAGGCAGAGAGAGTGAGAGAGGAGCTTCCCAAGAAGCAGTCTGTAAAAATATTCTTGACTTTCTCTTTCCTTTGTTTTTTTTTTAAACAGGTGATTTATCCTTTGAAGGAAATCTACCCCATCACAGGTATCATTTTCTGCATCATTTAAAATTCCAAAATCCAAATCAGTTTATTGGTGGAGTTGGTGAAATGGTCGTAACTCTTCACTGAATTGTGTCTCTCAGGTGTAGCTGATGACGAGAGAATTGTCCGCTTCTTAAACGCGACTGGATTGGTGAGTAATCAGCACTCGTTCACCAGGGTAAAGATTTCACCATTTGCTGTTTACAGCGAAATCTCTTCACACACATTCACAACTGGACTAAAAACAAGAAAAGCAAGATTCTCCTCAGTCACTGAGGCAAATCGCCCACGTTGAGTACTCACTCATCACTCTATGCTTGCTATTCCATCATCGCCTCCTAGTCCATCGCTGCTTCTCGAGCTCAGACCCCTCCATAGCCTCTCCATCTCGGGGGTTATTCGGATATTACTACCACTTACTCTCCTTTCAAGGTGACTTTTTTTTTTGCTGGAACATGGCAAGGGCTCCTTGAACCCAAACAATATGTTTGACTTAATTGTGCACACTGTCAGGAGAGCAGGAATTTGATCTTACAAAGATTTAATTGCATTAGATTTAACTACACAGAGAGGATGTGTATTCTACGGAGCAGATTATTGCTGGAAATGGAGAGAATCGTGAGGGGCCTGGATCAATATTTGACGAAACAGTAGAGGTTTGAGAGAGAGCAGCGTGTGGTATTGTTGTTAAAGTTTGGAGATGAACCCGGAGGGGCCTCGATGGCCTCCTCAGGCAATGTGCAGCTCTGCTCTTTATACTGTCAGTATAACTCCCACATCCATGACGGGAGTAAAGATTGTTGCGTGACTCTCCCATACTTTGGATCTGTGTTTCTATTTAGGCTAACTTCCATCCTGAGTAGATTTAGCAGGAATTCAGACAGTTTATATAAAGAATAATGGAAACCCGGGAGTGAGTTACAGACTGCAATCTTATCAAGGCATATTGATGATTTGCATATAGAATAATGGATACCTGGGAGTAAGTTTATAGACAGGAATCTAATCGAGGGGTTCAGAGGGGCGGCACGGTAGCACAGTGGTTAGCACTGCTGCTTCACAGCTCCAGGGACTTGGGTTCGATTCCCGGCTCGGGTCGCTGTCTGTGTGGAGTTTGCACATTCTCCTCGTGTCTGCGTGGGTTTCCTCCGGGTGCTCCGGTTTCCTCCCACAGTCCAAAGATGTGCGGGCTAGGTTGATTGGCCATGCTAAAAAATTGCCCCTTAGTGTCCTGGGATGCGTAGATTAGAGGGATTAGTGAGTAAAATATGTAGGGATATGGGGGTAGGGCCTGGGTGGGATTGTGGTCGGTGCAGACTCGATGGGCCGAATGGCCTCTTTCTGTACTGTAGGGTTTCTATGATAGTTTGTATATAGAATAATGGATACTTGGGGATGAGTTACAGACTGCAATCTAATCGAGGAGTTCATGTGGTTTATATATAGAATAATTAATACCTGGGAGTGAGCTACAAGCTACAATCTTATCAAGGCATACTGTTGGTTTATATATAGAATACTGGATACCCAGTAGTGAGTTACAGACTGCAATCTAATTGAGGGACTCAGTAGTTTATATAAAGAATATTTACCAGGGAGTGAGTTACAGCCTGGAATCTAATCAAGGAGTTCAGATAGTTTATATAAAGAATAATGTTTACTGGGGAGTGAGTTACAGCCTGGAATCTAATCGAGGGGTTCAGATAGTTTATATATAGAATAATGGATACCCGGGAGTGAGTTACAGACTGGAATCTAATCGAGGGATTTGGATGACGCATTTAAGTGTATGTTTGGTGGAGTTTTAACTGTTTCTAATTGTGTTTATGTAGCTAATATAATCATTTATGTTTGTCTAACCCTCATGTCGAGTTTCTTCCTTGTTGTTTAATGGAGTATTGTCTCTCTGTTTTCTGCCTTCGCATTACAGAAGGAGACCATTTGGCCCATTATATCTGTGCTGGCTCCAAGCTATCCAATTAGTCCCAATCCCCTGCTCTTTCCCTATATCAGAAAAGTATACGTAAGAAGCGAGCTAATAAGAGTGCCTTATTTAGTCAGTGCCTCACTGCCAACGTGACTCCCCGTGACCCAAGGGCGCAAAGTGTCCACAGTGCCCTGCCTGCCCTCAACTCCTCCATAATCCCTCCATAAGGGCGGCACGGTAGCACAGTGGTTAGCACTGCTGCTTCACAGCTCCAGGGTTCCGGGTTCGATTCCCGGCTCGGGTCACTGTCTGTGTGGAGTTTGCACATTCTCCTCGTGTCTGCGTGGGTTTCCTCCGGGTGTTCCGGTTTCCTCCCACAGTCCAAAGGTGTGCGGGTTAGGTTGATTGGCCAGGTTAAAAATTGCCCCTTAGAGTCCTGATGCGTAGGTTACAGGGATTAGCGGGTAAATATGTGGGGGTAGGGCCTGGGTGGGATTGTGGTCGGTGCAGACTCGATGGGCCGAATGGCCTCCTTCTGCACTGTAGGGTTTCTATTTTTTTAAAAAATAATCAGCAACTGTGAACAGATACTTGGTGACCAGACCAAGAATGAGAATGACTGAGAGATCCAGGAACTGGTGAGCCACAAGGGCAAGACATTTCTGAACCTGAAACAGCAACCCAGCTGGAGAACAAGTGAGCAGCTCCACAAGCAGCTGTGGGCTGAGATTCAGCAAAAAAAACCCATGACCTGCAGAACAGCTGGTGTTGGAGAAAGTGCAGGCAATCCAGCAGTGAACTGACAACCATGATGCCCGAGGTTTCGATAGCACAGACAAGATCACACATGGTCCAAGCACCCAAGGCCCCACTCCGCTGCTGGCAAAGAACGGAGCAGTGTTCACCAAGAAAAGGGAGGCAGTCACTGGAAGGAGCACTTTGAAGACCACCTCAACAAAAACTCTGTCTTCAATGTGAGAGTCCTCGACTCCAGCCTGCAGCATGCTACGTACCACCATCTCAGCACAACCCCAACCAGGACCAGATAGAAAAGACAATCCAACAGCTAAAGAAGTCAGCCGGAGCAGATGGAATTCCCACCAAAGTACGGCAGCACAGTGGTTAGCACTGCTGCCTCACAGCGCCAGGGACCCGGGTTCAGTTCCCAGCTTGGGTCGCTGTCTGTGTGAAGTTTGCAGATTCTCCCCGTGTCTGCCTGGGTTTCCTCCGGGTGCTCCAGTTTCCTCCCACAGTCCAAAGACATGAAGGCTAGGTGGATTAACCATGGGAAATGTGTGGAGTTATGGGGATAGGTTAGAGTTAGTAGTAAACGCTACTTAGTTACGGACTAAGTAGAGTGCTTTTTTGGAGAGTCGGTGCAGGCTCGATGGACCAAATGGCCTCCTACTGCACAGTAGGAATTCTATGGCACAGCAGCACTACTGGCACAAATACATGGCCTAATTTCCCTTATCTGGGAGGAGGAAAACATGCCAGGGATCTGAGATACAGAATTGTGACCATCTTCAAGAAAAATGACAAGTCCGACTGCAGTAGCTACAGAGGAATTTCCCTGCTGGTGGACTATGTCCAGCAGGGACCTCAGAACCTTGGAGAAGAACCACCAGCACTGACTCCGCAAGATCCCGCAAATCCATGGGCAGGATGGGCGTACCAAAATCAGTGTTCTCGCTCAGACTGACATCCCTGGCATCGAAGCACTGACCACACTCGATCAGTTCCACTGGGCAGGGACACATCGTCCACATGTCTGACACGGGACTCTCGAAGCAAGAGCTCTACTCGGAGCCTCGACATGGTGAGCGAAGCCCAGGAGGGCAGAGGAAATGCTCCAAGGACACCCTCAAAGCCTCCTTCAAAAAGGTGTAACATCCTGACCAACACTTGGGAATCCCTGGCCCAAGACTGCCCAAAGTGGAGAAAATGCATCCAGGAAGGAGCTGAACATCTCGAGTTCGATCACCGAGAGCGAACTAAAGCCAAGCGCCGACAGCGAGAGGAGCGCATGGCACCTCACCCACCTCCCATCCACCCGCTCCTACAACCACCGTCTGCCTGTGACAGAGGTTGGCGGGTCAGCTAGAATCATAGAAAAGGGTGGCACGGTGGCACAGTGATAGCACTGCTGCTTCACCGCGCCAGGGACCCGTGTTCAATTCCCGGCTTGGGTCATTGTCTGTGTGGAGTTCGTACGTTCTCCCCGTGTCTGCGTGGGTTTCCTCCGGGTGCTCCAGTTTCCTCCCACATTCTGAAAGACATGCTGGTTAGGTGCATCGACCCGAACAGGCGCCGGACTGTGGCGACTAGGGGAATTTCACAGTAACTTCATTGCAGTGTGAATGTAAGCCTACTTGTGACTAATAGATAAAATTTTGGGCGGCATGATGGCACAGTGGTTAGCACTGTTGCCTCACAGTGCCAGGGATCAGGTTCGATTCCCGGCTTGGGTCACTGACTGTGTGGAGTTTGCACAACTCCCTGTGTCTGCGTGGGTTTCCTCCGGTTTCCTC
The DNA here is from genome assembly GCF_964213995.1 of Mustelus asterias. Lineage (NCBI taxonomy): Eukaryota > Metazoa > Chordata > Chondrichthyes > Carcharhiniformes > Triakidae > Mustelus > Mustelus asterias. The sequence goes on from NC_135818.1 coordinate 79,178,136, forward strand.
CCACAGTCCAAGCATGTGCGGGTTAGGTGGATTGGCCATGCTAAATTACCCGTTAGTGTCAGGGGGACTAGCTAGGGTAAATGCATGGAGTTATGGGGATAGGGCCTGGGTGGGATTGTGGTCGGTGCAGACTCGATGGGCCAAATGGCCGCCTTCTGCACTGTAGGATTCTATTCTATTCTATTCTAAAATCTACAGTACAGAAGGAGGCCATTCAGCCCATCGAGTCTGCACCGGCAACAATCCCACCCAGCCCGTAATCCCACACATTCATCCTGCGAATCCCCCTAACCTACACTGAGGGGCAATTTAGCACGACCTAGCCACCTAACCCGCACGTCTTTGGACTGTGGGAGGAAACCGGAGGAAACCCATGCAGACACGGGGAGAACGTGCAAACTCCACACAGACAGTGACCCAAGCCGGGAATCGAACCCAGGTCCCTGGGGATGTGAGGCAGCAGTGCTGACCACTGCGCCGCTGTGCCGCCCCGGACAACTCACTGTTAATGTGGAAGCAAATCATTCACAACTTCAAGTGGCCGCCTAAGAAAATGGAAAGAAGAAGATTTGGCTCATTGTGTCTCTGCTGGAATCGAGCTATCCAACTAGTCCCACTCCCCTGTTCCTTATCTAATAGCTGATCACAAACGTTTACATAAAATAAGGAACTACCTGTTTGCAGCACAAAGGCAGCCAATGTTTCAGGTTGATGACCTTTTACCAGAACTCTTCTCGCTCCGCAGATGCTGCCTGGCATGCTGAGTATTTCTGCTCCCATGTTTTTGGCTCTCTGCTGGAGCTGGGAGATAACTGGCTCTCCTGGCCGGTGCCATGTGCATTCTGGGCTCAACCCAACCAGAGGACTTGGCAAGGCGGCTGTGGTCCCTGAACTCTTACTCACCCGGCCAGCAGCTAGGACACCTGAGCGGTTACAGTGGAACTGATCCCGTTTTTCTTACTTTAAGGTGTCACTCCTGAAGAGGACTAGAGGGCTGGATGAGAGAGTGGATTGGAACTGGTGAGACACTAACTCTTATTTGGAGACACTGCTTTTGAGTTTCTGGCTGCCAAGCTTCAAACCAAATCCACGCGCAGATTCTTGCTCTTTTGGCAACGTCCACATACAGTGGAGCCCCGTTTTAACGCGATGGTTGGGGTCCATAAAATGTGATCGCGAATGTTATCGGGGTCGTGCTAAATCGGGGTCGCCCTAATTCACTAAACCGGAAATAGTAATAAAAAAGGGTCCGTCGCGTGATCGCGTAATATCCGATTTCGCGCTAAATCTGGGCGCGTAAAATCGGGGCTCCACTACTTCATTCTGCCTGAAATATAGAAACAAGTCATGAAATGTTCTCGAAGCTAAAATACTGACGGGCATGGGGCCCATGGGTTATTTAAATAAGACTGTAAGATATAGGACCAGGATTAGGCCATTCGGCCCATCGAGTCTACTCCACCATTCAATCATGGTTGATAGGTTTCTCAACCCCATTCTCCCGCCTTTTCCCCATAACCTTTGATCCCCTTACCAATCAAGAACCTACCTATCTCTGTCTTAAATATACTCAATGACCTGGCCTCCACAGCCTTCTGTGGCAATGAATTCCATGGATTCACCACCCTCTGGCTGAAGAAATACCTTTTCATCTCGCTTCTAAAGGGTCGTCCCTCTACTCTGAGGCTGTGCCCTCGGATCCCAGTCTCTCCCACTAATGGGAACCGTAATAAACCCTGATCAGAGGAATACCAACAGAATGCACACCTCACGTAAGACTGTAGATTGAAAAAATGTTTGTCCCACTTATAGATAGTTAGCAGCAATAACCATTGTCACCTGGATCCTTTCTAAAGGTGGGTTGGGGGGGGGGGGGGTGCATATCTGGTAAGGATTGTTTAGGAAGGAGTGAGGCGGCACAGTGGTTAGCACTGCTGCCTCACAGCGCCAGGGACCTGGGTTCGATTCCGGCCTCGGGTCACTGTCTGTGCGGAGCCTGCACATTCTCCCCTGTCTGCGAGGGTTTCCTCCCACAGTCCAAAGCTGTGCGGGTTAGGTTGATTGGCCATGATAAATTGCCCCTTAGTGTCAGGGGGTTAGTAGGGTAAATAAGTAGGGTTATGGGGATAGGGCCTGGGTGGGATTGTGGTTGGTGCAGACTCGATGGGCCAAATGGCCTCCTTCTGCACTATAGGGATTCTATGATTCTCTATGAGTACAGGAACAGATCAGATATCCTACCCAGTTGCTTAAGGTGGGCATGAATAAACCTTTGGAAAGGGTCACAGCTTCCTCTTAGGGTTAGCGCCAGTCAGTTCCTTGAGGCATGGAACCAACCAATCTATTATTCACATAAAAACAAAGAATAGAAGAACAGTACAGGACAGGAACAGCCCCTATGGCCCTCCAAGCCTGTGCCGGTTGAACCTCGGGTTACAGTGAGTGCCAGCAAGCTTGCCACTATGAATCACCCAATGCCCATACTCTAAGCGCATGTTATTGGCTACTGACCAGCAGCAGAAACTGTAGCTTATTTTCCCCTTGATCCAGGCTCTGGATGCTAATTGTAGTAGCCTGGCTCTCAGTTAACCTGGCTGGAGATTGAGCCTGCTACCCCGCTGGCATGTTGTTTACTGGATAAACCTTCAACACCTTCGTTGGGACGCTGATATTATGGAGAAACGAGTCTCATGTAATATTGCTGGTTAGAACTGAATTGCCGGAGTTGTTTCAGGGTGCCCTGGAGTTTTTGTTCAATCACCTCGAAAATACAGGGCGATTTTCATTTGATTTATTATTGTCACATGTATTAACATACAGTGCAAAGTATTGTTTCTTGCGCGCTGTATAGACAAAACATACCATTCATAGAGAAGTAAACGAGAGAGTGCAGAATGTAGTGTTACAGTCATAGCTGGGTGTAGAGAAAGTTCAACTTATTGCAAGGTAGGTCCATTCAAAAGTCTGATGGCAGCAGGGAAGAAGCTGTTCTTGAGTCGGTTGGTACATGACTTCAGACTTTTGTATCTTTTTCCCGACGAAGAAGGTGAAAGAGGGAATGTCCGGGGTGTGTGGGGTCCTTAATTATGCTGGCTGCTTTGCCGAGGTAACGGGAAGTGTAGACAGAGTCAATGGATGGGAGGGTGATTTGCGTGATGGATTGGGCTACATTCACAACCTTTTGTAGTTCCTTGCGGTCTTGGGCAGAGTAGGAGCCATACCAAGCTGTGATACAACCAGAAAGAATGCTTTCTATGGTGCATCTGTAAAAGTTGGTGAGAGTCGTAGCTGACATGCCAAATTTCCTTAGTCTTAGTTGAGATTTCACAATGATTCATCAACTTGGAGGCTGTTGCTGCACTTCCTTGCCTCCTTCAGGAGACTGAGTGAGGATTAGGTTGATTGCTGGGTAGATTGTACCTGACACCCTGGAACAATTTGGTCTGAAAATCTCCTCTCTACTTCCTTCTCTGGTGGTTAGCGGACATCCTTGTGGATCCAGAACTGGCTTGCCTGCAGAAGGCAGAGAGTGGCTGTGGAGGGGTCTTTCTCTGCATGGAGGTCAGTGACCAGTGGAGTGCCCCAGGGATCTGTTCTGGGACCCTTGCTGTTTGTCATTTTCATAAATGACCTGGATGAGGAAGTGGAGGGATGGGTTGGTAAGTTTGCTGACGACACCAAGGTAGGTGGTGTTGTGGATAGTTTGGAGGGATGTCAGAAGTTGCAGCGAGACATAGATAGAATGCAAGACTGGGCGGAGAAGTGGCAGATGGACTTCAACCCGGATAAGTGTGTGGTGATCCATTTTGGCAGATCCAATGGGATGAAGCAGCAGTATAATATGAAGGGTACCATTCTTAGCAGTGTAGAGGATCAGAAGGACCTTGGGATCCGGGTCCATAGGACTCTTAAATCGGCCTCGCAGGTGGAGGATGCGGTCAAGAAGGCGTACGGCGTACTGGCCTTCATTAATCGAGGGATTGAGTTTAGGAGTCGGGAGATAATGCTGCAGCTTTATAGGACCCTGGTTAGACCCCACTTGGAGTACTGCGCGCAGTTCTGGTCACCTCATTACAGGAAAGATGTTGAAGCCATTGAAAGGGTGCAGAGGAGATTTACAAGGATGTTGCCTGGATTGGGGGGCATGCCTTATGAGGATAGGTTGAGGGAGCTTGGTCTCTTCTCCCTGGAGAGACGAAGGATGAGAGGTGACCTGATAGAAGTTTACAAGATGTTGAGAGGTCTGGATAGGGTAGACTCTCAGAGGCTATTTCCAAGGGCTGAAATGGTTGCTACGAGAGGACACAGGTTTAAGGTGCTGGGGGGTAGGTACAGAGGAGATGTCAGGGGTAAGTTTTTCACTCAGAGGGTGGTGGGTGAGTGGAATCGGCTGACGTCGGTGGTGGTGGAGGCAAACTCGTTGGGGTCTTTTAAGAGACTTCTGGATGAGTACATGGGATTTAATGGGATTGAGGGCTATAGATAGGCCTAGAGGTGGGGATGTGATCGGCGCAACTTGTGGGCCGAAGGGCCTGTTTGTGCTGTGGCTTTCTATGTTCTATGTTCTATGTTAAACCGTTGGGATCTGATTGGCCTGTCTGTGTTCATTGCTCTCCAGGTATGATGCCCTGTCTCCGGGAGAAATGCAGAGACTCTCCTTCACTCGACTCTTCTATCACCAGCCAAAATATGCAGGTTTGTGTTCGTCATCCTCCCCCACAGAAACTGCTTCAGAGCGACGTAAGAAATAGGAGTTGACCATTCAGCCCTACAAGCCTGCTCTGCATCATGATAAGATCATGGCTGATCACCTCAATTCTACTTTCCACCCCGAGCCCCTTTCCCCCAAAACATTAATGTCCAAGAATCTTTTGTTCTCAGCCTTGCACATACTCATTGGCTGAGAATTCACAGCGTAGAGAACCCCAATGATTCACAACCTTCCTGAGTGAATTAATTTCTCCTCATCTCAGTCTAAAATGGCGTCCCTCTTATTCTGAGGCTATGTAGACTCTCCATCCAGGAGAAAAAGCTTTCTCAGCATCAGCCCTGTCAATGCCTCTCAAAGAATTTTGTACGTTTCAATGCGATCACTTTTCATTTCTCCCAATCTCCACCCAGCCCAGTTCCCTTCCACAAATCCCGCTTTGAATGAAACTTGCAACCTCCTGATTCCCGATTCCCTTCTCCTCTTCCCAGTGTTGGACGAAGCTACAAGCGCACTAACCGAGGAGGCGGAAGCAGAGCTGTACCAGACCTGCAAACAGCTGGAGATGACGGTCATCAGTGTGGGTCACCGCAGCAGCTTGGAGAAGGTAGGGGAAAAAATAATGCTGCTTCACAGAGAGACTCTAACCTTTTCATCGAACCTGTGAGTTTCTGTGTCACTTAGGGAGCGATTACAGCAGGTTTATATGGAGAAAAATATACCGACATTGGAGGCAGTCCAGCGAAGGTTCACTAGGTCGATCCTGAGTATGGAAGGATTTTCTTACAAGGAGAGGTTGAGTAGGTTGGGCCTGTACTCATTGGAATTTAGAAGAATGAGAGTTGAATCACAGAATCCCTACAGTGCAGAAGGAGGCCATTCAGCCCATCGAGTCTGCACCGATCACAATCCCACCCAGGCCCTATCCTTGTAACCCCACATGATCCCACTGACACTAAGGAACAATCCCACCCAGACCTGTTTCCCGTAACCTCTAGTATTTACCCTGCTAATCCCCCTAACCTACACATATTACGACACCAAGGGTCAATTTGACATGGCTAATCCACCTAACCCGCACATCTTTGGAGTGTGGGAGGAAACCAGAGCACCCGAAGGAAACCCACGCAGACACGGGGAGAATGTGCAAACTCCACACAGACAGCCACCTGAGGCCAGAATTGAACCCGGGTCCCTGGTGCTGTGAGGCAGCAGTGCTAACCACTATGCCACCGTGCCGCCCTTATTGGTGACCTTATTGAGACATATAGGATTCTCAGGAGGCTTGAGAGGGTGTTGAGAAGTTGTTTGCCTCTGTGGGAGGGTCTGGGACCAGAGGGCATAATCTCAGAGTAAGATGCCACGTATTTAAAACAGATGAGGAATTCTTTCTCTGAGGGTAGTGAAACTGTGGAATTCTTTACCACAGAGGGCTGTAGAAGCTGGGTCATTAAGTATGTTCAAGACTGAGATAGACATTTTTTAATGAGTAAGGGAATCGAGGGTTATGGGGAAAAGGTGGGAAAGTGGAGTTGAAGATTTTCATATCACAGCAGTCATGACCTCATTGAATGGTGGAGTAGACTCGATGGGCCGAATGGTCTATCTCTGCCCAATGGTGGAGCAGACTCGATGGGCCGAATGGTCTATCTCTGCCCAATGGTGGAGCAGACTCGATGGGTCGAATGGTCTATCTCTGCCCCTGCGTCTTAGGGTGGAAATTCAGAATGAGGACATTAGATGGATATGCAGAGGCTGGGCTGTTTCGTGGATCAACTTCATTTAGTTCTCGCTGGCAGCCCAGCTCCATAATTCTCCTCCACCTCAACCCCCTGTGATGACATTGCAACTCTTTTTAAACTAATATATTCCACATCCCTGACCCCCAAGGGGGTTGACAGGAAATAAGGGAAAATCTCCCCTGTAGTGAGTACAGGGTGAGTACAGACCAGTGAGGTCTCGGGTTCAGTCCCTGGTAAGCCCTGAAGTGGTTAATCCTATCCAATGGTCAGGTCACCACAATTCCCCGCACTGCCACTCTGGGCTGGCGGGGGAGGGCTGAGTGTGCTGGGGATTTGAACCAGTGACACCTATTAGAAGCAGATGAACAACTGGTAGACGAGTTGCCCCAGGGTCTTTGTTGTCCAGGCACTGGTGTGCAGTGACGGTGGGTTGATGCCAGTGAATCATGGGCCCTGTTGTGAGTCAGCAGTCTTGAGAAGTTGGGGCCGATGCCATGAGGGGAAAATGATCATTTTTTAATTTGCTGTTTCTCGGCAGCACGTGTTCCGAGAGAGAGAAAATGATCTACTTAAATTTCAATGTATAAATTAATGTTTGTTTTTTTCCTCTCTCTCTCTTTCCCCGGACAGCATCATGATTCCATGTTGTGCCTGTTCGGAGATGGGAAATGGGAGTTGACTCAAATCCACTGACGCAGGTGAAGGGATCCGATGCTGCGTTCGCCCTCAGTATAACTGCCATCCACCTGCCGCGCTCCACAGAATGGAACCTCAGCGTGGTTAACAGTGCGACCAGATTGTTAAAGTACTACCTCATGTTCCCCTCTCCTCACGGCCTTGTTTTTGCTTGAGGGAGGTTTTTAATATTTTGGCTACTTTTGATATCTTAGGACCAAATAATGTATCGGTGGCTACAGGGTGGATGGGTGTGGCCATGCGATCCAGACACTAAACATTCTGATCTGAACAAGCTCTGATCTGTAACATAAATTTGTAATTGAATAATCAAAGGCAACGTGTCTGCTGGTAATGATTCTGTGTTAGCTGCTGGTGATCAGAGTTTGCTTCTTTTAAAAAAAAAATAATGACCACTTCATTCTTTTTAATGATGAATCAGTCTGATGGTTTAAAGACATTTCCGAACTATTCCCCGTCCCTTCTCCCTGTGCTATCTCAGTCAGGGTCAGCCAAACCAGGTAATCAAAGCTGGGACCTCTAGTCTGTACAGTTCAGTTACTCACCGTCTTTATCCAAGTGAGCAGGGTGGGGAAGACACTAATTTTTAATCATTTGCTCAGCTAGGCGGAGGTTACGAACACCCAATTACGGGCCCGATCAGCTCTTTTAAAAATGGATTTTCTCTCGAGTGCGGCAGGGCGACATTTCAGTCCTCGTTGCAGCAACAACCTTGAGCTGCTCAAGTGAACAGGATGGAGAGCCCTGTACAACCGAGAGGCAGTGGTGTAGTGTCACTATCATGGGACTAGTAATTTGCTCATGAACTTGCCCAGTGCCTCAGTGGATGGTGTGACCATCGTACGGAATAGCATTGCCTTAGCCTTCCAAGCTTTGGTGATGGCCTAGTGGTATTGTCGCTAAGCAATTAATCCAGAAACCCAGCTAATGTTCTGGGGACTTGGGTTCGAATCCTGCCATGGCAGATGGTGGAATTTGAATTCAATAATAAAAATAATATCTGGAATTAAGAATCTACTGATGACCCATGAAGCCATTGTCGATTGTCGTAAAAACTCATCTAGATCACTGATGTCCCTTTAGGGAAGGAAATCTGCCGTCCTTACCTGGTCTGGCCTACTTGTGACTCCAGACCCACAGCAATGTGGTTGACTCTCAGCTGCCCTCTGAACAAGGGCAACCAGGGATGGGCAGTAAATGCTGAGTAAGAAGTCTCAACACCAAGTTAAAGTCCAACAGGTTTACTTGGTAGCACAAGCTTTCGGAACGTTGCTCCTTCTTTTATGTTTTACAAAGAAATCCACATAAATGACATTTAATCCAACGCAAAAGTATCCTGGTTAAGTTGGTTTAAAATATAGGAAAATCTGAGAACTAATGGCTCACTCTGGAGCCCACATTTACGCTCTCCAACTGGGGATGGATGAGGGAAGAGTCAGGTGCCCTGACTCTCAAGATCAGGTTCGTAAGGAAATCTTGATTACAAACCCATACCTGCGCCAAATCTCATGTCTTACTCACCCAGCCAGCCATGTCCCACTGTGTAGAGATAACCTGACCTCATCTTGAGATGAGCGACAGTTGCTAACAGTGTCCAGCTGCAGAGCTTTTATTCCTGACCCCTGTCTAATTGCCAGCACTCTCTTTTTAATTCATTTGTGGAACATGGGTGTCACTGGCTGGCCAGCATTTATTGTCCATCCCTAGTTACCCGAAGGCAGTTGAGAGTCAACCACATTACTGTGGCTCTGGAGTCACATGTAGGCCAGGTAAGGACGGCAGATTTCCTTCCCTAGAGGACATTAGTGAAACAGATGAGTTTTTCCGACAGTCGACAATGGTTTCATGGTCAGCAATAGACTCTTAATTCCAGATCCATGGAGGGAAACGAACCCAGGTCCCCAGAACGTGAGCTGAGTTTCTGGATTAATAGTCCAGCGATAATAGCACTAGGTCATCGCCTCCTGACCCCTGTCCAATCGCTACTACTTTCTCCTGACTCCTTGTCCAATGACCAGTGCTTTAGGATGCACTAGTGCAGTTCCCTGATTAGGACTGAATTGGAAATGGTTATCAAAATTCACAGTCCAGGCAAAGATCTAAAGAATGGTTGATTGTCAAGAGACGCTATTTGAATTACCCATCTTCAAAAGCCAAAAGATAAGGAACAAAGAACAGTACAACACAGGAACAGGCCCTTCGGCCCACCAAGCCTGTGCCAACAGATGACGCCCTTCTAAACTAAAGGCATTTTGCTTCTACGCGGTCCATATCCCTCTCTTCATGTATCTGAAAGAAGAAACAGAGTGAAGAAAATGAAGGTTGTTGGCATTCCCAATTTGACTCCAGGATTAGATTAGATACAGCAGCATTCCCTGATGTCTAAAGTAAAAGTACCTCTCACTGAATCTTCTAATCATGTGATATTAAGGAAGGCGTAGTGGTATTATCATTCGACTATTAATCCAGAAACTCAGCTAATGTTCTAGGGACCTGGGTTTGAATCCCGACAGATGGTGGAATTTGAATTCAATAAAAAATATCTGGATTTAAGAATCTACCGACGACCATGAAAGCATTGTTGATTGTCGGAAAAACTCATCTGGGTTCACTAATGTCCTTGAGGGAAGGAAATCTGCTGACCTTACCTGGTCAGGCCTACATGTGACTCCAAAGCCACCACAATGTGGTCGACTCTCAACTCTCGGAAATGACCCAGCAAGCCATTCAGTTGTATCAGTGTTTTAAGAAGGCAGCTCACGACCACCTTCTCAAGGACAACTCGGAGTGGGCAGTAAATGCAGGCCAGCTAGCGATGCCCATGTCCCGCGAATGAATTTTAAAAATGAATTAAATAATTTTTAAAAATACTGTAACAGCCTTGTTCTGTGCCTCTTTGAAAATGTGTTGAATGTTTTAAAAAGAAATCCACATAAATGACATTTAATTAAACGCAGCGGAATCCTGCTTAAGTTGGTTTGAAATATCGGAAAATCTTGGAACTAATGGCACACTCTGGAGCCCAGGTTTATATTCTCCACTGAGTACGAACGAGGGGGAGAGTCGGGTGCCCCAACTCAACTGAGGTCTGGAATGTGCTGCCTGAGGGGGGGGTGGAGGCGGGATGCCTCACATCCTTTTAAAAATACCTGGATGAGCACTTGGCGCACCATAACATTCAAGGCTACGGGCCAAGTACTGGCAAGTGGAATTAGGTGGGCAGGTCAGGGCATTCCATGCGTTGGTGCGCACCTGATGGGCCGAAGGGCCTCTTCTGCTCTGTCGTATTCTGTGAAGATCAGGTTTGAAAGGAAATCTCAGTTATGAGCCCGCGCCGGCACCAAATCCCACTTATCCCACTCTTGCTCCCAGCTCCGCTGTCATGATGGGAAGAGGAAAGCATAGAAAAAGGTGCATTCCTGGGATGAAGTGACCCCAATCGCTAAAGGTTAATTCCAGAAAACTTTCCATCGACTAAGCTGAAAATGAAAATAAATGTGCAAAAAAACAAGTCCGTTTCAGCAACTTGGTTTTATTTACAGTTCTTCTCAGTTCACATATATTCAGGGAGCGGTTTGAAATTTGCATCAAGTAGAAACTTTTGAAGTGGATTAATAATTTTGCCACTAAAGGCTAAAAATAAGACTGAAGATCATTGCGGCAATCATTGCCTTACTCTTCACATTCCCATTGGTGCCAATCATTATTAAGACTCGTTACAAATATCTGTTTGTTTCAATCAATGTTTCCTGCAGTGTTGCAATTGCCAAGGAAAGTCTAAACTACTGGGAGAGATGAGAAGGGTTGGGCCTGTCCTGTGACAACCTGGACTTTTGAGGTTTAAGCTGTTTCTCTACCTTCTGTCAGTGAAGTTTTCCTGATTTTTAATCATGGCACACACTTAAGCAAACATGTTTTTTTTAAAAAATCAAATAGAAAAATACAGCTCGGAGGGTCTTGTTGAGACTCTAGAGAAAGGCTAAAGTGCTAAACAAGTTGCTTACTCGCTCTCAAGTTGGCCGGAGAGGCCATTTCTGCAGCGTAGACCATGGTCCTCTCAATATCTTCAAAGATTTGGACAACTTGTACACAATTACATAAGGGACTTTGGTATAAGAATAGTCAGGCTGGATCCTGGTACTGTCCCTTGTTGGGCACAGTGTATTGTCCGTGTAAGATGCTATACCTCAGCTATGAACACTTGGAACAGCCTCAGCCACCACACTCTTTCCCCAGTTTGTTCCACTGTCTCTCCTCTGGTTCCTGGGTGTCCGAAGTTACCCCTCAGAAGTGGCCATTCTACCGCTGCAAACCACGAGGAAGAGTGTTAAACTGCAGAGGCGTTGTAGAGAAATACAGCACCATGCAGGACGATAACTCCCAACACTGGCAGTGGTTAAGAGCAAAAAGTCATTTTGGTCGCAACATGTTGCACTTGAAGTTAATCTTACAAAAATAAAAGCAGTCTCTGTTTAAAAACCTCGCACCCGGTCTCCCAGTTAATCTTTAGCTTCCTTTTCCAGGATCCTCTTATGCCCAGTGACAATTTCCTCCACAGCTGTGTGGTCATCCAAGGTGGTAAGGTCACCAAGTTCATCGATTTTATTCTCCACAATCTTCCTCAGCACTCGGCGCATTATCTTTCCCGAGCGGGTTTTGGGAAGTCTCTTCACAATCTGAAACACCGGAAGGATTCGGGTTTAATGTGGACTCCACTGAAGAAATGTGAGATCTACAACTGCAATAACATAGAATCCTACACTGCAGAAGGTGGCCATTCGGCCCATCGAGTCTGCACCAACCACAATCCCACCCAGGCCCCATCCCCATAACCCCATGCATTTACCCTAGCTAGTCCCCCTGACACTAAGGGGCAATTTAGCAAGGCCAATGCACCTAACCCACACATCTTTGGACTGTAGGAGGAAACCGGAGCACCCGGAGGAAACCCATGCAGACACGGCGAGAATGTGCAAACTCCACACAGACAGTGACCCAAGCTGGGAATCGAACCCGGGACCCTGGTGCTGTGAGGCAGCAGTGCTAACCATTGTACCACCGTGCCACCCCAACACGGGGCGTAATACCATGGTTACATCACTAGACGAGCAATCCTGAGGCCTAGGCTAATTATTCATCAAAATTAGTTTAAACCTCAATTAGTTGGAGAATTCTGATTAATTAAATTTAAAAATCTGGGACAATAAAAAGATAGTCTTGGCATTGGTAATCATGAAACTTCTGGGTTGTTGTAAAAAATACGTATCTGGTTGCTAATCTCATAGGAAGTCTACCATCCTTATTCAGTTTGTGACTTCAAACACACTGCAATGTGGTTAATTCACTTCCCTCCAAAATGCCTGAGCAAGCTACTTCTTACTATCCAAGGATGGAATTCACCACCACCCTCTTGTGGACAATTTGGGATGGATACAGGACAGGGTGAGATTGGTATAGAATCATAGAATCCCTACAGTGCAGAAGGAGGCCATTTGGCCCATCGAGCCTGCACTGACAACAATCCCACCCAGGCCCAATCCCCATAAACCCATATATTTACTCTGCTAATCCCGCTGACACTAAGGGGCAATTTAGCACAGCCAATGCACCTGACCAGCACATATTTCGGGCTGTGGGAGACAACCGGAACTCCCGGAGGAAACCCACGCAGACATGGGGAGAAGGTGCAAACGCCAGAGAGACAGACACCCGAGGCTGGAATTGATCCCAGGTCCCCGGCGCTGCGAGGCAGCGGTGCTAACCACTGTGCCACCGTGCCAAAACTGTGGACATGAGGGGAAACCCAGAATCAGAAACAGAAATGGTAACGTTTGTGTTTTTGTTTCAAACTTAGTCTGATAATGCCCGTGGGGCAGTTTACAATGTTAAAGATGTTAAATAAGTTCCGGTTGTTCGAGACCCTTTGAAACATTTACCCTTTTGTCTTCTGTGGGCTCTGCCTTACCTGCTGTACACTTTCAGCATTTATTTCAGTTAGAACGCTTCTGGTCTCAGTGGAGAAATGAACTTTTGGGGTTATGGTAATTTGGTTACTTTCAAATATCAAGGTAAACTCATTGTGTGGGTATCTGTGTTGAAGCCGTCAGAATTTTCAACTTCCCCTGGCAGTTTCATCACTGCCTGAGCCTCCGTGGGCAGCCCATTCCTGGATTTATAGAGCATAGAACAGTACAGCACAGAACAGGCCCTTCGGCCCACGATGTTGTGCCGAGCTTTATCTGAAACCAAGATCAAGCTATCCCACTCCCTATCATCCTGGTGTGCTCCATGTGCCTATCCAATAACCACTTAAATGTTCCTAAAGTGTCTGACTCCACTATCACTGCAGGCAGTCCATTTCACACCCCAACCACTCTTGAGTAAAGAACTTACCTCGGACATCCTACCTATATCTCCCACCATGAACCCTATAGTTATGCCCCCTTGTAATAGCTCCATCCACCCGAGGAAATAGTCTTTGAACGTTCACTCTGTCTATCCCCTTCATCATTTTATAAACCTCTATTAAGTCTCCCCTCAACCTCCTCCGCTCCAGAGAGAACAGCCCTAGCTCCCTCAACCTTTCCTCATAAGACCTACCCGCCAAACCAGGCAGCATCCTGGTAAATCTCCTCTGCACTCTTTCCAGCGCTTCCACATCCTTCTTATAGTGAGGTGACCAGAACTGCACACAATATTCCAAATGTGGTCTCACCAAGGTCCTGTACAGTTGCAGCATAACCCCACGGCTCTTAAACTCCAACCCCCTGACATGACATATGTCATGTATGGGTTCTGTTTACCCTCATGCCTTGATTTTCACCCCTGCCTGCTCTTTCTCGAGGGATTAAAGCCACTGTTTGTTGGGGACCTGCAGCTTTCCAATCAACCTCCCCAAAGTAGCCTTTCTTCACCCAGAAACCTCGATGGTGAGGACCAGGGAGGTAATCAACTGTTGGGGACAATCTGTCTTCCCCTGACACTTACACACCCAGTTACTTCCCAGCCTAGGTCACTGGAGAACAAACTAGAACCTCTCAGCAATTTGAAAATGATCATATTGTACCTTTCACAAGCTCAGGTCTCCCATCTCCTCATGGACGATTCAGAATGGATGTCCACATCCCACGATTTAGTTAAAATAAGATAAAAATGAGACTTTTGAGTTTGCTAACTATTGTGTGTCTCACTGATTTTGTTTCTCCTACTCAGAAAAGAGCAAAGAGGCATTTTTAAAGATTAGCATAGAACTAAAAGGAAAAGGTTCACTCAACTTGTAGAATTGCGCAATGGGGAGTTAAATGAATCAGAGACCAAAAAAGAAAATGCTGGAAAACCTCAGCAGGTCTAGGCAGCATCTGTAAGGAGAGAAAAGAGCTGACGTTTCAAGTCCAGATGACCCTTTGTCAAAGCTAAAAGGCAGAGAAAGTGGGAGATATTTATACTGCAGGGGGAGGGAATGAAAGATGAGTCATAGCCACAGAAACCAGGGGAAAGGCTGCTAATGGCAGCCCATAGAGAGAATAAATGGCCGAACGGCAGAGAAGCTGAAATCAGAGGGTAAACTGTGACAGATGAAGATATGGGAAGGGGGGGGGGGGGGGGGGGGGAGGTAAGATTGAGAAAAAATTGAGAAAAGGCCATTCACACCTTCTATTCTCTCTATGGGCTGCCATTAGCAGCCTTTCCCCTGGTTTCTGTGGCTACGACTCATCTTTCATTCCCTCCCCCTGCAGTATAAATATCTCCCACTTTCCATGCCTTTTAGCTTTGACAAAGGGTCGTCTGGACTCGAAACGTCAGCTCTTTTCTCTCCTTACAGATGCTGCCAGACCTGCTGAGATTTTCCAGCATTTTCTCTTTTAGTTTCTGATTCCAGCATCTGCAGTAATTTGCTTTTATTAATTGAATCAGAGGGTTTATTGCAGACAGAATTGCTGGGCTCACCAGGGATGCCCAAGTTCCATGAACGAATGAAAGAAAAGAACTACACTTGGGTGTATCTCAACAATTGCAGCATTAATGGCAGCACACTTGTAATTGCCACCTCTGAATGGAACCGTGTCGGTGTCAGCCTTGGCTGAGTGGTTGCAATCTAACCTCAGAGTCTGAAGGTTTTTTAGCTTCATGCTATATGTCGGAGATTTGAATATATTACCGAGGCTGACATACACACTGCTGTGGGGGTGCTGAACTGTCAGAGATACGGTTTTCAGATGAGATATTAAACTGGGGTGCTGCTTTCAATCTCAGGTAGATAAAGATCCTATGACACAATTCAAAGAAGAGTTGGGAATCCTTCCTGGTGACTTGGCCAACATTTATCCCCAACCAACACCTAGTCATATATTTCCTTGTTGTTTGTGGACCACTTTCTTGAACCGCTGCAGTCCATGAGGCGTAGGTACACCCACAGTACTGTTCGGGAGGGAGTTCCAGGACTTTGACCCAGTGACATGAAGGAACAGTTATATAGGTCAAAGTAGGGGAGGTTTTGGCCTAGTGGGATTATCGCTAGACTATTAATCCAGAAACTCAGGGGACATGGGGACACGGCAGATGGTGGAACTTGAACTCAATAAAATATATCTGGAATTAAGAATCTACTGATGACCATTGTCGATTGTCGAAAAAACCCATCTCGTTCACTTATGTCCATTCGGGGAGGAAATCTGCCGTCCTTACCTGGTCTGGCCTACATGTGACTCTAGAGCCACAGCAATGTGGTTGACTCTCAACTGCCCTCTGAAATGGTCGAGCAAGCCACTCAGTTGTATCAGCATTTCAAGAAGGCCACTCACCACCACCTTCTCAAGGGCAACTAGAGATGGGCAATAAATGCTGGCCAGCCAGTGATGTCCATGTCCCAAGAATGAATAAAAAAGTCAGGATCATGTGTGGCTTTAAAAGAACTTGCAGATGGTAGTGTTTGCATGCACTGACTGAATGCAAACACTACGAGATTGTGGTACAGATTGTGGTGCAGATTGTGGGCTTGGAAAGTGTTTTCAAAGGAACCTTGGTGAGTTGCTGCAGTGCATCTTGTAGACGGTACACACTGCTGCTCCTGTGCATCAGTGATGGAGGGAATTAGTGTTTAAATTGGTAAATGGGATGCCAATCAAGTGGCCGTATTTTGACTGGATATTGCGAGGTTCCTTGAGTATTATTAGAGCCACACTCATCCATGCTAGTGAGAATATTCCATGACCTGTGCCTTATAGATGGTGGACATATTTCGGGGGATCAGGAGGTGAGTTGCTTGGGCCAGATTCCCAGCCTCTGACTTGCTCTTGTAGCCACCGTATTTATATAGCTGGTCCAGTTCAGTTTCTGTCAATAGTAACCCCGAGGATGTTGATAGTGGGGGATTCAACGATGGTTATCAATGAATCAATTCAAGGGGAATTAGTTGATTCTTTTTTAGATGGTCATTGCCTGTAACTTATGGAGCAAATGCTTCAATATCTGAGGATTCACAAATGGCGCTGAATATTGTGTAAACATCCACGAACATCCCAACTTCTGACCTCATGATGGAAGGAAGATCATTGATGAAGCAGATGGTTGGGCCTAGAACACTAAGATAAATGCAAAATACTGCAGATGCTGGAATCTGAAACAAAAACAGAAAAGTGCTGGAAAGTCTCAGCAGGTCTGACAGCATCTGTGGAGAGAGAATAGAGCCAACATTTCAAGTCTAGATGACCCATCGTCAAGAGTTCTCTCCTAGGACACTACCTTGAGGAACTCCTGCAGTGATGTCCTGGAGCACAGTCTTCAGCTACACTATCTATTTACTCACTGAAATACTGGAGGACTTTCTAATGGGCTCCGTAATGTGTGCACTACGGAGTGTATGTGACTGACCAAAGGCAATTGGTCATCTGCTTTTTCATCCATCCTGGCAAACTATCCTGTAAAGCATTTCTTCCATTCTTGTGATGTGGCTGGGATTAAAAGCTCTACCTGCAGGGGAACAGAAACAGGAACTAGGCCATGATGCTTTGATAGGTACAAAGCACTGGAGAACTAATGCACGACCTGTCTAGATTGCTGAGTTCCAGGTGCCATTGACATCCCATGGGTGTTCTTCATGGACAGTCCCCAGGCTTGTTATCAAGGAGAGCGTGGATTAGGAACATTTTGGGACAGATATCTCTCTGGAGCCATTTCCTGTCCCTTTCCTCCAGTGGACACAAGCACACTTGGATTCACACCAGGCCAGCTCACTACCTGGATATTATCAGGAGCCGCATATTTGGCAATCTTTTGAGAGACAATATCCTTGAGTTCCTTATTGATGATGTCCTCTGCAGTGACGATCCCATCCTTTAAAACAATGAAGACGTAGGACCCTGAGAAAAGAAGCAAGAGTATTGGGTTATTCTCTTACGCTCCAAGACACGGACTTCCGGAATTGGCTGAAGCATTCAAAAACTAAATTGGATTCACTCCTGATTGTGACAGGAGTGTCAAAACATTGGTTTGTGAGAAGGGAAAGGTAGATGTGGGAGGTTGCTCAGAGGTTTTCTCATTCCAACACTACTCCCCTCCCCGCTTCTGAGGACAGTGGCTTCAGAGCTGAGTCAGGCCACAATGTTGGCTTTTCTAAATGGGGAAAATGCTTAGGAAATCAGAAACACAAAGGGACTTGGGAGTCTTTATTGAATATGCTCTTAAGGTTAACGTGCAGGTTCAGTCAGCAGTTAGGAAGGCAAATGCAATGTTAGCATTCATATCAAGAGGGCTAGAATACAAGAGCAGGGATGTATGTCTGAGGCTTTATAAGGCTCTGGTCAGACCCATTTGGAGTATTGTGAGTTGTTTTGGGCCCCATAACTAAGGAAGGATGTGCTGGCCTGGGAAAGGGTCCAGAGGAGATTCACAGGAATGATCCCTGGAATGAAGAGCTTGTCGTATGAGGAACAGTTGAGGACTCTGGGTCTGTACTTGTTGGAGTTTAGAAGGATGAGGGGGGAATCTTATTGAAACTTACAGGATACTGCGAGGCCTGGATAGAGTGGACATGGATGTTTCCACTAGTAGGAAAAACTAGAATCAGAGGGCACAATCTCAGGCTAAAGGGACGATCCTTTAAAACAGAGATGAGGATGAATTTCTTCAATCAGCGAGTGATGAATCTGTGGAACTCTTTGCCGCAGAAGGCTGTGGAGGCCGGGTCATTGAGTGTCTTTCAGACAGAGATAGATAGGTTCTTGATTAATAAGGGGATCAGGGGTTATGGGGAAAAGGCAGGAGAATGGGGATGAGAAAAAAATCAGCCATGATTGAATGGCGGAGCAGACTCAATGGGCCGAGTGGCCTAATTCTGCTCCTATGTTTTATTGTTGCTCTTACCTTCACCCTTGACCTCATGGGCACATCCGATTGCCGCAGATTCTGCTACAGCTCGGTGTTGATTCTGAAAGTTCAGAGAAATCCCAGCGTCAGTGGTTTCATTTGGCTGTCGGATTAAACATTCTCGGTTTAGGCAGCTCGAGGCCTGGACGCAACAGTCCAAGGCTGCGCAACTCAAAGCACCATCCAGGGTGAATAAAAGTAGTAATCCTGGTCTGAAACAGGCACAGGAGCCTCCAATCAATCTTAAAATTAAACCTTTGTTCAGTTCAGGCAGCCACCGGGACCACCTATAAGAAGGCTCCAACCAATATGGCAGTGGTCAGAGAGTCAGCTGGGCACAGGCCTCAGATCTGTCAAACTGGTCACCACAATGTCCAATCTAGGCCCATAAAATAGCCCCATTCATGTTAAATTTAGGCCCCTCTGTGTGGGAAAAGAGAAGGGAGATTTGCTCTGGATATGGTCTGTGCAAATGTGGTCTTGGAGAGTTTAATATTGACGATGGAGCACCCCCCCCCCCCGCCCCGCCACCACCCCCAGCAATGGTGAGAGTGTGCCATTGCCTCACACCGAAATCCGGAGTATCAGAGTTCAAATCCTGCCAGGCCCAGTCTGAATTTAGTTTTCAAACTAAATCAAAGGTAGAAATTTAAAAAGTAGTGACCAAGGATTGTTTCTTTAAAACATTGATGGGTTGAAGGTGTCGCTGGCTAGTCCAGCATTTATTGCCCATCCCTATTTGCCCTCGAGAAGGTGGCGGTGAGCTGCCTTCATGAACTGCTGCAGTCCACGTGATGTAGGTACACCCACAGTGCTGTTAGAGAGGGAAAAAAAGATCATTCATGTCCTTCAGGAAACAGTTGACTTTACCCTGGTTGAGGTGCGACTGACAGTCCACACCAATCTGGCTGACTTGCAACTTTCCTCTGAAGTGGCCGAGGACGTAATTATCAGGTAGGTTCACATCACCACTCAGGGCAACTCAAATGCTGGCGTTTTGTCCACATCCCAAGAATTAAAAAACATAGTAATAATAAACGTCAGCTTGTTCTGCTTACCACAGCACCTTCGATCTCTGCTGTACCCAGCCTGTGACCACTGATGTTGATGACATCGTCCAGTCGGCCTGTGATCTGATAATATCCCTCCTCAGATCTGTAAGCTCCATCTCCTGTGAAGAAATAGTCTGCACAGAACAGAGGGGAAAAATGCCTCAGAAATCCTGTTGCTTTTTAATTAATATTTTAAAACTTATTCCTTCTCCTCTGAGGCACTGCTTCCTGCTCGGGTTTACATTCCATAGAATCCCAACAGTGCCGAACGAGGCCATTCAGTCCATCGAGTCTGCACTTGACTCTCTGAAAGAGCCATCCCTCCCAGGCCCTCCCCTCCACCCTATCCTTGCGCATTTACCATGGCCAATTCCCCTAACCTACACATCTTTGGACATTAATGGGCAATTAGGCATTAGCCAATTCACCTAATCTGCACATTGTTGGACTGTGGGAGGAAAGCAGATCACTCGGAGGAAACCCACGCAGACACGGGGAGAATGTGTAAACTCCACACAGTCACCCCAGGCCGGAATTGAACCCGGGTCCCTGGCACTGTGAGGCAGCAGTGCTAACCACTGTGCCACCCAATCTAATGGTTGTCTCCGAATACCTCAGCAATCGCATGACCAGAAGGGTTGATAGTGCTTAGATTTTTGATGGAGATCAGGAAATGCCTCGAATATAAAATTCTCAAGCCTGTTCTCAAATCTCTCGCTCCCTTTCACTGAAACAACATTCAAATCTACAAGTCTCCAAGATTCTGCACTACTCTCTTCTGCAACCCCTACTTTCAACCACTGACAGCAATGCCTTAAGCTGTCCAAGCCCTGAACTCTGAAATTCTTTACTGAGACTTCTTTGCCCCTTCATTTCTCTCCTCCTTTAAGATGCTCCTTGAAATCTGCCTCTTTGGCAAAGGTATCAGTCACATAATATCTCCTTATGTGGCTCAGTGAAAGGCTCTGGTGATAGGATTCAATCCAGTTGGTGAAGCAGAAACCAAGACAGAGCTTTTCTTTACTGAGAGAGTTGAAGGACTTCACTCTCACAGCTCTCCTTGGACACATCCCAGTGTCCCAGCTATCCCCTATTTATACCATAAGACCAAAGAAAAAGGAACAGGTGATTAATACCCATCACCCATTTCTTTTAACCTTAACTGGACAAGACATTAAGTTGGCACAAGGTTGTGGGGGAGAATTCCATGGATGAGTATATTCCCTTAATGCGGATATCTGCAAATCCGTGCCCGGAGTTCCTGCCATGGGCTGTCCAGCAGAAGATTAGTTAAAGTCCAGTGATTTTCCCTTTATTGGGAGAACCCTGCTGACCTCCCAGTGACCTTACAGCATGAAAGTGGGAGAATCCATGAGATATAGGGCTGTACCTTCTAGCAGAATTCGGTGGACAGGGGTCAGAGTGGAGAGCCCGACAGCTGAATTCCCCCCCCCCCCACAGCTACTTCCTAGCCTTACTGGTAACTCCAGTTGGGACCAGTTAGCGCGGTGTGTGTCATGACTCCAATGTCAGGACAGATTAACCCAATGCCCACAAATCAATGCTTCAGGTAATCCGGAAGGAAGCGTGGTTAGTCTATTCTGATCCACCTGGTTTTATTCACTGACAGTCGTTTTGTCCCCTGTATCAGAAACGTTAAGATTAGAACCAATTTTTTTTTCTCACTGTCTCTGCTGCCACTCTGCCTCATCAATAAGACCAGGGTAACGGAGGGTCAGAGGGTTGATGCAGTTCGATGGACAAGTTGTCTCCATTCTGGACAATGGGGAACAAGCTCCTCCCACTCGTTGAAACATTGCCCCCTACAAAGATGGCGTCCGCACATGCGCACTGATGCATATGATGCACTTTGGTTAGCATTGCTGCCTCACAGCATCAGGAACTCGGGTTCGATTCCAGCCTTGGGTGACTGTGTGGAATTTGCACATTCTCCCCGTGTCTGTGTGGGTTTTCTCCGGGTGCTCCGGTTTCCTCCCACAGCTGAAAAATGTGCGGTTTAGGCTGATTGGCCATTCTAAATTGTCCCTTAGGAGGGTTAGCAGGGTAAATACATGAGGTTAGGGGGATAAAGCCTGTGTGGGATTGTTGTCGGTGCAGACTCGATGGGCTGAATGGCCTCCTGTTCAAAGGGTCTTTGATTCCTAAATATGGACAGGCACAACTGATTTAAAACTATTTCCAACATTCTTTTAATGAACGCTTGGGGTTTGGATTCACTGGCTGTTAGAGTGCTGGAAACAGATTCAAAAGTAGCATTCAAAAGACATTCAGATAAAGACTTGAAGGAAAATAAAATTGCAGGGGGGGTAGTACCAACTGGATTGCTCTTTGAAAGAGCTAGCACCAATTCGATGGGCTGACTGACCTCCATCTATACTGCCCTCTTCAATGACTGGACTTTTGAAACCCTCCCAGTCATAAATGCTCCAACCGGAATGCAATTTCTTTACTTTTCCAATAAATCAGATTGAAGCCAATTCTCCGGAGGTTCGGAGATAGCCAGCCGGCCTTGAGAGGGAAATATTAACAACGTCGAGTGACAGATTTGCTTTGTCGAGTGGGCTTGTCACCTTTCAGCTCGTCCAACATCCTCAACAGAGACTAAGTACCCTGTCCAAATCCCACTCACAATGCTGCTCAGTTCACCTCCAATTGTAACTGACCCTTCGCTGACACACAGAGAGGTCAAGAGAGTCACCAGGTCTGAACTCATTATCCTGGATCAAAGTAGTTTTTATATCAGGAGTCCTGATTGCCACAGGAGAGATGCGTGTATTTATTGATGATGAATATCTTGTGCTACTTCCTTCTGTCTCGCCCCTCTGGTGGCACAGTGGTTAGCACTGCTGCCTCACAGCGCCAGGGACTGGGTTCAATTCCCGGCTCGGGTCACTGCCTGTGTGGAGTTTGCACGTTCTCCCCGTGTCTGCATGGGTTTCCTCCGGGTGCTCCGGTTTCCTCCCACAGTCCGAAAGATGTGCTGGTTAGGCCCATTGGCCGTGCTAAATTCTCCCTCTGTGTACCCGAACAGGTGCCGGAGTGTGGCGACTCGGGGATTTTCAGAGTAACTTCATTGCAGTGTTAATGTAAGCCTACTTGTGACACTAATAAATTAGCTTTTTTTAAACTGTGTTTCCCTAGACAACCATCTCCAGGAGCTAACAGGTGCTGTACTCGGTCACATATACTGCTGCCACCTTTCTGTATTTTGAAGATACGACCAGGTTCTTGTTCTCCGCCCTCAATCCTTCGATGTTCTCCTTCTTTGATTCAAAGGCAGACAAATGAGGCATGATTCACGAGCAGCCAACTTCACACTGGAGTTTAGCTCTGAATTGTACAGAGCAGAAGGTGGCCATTCGGCCCCTAGTGACTGTGTCAGCTCTTTGCAAGGACGACACTCCCCTGTAAGTGATCCTTTTCAGTTATGCATCCAACTCCATTCCGAAAGTTACTATTGAATCTGTCTCCACCACTGTTACACTGAGTGCATTCCAGACCATAACAACGTGTAAACAAATTCCTCCTCATCTCCCCAGCCCCAGGTTTCTTTTGTCAATTATCTTAAATCTGCCTCCTCTCCCTGACGACAAGATTCCTCTTCATTTACTCTATCAAAACCCTTCATAATTCTAAAGGCCTCTGTTAAATCTCCCCTCAGCCGTCTCTGTTCAAAGGGGAACAACCCAACTTTCTCCAATTTCATCGCATAACTGACGTCCCGCATCCCTGGAACGAATTCTAAAGTTTATTTATTAGTGTAACAAGTAGGCTTACATTAACACCGCAATGAAGTTATTGTGAAAATCCCATTTCTAATCGGCCTTGGTATCAACACAACACATCCACTTACTGGGGTAAGCTTTAAAATATGTGTTCACAAATCTCTCGTGGTCGTTGTAGATAGTTCGAGCCATCCCAGGCCAAGGTTGTGCGATGCAGAGGGACCCAGCGATTTTGTTGCCTTCTAATCTCCTACCCTGGAACAGAGACAGAACAAAAGTCAATACAATTCTGAAATCAAATCTAAGGCCCCTGAATTAAATTTACGGAGTTCTAGTGACCCAGTGTGTAGCATCCCTACCTGTGAGGCAAATATTCCGGGCTCGAGTCCCACCCCAGGACTTGATGGCCAAGGAGTTCATAACGCGGGCAAACAGGTTTACCGGAATTTTACCGTCTTGCCCACCCGAGGCTCATAAGGTCCTGCCCTAGGCCAACGGAGAAAGCCATTCTGCCAGCCTTGCCCGCCCTCGAATCAGGGTGGGCATGCCGGTAAAATTCCAGCCGTTGACTTTGTCAACCTGCAAACCCTTCCAAAAGCGCCAATGGCTAGCAGTAAAGACTCCTGGTCAGCCACGCTTGATGCAGAGTGGCGCCCCCCAAGCTATAAACCCCTGGTCATAGATCATAGAAGATCATAGTATCCTACAGTGCAGAAGGAGGCCATTCAGCCCATCGAGTCTGCACCGACTACAATCCCACCCAGGCCCGATCCCCACAACCCCATACATTTATCCTAGCTTGTCTCTCTGACACTAAGGGACAATTTAGCATGGCCAATTCACCTAACCCGCACATTTTTGGACTGTGGGAGGAAACCGGAACACTCGGAGGAAACCCACGCAGGCACAGAGAGAATGTGCAAACTCCACACAGGCAGTGACCCAAGCCGGGAATCGAACCTGGATCCCTGGTGCTGTGAGGCGGCAGTGCTAATCACTGTACCACCGTGCCCCCCCCGGTGACAGACCTGTGACCTGTTCCGGATTTACGAGCTATGGGAGCAGACAAAGGTCTGCCTTAGCGCACCACTAGATGCGAGAAGAGAATTGAATGGAAATTAAAACTATGGAAAGTGACCGCAGAACGCAAGACAGAGTTGACAAGTCTCAAAATTCTTCCTTGTCAAGAATGGGGGAACAGAGAAAATCAGATGAGTATCTGAGAGAACGAGGAATAGAAAGATCTGCCGAGATGAGGCAGATGGAATGAGAACGACTCATGAAGTTTGAAGACCAGTACAAACTGGTTGGGCCGAATGGGCTGTGTCAATGCTGTATATTTGAGGTAAATCTCTGCAACCATCAGGCTCCACTGGGCTCTTAACCACTGGACCACGGCTGGAGATTCCTCATTGCTGGCTGACTAATGGAAGTCGCTGCATTCTGAGGGAAAAACTCACACCCGATGGCCTTTCCCACACTCCCCTTACTAGAAGAGAAAGCAGGAGAGTAATTTCACATCGAGTATCCTGTATATTCCCACGGAATCCTGGCCAGATCTGAACACGCTATATCCTCAGCTCCAGGTGTAAAGGGACATCTCCAGTTCAGACAATCTGACCTCCTCAGACAAGAAGGTGGATGAGGTGAGGCAAAAGGAGAAAGTCAACATAGTCTAGTTACCTGCTCGTCCACGAGTACGGGTTCTATTCCAAAGAAGGGCCTCATAGCCATGGTAGGGACAATCTTTGCATCTCTGCCGGCAGGACGAGGGGCGATGCAGATACCACCGGTCTCTGAAAAAGAACACAAACCTTCCTCATCGGGAAACAGGCAGTGAATCATTCCAAGCAGGCTGCATGGGACAGCAAGGTCTCTGCAATATTCTGAAGTAAGAACCTTTGCCTCAAATGCATCACATCAGAACATGGTTCCGACAGACTTAGCTCTGTTTGCAGCAACAGTTTTCTAGACATCACCGACAACACCAATTTTGTTACAGGGTTTGTGGATTTTACCGACAGTTCCACACTCTGAGAGGCCGATCTCTTTCGCTCAGCACCCTCAGCGCTCTCACCTCTGAGAGTGCTTTCAAGTCCTATGCCAGAGACTTGAGTATAATATCTAGGCTGACACTGCAGTGCCATACTGGCAGAACGCTCATCTGTTGGCAGTGCCATCCATCAGATGGGACATTAAACCAAGGTCTTGCCTACCAGCTCAGGAAGACATAAAAGATCCTCTGCTGGATACTATTTGGAAGTAGAGCAATGGACATATTCCCCAATATCTTGGCCAACATTTAACCTCAATCAACATCAATGGAAAACAGGTTATCTGATCATTGTCATGTTGCTATTTGTGGGATCCTGCTGTGTGCAAAATGACAAATGATGCATTTCTTACAATACACTTCAATGAACACGTCAAAAGTATTGTTGATAAAGGAGACATACTATTGAAGCTTTTCATCTTGCACTCATCAGAACAGCTACACAAGATAAGCCAACAGTAAAAGGAACAACAATTCTTACTGCATGAGAAGAGGGCGCTGATTGGTTAGACTCTGATTGGCTGAGGCGTTGGCATGGATAATGCAGCAATATTCTCGACCAGATTCCATTGCCAACCAATCAGCACTCTCTTCTCATGCAGTATGAATTGTTGTTCCCTTTACTGTTGTTTTACCATGTGTAGCTGTTCTGATGAGCACAAGATGGAAGGTTTTTACAGTATGTCTCTTTTTTCAGTGATACTCAAGCCCTGTACTACCAAGTGACTACTCCAAAACTACTCCACTATTTGGCAGTGAAGCATTTGGGGTACCACGTTTGTGAAAGGTGCTATAGAAATGCAAGTCTTTATTTCATTAATGCTGATAGTTGCAGTTATTGCCGGGAGTCAGGGCGAGGGAGAGTTACCTGGAATCTTTCTTCCCAGGTGCAGTGGCACCCCTCAGGCTGAGTAGCCATGAAGGTCAGGAATGTGTGACTGCGAGTCAGATAGATATGGGGATTCAGTGATAGAGGAGCCTCCTTGACTTTAGCCAACAGGTTCATGACCCCGACGGATATTCCTAGTTCAGTACTGAGGGAGCACTGCGCTGTCAGAGGTGCCAGCTTTTTGGTTGAGACATCCTCCCCTTTGGGGATGTCATGCCAGTGTTCAGACACTTACATTTTCAGCAATGGGGCTCCCTGGAATCAAGGACCCTGGAGGTGGAGGTCCCGCCTCCATCCCCACACCCCAAGGGCGTCCAGCCAATCAGAGGGCAGCCGCTCCTCACTGCTGTCAGCATCAATGGGGGCAGCAGTGGTGGCAATGCACCCACCCAAGGCCCTGGATCAGTGAGGGGCCCCAGGCTGGTGGTCAGGGGTCGTGAGGGGAGAAAGGGATTGGCAGAAAGAGCTGGGCGGGTGGCGGTTCTCAGCGGGCCACAGTCCTCTCCTGATGCTGGGTCCTTCAATCAGGCACTGGGTGCCTTTGACCCCTCCACTCCATCCCTTCCCCCCCCCCCGACATCACCCGAAGCCACAAGAAACTTCACACTGAGTTCGGACATATGGCTATAGCCAAAGGGCAGCCAGGATTCTTGGAGCCACATCCCAACAAGACACCAACAAAGGAAAGGAGTGAGGTGGGGAGCTGAAAAAGTAATGTTTTTGTAACAACTGCAACTTTTCAAACAGTCACTTGCATTACCTTACCCTTACTCTCTTACATCATCATTTTACTTTTATATTTAAGCTTAAACTGCACTTATTTTTTTAAACCTGTAATCCTCCATGATCTTACTATTCCTTTTGGAGAACAGGAAACGTATCTGGAATCCTGGTGAACATTCCTCTCTCAAACAACCACATCCCTCACACGACAGATTCACTGACTCTTTTCCTCATTGCTGTTGCGGGCACGGACGGCCACCACGTTTGACTCCCACATTTAGCAGTCCGTGTACAACACACCTGGGTGGCACGGTAACACAGTGGTTAGCACTGCTGCCTCACAGCGCCAGGGACCCGGGTTCAATTCCCGGCTTGGGTCACTGTCTGTGTGGAGTTTGCACATTCTCCCCGTGTCTGCATGGGTTTCCTCCGGGTGCTCCGGTTTCCTCCCACAGTCCAAAGATGTGCGGGTTAGGTGGATTGGCCATGCTAAATTGCTCCTTAGTGTCAGGCGGACTAGCTGGGGATAAGGCCTGCGTGGGATTGTGGTCAGTGCAGACCTAATGGGCCAAATGGCCTCCTTCTGCCCTGTAGGATTCTATGACACCAACCAACAAATCAGGGAAAAGATGCAAGAACATCATACAAGATTTTCAGGCCCTTCTTCTTCTTCCAAGGAACTTGCCAGGCATTTTTTTTCTGTGTGGATGATGACTCCTTAAGGTCGATAACCTCAGTGGCAGCAACAGCTGCTCGCACAGCTGTGGTGCCCAGACTGCAGCGTTTTATAGCCGGGTTGTGTATCTCTCAACTCAGTCAGGCTTTGCATTCGACTTTCCCAGATACCATGCCAAACCAATAGCTCCACGTGGTTTCTGATCAGTCTGGGAAGCTCAGGAAGTTTCCGTTACAGCATTAATAGTGCACGATATGGAGACCTCCAGACCAACAATCACGCATAATTAAACAGTCTCTCTCCTGGTAGTGCCGAACATGAATATTGGAGAAAAATGATTTTGATGTCAAAGATCTTGCGCTTACCAGGACAGACGCAAGAATGCCAAATTTCAAAGGGTAAACAATTTACGTTGCATGAAAAGGGGGTGCTGATTGGTTGGCAAATCAACTTTGATTAGTTGAGGTGTTGCTTGGGAATTCACCAGGGAACTATTGCCCCCACGCTTTTGTTTAATTCGAAGAAAGGTGCAATGCCTGATGAGTACAAGATGAAAAACTTCAACAGTATGTCTCTTTTTTTCAGCAGTATCACGTTTCTCTGTCACTTTATCCACCCTTACACTGACCACTCTTCAGAAGTGTGAATCAGTTTTAAAGTTTATTTATTAGTCACAAGTAGGCTTACATTCACACTGCAATGAAGTTACTGGGAAAATCCCCTCGTCACCACACTCCAATGCCTGTTCGGGTACACTGAGGGAGAATTTAGCATGGCCAATGCACCTAACCAGCAGGTCTTTTGGACTGTGGGAGGAAACCGGAGTGCCCGGAGGAAACCCACACAGACACGGGGAGAACGTGCTGACTCCGCACAGACAGTGACCCAAGCCAGGAATCGAACCCGGGTCCCTGAGGCTGTGAGGCAGCAGTGCTAACCACTGTGCCACCGTGCCGCCCACACCTCACTATTTAGAACTGTAGCAACAATGATCCATACAACGAGCTGGTAAGTTCATCCTCAATACTTATCCCCCCCCATCGACAAGACTAAAACAGATTTTCTGGCCATTCTAACATTGTGGCTTGTGGGAGCTTGCTGTGCACAAATTGGCTGCCAGATGAAAATGGTTACTAACACTGTGAAAAGTCGCTGTAAAGACTTGGGGACATCCTGAGGTCTTTACATGATGCTATAACAATGCAGGTTTTTCTTTCATTAAGAATGTAGCTTGCAGCGGTGCTGGACACAACCGAAGATGTAGCGCCTGGGAGAATCTGCCTCTGATCGGTGCTTCTGCCTTGTCATGAAGTGTTCGCTCTTCATTCAATTCCTTCATCAGCAACACGGCTGAGATCACAGGTAGAGGATGGTTGGGATTGGTCCATGTGAACATACATTCCAATCCTCCCTGCCTCCAGCGTTCCAGAAAGGTACAGGAGTCGATACATTGAAACGTCTCTCCAGCATCCTTGTTATTTTGTCGGACAGTTTATATCTTGGACCTATTCAGAGGTGACACTTGTTTCTGTGTGTGGGACAGTGCTTTGTCCAATGATTTAAAATATCTGCTCCACACTTACAGCTGTGGCTTCCAGTTCTTCCTACAGCTTTGCTTACTTTTCTCTGAGTCCACACCCAGGTTTAATTAATCAAGCACAGTGAGCATCAATAGTAAACAGACTCATATGATCAAATGCGGGGCGGCAAGGTAACACAGTGGTTCGCACTGCTGCCTCACAGCGCCAGGGATCCAGGTTCGATTCCCGGCTTGGGTCACTGTCTGTGCGGAGTCTGCGCGCTCTCCCCGTGTCTGCGTGGGTTTCCTCCGGGTGCTCCGGTTTCCTCCCACAGTCCGAAAGACGTGCTGGTTAGGTGCATTGACCGTGCTAAATTCCCCCTCAGTGAACAAAGAGAACAAAGAACAATACAGCACAGGAACAGGCCCTTCGGCCCTCCAAGCCCGCGCCGCTCCCCGGTCCAGGATTGAATCCTGAATCCAGGATCCCCGCCCAATTTTCCAGCCTATCTACATACCAATATCCTATCCACCGAGCTGTCCCTCACAGCTACGATGCTTTGTTCATTACAACCTATTAACTTACCCCCACCCCCCCATTCCAGACCATGTGATCTCCAGGGAGAGGCGAAAACCCAGAGTGAAAAACCCCAGGGCCAATATGGGGAAAAAGAAATCTGGGAAATTCCTCTCCGACCCCCTGAGGCGATCGAAACGAGTCCAGGAGATCACAATGGCCCCGATCGGAAAATGCTTCCCAACCCTAGTCATTTCCACTTCCACGAACACCATATGAATTCCCTGCCCCCGAGACAGGTTCCCAACTATCCGCAGTCTCACTCTGTACTGGCACCAGCAAGATGATCGTAGAATGAAGCCTTGAAACGAGAAACCAGGAACAATTAGCCCGCGCCGCTCCCTGGTCCAAACTAGACCACTCTTTTGTATCCCTCCATTCCCACTCCGTTCATATAGCTGTCTAGATAAGTCTTAAACGTTCCCAGTGTGTCCGCCTCCACCACCTTGCCCGGCAACACATTCCAGGCCCCCACGACCCTCTGTGTGAAATATGTCCTTCTGATATCTGTGTTAAACCTCCCCCCCTTCACCTTGAACCTATGACCCCTCGTGAACGTCACCACCGACCCGGGGAAAAGCTTCCCACCGTTCACCCTATCTATGCCTTTCATAATTTTATACACCTCTATTAAGTCTCCCCTCATCCTCCGTCTTTCCAAGGAGAACAACCCCAGTTTCCCCAATCTCTCCTCATAACCAAGCCCCTCCATACCAGGCAACATCCTGGTAAACCTCCTCTGTACTCTCTCCAAAGCCTCCACGTCCTTCTGGTAGTGTGGCGACCAGAACTGGACGCAGTATTCCAAATGCGGCCGAACCAACGTTCTATACATCTGCAACATCAGACCCCAACTTTTATACTCTATGCCCCGTCCTATAAAGGCAAGCATGCCATATGCCTTCTTCACCACCTTCTCCACCTGTGACGTCACCTTCAAAGATCTGTGGACTTGCACACCCAGGTCCCTCTGCGTCTCTACACCCTTTATGGTTCTTCCATTTATCGTGTAGCTCCTCCCTACATTATTCCCACCAAAATGCAACACTTCGCATTTATCAGGATTGAACTCCATCTGCCATTTCCTTGCCCAAATTTCCAGCCTATCTATATCCTTCTGTAGCCTCTGACAATGTTCCTCACTATCTGCAAGTCCTGCCAGTTTTGTGTCGTCCGCAAACTTACTGATCACCCCAGTTACTCCTTCTTCCAGATCATTTATATAAATCACAAACAGCAGAGGTCCCAATACAGAGCCCTGCGGTACACCACTAGTCACAGGCCTCCAGCCGGAAAAAGACCCTTCCACTACCACCCTCTGTCTTCTATGACCAAGCCAGTTCTCCACCCATCTAGCCACCTCCCCCTTTATCCCATGGGATCCAACCTTTTTCACTAGCCTACCATGAGGGACTTTGTCAAATGCTTTACTAAAGTCCATATAGACAACATCCACGGCCCTTCCTTCGTCAACCATTTTGGTCACTTCTTCAAAAAACACCACCAGGTTCGTGAGGCATGACCTCCCTCTCACAAAACCATGTTGACTATCGTTAATGAGTTTATTCCTTTCTAAATGCGCATACATCCTATCTTTAAGAATCTTCTCCAACAACTTCCCCACCACGGACGTCAAGCTCACCGGCCTATAATTACCCGGGTTATCCTTCCTACCCTTCTTAAATAACGGGACCACATTGGCTATCCTCCAATCCTCTGGGACCTCACCTGTGTCCAGTGACGAGACAAAGATTTGCGTCAGAGGCCCAACTATTTCACCTCTCGTCTCCCTGAGCAGCCTTGGATAGATTCCATCAGGCCCTGGGGATTTGTCAGTCTTTATATTCTCTAACAAACCTAACACTTCCTCCTTTGTAATGGAGATTTTCTCCAACGGTTCAACACTCCCCTCCGAGACACTCCCAGTCAACACATCCCTCTCCTTAGTGAATACCGACGCAAAGTATTCATTTAGGATCTCCCCTACCTCTTTGGGCTCCAAGCATAAGTCCCCACTTTTGTCCCTGAGAGGTCCGATTTTTTCCCTTACAACCCTTTTGTTCCTAACGTATGAATAAAATGCCTTGGGATTCTCCTTAATCCTGTCTGCCAAGAACATTTCGTGACCCCTTTTTGCTCTTCTAATTCCCCGTTTGAGTATTTTCCTACTTTCATTATACTCCTCCAGAGCTCCCTCCGTTTTTAGCTGCTTGGACCTAACATACGTCTCTCTTTTCCTTTTGACCAGTCCCTCAATTTCCCTGGTTATCCACGGTTCTCTAATCCTACCCTTCCTATCCTTCTTTTTTACAGGCACATGCTTGTCCTGTAGCCCTAACAACCGTTCCTTAAAAGACTGCCACATACCAGATGTGGATTTACCCTCAAACAGCCTCTCCCAATCAAGAGCTGCCAATTTCTGCCTGATCCCAATAAAGTTAGCCTTCCCCCAATCCAACACCTTACCCTTGGGACACCACTCATCCTTTTCCATCACTATCCTAAAGCTAACAGAATTGTGGTCACTATTTGCCACATGTTCCCCGACCAAAACTTTGAAGACCTGACCGGGCTCATTCCCCAGCACCAGGTCCAGTATAGCCCCCTCTCTAGTTGGGCTGTCCACATATTGTTCCAACGAACCCTCCTGTACACATTTTACAAATGCCTCACCATCCAGAGTCCCTGCCCTCAGCGATTTCCAGTCTATACCAGGGAAATTGAAGTCTCCCACTACAACAACCCTATATTTCCTGCACCTATCCAGTATCTCCTGACATATCCATTCTTCCACTTCCCTTGGGCTGTTGGGGGGCCTGTAGTACACCCCCAACATAGTGACTGCGCCTTTCCTGTTTCTAAGCTCCACCCAGAGTGACTCGCTACACGACTCCTCCGAATTGTCCTCCCTCTGCACCGCTGTAATATGCTCTCCAACCAATACCGCTACTCCCCCACCTCTTTTGGCCCCTCCTCTGTCTCGCCTAAAACACTTGTACCCTGGAATATTCAGCTGCCAGTCCTGTCCCTCTTTCAACCAAGTCTCCGTCACCGCAACCACATCCAAATTCCTCGTGCGCATTAAGGCCCCAAGTTCGTCTGTTTTACCTGCTACGCTCCTTGCATTGAAGTATAAGCACTCCAGACCCCCAGGCTCAGTGAGGTCGTCCTCCCCCAGAGTGCTCTTCTTCTTTGCCAGCCTTGTCCCAGCCCCAAGCTCGTCCCCAGCCACCACACTTATAGACCTAATAGTTTGATCCCCACCCCCCTGCCATACTAGTTTAAACCCCCCCGAACAGCATTAGCAAAGCTCCCAGCCAGGATATTTGTGCCCTTCCAACTTAGTTGTGACCCCTCCCTCTTGTACAGGTGCCATCCTCTCCTGAAAACCTCCCATTGGTCTATGAAAATAAAGCCCTCCCTCCTGGACCAGTCCTTTAGCCAGGCATTCATTTGAACCAACTCCCTATTCTTATCCTCACTGGCACGAGGCATTGGGAGCAGCCCAGAGATGGCCACCCTAGTGACCCTACTTTTTAACCTATTTCCCAACTCCCTGAATTGCTCCCTTAGGACCCCCCTACTCTTCCTATCTACGTCATTTCCACCAATGTGTATAATGACATCCGTTTCTTTATCTTCCCCTTTTAAAATGCCTCCTATCCGCTCGGAGACATCCGTGACCCCAGCACCAGGTAGGCAGACTACCATCCTGGAGTCCCGTTCGCCCCCACAGAATCGCCTGTCTGTCCCTCTAACTGACGCATCCCCCACCACTATCGCTCTCCTAACCCCTCTCTTCCCTTTCCGGGCCACAGAGCCTGACTGTGTGCCAGTGACCTGTGTATCCGAACAGGGGCCCAAGTGTGGTGACTAGGGGATTTTCACAGTAACTTCATTGCAGTGTTAATGTAAGACTACTTGTGACCCTAAAAAATAAGCTTAAACTTAAAATGCAGAACAATTGAATCATTGAACATGACACCCAGACCCACCCCAGTGTTAAACACCATGCTCACAAGATCATGGGTATTAATTACATGGTATCTACAATAATGTGCCCACATTGGCTTTACCCTCTTACCTGTCTGCCACCAAGTATCCACCACTGGACATCTACCATCTCCAACAACGTTGTAATACCAGTGCCATGCCTCAGAGTTGATGGGCTCTCCAACTGTCAAACAGAGCAAGGAAGTTCATTTCACTCGTTGCCAAATGAATGCATGAAATGAGACCCTCGTCACTGAATTCCGGAACAGAAATTATACTAAATCTTTCAAAGATACTGGTTAGGAGCTGGAATATTGTGCCCAGTGATGGGAGTCAGAAGGAGTGTCGAGGCCTGGCTGCAGAGATTTACCAGAGCGTTCCAGAGACAAGGAACCTCAATGATGCAGAAAGACTGGAGAAACTGGGATTGTTTTCATTAAAGCAGTGACGGTTAAGGGGAGATGTAATAAATGTTTTAGTAATTATGAGGGGGTTTTGATTGGATAAATAAGGAGAAACTGTTTTTATTATCTGTAACAAAGACTTAATGTAATTGTCAAAAGGGTTGGGATGAGAATCTTTTTTCAAATTCATTTTATGGGATGTGGGCACCGCTGGCTAGGCCAGCACCTTATTGCTCATGGTTCTCAGGTTCATTGACCTATTTGGGGGTGAGCTTCCTGGAAGCTGGGTGACAGGAAGACAAGCATTATATCAGTCACAATGTCCCAGTCCTGGAACACAGAGTCACACTGGGTCAGGGGGCGACTGGCGAGCTGCCAGTAACTCCAGTTAGAGGAAAGGAGATATCAGCTATCTCTTCCCCCCCCTTTGGCCTACTTCTGTCCCACTGTCCACATTCAGACTCACAAGTGGCGGCAAGCAATCCACTACCAGACACCTCCTCTGGGGGATAGGGTCATAGAGATTTACAGCACGGAAACCGGCCCTTCGGCCCAACTTGTCCATGCCGCCCAGTTTTTTAACCACTAAGCTAGCCCCAATTGCCCGCGGTTGGCCCATATCCCTCTATACCCATCTTACCCGTGTAACTGTTTAAATGCTTTTCAAAAGACAAAATTGTACCCGCCTCTACTACTGCCTCTGGCAGCTCGTTCCAGACACTCACCACCCTCTGTGTGAAAAAATTGCCCCTCTGGACCCTTTTGTATCTCTCCCCTCTCACCTTAAACTTATCCCCTCTGGAAAAAGATGTTGACTATCCAGCTGATCTATGCCCCTCATTATTTTATAGACCTCTATAAGGTTACCCCTCAGCCTCCTGCGCTCCAGAGAAAAAAGTCCCAGTCTATCCAGCCTCTCCTTATAACTCAATCCATCAAGTCCCAGTAGCATCCTGGTAAATCTTTTCTGCCCTCTTTCCAGTTTAATAATATCCTTTATGATCTATGTGAGATCAGTGTAACAGGGAGAAGCATGTGTTGGTGCCTTGTCCACCTTCAGCACCTTCCCAGAGCAGGTTAACATTTCTTAGCGCAACCTTCAATGGCCCAGCACGCACATGGTTCTGTCACACCACACACATGACGTACTCACCTGTACCCAGCATCTTCAGTGAGGATCGGTCATGGGACTTCACCCATGTATCTCCGTGCTTCAACAAGAGT
This sequence comes from Mustelus asterias, assembly GCF_964213995.1. Lineage (NCBI taxonomy): Eukaryota > Metazoa > Chordata > Chondrichthyes > Carcharhiniformes > Triakidae > Mustelus > Mustelus asterias. The sequence continues at coordinate 79,213,502 of NC_135818.1, forward strand.
CGGATCGCCGTGGGGGCCCCATAGAACTGGTTGATCTTTAACCTTTCAACTGTCTCCCAGTAACGGCCTAAACATAGGGCAGAAGAACCATCCATCAAATAATGAGTGTATTCAGGTATTCAACCACTGGAGGATCACAGCCAAGTCCAATTCCAGCCTCATCACATGGCCTTCCAGCTTAGATATGGCTCTTGGGGCTAATGGGATCAAGGGATATGGGGGGTGGTTGCGGGGCGGGGGGGAAGCGGGATCAGGATATTGAATTTGCTGATCAGTCATGATCGTAATGAATGACAGAGCAGGCTCGAAGGGCCGAATGGCCTCCTCCTGCTTCTATTCCCTGTGTTTCTCGCTGGATAAAAATTTTCCCTATCTTCTACTTTATGATGAACTTTGGAAATGCTTTTCTATGTTGAAGGCGTGATATAAACACTACATTCTACACTCTCTCATTTCCTTCTCTATGAACGATATGTTTTGTAAATCAAATCAGATCAAATAAATGCAAGTTGCCATTGGATAGGCATGTAGAGGGACCAGAAAATGTTGAGGCTAAATGCAGTGACCATCCCCCCTCTACTCAACATAGAATCCCTACAGTACAGAAGAAGGCCATTCGGCCCATCGAGGCCACACCGACACCAATCTTACCCTATCCCCGTAACCCCACACATTTACCCTGCTAATGCCCCTGAAACTAGGGTCAATTTAGGATGGCCAATCAACCTAATCCGCACATCTTTGGATTGTGGGAGGAAACCGGAGCACCTGGAGGAAACCCACGCAGACACGAGGAGAACATGCAGACTCCACACAGACAGTGACCCAAGCCGGGAATCAAACCCGGGTCCCTGGTGCTGTGAGGCAGCAGTGCTAACCTCTGTGCCACCTTGCCGCTCCATAAGAATCTGAAACTGTCCCACTGGATAAGATATTTTGCTTTATAGTCATTCCTGTGAATTGGAGGTTTTCAATCCGTAGTTATGTTGATGCCTTCGCTGAGGATCAGCCAGTCACCAGACAAACTCAGCGAGCTGTGCAGGGATTCCTTGAGGTTATTTTTCAAACAGTCAGAGAGACAGTGTGGGAGAAGGCAGCTAGTAACTGTTAGGACTCACTCGGAGGAATTATACCCTGCATATACCAGATAGATTCCGTCCAGCACTCACCCTATTTGGTGGCTTAGGCTACAGTTGACACCAATAGTGTCGTCAGCCATATATATATAAAAGCAAAATACTGCGGATGCTGGAATCTGAAACACTAACAGAAAATGCTGGAAAATCTCAGCAGGTCTGACAGCATCTGTGGAGAGAGAATAGAGCCAACGTTTCGAGTCTCTCTCCACAGATCCTGTCAGACCTGCTGAGATTTTTCCAGCATTTTTTGTTAGTGTTTCCAGCCAGTTGGTTTTGAATTCCCACTGATCTCTCTCTCTCTCTCTCGCTCTCTCCCCCCCTTCCACCCCACCCCCAACCCCCGTATCTGCGCAGGTGTCCTCCAGGTGTTCTTCCGAGTTTCCTCCCACAGTCTGAAAGATGTGCAGTTAGGTGAATTGGCCATGCTAAAAATTGCAATTGCCCCTTAGTATCCCACGATGTATAGGTTAGGGGGAATTAGCCATGGTAAAATGCATGGGGTTACGAGCGGAGGGCCTGGGTGGGATGCTCTTTCGGAGAGCCGGTGAAGACACGATGGGCCGAATGGCCTCGTTCTGCACTGTAGGGATTCTATGTAAATCATCCCATGGGACTATATTTTGAAGAGGTTCAGGGGATTAGATGGTTCGGGTAAATGTTTCCTGTCGTAGCTTCTACTCTGAATGAAGGAACATCCCAGTTTCACCTGAAATGTTTCAGGAAGTTAAATCCATGTTTATTGAGTGTGGGGGTTGTGGAGAGATATCATCCAACCTGAGAGATATCATCCAACCTGAGAGATATCATCCAACCTGAGAGATATCATCCAACCTGAGAGATATCATCCAACCTGAGAGATATCATCCAACCGACTCTTACCCAGGCTTACCCCACAAGCCCCAGATAAATATCTGGGGCTTGTGGGGTAAACCTGGGTAAGAGTCGGTGCAGACTTGGTGGGCCAACTGGCCTCCGTCTTCACTGTAAGGATTATGTTATCAATCTCGAAGCCAGTGCCTAGCTGGCAGCTGACAAACCGCCCAACTCCCTCCCCCGAGTACATTCACCTGACGTTCCTCAATGTTAACTGAAGTATTAACTGGAGTTGAAACCAGTGGACAGAATGATATCAGACTAATATCACTGGGGGTCATTCCTAGACACCAGAAAGGTACAGATGTAAAAGTCAACAAACAAGCTTACTATTTTGTTAATCGATTGCCACAATGTACATAACCTTACGGTCCCTGACCCAGCTCAGAGAGGCTGTATTTGGTTCCATTAAAGGTAGATATTGATTGAAACACAAACTATTCTGACGCAAGTTCTTTCCCCGATTAAGGAATGACTTTGCGATAATGCTCAGGAATTTCAGAAACGCTCTCTAAGTTTATATTGCCTCCTCGGGTTGGATGATATCTCTCAGGTTGGATGATATCTCTCAGGTTGGATGATATCTCTCAGGTTGGATGATATCTCTCAGGTTGGATGATATCTCTCAGGTTGGATGATATCTCTCAGGTTGGATGATATCTCTCCACAACCCCCACACTCAATAAACATGAATTTAACTTCCTGAAACTTTCAGGTGAAACTGGGATGTTCCTTCGTTCAGAGTAGAAGCTACAACAGGAAACATTTACCTGAACGGGAAACATCTGCCCCAACAGCGCAGAGAGGGAGCTGAACAAACTGTCACTATTTTCCCGGGGATTAAAGTCCATATAAAATAATCAGCCCCCAATGGATGGTGTGTGGTGTGCCCACTGTCTGAGACAGAAGCAGTGTGCACGCTGTGTGAAGTGTCATCATTGATAATGCTGAATGCTGGGACACAGCTCTTGTCCACCTGAAATCAATTTGGTTTCTTGACCATTCCAAGTGCTTTGTGATGGGGGAAATTGACAGACCAGCCATCTACCTCCCTCTTTTATGAAGAGCGCGGTGGCACAGTGGTTAGCACTGCTGCCTCACAGCATCAGGGACCCGGGTTCAGTTCTGGCCTCGGGGCACTGTCCGTTTGGGGTCTGCACGTTCTCCCCATGTCTGCATGGGTTTCCTCTGGGTGTTCTGGTTTCCTTCCACAGTCCAAAGATGTGTGAGTTAGGTGGATTGGCCATGATAAATTGCCCCTTAGTGTCAGGGGGATTAATAGGGCAAATACGTGGAGGTTATGGGGATAGGGCCTGAGTGGGATTGTGCAGCCTCGATGGGCCGAATGGCCTCCTTCTGCACTGTAGAGATTTTATGATTTCTATGATTAATGCTTACGGGGTCCGGTTAAAATGTATCTGAGTCTTTGGACAGGAATACTGAAAAAGGCCTACATAGAGTGAAAGTGGGGAAGAATGTTTCCATTAGTGGGATAGACTGGGATCCGAGGGCACAGCCTCAGAGTAAAGGGACAACCCTTTAGAACCGAGATGAGGAGGAATTTCTTCAGCCAGAGGGTTGTGAATCTGTGGAACTCATTGCCACAGAAGGCTGTGGAGGCCAGGTCACTGAGACAGAGATAGGTTCTTGATTAGTGAGGGAGAATGGGGTTGAGAATCATATGAGCCATGGATTGAATGGCAGAGCAGACGCGATGGCCCGAATAGCCTAATTCCGCTTCTATATGTTATGGTCTTGTTTTCCGGCCCCGCCCATCACCAAGATCATCCAGTGCCACCAAAAGTCCATCACGTGACGGGTCCTGCCACAACGGGGCTGGAAAATCCCAGCCTTTGAATGGAACAGAATGAGTTTCTTTGGGACACATAGGGAATTGTTTTGCATTTGGATCTGGCGTCCACAATAATTCTGCAACCACTGATTTGTTAAATGCATCCTTAACCTCAACCACTTAGTCCCCACTAACGCATTGCTCTCTCTCACCAATCCAACCCCTGCTTCCCTTTCCTCAAGCCCCCAACCCTGGTCTGACCCTCACCTCCACCTCCACTCCCATACGTCCAAGGGATGCAGTCTTGGAAATGTCGGGGCAACTGGCTTAGACATTCATGGCCAGATGTGGCTGGATCACAAAGCAGTATCGAGATCCAGCTCTTGTCTGCTAAAACAGATCACTAATCCAGTATCATCCTGGGGTACAAAGATAATCCCCAGATAGCGCGGTGGCACAGTGGTTAGCGTTGCTGCCTCACAGCCCCAGGGACCCGGGTTCGATTCCCAGCTTGGGGCACTGACTGTGCGGAGTTTGCACGTTCTCCCCGTGTCTGCATGGGTTTCCTCCGGGAGCTCCGGTTTCCTCCCACAGGCCGGAAGACGTGCTGGTTAGACATGCTGGCATTGGCCATGCTAAATTCTCCCTCAGTGTACTCGAACCGGTGCCGGAGTGTGGTGACTAGAGGATTTTCACAGTAACTTCATTGCAGTGTTAATGTAAGCCTACTTGTGACTAATAAATATGAAAAAAAGTCTGAAGGCTTCCCAGATCCTGGATTTTCCAAGTATCTGGGGTTGGCTCTGGCTGGTGGCATCAGAATCTGACTGGGTCGCACACCTATGGCACTGCCCTGAAGGACATTGCCAGCTTCCTCTAAGGGAAAAACAAACCTTTTTGGTCTTTCGCTTTTGGAAGTATTTCAATTGGGAATCTCACACAACGGGTTAAAAAACAGTCATGTACCATTTCTACATCTGTGGTCAGTTATCTGAAGCTCCAATTTTAAGCAATTACTCACGATCCAAAGACCATATACCTTGAGGCCTGGACACGGCTCACCCTGTAACATCAGCTGGTGTGAATGTTGATACGAGAAGGTGAGAAGAGATGGGGATGAGAAAGGCCATTTGGCCCATCGAACCTCATTGCTCTAGTGCTCTAGTGCTCTAAAGTCCCCCCTTGGAGCCTCTATTTCCTCGCGTGGCATATTATTACATAAACTTCACACTTTCCAAGCACAAACTGTTTATTCTGTAACTCTGCATATTCCCCTCCATCCAATTTCCTTTCCTTCGTCCTATCTAGAAATATTGTCTGTGCGGAGTATGCACGTTCTCCCCGTGTCTGCATGGGTTTTCTCCGGTTTCCTCCCACACTCCAAAGATGTGCGGGTTGGGTTGATTGGCCATGCTAAATTGCCCCTTAGTATCATGAGGATTAGCAGGGTAAAAACTGGGGTTACGGGGATAGGATCTGGGTGGGATTGTTGTCAGTGTAGGCTCGATGGGCCAAATGGCCTCCTTCTGCACTGTAAGGATTCTATATTTAACAATAGCCTCTCGTTCCACAATAGCCTCTCGTTCCACTCTTCCAACCAACAGCGAAGCAAGATTCTGATTTTCACTCAGCCAATACATACACAATACTTTCTGTCGTAGTTGGAGTCACGGTGGTGCAGTGGTTAGCATTGCTGCTTCACAGCACCAAGGACCCAGGTTCAATTCCCGGCTTGGGTGTCTGTGCGGAGTCTGCACGTTCTCCCCATGTCTGCGTGGGTTTCCTCCGGGTGCTCCGGTTTCCTCCCACACTCCAAAGATCTGCGGGTTAGGTGCATTGGCCACACTAAATTGCCCCTCAGTGTCAAGGGATTAGCAGGGTAAAAACGTGTGGTTATGAGGACAGGGCCTGGGTGGGATTGTTGTCGATGCAGGCTCGATGGGCCAAATCCCTGTAGGGATTCTATGAGTTACACCTCCCTTAGTTTTACACAGGTTCCTATTTCAAAGGATTATTCATTACCAGGCTCAAACCAAAAAAAATACTCAAATCCAGGACTGACATCTGATGCCTGTCTTTATCAGTTACTGAGGAACGCACATAGTATCTGGGCTGAAGTTAGATGGCAGCCATTGATCGGAGGCCAGAGGCTGCAGTGCTCTCGCTAACACCTGCCCTGGTTTTCTTCAGAGGGATGAACATTTCCTGCATCGTCAGTGGGTTCCTTGTTCTGTGGTACATCAGTGTGACGCTGGGAGAGTGTGAACTTAATCCTGACCACCCAAAGGTTCTGGACGAAGATTTGTACATTCCTTTGAGAAGGTGTGGATGGTGTGAATCCCACGGAGGGAGAGATGTCTTCTCAAAGGGGCCTCTCACAGCGAGAACAGCAATGGCTGATATTTTTATCGCACTTTTAAAGTAATAAAAGATCTTAAAACGCATCACTGGAACATTACGAAACAAAACATGGCAGCAAGCCACATAATATCAGATATAAAAAACTTGTTCAAGGAGTCGGTTTTAAGGTGTGTTTTATGAGAGGAAAGTGAGGTAGAAACATATAGATAGCTTATTCCAGAGCTTAGGACCAAGGACAACTGAAGGGTGACCGACTCCAATCGAGAGAAATAATGGACACTTCACCGAATCCTTAAGAGCCGGGGAGGGGAGGGGGGGTGCGGTCAAATCTGTGAGGCGGGAGGGGGTTGCAGGGAAGGGAGGGTTTGCAGGCAATACCTTCAGATCAGGGGGAGGGCCACATGTAAGGACGGCAGATTTCCTTCCCGGACTTTGATGCTGCCGCCTGGTGGAACCATTCCCTCTGGACCCCGGCAGGACAGCCCCAGACACAGGCGGGATATTCCGCTCTCGGCCTAGTCACCGCATCGCACTGCCCCACCTCCACCCCCGCACCGACCCAGACAGGACAGTGTCTTGAGAACAGAGATTAGGGTGCAGACTGGGTAAAAATGGCAGGTTTCCTTCTCTAAAAGAACATTAAGTTAAGTTTATTTATTAGTGTCACAAGTAGGCTTACATTAACCCTGCAATGAAGTTGCTGTGAAAATCCCCTAGTCGCCACACTCCGGCGCCTGTTCGGGTACACCGAGGGAGAATTTAGCACGGCCAATGCGCCTAACTAGCAGGTCTTTCAGACTGCGGGAGGAAACCGGAGCACCCAGAGGAAACCCACGCAGACACGGGGTGAATATGCAGACTCCAAGCCGGGAATTCAACCCAGGTGCCTGGTGCCATGAGGCAGCACTAACTCTGTGCCACCGTGCCTTCCTACTTTATTACTGAAGCAGTTAGGTTTTTATGTCAATCCAGTATCTTCAGGGTCACTTTAACTGATAAGCAACTTTTTAATTTCCATATGATAAAACATTAAGATAAAACATTCAGATAACATTAAGATAAAATCCTCAAAAGGGCTTGATGGGATTCGAACTCTGGGGTAAATAGTTCAGTAACATGCCTTGAAACAAGAGATGGAGGGAGCTGAGCACTGTGAGATGTTTGTACACGAGGGGCGCTACAAACATGAGTGAGCTGTCGACGTCATTACCTGGGTTGGGGTAGGTAGGGGTGCTCTCAAACAGCACTGTTGTTCCTCCATTGCACAGGGGCCCATACACAACGTAGCTGTGCCCAGTGATCCAACCAATGTCCGCAACACAGCCAAACACATCACCATCATGATAATCAAACACATACTGGAGGGAGAGAAAGACAAAGTAAGGTCGCATTGCAATCACAGATCATTATGGATCATCACAGATTCTATTAACTGCTAACCAGATTTTAAAACTATCCCATTAAGTTTTTTTTTGCATTGATTTCCCCACTGCAACGTAAACAGCTCTTTTCTAATCCATGTATTTCCCCCAAACTTCAGTGATTTTGAAAAACTGATGGGTTTTGGTTGCTTGCGTTCATCCCACAGACACCTGGAGACACACCAAACTGTTTTCATTTTCACTGCAATGTATAGACTGTAAATATATTTCATTACACTATAGAATAGTACAGTTGGCACAGTGGTTCGCACTGCTGCCTCACAGCACCAGAGACCTGGGTTCGATTCCCAGCTTGGCCCACTGTCTGTGCCAAGTCTGCACATTCTCCCCGTGTCTGCGTGGGTTTCCTCCGGGTGCTCTGGTTTCCTCCCACATTCCGAATGACGTGCTGGTTAGGTGCAATGGCCATGCTAAATTTTCCCCCAGTGTATCTGAACCGCACCAGAGTGTGGCGACTAGGGGATTTTCACAGTAACTTCATTGCAGTGTTAATGTAAGCCTACTTATGACACTAATAAATAAACTTTAAAACTTTAAACTTTACAGGAGGAGGCCATCTGGCCCATTGGGTCTGTGCCAATAATTCAAGGAGCAATCCAGTTATTCCCACTGTCCCATTCTTTCCTGAAATTCCTGCAATGTTTTCTCCTTCAAGTGTTTATCCTACTCCCTTTTGAAACTATTATTGTATCTCTGCCCACCACGCCAGGCATTCCCAATCTAAACCATTCATCGTTGCCACTGCTAGATCACCCAGTATCCCTGTCCTCTGGTTATTAACCTTTCAGGTATTGGAAACAAATTGTTGACTCTATGCAAACCCTTAAATGATTTTAAACGTCTCAAATCTCCTCTTCGCCTTCTCTGCTCCAAGGACAATGACACAACTCCACCAACATAACGGTAAACCCCCATTCTGAAAACCATTCTCGCAAATCTCTTTGAAGTTTATTTATTAGTGTCACAAATAGGCTTACATTAACATTGAAATGAACTTACTGTGAAAATCCCCTGGTCGCCACACTCCGGCGCCTGTTCGGGTACACCGAGGGAGAATTTAGCATGGCCAGTGCACCCTAACCAGCACGTCTTTCGGACTGTGGGAAGAAACCGGAGGAAACCCATGCAGACACAGGGAGAACGTGCCAATTCCACACAGACAGCGACCCAAGCCGGGCCCCTGGCGCTGTGAGGCAGCAGTGCTAACCACTGTGCCACCATGCTGCCCGTTCTGCCTCTACCGGAGGTTTCCATGTCCTTCCTAAAATGGGAGTGCCCAGAATTGGATGCAATATTACAGCTGAGGCTACACTGCATAGTGGCTTGGTCAGATCTAAGCTCTCCAGTCCAGTTGTCTAATTGTTGGGCATAGTGCATAGCTAATGGGAGGATGAATCCACAAACACTGCCTCCTGATGGTGGAGCCCAGCACCTCAGTGCAAAAATTCAATCACCTTCAAACAGAATTGTTGATCGGATGACCCACCTAAACCTCCTCCTGAGGTCCCCAGCATCACAGATCTTCGGGCAATCTCCATCCACTCCACGTGATATGGAGAAACGTCTAAAGGCACTGGATCCTACAGAGGCCCTGATAGCATAGCAGCTGTACTAAAGACATTTGTTCCAGAACTAGCCAAGCTGTTCCAGAACAGGTACACAGCTGGCATCTACCCAACAATGGGGAAAATTGCCCAGTGATGCCTTGTCCACAAAAAGCAGGACGTATCCGTTTTCAGCAGCAGATGTACTGAGGCAGTCGGGTGATGTTACGGAAATTGAAGGAGCCAAGGCTTCGTGATGGCACAAATATAGTCAGAAGTTCATCAAGAGGTCAAATATGATATCAAGATTGCGAACAGTCCAGTTTAATCTCTGACAGTGGCCAGGGATGAAATCAACAGCTAGAGAAGTTGAGTTTGTCGGAGTGGATTAAGTACAAAGGCTTCAGTCTTCCCAATGGAAGAAAATTGCTGTCCATCCAGTATTGAATGTTGGAAAAGCAGTCTGATCAGGTGGAGACAATGAAGGAGTCAGTAGAGCTGGCGGTGAGGTAGGGCTGGCTGTCACCAGTGTATATTTGAAAACTGACACTAATATTAGATGGTTACCAAGGAGCTGATGAGAAATAAGAAGGAGCCAAGGATAGATCCTTGGAGGGGACACCAGGGGTAACGGTGGAAGAGTTGGAAGAGAAGACATTGCAGGAGACAATGGTCTAGTGGTATTATCGCCAGACTATTAATCCAGAAACCCATCTACTGTTCTGGGAACCTGGGTTCGAATCCCGCCACGGCAGATAAAATGAAATAAACCTGCAATTAAGAATCTGCTGATGACCATGAAACCATTGCCGATTGTCGGAAAAACACATCTGGTTCACTAATGTCCTTTAGGGAAGGAAATCTGCCATCTTTACCTGGTCTGGCCTACATGTGATTCTAGAGCCACAGCAATGTGGTTGACTCTCAACTGCCCTCGAGCAACTAGGGATGGGCACTAAATGCTGGCCAGCCAGCGACGCTCACGTCCCACGAATGAATTTTAAAAAGGCAGTAGTCTGGCTATGACTGGATAAATGGAATGGAACCTGGCGAGAGCAGTCCCACACTGGGATGACACTGCCATGACATGGGGGAAGGATGATGTGGTGAACCAGGTCAAAGGTTGACAGGAAGAGAATGGCGAGGAGTTAAAGTTTTAGAAGTTTTAAACTTTTTAAAGTTTATTTATTAGTACAAGTAGGCTTACATTCACACTGCAATGAAGTTGCTGTGAAAATCCGCTAGTCACCACACTCCAGCGCCTGTTCGGGTACACCGAGGGAGAATTTAGCATGGCCAAATCACCTAACCAGCACATCTTTAGACGGCAGGAGGAAACTGGAGCATCCGGAGGAAACCCACGCAGACATGGGGAGAATGTGCAAACTCCACGCAGACAGTCACCCAAGCTGGGAATCGAACCCAGGTCCCTGGCACTGTGAGGCAGCAGTGCTAATCACTGTGCCTCACCCAGGGGGAAGGATGATGTGGTGAACCAGGCCAAAGGTCAACAGGAAGAGACGGGCGGGTAGGGAAAGTTTATCTTGTTACAGTCACTTAATGTGTCATTTGTGACATTAAGGACTGTGATAGGGCAGACACCTGATTGGAGGAAGTCAAACATAGAATTGCAGGAAAGATGAGCAGGATTTGGGAGAGGACATCACATCCATGGAGTTAGGAGAGGAACTGGATCTTGGGCTGTCAGAGGGGGCAAAGTTTGTCTTTTTTTGTGGAGTTTTGAAGGGGAGAACCACAGTACCTACAGAGAGAAAGAGAGAGGGAGAACTGTTAACAGTATTCAGTTAATAGGGAAGGCAGGAGGGAAGGTCGGTGCTCAACTGTTTGATGGGAATAGGGTTGTGGAGGAGATTCTAATGGACAAGATGAGCTCAGGGAGGGCATGAGGGGGAATAAGAGAGAAAGCAGGGAAAGATGCAAGTTCAGGGCCAGGGCCAGGGGAGGCTCTCGAATAACTTTGGTCCAAGCCATTACTATTTACCAAAAAGAGCAGGGATCTTAAACCTTGTGGAACTGTATTAAATACCTCTTTCCAGCGCAATAAAAAACAGCCCCTCATCACAACTCTGAATTTGAAAAGAAAATGTGTTTGAATGAGTGCAAGGGGACAGGACTGATAAGACAGCACTTCAAAGGGCTGGTATACTCATGATAGGCTGAATGGCCTCTTTTGAGCTGCCTGATTGTACATGCTTCTAGCCCGCACCAGTTCAACTACCCCAGTTTATAGATGTTAGAAAGCACTAATCATTAACCATTATCATGAAGTTATTGCTCACATTGTGTTTAGTCGGATGTCTGTACTTCAGACAGAAAAGGGTGTTCACTCAGTATTTCCCACCCTAATTAACGGCAACTAACTCAATCACAGATGTTGGGTTAATGCTGCTCAACTCTGCCTGAAGCTGAAACATAAATTAGAACTCATTATGGTCCAAAGTACTGAATAACCGCTACACAATATACAAGAATTGGGAGCAGGCCCCTCAAGCCTACTCCGCCATTCGATAAGATCATGGTCAATCTTACTGTGGCCTCAACTCCATCTTCCTGTCTGCCCCCCTCCTCCCATGACCCTTGTCGATCAAACGTTTGGCTAATTCAGCCTTGAATATATTCAATGGCCATGCCGCCTCAGCTCTCTGTGGAAGCAAATTCACGGACTAATGATCCTCGCTCTGAGAGAAGAAACTTCTCCTCATCTCAGCAGGGAACCCTTAATTTTTCAAATGTGTACAACCTTTTTAACAGTACTTCACTTCTCACTTAATGTTTCAGTTTTCTGACTAAATCTACCCCAGAAACCATCTTCCACTGGAACATATTAAATTTTAGCACCAAATCACTTTCACCGGTGATTCTGCTCTTTCTGCTAAACAGGATGAGTATGGCAGATGGAAGAGGCAGCAAAGGTCTAGAAGATGCTGTGGTTGGAGCCTCGGTGAGTTGTTGCAGTGCATCTTGTAGAGGGTACACACTGCTGCCACTCTGCATCGATGGTGGAGGGAGCGAATGTTTGTGGAAGGGGTGCCAGGCAAGCGGGGTTGCTTTGTCATGGATGGTGTTGAGCTTCTTGAGTGTTGTCCTGACTTGTGTGGAGTAAGTGCTGCTTGATAGCACTGTCAACAACACCTTCAGAACAAACACTGATCAGGAAATCATTGCAATCAGAACAGCAAAAATACTTACCAATAATACTGAAAATATTTGACAGGCACGTTGGTTGTTAAATTTTAGAATACTATGGCTGGAATTTTACCGCCTCGCCCACTCCAGAATCGGGGCGGGTGAGGCTCACAGAACAGAATTCTCCGTCGGCTGCCCGGGCGAGGGTGTAAAATACCGGCCTATGTCCACTGGCACTTTAAATCACTTCAGTTAAATTTGTTCCAGTGTTTAACACAAACTCAGCAGTGGCCAGGGCACAGTCAGAGGGTTCCTTACATTTTGGATCTTGGCAAAGCGCTACTTGTGGTTCTTGATTTGATTTATTGTTGTTACATGTATGAGTGTACAGTGAAAAGTATTGTTTCTTGCACGCTATACAAAGCATACCGTACATAGAAAAGAAAAGGAGAGGGTGCAGAATATAGTGTTATAGTCATAATGAAAGTAAGATAGAATTAGAGGGTATCCTGGGGACAGCTTGTAAGAAGTCGCTACGCTCTGGCGCCATGTATTCATGCCCTCGTCACATGGTAGTTGCTTTCTGTTGCCACCTGGCAGAAGACCTGCCCCTGGTCACCCACTCTTTGATGTACCTTGTAAAGAGTAAAGGGTTAATTCTAATGATCGCTATTGAGCATGTGCAGGAGGAGCTATGTCACAGCAATGTCACGCATTGAGAGATGTTAACGGAGAGGCATTGAGAGTAGCTCCAGTAATGTCCTGGCCTTACGTAACCTCCTTAAATAGTTAGCATGTAAATAAATATGTTTTCAACATTGTCTCCAGCAAGGCCACTTCTCAGCAAGACTAAGAAGCTGGCAAACTGCAAGATAAAATCATGATAACGGACAAACCATGATAACGGACTTCAGACCAGTGTTGTCTTTGTGAAAGATCACTTTATACAGATAAAAACGGGTAATCTGAGTTCCTTCCCCTCTCATAGCCTCCAATTCTCGCTCCCCAGAATATTGCCTTGATCCCCTGGACAGGACTAGCATGGATGCAATAAAGCTTGAGAGACGGCCACAGGCTGGGTGTGGCCAGCGGGCAGTAGTTTGCCCATCGCTGCTCTACACTGATGCTGTACTGAAACATAACTCCGATTTTGAATTTACACTGGGCTGGGGCAGCCCATGTTGTCGAGGGAAGCCGTTCAGACATTCTGCAGGGGGGCCGTTTGACTCAGCTGCTGCAGATGCTGGAAATCTGAAATAAAACCTGAAAATGCTGGAAGAACTCAGCACATCTGGCCACGTCAGTGGAGAGAAAAAAAAAGAGGCCTTTGACCTCTCGTTTGACCTTTCAACCAAAAGTCATCAACCTGAAAGGTCAACTCTGATTCCCTCTCCACAGATGCCACCTGGTTTGCTGCATTTTCTTGGTGTCGTCTGTTTAGATTCTGGCTTATCTTTGCCCTGCTTCCCCCATATCAAACAATTGGTAGACAAGAAGGTCTTGTCCTGTTCTGATCTCACAACACAGGAGATTGAAGCTAGAGGGAATCCAGATATTGAGGGCAATTAACAATGAATTGTAGCTGACTTCCGGCTCCTAGTATCAGGCCGACCAGAACAGGACACAGTATTCCAAATGGGGTCTAACCAAGACAAAGAAGCCTCCCCTACCATGATGGAGAGCAATCTCAGCTTTCCAGGTTCTGCCCACAGCCAAAGATGGTAATTTCTTTGAAGTTAATATTCATTGGAGTTTAGGAGGTTGAGGGGAGATCTGATAGAAACTTACAAGATAATGAACGGCTTAGATAGGATGGACGTAGGGAAGTTGTTTCCATTAACAGGGGAGACTAGGACGCGGGGGCACAGCCTTAGAATAAAAGGGAGTCACTTTAGAACAGAGATGAGGAGAAATTTCTTCAGCCAGAGAGTGGTGGGTCTGTGGAATTCATTGCCACAGAGGGCTGTGGAGGCCGAGACGTTGAGCGTCTTCAAGACAGAAATTGATAAATTCTTGATTTCTCGAGGAATTAAGGGCTATGGGGAGAGAGCGGGTAAATGGAGTTGAAATCAACCATGATTGAATGGTGGAGTGGACTCGATGGGCCGAATGGCCTTACTTCCGCTCCTATGTCTTATGGTCTTAACAGAGAGTAACACCAGCAAGAGAGAATCTAAGCACATCCCCTTGCCACTCAATGCCATTCCCATCATCAAATCTTCCACCAGCAACATCCTGGGGGTTACAATTGATCAGAAACTGAACCGGACCAGCCCATATAAATACTGTGGCTACAAGACCAGGTCAGAGGCTGAGAATCCTGCGGCAAGTAACTCACCTCCTGACTCCCCAAAGTCTGTCCACCATCTACAAGGCACAAGTCAGGAGTGCGATGGAATACTCCCCACTTGCCTGGATGAGTGCAGCTCTAACAACACTCAAGAAGCTTGACACTATCCAGGACAAAGCAGCCTGCTTGATAATTAAGTGGCCAAACAATTGCCCATCCCCAATGTAAAGACATTTCACACTGATGTACAACAAATAACAGGCTCCTTGTGAAATCTAAACATATCCCATAAGTTATTTTGTTTCTCCAATCTTCAAACAGAATCTTTTATCAATTTCCCATCATAAATATTTATTCCACATTTATCCAGGTTATGATTGCATTCCTAAACTTTGAACTTTATTTGCAATTTGGTCTTGTTCTATGTTAAATGACCCCATCCAGCACCTTAAGCATTCACTCCCACCGATGCACGGTGACAGCAATGTGTACCATCCACAGAATGCACTGCAGCAACCGACCAAGACACCTTCCACAGCACCTTCCAATCGCACAACCTCTACTATCCAGAAAACAAGGGCAGCAGACACATGGCAACACCACGACTTGGGTCAAAATCCTAGAACTCCGTCCCTTACAGCACGGTGGATGTACCTGCACCACATGGACTGCAATGGTTCAAGAAGGCAGCTCACCACCACCTTCTCAAAGGCGATTAGGTTGGCCAATAGATGCCCACATCCCAAGAAATAATGAAAAAAAAATTAATAAACGACTATTTTCTTAAAAGCCTCATTAAAATCATGTTAGTACAAATGCAGCACTTTCATATTGAGTATTGTATAGTATTGGATTTAGATGGTGGAGGGGCTGTGATTGTTAATCCAATCTAATTAATCATACAATAAATGTTATTACATGGTAGCTGTTTGTGTGGCCTACAAGAGCATACCAAAAGTGATTAAGAGGCCGACTAATTGTACACGCACGCATGCACGCACACACACACACACGCACACACACACACGCACACACACACACGCACACACACACACGCACACACACACACGCACACACACACACACACACACACACACACGCACGTACGCACGCACACACACACACACACACACACAGACACACACACGCACGCACACATACACACAGGCACACACACACGCACACACACACACAGGCACACGCATGCACACGCACGCACACACGCACGCACACACGCATGCACACACGCATGCACACACGCACACACGCACGCACGCACACGTAAAGACATTTCCTGTCAGTTCCGCATTTATAGCATTCCTAAACTTTGAACTTTAGTTGCACTTTGGTCATGTTCAATGTTAAATATTTGATAGCGTATTTTGTATTATAGCATTCAGGGAGTGGATGTTCTGGTCAATACAGGACAAACTGGTCGTGGTCTTCCAAGTAGTGGTGTTGCCAATTCAATCCTTTCAATAGAATTCCTACTCACATGTAAACATCGGAGAGAGGGATGTAACGTTAACAATATCTCCCTCGCACGGTGTTTGACAGGCGGTGGTTTTAATTTCATGCACTCTCATTTCAAAATAATCTGCTCCTAAATGTGGAGTGATTGTACAATTCCTCCAACCAGATGTATTAACCCAGAATCATTAAACCAACAGGGACACCAAAACAAGAGCAAAATACTGGGGGTGCTGGAAATCTGAACATCGCGACAAACAAGGATCACATCTGACTCGAAAGATTAACTCAGTTTCTCTCTTAGACAATAAGACATAGGAACAGAATTAGGCCACTCGGCCCATCAAGTCTGTTCCGTCATTCAATCATAGCTGATACTTTTCTCATCCCCATTCTCCTGCCTTTTCCCCATAACCCCTGATCCCCTTATTAATCAAGAACCTATCTATCTCTGTCTTAAAGACACTCAATGACCTGACCTCCACAGCCTTCTGCGGCAAAGAGTTCCACAGGTTCACCATTCTCTGGCTGAAGAAATACCTCCTCATCTCTGTTTTAAAGGATCATCCCTTTAGCCTGAGGTCGTGCCCTCTGGTTCTAGTTTTTCCTACCAGTGGAAACATCCTCTCCACGTCCACTCTATCCAGGCCTCGCAGTGTCCTGTAAGTTTCAATAAGATCCCCCTCGTCCTTCTAAACTCCAACGAGTACAGACCCAGAGTCCTCAACCGTTCCTCATACAACAAACTCTTCATTCCAGGGATCGTTCTTGTGAACCTCCTCTGGACCCTTTCCAAGGCCGGCACATCCTTCCTTCACAGATGCTGCCAGATGTGCTGAGTATCTCCAGCACTACCTGTTTTTTTATTTCAGATTTGCAGCATCCGCAGTATTTTGCTTTGGTACAATAAACAGAAATAGTCTGAAAAACACCGAAAGCTTGGACAACATTGTGAACAGTCCAATCAAACCCCTCCTTTCTACCAATAACCCTCTGATCTCTTCACTGCAATTAAGAAGCTGAACCTCACTCATATTACTTAAGCTCAGTTACTTATTAACGCATGAAAGTGCATCAGCCTTGTCTCAGGGGGTCATTCTCTAACCTTTAAGACAGAAAGACGTAGGTTCGAGTCCCACTTGAACGAAGCACAAAGTCTGAGCTGACACTCCCAGTGCAGTAGCGAGGGAGTGCTGCACTATCAGAAGTCCAGCCTTTTGTTTATGACATTAAATCCAGAACCCCCTCCTGTGCAGACTTGAAAAATCCTACAGAGCTAGGGAAGAGTTGCAGAGTTCCCCATCGTCTCTCGCTCAATCCTCATCACTGAAGCAGATAATGTGAACATTTATCTCGCTGCTACTTGTGGAATCTCACTATTCCCCAAGATTTCAAAAGTCCTTTGTTAATTATAAAACGCTCTGGGACTTCCAGAGGTGGGATAGGATGGTGGGGCGGGCCTGCGCAGACACAATGGGCTGAATGGCCTCTTTCTGCACTGTTGGGATTCTATGGTTCAGCAGTCAGCAACCAGTGAGATCACAGTTATACCAGCACTGTCGGTAGGAAACACAGTAAAACTTGGGGAATAACTGGTACTGGTCCAGACTGCTTCTGTATATCTTAAAATGGGAATCCAGTATGCACCAGGAGCAATCGTTTACACATTGGGGCAGCACGACGGCACACAGTGGTTAGCACTGCGCCAGGGATCCGGGTTCGATTCCCAGCTTGGGTCACGTTCTCCCTGTGTCTGCGCTGTTTTCCTCCGGGTGCTCCGGTTTCCTCCCACAGTCTGAAAGACGTGCTGGTTAGGTGCATTGGCCGTGCTAAATTCTCCCTCAGTGTAACCCGAACAGGCACCGGAGGGAGGTGACTAGGGGATTTTCACAGTAACTTCATTGCAGTGTTAATGTAAGCCTACTTGTGACACTGATAAATAAACTTAGCTTAAACTTAACCAGCACAAGTAAAGCAGCCATCTAGTTCAGTGCTGAAAGGGTTAACAGCCATTCACAAGCCTGAGCACAGGGGCCTCCCACATCTTGCTACAGTTACTAAGGACGTTCAACTCCTCGCCTTCCTGACCCTTCCCACCTTCCCACTCGATCCAAGGCCTGGCAGAGGGTCGAGACAGACAGCCTGCTATCTCCAGGGCACCGGGGCAGTGAGAGAGCACTCTGCCCCTGGGAACACACAGCCTTCATCACGCGGGTGGCAATAAATCCCTGTTCCTCCAGAAAAGAATGTCGGAATTTTTCCAGAATTTATATTGCGATTGCTGGGTAACTACTTAGAAAAACAACTCGAAGACAGTCCTGTTTCCTGCATCACTCTCACATTTCACATAATTCAGACCATATGCTCACTGACAGAATTTAACCAATTTCACTGCTTAGATAATCACAAATATCTTTACCCCTGCCCATATTACACACACTTGCCCAGCGCCACACACTCGCCTAGTGCCACACACTCACCCGGCGCCACACACTCACCCGGCGCCACACACTCGCCCAGTGCCACACACTCGCCCAGCGCCACACACTCACCCAGCGCCACACACTCACCCAGCGCCACACACTCACCCAGCGCCACACACTCACCCAGTGCCACACACTCACCCAGTGCCACACACTCACCCAGTGCCACACACTCACCCAGCGCCACACACTCACCCAGCGCCACACACTCACCCAGTGCCACACACTCACCCAGCGCCACACACTCGCCCAGTGCCACACACTCGCCCGGCGCCACACACTCACCCAGTGCCACACATTCACCCAGCGCCACACACTCACCCAGTGCCACACACTCGCCCAGCGCCACACACTCGCCCGGCGCCACACACTCGCCCAGCGCCACACACTCGCCCGGCGCCACACATTCGCCCAGCACCACACACTCGCCCAGCGCCACACACTCGCCCAGCGCCACACACTCGCCCAGCGCCACACACTCACCCAGTGCCACACACTCGCCCGGCGCCACACACTCGCCCAGCACCACACACTCGCCCAGCGCCACACACTCGCCCAGCGCCACACACTCACCCAGTGCCACACACTCGCCCGGCGCCACACACTCGCCCAGCACCACACACTCGCCCAGTGCCACACACTCGCCCAGCGCCACACACTCGCCCTGCGCCCTGCCCACCCTCACCCTACCCTCCCTACCCCCTATCCAGCCTCAGTCCCAGGGCGTGCAGGCTCAGAACCCCCACTTGATCCCGAACCCTTTTAGGAAAATCCTGCTCAATGATTCAGGTCACCGTGAAAGATCAGAAGCTGCAGTTGGCTGCAAATTGACCTGACCTCCCCTTCCCTCCCGGAGTTCTGGCCCAGTGACCAAATGATACAAGGGGACGGGTGCTGGCGGGGGGGGGGACTTGCTCCTTCGTGGTCGGTGCAATGATGTGATAGGCGAGAAGGTCGGCTCTTTCTAACTGTGAAGCTTTCTCTCTCCACACACGCTGCCAGACCTGCTGAACATTTCCAGCATTTTCAGATTTTATTTCAGAGTTCCAGTATCTGCAGTGTTTTGCTTTGTTTGAGTGGCTATTGATTCTGTGCAGTCCAGAGTTCTTGACTCTTGTACATACCAGGAACAAAGTCTAGCATGTTGAACTGGTTGTTACTTAATTATAAGAGATTGCGATTTGATATGAAAGCTTGAAGGGGAGAAGTGGAACATTAATTTGGCCACATGGTCTACTAATGACTTGTCATTTATCAAGGACAGACCTTAAATATGAAGCTGTCTTTTCCCTTTACACATGCTGCCTGACCTGTGTATCCAACATTTGCAGTCTTGATTTCAGATTCCCAGCGTATTTTGTTGCTGTCCTATCCTTACCCCTGCCATTGCTTACCTTGTGTGTGAGAGAGGTGTACAACAGATAGCCAGCCTGCGTGTGTACCACACCTTTAGGCTTCCCAGTGCTCCCCGACGTGTACAAAAGGAACAACATATCCTCACTCTCCATGGCAACGGGATCACACGCTGCTTCTTCTTTCATCATTTCCTGGAAAAATGAGCCACTGTTTAACCATAAAATTACGCAATAAATAGAACTATTGGGAAACTATCCCAAACCCTGCTGGAAATCTTTGACTTCTGAGTTCAGGATTCACAAACACAGGGAACATTAAGGATGCGAAAAGGCCTATTTGATCCCTTTTCCTTTTGCACCGTCTTCATTCAGGGGTCTCACAAAGATGGCGGCCCACATTGACAGAGGGGGAAGGGCAGGTTGGCAGTAATTCCGGGTGTGGGGCCAAAGATACACAGAAGGGAAAAACCAACGACAAATCAAAGAACAACAAGAAAGGTTAAACGATCTGACTCCCCAGAGGATTTGAGGTTATAAGAAGTGACAATGACACAGCTAATTAAATGCCCTGGGGTCCTGTTCCGGTTGAGACTACGAGAGAGTAAGTACATGGAATGCAATTGTAAAAAAAGTTCAGGGTTGATACCTGAGAATTTTTTTCACAGTTCCTTTTCACGTACAGCGTCAATGGTAGTGCAGATTGAGCCCATTATGTGGATGGGGGGAGGCTCGATTGGATAGCTAATCATAGAATCCCGACACTGCAGAGGGAATCCATTCGGCCCATCGAGTCTGCACCAACAAAAATCCCACTCTGGACCTATCCCCGTAACTCCACATATTTACACTGCTAATCCCCCTAACACTAAGGGGCAATTCAGCATGGCCAATCAACCTAACCCGCACATCTTTGGACTGTGGGAGGAAAGCAGAGCACCCGGAGGAAACCCACACAGACACGGGGAGAATGTGCAAACTCCGACTCCGCAGACAGTGACCCAAGCTGGGAATCGAACCCGGGTCCTGGCGCTGTGAGGCAGCAGTGCTAACCACTGTGCCACCGTGCTGCCCAAATCCTTTACCTTCTCACAGCCTCGATGTTGTACAATGTGAATATTAGTATAAAAACTCTTTCAGACATTCGCACCAACATCCCTCAGCTCCTATTTTGACAGATGTGTCGATCCAATTACTCTGACTAAGTAAGCACCTGTGTTAAAATTGTGAACATTTCATACAAATGTTCATATGGTCGTAATTTGCACCGTGGTATCTCTGGGTGTTTGCATTTTTCTAAACTCCCACTAACAGAGGCCGATTTAAAAATCACTCAGATGAACATGGACCACTTCTCGGGCTTGGGCACAAACCCCGGTGCAGTACTGAGAGAGCGCTGCACAGTTGCAGGTGCAACATTAAACCTGGCTCTTGGGTATATGTACAGTACGCAGTAACATGATAATATTACTAAACAAGTCATCCAGACTAATGTTTTGCAGCAGACGTGAATTCAAATCTCACCACGGCAGCTGGGAGAATTTCAATTCAATTAATTAATAAATCTGACATTAGTAATGGTGACAGCAAATTGTTGTTTAAAAACCCCTCTCGTACGTAATGTCCTTCAGAGGGGGAAATCTGCTGTTCTTACCCGGCCTGGCCTACATGTGACAGGACGGCACGGTGGCACAGTGGTTAGCACTGCTGCCTCACAGCGCCAGGGACCCGGGTTCGATTCCCGGCTTGGGTCACTGTCTGTGTGGAGTTTGCACATTCTCCCCATGTCTGCGTGGGATTCCTCCGAGTGCTCCGGTTTCCTCCCACAGTCCAAAGATGTGCGGGTTAGGTGGATTGGCCACGCTAAATTGCTCCTTAGTGCCAGGGGGGCTAGCTGGGGTAAATGCATCGGGTTATGGGGATAGGGCCTGAATAGAAATCATAGAAACCCTACAGTACAGAAAGAGGCCATTCGGCCCATCGAGTCTGCACCAACCACAATCCCAGCCAGGCCCTACCCCCATATCCCTACATATTTTACTCGCTAATCCCTCTAATCTACGCATCCTAGGACACTAAGGGGCAATTTTAGAATCGAACCCAGGTCCCTGGAGCTGTGAAGCAGCAGTGCTAACCACTGTGCTACCGTGCCGCCCTATAGGATTGTGATCAGCCCGAGGGGCCGAATGGCCTCCTTCAGCATTGTAGAAGTCTATAGAAAAAAAGGTATCATGTGGCTGGCTCTGAAATGGCCTTGCAAGTCACTTATCGAATCCCTACAGTGCAGAAAGAGGCCATTTGGCCCATCGAGCGTACACCGACAGCAATCCCACGCAGGCCCTATTCCCGTAACCCCACATATTTCCCCTAGCTAGTCCCCCTGATGCTAAGGAACAATTTAGTATGACCAATCAACCTAACGTGCATATCTTTGGATTGTGGGAGGAAACTGGAGCACCCGGAGGAAACCCACGCAGACATGGGGACAACGTGCAAACTCCATATAGACAGTCACCCAAACCGGGAATCGAACCCAGGTCCCTGGCACTGTGAGGCGGCAGCGCTAACCACTGTGCCACCGTGCAGCCCTCTAAGTTATCAAAATCACAACAGGGAAACAAAAAGCAATGTGGGTAAAAATACAGATTGTCTTGTCAGAAACTGAATGCTACACTTCGAAAGGGCTTCATTGGTTGAAAAATGCTTTGGGACGTCTGAGGTCAGGAAAAGTGCTGTTTAAGTACATAAAGGTGTGTGGCAAAGGAATAGAAACTGTCAATTTGTTTATCGTTCCCAGCAGTGGCGTAGTGGTATTGTCGCTGGACTAGTAATCCAGAGACCCTGGGTAATGCTCTGGGGACCCGGGTTCGAATCCCACCACAGCAGATGCCGAAATTTGAATTCAAAAGTCTCACCATGATATTGAAACCATTGGCGATGAGAGTTAAAAACCCATCGGTCTCACCGATGTCCTTTAGGGAAGGAAATCCGCCGTCCTTACCCGGTCTGGCCTACATGTGACTCCAGAGACACAGCAATGTGGTTGATTCTTCAATGCCCTCTGCAATGGCCGAGTGGGCCATTCATTTCAAGGGCAATTAGGAATGGGTAACAAATGTCTACATCCCAAGAACGAATAAACAAACCATACCTCCTCCAGGGGCATGTCGATATTTGTCATCGGGACCTTGTTCTCTGTTCTCATAGCAACAAGCACTCGCTTGACAGAAGGACACAACTTTACAGCCTCATCGATAGTTTTCTTCAACTCGATGACCCGTCCACCCCTCAGGGCTTGGTTGGCGGTGATCACAATTTCAGACTGTGCTTTAGGAAAGAGAGCATGATGGTTTGGAGATTGCACAGTGAAAACAGCTTAAACCAAAAATCCCCAAGGTATTTCACAATCGTATAGGTCGAGCCTGAGTATAGGCCTCGGAAATGGACCAGTGTTAAAGAGGTGAGTTTGAAGGAAGCTTTTGAAGGTGGGAGAAAATGGGAAGAGCTCAAACGTGTGGGGTTGAGATGTCAACAACAACAACAAATCTGGTGAATTGATGTGACAACCATAACCTCTCCCTCGATGTCAGTAAAGCGAGGGAGATTGTCATTGACTTCAGGAAGCATAGTGGAGGACGTGTCTACATCAACGGGGCAACGTGGAAATTCATGGGCGGTAAGGTGGCACAGTGGTTAGCACTGCTGCCTCACAGCTCCAGGGACCTGGGTTCGATTCCCAGCTTGGGTCATTGTCCGTGTGGAGCCTGCACATTCTCCCCCTGTCTGCATGGGTTTCCTTCGGGTGCTCCAGTTTCCTCCCACACGCCAAGGGTGCGTGGGTTAGGTGCATTGGCCATACTAAATTGCCCCTTTGGGTCCTAGGATGTGTAGGTTGGAGGGATTAGCTGGGTAGATATGTGAGATTACGGGGATAGGGCCTGGGTGAGATTGTGGTGCAGACTCGATGGGCCAAATGGCCTCCTTCTGCACAGTAGGGTTTCTATGATTCTGTGAAATGGTCGCGACTTCAAGTTTCTAAGTTAAATAAAAGCAAAATACTGCAGATGTGGAATCTGAAACAAAAACGGAAAATGCTGGAAAATCTCAGCAGGTCTGACAGCACCTGTGGAGCGAGAGGAGAGCCAACGTTTCGAGTCTGGATGACAAAACATTGGCTCTATTCTCTCTCCATTAAGTTGATCTTTCTCTACACTCTAGCTATGACTGTAACACTACATTCTGCTCTGCACCCCCCCACTCCCTCTCTGCCGCCATCCAACCCTGCCCCCCACATCTGCACCCCATCGGTAAAGAAAAGCACTGTCATAGTCCCTGTGAATCTGTCAATAACAAAAGAGGAAGTTTGTGGTAAAACAAACGAACCAAATCAATCTTGTAAAGGAAAATCCACAGATGAGTAAAACAGATAAATTCTCACCATCTTGGATCCTGTTGGCCAAAGCCTCAGCACTGAACCCTGCGAACACGACAGTGTGCACTGCCCCAATACGGGCACAGGCCAGCATCGACGCCACTGCAATTGGGGAGACTGGCATGTAGATGACCACCCGATCTCCTTTGCGGACGCCTTGTCTTTTCAGTGTGTTTGCCAAGCGACAGGTCATCTCCAGAAGCTGCCTGAATGCACAGAATGAAGCAGTGAATGCAGCGCACCCCGGTGACCACTGGACTACTCGACATCTGCACACGGGCGTGCACTGTGCCTTTAAGAAATGAGGCCCCTCCTGCATTCTGCCCCACAATGTGGCAATCTCATTAAAATGCACGGCCTGTCATTCACAGCGGCCTTATTGTAAACGTTAAGATCCCAAGCGGGGACTTGAGGAAGTGGATGCTGAACGGATGTTTCCCCTTGTGGGAGGCCAGAACTAGAGAACTAGGGGACACAGTTTAAAAATAATGGTCTCCCATTTCAGGCAGCGATGGGGAGAATTATTTTTCTTTGAGAGAGTCACATGTCTGTGGAACTCTCCTCCTTAGTGACGGAGCAGGGTCATTGAATATTTTTTAAGGCTGAATTTGGATTGACGAGGGAGTCAAAGGTGGAGTTGAGACCACAAATGGGGCAGAATGGCAGAGCAGACTCAAAGGGCCGAATGGCCTACTCCTGCTCCGAACTCATATGTACAACATCACTGTGACTAAAATGACGTTAGCCTTTCTCGTTCCCCGAACCAAAAACAAAAATGTCCAAAATCGCTGCCACGCTTGTGGTTGCTCAGAGATTTCAGTCGGACAAGACTGTTCAACTCTTAAAGAAGTCAAGAATTGAATTGCTAGTTACGGTTCAGTGACATTGAGTGAGTACCACACTGTCACGGGTGCCAACTTCCAGAGGAGATGTTAAACTGAGGCCTTGTCTGCTCTTTCAGGACTTTTTAAATTCATTCTGGCTGGCCAGCATTTATTGCCCATCCTCAATTGCCCTTGTTCTGAGGGCATTTGAGAGTCAGCCACATTGCTGTGGTTCTGGGGTCACATGTAGGCCAGACCAGGTAAGGAAGGCAGATTTCCTTCCCTAAAGGACATTAGTGAACCAGATGGGTTTTTTCGACAATCAACAATGGTTTCATCAGTAGATTCTTAATTCCAGATTTTTTTTTTATTGAATTCAAATTCCACCATCTGCCATGGTGGGATTCGAACCTGGGTCCCCAGAACATTAGCTGAGTTTCTGGATTAATAGTCTAGTGAATATACCACTCGGCCGTCGCCTCCCATTGCATTATTCCCGGGCAGTTTTTATCCTTCAACTAACGTCAGTAAAAAATATAATTGACCTGGTCGTCACCTCATTGCTGTTTGTGGGATCTTGCTGTGTGCAAATTGTTAGCTTTGTTTCGCACAGTACAACAATGACTATGCTACATGAGCTGTACACGGTTGTGCACGACTCCACAGTAATACAAGTCCTTCAGGGTTTTGTTCTCCACACTCCGCTCCCGACACTGACCTGTAGGTTACCTTCACCTGGGTACCAGGCTCATCCCTCTCCCAGATTAATGCTACCTTGTCTGGAGACATATGGGCGTGACGGTCAATGCAGTTCACTGATTGGGGAACACAAATCAGAAAGGTGAAGGGTTAATCAATGTCGGAACACATACCAATCCGAGCATTTTCCAAATGGCACCAAACGGGAAGGGAAAGTGGATCCAAAAGTGCAGCTGAGAAAGTATAAAATCAGTCAAATTAAGTCTGCAAGTGGGAAGCACTGAGGCGGATACAATATTTCTTTTTATTCATTCATGGGACATGGGCATCTCTGGGTGGCCAGCATTTATTGCCCATTCCTAGTTGCCCTTGAGAAGGTGGTGGTGAGCTGCCTTCTTGAATCGCTGCAGTCCATGTGCTGTGGGTTGACCCACAATGCCATTAGGGAGGGAATTCCCTCCCTTCGACCCAGCGACTGCGAGGGAACGGCGATATATTTCCAAGTCAGGATGGTGAGTGGCTTGGAGGGGAATTTGCAGGTGGCGGTGTTATAGAATCATAGAATCATAGAAACCCTACAGTGCAGAAGGAGGCCATTCGGCCCATCGAGTCTGCACCGACCACAATCCCACCCAGGCCCTAACCCCACATATTTACCTGCTAATCCCTCTAACCTACGCATCTCAGGACTCTAAGGGGCAATTTTTAACCTGGCCAATCAACCTAACCCGCACATCTTTGGACTGTGGGAGGAAACCGGAGCACCCGGAGAAAACCCACGCAGACACGAGGAGAATGTGCAAACTCCACACAGACAGTGACCCGAGCCGGGAATCGAACCCAGGACCCTGGAGCTGTGAAGCAGCAGTGCTAACCACTGTGCTACCGTGTCGTGTTCCCATGTATCTGCTGCCCTTGTCCTTCTAGATGGAAGTGGTCGTGGGTTTGGAAGGTGCTGTAGATTTTTGTAGATGTGGTGCCAATCAAGCGGGGCTGCTTTGTCCTGGATGGTATCGAGCTTCTTGAGTGTTGTTGGAGCTTCACCCATCCAGGCAAGTGGGGAGTATTCCATCACACTCCTGACTTGTGCCTTGTAGATGGTGGGTAGGCTTTGGGGAGTCAAGTATTGGAGCTTGGAAGGGAGAACGGACAACACGCATACGGTGTGAAAGATGTGAAAGATGGTGAAACTGCACAGTTGGAAGAGGTCAAGAAGTCATGGTTGACTTAATGGCGAACCAGAGCAGGGCTACAAACAGTAAAGCAAATGGAATGTTTAATAACGTAGCAAAAGCAGTAGACTATAAATCAGGAAATCATGACCAAACTGTACAGTGTTCTGATCAGAATAGGGGCGCAATCTTAGCAGCCGTTCCCACTCCGCTGCCGCTGCCTGAATGCACAGAATGAAGCAGTGAATGCAGCGCACCCCGGTGACCGCTGGACTACTCGACATCTGCACACGGGCGTGCACTGTGCCTTTAAGAAATGAGGCCCCTCCTGCATTCCGCCCCACAATGTGGCAATCTCATTAAAATTTGAGGACTGAGGATTTGGCGCTCAGCCAAATCTCCATTCACTGCAACGGGACCAGAAAACCCGGCCAGCAGGAAAGGCCGGAAAATTCCGCCCGATTATTCAGATTCCTTTTCATCTTTATTACCTGGGCCCACCGCAGAGGGGGAACTCTGACGTCTATATATATTCGTCATAGATCCCATCCAATTTCCTTTCCATTTAAGGAGATCTCCATGATCCATTGGCACTAGCTTGGTTATATAATTATATGGGGTCTACTTCACAGCAATAGTTTAATGTTTTTAAAGTTTATTTATTAGTGTCACAAGTAGGCTTACATCAACACTATAATGAAGTTCCTGTGAAAATCCCCTAGTCGCTACACTCCAGCGCCTGAGGGAGAATTTGGCATGGCCAATGCACCGAGCCAGCACGTTTTTCAGACTGTGGGAGGAGACCAGAGCTTTCAATATTACCGCCACACCCTCTGATTTGAATTCTAAACCGGGATGTTGGATTTATGTCACATTATCAGTAACCCCCACAGCTTGCCTCCTGATCTTGCAGAATCTTACTAGCTGTTCTTTCTGGAGACAATACACATCTCTTTAACCTGTGTTTAATGTTCCCTCCACCCACATTATCTGTACCTTTAAGATCTGGCTGGCTGTAGAGATTTGCATTCTAATCAGTATTCTGTAACTTGATGTTGTGTCTCTGTGCACTGTTGGAGAACAGATTTTCACTCCATCTGACGAAGGGGCAGCGCTCCGAAAGCTTATGGTATTTGCTACCAAATAAACCTGTTGGACTTTAACCTGGTGTTGTGAGACTTCTTACTGTGCTTACCCCAGTCCAACGCCGGCATCTCCACATCTTGAATTCTTTGACCAGCATACGAACTGATTGGCCAGTTCTTGATGGTTTGGAAAAATTCAAGGGGCACAAATCCCATTGGAAGAAACCCAGATGTGGTCACCAATGTAATGAACAGGTGCTCCTCGCAAACAGAAACCGACTGACTCTAACCGTTTTTTCTAAAATTGGCTCCTATCAACTTTTCGAAGTCTTCATCTGCGTTGTGTGATAAGGTCTCCTGAACACTGGCATTCCTGGAATAACAACGTCTGCATTCTGCATTGGCTGGGTCCAAGATTTATTAACTCCTTCTCCATTCCAAAGTGCCCAGC
This sequence comes from Mustelus asterias, assembly GCF_964213995.1. Taxonomy (NCBI): domain Eukaryota; kingdom Metazoa; phylum Chordata; class Chondrichthyes; order Carcharhiniformes; family Triakidae; genus Mustelus; species Mustelus asterias. The sequence continues at coordinate 79,242,058 of NC_135818.1, forward strand.
TTAATTCAGTACAAAACATGTAAGATTCTCACTGACCTGACTAGAAAAAAGAAACAAAGGTTTGGACAGTGTTCAGCAGAGTTTACGATCACTCTCTCTCTCTTTACATATCTTGCTTATATTCTTCAAAGCCTTGCCCTGATGACACGTGGAGGATGCCGAGTATAAGACTAATCCTCGCTGCCTCCCTAACTTTCTTCACAATTCTCCTTAAAATCTATCCCTTCGACCGAACTTTTGGCCACCTGCCCGGCTATCTCTTTAAGTGATGCATAGAATAGAATCCCTACAGTACAGAAGGAGGCCATTCAGCCCATTGAGTCTGCACCGACCACAATCCCACTCAGGCCCTATCCCCATAACCCCATGCATTTACCCTAACTAGTCCCCCTGACACTAAGGGACAACTTAGCATGGCCAATCCACCTAACCCGCACATCTTTGGACTGTGGGAGGAAACCGGAACACCCGGAGGAAACCCACGCAGACATGGGGAGAATCATAGAAACCCTACAGTGCAGAAGGAGGCCATTCGGCCCATCGAGTCTGCACCGACCACAATCCCACCCAGGCCCTACCCCCACATATTTACCCGCTAATCCCTCTAACCTATGCATCTCAGGACTCTAAGGGGCAATTTTTAACCTGGCCAATCAACCTAACCCGCACATCTTTGGACTGTGGGAGGAAACCGGAGCACCCGGAGGAAACCCACGCAGCCACGAGGAGAATGTGCAAACTCCACACAGACAGTGACCCAAACTGGGAATCGAACCCGGGTCCCTGGCGCTGTGAGGCAGCAGTGCTAACCACCGTGCCAGTATCTGTTGCTCCTGTGGAGCATCTTAGGATCTTTTACTATGATAAAGGTGCTATATAAATGCAAGTAGTTATTGTTGCCTTCTGTTTCCTGTGGCAGCAAGTGGCCAATGTGGAAGTGCAAGGCTGTACAGGAGGAGGAAAGTAAGAACTAACTGACAATTGTACTTGGAAGTAACACTGCCCAACCCTTCCAACAAGCAGCCCTTTCATACGTTTGATGAGCTGAAAGACTTCCTTTAATTGCTCGCTGTGACTCAGGCTGTTAGCTGTTGGAATATTTTATTCTCAATCATTGTTTTGTTTCGGAATGTAGGAATGTTGGTCTCAGAGCCCACGACTCCCTTGTCTTCTGACATCCAGAATTAGGGGGCAATGGAGCTGCAATGGTAATCTCACTGAGCTAGTAACCGAGAAGACCGGGGTCACACTCTGGGGACATGGGTTCAAATCCCCCCGCGGCAGCTGGTGGAGTTTAAATCCATTTTGGAGTTGCAAATGAGTTTACGTAATGGTTTTCATAAGTGATATAATTGATTGTCATGAAAAAAAACCTATCTGGTTCCCTTTAGGGAAGGGAATCTGCCGTCCTTACCTGGCCTGGCCTACATGTGACTCCAGACCAACAGCAATGTGATCGACTCTCAATTGGCCTCTGAAATGGTCCAGCAAGTCGCTCAGTTCAAGGGCAATCGAGGCAGGCAATAAATGCTGCCCTCGCCAGTGACACCTCATTCATCCCATGAAATAATAAAGAAAGAAAGGTCCCCACCCAGAGACTTGAGTAAAATATTCAGGGCTGTTGCCTATCAGGTGTGACATTGAACCAAGGCCCTGTCTGATCTCTCAAATGGATGCAAAAGATCCTATTCTGAAGCACAGCAAGGGAGTTCTCTCTGGCATCTCAGCCAATATTCATCCCTCACTCAACACAATGAAAACAGTTGATCTGGCTGTAATCAGAGTATGGAGACAGGAGTAGCCTTTTAGCCTCTGGTCCCCTGTTTCACTATTGAACGAGACCAAGGCTGATCAGTGTCCTAACTCTGTGCCCTGCCTTTACCACATATCTCATAATATGTTGAGTTGACAAAAATCTATCAATCTGAGATTTAAAATTAACAACTGGCTTAGCCTTTTTGGAAGAGAGTTCTGAATGTCTAGCACATTTGTGGGGGTAGGGCCTGGGTGGGATTGTGGTCAGTGCAGACTCGATGGGCCGAATGGCCTCCTTCTGCACTGTAGGGTTTGTTTCTTTCTATTACTTTATGTGCTGGAGTTCTTCCTAATTTTATTCCTGAAAAGTCACTGGCCCTGATTTTGAGATTTGCCCCGAGATGCACCAGCCAATAGAAACAGAGTTGTTAGAGAGAGACTAATCAGTTCACCTTATTATCTTGGAAACTTTGATCACATCACCTCTTAACCTTGTAAGCTCCAGCAAATACAACCCATGTTTGTGTAATCTCTCCTTGCTGTTTAACTCTTCGAATCTAGGTACCATTCTGGTAAATCAACACCGCACTTCCTCCAGGGTCGATATATCCTTCTTAAGATCCTAGATCACAGGATTGTTCACAGTACTCTAGGTTTTAAAGTTTTTATTAGTGTCACATGTAGGCTTACAGTAACATTGCAACAGCTAGCTGTTGGAATGTTTTTTTCTCAATTGCTATTTTGTTTGGGAATGGGGCGGCACGGTAGCACAGTGGTTAGCACTGCTGCTTCACAGCTCCAGGGACCTGGGTTCAATTCTGGCCTCGGGTCACTGTCTGTGTGGAGTTTGCACATTCTCCTCATCTCTGCGTGGGTTTCCTCCGGGTGCTCCGGTTTCCTCCCACATTCCAAAGATGTGCGGGTTAGGTTTGATTGGCCATGCTAAAATTGCCCCTTAGTGTCCTGAGATGTGTAGGTTAGAGGGACTAGTGGGTAAAATATGTAGGGATATGGGGGTAGGGCCTGGGTGGGATTGTGGTCGGTGCAGACTCGATGGGCTGAATGGCCTTTTTCTGTACTGTAGGGTTTCTATGATTTCTTCTATGATTTCTAATGTGGGAATGTTCGTCCCAGAGTCCACAACTCCCTTGTCTTCCGATACCCAGAATTAGGGGGAAGATCTGTGAAATTTACTGTGAAAATCCCCCAGTTGCCACACTCCGGTGCCTGTTTGGGTACACTGAGGGAGAATTTGGCACGGCCAATGAACCTAACCAGCACGTCTTTTGGACTGTGGGAGGAAGCCGGGGCACCTGGAGGAAACCCATGCAGACGCGGGGAGAACATGCAGACTCTGCATAGACAGTGACCCAAGTCAAGAATCAAACCCGGGTCACTGGCGCTGTGACGCAGCAGTGCTGACCACTGTGCCACCGTGCCACCCTCTAATCTAACTGGGCTGTGTATAGCTGAAGCATTATGATTGGTGGTGATGTGTTCACTCAGAGATGCATACTGCAGAGCAGAAATATGGATGATGAAAGTAGAGGCGCCAATGTTTGTTCCATTGCGTTCAGCCAGGAATCTCTCCAACTCTCATTGCCTGCCAAAGGCAAGCAATGAAAGGATTTACAAGTTCATACTCAATCTGTTTGGCTGTGTTATAAACTCACTTCCTGGCCAACAATTCCTGGAGCAAGGCTTGAACACAGAACTTTGGTCCCAAGGCAGGGATCCTACCGATTGTGCCTCAGAAGCACCTCAGCATGACTCCTACCCCCTTGTCCTCTCGCCTTCTAGATATAAAGGTCAGCATTTGTTTCATCTTTTTGATTTTCTGTACCAGTCTATGACATAGAAACATAGAAGATAGAAGCAGGAGGAGGCCATTCGGCCCTTCGGGCCTGCTCTGCCATTCATCACAATCATGGCTGATTGTCCAACTCAATAGCCTAATCCTGCTTTCTCCCCATAACCTTTGATCCCATTCGCCCCATGTGCTATATCCAGCCGCCTCTTGAATACATTCAATGTTTTGGTATCAACTACTTCTTGTGGTAATGAATTCCACAGACTCACCACTCTTTGGGTGAAGAAATGTCTCCTCACCTCCGTCCTAAATGGTCTACCCTGAATCCTCAGACTGTGACCCCTGGTTGTGGACACCCCACCATTGGGAACATTCTTCCTGCATCTAACCTGTTTAATCCTGTCTGTGAAATTGGATCTCAAATCTCTTAAGACTTTAACTGTTTTCAGCTTTTCACCATTTAGAAAGTGCTCTGTTTTATTCATTTCAAGTCCAAAGTGGATGACTTCACATTTTCTTACACTGATACCCACAGTTTTGCACATTTGCTTCTTCTATTAGTCCCTCTTCTACACTGCTCACTACGCACTCTCCTTTAATCACAGCCAGCTTGGTGTCTCGCCTAATGAATTTGGTGAATTCCTGAGACTCCACCATAGATCCCCACAGGCTAGTCTCATTTAGGGGAGATGATGGTGTAGTGCCAATATCACTGGATTGCCAATCCAGGAATCCAGCTTTATGCTCCAGGAACAAGGGTTCAAATCCCGCCATGGCAGCCGATGGAATACAGAACTGATAAATTTGGAATTGGAAAGCTAGTATCAATATCGATGACCATGAAACCATTGTTGATTGTCGGAAAAATCCATCTGGTTCACTAATGCCCTTTAGGGAAGGAAATCTGTCATCCTTACCTGGGCTGGCCTACATGTGACTCCAGAGCCACAGCAACTGTCCTCTGAAATCACAGAATCCCTACAGTGCAGAAGGAGGCCATTCGGCCCATCGAGTCTGCACCGACCACAATCCCACCCAGGCCCTACCCCCACATATTTACCCGCTAATTCCTCTAACCTACGCATTTTAGGGGCAATTTTTTTTTAACCTGGCCAATCAACCTAACCCGCACATCTTTGGACTGTGGGAGGAAACCGGAGCACCCGGAGGAAACCCACGCAGACACGAGGAGAACGTGCAAACTCCACACAGACAGTGACCTGAGCCGGGAATCGAACCCGGGACCCTGGAGCTGTGAAGCAGCAGTGCTAACCACTGTGCTACCGTGCCGCCTATCTCACGTCCTATCCCTGTAACCCCACATATTTACCCCGCTGATCCCCCTAATCTACACATCTTGGGACACTAATTTCCTGATGACAGATGTTAGGCAAAAAGCTGGATTAGGCTCAGCCCAGTCCAGTCCAGTCCAGTCCAGTCCACTCCAGCCCAGCCCAGCCCAGCCCAGTCCAGTCCAGTCCACTCCACTCCAGCCTAGTCCACTCCAGCCCAGCCCAGACCACTCCAGTCCAGCCCAGTCCACTCCACTCCAGCCTAGTCCACTCCAGCCCAGCCCAGACCACTCCAGCCCAGCCCAGACAACTCCACTCCAGCCTAGTCCACTCCAGCCCAGCCCAGACCACTCCAGTCCAGCCCAGTCCACTCCACCCCAGCCTAGTCCACTCCAACCCAGCCCAGACCACTCCAGTCTTGGTTGCAGCCACTTACCTGAGACATTGAGTTGTCCTCCCTGGAACCAGCGAATCCTGCCCTGGCTCAGGTCGCAGTCGCTCACTGTGTTAAAGGGGCTGATCCAGGACAATCTGTCCCGGGCCAGCACAGCCCAGAAGCGCTCGGGATGCTTCAGCGAGAGGTCCCGCAGCCCCGGGTAATCCCTCACCCCCAGGAAAGCGGCAGCCTCCGGCATGTAGGCGTTGACATTGAAACTGGAGGAAGTTGTGGCCGAGCGCAACTTTGTAACGAAGCCCAGGAGGCGCTGGCAAGGGGGCTGGGGGGCACTGAGAGCCGCTCTAAGCAGCAGGGACATGGTGTACACAGTTAGCTGAGCCCTTCAAACCTCCCCAACAGCACCGACTGATCACTGCAGTAGATCCCAGGCACTGGACACTGAGCTGGAAACATGCACTCAGCCTGTGACGAAATGCACATCTGTCTGAAGTAATGTGATCGCGTTTAATAGCCCAAAACAGCTGCAGTCTCTCAGTCCTACCCCAGTGCCACCTAGGGAGAGTGACACAGTTTAAATTCTATTTTCACAGCTTCCATTCTTCAAATCCCAATGAAATCCAGTCAGTCTGCAGAAAGTTTTTAATTAATGGCAGTCTCAACTCCGAGTGGGAAAAATGAAGGGGGTTTATTATGAGTTTAAGTTTATTTTTATAGTTTCACAAGTCGGCTTACATTAACACTGCAATTAACTTACTGTGAAAATCCCCCCGTCGCCACACTCCGGCACCTGTACGGGTACACTGAGGGAGAATTTAGCATGGCCAATCCATCTAACCCGCATGTCTTTCGGACTGTGGGAGGAAACCGGAGCACCTGGAGGAAACCCACGCAGAGACGGGGAGAATGTGCAAACTCCGCACAGACAGTCATCCAAGCCGGGAATCAAGCCTGGTCCCTGGTGTTGTGAGGCAGCAGTGAGGGAGGGGGGCGGGGGGGGAGGGGGGGGGGGGTTGATAGAGTTAATGAAAAGAGGAGCTGTTTGCATTGGCCAGAGGATCAGTGAGTAGAGAGAAGATGATATTGTTATTCTGGAAGTGAGTTCTGACCTGCAATGAGCTGTCTGATAGGAAGCAAATCCAAGGGAAGTTTCGAAAGAGAAATCTTCGAGAAGAATGCTGAGGGAGTGGGACACATTCTTACACAGGCACAATGGGCCGAATGGCCTCCTCCTGTGACTTTAAGACATAATATTTTATTTCAATGAGATCTTCTCTGAAAGCAATCTAGGAGCTGTGGCCAGACATCCCACAACCCCTCCCCCCCTCACACACCCCTCCCCCACCCCACCCCCGCCAACCCCATCCAAAAGTTACTGACTGTTATCAGCAATAAATTTATAAAAAATCAAAATCCTGCAGATGCTGGATATCTGAAATAAAAATGCTGAAGTAAACAAATGGAAATTGTTGGTGAGCATCAGGATCGTGGAGCTGAAACGTGCACTGCGATTCTCCCTCCTCAGATACTGCCTGAACTCAGGAGAAATTCCAGCATTTTCTGTTTTTCATCTTACCTTTGTCAGTGTCATCCAGTGTTTATCCAGTGTCTATCCTGTGTTTATCTCATGTTTATCCAGTGCCTATCCAGTGCTTATCCAGTGTCTATCCAGTGTCTATCCCATGTTTATCCAGTGTCTATCCAGTGTTTATCCAGTGTCTATCCAGTGTTTATCCCATGTTTATCCAGTGCCTATCCAGTGTTTATCCAGTGTCTATCCAGTGTTTATCCCATGTTTATCCAGTGCCTATCCAGTGTCTATCCAGTGTCAATCCCATGTTTATCCAGTGTCTATCCAGTGTTTATCCCATGTTTATCCAGTGTCTATCCCGTGTTTATCCAGTGTCTATTGAGTGTTTATCCAGTGTTTGTCCAGTGTCTATCCAGTGTTTATCCAGTGTCTCTCTTGTGTATATCCAGTGTCTATCCAGTGTTTATCCAGTGTTTATCCAGTGTCTCTCCCATGTATATCCAGTGTCTATCCAGTGTCTATCCCGTTTTTATCCAGTGTCTATCCCTTGTTTATCTAGTGTCTATCCCTTGTTTATCTATTGTCTATCCAGTGTTTATCCAGTGCCTATACTGTGCCTATCCCGTGCCTACTATGCCTATCCTGTGCCTATCCAGACTTTTAAGGGGCATCTGGACAAATATATGAATAGCATGGGAATGGAGGCATATGGTTCCCGGAGGGGTAGGGGGTTTTAGTTCAGTCAGGCAACATAGTCGGTGCAGGCTTGGAGGGCCAAAGGGCCTGTTCCTGTGCTTTTCTTTGTTTTGAGTTCTGTGTTCTTAGTGTCTAACCTGTGTTTATCCAGTGTCCATCCAGTGTTTATCCAGTGAGTATCCCGTGTATCCAGTGTCTATCCCATGTTTATCTAGTGTCTATCCCGTGTCTATCCAGTGTTTAACAAGTGTCTATCCCGTGCCTATCCAGTGTTTAACAAGTGTCTATCCCGTGTTTGTCCAGTGTTTATCCTGTGTCTATCTAGTGTCTATCTGATGTCTATCCAGTACCTATCCAGTGTCTATCAGTGTCTATCCCATGCCAGTACTGTACCTACCCTGTGCCTATTCTGTGTCTATCCATTGTCTATCCCATGTCTATCCAGTGTCTATCCAGTGCCTATCCAGTGTCTATCCATTGTCTATCCAGTGCCTCTCCGGTATCTATCCAGTGTCTATCCAGTGCCTATCCAATATCTATCCAGTGTCTATCCAGTGTCTATCCAGTATCTATCCAGTGCCTATCCAGTGTCTATCCAGTGCCTATCCAGTATCTATCCAGTGTCTATCCAGTGCCTATCCAGTGTCTATCCAGTGCCTATCCAATATCTATCCAGTGTCTATCCAGTGTCTATCCAGTATCTATCCAGTGCCTATCCAGTGTCTATCCAGTGCCTATCCAGTATTTATCCAGTGTCTATCCAGTGCCTATCCAATATCTATCCAGTGTCTATCCAGTGTCTATCCAGTATCTATCCAGTGCCTATCCAGTGTCTATCCAGTGCCTATCCAGTATCTATCCAGTGTCTATCCAGTGCCTATCCAGTGTCTATCCAGTGTCTTTTTAATGCTCCTTCCACATTCGTGGTCTTCATGGAAGAACCATAAAGGGTGTAGAGACGCAGAGGGACCTGGGTGTGCAAGTCCACAGATCTTTGAAGGTGACGTCACAGGTGGAGAAGGTGGTGAAGAAGGCATATGGCATGCTTGCCTTTATAGGACGGGGCATAGAGTATAAGAGTTGGGGTCTGATGTTGCAGATGTATAGAACGTTGGTTCGACCGCATTTGGAATACTGCGTCCAGTTCTGGTCGCCACACTACCAGAAGGACGTGGAGGCTTTGGAGAGAGTACAGAGGAGGTTTACCAGGATGTTGCCTGGTATGGAGGGGCTTGGTTATGAGGAGAGATTGGGGAAACTGGGGTTGTTCTCCTTGGAAAGACGGAGGATGAGGGGAGACTTAATAGAGGTGTATAAAATTATGAAAGGCATAGATAGGGTGAACGGTGGGAAGCTTTTCCCCGGGTCGGTGGTGACGTTCACGAGGGGTCATAGGTTCAAGGTGAAGGGGGGGAGGTTTAACACAGATATCAGAAGGACATATTTTACACAGAGGGTCGTGGGGGCCTGGAATGGGTTGCCGGGCAAGGTGGTGGAGGCGGACACACTGGGAACGTTTGAGACTTATCTAGACAGCTATATGAACGGAGTGGGAATGGAGGGATACAAAAGAGTGGTCTAGTTTGGACCAGGGAGCGGCGCGGGCTAATTGTTCCTTGTTTCTCGTTTCAAGGCTTCATTCTATGATCATCTTGCTGGTGCCAGTACAGAGCGAGACTGCGGATAGTTGGGAACCTGTCTCGGGGGCAGGGAATTCATATGGTGTTCGTGGAAGTGGAAATGACTAGGGTTGGGAAGCATTTTCCGATCAGGGCCAGTGTGATCTCCTGGACTCGTTTCGATCGCCTCAGGGGGTCGGAGAGGAATTTCCCAGATTTTCTTTCCCCATATTGGCCCTGGGGTTTTCACTCTGGGTTTTCACCTCTCCCTGGAGATCACATGGTCTGGAATGGGGGGGTGGGGGTGAGTTAATAGGTTGTGAGGGACAGCTCGGTGGATAGGATATTGGTATGTAGATAGGCTGGAAAATTGGGCGGGGATCCTGGATTCAGGATTCAATCCTGGACCGGGGAGCGGCGCGGGCTTGGAGGGCCGAAGGGCCTGTTCCTGTGCTGTATTGTTCTTTGTTCTTTGTTCTTTGTTCATGCTCCACATTTCTCCAGGTACATGGTCATGAGAGATACTCTAGCTGATTCAACTCCTTGAAGCGTACCCAAACCATTCCTGTCATCTTTCTGGGATCTTCTGTCTAAGCCATAACCTTCTTCCTTCTTGCAGCCTTAAATCTCCCAATATTCCTCTCCGTCAATTCTTCATTGCTGTTAGGATCGCTGACTCATGTTCCAGTTCTCAGATCCACACCATGATATGGGCATAACTATCACCTTGTAAATGTTACCTTCATTAGCAAAGTATCTTTAGTCTTCAATGAGAAGGTTGAAGTGTGATCTGATAGAGCTGTTTCTGATTAGGAGAGGCTTTGATAGAGGTGGCATGGAGAAGACGTTTCCTCCTCTTTGTGCAGGAGACCATAAATAGGGATCAGAAATATAAGATAGTCACTAATAAATCCAAGTGGGAAATCAGGAGAAAGGTCTTTATTCAGAGAGCGGTGAGAAAGCCCAACTCATTACCAGAGGGTGTCAGTTAATGAGCCTCGATGAATTGAAGGGAAAGATGCAGATTCGATGGGCCGAATAGCCTCCTTCTGCACTGTATATGATTCTATAATGAGAAAGGGTTAGAGCATTGTGCTGATAGGGTGAAAGGTAAAGAGTTGGGAAAAGGCTTCAATGGAACTGAAACACTGAAATGGCCAATGGTTGGCATGGCCTGTTCCGTGCTGTAAATTATAAGTAACATGCTGAGCAGAAACACACACTTTCCTTCTATTTAACGTCTTATCCACAACTCCCAGGGCGGGACATTACAGCCCTGCTCGATCTAAAACCATAAAATCCCACCCAAGGTCAACGGACCTTCGCATGCTCCGTCTCTCGCCCATTCCGATTCCCGTGGTGGGTGGGTGCAATGACCTTAATCAGGCCATTGGGGTGGGCCTGTTAGAATATGAGCTCCCTGATTAAGGGCCAAATTGATGGGCCAATCAGGGAGCCTCTTGCTTTGTATTTAACCAGGAGTGTCAGTTCCTCTGGGACTCCGAGTGTAGACTGCTCACTGAAAGTGCTCGGTGTGCTGTTGTCAGACTTGTAAATGAAGGGATTTTGGTGAAGGGGACTTCTGCCTCCGAGGACTTATTACAGCGGGCCAGTAAAATTCCAGCCCCACTCTCGATCACTAAACCCACCAAGGTACACAAGCCTTTCCACCTGTATCCCCTCCAACAAGAGAGAGGGACATGTGACAGAAGGCTGGGTAATCACATTAAAATTTATTAAACATTTGTGGGCAAGAGCCTCGTGACATCACCAACGAGGGGCGGGGAAAATCAGGAAAGGCAGTCTCTCCAGATTTTCTGCCCACATTGCTGTTCTCTCTGATAATGAACGTGGCTGCAAATCCCCCCCCCCCTCCGCCCCCTGAGCTCACGGCACTCAGAAAGAGAGACAAATGTTCATCACACAATCTGGGATGAGATGAATTCACAGACTCGGGTTAGGCACAGTAAGAAGTCTCACAACACCAGGTTAAAGTCCAACAGGTTTATTTGGAATCACGAGTTTTCGGAGCGCTGCTCTTCCATCAGCCTCTGATTGTGACAATACAGTGAATAAATAGTCATACTGTAGATAAAAACACAGGTTTGGAAGCTTTTCTGACATTCACTGTTTCTGAACAAGGTGTTTCAGGTCGATCCAAGTTGCCTGAATCCATTCACCATTTTCTAAACTGTTTTGGACTTTCCGAGCCTGCCAGAGAAAACCTCACCCTCACCCCACCCCCGACCTTGACCCCCTCACCCCATCCCTGACCCCTCACCCTTTCCCCTCACCCAATCCCGCACCCCTTATTCTCCACCCCTCACATCCCCAACCTCAGACCTTGATCCCTCACCACATCCCCCACCCCTCACCCACCACCCCTCACATCCCCAACCTCTGACCTTGACCCCTCACCCCATTCCCCCACCCCTCACCCATCCCTGACCCCCTCACACCCCAATCCTGTCCCTATCTCCACCCCTCACCCACCACCCCTCACTTCGACCCCCCACTCCATCCCCCACACCTCACTCTCCACCCCCACCCCCCCGTCCATGACCCCTCACCCATCCCTGACCCCCTCACACACCAATCCTGCCCCAATCTCCACCCCTCACCCACCACCCCTCACCTCGACCCCCCACTCCATCCCCCACACCTCACTCTCCACCCCCAACCCCCGTCCATGATCCCTCACCCCATCCCTGACCCCCTCACACCCCAATCCTGTCCCTACCCTCACCTCACTCTCCACCCCTCACTCTTCACCCTTCAACTCCCCCAACCCCTGACCTCGACCCCTCACCCATCCCCCACACCTCACTCTCCATCCCCACCCCCCCATCCATGATCTCTCACCCCGTCTCTGACCCCCTCACACCCCAATCCCGTCCCCATCCCTCACCCCTCAACTCCTCACCCCCCATCCTCACCCTGTCCCTGACCTCTCACCCCCATCCCCTCACCCCGTGATCTTCAGATCTTAGTTGGGAGTAAAAATCGTAGGCAGGGCCATTCAAAGCCTCTCTCACCTTCCTCCTACAGACCGGCTCAGAGAGTGGCCCAGACAGAACCAGTGAGATGGCCAGGAACAAGCAGTGAATGCCATCTTTATAAAGAGAAGGATTAGGATTGAGTGAAAGCTTTCTTTGGGAGGGCTCGGTAGCAGGGACGTGTTTAGTTTTCAACCTCCGGCCACCATGATGGCGGGGCAGGACGGATTCATTCTCATCTGACCCATCCGCTTCCGAATATTCACGTTTGAACACTGAGGACCCGAATTGAACTTGGTGTAAGTGAGTGGGTTTGGAATGAGTTGCAATGTCTGGGGGACCGTTTGGATGATGTGGAGATGCCGGCGTTGGACTGGGGTAAACACAGTAAGAAGTCTCACAACACCAGGTTAAAGTCCAACAGGTTTATTTGGTAGCCTTCGGACTTTAGACTATTTGGGACCAGTGTTTGCTTCCTGAGTGATTTTTAATCACCTCGACCATGCGTGTGACTCAGTCTCCTCACATGCTCCCTAATTGCAATGTTGGAACAACCGTCTCACTTCCAAGATCATTCCTTCATGTGGGGGCTTGTTACAGCATTGAAGCTTCCCCGGCAGTGGTTGCCCCCTGGTGGAATCTTTAGGAATCTGCAATGTCTGGAATCTGTGTTGAATTAAAGACTTGCATTTATACACTGTGCTTTGTTGGATCACCAGATATCTCAAAGGGCTTCACAGCCAATGAAGCACTTTTTGAAGTATGATCTCTGTTGGTAATACCGCAAATGTGGCAGCCAAATTATGCACAGCAAGCTCCCACAAACAGCATCCCTTTTCCAGAAGTTGATTGAGGGATGAATATCGGCCAGGGCTACAAGGATAACTTCCACTAACCCTACCCTTGTCTGGAATAGCGCCACGGGATCTCTCCCATTCAACCAGGCAAGCACAAGGGGCCTTAATTCAACATCTCACGTGAAAAACGGCACCTCTGCAAATGCAGCACTCCCTCAGTGCTGCAGTGGAGGGTCAGAGCGGATTTTTCTGCTTAAGGCCTGGGTACAGTTGCCAACTGTGATTATATTCCTGGAGGTTTCAACACACAACCTTCCCCCACCCTCCAGCCATTCGTCAGCCATCCCTGTGACGCTCTGCCTTGCTACACCGAAGGAAAAAGACTCATTACCCAGTTGGATCTCGCTTGTATTACGCTTTGACAAAGGGTCGTCTGGACTCGAAACATCAGCTCTTTTCTCTCCTCACAGATGCTGCCAGACCTGCTGAGAATTTCCAGCATTTTCTCTTTTGGATGTTGTTTGGCTGTCAGTCAGGCAGTGTTTTTTTTTGATGTGGAGATGCCGGCGTTGGACTGGGGTAAACACCGTAAGGAGTCTAACAACACCAGGTTAAAGTCCAACAGGTTTATTTGGTAGCAAACGCCAAATATGGCCAAATAGTGGCATTTGCTACCAAATAAACCTGTTGGACTTTAACCTGGTGTTGTTAGACTCCTTACGGTGTTTCTTTTTGCCATTGCCAATATTTTTATATCTGGTACAGAGGGGCGTTCAGAGAGAAACATTTGTTTTAATGTCCCAGTGATTTTTCTCCAGGGTTTCCCACAGCAGAGTCTGGAAAACTCCGCACCAATCCTAGAGGACGAGCAACCCTAGGCCCAGAGTGGGTCCCGAATCCAAAACCTAGCGAGGTGTTGGGAAGCATGTTTTCAACAAAGTCGCTCTGGGATATATTCACACAGCTCCAGGATACACAAGGAATGTTATTGTTTATTGTCAGTGTCAATATGGTTCAATTTAAGACCCATTTCTTCAGGAAGACAGATCTTTATTTCAGTTATGGCTCCATGGGAAGCGCTCTCACGTGTAGCAAGGCTTAAGTCCCTCTCCAGAGACTGGAACACAATGCTGAGAGTGTGCATCATTGTCAGAGGTGTTGTCCTTCAAATGAACCGTTAAACCAAAGTCCTGGCTGTCCATCCCGGGAGGCACGGCTGCCTCACAGCGCCAGGGACCCGAGTTCAACTCCGGCCTTGGGTGTCTGTGCGAAGTTTGTACGTTCTCTCCGTGTCTGCGTGGGTTTCTTCCAGGTGATCCGGTTTCCACCCACAGCCCAAAGATGTGCAAATTAGGTGGATTGGTCATGCTAAATTGCCCCTTAGTGTCCAAAGATGTGTAGGTTAGGGGGATTAACAGGGTGAATACATGGGTGAATACGGCCTGAGTTAGATGCTCCAGACTAGATGGACTAGATGCTCGAGTCCATGCAGACTCAATGGGCCGAATGGCCTCCTTCTGCATTATAGGGATTCTATGATTCTAATTTAATTAGATTAGGTGACCTTGTGCAGAAAACACAAAAGGTCAAACAGCTAACAATTTACAAATGGAACGAGCTGCCAGAGGCAGTAGTAGAGACAGGTACAATTTTGTCTTTTAAAAAGCATTCAGATAGTTACATGTGTAAGATGAGTATAGAGTGATTTGGGCCAAACGAGGGCAATTGGGACAAGCTTAGTTGTTAAAAAATAAGGGCGGCATGGACAAGTTGGGCCGAAGGGCCTGTTTCCATGCTGTAAACCTCTATGACTCAATGACAAGAACATGTCAGAGTGTCCCAGCTGGAGTATGCCACCTCACAGGACATAGCTATGTTCATGGTTCCTCATGCAACAATCTCCTTCTCCTGAGTTCCCCCCACTCCACACCCCAGCAGGCTATGTGCCCACATTCTATAATCCGATAGCTGGTCACAGTGCTCGACTCATGGAGGCCCAAGAACAGGCTTCAGCACCTTATGGTGTGTGGTGCGTGAATTCACGGTGCACATTCCAGGGCTTTGAAGAGGAAAGGAATGTGGGAATAAGAGACAGTAGCTTGTACGGGCAGAGGGGTACAGGAGTAACAACTGCAGATTTGGAAGAGAGGGGAAATGATCCAAAATGCAAGAACCATTGACCGAACACCAAATGGTGCCGAGAAAGAGTGACAGAGGGCCCTGGAGAAAATATCCACCACACACCCTTCCCAATCCGCAAATTGGGAAATTCCAGCAAAACGAAGGAGATTATCATTAACTTCAGGAAGCTTGGTGGAGGACATGGCACTGTCTATATCAATGGGGATGAAGTAGAAATGGTCGAGAGCTTCAAGTTTTTAGGCATCCGGATCACCAAAAACCTGTCCTGGTCTCCCCATGCCAACACTATAGTTAAGAAATCCCACCAATGCCTCTACTTTCTCAGAAGACTAAGGAAATTCGGCATGTCAGCTATGATTCTCACCAACATTTACAGATGCACCATAAAAAGCATTCTTTCTGGTTGTATCACAGCTTGGTATGGCTCCTGCTCTGTCCAAGACAGCAAGGAACTACAAAATGTCGTGAATGTAGCCCAGTCCATCACACAAGCCAGCCTCCCATCCATTGACTCTGTCTACACTTCCCACTGCCTCGGAAAAGCAGCCAACATAATTGAGGACCCCACGCACCCCAGACAATCTCTCTTCCACCTTCTTCCGTTGGGGAAAAAGATACAAAAGTCTGAGGTCACGTCCCAACCAACTCAAGAACAGCTTCTTCCCTGCTGCTGTCAGACTTTTGAATGGACCTACCCCGCAATAAGTTGATCTTTCTCTACACCCTAGCTATGACTGTAACACTACATTCTGCACTCTCTCTTTTCCTTCTCTATGAACAGTATGCTTTGTCTGTATAGCGCGCAAGAAACAATACTTTTCACTGTTTACTAATACATGTGACAATAATAAATCAAATCAAATCAAAAAATTAACTGAGGGCCTGGCTTACTGAGCTGGGCGGGTGCAAGCGAAGGGTTAAATATCTGTGATTTCTTGAAGGATTGAGGAAATTTCAAGCAACGCTTCCCAGATGTATTGGTGGTGAAATTCCACATCAGCTGAGTTTAAATGTAAATGAAATGTTATCCCTTCTGCTCCGAGCATCTGAGCCCTGCGTTAATAGGATTTAGTCAGGTTACATGTAATTATCTTTTAACATGCCATGTAAGACAACAGACAGGTGACCAAGGGAACAAGATAAGAGTTCGTCCAAAGGTTTCCATTTCTGGAGCATCTTTTATGAATTCACAATGTCCCAAAGCACCTGACAGCTAAAGAATTGCTTTTGAAACATCGCCACATCTTGTAGCGGCACGATAGCACAGTGGTTAGCACTGCTGCCTCACAGTGCCAGGGACCCGGGTTCGATTCCCGGCTTGGGTCACTGTCTGTGTGGCGTTTGCACATTCTCCCCATGTCTGCGTGGGTTTCCTCCGGGTGCTCCGGTTTCTTCCCACAGTCCAAAGATGTGCTAAATTGCTCCTTAGTGTCAGGGGGATGAGCTCGGGTAAATGCATGGGGTTATGGGGTTAGGGCCTGGGTGGGATTGTGGTCGGGGCAGACTCAATGGGCTGAATGGCCTCCTTCTGCACTGTAGGATTCTATATGATCTTATCCACGAGACTCATTTGCTGTTCCCTCAATGCTATTCTCAGGAAATTACTGAATATCCAGCTTACTTTCCTTGCTCCCACATTATCTGACATTGGAGCTAATTGGTGCACAGCAAGATCCAACAAACAATCCATTTCTGCGACTTTGGTTAAAGGATGTGTGTTTCTCAGGACACCTGGGGGAGAACTCCCTTATTATTCTTCAAAATAGTGACAACGTCTGACCCGGAAGTCAGCACCTCAGGCAGTGCAGCTCACCCTCGTTAGGTAAGTTGGCCAATTGGAAGATGAGATGCTGTCGCTCAAGACTACGTCTTCTGTCATTCAATCTCTCCTGACCTTCACCCTCGCACAGACCTTCCTGTTGTCCTTGTACTGCCTACCTCTTGCTCAAAATCTAATACACCCTTAACTTTTCCCAGCTCTGGTAACTGATGGACCTGTAATAATAAATTCTGTTTCTCTCTCCACAGATGCTGCCATAACCTGCTGAGTATTTTCAGCATTTTCTGTTTTTATTCCAGTAACAGAGCAGTCAGCACACAGTGCGTATGTGGAAGGGATGGACCTGATGAGCCAAATCATAGAATCATAGAATCCTACAGTGCAGGAAAAGGCCATTCGGCCCATCAAGTCTGCACCAGCCACAATTCCACCCAGGCCCTATCCCTCTAACCCCACTTATCTACCCTATTAATCCCCCTGACACTAAGGGGCAATTTAGCATGGCCAATCCACCTAACCTTTGGAATGTGAGAAGAAACCAGAGCACCCGGAGGAAACCCACGCAGACACGGGAAGAACGTGCAAACTCTGCACAGTGACCCAAGCCAGGAATCGAACCTGGGTCCCTGGCGCTGTGAGGCAGCAGTGCTAACCACTGTGCCACCGTGCCACCCAAAAATGGTCTTCCATCATGTGTGTGTGTGTTTTTGTGCATGTGAGTGTGTGCTCACACACTAAGGAGCAATTTAGCACATCTTTGGACTGTGGGAAGAAACCGGAGCACCCGGAGGAAACCCACGCAGACATGGGGAGAATGTGCAAACTCCACACAGACAGTGATCCGAGCCAGGAATCGAACCCGGGTCCCACATTATGTTTCCATTATGTTTCTCTTGTGCCACCATACTAATACATGAAAAATACATACACACGCACACCCACACAAACACGCATGCAGACATATACACACACATGCACGTGCGCAAGCATATACGCACACATACACAGGCATACATAAACACACACATGCACACACATGAGCACACACTCACATGCACAAAAACACACACACGTACGCACATGCACACACATACACAATGTGAGACTACATAAGGCCAGAAGTGGTGAGGGGGTTCTACTAGGGTACCAGAAGAATGGAGTCTTCTTTTGTGTTGGTGCTTCTAATAATGTTACGAGAGCAGTCTAACAGTGGCAGTTATGTATAGCTGGTTGTGCTGTATTGATAATTCACAAAATTACACTGCCCTAGAGAGCGTTAGTTAATTGTCAGAACATAAGCCACTTGCAAAAATCTGGAGAACAAGACATCTAAGTTTGAACCATTTCAGTGAATTCGCATTGCACCATTTATTTTCCTCATGTGAATGTGACCTTCTGGGGGATTTCTTTTATACAGAAACTCAAACAAGAAACACATAATATTAGTAACTACAGTTCAATATATTTCAATATTCAGGATACCCCAGCAGAAGTTGGGTGACGGTATGTACAATATTTACAAAGGTTTTACATTCCAATGCTTTTCAACTCCTTTCAGTTAATATCACATCATCACAGAATGCATTCCGAAAACAACAGGATGAGGCGGGATAGGGTTGACACTGTTTGGAAGCTGCAATGAATCGAGGGAGGACTCCTGATACCTGAGTGCAGCACCAACCATTGTACTGGTGTCCATCAACTTTCCCATCCGAACAGATGTCGTCAGCTATAGTCCAGTTCGGGCTATAGTTCATGTTTAGCACAAGCATCACCTGGCTATGGGTTTGTGGAATTTTACCCAATTCCCCTACCACTGGAATCCAGGCACGTGATGGGTCTGCCTGGAATCGATTTAGACCTAGGGCTCAACAAGCATGGTCTAGCTGACAAAAATCCTGTCCCCAGTGTAAAGAGAACTCCCTCCCCTGCCCACCGTGAGTTCCAAACCGAGTCTGATAGGGGAAGGACTGTGCTTCATATATAGGAGCTTCTTATTGAATATCCTCGGTCTGGCATAGCTCTGAGCCCAAACTCAACCAAGAGGTCAAAGCAAGGCGCCCATCATTGACCAACCTACACTCTTCCAAGAGAGAAAGAGAGATTGGTATCACCAATCTGTTCTCAGGGGCATTGGAAAGTACAATATTCTGGTAAAATGTGCCACCTTTATACTCAGTGTATATGGTTCCCTTCATCAAAGCAATTCTGATTTTGAGATGTGAGAAGTTATTTGGATCTCAGGGGAAGATTATCCAATTTCCACTGTAACCCATAAAATGAGAAGTGTATAGAAGTTGACCAGTGGAATTGGGAATTTTCAATAGGGAACAAGCCTTCAAATTATAATCTTCTTGCTAATATTTAGTCCTTACAGATTGCCATAATCTTACTGCAGCCCTGGAGGAGTGTACCCATTTCTTTGAGTGCAGCCCATTCCCCCATCAGTTGCCCACTTCAACACATATTAAAGACCATTCTGGGTTTCCTTCCCTTTCTGAGTCTAGGTGATGGTCCATTTGCATTAATCACTAATTGATACTCGCTCACGCTCTTCCATTCCTAAAGAGGTTCATCTGATGTCATTTTCAGGAAATAAAAACATAATTTAAAATCTTGAAAATCTCCAGCAACAATTTGAACTTCAAATACTGAGCTTCCACCTTTGCAATTACTCGTTTCTGTGCCAGAGAGGGCACTCGGCAGTAATTAACATTGAACACATCATTACAATGAGGCTTAGAGGGAAGTGAGAAAGATTTGACTTCCTGTGGCCAGTTTAGTTTGTTATTACTGTGCAACTACAGCTGTTTCACACCAGTCAATGCATCCAATCGTGAGACAGGCAGCAAAATGCCTTTCCGGCAATGCTTGCGGCTGCAGACTGACGCCACTTTTAGCTGCACGTTTGCCTCTCACCAGCCAGTTGCCGTAGCAACATTGGTGCATAAATAATAATGGGAGCCATAAGCCTCGCCATTATTTTGATGGAAAAATCTGGCCCATTATTGGTTGGACAACATGTCTTTTAGGTTTAGATTGCATTGTGATCGAGTTACAGAATTATTGAAGCATTTTAGCGATTTGGACCCACAGCACACAAGCTCTGGAGAGAGTCAAGAGTCTTTAGTTTGTGTCACACGGTAAGGATGAAGAATTGAGGCTGATCACAACATTTTCTAAATTGCTATAAATTTATTCAGGGGTTGTGGAGATGGTCGAGAGCTTCAAGGTGTCCAGATCACCAACAATCTGTCCTGGTCCCTCCACGCCGACACTACAGTTAAGAAAGCCTACCAATGCCTCTACTTTCTCAGGAGGCTAAGGAAATTTGGCATATCCACTACGACTCTCACCAGCTTTTACAAATGTACCATAGAAAGCATCCTATCTGGTTGTATGACAGCTTGGTAAGGCTCCTGCTCTGTCCAAGACCGCAAGAAACTACAAAGGATTGTAAATGTAGCTCAGTCCCTCACGCAAACCAGCCTCCCATTCAATGACTCTGTCTACACCTCCCACTGCCTCGGAAAAGCAGCCAGCGTAATTAAGGATCCCACGCATCCCGGACATACGCTCTTCCATACTCTTTTGTCAGGAAAGATGTACAAATGTCTGGAAACATGTACAGACTGACTCAAGAACAGCTTCTTCCCTGCTGCCATCAGACTTTTGAATGGACCTACCTTATATTACGTTGATCTCTCTCTACACCCTCGCTATGACTGTAACACTACATTCTGCACCCTCTCCTTTCCTTCTCCCCTATGTACTCTATGAATGGTATGTTTTGCCTGTATAGCGTGCAAGAAACAATACTTTTCATTGCATCCCAGAAAAGTGACAATAATAAATCAAATTAAAGAAGAAAATGAACTGTAACCCATGGAGACAACCAGCGAGTATTATTCACCAGTCAGAGTGCTGTCAGCAGGTCACACATTTGTACACACCAATCCCAGATTGAGAAACTACCAGCATTTTTGCTTGCATCCTGTTCTGTATCCACAACTCCACTACTGACCATTCCCAGAATAACAAACCCAATACTGGGAAGCAATTCACCTGCTGGGGTTTTCTCAGGGTTAAAACATAATAGTCAACACTACACATATAAACAAAGCAGGGTCTCACCTCATCTAGGTCGCCCCTTTAACATAGCAACATGGAAACATAGAAAATAGGAACAGGAGGAGGCCTGTTCCGCTATTCATCACGATCATGGCTGCTCGTCCAACTCAATAGCCTAATCCTGCTTTCTCCCCATAACCTTTGATCCCATTCGCCCCAAGTGCTCTATCCAGCCGCCTCTTGATCACATTCAATGTTTTGGTATCAATTACTTCCTGTGGTAATGAATTCCACAGGCTCACCACTCTTTGGATGAAGAAATATCTCCTCACCTCTGTCCTAAATGGTCTACCCTGAATCCTCAGACTGTGACCCCTGGTTCTGGACTCCCCCACCATCGGGAACATCCTCCCTGCATCTACCCTGTCTAATCCTGTTAGAATTTTATAAGTCTCTATGAGATCCCCCCCATCATTCGCCTGAACTCCAGTGAAAACAATCCTAACCTAGTCAATCTCTCCTCATACGTCAGTCCTGCTATCCCCGGAATCAGCCTGGTAAACCTTTAATTTGGATTTAGACAAATAATACTATAAATACAGGATGACGGTACCTCATAATCAGGCTCAGTTGATAGAACGCTTGCCTCTAGATCACAAGGTTCAAGGTTCAAGTCCCACTCTCGAGCTAAAGCAGGAAAATCAAGTGCGGTATGGGAGTGCAGCATTTTCTAAGATGCTGGCTTTTGCCAAAGATATTAAACTGAGGCCCCCCACTCCCTCCCCCTCCCCCCTTCCCTCCCCCCTTCCCTCACCCCTCCCTCCTTCCCTCACCCCTCTCCCCCTTCCCTCACCCCTCCCTCCCCTCGTCCGTCTTCTTGTTTGAGTGGATGTGTCACCATTCTGAAATAGACCAGGGGAGCTATCGCCAGTGTCCTGGTCAAATATTTATCCCTCAGCACAAATGATCTGGTCTGAATCACATTGGTGTTTTTGGCAGTTTGCCGTGTGCCAATTGGCGTTACAGCAGTGAATACATATCAAAGAAGGACTTCATCGGTCGCAAAGTGTTTTGGGAGGTCCAATGGTTATGAAAATTAAACGCGAGTCTTTTTTGCTACCCTTCGGGCAGAACCATTGCTCACAACCTCCAGGACAAGGCTACGGACAAAGTATTCCTCTCTCAGGTTGCTATCATTCGGTCAGCTATCCATCAGTGACTGGGCAGAGTCAGGGGCCAGTAACAGTGATGCGGCAGGATGCACGCACATGATGTTGTTGCCCAGCAGGATGGTGCCCTCTCACCCCTTTCTGCCAGTCCGCTTTGATACTTATAGGCAGAGACTGGCTGCCTGAATGCCACAAGAGGTGCAACAGACCCATCTGAGGAATCTTAACTCCTACAAGATAAGGTAGGAGTTGGCCGGGGTGGGGGGGGTGGGGGAGGGGGCGTGGGTGGACATGACAGCAGCCATGATCTCAAGATCCCTACCAATATGTTAGCTCTTTGGAGGACCAGAGTAAAGATGGCCACCATCTCTCTTTTTCCAGCAGTGCCACCAGTAATGGTGGCCACTGCTGGGACTGCAGCATTCCCCAACACCCAGGGACCGATGGAGCCAAGACTTGATCTGGTCAAGGCTGGGCTGATAAGACCTGGGGAAGAGTGGGGAGTACAGGGCCAAGCTCAACAGGGCAGGTGAGGAGCGGAAACACATGGGAGGAGGAATACCTTGGGGAGGGCAGGGGGGGTCCTCCAATGGGCAAAGGGTAACTGAACAGAAGGCGTTTCCATGGCCTGGAAACCATGCTGCCAGATTTCACTTGGTGACCAGGAGACACGGCGTTAACCTTCCCCCACATGGGAAAAATCCCAGCAGTGACAAGAAGAAGCTATTAATTGGCCATGTAATGGCTTCAATTAGCGCCTGGGCCTTCAAAACCTTTTCCCCCAGTACTCAGAGACCATGGACACCCATTGTACATGAGAATAATTCTCACTGAGCGTTAATGATGTGGTATTAAACAGGAATCATTATTATTTTGGTGAAAAGTCAGGCATGATGTGAAGACACTTTGGCGACACATTGAGGGATCATAACAACCTAACGGAGCGAGATCAGCCATTTTATATCCCATTGAAATCAGTATCGGGCCGGGTACAATCAAATCAATTCCTCTCCTCACCGATGGAGTTTAAATTGACCCTCCAGTGACCCCAAAACGCTTGGATTGTCAGAAGGTTGGAAATGAAGTGTTCAGCTGAAATAAGGGCCAAGAATTTGGATTGGAGCCCAGTTCCATAGGGATTCCAGCCCATTTACATTGGGAACCTAGATGCCAATGTGGGGGCCTGAGTAAGTAAATTGGGGGAGGGGGGGGGAGGGGGTGCGGTGGAAGGGTAGGAGGTGGTAGGGAGAGTGGGAGGTTATAGGGAGAGTGCAGTGTGAATAGATCCTCAAGGCTACATTCTCCCCATGTCTAGAAAGAACATCCCAAGGAGTTTCCTTGGGCAATTCTGCCCATATTACATCCCAGAATCACCCGCTCAGCCCTAACAACAGGTAAAAGTACTCTGAGGGCTCCAAATCTTTACGATGGACACAGCAATCATCATTCATAAGGCAGACTGTTTACACTAAGGAAATCATTCGCTGAACCGCGGCAACGTTGGTGCAGCAGGTTGGTGCACTGGCATCAAGCCAACTCAGTAAGAAGTCTCACAACACCAGGTTAAAGTCCAACAGGTTTATTTGGCAGCACTAGCTTTCAGAGCCTCAAGTTCCTTCTTTAGGTGAGTGTTGTGAGACTTCTTACTGTGCTTACCCCAGTCCAACGCCGGCATCTCCACATCATTCCTGCCAACTATTCAGAGCAAATTCTCATAGAAATCATAGAAACCCTACAGTGCAGAAAGAGGCTATTTGGCCCATCGAGTCTGCACCGACCACAACCCCACCCAAGCCCTACCCCCATATCCCTACATATTTACCCGCCAATCCCTCTAACCTACGCATCTCAGGACACTAAGGGGCAATTTTAGCATAGCCAATCAACCTAACCCGCACATCTTTGGACTGTGGGAGGAAACCGGAGCACCCGGAGGAAACCCACGCAGACACGAGGAGAATGTGCAAACTCCACACAGACAGTGACCTAAGCCGGGAATCGAACCCAGGTCCCTGGAGCTGTGAAGCAACAGTGCTAACCACTGTGCTACCGTGCCGCCCCAGTCCAATTCTATTGGAGGACCCTTGCAATGACGATGCCCCCAGTCAAAAAGAATGATCCCACTCCGGGGGACTTGAGACAGAGCCGGTGCCGGCAGACTAGGGCTGAATGGGCAACTTGGGTATTCCCCACAAATCTTCGGGGTGGTGAGCTTTTAACTCATTCATTCCCGTCCAATATGTGGCTCTCACCAAGTGGAACTTAGGGATTTCTCAAACCTACTGGGGGTAACATAGCTGGGAGACAGGACTTTGCAACACAACCTACTTGATCGTATTTTGTACCATCACAAAACTGAACATCCTCCACCTTCTTTTGAGTTAGTTATTCCATAATACGTAATAGTGTGCAGAATAATGAAAGGAGAACAGAAACCAGGGTTATTTCAATACACAAAATCTACTTGAATTCAAATGCTTTATATATAGATCAATGAATACCTGGGAGTGGGTAGCACGGTGGCACAGTGATTAGCACTGCTGCCTCACAGCGCCAGGGACCCGGGCTCGATTCCGGCTTGGGTCGCTGTCTGTGTGGAGTTTGCACATTCTCCCCGTGTCTGCGTGGGTTTCCTCCGGGTGCTCTGGTTTCCTACCGCAGTCCAAAGATGTGCAGGTTAGGTGGACTGGCCATTCTAAATTGGCCCTTAGAGTCAAGGGGACTAGCTAGTGTAAATGCATGGGGTTAGGGGGATAGGGCCCGGGTGGGATTGTGGTCGGTGAAGACTCAATGGGCCGAATGGCCTCCTTCTGCACTGTAGGACTCTACGATATACAAATCTATGATAGATCAATGAATACCTGGGAGTCGGCGGCATGGTGACAGAGTGGTTAGCACCGCTGCCTCACAGAGCCAGGGAACCGGGCTCGATCCAGCCTTGGGTCACTGTATGTATGAAGTTTGCACGTTCTCCCCGTGTCTGTGTGGGTTTCCTCCTACAGCCCAAAGACATGCAGGTTAGGTGGATTGGCCATGGTAAATTAGCCCTCTGTGTGTGTGTGTGTGTGTGCCCTGTGATGGACCTGTGTCCCATCCTGGGTGTACCCTGCCTAACTCCTGGTGTCTGTTGGGCCAGGCTTCAACTCCCCACGATCCTGAATTGGAGTAAGCCTTGAAGTGAAGTGAATAGCTGGGAGTGAGTTACGGACTGAAATCTCATCAAGGGACTCAAATAATTTATGTATCGGATAATAGATATCTTGAAATGAGTTATAGACTGGAATGCAATCGAAGGGTTCAGATGGTTTATATAATGGATACCTGGGAGTGGGTTACAGGCTCAGGACTTCATTGAAGTGTTTGGATGGGTTATCCGTAGAATAATGGAGACCCGGGAGTTGTAGGCTGGACCCAAGGTTGCGTTGTTAGGCATCATTACCAAGTACACAATATCCATGCTGAGACAGGGACGATTGCGATACCAGTGGGCTACCAGGAACCGGGGAAGGTCTCTTTGGAAAAGGCATCACCCTTTAGAAAAACAAAGATGATATGGACACACTGGGATCAAACAAAAGACCGAAAGCATGGTGAAAACACAACTTAGCGCAACTCTAAAAAACTCAGCCTTTGAGGTTCCTCTCTTTCTACAGAAGCAGTCTTCTTGAAATAAAAAACGTAGCACATCTCAAAACCAGAGCCTGCAATGCCAAACAGTGTTGTGTTTTGTGTCAACCCAATTACTCATTCCAGTGCCGTCAAGATGGCTGCCGTGAAACAAGTGTCTGCTGAGCCAGGGAGGGTGAATGGATGCTGTTAACTGGATCAAACTCCCAGCAGGGTCATTGCTTCACCCTCAGATTGATGGTTTATGGAACTAAATGCTGTAACATGAACTCAGCTGAAACATTTTTTAAAAAATGGACAAATTTCTAATTGTACACAGCGTGTGGATTGCAAAGAAAAGATTCTGAATTGGGCCTACGCGTGAGCCATCGATGAGCTGGATGGGCTGAATAGCCTTGTATTTTTATCATAAAGGTGCTCATTGTAAGCCTGTTCTACAAACAATGAATCAATAGTTATTGAGGATGTAGGGTTTGTCAAGAATGTCCAACTAAGACTAATTCTGGAACATCCAAGTACATTCTTTGAACACATTGAAGAAATCAAAAGGGGGGGAAAAAATAATAAAACCTACCATAATCCACCAGTGTTTCACTTTGGTGTAACTCCAAATGAATGATTATAGATTATACTTACATAACAAGTCAATATAACAACAACAAATTGTTAAAAAAAAACACATCTGTCAAGAGTAACCTCTGTAAAAATCAAACAGAGGGAGGCCTGGAGGTGAAGCCAGGGCCAATGTTGTGTAACTTTTGCCTCCATTAAACAGTCTTGTGGGGGGGGGGGGCGGGGTACTGCATCGTAAAAGACTGCAGAGATATAAAGAGCTAAAAGTTTGTGTACAAAGTTTAGAACTTTTCAGTCGACATCTCGTCTTGCATTGCTTTTGACTGCTCGCTCTTCATCTCTTTGGGCCTCTCCTCTTCCGCCATCTTGCCTTGCCCCTCACTGGACACCGTTCCTAACACTTTGGCGCTGTGCTCCTGCGCTTTCGCCCGCAGAGCGGCTATGCTGCTCTCCCGCAGTTCCTCTTTAGAAATGGCCGTCTTGGACTCCTTGCTCTTGACTTCTCGCTCGATGTCCTCTTGGCCGGGCTGACTGCCGTGCTCGGCTTCCACTTTCCTCACCACCTCAGATGCCTCGAGGGACTTTTTGTGCATTCCTAGAAAGAATTGTTGGTACTCGGTTTTAGAAAATCGTCTGGTCATTGGTAAGCCATCTTGAACTGAAAACGGTAAGCAAAGAAAGATGCCAAGATTAAACTGTAGTAGGAACCTGGGAGCTAAAGGCTTCATTTAACACAGACACTACAGGTCAGGTCAGGTCATCAGACACAAAGGTTTCACTGGAGAATTTGCTCATGTGTATAAAAGGTGCATGGTTTCCAAGACGACACCCAAACTTGGGCAACATAGGGACATATAACTCCAAATGCCTTTTGTTTTCACAAATTATCCATTATAAGTGTCACTGCTGAGACTCTTGTTCCAGCCAAGGCCTTGTTTAGCCTTCATAAATGGTTAATGAGGAGATAGACCAAAAGCCGGAAAATCCCACCCAAGTCAACGGACCCTTGCGTGGTCCATCCCACCCGCTACGATTCCCTTGGTGGGCAGGATGGGAAAATTCCACCCTCTGTCTTCAGATAGGGTTTATCCAGGCAGCGCAAGCTATTGATTGTAGATAGGAACATTCTGGATTTAGCTCGAAACTGATAAACCCTAATATTGCTGCAAAGGCGACAGGTCTCACTGAAGCTTTTCATCTTGCACTCATCAGGATAAACACAAGAATACCAAATTTCAAATGAGCACAATTTGAAATTTGAAAAAAAAGAATGAAAACATTATTTCAAGGTGGCGTTGGAGCGAGGCGACTTCTTGCAAGCTGTGCCCAGCGTACCTTCTAATTCTATCTTTTACTCTCATCCTATGCTTCTAAAACTTCATTCTAACTCTTTTAAACTCTATAATCATGCTCTAATTCAATCTCTTACAGATTTGGCACTGACCTTTCTCTACACCCTAGCTCTGACTGTAACACTACATTCTGCACTCTCTCCTTTCCTTCTCTATGAACGGTATGCTTTGACTGTATAGCGCGCAAGAAACAATACTTTTCACTGTATACTAAAACATGTGACAGTAATAAATCAAATCAAAAATTTTGGCATTCTTGTGTTTGTCCCGGTGGATTGTACGATGAAAAGTTGCAATAATATGTCTTCCAGCAATATTATAGTTCAGTACCTCTAAGCAACTGGCTGATAAACTCTCCTCTAAATTGAATGAGTGGGAGTCACTGTTCATTTTGATACCACTGAATATAAGGTGAAAAATGACTCCATACTTGTCCAGTAATTATCTGTTCTGCGGGTTATTTTCTGTCAGAACAACAAAACCTTCTCTAAGATAAAAAATGGCTCAACAGTGATCGAGGGGAAAGTATTAATTCCACCAAACACTGTGGGGCAGAAATTGCTTTGGCCCATTTTCTGATGTATAACTAATGGATTGAATGTTTTTTTTATTCTTGTTTCCAAAAAACCATTCAAGCATTTTCAGTGGTAACAAAATTAGTGGAGGAGTTGTTTGGAGATCTCCGTCAACAGTGATGTCGTTGCCTCAGGTGAAAAATATAATGCAGCAGTGGAATCCCAAAGAAGGGAAATGATATTTAACTCCTGATGTTTGTCAGATTTCACACAAGGCCATCGTATGGACAATCCTCTCCACTGAGGTAACTTTAAGGAAGTTAAAACTAGAGGACACAGCCTCAAAATAAAGGGGGGTCGGTTTAAGACAGAGTTGAGGAGGAACTTCTTCTCCCAGAGGGTGGTGAATCTCTGGAATTCTCTGCCCACTGAGGTGGTGGAGGCTACCTCGCTGAATATGTTTAAAGCGCGGATGGACGGATTCCTGAGCGGTAAGGGAATTAAGGGTTATGGGGATCAGGCGGGTAAGTGGTACTGATCCACGTCAGATCAGCCATGATCTTATTGAATGGCGGGGCAGGCTCGAGGGGCTAGATGGCCTACTCCTGCTCCTATTTCTTATGTTCTTATGTTCTTATGTTCTTTTGATTGTGTCTCGAGCACTGGATTGCAAATGGCTCTTCTCAATTTGTTGGAAATTGGGAAACCCTTGTGATTAACGTCCCTGACCGCCTGGTGGGCGTGACTCTGATGAAGGCTGGTGGGTTTCTACAGGAAAGGTGAGGAAGGGTTGGTTAATGGAAGTGCACAGGAAGCAAAGGAAATCCAAAATGGAAGATGACTTGTGTTGGAGCACATGCTTTAGCAAAATTCTTTAATTCACAACAGTTCAAATATACACAAGCAAACAAGACACAGAGCAAACCGTAGAATGTGAATGATGCTTCATAAAATTTATAACTGAAAGAAAATACAGAAGAATTCCATGTCCATCAAGCTGAGGTTTATCAGGGTTGCGAAAGGCTCACATTTCTACAAACACGCACACAAACATACGGCCTCCCGAGCCTGCTCCGCCACTCGATAAAACTTGGCTGATCTGGCTGTGGTCTCAACCCCGGGGTGGCACGGTGGTACAGTAGTTAGTACTGCTGCCTCACAGTGCCAGGGACCTGGGTTCGATTCCAGCCTCGGGTCACTGTCTGTGCGGAGTCAGCACATTCTCCCCATGTCTGCATGGGTTTCCTCCGGGTGCTCCGGTTTCCTCCCACAGTCCAAAGATGGGTGGGTTAGGTTGATTGGCCATGCAAAATTGCCCCTTAGTGTCAGTGGATTAGCAGGGGTTGCGGGAATAGTTCCTGGGTGGGACTGTAGTCGGTGCAGACTCGGTGGACCGAAAGGCCTCCCTCTGCATTGTAAAGATTTTATGATTCTAGCCCATCTCCGACAACCTTTCACTCCCTTCCTTATCAAGAATCTACCCTGCTCTTCCTTAAAAATATTCAAACACTCCACCACCTTTTGAGGAAGAGAGTTCCAAAGACTCATCACCATCTGAGAGATAGAATTTCTCCTCATCTCTGTCTTCTGAAATGGGTGATCCCTTATTTTTAAATGGTGACCTCCTAGATCTCCCAAAAGAGGAAACCTCCTTTCCATGTCCACCCTGTCAAATCCCCTCAGATTCTTTTTTTTTCAATGGTTTAGTTTAGTTTTTAAATAGTTTTTTTTGCACCCATTGTCAGCACATTCAGTCCTTTGAGTAAAATCTCCTCCACTCTGTCCCAAACTCATGCCTAAATCCAACCCAAAAGCAACATCCCTTCCACTTCAATGACTGTCTTTCTTCTAAACTATTGGAGTGAAACATAGGGCAAGTTTTCATAGATGATGGGTCCCCCCCCACATTCTCCACCTCCCTTCCCCCAGTGGGGTGGCAGTGCCATAGAGGTATTGTCATTGGACTAATCCAGAGACCCATGGTAATGCTCTGGGGGCCCAGATTCAATACAGAGAATTAAAACGAGGCCTTAGTTAGAATTTGTTGTCAATTAGTATTGAGTCACATTGCTTACGATGCAATGGGCTCCTTCTGCCTAGAATTGGGATTCTGTTGATCCAATCTCATTTCTTATTGAACCTTACAGAAGGAAGATTCATTTTATTGATCGCGGTTGGATTGGAAACTGTTTGAAAGTTGAGTGTTTCAAATTATTTTCAAGCCCAGTTGAAACCTGGTTATTTATTTCCCCGACTTGAGATGTTTGACTAAACCTGAGCCAAAAAAAGGATGACAACAGAAAATGTTCAGTTTGTGAATATTGGTTCTCACCCCTGAGTGATGAGGAAAGTGTCATATTCTCACTTCAGGCAAACCCTCCTAGGTTGACTGGATGCAGAGTAAAACCCTCCCTACTCTATCTCAATCTCACTCTCACTCTAGAGTGCAGAAGGGAACCACTCAGCCCATCAAATCCATGCTAGAGCAATCCAGTCAGCCCCATTGCCCCAATCTATCCTTGGAGCCCTGCAAGTTTCTTCCCCTCAAGCATCCATCCAATTTCCTTTTGAATTAATCATCACGACCTCAGAACAGTTACCTTCCAACCCCACCCCCCTAAAAGGCCTATGTCATGTGCGATGCCATTTCCTTTCCCACAGCAACCATCTTGGGAATGAGATGGTCAGTTAGGGACAACCCCGCGCTGCATGTCAGGCCCCCAGAGCACTGCCCAAATCAATTTTACATTGACTCCTTTGAGAACCTCCATTAGTCTGAACCCAAAATTCAAACCCCACTGTTACCCAGAGTGTGTTCATTTTAAGAACACTGGGAGTCGCCTTCATGTACAAAGTGAAAGGTTGCATCAACATCTTGTTCTGCCCAGTTAACAATCTGAGTTTGTGAGGAGCCTTGATGAAGTAAATCAGGAGAAATATTGTTTCCATTGATCCATTGGAGGCCC
The DNA here is from genome assembly GCF_964213995.1 of Mustelus asterias. Lineage (NCBI taxonomy): Eukaryota > Metazoa > Chordata > Chondrichthyes > Carcharhiniformes > Triakidae > Mustelus > Mustelus asterias. Next base: position 79,273,143 of record NC_135818.1, read on the forward strand.
ATTAACCGGGCGGCACGATGGCACAGTGGTTAGCACTGCTGCCTCACAGCGCCAGGGACACGGGTTCAATTCCTGGCTTGGGTCACTGCCTGTGTGGAGTTTTCACATTCTCCCCATGTCTGTGTGAGTTTCCTCCGGGTGCTCTGGTTTCCTCCCACAGTCCGAAAGATGTGCTGGTTAGGTGCATCGGCCATGCTAAATTCTCCCTCAGTGTACCCGAACAGGCGCCAGAGTGTAGCGACTAGAGGATTTTCACAGTAACTTCATTGCAGTGTTAATGTAAGCCTACTTGTGACACTAACAAATAAACTTATAAAACATGGATTTAGGATAATTGGCAAAGGAACTAACCGGGAGGAGAATCTTTATGATTCAGCGAGTTGTTATGATCTGGAGCTCACTGCCTGAAATGGAGGTGGAAGCAGATTTAATAGCAACCTGCAAAAGGGAATTGCTAAGTATTTGAAAAAGACGATGATAAATGGGGAAGGACGTGGGGCTAACTAGATTGCTCTTTCAAAGAGCTGGCAATGACACGATGGACCTCCTTCTGAGTTGCCCTACATTACCTGTTGCAGCTAAATCCATTAGCCAAGCCAGTCCCCATTTCCGTATTGTGTGTGTTTTTATAAAACCCTCTGTTTCCACATCAACGTGTCTCAAGCAGTGGAAAAATAAACAATTACCCAGAAGCCACGGAGCGCAGGATTCCATGATCCCATCTTTTGCTGACTTCAGGATGGATTCCGGCAGTGGTATGGAGTGCCGCACCATCGCTCCATACAGCCCGTATTCAGCCATGACACTGCTGCGGCCCCAGCATTTCTCACGCTTCCTCCATTTTGCTCTACGATTCTGGAACCAAACCTGTTTGTGGGGAGGGGGGGAGAAGGGGTTTGGAGAGAGTTATAATCCATCTGAAGCAAGGAATCTCCTGCCTAAGGCTCAGTGTTGAACAGAACAAGAAGAATTTCCAATTATATAGCATTTGCACGAAGCAAGCAGTTTCCCAAGGTGCTTTCCGGTCAATACACAGAGTTAAATAGGCAGAGACATTAGGACAAGTGATCAGAAGGATGACTCAAGGAGATAGCGTTTAGAACAGATCATAGAATCTCTACAGTGCAGAAGGAGGCCATTTAGCCCATCGAGTCTGCACTGACCACAATCCCACCCAGGCCCTATTCCCATAACCCCACGTATTTTGCCTAACTAATCCCCCAGACACTAAGGGGCAATTTAGCATGGCCAATCAACCTAACCCACATATCTGTGGACTATGGGAGGAAACCAGAGCAACCGGAGGAAACCCATGCAGACACGGTGAGAACGTGCAGACCCCACACAGTGACCCAAGCCAGGAACCGAACCCAGGTCCCTGGCATTGTGAGGCAGGGGTGCTAACCACTGTGCCACAGTGCCGCCCAACTGAGCCACCATGCCGGGGCCACCGTAGGAGCACGGTAAAGGAGATGAGAGAAGTAGAGATCGAAGCAGAAAGGTTTCGGGAGGAAATTCCAAAACAAGGGCCCACATACCTGAACAGCCACCACTGGTGGACCAATTGAAATCGGGGGTATGTGCAAAAGGTTGGAATTGGAGAAATGTGGATAATCATGCTTGACAAATCTTTTGGAGTCCTTTGAGGATGTAACTAGTAGAGTTGACCGAGGAGACCAGTGGATATGGTTTATTTAGACTTTCAGAAGGCTTTCGACAAGGTCTCCCATAACAGGCTACTATGTAAAGTTAAAGCACACGGGATTGCAGGTAATGTCTTGAGATGGATAGAAAGTTGGTTAGCAGATAGGAAGCAAAGAGTTGGCATAAATGGGTCTTTTTCTGATTGGCAGTCAGTGACTGGTGGGGTTCCACAGGGATCTGTGCTCGGACCCCAACTGTTCACATTATATATTAATGATTTGGAAGGGGGAACTGAATATATAACCTCCAAATTTGCAGATGATACAAAGTTGGGTGGGAGGGTGAGCTGTGAAGAGGATGCTTCAGCGTGATTTGGACAGGCTGAGTGTGACGTTATCCACTTTGGTAGCAATAATAGGAAGACAGATTATTACTTGAATGGATGTAAATTGAGAGAGGTGGATATTCAACGAGACCTTGGTGTCCTCGTGTATCAGACGCTGAAAGTTAGCACGCAGGTACAGCAGGCAGTAAAGAAGGCAAATGGTATGTTGGCCTTCATAGCGAGAGGATTTGAGTATAGGGATAGAGATGTTTTGCTGCAATTGTATAGGACATTGGCAAGGCCACACCTGGAGTATTAAATGCAGTTTTGGTGTACTTATCTGATGAAGGATGTCCTTGCTGTAGACAGAGTCCAGCAAAGGTTTACCAGGCTGATTCCTCAGATGGGAGGTCTGTCACATGAGGAGAGACTAAGTTGGTTAGGATTATAGTCACTGGAGTTTAGAAGAGTAGGAGGAGATTTCATAGAAACTTATAACATTCTAACAGGTTAAACAGGGTAGATTCAGAAACAATGTTCCCAATGGTGGGGGAGCCCAGAACTAGGGGTCATAGTTTGAGGATAAGGGGTAAACCTTTTAGGACTGAGGTGAGGGGAAATTTCTTCATCAAGAGGCTGGTGAATATGTGGAATTCACTGCCACAGAAAGTAGCTGAGGCCAAAATATTATGCGATAAGAAAACGTTATGTGATAAGAAAAAAATAGATATAGTTCTAGGGGCTAAAGGGATCAAGAGATTTGGGGAGAAGGGGGGCATCAGGCTATTGAATTCGATGATCAACCATGTTCAAAATGAATGGCGGAGCAGGATCGAAGGGCTGAATGGCCTACTCCTGCTTCTAGTTTCTATGTTTCCATGTTAATCTCGGAGGGTTGTGGGGTTGAAGGACATTAGAGAGATGGAAAAGGGCAAGGTAATGGAGGAATTTGGAAACAAGGATGAGAATTTCAAAATTGAGGCGATGAGCCAATTTAGTTGGTGACACCATATTTTAAGATATTCTATGAGTTCATAGTGAAGCAAAGTGCAAGCTACCAGAGCATGGGAAATTAGTTCTGCCACTCCTCCAAGTTTGGTATCATTGGTAAATTTAGAAATTTTATTCTGTATTCCAGATATGACAAAAAGCACTGACTCTTCCTATTACAATTTTATCAGCACATTTTGTTTGTTTCATAGAATCCCTACATTACAGAAGGAGGCCATTCGGCCCATTGAGTTTGCACTGACCGCAGTCCCACCCAGGCGCTATTCCCGTAACCCCACACATTTACTCTGCTAATCCTTCTGACACTAGAGTCAATTTTAGCACGGCCAATTAACCTAACCCGCACACAAAATCATAGAATCCCCACAGTGCAGAAGGAGACCATTCGGCCCATCGAGTCTGCACTGACCACAATCCCACCCAGGCCCTATTCCCGTAACCCCACATATTTACCCTGCTAGTCCCCCTGGCACTAAGGGGCAATTTAGCATGGCCAATCAACCTAACCCGCACATCTTTGGACTTTGGAAGGAAACCGGAGCACCCGGAGGAAACCCATGGGGGGAACGTGCAAACTCCATACACACAGTGACCCAAGCCGGGAGTTGAACCCGGCTCCCTGGCGCTGTGAGGCAGCAGTGCTAACCACTGTGCCACCGTGCCGCCCCATTTGATTTGTAAGAGCAGAACATGACTTCCTCATTCACCAGGAACTGATTCACTTTAATACTAAATAATGTTTTATGCTGTGGTATAATATTCCTATAGTTTCATATACAGTAACTTAACTTCACATCAGGGGCAGCACGGTGAGAGATGCAACAAAGATTACAAATTCTCCCAAACGGCACTCAAACTGTGCCAGGGGATTGGCAGTAAAGCGATGTGTGCATCCAGGATTTTCAGCGAAGTTATGGCAACTGATTATAAGAACCATCCCCCTTCTCCCAATGCACCCAAAAGAGGTTCCTGATATTGGTGCTCCATATGGCAAAATTAAATTGCTCCATGGAAACTTTCGAAAGAAGCTCTTGGAATTCCATAACATCCTCGCAACTTTAGTCCATTCCAAGATGTTTACAGCCAAATCACATTTTTTTCTTTAAGTGTAGTTACTACACTTCAAGGGCGGCACAGTGATAGAGTGTTTAGCACTGCTGCCTCACAGCACCAGGGACCCAGGTTCAATTCCAGCCTCCAGTCACTGTCTGTGTGGAGTTTGCATGTTCTCCCCGTGTCTGCGTGGGTTTCCTCCGGGTGCTCCGGTTTCCTCCCACAGTCCAAAGATGTGCAAGGTTAGGTTGATTGGCCATGATAAATTGACCCTAGTGTCGGGGGATTAGCAGGATAAATGTGCGGGGTAACGGAAATAGGGTCTGGGTGAGATTGTGGTCATTACAGACTCAATGGGCCAAATGGCCTCCTTCTGTACTGTAGGAATTCTATGATTCTATGATACTCTAACACAAAAAATGCAGCAAAGAGTTTGCACACAGCATTTTCCCACATTCAGCAATAAGACTGTGGGGGGAATTTTTTCAAAAAAATTCTAAGTGTCGAATGGGGGAGAAAACGGTAAGTTTTTTCAATGAGGTTAGTAATGGGAATTTACCGCACTCTGTGCAATGCAGAAGCTGCAATGCAATTCTCGCCAGTAGGGGGGGTGGAGTCTCCGCTCGCCCTAGAAGCCGGCTGCTGAGCTCTTGAGGCGCCATTGCACATGCGCCCTGATCTCGCAGTATACTGTGTACACGCCCGTTTTTAGATATAGAATGAAGGATAAATAGTCAAGAGATCAGGAGCACATCCCTGCTTATCTATGGTGAAATAGTGCCACATTTTCCTCAGGTATGGCCTGGATTTAATTTCTCATCCTCTGACAGCACAGCACTCCCTCAGTACTGCACTGGATTTGTTCTCAGACACCTAGAGTGGCTGGTTCAGAAGAGAGAGAATGTTACCCAGATTTTCCAATTATTCTAAATGGGTTATGGGCATCGCTGGCAAGAACTTCCCTAATCGCCCTTGAACTTAAGTTTCTAAGTTTCTAAGTTTAATGGCTTGCTGGGCCACATCGGAGGGCAATTCATAGTCAAACACATTGCTGTGGATCTGGAGTCAAATGTAGGCCAGACCAGTTAGGAATGGTAGATTTCCTTCCCTATAGGATATTGGGGTGCCACAGCGATTAGCACTGCTGCCTCACAGCACCAGGGACCTGGATTCGATTCCCAGCTTGGGTCACTGTCTGTGCAGAGTCTGCACATTCTCCCCGTGTCTGCGTGGGTTTCCTCTGGGTTCTTCGGTTTCCCCCCCACAGTCCGAAAGATGTGCTGGTTCAGTGCATTGGCCGTGCCAAATTCTCCCTCAGTGTACCTGAACAAGCGCCGGAGTGTGGCGACTAGGGGATTTTCACAGTAACTTCGCTGCAGTGTTAATGTAAGCTTACTTGACACTAATAAATAAAACTTTACTTTAGTGAAGCAGATTGGTTTGATGTCAATCGATGGGGTCATCATCACTGACAGTTGGTTGCAATTCTAAACTTTATTATTCTACCAGCTGCTATGGTGGGATTTGAACCCATCTCCCCAGAGCACTAGAATACCATTACACCACTATCTCCCACTGAGGCTGACACTAAAAGGGACATTTCTACTTTGCAGTGACATGGGCTATGATACTTGGCTAAAAAAAACCCTATCGTGTTTCAAAGTTAAAAAAAAACCTAATAATTAAGCTTTTAACACCAAAATTAATTTTTGAAAGCTATCCCCAGCGATAGATTTAGTGGGAGATCAGGTTTAGATTTACTAGGATGCTACCGGGACTTGATAGTTTGAGTTATAAGGAGGGGCTGGATAGATTGGGACTTTTTTCCCTGGAGCGTCAGAGACTTTTATAGAGGTCTGTAAAATAATGAGGGGCCTAGATAAGGTAGATAGTCAACATCTTTTCCCAAAGTTAGGGGAGTCTAAAATTAGAGGGCAAGGGTTTAAGGTGAGAGGGGAGAGATACAAAATGGCTCAGAGGGGCAATTGTTTCACTCAGAGGGTGGTGAGTGTCTGGAATGAGCTGCCAGAGTTTAAAAGTTTATTTATTAGTGTCATAAGTAGGCTTACATTCACGCTGCAGTGAGGTTACGGTGAAAATCCCCTAGTCGCCACACTCCGGCGCCTGTTCAGGTACACTGAGGGAGAATTTAGCATGGCCAATTCTCGAGGTAGTAGTAGAGGCGGGTGCAATTTTGTCTTTTAAAAAGCAATTAGACAGTTATATGGGTAAGCTGGGTATCGAGGGATATGGGCCAAACGCGGGCAATTGGGACCAGCTTAATGATTAAAAACTGTGCGGCATGGACAAATTGGGCTGAAGGGCCTGTTTCCATGCTGTAAACCTCTGTGACTGCATGGTGTTGAAGTGCCAGTCAGTGCTCCTGACGGCGCGGCTTCAACAGTAAGAGATTACACAGATATCGGTGAAATGCCCGGCAAGGCAGCGCTATCTTGTTAAGCTGTTGCCGATGATGTGGGGAGGCGGTGGTTGGTGGGATGGGTGGGTGGGGGGTGGGGAGGAGTGGGGTGGGGGGGTAGGAATAAAAAAAATTGTCAAAATCATTCAAGACTCTTTTGTAATTCATGACGGCTCCTCTCCCCATCAAAGACAGCCGCTGATGAAAAATCACTTCAGCTGCAAGAGAGGCAGGCATGCAGCGACCCAGGGGGCAGCCGGAACCTGATTGAAAAATAAGTTAATTTCTGCATCAATCGATGGCACAGCTTAGCGACAGCCGCTCAAATATCACGGGAAATTAAACTAGCCTGACTCCAGGGAGAAGATGCATTGACCCTTCCTAATTACAGCCATGTAGTTATCATTTTCACCTTAACTGATCCCACCTCGCAGTCTCCCGGGGGAGAGCTACATCTTCTGATTTAACTAATTAAAATGGGAAAATTGGGTGTTAATTTTGCGGTGGAAATTTTCGGAATTACCCTGTAATGGAAATGAAATTAAATCGCTGGCAGATTGATGGTACAGGTCAGGACATAATCTTCTCCTCCTGATTGCCTGATTAAGGCTGTTATCATTTTAGAAATCACCTCGTGTCCTCGACTCCTTGATAAGTTGGATGCGAGGAATTGGTTGGTATAATTTATCACATCTCTCTCTCTCTCTCTCACTTGTATTTCAATGAGATGGCACTTGGGGGAGAGGGGAAGGGGAGAGAGTTACTGACACCTGTTTAGTGCACGTCATCTGGAGGTTCTGCTGCTCTCATTGCTGGCAATAGTGTTGAGGCCAAGGTGGGAGAGGGGTATGCCAGCAACGAGTTGGCACAAATGGGTCTTCTTCTGATTGGCAGTCAGCGACTAGTGGGGTTCCGCAGGGATCTGTGCTGGGACCCCAACTGTTCACATTATATATTAATAATTTGGAAAAGGGAACTGAATGTATTATCTCCAAATTTGCAGATGATACAAAGTTGGGTGGGAGGGTGAGCTGTGAGGAGGATGCAGAGATGCTTCAGCGTGATTTGGACAGGCTGTGGACATCTGCATGGCAGATGCAGTATAATGTAGATAAATATGAGGTTATCCACTTTGGTAGCAATAATAGGAAGACAGATTATTACCTGAATGGGTGTAAATTGGGAGAGTGGATACTCAACGAGACCTTGGAGTCCTCGTGCATCAGTCGCTGAAAGTAAGCGCGCAGGTACAACAGGCAGTAAAGAAGGCAAATGGTATGTTGGCCTTCATAGCGAGAGGATTTGAGTATAGGGATAGGGATGTTATGCTGCAATTGTACAGGGCGTTGGTGAGGTCACACCTGGAGTATTGTGTGCAGTTTTGGTGTCCTTATCTGAGGAAGGATGTCTTTGCTGGAGAGGGAGTACAGCGAAGGTTTACCAGGCTGATTTCTGGGATGGGAGGTCTGTCACATGAGGAGTGATTAAGCTGGTTAGGATTATATTCACTGGAGTTTAGAAGAACGGGAGGGGAGTTCATAGAAATTTATACAATTCTAACATGATGAGACAGGATAAATTCAGAAAGAATGTTCCCATTGGTGGGTGAGTCCAGAACTAGGGGTCATAGTTTGAGGATAAGGGGTAAACCTTTTAGGACTGAGGTGAGGAGAAATTTCTTCACCCAAAGGGTGGTGAATGTGTGGAATTCACTCCCACAGAAAGTAGTTGAGGCCAAAATGGTGTGTGATTACAAGAAGAAATTAGATATAGCTCTTGGGGCTAAAGGGATCAAGAGATGTGGGAAGGGGGGAATCAGGATATTGAATTTGATGATCAGTCATGATCAAAATGAATGCTGGAGCAGCTCGAAGGGCCGAATAGCCTATTCCTGCTTCTAGTTTCTATGTAGATCTCCATGTCCCCCTCAACTATGTGAAGCAGAGCAGACCGGGGGAATAGTTTTCATTCGTTTTTGCATAGTAAGAATATTATTCATAGAGTCATAGAATCCCTACAGTGCAGAAAGAGACCATTTGGCCCATCAAATCTGCACTGACCATAATCCCACGCAGCTGCTGTCCCTATAACCTCATGCATTTCCCCTGGCTAGTCCCCCTAACACAAAGGGGCAATCAAATCAAATCGAACCTGGGTTCCTAGTGCTGTGAGGCAGCAGTGCTAACCACTGCGCCGCCGTGCCGCCCACATTCCAAAGATGTTATGTGGATTGGCCGTGTTAAATTGACCCTTAGTATCAGGAGACTAGCTAGGGTAAATACATGGGGTTACATGGATGAGGCCTGGGTGGGATTGTGGTCAGTGCAGACTCGAAGGGCCAAATGGCCTCTTTCTGCACTGTAGGAATTCTGTGATTCTATGAAACGTCAAATCTGTTTCTCTTTCCACAGATGCCGTCAGACCTGCTGAGTTTATCCAGCATTTTATTTCAGGTTTCCAGCATCCGCAGTATTTTGCTTTCATTTTCTGTGAATGAGACACTATCAGCCCTATCCCAGGGGAACCTGGGCTCATGTTCCTCTCTGTAAACCTTGAGCACAGATACCAATGGTAACTATTTGCTGCCACTCTTAATGAGATCACCAAGCCCAGAGGCTTAGACCCCACCCGCCTCCTCAACACCATTGCACGGGAAGATGGAACGCCATTAGGCAAGATATTTGCTGTTGCCCCATGTCTTCATCAATACAAGCGTATGCTTGATGGCCTGATGAACTCCTCTCCCAGCCTGTCCTGTTCTCACTGACCAAATTATGCATGTACATAAGCACTTTAACAACTACCTAACGCAATAACAGGATATGTTCCATCTGGCTGCCAGATTGAAAGGACAACATTGAAACACATATTTTACAAAATGCCCTTCTGAGTTGGGGCGGCACTGTGGCACAGTGCTTAGCACTGCTGTCTCACAGCGCCAGGGGCCCAGGTTCGATTCCCGGCTTGGGTCGCTGTCTGATGAGGAGTTTGCACATTCTCCCTGTATCTGTGTGGGTATCCTCTGGGTGCTCTGGTTTCCTCCCATAGTCCAAAGATGTGCAGGTTAGGTGCATTGGCCATGCTAAATTGCACCTCAGTGTCAGGGGGACTAGCTAGGGTAAATGCAGGGGATTATGGGGATAGGGCCTGGGGGGGGTTTGTGGTCGGTGCAGACTCGATGGGCCAAATGGCCTCCTTCTGCACTGACAGATTCTATGTTTCTATGAAAATCACTTCATAGAATCTCTCTAATGTTGGAAGGCCTGTGTAATAAAGTCTTTGGAGACAGAAGTCCCTTCAGCAAAATCCCTTTATTTACAATTCCAACAGCAGGACACAGAGTGCTATCAGTCAGCAGTCTACCTTCGGGAGTGCCAGAGGAACTGATACTCCCAGTTAAATACAAGGAAAAGACTCCCTGATTGGCCCATCAATTGGATCCTTAATAAGGGAGTTCATATTCCAATAGGCCGATCTCAATGGCCTGATTGAAGTCATTACAACCTAGAAGGCAGAGCACTGCTCCTCCAATGGGAATGATAGATCTCCAATGGCAATATTGGATCCTCCAGCGGCAGTGTGTTGGCCCACTAGGGACATTGTGACCCCCCCCCTCCCCCCTCCCCCTCTCCACCCCCACCAACCCCAGGGGAAATCACACAAAGTCTGAAACATTAAAATGGTGTCAGGTGAGGGGGAAGTCTGGGAAACCCTGATCTAGAGAATGGCACCAGCTGAGTCTGGGAACAGGGAGTTTCCTTGTATTTAGAACGGAGACTGGAATGCAATGTTTGTGATGATAAATGTTTCTGTGTAGGTTTTGGGTGCTGACAATTAAAGGGTCCACCCTCCATCTATATAACCGTTTCAACCAACACTTTCTGTCATGATGTCCTTGGCTAAATTTAAGGATGAGACAGCGAAACCTCCCGACTTTAGTGCAGCTGTTGAGGCTCAACTTCACCAAGGCTCTCCCTCTTAAAGGGGCACACAATAGTGAGCTCCCTTTCTTAAAGGGATGTATGATGGTGAGGCTCCTTTTCTTAAAGGGGTACTTGAGGGTGAAGCTCCCTCTCTTAAAGGGGTACATAATGGTAAGGCTCCCTCTCTTAAAGAGGTACATGAGTGTGAGGTTCCCTCCCTTTAAAAGGCTTGAAGGTGTGATTTACACTCTTGAAGAAACATAGAAGGCAAACTCTCTCTTACGGAGCTGGAGAATATGGCACTCCCAGTATAAAAGATGAAAAGAGCTAGACCAGGTGCCAGGAAGCATTTATTTTCTTGGAGAACCATCAACTTCTTGAATGGGTCACCAAACAGTGTGTTAGATGTAGAAATACTGCGGTCCTTCCAAAGGGAGCTGAATGGGGCCCTCAGAAGCTAGCAGTTTTGCTACCTGCCCCTGTTGTGTCCTGGAGTTCGCTCTGTGGCCTTTGAAGGTCAGAGAGGAATTTTCTCCCTTTCCCACTAAAATTGGCCCGAGTGTTTTCATTGGTTTCTTTTATTCGCCTCTCTCGAGACACTGGGTGATGAGAGAGGGAGAAAGTCAGGATTGAGAGTCTGGGTTGATGCTGTGTGATATCTGGAAGGGACTGACAAAATAGACAAGAGGTATTTCCTGCCTTTTTTGGGGAGGAGAAATTGGAGTCCAGTGTGGTTTGGGAATTCTAGTTTCCAACATTAGGAGAAAAGAGTGTTCTGACCCCTCGCATAGATATCCCTCACGATCGCTTAGTGCAGAATAACTTGGGGACACCGAAATTGTCACTGGGGTTTGTTTGCTCACTGCTAAAATTCAACATTTCAAATCGTCTGCAACTGAGAATGAGTACCAGATTTTGTTATTTTATATTCCTTCCATATAGGGACGTGGGCAATAAAAATTATTGGCCTAGCCAGTGACGCCCATGTCCCGTGAAAGAATTCTTAAAAAGTGCATACAAAAAAAATCACGAAACAGATATCATTTGAGGATTTTCTGGTTCCCCTCTCCTCTTGTTGAGTCACCCAGCAAATGTGGGATGGTCAGCTTTGCTCCACCACTCATTATTCCGACATGATCTCACTCCAAAGCACTCGGTATGACATAAGAACATCTGAAAATGGAGCTGGAGAAGACCAAATGCTCCCCCGAGCTTACTCCCCCATTCAATACCATCATGGCTGATCCTCTGCCCTAACGCCACTTGCATGCCCACTCCCCATATCCGACAATTCCCCAAGGGACCAAAAACCTGTCTATTCCAGTCTTGGCTGTAACCGACAACGCTTTCAGATTCAGAATTCCAAAAATCCACAACCCTTTGAGTAATGAATTTTCTCCTGATTGGCCCATTCTCCTCAGACTGTTCTAGATTCCTCAGCCAGCTGAAACCACCCCACCAAACCCCTGCACCCTATCAAGCTCCTTCTTCAGAATCTTATATATTTCAATGAGATCACCTCTTATTCTTCCAAACTCCGAAAGACTACAGGCCACATTTATTCAGCCTCTCATCATAGGACAACCCTCTCATCCCAGGAACCAATCGAACAAACCTTCACTGTACTGCCTGCAATGCAAGCATATCTTCCCTTAAGGCCACCTTCCCCCATACAATCTAGTTCATGGGGTGGCCACTATCCATTTTACTGTGAGACCAAATATTCCACAGTCTTGGGAGTCACTTTTCGCTTCTATTTATGAGGCAGCATCCGATATGATGTATCAAATTTGAACAAGAATTTCACATGAATGGGGTAAATTTGTTAAGGGGTTCACACCTTCTGATGCTGATTGCAGCTTTAGTGAGTAAAGGATGTCATTCCATTTTAAATAGGGATGGATATCTGGTTCACATAATCTTCCTCACCCGAGTGCTGCCATCTCAAGTCACCTCCGAGCCCCTCTCATTCCAGCCATCCAACATCTGGAGGGGAGTTTACCAAGTTGCTGGAATGGATGGGTCTCTTCACAATGGCAAAGTAGTATTGTCGCTGGACTAGCAAGCCAGGGACCCAGGTTCAAATCCCACCACGGCAGATGGAGGAATTTGAATTCAATAAAAATCTGGGATTAGAAGTCTAATGATGACCTTGAAACCATTGTCGGAAAAACCCATCTGGTTCACTAACGTCCCTTCAGGGAAGGAAATCTGCCATCCTCTGGAGTCACATGTCTGGCCTACATGTGACTGCAGAGCCACAGCTTAACTGCTCCTCTGATCTGGCCTAGCAAGCCACTCAGTTCAAGGGCAATTAGGGATAGGAGATAAATGTTGGCCCAGCCAGTATCCCATGAAGGAATAAAGAAAAAGCACAGACTGGCTTATAGCGAAGCTAAACTAATGGATGTGCCAATCATAAAATGCAGATTGGGCTCAAGTTAACTACACTACAGCCGTAAACCCATTGGTATATCCAATGGCTCAGCATGGCAAACTTAGTGTTTTACCTTCCCCACTTATTAAGGTTTCGATGGACTGGTATTTCTTTGTGATAACAAAGCTTTCGATCTTTAGACAGCAAAGGAAGAAGGAACCTGCATTTATATAGCACCTTTCCCAACCTCAAGATATCCAATAGCATTTTCCAGATAATGAAGTACTTTTTGAAGTGTACTCCCCGTTGTAATGTGGGAAACATAGCAGCTGATTTGCATGAGGCAACTCCCACAAACAGCTGTGAAAAGAAGCAGTAGGTTATCTGTTTTAAATATTGCTCAGGGCCCATCTTGTCCTTCTCTGAAATAGAGCAGTGAGATCTTATATATCTACCCAAAAGAGCAAATCCTTCTTCCCAGAGCTCAGAAGTGGAGTTTGAAATTATGGCCTTCTGAATGAGAGGTGAGAGAGTTTTGTTTAATTCATTCATGGGATGTGGGTGTCGCTGGCTGGGCCAACATTCATTGCCCATCCCTGAGGGCATTTAAGAGTCAACCACACTGCTGTGGCTCTGGAGTCACATGTAGGCCAGAGCAGGTAAGGACGGCAGATTTCCTCCCCTAAAGGACATAAGTGAACCAGATTGGTTTTTACAACAATCGACAATGGTTTATGGTCATCATGGGGCTGCACGGTGGCACAATGGTTAGCACTGCTGCCTCCCTGCGCCAGGGACCCGGGTTCGATTCCCGGCTTGGGACACTGTCTGTGTGGAGTTTGCACATTCTCCCCGTGTCTGCGTGGGTTTCCTCCGGGTGCTCCAGTTTCCTCCCACAGTCCAAAGATGTGTGGGTTAGGTGGATTGGCCATGCTAAATTGCCCCTTAGTGTCAGGGGGACTAGCTAGGGTAAATGCATGGGGTTATGGGGATAGGGCCTGGGTGGGATTGTGGTCGGTGCAGACTCGATGAGCCAAATGGCCTCCTTCTGCACTGTAGGACTCTATGATTAGACTTTTCATTCCGGAAGTTTTACTGAATTCAAATTTCACCATCTACCGTGGTGGGATTTGAACCTGGAATAAACCCTGAAGGATTATTCTGGGTCTCTGGATTATTAGTCTAGTGACACTACCACTACACCACGGCCTCCCCAATATTCAAGGGTGACACTATAGAGAGTAGACAAGGTTAAACTTCAATAAGAATAAATATTGATTTGATGAGGGAGGGAAAAATAAGTTTTAAATATTGAGGTTGACCTGTTTATACCTCCCAGAAATCCAAACCCTGAAGATCCTGAGGGGTATTGACAGAGTGGATGCGGAGAGGATGTTTCCTCTTGTGGAAGAACCTAAAACTAGGGGGTCACTATTTAAAAATAAGAGGTCACCCAATTAAGACGAATGAGGAGAATATTTTTTCTGTGAGAGTCATGGGTCTCTGGAAATCCCTTCCTCAAAAGGCAGTGGGAGCAGAGTCTTTAAATATGTTTAAAGCAGATCTATAGATAGATTTGTGACTAACAAAGGGGTGACAGGTTATTGGGGGTAGGCAGGAATATGGAGTTGAAGATATAATCAAATCGCCATGATCTCACTGATTGGTGGAGCAGTCTGATTCCTGCTCCTAATTCATATGTTCGTATGTTCACATGTAAAAATGTAACATACATTCCATCATGCGAGAATACATACACTAAAGAGGAAAATAGGGAAAATTTAAACAGAAAATCTAATATTAGAACTCTCTTTCAAAACACCTCTGAGTCAGAAGGTCATGATTATGGCGGTACGGTGGCACAGTGGTTAGAACTACTGCCTCACAGCGCCAGGACCTGGGTTCGATTCCAGCCTCAGGTGACTGTCTGTGTGGAGTTTACACGTTCTCCCAGTGCCTGCGTGGGTTTCCTCCGGGTGCTCCGGTTTCCTCCCACAGTCTAAAGATGTGCAGGTTAGATGTGCAGATGTGACCATGCTAAATTGCCCCTTAGTGTCTCGAGATGGGGAATTAGCGGGGCAAATATGTGGAATTATCAGGATAGGGCCTGGGTAAGATGCTCTGTCAGAGACTCGATGGGCCGAATGGCCTCCTTCTGCACCATAGGGACTCTATGATTCAAGATACACTCCAGAATTTTATAGACAGATTTGTAATCAGTAAGGGAATCAAGGGGATAAGGCGGGAAAGTGGAGTTGAGGGTTATCATATCAGATCAGCCATGATCTCATTGAATGGCAGAGCAGACTCGATGGGCCGAATGGTTTACTTCTGTTCCTCCATCTTCATGGTCTTACAGAGCTGAGCACTTGAGGGCAGTACTGAGGGAGTGATGATTGCATCATCTGCACAACCATTAAACCCTAAGTACACAAAACAAACCCCAGAGGCACATCCATTCTGCTGCACATTGCACTGACTTCCCGAGCAATCAGTCTTTCAAGGAGAATGCTTCAACAACATTCAGAAGAAAACGGTACAAGATTGGACATTAAAGGCAACGTTAACTGGTACCTTGTCTTGGATGGCAAAATATGGGGCATATTGAATACAGCAAGGAGTATTTGTGATCTAGGACAGTACGTCAGGGCAGCATGGTGGCACAGCACATAGCACTGCTGTCTCACAGCGCCAGGAACCTGGGTTCGATTACTGGCTTCGATTACTCTGTGGAATTTGCACATCCTCCCCATGTCTGCGTGGGTTTCCTCTGGGTGCTCCGGTTTCCTCCCACAGTCCGAAAGACGTGCTGGTTAGATGCATTGGCCATGCTAAATTCTCCCTCAGTGTAACCCGAACAGGTGCCGGAGTGTGGCGACTGGGGGATTTTAACAGTAACTTCATTGCAGTGTTAACGTAAGCCGACTTGTGACACTAATAAATAAACTTATAAAAAAACTTACATCAGTCACATAATCACAGGCTGCCGGGTGAGAGAGCATACTGGGAAACATTGCAGAAACTTCAAAGAGAAAAATCAGCCATCGTTTACGAGCAGCTAAGCCAGGATTATTAGCCAATTAATATCTGATGAGTTTTGTCAATGGCCCAATGGGCATTCCTAAACTTTTGCATCGCTGTGAATGAAGCAGGACTCTCATGAGTGGCTGCACTCACTCCCAGGATAGGCAGTGGGAATTAAAACTGGGATCCCATTTCTGAATCCAGGGGCGAAGTTTCCAGATGTGTGTCACAGGACAGCAGAAAGCTGTAATAGGAACATCATCACGGAGAGTAGTAATTAAATGTGACTAGCTGTCTACATCAGGGAATTATCTCATCACAATTAGATGATGGCTCGGCCTTTACTAACACAGTATATTACCATCTGAGCCCTATTACATTGCTGCCTTTAAACATCAGTTTAGCTCAGTCATTGAATTGTTCCCTTAATCAGAAGGTTCAAGGTTCACGCTGTAATCCAGGATTTATTGGTGTATTCTAAAGACTCACTTGCACTCAGCACCTTTCACAAGCTCAGGGTGTTCTGAAGCATCGTACAGCCAATGAGGCACCTGTGAAGGGCAGGGCTGAATTTTGCCAATTTAGGCAGTAATTGGGCAGAGGGTCTGTCTCCTGGTCCTGACCCTCATTCGCTGCCGCATCCCGTCCGCCTCTTTAACCAGAGTGTCTAAAGTGACAGCGACCAACAGACTCGCTGTGGAGGCTCAGTGATGGAGAGCTGTGTGGAGCAGGGGGCAGAGTGTTGGGCAGAATCCTGACAACGGGACTGGCAGCCAATCTCTCAGACCCAGCACAGACCAGCTGATCCGTCTACAGGGGCATTGGTGGGTGGGTGGCCCAAGGATTGCCAATTGGGTCCTTCAGAGTGATTGCCACACACACACTGTGCCCGCTGCGTCCTTGCCCCCTGTGAGTTGGCGAGGTGCAGACAAAGCAGGGAGCCCGTGCACCACTGGCAAAATACTACAAATGGCTGCTAACTGGCATCACCTTCATTGGCTTCCTGCTTCTGCCAGGTTTAATTTAGTGCCAGGGAATCTTCTACATCCACCTAAGGAAGCAACTAGGGCCTCGGTTTAAAACTTCATCCAAAAGCTAGCAGCTCTGGCACTGCTGCTCTCCCTCAGTGATGCACTGGAGTGTCAGTCTAGATTTTGTACCCAGGTTTCTGGGTGCGACTTCACCCCCAAACTTCCCAATACAGTAAGAAGTCTCACAACACCAGGTTAAAGTCCAACAGGTTTATTTGGTAGCACGAGCTTTCGGAGCGCTGCCCCTTTATCAGGTGACTGAACCACCATGCAGTAGTGAAGGAGGAGAGCATTGCTGTATTTCAGAGCAGACGCTTGGCTCCTATCTCCCTGTCCAAGGAGAATGAAAAGATCACGCAGCATCTTTTAAAGAACGCAGGTGGCTTGGTCTTCATCACTCCAGCAACAGAAGAGCAGGTTATCTGATAATTGATCTCATTCTGGTTTATGAGACCTGGCTGCAATGTTTCCCGACATAAAATGATTCTACTCTAAAGCTACCTCATTAGCAGTGAAGCACGTTGGAGAATCCTGATGACTTTGTGCGCTATATAAATGCAAGCTTCTTTTAATCACACCTAGGTATTCATTCTTTTATTTATAAACCATCCAACTCCTTGATTAGATTCCAGCCTGTAACTTACTACCGAGTGTCTATTATTCCATATATAAACCACCTAAACCCCTTCCCACATTGTGCATATTATACCTAGTGTAAATAAACCAGTTTTAAGTAAATACCCAAGTCTGGTTACAGTCCCTCTGTACATGATACCAGAAACCAAAAGAGAAAATGCTGGAAAATCTCAGCAGGTCTGGCAGGATCTGTAAGGAGAGAAAAGAGCTGACGTTTCGAGTCCAGATGACTCTTGTCTTGATGATTATCAGTGTCCTCAGACTTTTGTATCTTTTTCCGCTGGAAATTTGACCCCGTGCTAAATTATGTATATGACAGAAAAAATAGACTTGGATTCGATTTGTCCAAATCTTTCATCATTTTAACAATTTGCTTTTATTTTGTACAAGGTATCAGGTTTGGTGTATCCATCTAACAGAACTCACTAAGATAAAAGCAAATTACTGCCGATGCTGGAATCTGAAACCAAATGAGAAAATGCTGGAAAATCTCAACAGGTCTGGCAGCATCTGTAAGGAGAGAAAATGTTTCGAGTCCAGATGACCCCTTGTCAAAGCTGGACTCGAAATGTCCGCTCTTTTCTCTCCTTACAGATGCTGCCAGACCTGCTAAGATATTCCAGCATTTTCTCTTTTGGTTTCACTCTTGGATATACGTTGGAATACACAGACACCATCTGAAGCCCAGTATAGTCATCTCGCTGTCAAATACGTGCTAATACCAATATCGCATTAAGTTTGGTTACTAAATAAAAGGTGATGTTTTGTCTCCTTCTCAAATTAAGTTGTTGAATTTATTTAGTAGATGTAATTTGGAACCTGGTAAATGACAACGGTTGCTTTAATAGATCTACATCTACAGTGTCTCTAATGTATCCATCCATATATTGATCCATAGTCTATCCATTATCAGCAATACTATCTGCTCTGGTGGATATATCATCCATTTATAATGTGGAGGCAATTTAAACTTGCATCATAAACAGGAGTGAAGCTTGCTGAGTGGCCATGCCCACTACCTGAAGACAATACTCATCTATCTACTTCTCTCAAAGACATTTGACTCATCAAGCCCTATTGTCTTGGTACACCCTGCTCACCCTGAATCCCCTTTAGTAACAAGAACTGGTCTAGTTTCTTCCAGTCCTGTTTCCTGTTCAATCCTCCATGCTGGTAATCCGTTCTTCGTGTCTACAACCCTTACAGTAAGAAATCTTCTCCCCCATTTCCATTTTTAAAATTGTTGTCCTTAATTTGTAAATTTGATTTGATTTATTATTGTCACATGTATTGGGGTGGTACGGTGGCACTGCTGCCTCATAGCGCCAGGGACGCAGATTCAATTCCAGCCTCGGGTCACTGTCTGTGTGGAGTTTGCACGTTCTCCCCGTGTCTGCGTGGGTTTCCTCTGGGTGCTCCGGTTTCCTCCCACAGTCCAAAGATGTGCAGGTTAGGTGGATTGGCCAGGCTAAATTGCCCCTAGTATCAGGGGGATTAGCAGGGTAAATGAGGGTTGCGGGAATAGGGCCTGGGTGGGATTGTGATTGGTACGGACTCGATGGGACGAATGGCCCCCTTCTGTACTGTAGGGATTCTATGATACAGTGAAAAGTAATGCTCCTTGCGCACTATACAGACAAAGCATACCATTCATAGAGTACATAGGGGAGAAGGAAAGGAGAGTGCACAAACAGTCATAGCTAAGGTGTAAAGAAAGATCAGTTTAATATATCGTAGGTCCATTCAAAAGTCTGATGACAGCAGGGAAGAAGCTGTTCTTGAGTTGATTGGTGCATGACCTCAGACTTCTGTATCTTTTTCCCGCTGGAAAATTGACCCCATGCTAAATTATGTATGTGACAGAAAAAATGGACTTGAATTCAACTTGTCCAAACCTTTCATCATTTTAACAATTTCTACCTTATCCTGTCTCAGGACAGAACGGACTTGGAGCAGTCAATCTTTTCACATAAGTCATTCCCGAACCATTTGCCACCTCACTGTATTCCCTCCACTAACTGAAATAGGAAAACTAAAACTGCCCACAGTACCCCAGATATAGGTCACATCAGGGTCAAACAGTTTGTAAATGACCTCTCTGGATGCGCCTTGCTACGCATTCCAACAGTCTGATTATACAGTGCTCCTGGGTTTAATCATAGAATCCCTACAGTGCAGAAGGAGGCCATTCGGTCCATTGAGTCTGCACCGACCACAATCCCACCCAGGCTCTATTCCCATAATCCCACATATTTACCCTGCAATTCGCCCTGACACGGAGGGACAATTTAGCATGGCCAATCCACCTAACCCGCACATCTTTGGATTGTGGGAGGAAACTGAAGCACCCGGTGGAAACCCACGCAGACACGGGGGAGAACATGCAAACTCCACACAGACAGTGATCTGAGACCGGAATTGAACCCGGATCCCTACCAATGTGAGGCAGCAGTGCTAACCACTGCTCTCTCCTGCCTCAATATCCCTGGAGCATTTCCATTTTAAACATGTGTGTTACTTACTTGCAGCATACACTAAATTTCAAAAATACTTCATTGACTGTAAAACACTTTGGGACATTCTGATGTTATGCTACACAGTGAACGTTCTTGCATTCATATTTATCCATTTTGCTGAACTGGATCTGTTCTTAGGTCTGGTGTATGTACATCCGAACTAGGAGGAGGCCATTCAGCCCTTCGAGACTGCTCCGCCTTTTAATAAGATCATGATTGATGTGATAGTAACATCAAATCTGCATCCTGTCTGCCCCCAATAACCTTTCCAACCCCACCCCCCCACCCCCGCTTACCAAGAATCTATCCATCTCTGCCTCAAAAATATTCAAAGATCCTTTTCAGAAAGAGAATTCCGAAGACTCACTGCCCTCTGAGTGAAAGATCTTCACCTCAACTCTCTTTTAAATGGGTGACTCCTGGGGGATGATTCTCCCATCCCGCTGCGCTGATTTTTTAGCTGGGTGTCCGGCCCCAAGCGCGTCTCCCAGGCACGGAACTTCATGAATTATTTAAATAAGAATTTAAATATAATCTAAATACAATTAGCGAGCCCGGGACAGAGGCCTCCGGGCCCGCGAGCCTCTCCCCGCCGCCAGAGTGTTTCACTCCAGTGGGGGTTACACTAGCTCTCCACTTTTGGGGAGCTGGCGCCCGGCCCCGCTGGACTGAAGGGGGGGGGCAATCAGTCGGGCGTGGTGGGGGATGCTGCCCTCTTGGCATTGGCACCTTGGCAGTGCCAGCCTGGGCCCCAAGGGGCAAAGTGCCAATGCCCAGGGCACACCTTGGCACTGGCCACCGAATATGGGGCAGAGGGTGGGGTTTATGGGGGCAGGGCCCGATGGGGCGATCGGTGGTGATGGGGGGGGATCCCACTGCCATTCTGCAGTCAGGAGCGGTGAGGGAAGGAGGGAGGCCAGCGATCGGGATGGGAGGGGAGACAGCACTGTAGGGGGTTGGGGGGGTTTTGGTGCTGTGGGGAGGGGGGTGCCGTAACTGTTGGGGGGGGTGTGGGATCAGGGCGGTGGGGAAATCGGGGTAGACCGTGGGGGTGGGGGTCGGGGCTGCCCAGGAATGTTTGGGGGGCCAGTGAATGGGTCGTGGGAGTTTGAGAGGGCCGGCATTGTAGCGATCGCGGGGCTGGCCAGCGATCGGGAGGCCGGCAGTGCGGAGACACAGTGCATGTGCCAATCTCGGCACTGACAGATCAGCGCTGTGCAGTGGCCCGCTCAGCGTCATGCTGCTGGCCTCTCCAGCGGGGTAAGCCCCACCCACAGCTTTTAACGTGATGCACGCTCGTGCACTCAGCAGGGTACAGAATGTGCGAGATTCATTTTGAAAATCCCACTGAAAAAAACCAGTGTGATTTACTCCAGTTTTTACGCGAATTAGAATTTTTGGGGGGAAGAATCTCGATCCTTACTTTTAAACAGTGACTCCAACCTTGTTCTAGATATATATAAATCTATAAATGCTCAAATATCTGTGTCCATGTACCTATCTATTTATGTTGCACTTCTCTCTACTCACCCATATGTAATTGACTCTACCGATAGGTTTACCTATTTAGTATAGTATGAATATTGGAGCATGATATTCAATGGCATTACCATTGCTGAATCCCCCACCGTTATCATCCTGGGGAGTTATCACTGGCCAGAGACTGAAACAAAACTTGAGAAAGCTGCATTAGTCTTTCTCGATCTTTCTATCTCTGACTGTCTCTTTTGCTCTCTCCCTCTCATTCTGTCTCTCTCTCAATCTGGCCTCCCTCGCTCTATTTCTCCACCTGCCTTTCTCAATCTGTCTATGTATGTTTCTCTCTGTCTCAATTTACCTGAATCCTATCCTCCGGCAGTTCTGTTTTCATGGCCAGCATCTCTCGTGCATAGACATCTGGATAGTGCGCTTCATTAAACGCCTTTTCCAGCTCCTCCAACTGGTAAGAAGTGAAAATAGTCCTTAAAATGGGAAAGAAAAGAGAATGAGTGGGTTGTGAGCAGGCACCTCGGAACGCTGAGCATCCCTCAACACTTCTGTCCAGATAGTAAGAACAGAGAAACATTCAGACAAAGTTGCTCTTATACAAAGATCAACTCATTTGTTTAATATGCAACATTAGCGCGTAAAGGTAGACATCACATCACGCAGTCTAGCTTATAATGAGATGCTGCAATTTATTCTTTTTTTCATCCTAATTTCTCACCTCATGAAGCTAATTGTTGACATTTCATAGAATCCCTACAGTGCAGAAGGAGGCCATTCGGTCCATCGAGTCTGCACTGACTCTCTGAGTAAGTATCCTACCCAGGCCCTCTCGCCCCGCCCGATCCCTGTAATCCCACACATTTCTCTTGGCTAATCCTTCTAACCCAGACATCCCAGGACATTAAGAGGCAATTTAGCCCGGCCAATCCACCTAACCCGCACATCGCTGGACTGTGAAAAAGGTTTCTGTGAAACCTCTTGAACCTTTCTAAAGTACCAGTGAGGCCAAAACTAAAGTCCGGCTTTGGTCACTGCACTTAAGGTGCAGGGCATGGTGGCACAGTGGTTAGCACTGCTGCCTCACACCGCCAGAGACCTGGGTTCAATTCTGGCCTCAGGCCACTGTCTGTGTGGAATTTGCACATTCTCCCCATGTTTGCGTGGGTTTCCTCCGGGTGCTCCGGTTTCCTCCCACAGTTCAAAGATGTGCGGATTGGGTTGATTGGCCACATTAAGTTGACCCTACTATCAGAGGAATTAGCAGGGTACATATGTGGGGTTATGGGGATAGGGCCTGGGTGGGATTGTTGTCAGTGCAGACTCGATGGGCCGAATGGCCTCCTTCTGCACTGTCAGGATTCTATGATAAGGAAGGATGTAAATGCCCTTGAGAGGATGCAGAGGAGATTCCCCAGAATGGTTCTCGGGATGAGGGATTTTAGCCACAATGTTAGGGTTGGAGAAGCTGGAGTTGTTTTCTCTGGAGTAAAGGAGATTGAGTGATGGTCTGCTAGAAGTGTACAAGATTATGAAAGGTTTAGAAAAGGTGGACAAAGGAAAGCCATTTATATTCGCTGGTGGTTCAAGGAATCAGGGACACAGATTGAAGATTTGGGGTAAGAGGTACAGGTGCTAACATGAGGAGGAGGTTTTTTTACGCAGCGAGTGGTACTGAACTGCAACAAGATACCTACGAGGACGGTGGAAGCAGAGACAATAAATGGTTTAAAAAGGAAAGTGGATGGGCACTTGAGGGAGATAAATGTGCAAAGCAGCAAGGATAGAGCGGGCTGGGGTTGGGGAAGAGTATGGGACTGACTGGATTGCACTGCAGAGAACTAACATGCGTCTGATGGGCCGAATGTCCTCCCAAGCTGCTACCACCACCCTCACCCAAGAATATATATATTTTTTAAAAACTGAATCATAGCATGGACAGACAGAGAGCTGGAATACAGCCTGCATAGGTAAACATCTGGGTTACGACCGTACGGATTGGTAAACAGCTGGAATACAACCATACGGATGGTAAACAGCTGGAATATGACATTGTGGATAGGCAAACATCTGGAATACCATATAGATAGGTAAACATCTGGAATTCCGCACAGATAGGGAAACAGCTGGAATACAACTGTACGGATAGGTGAACATCTGGAATACCTTATAGATAGGAAAACAGCTGTAATACAGCACAGGTGTGCGAACAGGGTACGGGTAAGGAAATATAGTTCACACAAAGTAAAGACACAATACAATTATATACAGGGTGACAACAAATACCATTAAACAGACACATCTTTCTACGGCTGTGGCTGTGAATTTCAATGCTTACCTGTGACGTCTTTTTTTTCTCTTTTTCGTTTGGCTCAGATTGGATTTGGAAAGTTTCCTGTCGCTCGATGAAATGTCCTCAGAATCTGAATTGAAACAGAAAGCGTTTCCATACATAAAATATGTTTGAAAATATAATTTTCCATGGTGTGTAACAGGATATTGTTTGGGTCGAGGGGCCCAGTCGCCATCAGCAACTGCAAGATCAAACACTCTGGAATATTGCAATGCCCTACCACCTCAATAGAACCCAAATCATTGGCCATCTTTTTGTATTTATTAAATTTGCTCCTCTAATTATTAAATTGATTAATTAAGGAAATCATAGGAATCATCATAGAATTCCTTTAGTGCAGAAGGAGGCCATTTGGCCCATTGAGTCTGCACCGACAACAATCCCACCCAGGCCCTATCCCTGTAACCCCACTTATTTACCCTGCTAGTCCCCCTGACACCAAAGGGCAATTTACTATGGCCAATCAACCTAACCCGCACATATTTGGACAATGGGAGGAAAAGGGAGCACCTGGAGGAAACCCACGCAGACACGGGGGGAATGTGCAAACTCCACATAGACAGTGACCCAAGCCAGGAATCAAACCCGGGTCCCTGGCGCTGTGAGAACAGTGCTAACCACAGTGCCGCCCCAAAAATATAGCATGAATTCTAAAGGGGGTGCAGGAACTGAGAGCTGTGGGGTGTAAGAGAAGGCTGAGAATGTGGATAAAGAAGCATTTGGAATCCTGGGCTTTATAAATAGAGGCATGGGGTACTGAAGCAAGGAGGTGATGATAAAGTTTTATGAAATACTTGTTCGGCATTAGCTGGGGCACCGTGTCCAGTTCTGGGCACTGCACTTCAGGAACATAGAACATAGAACATAGAAAGCCACAGCACAAACAGGCCCTTCGGCCCACAAGTTGCGCCGATCACATCCCCACCTCTAGGCCTATCTATAGCCCTCAATCCCATTAAATCCCATGTACTCATCCAGAATTCTCTTAAAAGACCCCAACGAGTTTGCCTCCACCACCACCGACGCCAGCCGATTCCACTCACCCACCACCCTCTGAGTGAAAAACTTACCCCTGACATCTCCTCTGTACCTACCCCCCAGCACCTTAAACCTGTGTCCTCTCGTAGCAACCATTTCAGCCCTTGGAAATAGCCCCTGAGAGTCTACCCTATCCAGACCTCTCAACATCTTGTAAACCTCTATCAGGTCACCTCTCATCCTTCGTCTCTCCAGGGAGAAGAGACCAAGCTCCCTCAACCTATCCTCATAAGGCATGCCCCCCAATCCAGGCAACATCCTTGTAAATCTCCTCTGCACCCTTTCAATGGCTTCAACATCTTTCCTGTAATGAGGTGACCAGAACTGTGCGCAGTACTCCAAGTGGGGTCTAACCAGGGTCCTATAAAGCTGCAGCATTATCTCCCGACTCCTAAACTCAATCCCTCGATTAATGAAGGCCAGTACGCCGTACGCCTTCTTGACCGCATCCTCCACCTGCGAGGCCGATTTAAGAGTCCTATGGACCCGGACCCCAAGGTCCTTCTGATCCTCTACACTGCTAAGAATGGTACCCTTCATATTATACTGCTGCTTCATCCCATTGGATCTGCCAAAATGGATCACCACACACTTATCCGGGTTGAAGTCCATCTGCCACTTCTCCGCCCAGTCTTGCATTCTATCTATGTCTCGCTGCAACTTCTGACATCCCTCCAAACTATCCACAACACCACCTACCTTGGTGTCGTCAGCAAACTTACCAACCCATCCCTCCACTTCCTCATCCAGGTCATTTATGAAAATGACAAACAGCAAGGGTCCCAGAACAGATCCCTGGGGCACTCCACTGGTCACTGACCTCCATGCAGAGAAAGACCCCTCCACAGCCACTCTCTGCCTTCTGCAGGCAAGCCAGTTCTGGATCCACAAGGCAACAGCCCCTTGGATCCCATGCCCTCTCACTTTCTCAAGAAGTCTTGCATGGGGGACCTTATCGAACGCCTTGCTGAAGTCCATATAGACCACATCCACCGCTCTTCCTTCGTCAATGTGTTTGGTCACATTTTCAAAGAACTCAACCAGGCTCGTAAGGCACGACCTGCCCTTGACAAAGCCGTGCTGACTACTTTTGATCATACTAAACTTCTCTAGATGATCATAAATCCTGTCTCTCAGGATCCTCTCCATCAACTTACCAACCACTGAGGTTAGACTCACCGATCGGTAATTTCCCGGGCTGTCCCTGTTCCCTTTCTTGAATATAGGGACCACACCTGCAATCCTCCAATCCTCCGGAACCTCTCCCGTCTCCATCGACGATGCAAAGATCATCGCCAAAGGCTCCGCAATCTCCTCCCTCGCCTCCCACAGTAACCTGGGGTACATCCCATCCGGTCCCGGCGACTTACCAACCTTGATGCCATTCAATAGTTCCAACACATCCTCTTTCTTTATGTCCACAAGAACTTATGTCCAGGAAGAACGTGTAAGTTTAAGAAAGGGTGCAAAAAAAGTTTTAAGGGAATGGTTCCAGGGATGAGGAACTTCAGTTACCTGAATAGGTTGGAGAAATTGGAGATGTTCCCCCGAGAGAAGAGAAGGTTGAGGAGAAATTTGATCGAGGTGTTCAAAAACCATGAGGGGGGTATGGACAGAGCGGATATAGAGGAACTCTGCCCTCTGGAGGAAGGGTCGAGAAGCAGAGGGCAGCAAGTTAAGGTGATGAATGGCAAAAGAAGCAACTGCCATGTAAGGAAAAGCTTTTCTCTTTGGTGAGTGGTTAGAATCTGGAATGCACTGCCTGAGAGTGCGGCGGGAACAGATTCAGTCATGGCTTTCAAAAGGGAATGGGATAAGCACAAAAAGATTGCAGGAAAATAGGGAAAAGACAGTGGAGTGGGACAAAGTGTGTTGCTCTTGCAGAGAGCCACCATGGATACAATGGGCTGAATGGCCTCCTCCTGTGCTGTAACCATCCTTTGATTCAATGATTCTTAATCAGTGTGGAAAAATAATTAAGTGGCCTTTCACTGTCAGTGTAGAAGGAAATATTAGTTGAGATCAGTCTGCCCGGACACTCAGTTTCACATATTCCAAAAGAGAGCAAAGGATTCTGACAGATCCAGCCTTTAAAATGGACAATCCTCTGTTCAATTTCATTAACCTCACCCCGAATCAATACACAGAAATATTTATTTAAAACTGCACTTCTCATTCAAATTCAAAACAGTATACATTTTACAGCATGGAATTCCACTTCTGATAAATTAGAAATAAACTGAGACACAACAGATCTCTGAGGGAAAAGGTTCATTCAGACCAACCCTAATGTTCCCACCCCAGCATTGTCAATCCTGGCTCTCCCAACACCATCCACATCTCAGGTGACTTCACTCCAGTTTCCCTCCATGCCCCATGTTAATGGCATGCTCACATTGTCATGGTACGTGGCTGAAGGGCGTCATTTAATGAACTACTTGGAGCACATATAAATGGGGGACAGCTGGGGCACTGGGTGTGTGGGAGGGGAACAGTGAAATTCACTAAACTCTCTCAGTAAAGAAAAGCTCTTTGATTTCACCAACTGGCTTGGATCCTGTTTACACCCCAACCCAAAACACTCACTCATGGGGAGAGGTGGTGGCCCAAGGCCAAGCTGCCAACACCCGGGAAACTAATCTATAAAATGGAGGGGGTTACACAATGGAAATTTGTGCATCTTCTTAAAAAGGAACTTGGGCATGGTGCAGCCGAAAGAATTTTTATTGTAGCTCAGTTAACCATTTTACTTTTAAATTCAACTGCACTGTGTGGTTGAGTTTATGTAATAAGTCCTCGGAGGCGGAAGCCCCTTCACCAGAATCCCTTTATTTACGAGATCCAGTAACGCTATACAGAGTGCTGTCAGTAAGCAGTCCACGTCCGGAGTGCCAGAGGAACTGACAGTCCTGTTTAACTGCAGAGTATGGGGCTCTCTGATTGGACCATCAATTTGGCCCTTAATCAGGGAGCTCATATTCAAGAAGGCCAACCTCACTTGCCTGATTAAAGTCATTACAGTTTACATTAATTTTCATGCGCCTTTCCTTGTAAATATTTCCTTTAAACCCCTCTGACACTTCCTTTAAATATCATGGTCTATCATCTTGAAATGAGTAGGTTAAAATTAGCATTATTTTTACCTCAGAAACACACCGCCCTGTTGCGTTTCTTCAACTACGCTGTGTTTCTCTCAGTTTCAGACACTAACCGTGTTAATATTATCTGGGATCAAAGGGGGACTCTTTGTTTAGCAACATCGTAACTGCAGTTTTAAAAATACACAAGATGTTTCTGATTTTGTTACACACAACAACCAGAGTGGTTCTGTAATTCTGTCCCACTTAGAGAGAGAAATACTGGCTAGAAATGAGAGACCACTCCAATTTATAATCAGCATTGATACCAACAGGCAGATTATTTTGGAATATGTGATAGAGGTTCCCCAAAAAGCTTTATGCACTCGCCAGTGGTTTTAATTAAAATAGTCCCTGTAACTTGTAAAACAGTAACTTATATGACTGGACACGGTAAGAAGTCTCACAACACCAGGTTAAAGTCCAACAGGTTTATTTGGTAGCACGAGCTTTCGGAGCGCTGCTCCTTCATCTGGTGAGTCAGAAGTTAGAAGCAAAATTGGGGTGGTGGGAGGAACATTTTCAAATGTGTATGGAACTGTTATTCCTTTTTAATTCCTCACTATTGAATGTGCCGTGGGATTGGACCTCTTTAAGCTGAGAGGTGAAAATGGACCGATTGCAGTAACCGTTAAGGCAAATTTCAATTTCCTTTCCAGTTCTGTCTCTTTTTTTTTGGGCTGCACGGTGGCACAGCGATTAGCACTGCTGCCTCACAGCGCTAGGGACCCAGGTTCGATTCCCGGCTTCAGGTCACTGTCTGTGTGGAGTCTGCACATTCTCCCCATGTCTGCGTGGGTTTCCTCCGGGTGCTCTGGTTTCCTCACACAGTCCGAAAGATGTGCAGGTTAGGTGGATTGGCCATGCTAAATTGTGCCTTAGTGTCAGGGAGACCAGCTAGGGTAAATACGTGGAGTTACGTGGATTGGGCCTCGGTGGGATAGTTGTTGGTGCAAGCTTGATGTGCCGAATGGCCGCCTTCTGCACTGTAGGACTCTATGATTCTAAATGTTTTCAGACTGAAAGTCTACGTGTGAGTCTTAGGGATCTTGGGGATGAGATTTTGTGTTGTTTTAGATTTGTCAAGTCAGTAAAGTTATTTCAGCATCGCATTATGCTAATAAAAAAAATCCAGAAATATAGTACAATTTTCCTTTGGATATTTTACTGTCTTTTGAGGTTATAAGACCCATTTGCACAGAATCCCTGGACACGGGTAAATATTGTACATGTGCATGCATGATCTCCAGTGAGTGTGTCAATATACGCAGACAAAATGCTGGGAATGCTAGTATTTGCTGAGGGATTTTAGGAGTGTGTCACTGTAATTAACTCTGTGTCGGTGCTTGTAGAAGTTCTCTAGTAGTGCTTAAACATTTGCAGTGGCCGCTTAGGAGTGTGTCAAACCCTATGAGTGATCAGAAGCTTTTCAGGTCTTTTTTATTCATTCGTGGGACATGGGCGTTGCTGGCTGGCCAGCATTTATTGCCCATCCTTAGTTGCCTGAGGGCAGTTGAGAGTCAACCACATTGCTGTGGCTCTGGAGTCACATGTAGGCCAGACCAGGTAAGAACAGCAGATTTCCTTCCCTAAAGAACATTAGTGAACCAGATGGGTTTTTCTGACAATCTACAATGATTTTGTGGTCATCAGTAGATCCCAGATATTTTTTATTGACCTCAAATTCCACCATCTGACTTGGCGGGATTCGAACCTGGGTCCCCAGAACAATAGCTGAGTTTCTGGATTAATAGTTTAGCAACAATACCATTGGGCCATCCCCCTCCTTTAGAGAGTGATCTATCAAATATTCCAACATAATCTGTTTGTTTATATCAATGCTAATTATACACCGGAGCTGTGCCGCACTCCTTGCCAGCATTTCTCTCCCTAAGTGTCACATTCCCATGTGCTTTCCAGTAATGGTGTTGAGTGAAGATACAGGGCTGATTGTCAGTCTGGCCCCATTCACATATTTTTAAAATAGTTTACAATCAGCTGCTATATTTATCAATTTCATTCAAAAGAATGACTCTTTTAAAATGCAACGTTCTAAGGGTGTAACCTTGTTAGTCACAAGACAATAGTAGGGACTGATTCTAGAATAATCCACAGTATGACAAGGGCGGTGCCTATATTTACTAATGGATAAACCACAAATACAATAAATTATACAGTTAAATTGCCCAAATATACAAGCAAGCCAATTCAAAACACATCAGTTTTTTGCCTCAATCTGCCTCAATCTCAAACCCAGCAAAGAAACAGAGGAAACTCATTAAAGCAAACCAAATGCATCAATCCTGTTCAATACTTTAATTCTACACAAATGTATCCTCAAACCCACTCAAAATGTTACAGCAGCCCTCCCCATGTGTACCATCAAACCATTCCTGAGGTTCCGACAAATTCTACCATATACCATAGCAAACTTATCCCAGTAAATTCCAAACTCTGCCCAAAAACATACCAGCAAACCAACCCAAAATAGGTGGCACTCCAAAATGGTCCATCAAACCCAACTAAAACTGTAAACCTCTATGACTCTAAGTGCTTCCAGATAGGGGTGGCATGGTGGCACAATTGTTAGCACTGCTGCCTCACAGGGCCAGGGACCCGGCTTTGATTCCAGCCTCGGGTGACTGTGTGGAGTCTGCACATTCTCCCCGTGTCTGCACGGGTTTCCTCCGGCTGCTCCGGTTTCATCCCACACTCCGAAAGATGTGCAGATTAGGTGCATTGGCCAAGCTCAATTGCCCCTTAGTTTTTCTGTGTGTGCAAGTGTGTGCCCTATAATGATTACTTCCTGTGACCCTGAATTGGAGTAAGTGGTTAAGTGAAGAAGTCAAATTTAGAAAACAAATCAATAAACCTTCAAATACACCATCACGTCAACCATAATATTTGTACGTTCTGGCAGGGGAAATGCTTGCATGGCTATTGGTAAAGGGAAGGGAGTGGAACATGTTGGACAGTTCCTTCAAAGAGCCAGAACAGTCTCGATGAGCTGAACGGCCTCCTTCTCTACTGTTTTATTCTATGATGCTCTTTATACACCAGATCCACCCAATGCTACCAGCACATCTACCACTATACACTAAACCCAATAGCAAACCCACTGAAAATACTCAAGGCAAGACACCAAAAAAGCCCTCCAGACCAAGTTGAGTTGATTAGAAAGCACAAGTGTGTCCAAATATGCTTCAAAACTCCACCTATGACACCGTGAAATATAGCTAACCAATTCTAAAACGCACTGAATCCAAACAAATGAGCCCACTGACCCCCAAAATGACACCCAAATCCAATGTCCCCCGATAGAAATCACTCAAGGACACTCAGTTCATTAACAGCTGTCAGCAAAGTTACTAAAAGATCTAGCCAAAAGCATTAAAACCACCCAATACGTCATCAGAACCCATGCATATACATGGAACCCACTCGAGTAGGTTGAACAATATAGCACCCAATCTAATATATCCAGATGAACTCTCAAATTTATTCCAACCTCCTCGATTACCTAACCAGTCTTTCCAATTACCCATTCCAATTAGTTCAGCCAACCCACTCAGATACACAAACACATCGAAAAATCCTACAATCCCAGCCACATACAGTGTTGTGGTGACCACCCCAATAATATCATCAAGTGTGGCCAGAGCATCATTAGAAAACATGGACACAATTAACCAAGCAAGAGTTTCGAGTCTGTTTGGCTCTTTATCTGAACAGAGGGCGGGAAGTCTGTTAGATACTATACTGTAGCTGGAAGAGATTGCAATAGAAATGTAACAAACCTAAGAACAAGAGATAGATGACCAAGAGCGGGGAACGGGGGAAGGAGTGAAGCATTGAAACAAAATGATGGTTTTTTATATAAGAGTGTGTGGATCAAAGGCAGGTAAATGTAACTGAGGTCAATGATCGGATTGCATGGTGGATCAAGGCTGAATGGCCTGCGGTAAACCAGAGCAATGAACCGGTTCAGCAACTTTGTCAAACCCACTGTGTTCCTGTCCTTGCACCGTGTTGGCTAAAATAGTAATCTAAGAGTTCTGGGTTGGAAGTTTTAAGTTTGTCCTCCCTAATTGTCAGCTACGTTTGTATTAGAAAACCTAATCTAATTTGGAAGTGTGCACTTTATTGAGCTTTTTTGCTGGTAACATTCAATAGATGCCCAAGGCATCAGGATTGTGCTGAATGTGTGCAGGAGCTAGCTACCAGTTAGCAGAATAATAAAATCAATGCAATGTAGCGACTCCCAGTCAGGCAACGGCTCAATCTTCAAACTCGCATTCTTGTTTTCAAAGACTGCAAGGTCTCGCCACTCCTGCTCTTCTTCACCCCAATAACCACTGAGATTTACTTTATTCTTTCATGGGATATGGGCGTCGCTGGCAAGGGCAGCATTTGTTGCCAATCCCTCATTGCCCTTGAACTGAGTGGCTTGTTAGGCCATTTCAGAGGACAGGTAAGAGCCAACCACAATACTATGTGTCTGGAGTCACATGTAGGCCAGACCAGGTAAGGATGGCAGATTTCCTTCCCTAATGAGACATTAGTGAACCAGATGGGTTTTTTCTGACAATCGACAATGGTTTCATGGTCATCATTAGACTTTTAATTCCTGATTTTCTTTTTACTGAATTCAAATTCTACCATCTGCCATGGTGGGATTCATGGGAATTACCCCGGGTCTCTGGATTACCAGTCCAGGGACAATAGCACCTTGCCAACACCCCACCCCCCCAACCACCCCCCCACCCCCACCTTGATCCCCCCCCCACCTCCCCCCCAACTTTGATCTCTACGTTCCTCTGATCCCACCCCCTTGTACATCTCCAATTTTCATCATTCCAACAATGGCAGCCTTCCCTTCAGCTGCCTGGATTGCACAATCTGAAAGTCCCCCGTAAAACTCTCCAGCTCTGCACCTCTCTCTGCTCCTTTAAGACGCTTCTGAAAATCTACAATTTTGAGCAAGTCTTTGGCCATCTGTCCCAACGTCTCTTCATGCAGTTTGGTGTCAAGTTTTGTTTGATAATGCCCCTGTGGAACATCTTCGTATTTGATTTGATTTGATTTATTCTTGCCACAAATACAACCAAGCCCCTCTGATCATCAATATTTATACACACTTTTCTATTCTGCTTTTCTATTCTTACTGCCTAATTCAGTGATGTCACACTGCCCCCACATTATAGTCCATCTGCCATCTTACTGTCCCTGAACCTGCCCATATGCCTTTGTGTCCTCCTCACAGCTGGCATTCCCACATAGCTTTGTATCATCAGCAAACATGGATACATTCTCTCAGTTTCTTTGACCAGGTCCTGAATATAGATGAGAAATAGCTGAGGCCCTAGCACTGCTCCTGGTGGCATTCTACTGGTTACATAAGAACATAAGAACATAAGAAATAGGAGCAGGAGTAGGCCATCTGGCTCTTCAAGCCTGCCCCGCCATTCAACAAGATCATGGCTGATCTGAAGCAGAGTTACAGCCTGCCAAATTGAAAATGCCCCATTAATCCCATTTACTCTCTGTTTCCTGTCCATTAACCAATCCTCCATCCATGCTAATACATTACCACCAAATCCAGGAACATTGCGTATGAACCTTTTGTATCGCACCTTATCAAATGTCTTTTGGAAATCCTAGTATACTACAGATACCAGATTCCCTTTATTTAACTTAAGACCTACATCCTCTGTAAGCTCTTATTAATTTGTCAAACACAAATTTCCCTTTCATAAAACTATATTGACTTTGTCTGGTCATAAGATGATTTTCTTCTGTCAGGAAAAATACGAAAGTCTGAGGTCACGTACCAACCAACTCAAGAACAGCTTCTTTCCTGCTGCCGTCAGACTTTTGAATGGACCTACCTCACGCTAAGTTGATCTTTCTCCACACCCTAGCTATGACTGTAACACTACATTCTGCACTCTCTCCTTTCCTTCTCTATGAACGGTATGCTTTGCCTGTATAGCGCGCAAGAAACAATACTTTTCACTGTATACTAAACATGTGACAATAATAAATCGAATCAAAGAAAATTATTCCTTGGTAAACTAGCATTATTTTATAATGCTGGAATTAATCTGCAATCGATACATGAAAGTCACATGGTACACCAAGTCAGTATCAATGACCAGTCTCAACATGAATGGATGCTGTCGACAAAGGAAATAATCCAACCACTGTTAAAGGAATCTAATGCTCTTTACAACAACAAAGCAGATACCCCACAATGAAAACAGAACTGTTACCCAATATCAGAGTTTAACAAATAGTCATGAAAGCCTATGCTTTATTTGATTTGATTTATTTATTATTGTCACATGTATTAGTGTAGGGAATCCTATTAGGGTGAGAAAGTAGAGGCGTTGGTGGGCTTTCTTAACTATAGTTCTTAACATGGAGGGACCAGGACAGGTTGTTGGTGATCTGGACATCGAAACTGAAGTTTTCGACCATTTCTACTTCATCCCCGTTGATGTAGACAGGGGCATGTTCTCCACTATGCTCCCTGAAGTCGATGACAATTTCCTTCATTTTGTTGACATTGAGGGAGAAATTGTTCACCAGATTCTCTCTTTCCTGTACTCTGTTTCGTCATTGTTTGAGATCCGACCCACTACAGTGGTGTCATCACCAAACCTGAAAATTGAGTTGGAGGGAAATTTAGCCCCACAGTCATAGGTGTATAAGGAGTATAGTAGGGGACTGAGAACACAGCCCTGTGGGGCACCAATGTTGAAGATGATCGTGAAGGTGGTGTTCTTGCCAATCCTTACTGATCTCAATCCTTATATTTTATGGATTCCTTTATTAGATTCCAGCCCATTATTCACTCCCAGACATCTACCATTCTATATATAAACCATCGGAACTCCTCAATTAGGTTCCAGCCTGTAGTTTACTCCTAGGTATCTATAATTCTTTATGCAGAATATGTTTTACTGGTATTTGTATACAATTAGTGCATGTTAATGACTTTACGAAAATCTCTTTCTCGGACAGATTTCCCACCTAACACATTATTATTGCTGAGATGCCAAACACCAATTCAATGCCAAACTGTTAAAATGGTCAAGCCAACTATCTCACGGGAAAGTGTAAAGAGGGTTAACTGTCCTGGAGGTTTCTCCTTTTAAAACATTTAACTGAAAGTGAGCAAACAGTTCAATTCCCTTTCAACTTGGTGTGAACCAGTTAATGCACGCATACTTAACAAAACCAAAAACAATCAATTTGTATTGTCAATAATGTTGGCTGTTCTCTAACTCTCTTCTCCATCCAGACTGTGGCTCCATGTGTGCCACTTTCAAATACGCATTTTCAGTGGTGAGCCTGGGAAAAGGAGTGAGGAAAGAGGTATGCACAAACATTTAAACACCCTGCATGGATTGTGATTTACTAAACTCCCTGTAATTCTTTTTACTCTCAAGGGAGTTGTCCATCTCTAATCACCCTTTAACTATGTGGCTTGCTAGGCCATTTCAGAGGGCAGCTAACAGTCAACCACATTGCCGGGGGAGTCTAGAGGCCAGACCGTGCAAGGACAGCAGATTTCCTTCCCTAAAGAACATTAGTGAACCAGATGGGTTTTTACTGCAATCGATGATAGCTTCATGGTCACCATTACTGAGCTCTGACAAGGGGTCATCCAGACTTGAATCTGTTCTCTCTCCACAGATGCTGTCAGACCTGCTGAGATTTTCCAGCATTTTCTGTTTTTGTTTCAGATTCCAGCATCCACAGTAATTTGCTTTTATCACCATTGCTTCCCATCCCAGATTTTATTAATTGAGTTCAAATTCCACCAGCTGCCTTGGTGGGATTTGAACCCATGTCTCCAGGACATTAGTCTGGGCCTCTTGGTTACTAGTCCATTGATAATACCATTTCACCATCATCACCCTGCACTCCCAGTGAATTTTCTAATGGTTAAAGTGATTGCCTTTGAATCTAAAAGTAAAAATTTCATTTCTAAAGCACCTTTCAGAACCACAAAATGTCCCAAGCGACTTACAACCAAGGAAGTATTTTTGAAATGTAGTCACTGGAAGATGGTCACAGTTGTAATGCAGGAAATATAGGAGCCAATTTGCTCACAGCAGGCTCCCACATAGCAATGTGGTGATGGCCAGATGTTTTTTAAAGTTAAAGTTAATTTATTAGTCACACGTCAGCCTACACTAACACTGCAATGAAGTTACTGTGAAATTCCCCCAGTCGCCACACCGGTGCCTCTTTGGGTACACCGAGGGAGAATTTAGCATGGCCAATGTACCTAACCAGCACGGCTTTCAGACTGTGGGAGGAAACCGGAGAACCCGGAGGAAACGCACGCAGACACGGGGAAAACGTTCAAACTCCACACAGATAGTCACCCGAGGCTGAAATTGAACCCGGGTCCCTGGTGTTGTGAGGCAGCAGTGCTAAGCACTGTGCCACCGTGCCGCCCATTAGTTTCAAATTATCCATACACCCTATACACCCCATGCTCTACACGGAGGCTCTGCTCTGGGTTTCTTATTGATGGAAAAAAAAACTGCCAGGAGCCAACAGAAAGATATGTGCACCTAGTGAAGACTGCACAAGACCGGGACTGCAGTACCTCAGCTGAATGTCAGAGAGTTAGACCCAATCGCATAATCTAACCGAGCCTATCTCAACATTTATGAAGCTAGTTTTTAAAATATCATGAGATAGCTTTGGCAATAGACATACTTGTCAAAATGTATTTTAAGCCTGGCAAAATAAAATACCACATATATAAACACTGTGTTAAATAGACCTGATTTTTTGTGTGTTTTCAGTTTATTTGCCTTTTGTAGTGCTTTGTTCAGGAAATGAAAAATTTAGAGTCATACTGTTATTTGTTGGTCGGTGCTTTGCGGTGTAATATACAGCATTCTTTATTACTAAATGATTTTTAAAGCATAATAAATTACAGCAAATTCACCACAGTGATTCCCAGAGCAAATGGCAAAAAGTGATTTTAGCTTGAAGTATTGTATCATCGTCTATGTGTGTGTGTGTGTGTGTCTGTCTGTCTGCACATTTGTCTGTGTATATACATATATGCATATATATGTATCTGTCTGTATATGTATAAGTGTATCTGTGTATGTATCTTTAAATGTATATTTATGTCCGTGTATGTGTAAGTATGATATATATTATATATATGCATACACCCATACATATAGTATGCATATATACATAGACAGACACACACACACACATGTAAATACACATAGGCAGATATACAGCGTCACAAACAGACACATATCCCATACATGTGCAGGAGAATCGTGTATGTATATATCTGTATTGATAATACTGTGAGTGCCTGCCTATGTATCTTTAAATGTGTATTTATATGTGTGTGTACACGTGTATATATGTATATAATATATATACATATATGTGTTTGCTTGTATGTGTCTGTGTGTATGATACTGTGTGTGAGTCTCCAGGTGCGTATTTGTATATGTGTGTGGGTCTGTAGGTCTATACATATATATATATATATATAAATATGCCTGTGTGAAGGTGTGTATTTGTGTTTATGTGTAAGTGTATGTGTGTGTGTAGGTGTGTATATATGTGTGTGTGTCTGTAGATGTGTATTTGTGCGTGTATTTATATATATGTGTGTAGGTGTATATCTATATACATGTGTGTAGGTGTGTATTTATATATGCGTGTAAGTATGTATTTATGTGTGTGTGTAGGTGTATATTTATATATGTGTGAGTTTGTGTGTGTGAGAGAGAGTTTGTGTAGGTGTGTATTTATATGTGTGTGTGTAGGTGTGTATTGATGTGTGAGTTTGTGTAGGCATGCATTTATATGTGTGTATGTAGGTGTATATTTATATATATATATGTGTGTGTAGGTGTGTATTGATGTGTGAGTTTCTGTAGGTGTATATTTGTGTGTGTGGCTGAGTGTTGAGTGACTATTGTCTTTTGATTCCCACTTACTCACTAATCTAATCGGTTTTCGTTTGCTGCAACCTCTGGTGGAAATTGGTTCTGTCTGGAAGCTGGAACCAAACCCATGTTTTCACTGTTTTGACAGTGTGCTGAAAGGATCTTTTTTCTCCCCTCTGGCTGGCAGAGCAGAGGCTGGGAGATCAGGCTGAGTTCCAGGCTCAGAGTTCCGTGCTGACTCTCACCCGGGGATTTGCACAAAGCTCGGGGGAGGAAGATGTGGGGAAAAGGGGCTGAGGCTGGATATATACACCTAGACACACTCACATGCGAATCGGCACACTGAGAGAGTTTGGGAGGTGGGGAGCAGAGCGGGAGCCAGGAGCAGCTCTGAGCATCGGTGTGGGGAGTATATTCCTACTGTAAAGACACTAAACAATTCCGAATCAAAATAAAGTTTCTGCTAAGCTAAGGCAGCTTCAATGTGTCCCTTGGTCAGAATTCAAGCTTTCCCCAATAAGATGAGGAAGGGGTAGGAGGAGGG
Source organism: Mustelus asterias (assembly GCF_964213995.1). Taxonomy (NCBI): domain Eukaryota; kingdom Metazoa; phylum Chordata; class Chondrichthyes; order Carcharhiniformes; family Triakidae; genus Mustelus; species Mustelus asterias. The sequence continues at coordinate 79,311,609 of NC_135818.1, forward strand.
AGATGAATTGGATAGCTCTCTCAGACAGCCAGCACAGATACAATGGATTGAATGGTCTTATATCCCATGATTGTATAACCATTTCATTATTACTACATTACTATTATCTGGTAGTTTTTTAATGATATAATTTTAGACAAATTCTCACAAAGTCTTTATTCGATCCTGCACTAAAGGTAATGTTTCTCTTTTAAATGGGAATAAATTCTGATGTGCAATTTCCTTCTGGAGCTTGTTTTTAAGAAGTAGATTCCTCGAAGGAGCAGCACGAGTTCCATCTCTTCCTCCCACAGCAAGGAATACATGGGAATGGGAATTTCCACATAGACGGTGCATTATAGAATATCATTCCATCAAATATTACACCAGGAAGTGTAACATTGAAAATATAAAATGCCAGACATTTCTCACCACTTACCGTTTACTGTGTATTTGGGGAGCGGCTTGTCTCTATCCAACTGTGGAGGTATTATCCCAGTCACACTTAACACTAATTAACCATGATTTTTGTTTTGGAAAATTTGTATTTTAACGATTTAACGTTCACAACTGCTTCCATTAGCAGAATAATCCTGTGAATATTTGAACCCCGACAGCTTTCAGGGAATCGGGAGTTACTTCTGCTCGGGGAAGAGTTGTTAAATTTGAAAACTTTCACCTCGATTAAAAACGATTTCACCCAATTTGAAGCCAGACTCACACCGTGGAGCTGGCCAGCTCCCCCACTCCAGTGACACTTGCCAGAGGCTGGAGCTTTCACAGAGCCGAGGACATCTCCGGGCAAGAAAAAAGGGGGATATATTTAATGGGAATTGCCTTTGCAGTATATAACTTGAATATTGTGGAAAGGGAGAGACATGTTGCCAGAATGTTTCCTCTTACACCCTTCAGAACAAATGCAAGAATGTCAAATTTCAAAGATCACGATGTGGAGATGCCAGCGTTGGACTGAGGTGGGTACAGTAAGAAGTCTCACAACACCAGGTTGACGTCCAACATGTTTATTTGGAATCAGGAGCTTTCAGAGCCCACTCCTTCATCAGGTGAGTCTCACCTGATGAAGGAGCAGCACTCCAAAAGCACGTGATTCCAAATAAACCTGTTGGACTTTAACCTGGTGTTGCGCAATTTCAAAGAATCACTGCAATTTTGTTGAGATTAAAATCTCAACAATTGCAATTGTTTGAAATTCACCATTCCCCTCTTAGTCCTGCTGAGTCCAAGTCTAAAAACTTCGGCAATGTGCCTTTTCAGCAAAATTAATAGAAGTTACTAGATTTTTTAAAAGTGCATCTACCTCACCTTCTAATGCCCCGTTATTGGCCGGATAAGAACAATAGTTGTTGATCAGTCAAAGTAATTAAACTCTATCAATGAGTCTGCAACAGATCCAGATAAGAAACACCTCCAATGGTGGAGAACTTTGGGAATTGTCGATCTAAAGTTACCTGTTCTTTCCAAGCAATGCTACACTCAACACATATTTAAGTTAAGTTTATTTATTAGTGTCGCAAGTAGGCTTACAGTGACACGACAATGAAGTTACTGCGAAAATCCCCTAGTCTCCATACTCCGGCACCTCTTCGGGTACACTGAGGGAGAATTTAGCATGGCCAATGCACGCCTTTCGGACTGTGGGAGGAAACCAGAGCACCCGGAGGAAACCCACACAGTCATGGGGAGAATGTGCAGATTCTGCACAGACAGTGACCCAAGCCGGGAATCGAACCCAGGTCCCTGGCGCTGTGAGGCAGCTGTGCTAACCACTGTGCCACTCATTAGTTTCAAGTTATCCATACACCGATCTCCAAAATGTAAAATTAAAATAAATTATCCCCTTAATAAGAGCATGGTCTATTTAACTTTTTTTAAAGCATCAATTCACACACACACTTTTCCCCCTTCAGAAAAGGGAAAGAATTCTCCAGCTGATTATCAGCACTTTGAACCACGTTATGAATATTCCTTCCGTGGCCAACAAGTCCTGTCATTGGATTTGAACCTGCAGCTTCTGAAGCAGAGGTAGGTATGCTAGCCACTGTGTCACAAGACCCCCTCCTTGTCTATTCACTTCATGGGGACAGATGGGAGCTGTTTGGAAGGCTTATTGTAGATTAACTGCGGGTAGGATAAGGATAAAGAGAAAAGCGAATTATATTTAATGATGGAGAGGATGGGGCTAAGAATGAGACTTTATGGAATTATTAGTGAGCCAATCCCTTTCCGCAGAGAGACACACAATGTATACATTCTCAACAGGTATTCACACATATATACTTACTGAACTTGCAAAGCAACTGAATTTTCCAAAATCCTTGATTCAATGATCAATAAATAAATCAAATAAACTTTCTCTGGGCTTTCCAATTCAAGCCTGAATCTCCAGTGGCAGGGCAGTGACAGTCCTGTTCTCCCAAATTTTCTTTTCGTAAAAGCACTTAAAGAAGCCAGTGGGTAAATGGGGCTGAAAGTCGGTGGGATTCTCGGCGTCGCTGCTTCACTGGGAGTTTCTGAGAATCACACTTCCAGTTCAAACTTCCCAATTCCCAGCAAAGCCCCAGCTGCCATCCTGCAACCTGCTCCCATCACTGTCCCAACATTCACCCTCCATCACTCTATCTTTGCAGGAGTCCCAGACGAGAAGTTGCTGATTTTTCTGTCATTCTCGATGAAAGTATTTGGAGGTTACCTTCTCTCTCCCCCCACCCTGTCCTGGGGGAGGGTTTATACCAATCTCTTCTTCAAATTTACATTGAAAAGATGGGGCGGGCTCTAGGTACTTTCCCCATATTTAACCTCCTGCAAACAACAGGACATTTAAAAATCGATAACGGCAAAATATTGCGGATGCTGGAATCTGAAACAAAAACAAAAAATGCAGGAAAATCGCAGCAGGTCTGACAACACCTGTGGAGAGAGAATAGAGTTAATGTTTCGAGTCTAGAGAAGGGTCATCCAAACTTGAAACATTGGCTCTTTGCTCTCCCCACGGATGCTGTCAGACCTGCTGAGATTTTCCAGCATTTTCTGTTTTTGATTTAAAATTGAATTGTGGTTTGGGGAGAGGAACGGGGTGGATTTCATAGAATCATAGAATCTACAGTGCAGAAGGGGACCTTTTGGCCCATCGAGTCTGCACCGACTACAATCCCACCCAATCCCTATCCCCATAACCCCATATATTTGCCCTCCTAATTCCCTGACACTAAGGGGCAACTTAAAGTTAATTTATAAAATTTATTTATTAGTCACAAGTAAGGCTTACATTAACACTGCAATGAAGTTACTGTGAAATTCCACTGGTCTCCAGAGTCCGGCGCCGATTCAGGTCAATGCACCTGACCAGCACGTCTTTCAGAATGTGGGAGGAAACCGGAGCACCTGGAGTAAACCCACGCAGACACGGGGGGGGAATGTGCAAACTCCACACAGACAGTGACCCAAGCCGGGAATCAAACCCGGGTCCCTGGCCCTGTTAGGCAGCGGTGCTAACCACTGCGCCACCGTGCCGCCCCAGTTTGATTGAACGAATATCAATTCCAGGGAAGTTAAAGATTCTTGAATATCTGTCACAGCTTCAAGTGAAACAACCAATAACTTTTGCAAAGTCGAATTATTTCTGGCTGGTCTGGTAACTCCTGCGTCTGTTGCAGTCCCTTTTAAAACTTACCTGACGAAGGAGCAGCGCTCCGAAAGCTAGTGGCTTTTGCTACCAAATAAACTTGTTGGACTTTAATCTGGTGTTGTGAGACTTCTTACTGTGTTTAACCCAGTCCAACGCCGGCATCTCCACATTATTTCTGTTATTGCCATGAAGCAGTTACTCCATCCTGTGTGATTTACCCGCACAGTTCTATTGCTTCAGTCTAATCCTGTTGTTGGTGTACCATCACTCCTGTGGAATCTTGCTAATCACACATTGTAACGGCGCAGGAGGAGGCCATTTGGCCCATCATGTCTGCACAGTCCCATCCACAACCTTCCTCCCGCTCTCTATAAACTCAGAGCCATACAGCACAGAAAGAGGCCCTTCAGCCCATCTTTCCCCAGTTGATATTATGGTTCATTGCTCCCCTTCCATTTCCCAGTTGCCCGCTGCACCCCCGTTTCTCTGATACCCCATTCACTGGCACATTTACCCCCCCACCACCACATTCATTGGTATATGGAACCCCCCTCTCCCCCTCACCTCATTCCATCTCCTCCAGGCTTCTATTCTACAATCTTGCCATCTAACCCTGTGGGTTTTGAACGGTCGGGTTGCTGTGAATTCTACCCCCCTGTGAAATGCTCATGTTTAGGTCAATGGGCATCCACTACTGGAGTTACTGAAAATAGCCCCTGGTGTTCTTCAAAATTGCCAGAGCCTTTCTCACCTCTGAGTCCAAATGTACAACATTCACACCAAATAAAGCAGCCATGTGGGCTTCCCTCTGTGACTATAGCCGGAATCCAGCCTTGAAAATGAGCTGTTCCCTATATCATCTCCCCCCATTCACACCTTCCTCCTCTCACCCCCTCCCTCCCTCCCCTCAGCCCCCTTTCCCCCTGCAACCTGGCATTTCAATCTCTGGGTGGATCTATGGTCCAATTCACAGACCCTGGGCCCCATTCACAGGAATAAAGGCTTGCACCAGAGACCACCTGGAACAAGTTGTCTCTGACTCAGCATAGGAAGTTTCCCATTAAATAATATTCCGTGTTTGCAACAGACGGAATTAAATTGGATCTGCCTCTTTTTTCTCCAGAGATCAGGTATGTATTTAAAATAAAAAGATCATTCATCTTATAAGAACTGTGCTTATACTGAGTGTTCCCTGTTGATGTACAAAATACAGAGATAAGCAACCCAAAAGAACAGCATCCTTTTACTGTTCCCAACACCCAGTAACCTACACACCAAACATCCCACACAAAATTATACACTCAGATTCTTTAACAACCATAATCAGAAGAACCCCAAAACATCATCTATCGAGCTAACACCTGATAAATCACTACACACTCAACATCATATACAAATCTCTGTACACGCAACATCATATACAAATCTCTGTACACGCAACATCATATACAAATCTCTATACACTCAACATCATATAGAATCCTACAGTGCAGAAAGAGGCCATTTGGCCCATCAAGTCTGCACCAACAACAATCCCACCCAGGCCCTATCCCCATATACCTACATATTTACCCACTAATCCCTCTAACCTATGCATCCCAGGACACTAAGGGGCAATTTAGAATGGCCAATCAACCTAGGCCGCACATCTTTGGACTTTGATATACAATCTTTGATATACAAATCACGATACACTCAACATCATATACCGGTCTCTATACACTCAGCATCATATACAAATCTCGAGATACTCAGCATCATATACAAATATCGGTACACTCAGCACTGTATACAAATCTCTATACACTTTTTAGCATCATATACAAATCTCTATTCTGTTATAATCCAGGATCTATGGTCCAATTGAATTTGGCTAGGGTAAGCATGAGGTGTTTCACTTCAGGTATGATTCAAATGACCCACTAGGGAGCTTTTAACAAACAAAGTTTATTTAAGAATGCAGTTATAATACAGAAAGAAAATTAGCAATAACTTACTAATTACAAACAGGAAGAAAACAACTATAACATTGTATAAACCTTAACAACAAAATGAAATGTTCCTATCAAACAAACCTCCTAATTAACGCAGGTTTAACACAGAAACCAAAGACTCACATGATGCTGTTGGATTCTGCAGCTTTCTTGACCCACACACAGACAAGATTGAAGTCTGAACAGCTTCCCATAAAACCAGGGAGAGAGAGAGACAGAACATTGCATTCAGCCGGAAGTAAAACACCTTCTAACTAAAATAGCAGCCAAACTGCCTGAACTTAAAGTGAAGGAACTCCTGTCACCTGACCTGTCAATCATTCTTCCTCCAACAACACACGGCCATAAAAATCCCAGACACTGGATCAGGCTGAGAGTAAAAATAAACAAAACCCCATTTAAGCCATTTAAGCAGCAATAAAAGGACTTCCAAGCAGACATCTCAGTGCCTGCTTATAACTGCAGCGAACATGATTAAAAATACCTTTCTTAAAGGTACAGTAGCGTCACACCTCCCCCTTAAAAAAAAACCCACCAACATTCAAAGATGGTTTCATTTTCAAACCCATTCACTTTCACACTACTAGTACTCTACAAAAAATATACATACATTTCACAAAATCAAAACAGGCAATCATAACAGTAATATAGTCCATTTCAGTCCTTGTCATCTACCATCGAATACTCCTCCTTTTATCACACTCGTGACAAACTGCTTCCTCCTCAAGGCTCTCGATATATAGGATGGCATGGTGGCACAGTGGTTAGCACTGCTGCTTCACAGCGCCAGGGTCGTGGGTTCAATTTTGGACTTGGGTGACTGTCTGTGTGGAGTTTGCACATTCTCTCTGTGTCTGTGTGGGTTTCCTCTAGTGCTCCGGTTTCCGGTTTCCTGCCCCATAGTGCCAGGGGGACTTGCAGGGTAAGTGTGTGGAGTGGCGGGAATAGGGCCTGGGTGGGATTGTGGTTGGTGCAGACTTGATGGGCCAAATGGCCTCCTTCTGCACTGTAAGGATTCTATGATTCTATGACTCTATGACTCTCTTTCAATCTTTAATCCTGCTTTGATTCCAAGTTTGAGCTCACTTTTGTCACTATGATGATAAATTAGCTCTGGTAATGTCCTCACAGAACTAGGCAGGATCGGCAGGATACAACATTACATTTGTACAGTCAGGGTCATTCAGAAAGGTCATTTTATCCCTGACTCCTTTCTTATCAATTGGCCTTAGCTCCTCCTCTGCCAATCAATTCAACTCCTTTGTTTGCTCTTGATTGGCATCATCACTTTCTGCACCTTCTTTGGCAAAGACACACGGCAGAGTATCTTCCTTGGAGTCAGAACCCATTTCAACCATGTTTACTAAGATTATGCTGATGCAAAAACCATTGTAATTTATCCGAACACCAGCTGTGTAGAGTACAGTTTCACTGGGTATCCTCGGCTCTGCAAACTACAGAATTATCATGCCAGCAGTTCAATTTAGATGATGGCAGCGTTTCAACAGACAGTCTTATTTCACGTTGTCCTTCCATTCCTTTGATCCACAGTGGTCCAATACGTCCACTCCACAATCTCCTTGTTGAGATTGAGAGTTGATTGATCCACGTGTTTCTTCACACAGATGATGGGCTGGTTGTTGCAGTCCTGCAATTTACATTCAGGCAATTTGAACAACTCAGGAACAGGTTCCAAAAGCAGTCTTGTATCTGTCTCCACACCTGCTCAACTCCTTTGTTCACATTATTGTCCAGTAACTGGTTCTCCTTCTCCACCTGTTTTATGTGGTCGATCAAGACTTTTGGCTGCAGCATCTCAGACTGGGTAAACATCAGCTTCTCCTTCTGAACCTGTGCCAACTTGAGAGGGTCATACCTGCAAGGGTGTTGTTTAATTGGAACAGCATTTTCTATGACTACCTCATTCACAATTATTTTAGTACTTCCCAGTGTATTCCCACATTTTACTCCATGTGATTTTAATAACACTGTCAGGTCAGTTCGATTTTCCTCTGGAAGGCAACTCACTGGTTTATCCCAATTTCTAATAACTTCCTCATTATCCAATTTAATTTGAGGAATGTCAAATTCAGAGTCATCTGGATTCGGCTCTTCACTCTGAGTTATAACGACTAAAACATCCTACTTCTGCTTTCCTTCCCTATCAAAATACATTTTAAGCATATTCACATGACACACTCTGAGTTGTCCTTCTATCTGGCGCACTTATCAAATAATTCACATCACTCAATTTCCATTCAATTTGATAAGGCTCACTAAACCTTGGTTTTAAAGGTTCACCTACCACTGGTAGAAATACTAAGACTTTATCCCCATTAGCAAAACTACAATTTGTTGATTTCTTATCCGCTTCCTGTTTCAACACATGTTGTGCCACTTTTAAATGTTGGCTAGCCAATTCACCTGCTCCCTTCGACCTTTCCCTAAAAGTTGACATGAAGTCCAATCTGTAGTCTCAGAACGCTGACTCACCAATTTCTCTTGAATCAATTTCAGTGGTCCCCTTACCTCATGACTAAAAATCAATTCAAATGCACTGAATTTGGTTGACTAATTAGATGCATCCCTAATTGCAAAGAGTACAAATAGAATTCCTCTATCCCAATCCTCTGGATAATCCTGACAATAAGCCCTCAAAATTGACTTTAAAGTTTGATGCCACCGCTCTAACGCTCCCTGCGATTCTGGATGTACACACTTGATTTAAATTGTTTTATTCCTAAGCTATCCATTATCTCCTTGAGTAACTTTGGTATAAAATTTCATCTTTCATCTGATTGTATTTCTATCGGTAGTCCACATCTAGTAAAAAATTGAAGTAACTTCTCTACAATCCTTTTAGCTGTAATATTGCGTAATGGAATGGTCTCTGGAAACCTGGTAGACACATCCATTATAGGCAATAGATATTGATTCCCACTTTTCATTTTAGGGAGGGGACCTATGCAATCAATTAAGACCCTTGTAAATGGTTCCTCAAATGCTGGAATGGGTATTAAGGGTGCTGATTTTATCATCACTTGAGGTTTTACTATTACCTGGTATGTGTGACATGACCGACAAAATTTAACCACATCTTTATGTAGTCCAGGCCAATAAAAATGTTTCTGTATTTTAGCTTGGGTTTCCCTTACTCCCAGCCCATCCCGATCGCTGGCCTCCCTCCTTCCACCTCCGATTCCTATGCAAAATGGTAGCAGGAACCCCCATCCCCACTGATCACCCCCAAGGCCCCATCAGGCCTTGCCCCCTAGATTCCGCCCCCATAGGGCCCACCCCCTGCCTAATGGGCAGTGCCAAGGTGTCTCCTGGGCATTGGCACTTTGCTAAGGGGCATGTTTCTGGCACTGCCAGGATGCCAATGTCCAGGGGACACCCTCCCCCACTGCCCGGCCCTCTGGGGGGCCCTGATTGCCCCCCTTCACTCCAGCAGGGTCGGGCCGCTAGTTCCCTGTGATGGAGAGCTACTGTAAACCCCGCTGGAGTGAACCACTCTGGCGGGGGGAGGGAGAGGCAAGCGGGCCCGGAGACTTCAGTCCTGGGCCCACTAATCACATTTAAAATATATTTAAATAAGTATTTAAATTACTTCCGCACCTCCCTGCTGATTTCCGGTGCGGAGCTGACGCCGCCAGAAATCCAGCACTGGAATGGGAGAATCACATTGAGATGGAAGGATCGTGGCCATCATTTTTAAGGCAATAACATTCTGGTATACATTCAGATTCCTCTTCCATGTATGCTTTCTGATACAACTGTTTTATTTCTGCATCATTCTGTTGTAGCTCTGCCAACTTTCCTGAACTAAAAATATTCACTTCATCCTCCACCTGTTCTTGTTCTTTTCCAATCATCTGATCAAAAATAGTTTCTGATAATTGAACTTCAACTTTCTAATCTTCACTCTTTGATTTGTTCTACTGTCTTAACCTGTGACTTTGTGACCTTGTTACTGCGCAATCAGGAAAAATCCCAGGATATGCATCTTTCAACAACTCAGTTGTTTGATTTTCCACCACAGTAGACATCACCCCCACCTGTGATCCAATTATATCGTTACCCAAGATAAACTGTATTCCTGGCCAAGATAATTTCTCTATCACTCCTACTACCACTTCACTACCAGTCACTGGACTCCCCAACCTCACCTTATATAATGGAACACTACTCTTCTCACCCTGAATTCCACATGTTACCACCTTTCCTGGCAAAACTCCTTCAAACTATGTAGTTCCTTATCTCTTACAATCAAAGATTGACTTGCTCCCGTATCTCTTAAAATGTTAAGTTCTTTACCAACTCCTCCTGGTACACAAGAGTAAACTTTACCCACACAAGTAAATTCTTTAAAGAGAATTGGCATCTTCTTATCAATAAATCCCTGACCAGGCTGTACATTATTTGGCACCTCTTTCACTTCAACTGGGCTTTAACAAACCCCATTGGCTTATCCTTTTTTCCAACATCTTCTTCCCAGTGTTTTTCTTAAACCACAAAACAGCGACTTTGCATGGCGTAATTTATTACAGTGAAAACATCTGAGGCTTTTCATTTCCCTTCCACCCTCCTGTGTTTCCTTTTTAACTTGAGGCACACTTTCTTTATTATTTCCCACAAGATCTCCTTTACCTTTACTACCTGAAGTTTCCTCTTTTCCCCAGTTTCTGTCCCTCAAAGGCTGAAGCTGATGTCGGAAACCAAACTTTGATTTATGAACTAATTCATAATCATCTGTCATTTCTGCTGCTGACCTCACAGTTTAATCTTCAGCTCTTCCATATGGGTTCTCGCTACGTCAGGAAGTGAATTTTTAAACTCCTCCAAAATAATCATTTTTCTAAGAGCTTCATATGTCTGGTCTATTTTCAGAGCCCTTATCCACCTATCAAAATTACTTTGTTTGGTCCTTTCAAAATCTATGTATGTTTGACCAGGTTCTTTCCTTAGATTTCTAAACCATTGTCTGCAGGCTGCTGGCAGTAGTTTATATGCACCTAAAATGGCTTTTTTTCGCCTCATCATAATCTCCAGATACCTCCTCTGATAGTGATGCAAACACTTCATTAGCTCTATCTACCAACTTTGTTTGAATCGGCAATACTCACATTGTCTGTGGCCATTTCATTTGTTTAGCCACTTCCTCAAATGAAATGAAAAAGGCTTCTACACCCTTCTCATCAAATCTTGGCAACACTTGGACATATTTAAATAGATCCCCCCAGGTGTTTGACTACGATGCACCCGCTCTTCCTCATTGTCTTCATTACTATACTCAAACCGTACTTTTCCCTTTTCCAATTTAAACTGACTTTCACTTTTCATTTCCAGTTTTTGAAGTTCTCTCTCTTTTTCCCCTTCTTCTCTCTTGTTCTCTGGCTTTTCCTATGGCACTGGCCTCCCCTTCTCTGCTGCAATTGCATCCCTTTCTTTGACTTTTGCTACTCTCTCTCCTTTATTTCGAATTCAAGCTGCTTTAATGCTTTTTCATGTTCAAGCTGTTTCATTTGCAATTGAATTCTAGCCATTTCCAATGATTCTGACTGTGTTTCTGGCAATGTTAAATTCTGAACTATCGCCACAATTACCTCCTCCTTCCTTACACTGTCAGGTAAAGCCAATTGCAATGTTTTTGCCAATTCCAAAAGCTTTGTTTTAGTCACCATTTGTAAACCACCCTGAATGACTTCTCCCACCCCCAGGAACTTCTTAGCCTCTGGAAGAGCCATTATTCCACAGGCACTCCCTATTTAAACCTGAATACAACATCTGAAAAGAAAACACAAATATGCTCACTGCGTTTGAATCCAATAATCCCAAATCTATCAAGAAATGTAGATTTTAATCCCACAAAAGAACACCCAACTTTTATAATCCAAGTCAGAATCTCCAAAGTGTTTCATGAAGTCCGCCTGGATCACAAGTTTTGCTATTTGAGTTTGGCTAGGATGAGCATGAGATATTTCACTTCAAGTATGATTCAAATGACTCACTGGGGAGCTTTTATCAAACAAAGTTTATTTAAGAATATAGTTAACAAGTATAAAAAGTAAATTAGCAATAACTTTTACCAATTACAAAAAAAACCATGATATTGTATAAACCTTAACAACAAAATGAAATTTTCCATCCAAACAAACCTCCTTATAAACATACCCCTGTCACAGGTTAAACACAGAAACCAAAGGCTCACATGATGCTGTTGGATTCTGCAGCTTTCTTGACCCACACACAGACAAGCTTGAAGTCAGAACAGCTTCCCATAAAACCGGGGGAGAGAGAGACAGAACATTGCATCCAGCCTGAAGTAAAACACCTTCTAACTAAAAACAGCAGCCAGCAGCCCAAACTGAAAGTGAAGGAACTTCTGTCACTTGACCTGTCAATCATTCTTCCTCCAACAACACACGGCCATAAAAGTCCCAGACACTGCATCAGGCCGAGAGTAAAATTAAACAAAAAACCATTTAACCCATTTTAGCAGCAATAAAAGGATTTCCAAGCAGACATCTCGGTGCCTGCTTATAACTGCAGTGAAGATGATTAAAAATAGCTTTCTTAAAGGTACAGTGGCATCACAATATTCGGCACCACATACAAATCTCCATACACTAAGCATCATATACAAATTGCTTTACGCTAAGTATCTCAGTACACTCAACATCATATACAAATCTCGGTACACTCAGCATCATATATAAATCTCCATACACTCAACATCATATACAAATCTCGGTACACTCAGCATCATATACATATCTCAGTACACTCGGCACCATACAAAGACCTTGGCATTTACAGCATCATATACAAATCTTGGTACACTCGGCATCATATACAAATCTCCACTCTCAGCATTGTATACAAATATTGGTACATTCAGCATTGTATACAAATCTCTAAACACTCAGCATCGAATACAAATCTCCACATGCTCAGCATCATATACAAATCTCGGTACAGTCAGCGACATATACAAATATCTATACATGCAACAACACACACAAATCTCTATCCACTCAGCATCATGTACAACTCCCTCTATGCTCAGCATCATATACAAATCTCAGTATGCACAGCATCATATACAGATTTCAATACACTCAGCATCATATAACAATCTCGGTGCACTTAACGATATATACAAATCTCCAAACATTCAGCATCATTTACAAATCTCCATACACTCAGCATCATATACAAATCTCAGTACACTCGGCATCATTTACAAATCTGTATATAAACTGGAGGCCTGTGACCAGAGTGTGCCTCAGGGATCAGTGCTGGGCCCACTGTTATTTGTCATTTATATTAATGATTTGGATGGGAATATGGGAGGCATTGTTAGTAAGTTTGCAGATGACACTAGGATTGGTGGCATAGTGGACAGTGAAGCAAGTTATCTCCAATTGCAACGGGATCTTGATCAATTGGGCCAGTGGGCTGATGAATGGCAGATGGAGTTTAATTTAGACAAATGCGAGGTGATGCATTTTGGTAGATTGAACCAGGGCAGGACTTACTCAGTTAATGGCAGGGCGTTGGGGAGAGTTACAGAAAAAAGAGATCTAGGGGTACATGTTCATAGCTCCTTGAAAGTGGAGTCACAGGTGGACAGAGTGGTGAAGAAGGCATTCGGCATGCTTGGTTTCATCAGTCAGAACATTGAATACAGGAGTTGGAAAGTCTTGTTGAAGTTGTACAAGACATTGGTAAGGCCACACTTGGAATACTGTGTGCAATTCTGGTCACCCTATTATGGAAAGGATATTATTAAACTATAAAGAGTGCAGAAAAGATTTACTAGGATGCTACTGGGACTTGATAGATTGAGTTATAAGGAGAGGCTGGATAGACTGGGACTTTTTTCTCTGGAGCGTAGGAGGCTGAGGGGTGACCTTATAGAGGTCTATAAAATAATGAGGAGCACAGATCAGCTAGATAGTCAACATCTTTTCCCAAAGGTAGGGGAGTCTAAAACTAGAGGGCATAGGTTTAAGGTGAGAGGGGAGAAATACAAAAGTGTCCAGAGGGGCAATTTTTTCACACAGAGGGTGGTGAGTGTCTGGAACAAGCTGCCAGAGGTAGTAGTAGAGGCGGGTACAATTTTATCTTTTAAAAAGCATTTAGATAGTTACATGGGTACGATGGGTATAGAGGGATATGGGCCAAATGCAGGCAATTGGGATTAACTTAGGGGTTTTTAAAAAAAGGGCAGCATGGACAAGTTGGACCGAAGGGCCTGTTTCCATGCTGTGAACCTCTATGACTCTATTGACTCTATGTCCAAATCTCGATACACTCTGTGTCATATACAAATCTCTATACACTCAGCATCATATAATAATCTCCATATGCTCAACATCATATACAAATCCCTATACACTCAGCCTCATATACAAATCTCAATACGCTCAGCAACATGTACAAATCTCTGTACACACAGCATAATACACAAATCTCTATACACTCAGCATCATATACAAATTGCAATACGTACAGCAATATATACAAATCACTATATACTCAACATCATACACAAATCTCGATGCATTCAGCATCATATACAAATCTATATACACTGAGCATCATATACAAATCTCTATACCCTCAGCATTGTATACAAACCTCAGTAAACTCAGCATACTATACAAATGTCTATACACTCAGTGTCATATACATCGATCTATACATTCAGCATTGTATACAAATCTCTATGTACTCAGCGACATATATAAATCTCCATACACTCAGCATCATATACAAATCTATATACACTCAGCCAAAATAACATACAAATACGATTCACATTCTCCATGTTCCCGGAATCCTTGAATCATTTACAGTTTTATAGCCCTTACCCAGAATAACTATATACAAATCTCACTACATTCAGCAACATATACAAATCTATATACACTCAGCATCATTTATAGTCCAAATATGGTATACAACCCGAAATACATATGTTCTTGTACTGGGTGTTTGGATACATAGATCAATATAGTACATAGTCTCTCATCTCTGTCATTTCCTGTACACAGTCCCCTCATCTCTAATCTCTCCCAGACCGATTTCTATTGGCTGTTTGCTTCTCAAAGCATTGAGCACAAACTCCACCTGCCCCTCCTGATCTCTGCCTTTCTTCACTACTCTAGCCCATGTGAAATGTTGTAAGATGCTGTGTTGAGGAGAGGGTACTCAGGCAGCGATATGTATGATATTGTAGACTGCTGGTTGTATATAGTTATACTGGGTAAGGGCTATAAAACTGTAAATGACTCAAGGATTCCGGGAACCTGGAGAATGCGAATCGCATTTGTATGTTATTTTGGCTGTCTGCTGTTATTTCCTCCTACCCTCCTATTCACACCCTCCTGACACTTCATGCTGCAGTGTGTGTTCCAGCATCGATATCCACCCTAACCTGGACTGCATCTGCCTCTAAAACTCCCCCTAAACTCCACCACATGCCAATCTACCAGCAGAGGCCTCTCCCGCCGCAACTTTGGTCACCAACTTTCATTTTCTCTTTCACTCCTGATTCAGTCTGACCACCCCCTCCTCCGCCCCCATCCCTTGCCCCATGCGAAGTTCCTGGAGTCGTTTTGCTGGCATGTTTTTGCTCTATGTACTCTGTACCTTTTACCTTCCGAATCAGCCAGCAACTCAGATGCACCTTTACAGTTAGAACTCTATACACACTCACCACCTGATACAGCTCCATGCACTCACCATCCCACACAATGCCAACCCTGTGACACCCTCGCTCCCCTCTACAATCTCCATCAACTCCTCTCCACAGATATCCACACTGCACATACTCGCCACTCTGTACAATGAATAGTCACCCCGTCCAATCCTACAGGTGCCATCAGTTGCAGTCCAGACATGGGTCAGCTATTAAACCAAAAGGCAAAACCACTGGAGCAGATGACAATGAACGCGCCGGCCTCTTATTTTCCCCAATAACTTCTGTCCTCCTGTCCCGTGTCCCGGAGTTGTCGGAAGTCCTGTACAATAGTGTGTGCCTCTGCTGTATCCTTCCTATGCAACCCTGTCCAATCCTACTCATCTTTAAGAGTTGTATACACTTAATATATACCATACTCCCTGTGCTACTGTCAATCCTATTCACAAGTCTATACAATCAAAACCGTGTAAGTTCACTCTTTCATAGGTTCCATTATCCAGCGATTCTGTACACTCTGTCTGATATACCATCACTGGCAAACAAAGCAGCAGTCAGCCAAAAGCGTATACAATTCTATAGTTTACATTCTCCATGTTCTCTGACTCAAATTGAGTCGTATAAAGTTATATGCCCCCGTACCCATTTAACCATATACAGTCAGTGCAAAGTCTTACATATACGCGGAATATCCCTAAATTCCCATTGTCATGCTACAACACTTTATCTGTATCCTATATGTCATACATCTCACAATTGTATGCGTCGAACACCATACAATTAAGTATTTTGTACCGAATGTAGTTGACATTCTGCATGTTATCCTGGTAGCGTTACATATAACCGCACACTATCTTATTGGTCATTCTATAAAAACGCGCAAATCATATGTTCTGTGCAAATGTCTATATATAATGCATCATATACAGTGCTAACATCCAGCATCGAACTCTAAAGCCGGCACCATATATGGTCCTATATTCAAATTAAGTCCGATATTCGGTCTCACGTTCAGTTATCTATACATTGTTATGAATAATATTTAATGCAATGATGTATACTGTTGGTCCAATATAACTCTATAAGCTGACTTCGGCCTTTTCGTTCTGGAGTTAATGCAGTTAATACATCGTGCACCAATGCAATCCTATATATTCTGTACACAAGCGAATCCAGCTCCTCAAATAATTGTACAGTCCTCCCCTCCCGAAAGCCAAATCCCTGGACAAGTTTATATCAGCATCCTGTGTAATATACAGATTCCTACAAATCCCCTCATCATGTGCAACTTTCAGCACTAATAGACAGAGCATCCCAAACACCACGCACCCTCACAATCTCTTCGATGCCATATCCCACATTGTCCTTTACAATAACATTAAATGCAATCCGCGTGTGCATCTAAGCGAATCCTGTACACTTAGATCTCAGAAAACAAATTGTTATCAGGTTTCACAACCCGAAATCAAACGAGAACGTGGCAGTAATGAAGGCAGAAAGTGCAACCCAGACTTCCAAATGTGTGTGTGTGTTGACGGTTTTTATTGTAATATATTGAGTGAAATCCATGGTATACATGAAACATCCTGAAACACCAATCCCTGAGTTCTTAAGTAAACCACAATCTCCAGATAGATAGCCCATTCCAAACCCTACAGGACACAGGCTAGCGACTCTCTCCCTCTCTCTAACTTAAAATCCTATGGTGGTGTGACTTTTAAACAGTTGCTGCCACACTCGTGCGATGCACAACTTACTAACCGGACACGGCTCTAATTTACAACCAGCGACATTGAATTACAACCAGCGGCAACCGTGTTGTAGGACACACGCCTTACACCCAGATTACTGCTAAACCAAATAATAAGACAATTTACAAAATCCGTCAGTGCATTTGGCGCAATTTTCCATTAGCTATCGCAGAATTGGAGAAACGGAGGCTTGCATTTATTTGACACAATGCATTCCTGAATGCACTCCTCTTGTTGCATTCCCTAATGTACTGGCACTTTGTACCGGGCAAGTATTATTCGATACACACACATATTATAAATAATCATGGTTTTATACACACTGCTACATTTTACACCGAGAGATTAAATCTATCAACAAACCCATGTGTTCTTATCTTTATTTACAAACAAAACCCTCCAGTTTTAACAACAGGACTGTTCGGAGAGCTCAAATTCAGTAACGTGATACTCTGAGCCCGGGGACGAACCAGGACAATTGTGCAAGATGTTTTCGTTTCAAATTCCAATGCACTGACCATTAAAAACCCACAACAGTTGAGTACAGTGCCCAGATTTAACGGGAAATAATAGTTTAGATTTATACCAAGCGACGGTGGATGTCCAATCGCATGGAATTTAACAACAGAGCACTCTCGACGTTTTAACCAAGCTTATGGGATCGAATTGCCAGATTTCAAACGGTACATCAGATAGCCCCGGTTCAAAATTTCCCAAGTGAGGTGCAACGGTATTTTAATTTACATTTCATTTACACATTTTCTGTGTAAATCTCTGATCGCATCGCCTCTGTCAACTTGACAATTCTACCGGGCATGTCCCAACACCAACAGTACCATAACCGCGCTAGAATTGGCATTTGGACCTCACAAAGATGCTAGAAAAAACCGATATTAGAAAGCGGCAACATCAGAAATAATGCGAGCCAGCGTTTATTGGTATCCGTGATTTCACATTTAGTCTGGGGTTGTGGTGTTAATATCCTGTGCAATCTGTATTTAAATAGGATAATCTTCAACCACTACATGCTATCTGCTAAAACTCGAATATTTATCCGCCTTTTGTAACGAAAGTCTTGGCTTTAAAGAATAATTTTGTTGTTGAATTTACACATTATGATCTGCCAATGTTTTCAGCTTATAATTAAATCGCAGTGGTGGGAGATCGAACTCGTTTTAATTGCGACTTATTTCAAAGTAACAATTTGCTAAACACCACTAGTCATTAAATGTGGGTCCACTGAGATTCTTACTCGGATTCCAGTGGAATCTGTTTAGTAAGTGAGGTTACTGGGTGACTTGTGGCCCAGATCAGCTTGGGGACATGTGGATGGGAGCAGGCAGACTCTCTCTCTCCCTCTGCCTCTGCCTCTCACCTGAGCTGACTTCGTGACTGGTCTCCAAGTGGATGGTGCCCCGGCGGAGGGGCTGCAGGTGAGCGGATGGAACGGCGTGCTGGACCCCCGGGTGCTCCGACAACACGTCCAGGAAGGCGGATTGCCCGTAAAAAGCCGGCAGCCCGGCCGCCCCGACCAGCCCCACCCCAGCGGGCGTCAGCACGGTCCTGGCCGCCACCAGGTGAGCCGTGGCCGGCAGGGAGTCGGAGATCAGCCGCGCTGGGGCGGGCGGCTCTTTATTCAGTCCGAGGATTTCTTGAATGCCAAACCCAGTGCATCTCGACGAATTCCCGGAGCCGGGGATGCCTTTGGGTCGCTCGTTGCCCATCAGATTCTGGGAGATGGAAATAGTTTTGGACTTACTGAAATTCTCCGATACCATTTCCTCCTTGCCTGTCATTTTAGCAAAATTGTTGAACCTGGGGTTTAATTCTCTGCTGTTTTTTTATCCCCTCCTCCTCCTCCTCCTCCCCTCCCCTCCCCTCTCCAGTGGTCCCAAGTGCACTGTCCAATGTGCAATGCTCACATCCCTATAGAAATTCCCTATTTATTTAACGGGACAATCCCATCGGGGGGCAACAACACCAGCGACCAATCAGCGGCACGGGATCAATTAGGAATCCAGGAACTCTCTCCCTCCCCCCTTCCCCTCCTGCCGGATAGAAAGGCCACTTTCACTCTGAATTCTCCAAGAGGAAACCTTTCACCCTCCCTTTCCCCAGCCCAAATCTCTAGGTCTTGACAGTTTGTGTTGGTGTGGGAGAGAGAAAAAATAACACAAATTTCTTTCCCTCTCTACTCTCCCTCCCCCTTCCAATCCCCAGACCGTGTTCAGTGAGACCGAGAATTAAACAATAAACAAATGCAACACCTCCAATCGATATTTCAAACAGGCCGTTCGTTTTGTTATTGGTCCAGAGGAATACAAATATATATGTGTGTGTGTGTGTGTTGCTGGGGAAAGAGATGATTGTTTGTGTCCACAGACAAAACATTGCTTCATCTATCGGAAATAACACTCCAATCACCCAATTGCTTCTACTGGAAGTGGGAATATCGATGTGTTTTATTTTTTGCATCTTGATATGGATATCTTTCAACATTTTAAACAGTAACTCTAATATTAGTGAATCTAATTTTTAACAGTAAATCTTAACACAGTGTCTCTCTTTCTACATCTATTTCATCTCTCTCTCCATCAGACTTTTGAATAGACCTATCTCGCACTAAGTTGATCTTTCTCTACACCCCAGCTATGACTGTAACATTACATTCTGCACTCCTTTCCTTCTCTGTGAACGGTATGCTTTGCCTGTATAGCGCGCTGGAAACAATACTTTTCACTGTATACTAATGACATGTGACAATAATAAATCAAATCAAATCAACGCATCCCTGGACAACTTTTCCTGCCTCTCTCTCTCCTCTTCACACTTTTCTTGTATCCTTTTTTTCCCTTTCGTTATGCCCCGCCTGTTCATCAAGTTCAGTTCTCTTCCAGTCCTAGATATACATCTGCGCGGCTCCTTTCAATTCTCCTCGTCCCCTCCAGTCTTATCCATCAACCGCCTTAGAATAATTTTCTATCCTGCACACACCCCTCCCAAACGAAAAAGTGAGAGAACAAGGGGGACAAATACCGAGGCAATCTTTCCATTTTACGAAGGGCGGGAAATTAACGAAAATATTGTGTGTTGACGAAATGAAATCTGTAAATATTTACACACATACAGTCATAGAGACATGTGTCTAATGTATGAACGGGGAGAGAGTGTTTTAGTGGGAAGATAGACAGATATCCCAGATCTCTCTCTCTCTCCCTCTCACTACCTCGGGAGATTTTCCAACGAATCTCGCACATTTACTCTATCGAAAAGGCGCCCACTGAAATACACATTAATCGCAATCTGTCAGGCCTCAATGGTCACCCTGACAAAGTATGATTTCCACTTGAGCCTGAGTCCTGTACCCGGGAGGCTGATCTGACAAATAAAACTGCATCTAAGGTACGATTTATCTCTTCGCAAGATATTGTTCCAAATTGAGCTGGAGTCTTCCTGGGCTACCTTCCAGTTAATCTATTTGAATTCATTAGCATTCCTCGCCTCCACCGCCCCCCTCCCCCCAACAACAACCTCCCTCCCACACCCCCCTACCCACACTCCACGTCCAATTTATCTGTTTTTATTTGAACCAAGAGATTGTTTCTTCTTCGCCTTATTTCCGTCTGATGTACATTGCCCGGGTATAACGGCGCAAGGTTAAACGGGGGGAGGGTTCGCAAAAGGCACCAGCAATATTCCGGGCGCTCGGGAGTTTAGACGGATTGGGGAATGATTGGATTTGTCGCTTTTTAAAAATAAAAATAATAATAATAATACATCTGTCCAGGGCGGCAGCGAATTATTTCCCCAGCTTTGCCGTACCGGGAGACTATGAAGCGAATCCCAGAATGGACATTCTGTTTTATCTGATATCTGCTCCGCCGAAATTCACAGTCTAACAACAGACTGAAACTGGCCAAAGCAGCGTGGGAATTATCAATTACACAAAAATAGTTCAACATTGATAATTACACGGATAAATCGATAATTATATTAACACAGCCATTTCTTAATAAATGGATGAATATTCTTGACTGTGTTAACACAGTCGATAGTAAATATTAATCAGTGCAATCCTAGTCCATCACTCGCCACCACTTTGAAAAAATATATTTTAATATGCTTTCACCCTCGTTCATTTTGCACATTTTTTTTTGCGGAATTAAATTTCACACCTTTGTCGCATTTACTTCTTTCTGTGAAAAATGCTGCATTTTTTGACCTTTCTGGTGTTGAGCTTGTTTGAATTCGAAATTAAATTTGAAAAAAAAAGGCTGTATCTGCTCCCCATACAGCCATTTATTCCTGTAACTTTCTCCCTTCTCTCACACACAGAAAAATCAACGCCAGTTATAGGATTTATACTTTCACAGGTTGTTTGATTTCCGAGGAGACTCTCCCTCTCCCTCTCCCTCTCCCCCTCTCTCTCCCTCACCCTAGTAATCAAAGGACGTTAATCCTGACATCAGTTCCTCAGGGGGATTTTTTTTTAAATATCGGATAAATTCCTGGTTCTAAATGTTATGAGTAAATCAGCTTATCTTGTAGTAATTTGTTACAGTTTAGGGGGGAAAGGGGGGGGGGAGGAAGGGGGGCATGCCGATGGATTTGACTGTCAAATTATCTGCTTGACATTACATTCGCTTTGTCGGGCGCAATATACCAACTGCTTTTCGTTTACTCTTTCATTCGGGAGGATTGTCCCAGAAAAAAAATTAAACAATTACTGCCTAAAGCCCGTATTTACTGAGTAATTTTCTGTTTGGAAGAATTAGGCACAGGCTCCCAGTCAAAGATGAGCGTGGATGGGAGGATGCTTTGGGCAGAATGATGGGAGGGTTTGTGTGTCTGTCTGTGTCTGTCTTTGTGTGTGTGTGTGTTGGGGGGAGGGGGGGTGTCAGCTGAGTTTTGTTTCTGACGAGGAATCTGTCAATTTATCTTATCCAAAATAACGAGATTGGAAAAGTAGCGAGAGAGAGAAAGAAAAAGAGAAAGTGAAAGAGGGAGAAAGAGAGAGAGAGAGGGAGAGGGAGAAAGGGGGGGGGGGGAGAGAGAGGGGGGGAAATAGAAAGAGAGAGAGAGGGAGAAAGCGAGAGAGAGGGAAAGAAAAAGAGAAGGAGAAAGAGAGAGAGGGATAGAGAGAGAGGGGGAGAAAGAGGGAGAGAGGGGGAAAGAGAGAGAAAGAGAAAGGGGGGAGAAAGAGAGAGAGGGAGAAAGCGAGAGAGAGGGAAAGAAAAAGAGAAGGAGAAAGAGAGAGAGGGATAGAGAGAGAGGGGGAGAAAGGGAGAGAGGGGGAAAGAGAGAGAAAGAGAAAGGGGGGAGAAAGAGAGAGGGGGAGAAAGAGAGAGAGGGAAAGGGAGAGAAGGGGAAAGAGAGAGAGGGGGAGAAAGAAAGAGAGAGAGGGAGGAAGAGAAAGAGAGAGAGGGGGAAAGAGAGAGGGGGCAAGGGAGAAAGAGAGAGAGAGAGAAAGAGGACGAATTGAGAGATTTTAAAAAGGATAGAAACACAGATGGAAACGGGTGGGAAGAAATGGACAGGAAGAAAGATAGAAAATAGAATAAGGGATGGAAACGGCAAAGAGAAACAGCAGAAGCGAGAGATAGAAACACCCACAAAAGGGAGAGAGAGAGAGAGCAATGGAGGGAAATGTAACAGTGGAATCCACACACGGGGAGGCTGATTTCCTCAATGATTAGAACGGATTGCCACAGATTAAACCCAAATGTTCCGTTCCCTCCAGTTATATAACAATAAGCCGCCTCACTAATCAGTAATTATGACATTATCTTCAATTTTTCTCCCCTAAAATCGTTGGTTAATAACTGGTTAGTGTAAGTCCGTGCCTTTGATGGGGTTTATTAGAATGATCTCTCGTTAATCCCGGTTTCTGCGATGGGGTGGGATAAGGGGGGAGAGAGAGAGGGACATGTCAGTCACACAGAAAAGGGGGAAGTAGAGAAGGATTTGATGGCAGTATTAATATATCAAAAGAAAGTGGAGGCAGATCGAACAACCAACAGGCCAGCTAGATAAAGGCACTGTGACTATTTAACAGATTGAATATAAGATGCACATGGAGGCTATCAGGAAGTGTAGACAGAGCTAATTAATGAAAAGAGTTTTTAAAAATGAGAACGGGGTCAAAAAGAACAGCAGACACGAGCAAAGAAATCCTTCAATGACATCTAATCGGACATCCGTATTTCAATAGAATCTCACATGGACATGCTGTAACAAAGCGAATGAAAGAGCGGAGTGGGGGAATGGAGAGAGAATGAGATCACGGAACGAGGAGGGGAGGGAAATGAAGAAGAGGGAGCGAAAGAAAGTGCGGAAGAGAGGATGAGAGAAATAAACAAACAAGTGGGTCTGAGAGAGAGAGAGAGACTGCAGTGGCTTGGAGGTGATGTGCGGGCAATGTGCAGGGGACACTGAGCGACTCTGTTAACAGGTGGACACCAGATGCTGGAGAGAGAGAAATCATTAGACAACCTGACGGCACTGCGAGCAACCAATGTCCCACAGTGCAGATATCAACCCCCACGACAGAAACACATACACTCACACACGCTCATGTATTCATACACTCATATACTCATATACACCCGCACATACACACTCATCTTCACATTCATATACACATACACTACACATACACTTGTACAGACAAACTCAGACGCACATATGTACTCACACATATACAGTTGGGCTCAAGGACACCATAAACACATGCACACATATACACACACAGATACGCAAACACATTCATTTTCACATTCATATGAACATGCACATGTACATGGATGCATACACACACTACACATACACTTGTACACGCACACACTCAGGTGCACAAATATACTCACACGTGCACTTGGGCACACAAGGACACACCACAAACAAATACATGCACTAGGACGCACATATACACACTCACTCACACATACACTCTCAGGTACTCATACACAAATACATGCTTATACACAAAAACATGCACACACACTCACAAACAAAGCTCATATGGACAAGCAGACACTTAAACACAAAACACATTCACATTGTTGTAAAACACACTCACAAGAACGTTCAAACTCAAGCACCCACACACACACACCAACACACACATATAAACACACATACACACACTCACATACATACTCATATCCACACACGTGCATACACATTTGCACTCATACCCATGAAAATATACACACACAGCCACACATATACAGATATAGAGCTGCAGTTTGGACAAAACACTGAGATTGAACATTGAGAGCAGGGAACTGAGATTAAACATTGGGAGAGGGAAACTGGGGTTGAACATTGAGAGCAATAACTTAGGATTGAACATTGTGTGATGTTAGTGTACCTTTAAGAAAGTTTTTTTTAATCATGACCTCTGGAGCTCTGACAGCTTCAGTCTTTCTCATTGCTGCCGGCTTGGCTGGAGATGTTTCATTACTGCTTAAATAGGGGCTGGTTTATTCTTACTGGGATGTTTATGACTGCATTGTTAGGAGAAAAATTGGTTGGCAGGTGACAGGGTTTTTCTTTCATTTTCTGTTTGGCTGCAGTTAGAGTTGAGTTTTAGAAGGTACATCAAGCTGAAAAGAAGTCTTTCTTTCGCTCCGCGGTTTTTGGAAATTCTGCTGGGTAGCTGAAAGCAAGGCATCTTGCCTTCCTGAAGATTCTGCTATTGGTGGCTTGCCTAGAATCTCTCCCTGGTGTTTTGGGAAGTTGTTCTGACTTCAAGCTGCTGTGGGTCCCCACGCACCCCGGACATTCTCTTTTCCACCTTCTTCCTTCAGGAAAAAGGTACAAAAGTCTGAGGTCACATACCAACCAACTCAAGAACAGCTTCTTCCCTGCTGCTGTCAAACTTTTGAATGGACTTGCCTTGCATTAAGTTGATCTTTCTCTACACCCTAGCTATGACTGTAACACTACATTCTGCACTCTCTCCTTTCCTTCTCTATGAACGGTATGTTTTGTCTGTATATTGCGCAAGAAACAATACTTTTCACTGTATGTTAATACATGTGACAATAATAAATCAAATCAAATCAAAAAGTCCAGAGAACTGCAGACTTCATCCAAAGGATTCAATTCCAGTATCAGACGAGCATTAGTCTATGTTGCGTTAAACCTGTTTAAAGGGTTTTCTTGTCTATGGGATTGGTTTGATTGGAACACAAGCTATATTTGTTAAGGGTTATACATTATCGTGGTTGTTTTGTTTCTTGTTTGTAATTGACAATAGTTCCTGCTAATTTTTTCACTATACATGTTAACTATATTCTTAAATAAACTTTGTTTGATAAAAGCTCCCTAGTGGGTCATATGAATCATACTTGAAGTGAAACATATCATGCTTACCCGAGCCAAATTCAAGGTGCAAAACTTATGATCCAGATGGTCTCCATAGAACACTTTGGAGTTTCTGACCTTGAACCATAACAATTGAGAGCGGGAAACTGGGATTAAACATTGGGAGCAGGAAACTGGAATGATGCAGCCAGAGCAGGAATTTAGGATTGAACTTTTGAAGCAGAAACCTGCACAATGATAAATTCTGAATCAATAGGAATGAATGAATGAAGTTCAGGTGATTATTATAGTTTTGGTTACTCTCTAAACTAGGAAAGTGGCTTCAACCCAATACTGAGAAAATATATCAAATGAATCACAGAAATAATTAAACATAATTAATTAATAAAACTAAAATAGTTCTATGAATAATAATTGAACTAATAAATAAACTAGAGTTAGATAGACATGTGGGGAGTGGGGAGGGATGTGATGTGCTGTAACTGCAATGTGAAGGAGGCGGTGAAGACAAGTGAGACCCCAAACAAAGGGTGGCACGGTGGCACAGCGGTTAACACTGCTGCCTCACAGCGCCAGGGACCCAGGTTCGATTCCCAGCTTGGGTCACTGTCTGAGTGGAGTTTGCACATTCTCCTCATGTCTGTGTGGGTTTACTCTGGGTGCTCCGGTTTCCTTCTATAGTCCAAAGATGTTGGATTAGGTGGATTGGCCATGCTAAATTACCCCTTAGTATCAGGGGGAGTAGATAGGGTAAATGCATGGGGTTATGGGAATAGGGCCGAGGTGGGATTGTGGTCGGTGCAGACTCGATGGGCCAAATGGCCTCCTTCTGCACTCTAGGGATTCTATGATTCTATGAATCATGTTTGCTGTAAATGTCTGTAACTGGTGGCTCAGAGTTGTTGGACTGGCATCTGAGCTCTCAACATTGCAAGGCAGCAGGATATTGTTCCAGGAGACAGCTATACCCCTTAGGTACTGTATAGATAGTCACTGGGCAGGGATAGGAGACTGTGACTGTGAGTCAGTTACCGAGCTTCAGGATGTAGTGATGGAGGAACTTTGACCCTTGACCTTGTTCAGTAGGTACAAGGTACTTATTCCCCGTGTGGATGAGAAGAAGAAGGAGGATGGACATACTTCCCATAGGATTGTGGTTCTGGGACCTTCCAACTAGGGGGAGAGAGAAGGGAATGTGCTAGTGGTAGGGTTGGAATTGTCAAGGGAATGGACACTGCTCTCTCTGGCAGCATCTGGGTGTTGCAAAGGTTGTATTACCTGCCAAAATACAGGGTTAAGGATAGTTTGCAATGCTGGAGAAGAATCTAGAGTGGGTAGGGAAGGATCCAGTTGTCATGGCCCATGTGGGAACTAATTATGTTGCCAGAGGTAAGGATGAGGTTCCATGGATGGAGTTTGAGGAGCAGGATTCTAAATTAGTAACTAAAAACTCAAAGGCAAAACTCTGGGGTACGCTGCTTGGGTCATGTGCAAATTGACACAGGGTCAAGCAGATCCGAGACTTCCTTGTGTGGCTCGGACCAATGGGAGAAGAAGGGGGTTCGCTTCATGGGGCACTGACACCAGTACTAGGGAAAGATTCCATTGGGATGGAATCCACTTCCACTGTTATCCATGTGAATTAAATAACTGGGACTGTAAATTGAAAGAAGGGGGAGAAGGATGGAGGGGGTCATAGAATCCCAACAGCACAGAGGGAGGCCATTTGGCCCATCGAGTCTGCACCAACCACAATCCCACCCAGGCCTTATCCCTCAACCTCAAGTATTTATCCTGATACTAAGGGGCAATTTAGCATGGCCAATCAGCCTAACCCGCACATCTTTGGAGTGTGGGAGGAAACCGGAGCACCCGGAGGAAACCCACGCAGACACGGGGAGAATGTGCAAACTCCACACAGTGACCCAACCCAGGAATCAAACCCGGGTCGCTGGCGCTGTGAGGCAGCCGTGCTAACCATTGTGCCACCGTGCCAGCCAGTCAGGCGAGGGGAAATTTAGAAATCTAAAGACAAAAATCAAGGTAATAGAGCAATGCAGCAATTTGGGTAAAGAGTCGTAGAGTGTGGCAGGAAGCATTATAACGTTTAATGGGAATAGTGCATCAGCAGATAAGGTCCAAATGGTAATAACTTAAAATTAAAGGTTCTTTATCTGCAATACTGGCAGAGGACTTCAATCTACATATAGATTGGATGAATCAAATTGACAAAGTTAATCTGGAGGATGAGTTCATAGAGTGCATTCCAAACAGTTTCCGGAATGGTATACTGCGGAACCAACCAGAGACAAGGCTATTTTAGATCTTGGATTGTGAAGTGCGACGGGGTTACTTAGTAATCTCTTGATAAAGGATCTTATGGAGCAGAATAATCATAATATAACCTCACAGTACCAGGGACCCGGGTTCGATTCCCGGCTTGGGTCACTGTCTGTGTGGAGTCCGCACGTTCTCCCTGTGTCTGCGTGGGTTTCCTCCGGGTGCTCCGGTTTCCTCCCACAGTTCAAAGATGTGCTGGTGAGGTGCTAAATTCTCCCTCAGTGTACCCGAACAGGCGCCGGAGTGTGGCGACTAGGGGATTTTCACAGTAAGTTCATTGCAGTGTTAATGTAAGCCTACTTGTGACACTAATAAATAAACTTGAAAAATATTGTGATTTCTGAAAATCTAGTACAGACTCAACTCAGACTCACTACTGAGATCTAGGTATTACCCGTAGGGAGTTGGTCAAGGTTTCAGTCACTCAATACGGATATATTTTTCTTCCCTGAGCTTCGAGCTCATGGTCCTCCTTTTGTAACAGGGGGTCCTGGGTTGTAGATTTGTTTTTGCTTGCTCCACAAGCCTTTCTCTTATACAGAGTTGGTAAAGTGACCAGTCACCACATACCCTAATTTGCCTCTGCCCCAGGCTCATGAGATGTCCTTAGTTGATTTTTTCTGCAATATTCGCTTGTCTGCCTGTTACAGTCAGAACCTCTACATGTATGCAAAGAGAAAAGGAGTGGCAAAAATTAACTTTGTGATGGGAGAAATTATAATTAAGAATAAGGAACTGGCAGAGATATTAAAGAAATGTTTTGCACCTGTCTTCTAAGTTGATCATACAAAAAACATGCCAAAATGAAGGGCTTGTGGGAGTGAGGAACTTCAAGTAATTAATATCAGTAGAGGAAAAGTGCAAGATAAACTAATAGAACTGAAAGCCAACATATTCTCTCGACCTGATGGTTAACATACTAATTTCTAAAAGAGGTGGCTGCAGAGACAGTGGTCGCATTGGCTGTGAATATCCTAAAGTCTCAAGATTGTAGAACGGACAAAATGGTTTGAAAGATTGCAAATGCACCTCTGTTCTTCAATATTGTTATAGGAACAGTGAGGCCCAGATTGTTTTGCTGGTAAGAAGATGCAAGATGTTCACACCTGTGGACAATGGAAAGAGCATTTGTGCTGATCTTAGATAGGCTGTTAGCCTCCAAGTCTCACATGGAGATGTTGGGAATGTCAAACTTTATCATGGGTATAAAGTAACTTGTCTACTTAATTCCAAGATAGAAAGGAGCTGGGGGTTTAGAAGATAATTAATAGCATTTCCACCTGGATATAAGACCCGCATGATTCACAATGTCATGGTGATAGGTTTTGAGAAGGGAAATGTCCATAGAAAGCTTTTGTAGTATTGGCATGCAGGGTTTTCTTAAAACATTCCCAAACCTCACAGACAGGTCAGTCTGCAAGAATCTGTAAGAGAGACAGCAGAAAGATAGAAGCTGGCACTCACCATTCAAAATGGAGGTGGGAGCTTGATTGCATTGAAGACATCAAGTTCATGAGGGCAGCAAGGTTGGAAGATTATCCTAACTTTGGCTACAGGGGGGAAATCTCCAGGGTAACCCTTACTTTGTAAGTCTATTTGGGGATTAGAAGTTATCTGGCAGGAAAAGACAAAATGAAAAAAAGCCATCAGGAGATTGGAAAACCTTTAGACAGGTTCCTGGAGAATGAATGAGCCACTTGAGGGACAGAGTAAAGTATAACCATGGTTGGGGATTTCTGGTCATTTAGAGAATTAAATGGGGGAAACTTTCCTGTAGTTTAGAATTTAAGTTGCCTACAAAACAGTGTTTAGTCAGTGTTATTTTGAGTGGTTTGACACAGTATAAGTCTTAATACTTAAACTCTTGCTTGTGATCCTTCCAGTCAATTACTGGAATATGCAAATATATTTTTAAAGTATTGGATACTATGAGGATCGTATCAATTTCAATACATTTTTGATACCATCCTCACAAATTTTCTCTCCACCCTCTCCACTGCCTTTTTATAATGTGGCAACTAGAACTGCACTTTCAGTGTGAACTAACCAATGATTGACACAAGTTTAGCATAATTTCACTACTTTTTAATATTATCCCTCTAGAAATAAAACTTTGGCTTTGGTTGCCTCTTTATGGCATTGCAAACCTGTGGAGCAACTTTTAGTGTTGATGTATTCCTGCTCCAAGGTCTATTTGTTCCTCTATCCCACTTTTCCATTTCACAAGGAATAAGTGACCTCCCTATTCTTCCTCCCGAAATGGCCGACCTCACATTTATCTCTGCTGTATGTTATTTGCCATTTTTTAACTCATTCTGAAAGTTTATCAATGACCTCCAATAATTTGTTGCAGTCCCCCTCAGTATTGACAATTCTCCCTCCACCCACCCCCCACCACACCTCCCCCCCTCCCCCCGCCCCACCAAAAACCCCAACAATTTTGTTACATTTCTGTAAATGTATAAATTATGTTTTGGATTCCAAAGCTCAAACCATTAATGTAAGCTGGGTCATACCGACTCGAAATGTTAACTCGCTTTCTCTCTCCACGGTTGCTGCCACACCTGCTGAGTTTTTCCAGTAGTTTCTGTTTTTATTATTACTGGTCTCATACTGATCCTTGTGGGACGCCACTTCCGCCATTCCTAATGTCACTTATTTACTCCCATTCTGTTTTCCCTCTTGAAGCCGGCTTGCAATCCACTCTAACCCGTGACTTTAAGTCCACATTCTCTGACTTTGTTCATTGGTCTCTGGGAGGGGCCTTCCCAAAGGCCTTTTGAAAATCCAGATAAATTACATCCACAACAAGCAATTAGGAAGCCCAGTGGCATATTGGTCTTCATTGCAAGGACAAGGGGGACAACAATGAAGAACTCAATTGTACAGGATGTTGGTGAGACTGCACCTACAGTACTGTGTACAGTTTTGGTCTCCTTACCTAAGAAAGGATATGTTTTACTCGGTGTCAGAGCTGCGAAGATTCTCATGACTTGTTCCTGGGATAAGCGTGTGAGTAATTTGGGCATATATTTGGGCGGCATGGTGACACAGTGGTTAGAACTGCTGCCTCACAGCATCAGGGACTGGACTCGATTGCATGTTCTCCCCGTGTCTGGATAGGTTTCCTCCAACAATCCAAAGATGGGGCGGCACGGTGGCACAATGGTTTGCACTGTTGCCTCACAGCGCCAGGAACCTAGGTTCGATTCCCGGCTTGGGTCACTCGTTCTCCCCGTGTCTGCGTGGGTTTCCTCCGGGTGCTCCAGTTTCCTCCCATAGTCCTAAGATGTGCAGGCTAGGTGGATTGGCCATGCTAAATTGCCCCTTAGTGTCAGGGGGACTAGCTAGGGTAAATGCCTGGGGTTTTGGAGATAGGGCCTGGATGGGATTATGGTCGATGCTGACTTGATGGGCCGAATGGCCTCCTTCTGCACTGTAGGATTCTATGATTCTATGTGTAGGTCAGGTGGATTGGCCATGCTAAATTGCTCCTTAGTGCCCAAAGATGTTTAGGACAGGCGGATTAGTGAGGTAAATGCGTGGGGTTATGGGGATAGGGCAGAGGTGGGCCTGGATAAAATGCTCTTTCGGACAGTCATTGCAGACTCGATGGGCCGAATGGCCTCCTTCTGCACTGTAGAGATTCTATGATTCTATGTTCCCTGGAGTTTCACAGAATGAAAGGTGATCTCATTGAAACATAAAATTCTGAGGGGACTTAATAAGCTGGAAGCTGAGAGGTTGTTTCCCCTGGCTGGAAATTGGTGGGAACAGTCTCAGGATAAGGTGTTGATCATTCAGGACTAAAATGAGAAGAAATTACTTCAGTCAAAGTAGATGGGAATGTAGAACTTGAAATACAAACAGATCAGCCATGATCTTATCAAATGGCGGAGCAGGCTTGAGAGGCTGAATGGCCTACTCCAGCTTTTATTTTGCATGTTCATATGTACTCCAGAGGGTTGCGTCAGCTCCCTCATTTAGGATGTTCAAGACTGCAGTAGATAGATTTTGGGCTTGAAGGGAACATGGGATATAGGGATCCAAAGTTTAAAGTTTAAAGTTTTTAAAGTTTATTTATTAGTATCACAAGTAGGCTTACATTAACACTGCAATGAAGTTACTGTGAAAATCCCCTAGTCGCCACACTCCGGCACCTGTTCGGGTTACACTGAGGGAGAATTTGGGGTGGCCAATGCACCTAACCAACACATCTTTCAGACTGTGGGAGGAAACCGGAGCACCCGGAGGAAACCCATGCAGACACGGGGAGAACGTGCAGACTCCACACAGACAGTTGGCTGGGAATTGAACCCGGGTGCTGTGAGGCAGCAGTGCTAACCACTGTGCCACCGTGCCGCTGTACGGTTTCCCATCGTAATTCACAGAGGGCAGTCGACAATGTGAGACCAGAATGGTTCATGGTGCACGACTGGCAGTGCCCATCCCTCCAGTGGTGGCAGCATTCTGGCAATCACAGGGTTAATGTCACAGAGTCCAGGGATCAAATCCCGACCTAATCTGATCTGAAAGTTTCTGGCTGATTTTAAACACTCCGCCCTGAAATTAAAATGGCTGGGACTTGATTTACATGCATAAGGAGGACGCAGTAATGATGTGGTAGATTATGCTAAGATTTAGTTTGCTGCTTGCCCGCTCTTCTATCCTATTCCAGGGCAGATCTAACCATTAGAGATTAAAAACCAAACAGCTGTTGCTCGATTTTGTTCCCTGGCTTTTTTTTATTGAGTCTCATTAACATTGCAATCCTGCAGCATCCGTCTACTTTTAAATCGGCTTTCTAATCGTTATTAGGGAAAGTTCTTCAGCGCAAATTATTCACTGACGCAGCTTGCTTCCCACTCCTGTTTGATGTTTAAAGTAGCAGCGTCCCCCCTGTTTGGTGTTTCAGTATTGGCTGAGACCCAGACAGCACGATACAGCTTCCAACCCGCCCCCAAACCTGCACTCTCGGCCTTTTCCCATTGCTACACTTTCTAATCTGTACAATCCTTCCAATCCCAATTCACTCAGTGAAAGTCAATCAAAATGTGTGCCCCTTTGGAAACGTTCTTGCCCACCCTGGATGGCACCTTTAACAAGGTAAGAAGTCTCACAACACCAGGTTAAAGTCCAACAAGTTTATTTGGGAGCAAAAGTCACTAGCTTTCGGAGCGCTGCCCCTTCGTCAGGTGAATAGAACTCCCACTCACCTGACGAAGGGGCTGCGCTCCGAAAGCTTGTGGCTTTTGCTACCAAATAAACCTGTTGGACTTTAACCTGGTGTTGTGAGACTTCTTACTGTGTTTGTTCCAGTCCAACGCCGGCATCTCCACATCATGACCTTTAACAACCCCAGGGCTCCCAACTCCTTTACATCCCATGTTGTACTTCTCAAAGTAAGAAGTCTCACAACACCAGGTTAAAGTCCAGCAGGTTTATTTTGGAATCACGAGCTTTCGGAGTGCTGCTCCTTCATCATGTGAGATACCTGATGAAGGAGCAGCGCTCCGAAAGCTTGTGATTCCAAATAAACCTGTTGGACTTTAACTGGCAAAGCCCAATTCTAACTAAAAGTTGCAAGATGCACTGCAAGAATTCACCAAGGTTCCTTAGGCAGTCAGCGCCTTCAAAATCCATGACTACTACCATCTAGAAGGCCAAGAACAGCAGATGCCTGAGAACACCACCACTTGGTGGTTTCCCCCCAAGTCACTCACCATCCTGACCTGGAAATATATCGCCATTCCTTCACTGTGGCTGGGTCAAAATACTAGAATTCCTTCCCTAACAACACTGTATTTCTACCCTCAGAGACTGCAGTGGTTCAAGGTGGCAGCTCACCACCACCTTCTGAAAGGCAACTAGGGATGGACAATAAATGCTGACCTAGCCAGCGACACCCCGTAAAATGAATTTTTGAAAATTCAGTGATGGCAATGCCATTGAATGTCATGGGGGAGATGGTTCGAATGTCTCTTGTTGGAGATGAGATTGCCTGGTGCTTATGTGATGAAAGTATTACTTTCCATTTATCAGCTCAAGCCTGAATGAAGTCCAGAAAATGTCCGTTTCAAGTTTCTCCATGCTGAAGACGGAGCTGAATTTTTCAGACAGTGTAGTTAACTTTTGCAAAATCAAACACTGATTGGGAACATGTAGCTATGGTGATGAAAATGCATCAGAAACGTTCAGCGTGGCCTCCTCTTGATGTCCCCAGCATCACAGATACCAGTTGTGAGCTAATTCGATTCACTCCATGTGATATGAAGAAAGGGGTGGAGGTGTAGCAAAGGCTCTGGGCTCCAACAACATTTCGAGTCTGGATGACACCTCTTTCTCTCGAAACATTGGCTCTATTCTCTCTCCACAGATGCAGACAGACCTGCTGAGATTTTCCAGCATTTTCAAGTTTGGTTTCAGATTCCAGCATCTTCAGTATTTTGCTTATATTTGACTCTTCCTCCCTGAGGACTTGACCCCTTCCCCCTCCCTCCCCATGTCCTGGGAGAATTAGCCCTCTGAATTGCTATCCAGTGGCATTACCACTTGACTACTCTTCGAGAAGTGTCAATGGTAGCCACTCTGTGGAGATGCCGGCGTTGGACTGGGGTGGGCACAGTAAGAAGTCTCACAACACTAGGTTAAAGTCCAACAGGTTTATTTGGAATCACGAGCTTTCGGAGCGCTGCTCCTTCATCAGGTATCTCATATGACTTCTTACTTTGAGAAGTACAACATGGGCTGTAAAGGAGTTGGGAGCCCTGGGGTTGTTAAAGGTCATGATGTGGAGATGCCGGCGTTGGACTGGAACAAACACAGTAAGAAGTCTCACAACACCAGGTTAAAGTCCAACAGGTTTATTTGGTAGCAAAAGCCACTAGCTTTTGGAGCGCTGCCCCTTCGTCAGGTGAGTGGGAGTTCTATTCACCTGACGAAGGGGCAGCGCTCCGAAAGCTAGTGGCTTTTGCCCACATCCCCCATGGATGAAAACAAATTGATGTCCAATTTTTATTTTGGATAATTCTGAACATAATTCTCAAAAACAAGATTGTCCTCTCATGTTTGGCTGTCCTCACCTTAGCTCAACTACTCCAAAAAA
Source organism: Mustelus asterias (assembly GCF_964213995.1). NCBI lineage: Eukaryota > Metazoa > Chordata > Chondrichthyes > Carcharhiniformes > Triakidae > Mustelus > Mustelus asterias. The sequence continues at coordinate 79,346,464 of NC_135818.1, forward strand.
TGATTGTAATCCTCTTCAAATTCCATTTCTGTTCCCTCACCCTTCTTGTTCCTGACTCCTGTTCTTAGCTAAGTCACTTTGTAATTTCATCTTTGAAATTGCTTTCATTACAAGATTAATTTTTTCTAGATGCCCTAATTCTTTTAATATATATTTCATTTTGAAAACAAAAGGTTTACTTCAGATAAATTAATTTGAGTCCAATGAGGGATTAAGAACACAATACTGAACTGAATTCTGAGCTAACTCCCGTCAGTCTGTCTATATATTATTGTTCCTGTAATAGAGTTGAATATCCTACCTATTACAGAGGAACTAGATCAGAAACTTACCTCAGGAACCAATAGTCCTTCATATCGATGTGACCAATCCTATTGCACTATATTAGAGAAGATGAGTTCTCCCTGATGTTCTGGCCAATCTTTACCCCTTAATATCCCATAAACAGATTATATGGTCATTAACACACTACCATTCTGCACTACATGCTGCACCCGCTCCTTTCCTTCTCCATGTGCAATACTTTTCATTGTATCCCGATACATGTGACAATAAATCAAATCAAATCAAATCAAATTTGAGTGAGTTTACTGTCATGTTTCCAACATTACAACAATGACCACACTTCACTGGTTGAAAAGGCAGCATGGTGGCACAGTGGTTAGCACTGTTACCTCACAGCACCAGGGACCCGGATTCGATTCCACCTCAGGTGACTGTCTGTGTGGAGTTTGCACGTTCTCCCCATGTCTACGCAGGTTTCCTCCGGTGCTCCAGTTTGCCTCCCACTCCAAAGATGTGCGGGTTAGGTTGATTGGTCGTGATAAATTGCCCCGTAGCGCCGGGAAGATTAGCAGGGTTACGTGGATAGGACCTGGGTGGGATTGCTGTTGGTGCAAGTTCGGCAGGCTGAATGGCCTCCTTCTGCACTGTAGGGATTCTATAATTCTAAAAGCATTTGGGGATGTCCTCAAGTTGTGAAAGGTATTGTGAAAATGCAACATCTCCTTCTAATGTAAGATAATGATAATTTATTGTGGCGATTCTCAGACATTTTTGATAAATGTAAAGAGTAAACTTTTCATTGCATTCAAGAAAGCACAGTTCTCCCTCCCAGATGCACAAGGAACAGCCAAATAGCATCGCAAAGCAACAACGATATACGTGGACATCGTTATATCAGTGGTATGAAACAATAAGGAACTCAGAAGCATATTAGCCACTTTTGATGGAGATGCGTATAACTATACCCAGGGGTTGTGCTTGCCTTGCAGGGATCTTGTTTGGTTTAAGGCCACGTGCATTGTACTCAAATGGCTGATAGCTCATCTTGAGACTGGTTGTAGACTGGTTTAAAGTTGTAGACAAATTTTTAGAGTGTTCAGCGATAAACATCACCAAAAACAAAATTGTAAACACCACCAAATCAAGCATTCACTCAAAGCTGTTTGGAAGGCCCTGGCTGGATGTGAATTTGTGGCCCAGTTTTCCAACAACAAAATAGTGACTGAACTTCGGAACATAATTCATTTACCTTGAAACACTTGGGAATATCCGAAGGATGTGAAAGGTTATATAAATTAAAGTTATTTCTACAAGTGCTGGTGAAAAGAATCAATGTCCTAATTGTAGTTTCAATGCATCCTTAAACAGGTCACGAGAAGGTGTTGTAGGGAGTACGGAGGTGATGCTGATGTCACTGGTGGTGAGATAAACATTTAGCTCGCATCTAATCCTGGGGTTTTTGCTTACCTCGCAGGGACCTTATGAAAATGTTTGGTTTACTGCCTCGGGCACTGCACCAGACAGATTTAACTCTGCATCCACTCAGGACTACTTTTGGGGGCAATTTCAGGAGTCGCGTGGTCCTATCACAAGGCTTTGGATATTTCATGTGACATCAGCAGAGGAAAGAAAGACAGATTTGCAGTTACACAGACTTTTATCACATCTGAGAAATGTCTCAAAGCAGTCTAAAAACAGAAAAAGATAGGAGCAGGAGTAGACCACGCAGCCTGCTCTGCCATTCAGTAAGATCATGACTAATCCTTGACATCAGTTCCACATTCCTGCTCTATCCCTTTATTCCCTTCATGCCCAACATTCCTCATACCCAAAAATCAATCTGTCTTGCTTATACTCAAGGACCACATCTCATCTTGATAAAGCATTTCAACAATTCACAACACTCAGAGTGAAGCAAGTTCCTTTCATCTCAGTAATGGCTGAGCCCTCATTCTAAGACTGGTTGGAGACCCTCCAGCCAGGGAAACAGCCCCTCAGCATCTACCCCCTCTCAACATCTTACTATTTACATTTGATTACTTTGAAAGGGAGGGAAATACAGCGGACATTTTTGCTCAGAGCCAGATCTAACAAACCAGATTAAGATGATAGAGCAGCAAGTTTATTCTGTCGGCCAGGAAGGAATGGCCGACAAAGATAAAATTCCTTCCCCTCCTTCAGTTAGTACCGCAGGAGTTTCACATCCAGCAGGTGGAGTTGCCGGCGTTGGACTGGGGTGGGCACAGTAATAAGTCTCACAGCACCAGGTTAAAGTCCGACATCACAAACCGCCGGCTCGAAGTAGAGAGGATTTCCAAGAAGGATTTTAACCTGGTGTTGTGAGACTTCTTACTGTGCCCACCCCAGTCCAACGCCGGCATCTCCACATCATGGCTACTACCGACACCGCAAACCACCGGCTCAAAGTGGAGAGGATTTCCAAGACTCACCTGATGAAGGAGCAGCGCTCCAAAAGCTCGTGATACCAAATAAACCTGTTGGACTTTAACCTGGTGTTGTGAGACTTCTTACCATGTCCATCAGAACAGAGAGACAGGGCTTTTCTATTGACCCAGCATTAAGTCGAATGCAATACTTCCTCACATTATCAAAAGTAGGAAAATTTAATTCCCCAATTGTAGCACGTCTCACCCAAACCTTGGTCCCTGGTGCTGCGAGACAGCAATGCTAACCACTGTGCCACCCATCAATAGTGGAATAGCTTATCTAGAGGTACAGCTAGTTCTTTGGAGCACATGTTTAGCAGGAGGTTATCAGGGTCTGTAACTTTTGCTGTGTCTAATGTACTCATCTAAGTAAAGTAAAGTTTATTTTTTAGTCACAAGTAGGCTTACATTCACACTGCAATGAAGTTACTGTGAAAATCCCCTAGTCTGGTGACACTTAGTGTAACAATGTATTAAATATGTTATTAGCATTCAATGTTTTATGTCATTCAAAAGTAGTCTTCTCTAATCCAGTACAGCTTCTCTTTAAGAGGGACAGACTGCCTTTAAGAGCTGGACACTAACTGGAACACCTGCTTGCTTTGCATGCTCTTAAATCCCCTGTTGAACACGCGGTCAGCCAGCACCATGGGCTATGTGGGGGCTTCATGCTCCTATCATGTAAATGGAAAGAACAGCAAGAGATTTACACACTGCCTGTCTCTATGGCATCGGGCAGGGTTCAAATCATAATGACCAGGCCCACAGAGTGGTGCGCAATAATTTCTAGCCCATAATTTTTAAAATCTATGGCCAAAGTCATGGTGAAACTTACATAAAGGGGTACCTATGGTAAAATTCTCTCTCTTTTGTCCCCTTTGCCATTTTATTCAGAAACATGGTGCTGCTGAGGCATTGGTTTCTGGTTGCCCTCTGCTCTGCCACCTGTGAAGCCAGGCAGGCTATTCAACTTGAAAGGCGCCACAGCCGAACTGACTCTGGAGCTCATCCACAGGCAAGTTTTCCAATCAGAGTGGTTGTCTGGATCTCAATTGAGAGCGAAAACACTGCTCATTTTCCACGGAATCCACTTCTTTCCCCTTCTCCCAGAATTTAGCCCCGGGTATAGCCAACTCAGCTCGGACAAGGGGAGACTGGAGTCGTGGACCATACAGATCTGGGGGGGTGGGGGTTCACCTACTTTGTGGTTAAACTTGCTGGGACAATAGAGACTTCCTTTCTAAAGTTGATACATACACACAGAAATCCTGCAGGGATTTAAATGATCATTTTAGCTTTGACTAAACAGATGGCAGTGTTCTGTAGCGCAGCCAGTGCAGTTGGACATTATTTCTCATTTGCTTGTTTTCCTCCCCGCAGACTGAGTCCTGGTTCCACGTGCTAAATGAAGCAAGAGATGCATTGCTGACGAAAAGTGAGTTTGCCAACAAGTGCTTTCTCATGCATTTTACACAAAGGCCTGTTTTCTTGCCCGCCTCTTGACATTGCTTAATTAGGCGAGGAGTTGATTAATTTGCTGTAATTGACAGCTAATTAATGCCTGGAGAATGATTGAATGGACATTCGTCCCAGTCCTTTGCTCCAGAGGTCAGCCAATGTGTTGGTGCCGGCTGATTCCGGAACTCCTGCAGTGCAGATCCAGGTCAGTCATCCATTTCCATCTGTTGCTTTCTACTGAAGTGACAGATCCACCACCAAGAAGTCTCCACACATTTACATTGTGTTTCGAAAGCAGCAACGTCTGGCCGCTTCACAGGAGCCAGTGGTATCCTTGCCTTGATGGTTCAGTGGGGGATGAGGATTTGGTGGGGGGGGGGGATGTAGTTTGGGTGCAGAGAGGCACAGACCTCGGGAATTTGTTCCATAATTGCTTCCAAGCTCTAACAACCTCCAGCTTCAGGAACGTTCCACCTCAGTTCAAACTCTTGGCTTGGTTCCCAAGCTGAATGCTCCGGGGGTTCGCTCAAGACTGAAGATAACTCAAGCTTAGCGCCACTGAGAGTGAATTTTGCCAATCATTAGATAAAGAGTGATTAGAATGTGTGGAGCATGTAACCACAGGGAGTAGTCGGGAGAGAATAACATTAGATGCATTGAAGAGGGAATTGGGACAAGTTTCTGTTCCATACTGTATGCAACGTGGGAGAAGAAGTGGCACAGTGGTTAGCACTCTTGCCTCACAGCGCCAGGGATCCAGGTTCGATTCCCAGCTTGGGTGACTGTCTGTATGGAGTTTGCACATTCTCCCCGTGTCTGCGTGGGTTTCCTCCAGGTGCTCCGGTTTCTTCCCACAGTTCAAAGATGTGCGGGTTAGGTGGATTGGTCATGCTAGATTGCCCCTTATGGGGCACGAGCTAGGGTAAATGCATGGGGTTATGGGGATAAGGCCTGGTTGGGAATGTGGTCAGTGCAGGCTCAATGGGCCAAATGGCCTCCTTCTGAACTGTAGGATTCTATGACTCTATGATTCTAACTCCAGGAGTGAGGTGAGAGTGAAGGCCATTGACACCAAGATAGCATTTGACTAACTGTGGCATCAAAGGACCCTGGCAAAACTGCCATCAATGAGAATCAAAGGTAAACTCTCCAGTGACTGCAAACATTGTGGTCGTTGAAGATTAATCATCTCAGTCCCACAACATTGCTGCGGGAGTTCTTCGGGGTAGATAGTCTAACTATCTTCAGCTGCTTCATCAATGACCCTCCGTCCATCATAAGTTTAGAAGTGGGGCTGTTGGATGCAATGTGTGAGTCCATTCAGAATTTCTCAGCTTTAATTCCTCCAATTACTAATGGAGTAGTAGGAGTAATAGTAGCAATGGCCAAGTGGTATGATCGCTAGACTATTAATCCAGAAACTCAGTTAATGTTCTGGGGACCCGGGTTTGAATCCTGCCACAGCAGCTGGTGGAATTTGAATTCAATTTTTAAAATCTGGAATTAAGAATCTACTGATGACCATGAAACCATTGTCGATTGTCAGAAAAACCCATCTGGTTCACTAAAGTCCTTTAGGGAAGAAAATCTGCCCTCCTTACCTGGTCTGGCCTACATGTGACTCCAGAGCCACAGCAATGTGGCTGACTTGCAACTGCCCTTGGGCAACTAGGGATGGGCAATAAATGTTGGCCCAGCCAGTGATGCCCATCTTCCCACGAATGAATTAAAAAAAAGTCCACACTGCAAAATCCAGACAATAGCCAGGTTTGGGTTAATAAATAGCAAGTAACATTTGTGGCACATCAGTGTCAGGCAATCAACATCTGCAAGAAGACAGCACTTAGCTACCTCCTGAACCATCAGCAACCTGCGGAGGACATCATTGACCAGAAACTCAGCTATATCCGTCACACACTTGCTACTGTTACTAGAGTGAGTCAGACATTTGGTACTCTGCAGCCCCAGGCTCTGGAAAGCTTCTCCACCATTGGCAGGACTCGAATCAAGATTGAGGTGCAATTCTCTCCACTTGACAGCAGCTCCAACAACATGCCAGAAATACAACACCACTCAGGGCAAAGCAGTATGCTTGAGTGATACCCCATTGACTATCTAAACATCCAAGTCCTCCATCAGCTTGCGCATGATTGAAGAACATACAATCTATATGGGATGCAGTGACTTGCCAAGGCTTCTTTGGCAGCACCTTTCAAACCTGCCAAACTCCACCATGTAGAAGGATAAATGGAGCGGCGACCACAATAAGATCAGCCATGATCTTACTGAATGGTGGAGCAGGCTCAAAGGGCCAAATGGCCTACCTCGACTCCTATGTTCCTACAAGGCTGCATGAGAACACCATCATCTGCAGGGTTCCCATCCCAGACTGATTTGAACATAAGTCGCCATAAATGAATAAATTAAAGAAAAAGATCACATTGTTGTTTGTGGAATCTTTCTGTGCACAAATTGGCTCCTACAAATTGGCTCCTACGTTTCCTGCATTATAACAGTGACTACACTCGAGTATTTCATTGGTTGTACAGCCCTTTGAGATGTTCCAAGTTCATGAAACTCTTTCTTTTTTGTATTAGCAGGCAATCAGGTTATGCAACTCTCTGCAACTTAAGGATGATTTATTCGACGTTGTTTAAAATAGTTAAAGGATTTGAAAGGGTGGGTAGAGAGAAACTGTTTGCTCTGGTGCGGCAGTCCAGAACAAGGGGCATAATCTTAAAATTAGGAATCAAGACAGAAAATGTTGGGACTACTCAGCAGTCCGAACAGCATCTGTGGAGAGAGAACCATAGTTAATATTTCAAGTTAATAATGTTTCAGAGTTACGCCACGCCATTCAGGAATGACATAGAATCATGGAATCCCTACAGTGCAGAAGGAGGCCATTCGGCCCATCGAGTCTGCACCAACAACAATCCCACCCAGGCCCTATTCCCGCAGCTCCCACATATTTATCCTGCTAATCCCCCTGACACTAGGGTCAATTTAGCATGGCCAATCAACCTAACCCACAGGTCTTTGGACTGTGGGAGGAAACCGGAACACCCAGAGGAAATCCACGCAGAGAACAAGCAAACTCCACACAGACAGTGATCCGAGGCTGGAATTGAGCCCAGGTCCCTGGTGCTGTGAGGCAGCAGTGCTAACCACTGTGCCACCGTGCCGCCCCAATCTGGAAGCACTTAGAAGCATAGAGGTTTACAGCATGGAAGTAGGCCCTTTGGCCCAACTTGTCCATAACACCCTTTTTTGTTACCACTAAGCTAGTCCCAATTGCCCGCTTCCTCACGCAAAGGATGATGCTAATTTTGAACTCACTTCCCTAAAATGCTGTTGAGGTCAATTGTACATTTCAAAATTTTTGTTAGGCACGGATATCAGGAGCTACGGAACCAAGGTAGGGAGATGGAGTTAGGATACATATTATCCATGATCTAACACTGTATGGCAAAACAGGCTCAAGGGACTGAATGGCCTTATGCTGTTCCTACATTCCTAAACATTCTCAGTGGATTGGGATAAACAGAGATGAGGAGGAATTTCTTCAGCCAGAGAGTGGTAAATCTGTGGAACTCTTTGCCCAGAAGGCTGTGGAGGCCAGGTCATCGAGTGTCTTTAAGACAGAGATAGATAGCTTCTTGATTAATAAGGGGATCAGGGGTTTTGGAGAAAAGGCAGGAGAATGGGGATGAGAAAAATATCAGCCATGATTGAATGGCAGAGCAGACTCGATGGGCCGAGTGGCCTCATTCTGCTCCTATGTCTTATGGTCTTATGATTCAACAACTATTGTTGCCTTAGGAGGAAAGAGGCTAGGCTTGTATCTGCTGGAGTTTAGAAGAGTAAAAGGTGATTTGATTGAAACATGTAAGATCCTGAGGGGAATTGATAGGGTGGATGTGGAGAGGATGTTTTCTATTGTGGGAGAATCTAGAACTAGGGAAAGACTGTTGAAAAACAATTTAAGACTGAGATGAGGTGAGATTCTTTCTCTCTGAAGGTCCTGAGCTTTTGGAATTCTCTTTCTCAAAAGGCAGTGGGAGCAGAGTCTTTGAATGTTTCTAAAACAGAGCTGGATAGATTCTTGATAAACAAGGGGGTGAAATGTTATCAGGGGAGGGTCAGGAATGTGGAGTTGAGGTGACAATCAGATCAGCCATGATCTTATTCAATGGCAGAGCAGACCCGATGGTCTGAGTGGCCCACCTCTGCTCTTAATTCTAATGTATGTGTATAAATGCCAGAGTTTTGAATCCATTCCAAAGAGGGCAATGATCTTTTTTTTTTGCAACTGCAGCACAGTGTGCAATAAATCTGTCCCTTTACCTCTGGGGTTTGGGTTTCAATCCAGACAGATGGACCTAAAACCTTGTGTCTCCTCGGTGTAAAGGATCCTAAGTGAAATAGGTTTGATCAGTCTCAATCCAGATCCAATCAGAAATTCCTCATGACATAGTCCATTTAAAATGTATGAAATTGACCTGAAACTGACAAGTGGGTCGTTGGGGAAAAATGACTGCAGCGTTTAACCTTGGACTGAATACTGCATTCCATCTCCGCAAATAAGCTGCTGATAATGGATGCCGCTGTAAAGTAAAAATCGGACAAAAATGTTTTAATATTTATAACACACATGTCACTCCAAAAATGCAGAAATGCATAGAAACTTTCCATCGAAGGGGATGTGATATTGGATCAGAGAAGCTACACAACGGTTAAAAGTTAGTTTCCTGCCTCAAAGCACTAAAAGTAAATATTATAAGTGGAAAATAAAACTAAACCAAAAGGAATCTATCCACAAAAGTTGTGAAGCTGCCTTCCGATGAGATAAAGGGTTGTCAGCACAGTTGGACTGGTGGTGGGAATGATGCACTTTTGGAGTTTGGGATAATTTAGCATTAATTCTGAGGTTTGGCAGAGATTTCAAAGTTTCAGCCTACATATTTGGATTGGATTTGATTTGATTTATTATTGTTACATCTATTAGTATACAGTGAAAAGTATTGTTTCTTGCGCGCCATACAAGACAAAGCATACCGTACATAGAGAAGGAGAGGGTGCAGAATGCAGTGTTACAGTCATAGCTCGGGTGTAGAGAAAGATCAACTTAATATAGGGTAGGTCTATTCAAACATCTGATGGCAACAGGGAAGAAGCTGTTCTTCAGTTGATTGATATGTGGTCCCAGACTTTTGTACCTTTTTCCCAACGGAAGAAGGTGGAAGAGAGTATGTCCGGGATGTGTGAGGGCCTTGATTATGCTGGCTGCTTTTCCGAGGCAGCGGGAAGTCTAGATGGAGTCAATGGATGGGAGGCTGGTTTGCGTGATGGACTGGGCTTTGTTCACAACCCTTTGTAGTTTCTTGTGGTCTTGGATAGAGCGGGAGCCCATACCAAGCTGTGATACACCCGAAAAGGATTATTTTTATGGCGTATCTGTAAAAGTTGGTGAAAGACATAGAAAGGGACTGGTTTGTTCCCTAACTTTAGAAACACAGACGAGGAAAGGAAAACAAACTGTTTGAGACAGCTTTAGGCGGAGGCTGTGCTCTGAGCCTTCAATCAGTTTATATCAAATACACAGCATCATATGGTATGTGTGCTCCGAGGGAAGTCTTCGGCCCATTGTCTGCTGATACTTCATGCTGAACCATTATCTTGGCAGGTTTTATCAATGCTGGTTTGCCATTGCCTTTCACTCTCAGTGGCAGGTTCCAAATCTACCTGAGCTGGGACAGGAATTGAACCTGTACTGTCCATTCCACTGTGAGCTACACGCTAGCCAATTGAGCTAGCCAGCTCCCACATAGCATTGTGTACACTGTATTATACACAAAGCATTATAGACACCAAATTTTCTCCACCACATTATAGGTGCAGCAATGTGTACACAGCATTATAAAACAGCCTTATACTCAGAGCATTAAAGACACTGCATTGTAGACATAGCAATCTATAAACAATATTACACATACAGTATTCCATATACAAGACTATAGACACAGCATTATCTGCTGGACATTCTGCAAACAGCAGGCTACACACAGTACAGTACACAGGGCATTCCATTCACAATGTTTTAAGCACACCATTATATATGCAATATGTTCCATACAGTATTATAGTCACAACATTACAAACACAACATACAGTCACAGCAACCTGTACACCTCATTCCATATACAAAATTATAGACACAGCTTTATATGCTCAACATACAAAACAGCATTCTATATAGACTTATAGATCAACATTGCAGGCATGGTATCCTATAAGTGGGATTCTATACGTGGCATTATAAACACAGCATTACATAGACTATAGACATGGTATAATATATGCGACATTCTACACAGTATAATAGATATACCATTAGAAACATGGCATTAAAGAGACAATATTATACACACAGGAATGTTGACAAAGAATTGTAGGCAGAGTATTATTGACACAGTTTATGGGCAATACATCGTATACTCAGAACTATAGACTTGCCTTATAGATAAAGCATTATGGATAAAATAATTTAAACACAGCATTATAAACACAGAATTACAGACACATCACTCAAAGCACTGCATTGAAAACAATGACTGCCTTGCCACCTGTGACAATTTGTGCACTTTTGCCCCAGATCTCTCTGCTTCTACACCAGTGAACTGTATTCATGCTTTTATATTTTCACTTCTTGTTCTTCCCACCAAAATGTACTAGTTCACACTTCTCCACATTAAATCGAATCTGTCCCATGCCTGCCCATTCCATCAGCCTGTCTATGTCTATTTGAAGACTGTCACCATCCTCCTCATGGTTCACAATGCTTCCTAGTTTTATGTCACCAGCAAATTTTGAAATCGTGCCCTGCCTTCCCAAACCCAGGTCATTAATAGGTAACAAGGGCTGGGGTTCTGGTACCAATCCCTGGAGAACCCCATTGTAAAACTTGCTCCAGTCCAAAGAAAAACACTCACTGCGACTTGCTAATTCCTGTCACTCATCAAACCTGTTACTTGTGTTGGCCTTTCCCTTTTACTCCATGGGCTTCAAACTTGCTGGAAGTCTATTATGTCTTTATCAAACACCATTGGGAGTTCATATACACCAAATCAACCGCATTACCCTCATCAACAATCCCTATTGCCTCATCAGCAAAACTCAATCAAGTTAATTAAACACAATTTGCCAGCTTTCCCCCAATTCATCCACACCTGTCCGAGTGACGGTTAATTTTGTCCCATGTTATTGTCTTGAAAAACTGCCCCACCACCCAGGTTAACCTGACTGCCTTGTAGTTAGTTGCTGGATTTATCCTTGCATCCTCGGATGGCACAGTGGCACAGTGGTTAGCACTGCTGCTTCACAGTACCAGGGTCTTGGGTTCAATCCCGGCCTGGGATTACTGTCTGTGTGGAGTTTGCACATTCTCCCCGTGTCTGCGTGGGTTTCCTCCAGGTGCTCTGGTTTTCTCCCACAGGCCAAAGATGTGTGGGTTAGGTTGATTGACCATAGTGTCAGGGGGATTAGCAGGGTAAATGCATGGTGTTACGGGGACAGGGCCTGGGTGGGATTGTGATCAGTACAGACTTGATGGGCTGAATGGACTCCCTCTATACTATATGGATTCTATGATCTGTTTTTTTTTTGAACAAGGATGTAGCATTTGCAATTCTCCAGTTCTCTGACACCATTCCTGTATCTGAAGAGGATTTGAAGATTGTGGCTAATGCCTTTGCAGTTTCCATCCTCACTTCCCTCAACGTCCCAGTAACCTGTCAACATTAAGTACAATCAGCCTAACCAATACCTCGTCTTAGAATGAATACACTACAGGGATAATCGATAAGGATTTACTGTAAGGTAATGCTGGGGCTAACAGCACTCTGTTATTTATGTCAAAATCTAAACAACAACCACAGGTGAATGCAGACATGCACTTGCACCTTAGACTCTGGAAGTGGCTGTCCAAGATGTGTTGCTCCTCCACATCTGGTTCCTTGTTCCAAAGTATAGAACGACATGACGTTCCTGTAGTGACATCATAAATATGGAGCAAGATTCTCCCAAAAAAATGTTGAATTCTCATAAAAACTGGAGTAAACCCTGCTGGTTTTTTCAGCGGGATTTTCAAAATGAATCTCCCACACTTTGTGCACTGCAGCGAGGCCTTGCGTGAATCTCATTAAAAATCAGTGGGCAGGGCCTATTCCCGCTGGAGAGGCCGACAGCATAGCGCTGAGGGGGTCACTGCGCATGCGCCGATCTGTCAGCGCTGAGATTGGCGCGTGCGCAGTAGCCCCGCACTGCCGGCCTCCCGATCGTTGGCCAACTCGACTGCTGGCCCGCCCCATGAAGCCATGTCGCTGACCATGCGATCCCCCCCACCACCCGATCACAGGTCCCTCGGACGTGACCGGGCCAGTCTCGGCACCCACCCAGCCCGTCACGATCTGCCCCCAACCCCCTGCAGTCCCGATCACCCTCCTGCCCCCATGAGAAGCCCCAACCCTCCCGAGTCCTGACTCCTCCCCCCCTCCCCCCCCCCCCCGCCACATAGTCCTGACCACCCCTCCCCACCGGCAGGCCGACCTCTCCCCCACCCCAATGGCCAGCCCCGATCGCTGGCCTCCCTCCCTCTGTCACTGCCAAGTGCAGAGTGGCAACGGGACCCCCAATCCCACCAATCTCCCCCCCTCGGCACTGTTCTTTAAAGGACCTGCCCCATTATGTCCCACCTCCTTGACACTGCCCCATGCCTGGTGGGCAATGCCAAGGTGCCCCTTTGGCAGTGTCAGGGGGCCAGGCTGGCACGGCCAAGCTGGCAATGTCCAGGGGGCACCCCACCTTAGCCCCGACCTCCTGGGGAGGCCTCCATGGGCCCCCCTTCACTCCAGCGGGGTTGTTCACCAGCTTCCCGCAAGTGGGGAGCTATTGTAAACCCCACTGGGGTGAAACACTCCGGACGAGGGGGGAGACTCTAGTTTGAAGTCTCCAGGCCCACTAATGAGATTGAAATAACCGATTTCCAGCACGGAGCTGACGACGCCGGAAATCCGGTGGCTGGAGACTCGCGGAGGCCTCGGTGCCGAGCAGGGAGCCCGTTAAAGCAGCGCAGCGGGCTGGGAGAATCGCCCCTATGAACTAAACTCATCACAATTAGCAGCAGAGATTTCAGAGAATCCTACAGTGCAGAAGGAGGCCATTCGGCCCATCGAGTCTGCATCAACCACAATCCCACCCAACCCTATCCCCATGACCCCACGCATTTACCCTGGCTACACCCACTGACACTAAGGGGCAATTTAGCATGGCCAATCCACCTAACCCGCACATCTTTCGGACTGTGGGAAGAAACCAGAGCACCCGGAGGAAACCCACGCAGACACGGGGAGAATGTGCAAATTCCACACAGACAGTGACCCGAGCCAGGAATCAAACCTGGGTCCCTGGCACTGTGAGGCAGAAGTGCTACCCACTGTGGCACCAAGCCACCTCAAAATTGGCTCAGTTGTGGAAGACAGTGGGTGATGACATGAGGCTGCTTTAGTGACTGGAAGCCAGTGTCCAGTGGCGTACCACAGGGAGCTGTGTTGGGCCCCCTATTAGTTGTCATTTATATAAACAACATTGATTACTTTGTGGGGGGTAGGATTAGTAAATTTGCGGATGACACGAAGATTGGACAGGTGGTTAACAGTGAGATTGAGTGTCTTGGACTCCAAGATGATATAGACAGAATGGTCAAATGAGCGGATAAGTGGCAGATGGAATTCTACCCTGAAAAGTGTGAGACGACACACTTTGGAAGGAGTAATTTGACAAGAAAGCATTCAATGAATGGTAGGACACATGAAAGTTTTGTGGTACAAAGGGTCTTTGGTGTGTTTGTCCACAGATCTCTGAAAGCGAAAGGGCATGTTAGGAGGGTGGTGAAAAAGGCATATGGGACACTTGCCTTTATCAATCGAAGCATAGAATGCAAAAGCAGGGAAGTCATGTGGGAGTTGTATAGAACTTTGGTGAGGCCACTGGCACAGTCCTGTGTGTAGTTCTGGTTGCCACATTATCAGAAGGATGTGATTGCACTGAAAGGGGTGCAAAGGAGATTTACCAGGATGTTGCCTGGGATGGAACATTTAAGTTATGAAGAGGTTGGATAGGCTTGGGTTATTTTCAGTGGAGCAGAAAAGACTGAGGGGCGACCTGATCGAGATGCACAAGATTATGAGAGACATGGACAGAGTGGATAAGGAGCAGCTGTTCCCCTTAATGGAAGGGTCAGTCACGAGGGGACATAGGTTCAAAGTGAGGGGCAGGAGGTTTAGAGGGGATGTGAGAAAAAACCTTTTACCCAGAGGGTGGTGACGGTCTGGAATGCGCTGCCTGAGAGGGTGGTAGAGGCGGGTTGCCTCGCATCCTTTAAAAAGTATCCGGATGAGCACTTGGCACATCATAACATTCAGGCCAAGTTCTAATGTGTCAGTGTGGACTCGATGGGCCGAAGGATCTCTTCTGCGCTGCATGATTCTATGATTCTATAAGCTTTTGCAAAATTGCACACATTATTCTAGCTATGGCCTCACCAAGGCCCTGTATAATTGCAGCAAGACCTCCTGCACTGGAATCCTCTCGCTATGAAGGCCAACATACCATTTGCATTCTTTACCATCTACTGGATCTGTATACTTACCTTGTGACTGGTGTACAAGGACACCCAGGTCTCATTGCACATTCCTCTCTCTTCATTTACAGCCAATCAGATAATAATCTGCCTTCCTGTTTAAGCTACCAGAGTGGATAACCTCACATTTACCCACATCATTCTGCATTTGCCCACTCATCCAGCCTGTCCAAATCACATTGAAGCATCTCTACATCCTCCCACCCAGCTATGTGTCACCTGAAAATTTGGAGATATTACATTTAGGTCCCTCATCTAAATCATTAATATGTATAGTGAATAGCTGGGGTCTCAGCACCAACCCCTGTGATACCCCACTAGTCACTGCCTGCCAGTTGGAGAATGACTCATTTATTCCTACTCTTTGTTTCCTGTCTGCCAACCAGTTTTTTTTATTTATCTCAATACACTGCATCAATCCCGTGCACTTTAATTTTCCACACTAAACTTTTATGTGGGACTTTGTCGAAAGCCTTCTGAAAGTCTAAGTAAACCAAATCCATTGGCTCCCCCTTATCAACCCCACTAGTTATATCCTCAAAGAATTCAAATAGATTTCCTTTTCGTAAATCCATGCTGACTCTGTCTGATTCTACCACTCTTTATCAAGTGCTCTGCTATAAAATCTTTGATCATGGACTCTGGAATTTTCCCCACTACTGACTCAGGCTGACTGGTGTATTCTTCCCTGCTTTCTTTCCACCTCTCTTTTTAAGCAGTGGGGTTACATTAGCTACCTTCCAATTTGCAGGAACTGTTTCAGAGTCAATAGAATCTTGGAAGATGACCACCAATGCATCCATTATTTCGAGAGCCACTTCCTTTAGTACTCTGGAATGTAGATTATCAGGCCCTGGGCACTTATTGGCCTTCAATCCCATCAATTTCCCCAACACCATTTGGGGGGGCACGGTGGCACAGTGGTTAGCACTGCTGCCTCATAGCACCAGGGACCCGTGTTCAATTCCGGCCTTGGGTCACTGTCTGTGCGGAGTTAGCATATTCTCCCCGTGTCTGCCTGGGTTTCCTCCGGGTGCTCCAGTTTCCTCCCACACTCCAAAGATGTACGCGTAAGGTTGATTGGCCATGCTAAATTGACCCTAGAGTCAGGGGGATTAACAGGATAAATATGTGGGGTTATGGGAATAGGCCTGGGCGGGGTTGTGGTCGGTACAGACTCGATGGGCTGAATGGCTTCCTTCTGAACTGTAGGGATTCTACCATTTCTCTACGAATACTGATTTCCTTCATTTTCTCCCTCTCACTGAACCCTGTGTCCCTAGCATTTCTGATATGTTATTTGTGAGATTGTGAGTTATATCAAGGGATAGAAATGGACTGGGATGTGGAATGGGGATGAGCAATTTCAAGATGTAGCTTTTCTATCCGATGGAAGTAATTCTAATCACCAATAATTTAATGACATGAGTTATTCACCAAGGAGCCAGCCATCAGAGCAGTATTTCCTCCCAAAGAGCTGCATGCTGTTAATAGGGAGTTTAGTTGAAGCGCTAGCCACCAGATTGCTTCTTTAATGAGCGCTAACAATCATTTGTAGTGGCAAACAGCTGCTTAACAAGGCTCTGCGCAGCCATTCGTGGCACTGGCTTCAACTCCTTTACCCAGATGACGTTCTGTGGTAAACGTGGATGTTTCTGCTTAAGACTCCAATTGGTCACCTCTTTATCATCCAAACTATTGCGCAAAAATTAAGCCCCGAGTCTTCTCTTTAAATGAAAAAAAGGGATCTCCACAGGAGTCCCAGCCATCCTTCCTCCAGCACTATTCATGAAGGAATGATAGTAACAATAATTACGTTCCTTTCAGCCAGGAGAAGAATTCAATAACAAGAGATTACTGAGAGACATCAAATTAAATAGTCCTGATGGTTAGGAGGAGCTAAGCTGCAGAGGCACTGGGATGCTTAGCCGAGTTCTGCCGTGGTTTTAAACTGGTTAAGTTCTAGCAATACCTCCACGCAGGTTTCCAATCTGCCCATCTTCACCCAGAAATCATAGAATCCCTACAGTGCAGAAGGAGGCCATTTGGCCCATCGAGTCTGCACTTACTCTCCAGCGGAGCATCTTACCCCAGGCACGTCCCCGTCGCCCTGCCCTATCCTCGTAACCCCACGTATTTACCCCACTAATCCCACTGACCTACACATCTTTGGACACTAAGGGGCAATTTAGCATGGCCAATCCTTCTAACCTGCACATCTTTGGACTGTGGGAGGAAACCGGAGCACCCAGAGAAAACCCACACAGACACAGGGACAACGTGCAAACTCCACACAAACAGTCACCCCGAGGCCGGATTCGAACCCAGGTCCCTGGTGCTGTGAGGCACAATGTGCTAACCATTGTGCTGCCAAAGTTGGTTGGAATTTGGTGCTCAGGATCTGTCCCTTTGAGGAGACGGCATACGCTCCATTATGAGTCAACAGAAATTTTACAATTTGGAAATTCAAACATGACGATGGGTCCCTGTACTTGTCGGATACCCAGCTCACCAAATTGACCGATGACGAAATATACTCCCCTTTGCAACAGGAAGCATCATGAGTAGTACAGGTGATTTGTTGCCACTCAGACCTGCTTTTTCTTCCTCTGGGACTTATGCAAGATTGTGGCACTTGAAAGGTAAACAGCACATAGAAACACATACCATTAATGGTGCACATTGATGAGGTTTAAAAATGGTGAGGTCTATAAAATAATGAGGGACGTAGATAAGGTAGATAGTCAACATCTTTTCCCAAAGGTAGGGGAGTCTAAAACTAGAGGGCATAGGTTTAAGGTGAGAGGGGGGAGATACAGAAGGGTCCAGAGGAGCAATTTTTTCACACAGAGGGTGAGGAGTGTCTGGAACAAGCTGCCAGAGGCAGTAGTAGAGGCGGGTACAATTTTGTCTTTTAAAAAATATTTAGACAGTTACATGGGCAAGATGGGTATAGAGGGATATGGGCCAAATGCGGGCAATTGGGACTAGTTTAGTGGTTAAAAAGAAAGGGTGGCATGGACAAGTGGGCCAAAGGGCCTGTTTCCATGCTGTAAACCTCTATGACTCTATGACTCTAGATGGGGGCTATTCGGCCCATCATGTCTGAGCCAGCCAAAAAAAGAGCCTTTCAACTCCATGCCACTCTCCAGCTCAGTATCGCAGGCGCTAATTGTAGAAATTTCCTGCGTTTGTTATGGGATGTCACACTGCAACAACCTCCTGCCTTAACTACGCAATAATCCTATAGAGTACCTCAGCACTTTAACTAGAAGCTGTACTTTAAATCTTGAATTCAAATCCATTCTGCCCGGTTGCACTGAACCTCGCACTTCCAGGATTTACAGGAACTGTTCCTTGTACGGCCTCTTGTACAAATCAATAATTTTGCATTTCCAACTTGAAGGAGTGAAAAAGCTTCAAGCTTACACCGAAATGTAGCAGGAATTAAATGTGCTAATTACTGAGTGCAAACTCCTTTGAAACCATTTTTGCTACTTTAGCCACGTTTTCAAGCTTTTCTGTACACCACAAACCAATCTTTGGCCTGGAATTAGTTGCCCCAGCCAATGATATTCTGGTTACCAAGAATTTGGCTGGAATTCTCCGGCCGTTCGCACCCCGCTGCCGCTGCACGCGAGGACTGAGAATTTGGCGCTCAGTCAAATCCCCGTTCATTGCAGCAGGACCAGAGAACCCGGCCAGTGGGAACGGCCGGAAAATTCTGGCCTTTACTTTTTTTACGGTCCCTTCAATCTTGCCAGGATATTCCAAAGCACTTCATAGCCAGTAATGTATTACTGAAGTGTAATCGATGTTGTAATGGAGAATGAGTAAAACAGCAAATTGTGCACAGTAATCTCCCACAAACAGTAGTGTGATAATAACCACATGATCTGTTATACTTTCTTTTTATTCATTCGTGGAACATGGGCATCTCTGGCTGGCCAGCATTTATTGCCCATCCCTGGTTGCCCTTGAGAAGGTGGTGATGAGCTGCCTTCTTGAATCACTGTTCACTCGCAATGGCGTTAGGGAGGGAATTCCAGGATTTTGACCCAGCGACTGCGAAGGAACGGCGATATATTTCCAAGTCAGGACAGTGAATGGCTTGGAGGGGAACTTGCAAATGGTGGTGTTCCTATGTATCTGCTGCCTTTGTCCTTCTAGATGGAAGTGGTCGTGGGTTTGGAAGGTGCTGTCTAAGAATCTTTGGTGAATTTGGTGAAACCGACTGGTGTCAGTTGAGAGATGAGTGTTGGCCAAGTGACCAGAGAGAATCTCTTCTCCAAGCAGGTACCTTGGGGTCGCTTGATACCACCTAAGACCCAAGTTTAGTATCTCATCCGAAAGACAGCTCCTCCGACATTGCAGCTGTCCCTTGGTACTGCCCTGAAAGTGTGTGTCTGCGTCATGTGCTCAAGACTCTGGAATAGGTAATGAACTGGTAACTTTAGGCGCAGGAGAACTTTAACTCCAAAGTGTTCCACAGAGAGGCAAGGAAGGCAGGGAGTTGAACAGGGACAGAATGTAGTGAGCAAGCAAGATTTGGTGAGTAGGAGGATGAGGGGTGGCCTTTATAGAGTTTTCTGAAATCATGAGGGGGATAGATAAGATGAATAGCCAAGGCCTTTTCCCCAGGGTAGGAGTGTCCAAAACTGGACGGCATAGGTTTAAGGTGAGAGGGGAAAGATTTAAAAGGGACCCAAGGGGCAACTTTTTCACACACTGAATGGCGTGTATAGGGAATGAGCTGCCAGAGGAGGTGGTAGAGGCGGGTACGATTACAACATTTAAAATACATTTAGACATACACATGGATGGGACAGATTTAGAGGGACATGGGCCAAATGCAGGAAAACGGGATTAGTTCAGTTTAGGAAACCTGGTCAGCATAGACGAGTTGGGCCAAAGGGCCTGTTTCCGTGCTGTATATCTCTATCTGGACAGCAGAGGTTTTTTGCCACTTGACTCCATGATCATTTGTTGTACTGCGTTACCTTCCCACAGACTTGCCAACCCCTCATGCTTTCTCTGAACCACACAGACCCTGATCAGATAGTTTGAGCAGTGACTATCTCGCACAACAACAAACCCCACTGGTGGCTGGTGACCAGAGGACCCAAAGGAGCAGCTTCACTCCCCTAGCTGTGATTTTTATTTTTTTTTGCTCCCCTCAAAGGATGACAAGTTTGGTACCGTCACTTAAACTTAAAGTGGTTGGCACTGCTGCCTCACAGCGCCAGGGACCTAGGTTCGATTCCCAGCTTGGGTCACTGTCTGTGTGGAGTCTGCACTTTCTCCCCATATCTGCGTGGGTTTCCTTTGGGTGCTCTGGTTTCCTCTCACAGTCCGAAAGACATGCGGGTTAGGCGCATTGGCCGTGCTAAATTCTCAGTGTACCCGAACAGGCGCCGGAGTGTGGCGACTAGGGGATTTTACAGTAACTTCACTGTGGTGTTAATGTAAGCCTTACTTGTGACACTAATAAATAAAAATATACAAGTGAGAGGGAAAAACCTCTGCCCCAGCAAGTCAATTAAAATACAGAGAACAAGAACAACATTTGGAGCCAGTTAGTTAAAAAAAAAGAGGTCCCAGCAGTGAAACTTTAAAATAGAGTTGCAGGAATGTTATCTCCTTTTTGGGAAGCGTGTGAATTAGAACAGCAATTAGGGGCTTATTAGGGGCCTGATGCGATGCGCAACTTGCGTTGTTAGTATTGGCCAAAATGGCCCAGGTCTTCATGGCAAACCCCAGCTGAGAATAGACCGAGCCATTGTCTTGTCTAATTATTCTGAATGGGCCTTCTTTTTGTTCTCCTTCAGCATGGCTGTCTGATTGCTTTTAGCAGGCCTCTCGTTGCTTCCGCGTTAGAAGTGTGCTAATTAAAGGAGAAACGGCCACAGTAATTATGTCAAGTCTGGTTAAAATGATAACAATGTGGAATATTATTTTTATGCAACGTTTGTGTCAGGCCCCGGTTTTAAAAACCTCATTAAGTGAGAAATGGCCCATGCAGGGAAGCTCGGTGAATGTCACACTTACTTACTTTCCTGATTTAAACCAGTGCGTGGAATAAATTGTGGCTCCTGGATGGTGTGGACATGCTGTTATTGTGCTAATTACCACTCTTCATACAGACCACTTGCTCTTGCTCTGTCGGTAAGCGAGGTGTGCGTCCATCTCTTCAGGAACTTCTGGCCGGGGCATGGCAGTGCTTGTCACATAGAATCCATAGAATTGCTACAGAGCAGAAGGAGACCACTCAGCCCATCGAGTCTGCACCAACTCTCCGACAGAGCCTCTTACCCTGGTCCACCACCCTCCATAACTCCACACATTTACCCCGCTAATCTCCCCTAACCAACACATCTCGGGACACTAAGGGACAATTTAATGTGGCCAATCCGCCTAGCTTATACACCTTTGGACTTTCAAAAATGGCTTTGCATCTTAAAAGCCAATAATTGCCTTTGATTTGAAGCATAACAGATAAATTATTATCATTTTGTTGTGGACATCAACTCTAAATCAGAAATGCAACGAAAAATTAACCACAGGTCACTTTAAAAAAAAAGTTCCAACCTTAAAGCAATTCTAATGTTTTGAATTTACTCCCTTCCAACTACTTAGAACAAAGAACAAGATGTGCCAGTTTTGTCCTACATCATTGACCAAATGAAAACACAGCAAGTTCAACGGGTTTACTATATTTTGATTTGATTTGATTTGATTTATTGTCACATGTATTAGTATACAGTGAAAAGTATTGTTTTTTGCACGCTATACAGACAAGGCATACTGTTCACAGAGAAGGAAAGGAGAGAATGCAGAATGTCGTGCTACAGTCGTAGCTAGGGTGTAGAGCAAGATCAACTTAGTATGAGGTAGGTCCATTCAAAAGTCTGATGGCAGCAGGGAAGAAGCTGTTCTTGAGTCGGTTGGTACGTGACTTCAGACTTTTGTATCTTTTTCCCGACGGAAGAAGGCGGAAGAGAGAATGTCCAGGGTCCGTGGGGGTCCTTAATTATGCTGGCTGCTTTTCCCCGAGGCAGCGGGAAGTGTAGACACAGACAGTGGATAGGAGGCTGGATTGCATAATGGACTGGGCTTCATTCACGGCCCTTTGTAGTTTCTTGCGGTCGTGGGCAGAGCAGGAGCCCATACCAAGCTGTGATACAAACCAGAAAGAATGCTTTCCATGGTGCATCTGTAAAAGTTGGTGAGAGTCGTAGTGGACATGCCAAATTTCCTTAATCTTCTGAGAAAGTAGAGGCTTTGGTGGGCTTTCTTAACTATAGGAATGGTTTCAAAATAAATATAATCAAAGCTAGCAACATAAATAGAATTATTTCTTCTTCTTCTTTTACTTTTCTTGCCACCTTCCCCTGGTTGTGCATTCTGATCTCCTACTCCAGCCTACTGAGTCCTGGGGCATGTTCTTACCACCCATTCACACCACGCCAGCGAGGTCAGAGAATTTGGCGGCCAGCCAAATCTCCGTTTAGTGCGGCGGGATGGGAATATCCTGCCAGCGTGAACAGTGGTAAGATTCCGGTCCTGGTTTTTTATTTTATTCATTCGTGGGACGTGGGCATCGCTGGCTGGCCAGCATTTATTGCCTATCCTTAGTTGCCCGAGGACAGTTGAGAATCAAGCACACTGCTGTGGTTCTGGATTCACATGTAGGCCAGACCAGGTAAGGACAGCAGATTCCCTTCCCTGAAGGACATTAGTGAACCAGATGGGTTTTTCTGACAATCAACAATGGTTTCATGGGTCATCAATAGATTCTTAATTCCAGATTTTTTTTTATTGAATTCAAATTCCACCATCTGCCATGGTGGGATTCGAACCCGGGTCCTCAGAACATTAGCTGAGTTCCTGGATTAATAGTCCAGCAATAATACCACTAGGCCATCGCCTCCCTAATGCCCACTTTGATGAACTGCTGGGGTTTGGAATGATTTCAGCGACATATAACATTACTGACTTATGTGTAAGAAACTGCTCTAAACTCCATACAGCATTTTTTAAAAATCGCTAATCTGTTTTTGGAAGTTGAGATTTCCTGTTTAAAGTTTCTCAATTTTAAAGAAAAAATTTCACATTCCTGTCACTCAGCATCATCAATGTTCCAGTCCAGCTCTCAGCCCAGAACAGTGTTTCAGAATGACATTTAGTGAATAAATGATCCACTGGAGACTTGTTCCACCTATTGGGATAATTCCCAGGCACAATTGAGATTTCCCACAAACTGAGGTGAATAGTTTCTACAACTGCCTCAGCACCAAACTCTGGCATTCCCTCCCTCAACTTCTTCATCCCCTCCCACTCTCCTCATTTCCTCCAGGTGCTCCGGTTTCCTCCCACAGTCCAAAGATGTGTGAGTTAGGTTGATTGACCATGTTCAATTGCCCCTTAGTGTCAGGGGGATTAGCAGGGTAAATACACGGGGTTACAGGGTAGGACCTGGGTAGGATTGTTGTCGTTGCAGGCTTGATGGGCCAAATGACCTCTTTCTGCACTGTAGGGATTCTATGATTAAGACACTCCTTAAGATCAAGACTTAAGACTCACTGACCAAGCTTTGATCACATGTCCTAATATCTTGTTACGTGACTCATTGCCAAACTTTGTTTGATAATGCTCTATAGTGGGGCAGGTGGCAAAGGTAGAGGAAAGCACCAAGCGGGGAACTGGTGGGTGGACTCCTTGCAGGAAGCAGTGTCTTTGGAAGTTGAAGGGTGGATCCAGGTGCCATAAGGTAAGGGAGAAAGCAGCAAGAACAAGTGCAGGACTTGTGAGTGGCAGGAGCCAAGGCCATGGATTGGACAACTTTATGCCCTGAGGTTAGGCCTGTATTCACTGGAGTTTAGAAGAATGAGAGGCAATCTTACTGAGACATACAGGATTCTGAGGGGGCTTGACGGACATGAGAATCAAAGAGTATTGGCAGAGGATAGGTAGGCAGGATAGTGACATCGAGGCCACAACCAGATCAGACAAGATCTTACTGAATGTCGGAGCAGGCTTGAGGAGCCAAATGGCCTACTCCTGTTCCTATTTCATACGCCTGTACATTCATACATCTCTTTTGTTGATTAAGGGGGTCTCGGTGTTGCATTGCAAACCAATATTATGTGCAAGAGAATTTATTCTGACAAAAATGGTGTACTGTTTGTACCACTGTTTATCTATCCCTGGCTCTGCTGCACATTAAAGTTCCAGTATGCAATAAAACTTAAATGGCAAATGTCTAAATTCTTCTTCAAGATACATGACAAAATAATTGCTGATGCAATGTTTTGAATGCTTTAATTAGACCTCTTCGCCTTGACGGATCAGGTACAGTAATAGACAAAATATTAAGATAACCACATCTGACCACATTTAAGGGCAGCACAGTGGTTAGCACGGCTGCCTCACAGCGCCAGGGCCCCAGGTTCAATTCCAGCCTCGGGTCACTGTCTGAATGGAGTTTGCACATTCTCCTCATCTCTGTTTTAAAGGATCGTCCCTTTAGCTTGAGGTTGTGCCCTCTGGTTCCAGTTTTTCCGACTAGTGGAAACATCCTCTCCACGTCCACTCTTGCAGTATCCTGTAAGTTTCAAAACCGAGCCCTCTATAAAGTAAGACCCTGAGAGGGTTCATTAATCTTTTAGTCTCGGTTCATAAGTAATTCATAACTTCATAAGAACGGTTGGGACCTATTGTGCTCACCACAGACTTGTGGCTATTGATTACTTTCATTTTGTGCAATAAAAGCATGGTTCCTTCACAGCCGACTCCTGGAGTTATTATAGCAGTGAATATAGTACACTGGATAGGAGGAGGTACAGATGTGCTAAGGAGTGTTGGTAGGGAGCTCTGAGCTTTAGTGTAGATAGAGGAAAATGGGCCTCAGTTGCACAGAAAATGCCAAGGAGGTTGGCAGAAAGAAGTGAAGGTGATGGAAGAGTGAAGCAAAGTGTTATGAAGAAAATAATCACCCCAGAAAATGGAAGAGGAATAGAGAAAGTGTGCCAAGATGGCAGGTTAGGTCATCAGTAATGGAAATGGCCTGAGCTCTAGGTTAGTGTGACTTTTAATCAGAGCTTTATTCAAAGCTAAAACAGGAACACAGCGTGCAAATGGTTAAATTGTCTGATTTCCATCACTGCAAAACTGATTACAGCCACAGTTTTAGAGCTTGTGTGTGATTCCACTCCAGATTAAAGATCAGATAATTCTCAGTAGGCAGTTTAATCCTGATTTTCTATTTTCAGGAGTGCAAAGAACGTGCGCTATAAATGCAAATGGTTTATTGAGGTTTTTAACTAAAAGTCGAGATTATATTGTCTAGCTGTGATTATTTCTATTGTTTTATGAGGAACGTTTAAAATGAATTAAGGCGGCAATATTGGTCCCAGCTGTTCGTATGCTGACTTTTTTGATTTTACTGCCCTGAAGATGCAAATTGAGATATGTTCGCAAAGACCAGTGTGTGTGCATGTGCACACGTGTGTGCATGTGTGCATGCATGCACCTGTATGCATGCGTGTGTGCATGTGTATGTGCGCGCTCATGTGCATGTGCACATGTGTACATGCGTGTGTGTGTGTATGCATATGTGTGCATGTGCTTGTATGCATGTGTGTGTGTGTGTGTAGTGGGGCTGGGGATTCTTCTGGCAGTACTGCCATCAGTAGTGGGTTGGGGCAGGGACCCATTATCACCACAACTTATCTTCCCGGTTCAAGGCAATGATGTTTGCAGGAGAAAAGGTTACTGATTGGTTAGCCAATTGCCTCTGATTGGCTAAATGCCTCAGACACTCTGCCTTTGCATTAAGCCCCTTGTCCTCTCTCCTCATTAAAGTCCGAATCCTGTTTTCAATTTCCCTTTCCGTGGTGCCCCCGCCCCTCATTTCCCCAGTTCATCTCTCTCTCTCGTTCTCACTCCCAGCAGGCCCTATTTCCAGAGGTGACCCCTATCTGCGAGAAAAGATCACTTTAAGGTGCACCAATTCTCCTATTATTCTTCAAGGCAACATGAGGCAGGCCACGACAGAGTCACCAAGAATACTTAGAATTCAAAAGTCAGGAAATTATGCTTCAGTTGTACGGAGTCTCAGTCAAGACTCCAGCTGGGGTACTACAATCAGCTTTGGGCAACAAAACCCAAGACTTTTTTTTATCCATATGGCTAGGGAAGCAGTTATAGTTAGATATCCATTAAACAGCTTCAGTTGACCCACTGTGATGCTGCCAGGGATGGATCTCTCAGGGCAAATGTATGAGTATCCAACAACACGCAAGAAGCTCGACACTATCCAAACCAACAACAGATTTATTCAAGGAGGTCTTTTACTGAAAGTAAAACAGCCTCTGCAACATGTAATCAGCTCTTGAAGCAACCATGCAATGCTTTTAAATATATAACAGTCATTGCCTGGCACTTGTGTGGTGCAAACGTTACTTGCTACTTGTCAGCCCAAGTCTGGATACCATCTGAGGAGTCGCGAATGACGGTGAACACTGTGCAATCGTCAATGAGCATCCCCATTCCTGACCTCATGCAGGAAGGAAGGATTGATGAAACAGCTCAAGATGGCTGGGCCCAGGACACTCCCCTGAGGAATTCCTGCAATGACTTTCTGGAGCAGAGATGACTGACCTACAACAACCACGGCCATCTTCCTTTGTGCTGGGTGTGACTCCAACCTGCGGAGAGATTTCCTCCTGATTCCCACTGGCTTCAGTTTGGCGAGAGCTCCTTGATGCAACTGCACTCACTCAAATGTGGTCTTGATATCAAGTGCAAGTCACTCTCAACTCATCCCTGGAATTCAGCTCTTTTGTCCATGTTTGAACCAAGGCTATAACGAGGTCAGGAGCTGAGTGACCCTGGCGAAACCCAAACCGAGTGTCAGTGAGCAGTTTGTTGAAGCAGTGGGTAGTGTGTTGGCTCTGCTGCCCCAGGTGGTACCTGCCAGTTTCTGTACGAGATTCATTCTCATCTTCACTTTGGCTCCAGCATACTGGAGCTGTTGCCAGTAGGTCAACGTGCAGTCAAGAGCGATGCCCTGGCACTGGGGCAAGGCTATTGAAAGAGTTTAATATTTCCCTCAGATCTATAATGGTCACTTGACTGTATTGGCAGAAATGCAAGGTTATATCGAGACCCTGTCTGGACATTCCGATGCATCTAATTGTTAACAAAATTCCCTGACACTATTTGAAGAACAGGGTCTTCCTCACCAACATTTCTCCCCCAAACGTTATCGGCAAGAATAGATTAACCAATCATTGATCTCCACTGATGGAAAGACAGACTTCCCTTGATATCACTTTTTAAATATCTGAAGGTGACTTTCCAGAAGTATAGAATAGAATCCCTACAGTACAGAAGGAGGCCATTCGGCCCATTGAGTCTGCACCGACCACAATCCCACCCATGCCCTATTCCCGTAACCCCACATATTTACACTGCTAATCCCCCTGACACTAGGTTCAATTTAGCTTGGCCAATCAACCTAACCCGCACATCTTTGGACTGTGGGAGGAAACCGGAGCACCCGGAGGAAACCCACGCAGACACGGAGAGAATGTGCAAACTCCACACAGAGTGACCTGAGGCCGGAATTGAACCCAGGTCTCTGGCACTGTGAGGCAGCAGTGCTAACCACTGTGTCACCTATTCATATAAAGAATAGAACTGTGCTCTCTGCGGGATGTTGCTGTGTAAAAAGTAGCTGTTGCATTTACCTATCTGATAAATCACTGCTCTACAGCACACAAATAGGCTGTTCAGCCCAACAGGTCTACCCCAATGTTTTAGTTCCAATCAAGCATCCTCCTACCATACTTCATGTATCAATATAACCTTCTACTCCCTTCTCCCACTAGCTTCCCGAAATGCCATCAGTTGCATTTTGTAACCACTCTCCGACTAAAAAGGTTCCTGCTGAATTCCCTATTTGATTTATTAGTGACTGCCTATCTTTCTGGCCCAACACAAAAACAAAACACTGCAGTTGCTGGAAATCTGAATTTCCTGATGAAAGGTCATTGATTTGAAGTGTTAACGCTGACTCTCTCTCTCTCCACAGATGCTGTCAGACTGGTTTCAGTATCTCCAGCATTTTCTGTTTACTTCTAATATTTCTGACCTCTAGTTTGGACTCCCCCACAAGTGGAAGCATCTTCTCTGCACTTTTACCCTATCAAACTCTCCCATCATCTTAAAGACCTCAACTGCCCTTCCATGTTCTCTTCTCTAAAGAAAGGAGCTGCGCAATCTGCCCATTTTTTCCTCAGTTCTGGTATCAATCTTGTAAAATTGTTCGTGTCTTCTCCAGTGCCTCCATATCATTTTTATAATATCATAGAATCCCTACAGTGCAGGACATTCAGCCCATTGACAACTAAGCCCTATCCCTGTAATCCTACATATTTATCCTGCTAATCCCCCTGACACTAAGGGGCAATTTACCATGGCCAATCAACCTAACCCGCACATCTCTGGAATGTGGGAGGAAACCTGAACATCCGGAGGAAACCCATGCAGACACAGGGGCGCAATCTTACCGCCTGTTCACTCCACACTCCCACTGCAGCGAGATTGAAGAATTTGGTGGCCAGATGGAAAGATCCCGCTGGCATGGTAAGATTCTGGCTGGGGAGAACATGCAGACTCTACACAGACAACCAGCTAAGGCCAGATTTGAACCCAGGTCCCCGGCGCTGTGAGGCAGCAGTGCTATCCACTGTGCCACTAAGCCAGAACAGAAAATAAGGACAACATTTTAAGGGTGATCTAAACAAGGTTCTGTATAAGGTTTACAGTTCTATTCTTTCCAATTCGATCTTCTAGAATTGTACGTGAAGTAGCTTCAGATATAAATGAGTCTTTCTTTCCATCAGTGAAGAGCTGGGAGAAAACATAGCATGCACCCACAAGGCTTGTGGAGAAGAGACGAATACTGTAGGCACCCACCTAGATTTATCAGAGATTCCATCAGAACACAGAAAAGATTAGTTGTTTGATCAAGTCATCATGATAAATCATCAAACCTTTCACCTTCTAATCCTTTGTACTAAGTAAGATCTACTCTTGGGAGAACAGCAAATCCAGTGCAAATTTATTTCCACCATAAAACACAGCATTAGCCTCAGTAAGTAATTGGGAGGCTGACTACTTAACTGAAAAACCACATTGACCACAAAGCTCTATGCGCAGTATTATGTTATTAAAAAAACTTAAGTATTTATTAAAGCAGCATCTGTTGACTGCAGCTTCATCCATAGAAGAGTGAGACAACCTGTAAAATTTTGCAAACTAACCGCAAATGGGAAAAGAGGGTAAACTCCCACACAATTGGGGTTAGAAGCCTGGCAAAAAAGGGAACAAGCTACAGCCTTTCATCTGAGAACTAGATTTAAACCCAGGCTGCCTGGTGTGGTGAAACTCTCCTCCCTCTGCTGGCTGTAAAAGGCCTACGTGAAACGGGTTTGGATAGTCTCAATCCAGTTTCTAGTCCATGTGGGTCCACAGAAAGACAATATGCTAATTCAGCACTGACAGGCAATTCAGTGGCCAAAGAATGGCTGAAGAGGGAAGTGGAGAAAGGTTATGCTGCTATGTAGCAGTACTCTATTGAGATTAGTGTTCAAGTACACTGTTACAGAAACTCTACAGTACAGGAGGCCGCCATTTGGCCCATCGAGCCTGCACCAACAATAACCTCACAGGCCCTATACCCATAACCCCACATATTTACCCTACTAATCGCTCTAACCTACGCATCCCAGGACACTAAATTTAGCATGGCCAATCCACCTAACCCACACTTCTTTGGACTGTGGGAGGAAACCAGAGCACCTGGAGGAAACCCATGCAGACATAGAGAGAACGTGCAAACTCCACACACTGACAGTGACCCAAGCCAGGAATCGAACCCGGGTCCCTGGAGCTGTGAGGCAGCACGGCTAACCACTGTGCCACCCATGTTACTGTAAGGGAGTTTTAATCTAAACATGCTATAACTGCCTTGAGTGTATTCGATGCTGATTAAAAAACATACCATCATCAGCACTACTACACACAACCGTTTTGAATATTATTCAGAATTTGGTCTCAAACTGTGTCCATATGTGGAGCATCTGGTAATACCAGCTGGTAACTTACTCCAGATCTCTGCTGGGATTCTATGAGATGGACAAAAACACTAGCACATCAAAACAATGTTGTCTAAAATTAAAATGTTTTCATACAATAATAGAATAATCGTGCTCTTTGAACAAGCTCTCCAATGAGTCCCACTCAGCTGCTCTTTCCTCATAGTCCTGCAAAGATTTACAAGTATTTATTCAATTCCCGTTTGAAAATTATTTTTCTGCTTCCACCACTCTTCCAGATCATCTCACCTCACTGTGTAAATTGTTTAGTTTCCTCATCGCCAGAGGATCTTTTGCCAATTACTTTAAATTTCTTTGCATAACAGTGCAATTAGCACAATTTAAGACCTAAAGCTGAAAAAGCAAAGTGGGTACTGTTGGGATCAAATTAATCTCGTCAGCGGCTGAAGTGAATTTAACAAGTAGGATGTTTTGGGAAAAGTTGATCGGAACTGGGTTTCGATTTGTCTATAAGGTTGCTTTCTATCACCAGCTGAAACAAATGCTTTCACCAGCTCCCTTAAAATAATGCAGAGCTGAAGATACTCAAACTTATATCTTTAAATCTAATTTGCAAAATTATGCATTCTTTTAATCTGCACTTTTCCAAGAGCATGCGAGAGTCAAAGCGTATCAAATCAGCTGAGTCAGTAAGCACCATCGCTTCTTGAGTTGGAACATTGTGACTTCAGGCTCCATTCTGCAACCCGGCACACACGATTTAGACTGACTCTTCAGAGGGCGTGCTGCATTGTCAGGTGTTGC
The DNA here is from genome assembly GCF_964213995.1 of Mustelus asterias. Lineage (NCBI taxonomy): Eukaryota > Metazoa > Chordata > Chondrichthyes > Carcharhiniformes > Triakidae > Mustelus > Mustelus asterias. Next base: position 79,377,282 of record NC_135818.1, read on the forward strand.
AAACAGCGACATTCTCCTCCTTTGCCTGTGAATTCTGAGGCCATCCCTGCCAGTGCTGGTGTTATTGGTGCCAATATGGCGTAGACCAAACCTGGAACCTTGCTGGTGTGTGCAGCTCAGATACTCTCTGAATGAAATCTCTAAACTGCTGGGGGATCAGAGCGTATAACAATGCTAACAGAACCGTTGACCTTGTTGATAATCCTCTTATCTGTTGCTTCCTAATGCTTCCAGGCCCAAAGCAGCAGCAACATTCCTCTTGCCCGGCTGTCATGCATCATACAGGAACAATGCACTAGAGATTTTTCCATACGATTCCCCTTCAGGGGATGTAGAACCTGGCAGAGGAGAGAAATCCAAAGTGCAGCCCTTCACCCAACAGACTGCATGTTGGTGCTCCAGTGCAATGCATCATTACTCTCATCCAGCATACCAGATATAGGAGTATCAGAGGATGTATTAAAAAATATTGGCCCACATAATGCTGGAAAAATCTTGAGTTTGTGGCACTCAGTATTAATGGCATGTAAAAAAAAAAAAATCCAGCAATTTGGGGGAAGAAGAGAATTGTCACAAGTCCCAATTCTCAAATTGCTGAACTATTTTTGCTGCTCCATCATTAGCCTCAAAGACCGAAAAAGTGCAAACTCATCATGAGTCGTGCCGCTGAAATTATTTGCTGCTCCTGAAATTGCTAGATCTACAACATTGATACAAATTAATCTCGCCACAGCCATTTAGGGCTGATAATTCATGTAAGAATCATGTTAATGACCTGTTTACGACACAGACATGGCACTCAAAAATGAATTAGAGAGAGAGAACAATAAAGCTGTGAAGTCTTATTCTGATGTGGAGATGCCGGCATTGGACTGGGGTGAACACAGTAAGAAGTCTCACAACACCAGGTTAAAGTCCAACAGGTTTATTTGGTAGCAAATACCATAAGCTTTCGGAGCACTGCTCCTTCGTCAGATGGAGTGGAAATGTGCTCTCAAACAGTGCACAGCGACACAACATCAAGTTACAGAATACTGATTAGAATGCGAATCCCTAAGGCCAGCCAGGTCTTAAAGGTACAGACAATGTGGGTGGAGGGAGCATTAAACACAGGTTAAAGAGATGTGTATTGTCTCCAGACAGAACAGCTAGTGAGATTCTGCAAGCCCAGGAGGCAAGCTGTGGGCTCCCTCCACCCACATTGTCTGTATCTTTAAGACCTGGCTGGCCTTAGGGATTCGCATTCTAATCAGTATTCTGTAACTTGATGTTGTGTCGCTGTGCACTGTTTGAGAGCAGATTTCCACTCCATCTGACGAAGGAGCAGCGCTCCGAAAGCTTATGGTATTTGCTACCAAATAAACCTGTTGGACTTTAACCTGGTTTTGTGAGAAGTCTTATTCTTCCAGGTATGAAATTGCTTCCAGAGTTTAAAAAATTTTTTTCCATCCATCTTAGCAACATCTTTGCATCAGTCTCGGTACCCATTCTCTTGTTAGGTATTTCATGCAATATGATGGTAGAAGGCAAACTTGACAGATATTGGTCTTTTTTCATTTAGCAATGGCTAGGTTCTTAAGAAAGCAAAACTACTATTCTTGATCATGATGATATTTTCCTTTCTGTCTCACTCTTCTCTCTTTCTTTTAATCCACTGTCTTCCTTTCCCTCTCTTTATTTCTCTCTGTCTCTAATTAGACTTGAATTCACCCAATTTGCTTCCATCCCCTGCTCTATATTGTTTACTGTACTTCATCAGTTAAAGAAATAGACCATTGGGCACAACATTCATGAGGTTCCCAATGTGATGTTGACATAGCCATTAGCCAATTTGCCCGTTCAGCAATTTGTGGCACAAACACGAAGCAATCTGAAGGGTGAGAAGAACAGCCCAGTTCAATTTGCTTTATGCAAGATGCTCAGTTCCAGCTATTTCAGGCCGTTACATTTATAATTAAGGTTAGCAAAATCACTGCTCCAGCAGATCCACTTTCAATGCCTTTCACTTACTCTCTTTCAGTTTCTTTGCCTTTCACTCCTCCTCCTCCTTTTGCAGAAACTCAGCTACATTTCCCCAGACACCGGCAATCTGTGTCACCTTGTCTGCACGGTCATTGTGAGCTCTTTGTTAGGAAATAAAAGAGGGGTAAAACATGTCTAATGTATATATTTCTAATGTATGCAGTCAAATGATCTGGAGAAGTCTTTTTTAAATAATGAATGTTTATTAATTCAAAAATAAAATATATAGTAGAAACATTCCACTCATTTGTGCACAATACATGAAAGTAGGTCCAGTTTAATATTCTAAAAAAAAACCTGGGAAACTAAGCTTGAGACTAATACATGGAACATCAATGGTCCGTTAAAGATCATTTAAACGAGTGAAGGCTTCAATAATCTGTACAATCCAGATAAAATATCTAACCTTTCACAAGTAATCACTTAAGACCCAAGCTTCTCATGTTTGGGATGGCCTCTAGACCACTACATAGTTTCCAGCGATTTTGTCCTATCTACTCCTATGACTTTATCCCAAACCTTAGTCCTAAAATCAGGCTTCAGCTCAGCCTTGTGCACCATCCACCAGGCTGCATCCTTAGAGGATGGTCTCCACTATACCTGAAGCCTGCACTAAACAAACCCAAATAATGTGTTGATAATGTTGGGCTGAACAGGATTGTAAGCAATGTTTGAAATTCAATGTGAAAAGCTGCACTCCCTGCATGCCCCCGCAATTTCAGTTCTGTGATATTGCGTTCAAATATACCACTTACTTATCTTTACATTCTCCACCTAAAATATAAAATCTTGGATAAAAAATTTGGTTTAAAACATATTTGTTTTCTTAATATCAGTCCCCTCCCAAAATTCACTCGTCCATTGACCCAGTCTGCAAACCACCCGAATCGTACCTCTTGCAGGTCAGTCACAAAACATAGCTTTTGTAGCCATGAAGGAATCAAATGTTGCCCAGGGAATGGGAGAATAAAATTAAGAAAAATATTTCTTCCAGAGTTACTGTCCTACTTAGTGCCCTAATGCTTCCTTGTAATACCAAAAGCATAAAAATCAGTGGGATATTCAAAGTTATTTCCTTGCAAAGCGGACATAAATCATTCATCTGATCAATAACGCATAACCCATTGTTGATGCACACCAATTCGCATTCTTGGATATCATTACTGCTTCAGAAAATTTCACATATTTTTTCCCTAGATCAAAATTATTTACGTTTGGCAACTGCACATTTGCAATGAAGCTGGCATGTTGTCCACTGCAGCACAAAACATGCACGTGATATTTTGTTTGGTAGTCACAGTTTTGTAACATTTAGGTGAGAAATGAAATTTAATGCCAGCACAAGTTTTTTTTTGTTGGACATTTAAATCTAAACCTTTGTTTATCTATCACACCTTAGGAAACCACACAATCATTTCACCATAGCTTTTATATATGCGATTGCTGCATCTGGATAACACATATGTAGCAATGTGTTAAAAGGCAAAAATACAGTAAAGGCTTGAGATAGCCTCACAAAGCATAAGAGAGAATTTTGAAAGATCTTTCAACATCATCTCAAACTACAAAGTTTGTTACAGCTTACAAAACATGCTCTTGTTATTCTGTATAATTTACTCAGATGCTGTTTGTGGAAGCAGTTTTATTCTATATCCAGGTAATTGTTTTTGTGCAATGCTCTCCCCCCTCATCAGATATAGGATTATTCGTCACCTAAACACGGACATGTACTGATAAAATCACATGTCTTGAACTAAAGTGCTATTGCTGTGCATAACGTCAACTGCAATGTCTGGATTTATTACACTGCATGTTAATAGCTGAACCTAAACATACTATGGGAAATACATCTAGATTAATACACCACAATATAATATCATTAATTCACATGCATAAAACAATCCAATCTCTGTCCCTTTTACACCAAACAAATATCAATTTGTCTCTGTTTCAATTTAAAAACAATTTGCCTTGTGGCTAAAAGGTAAGTTATCTTCAAAATAGAATCTTGTGCTGTTCCATTACATAGGTTGTTTGAACAGATGATATGTGGAGAATTATCTGAGGAAGGCACCTGTAGATCTGCAATGGACAGTAACTGTCTCTGAACAAGTGCTGGGTCTTCTTGCAAAAGCAATTTTACAGTTACTTCTTGGGCCGCTCCAAAATGTTTAAAAATTTCCCTCTGGTCATCTCTCGTGCTGAAAAATAAAATTTTGAAAGAATGTTAGAACATATGGAATGATAATAAAAAAAGATTTTGCCATCAGTTTCACTCCTCCTAGGAGAGGGCATGGATTTATGGTGGTTATATTGCTGGATTTACAACCTAGGTACTGATTTCAACACCATCTCGGCAAGCTGTGAAAATTAGTTTGATCAATCTCGCTATTTATGGTCTCATGCCCACAGCTGGACCAAAGTTGCTGAACTATTGCGACCAAACTCATCAAGTTCTGATGGACATAGCTGCAAAATGGATCATCATGAGGAGGTTGGCTTCATCCTCAAGAGCCTCCTTTTACAGATGTTTCTGGCAGGACTGACCACTGCAGAATCCTTGCAAGGAAAAAGCTTAAACTCAGGACATCCTTCATTGTATAGTATAACATTAATGGAAGACACCAAGGACACATCTAGCAGCTTATAACAGCACTGCTGAGGCTCCTCAGGAAAAAGTGTCCTTGTCCCAATTATCCTTGGCCACTTCCTTCTATTATATGATTATCTGCAATAGGAAAAAGCCCAACCACCTCTGATAATCAATGGTACCATCACCAAGTGCCCCAGCATCAACACCAACACCACTGACCAGAAGCTTACTTAGAACAGCCATTCCAACCAAGTGGTTACAAGGGTAGGACAGAAGTTAGCAATGAGTGCATGACATCCCAATGTCTCAAAAAACCTCCATCATCTACCAACACTCAAATCAGGACTATGATGGAATGCTCACCAGTTACTGTGGAAGGTACAACTCAACAAAAGTTTCATTTGAAGCAGAATTAGGAAGCTCACTTGTGCCTGATAGACTGTATCCAATCTTGACACCTTTTAACAATGATGGACAATGATTGCAATATATGCTATCTACAGTTGTACTACAGCAACTCAACAAGGTTACAATGACAGCACCTCCCCTGCCCTATCCCACCAAGAAGGATAGGATTAGCAATGCCATAGAAACACCAGAAGCTGAAAGTTTCCCTTCAAATTGCACACAATTTCAACTTTAAGATATATCATCATAGCCGAATAATAATCCTGAAATTCCTTATCTATCATCATAAGCACAAGATCTGCAGGAGTTCAGGAGAAAGCTTACCATCACCTCCTGACTATAACTAGGATTAGAAAATAAAAATAGCTTTGCAAGCACGGCCTATACCCAAAGAACAAAAGTATATTAGCTGAAATTTTTTGGCTGTACTCGCCAACGGGATCTTCTGGTCCCGGTCCCGCTGATGGTGAACCCCCACCGCAGGTTTCCTGGCGATGTATAGAATGGGAAACCCCGCTGACAGCGGCGGGACCAGAAGATTCTGCCTGTGGCCAATGTCAGCCGCCTCCATCGCCGTGAGATATGTGGCGGGAGACATGGAAAATCCCACCCATAATCTGAATTGCAGGGTGTCTCCATAAATTAATTCCCAAGTTCAAAGAGGAGTGGTTGCAAATAGCAGGTGAGATCTTCAAATGCAAAAGATTCTACCATCTCCCTGTCACTTAAGTGTCTTATTTGGTAGCAAATGCCACTGGTCTACCAAATAATTGCTACCAAATAAACCTGTTGGACTTTAACCTGGTGTTGTTAGACTTCTGTGTTTACCCCAGTCCAACGCCGGCATCTCCACATCATGACTTAAGTGTCTAGCAGAGAAGTCACAGATGCTGCATTCACAATCCAGCAATTATATATTTGGACCCCAATATTTTCTAACATTCAACTGCACTAGTAGCACCTAAAATTATAGACTATGGATTTCCACTTCTGTGCTCATCTACCCATTAATGTGAATGAGAAGATAATCACGCCTGATGCTACAAAAGTATACAACCAATCTCAGAGTTGTGCAGCACGGAAGGGGCTATTCAGCCTGTTGTGCCTCTGTCAACTCTTTGAAAAGTGATCCAATTATTCTCACTCCCCTGCTACATAATGAATCATAGAATCTTACAGCACAGGAAAACCCATAAATGTATACTTTTCCCGCACAAATCCGACGTGTGAACAACAACCTCTATCCCAAGCACCCAAAAAAAGAATCATAATGCTTTTTTACTAGTCACTCATCATATGTTCTCATATCAGTCGGAGCTATTTTAATACTCTCATATTTAATAGCATCTATCACACTACAATAAGGCAAAACAATAAAACAAAAGACCATACAGAACAGAGTAGAGGGAGCTTCAGTGGATCTCCAACTAAGCTACAGCTATACATAAGACTACTCCCAGCTAGCAATGGCTGTGGAAAGTGCAAAGGTCTTCCATTCAACAGCATTGACATTCCTCATCGTCAGAATCATGAAAGTTATGTTTTCTGTGAGGGGAAACTGTTAACTTACCGAATTGAAGTTACAATAAAATTAGTGATTTCATTGCAGACTTAATATTTCTGCAGTTTAGGCCTTATTTCAGGTTCTAGTATAATAATCTGAAATTAGGGGTTATTGACAGGCAGCTTTCAAGTGCCCAGCACTGAGATGAAAAGGTCAGCTTGTTTTTCAATCAGCTGTCAAGTTTCAGTCAATATTCAGACTCCTGCCACTGGCACCTGTCAACAAACATGGAGGGGACAGAGTTGTATCTATCAATAACTGACAACACCAATTACATTGCTGTGGAGTTTCCTCACTGTGTAGAACAGCTAAAGCTCCAAGGTGGCTTTTCTAACCACCAAATCTCTTAGCAGTCTGACATTTTCAAGGCAACAACTTAAAATGAATAATAGGTAAATGGGAGCAAGGTGCTGGTTGAAAACACGTTCTGAGGCTTTGGATGACATTACAGCCACAGTTGTTGAAACTTGAGCACAGATTGTCATTAACTCAACCTCAAGAGCAATTTTCAGCCTAAGTGCAAATGTCGTTTTGTTTAAAGTTTATTTATTCATGTCACAAGTAGGTTTACGTTAACACTGCAATAAAGTTACTGTGAAAATCCCTTAGTTGCCTCACTCCGGCACCTGTTTGGGTACACTGGTGGAGAATTGAGCATGGTCAACTCATCCAACCAGCACGTCTTTCGGACTGTGGGAGGAAACCGCAGCACCCAGAGGAAACACATGCAGACACGGGGAGAACATGCAGACTCCGCACAGACAATGACCCAAGCTGGGAATTGAACCCGGGTCCCTGGTGCTGTGAGGCAGCAGTGCTAACCACTGTGATAGGATGCATGGCATGGTGGTTATGGTACTAGACTTGCAACCCACATACTGGCATTGTAATTTGTGGGCTGGCACCACAAGAACAACTACAAAACCTGCCAGATCTTTGCAAAAGCTCATCTGATCCTTCGTGTTTTCCAAGACTGAACTACACAGGATTCTAATCCCACACTACCTGATTGAATCATAATGTCTCAGAAGCACCACAGTCATTTGTAAAAACAATCATTATGCAAGCACACATTCAAGGTGGCAACCTGCCACTGCTTTCTCAGGGAAACTAGGAATGGGCAACAAATTTTAGTCTTGCCAGCATCAACCACAACCGAGGCAGAGAAAATTACACTGAATTTTGTTTTGTAGTTGTGATCGGGTAAACAGGCACAACCAGTCATTTATTCCATACTATATTCTCTGTCACTTAAAACCATACAAGACAGTAAGTATGTGTATGGTTAGAGTGCAATTTTTACATGGGGTTCATCATTTCGTGTATTAATTCTAACGTTGATTTATTTGTTCCCCGTACCCTAACACATCAAGTTTAAAGCCCTAAACTAATAACCTTCCCTTACCCATTTTGTGCCTTTTTTTGCCCATACAATGTGATCCTCTGACTCCTGCCTGAGGTGTTATGTTATGTTCGAGGGCTTCTCATTCAGAGAGAGAGTTTTCAATCAACCCACTGAGACTCCCTTCCCAAAGCTCTTCATCTTGTTACTTTACTCTTTTGCCTTTAAAAGCCTCCTTAAAAACTATTATAATAAATGCAATTAACTTTGCCAATTCCTACACTACCATTTGTTCCATTCTCTCCGATGTGATGTGCTTTGGGACATTTAATTATGTTATAGATGTCTCACAAATGCAAGTTGTATTGTATCATTCTGTTCCCGCAGAAGAAAATATTTCATTGAAAAGTAATAATCGTTGTTATACATCATGGAGGACAGGCTTTAGCTGTCAATACACTGCTCCAATCTAATCAAGATGTTCCCATTGCATTATAAACGGGGCAGCAGTGTTGATTACTGACAGCAAGTTAGGTTTTATTTTACATATTAAACAGTGAACTCGAACTAAAACAAAATTATAGACATTTATTCAGTATCACCACCTCAGATACGATTGCTGAAAATTACCTTGGGTGACTGAGCAACTAGACTGTACATACATCTGCCGTAACTTTGGCAGAAACCTCAGGTCAATTGCACATAAAATATTACTTATTTATAATGATATGATTATTGCTCCCATGTCCCTTTTACTACACTTGTAAAATCAATGCAGTAGGATTTTGCTTTGTGCAGAATTATATAGGGCCTGAATTTTACTCACTCAAAACACATTGGGTGGAATTTTCCAGCTATTCACGCCCTGCCACCCTGCCAATGAGGACGGAGAATTTGGCGCTCATCCAAATCTCCATTCACTACAGCGGGACTAGAGAATCCCGCCGGAGTGAATGGCAGGAAAATTCTGGCCATTAACTTATGCAAAGTTAAAATCAGGCCCATGATCTAAATCCAGCTTGAATCTGAAACCAGAGTTGAACCCAGGCATTGAAGTGAAACAGAATGAGGCTCATTGGAGAACAAAGGCTCACTCCATTTCCATTCAGAGTAATGCCCAATTTACACTACACACACTTGGCAACAGAGACTACAATATCATACGGTTGAGATTAGCTATGGCAACAGACAAGGGGAATTCTTGAGTAAAAATGCTAAAATGGAGAAGGGTCAGTTTCAACCGGTTGATTTCAACCGGTTGAAAACAGACCTGTCCCAGGTAGATTGGAATCAAAGATTGGAAGGCAAGGGTGCAGTGGGTCAATGGATTGCCTTTAAAGAGGTGATAGCTTGGATTCAGTTGAGGTACATTCTTATGAGAAGCAAAGGAAGGGCAAACGGAATGGCCGGTGCAGGCTTGGAGGGCCGAAGGGCCTGCTCCTGTGCTGTAATTTTCTTTGTCCTTTGTTCAAACAAAGACAGAGCTCACTGGATGACTATTTCACTTTTCACCAATGCTGGCAGGTCTGCCGTGTATTTCCAACATTGGATTTATTAACCTGCAGAAACTTACTGTTGAGGCAGACACATGACATATCTTAAGTTATTAGACAAGCTCTGGGTTCTGTGGAATCATACCCCTAATTAAAGGCAATACTCTCAGAGACAGAAAGGAATTGAAAATGCTTTTAAGAATAAGAAGTGAAAATGGGCTTAACCATTGCTTACCATTATATTGCATCTAAATATCACAGCAATGGAAGAGGTTGATATTATCACCACTACTAATGCAAAATAATGACAATGATCAGTATTCACTCAATGTTTTTTAATAGAATTATGCACTCCTCTAGTTTCCCAATAGCAAAATACCCCTCCATCAGATCAGAATTTGTTAGAAAGAAAAACAGGATTAATTCCACAGTAACCTAAATTGATTTTATCATCTGAATCCTGAGATTAGATTGCAGCCTTGAACTAACTTAAATTAACTGGCTGGTATTTGTTTTTAATAATGTATATGGTCTCATTGTATATGTAGGTCTTTAAGTCCATTTTTAAGTTGTATTCTAGTCCTTTTGTTCACTAGTGACAGTGCAGGTTATTTAACTTAATGCATTACGTTCACAAAAATTAGCATTAAATATCTCCTAACATGAACAAAAGGCTGTCAGTTGTTTGATATACGGCGAGTTGTCAGTCAGTACAAATAAAATACAGAATACAAGAGCCTCCAATGTTTGTAGTGGGGGTGTTGGGTATTGACAAATTTTGCCCAGGGACATAAAAACCAAAAAATGCAATAACCAATGTTTTTTTTAAAAGGTAATAAGTCTCCAATTAACCAGTGCCGCTTGTAATTGTTGGCACTTGAACCAAAATCTCATCAGTAAGGTAATTGCACTTTAATGAGGTTTGAACAAATGATTGAAATTGTTTGAGGACCCAGTTTTACCTGAAATTAACAATGTTTAAATTGTTAAGTACAGGGTAAGTACTTAGAGAACTATCTGAAATAGTCAACGTGCTTAATAACATTATAGACTGAGCTTTTCGAATTGTCTCCTTTGGCACTGCAACTGGTTAGTGCCATTTGCCCTTTCCAGCAGGCTGCCCTGACAAAAGTGGATGATGTAAGTGGTGAGGATTGCATTTAAAACAGTGACAGTGCAACTTGCATCATACATGACTACATCTTTTTGTAGAAAACTAACCTTTCACCTGGTCAGAAATAGACCGTTAATTCTCCAGTTATAATCTGTTTCTAATATTCTGACAGACCCTCTGCCAAACCTCTCTGACCCCAAAATCAAATTCTAGACATAGCAAATTAAGAGGTCAAAAGGAGTGGGGGTGAACTAACTAACGACATTCATGAAATTCACAAAAATATATAATTTTTTTAAATGCTTGAAATATTCAGCAGGTCAGGCAGCATCTGTGGCAAGAAATTTGGCGGCACGGTGGCACAGTGGTTAGCACTGCTGCCTCACAGCGCCAGGGACTTGGGTTCGATTCCAGGCTCGGGTCACTGTGTGGAGTTTGCACATTCTCCCTGCGTCTGCGTGGGTTTCTTCCGGGCGCTCCGGTTTCCTCCCACAGTCCAAAGATGTGCGGCATAGGTTGATTGGCCATGCTAAATTGCCCCTTAGTATGCTGGGATGCGTAGGTTAGAGGGATATGCAGGGTTCCGGGGATAGGGCCTGGGTGGGATTGTTGTCGGTGCAGACTCAATGTGCCGAATGACCTCTTTCTGCACTGTAGGGATTCTATTCTATGATTCTAAACAGAGTTAACGCTTCAGGTTAATGACCTTCCATCAGAACATGAAATTCACAAATCTGGTTGCACCATCTTGTTTCAAATGGTTGTCGCTGCAAAGGCTGGAAGATCACAAGCAACTTTTTAATTAAAAAGTAAACAATAATTCAACTTCAGAATTGGAAAGGACATCAGATCTAAACATAGGTGACCAGATAAGATATTAACAAACAAGGGAATGCCAACTAATTATGCTCTGATCCTGGGGAAGCAACATTTTGAATTCTGCAAAGAACCATTCATACAAGATAAATGAACAAATAGCCAACACAAGTGAGGCAGGGAGCTGAGGAGGGAGACTTGTTACAGGTCAAAAACAACAATGCCCAAGTTCTAGAAAAGATCATTCATTGTTCAAAAAGGCAAAGTCATAATCTAATTTGGATTGGTGAATTTTTGGAAGTAGTCATGGGCAAGAGTGAGAGAGGGGAGAGAGGTGGGTAAGGTAGGTGAACACAGTAAGAGTTTTAACAACACCAGGTTAAAGTCCAACAGGTTTATTTGGTAGCAAATACCATTAGCTTTCGGAGCGCTGCTCCTTCGTCAGATGAAGTGCAAATCTGCTCTCAAACAGGGCACAGAGACACAAAATCAAGTTACAGAATACTGATTAGAATGCGAATCACTACAACCAACCTGATCTTAAAGATACAGACAATGTGAGTGAAGGGAGTATTAAGCACAGGTTAAAGAGATGTGTATTGTCTCCAGACAGGACAGCCAGCAAGTCCAGGAGGCAAGCTGTGGGAGTTACTGATAATGTGACATAAATCCAACATCCCGGTTTAGGCCGTCCTCATGTGTGCGGAACTTGGCTATCAGTTTCTGCTCAGCGACTCTGCGCTGTCGTGTGTCGTGAAGGCCGCCTTGGAGAACACTTACCCGAAGATCAGAGGCTGAATGCCCATGACCACTGAAGTGCTCCCCCACAGGAAGAGAACAGTCTTGCCTGGTGATTGTCGAGCGGTGTTCATTCATCCATCGTCGTAGCTACGACAACAGATGAATGAACACCGCTCGACAATCACCAGGCAAGACTGTTCTCTTCCTGTGGGGGAGCACTTCAGCGGTCACGGGCATTCAGCCTCTGATCTTCGGGTAAGCGTTCTCCAAGGCGGCCTTCACGACACATGACAGCGCAGAGTCGCTGAGCAGAAACTGATAGCCAAGTTCCGCACACATGAGGACGGCCTAAACCGGGATGTTGGATTTATGTCACATTATCAGTAACCCCCACAGCTTGCCTCCTGGACTTGCTGGCTGTCCTGTCTGGAGACAATACACATCTCTTTAACCTGTGCTTAATGCTCCCTCCACTCACATTGTCTGTATCTTTAAGATCTGGTTGGCTGTAGGGATTCGCATTCTAATCAGTATTCTGTAACTTGATTTTGTGTCTCTGTGCCCTGTTTGAGAGCAGATTTGCACTCCATCTGACGAAGGAGCAGCGCTCCAAAAGCTAATGGTATTTGCTACCAAATAAACCTGTTGGACTTTAACTTGGTGTTGTTAAAACTCTTACTGTGTTCACCCCAGTCCAACGCCGGCATTTCCACATCATAAGATAGGTGAGACAGAGGGAGAAATAGGTGGGGAGAAAGAAGGCAGTCATCAGGGTTGGGAATGAGAGATGGATCAGAATGAGACATGACTATCTTGGTCTCTTGCTGTCTAATCACGATGAATGTTACCATCTCCCATCCACATAATCTCCCATCCAAAGGAGGCCTAATATTTCATATTGCATCCAATACTATTTGAACTGTAATATGCTGTACAATGTAGTGGATAACTGGAAACTTTTAAACTGGTGCGACATACAAAATATTTTCAAAACTAGAAATGTAACTGACAATTTATCGATGATCAATTCTGATCACTTAAATTTTGATGTGATTCAAGATGTTATGGCATTACACTAACATTTATGGAAGCAACCCCATGTATATTTTTTGCACACACCACCTTCTGTCTATTCTTATTATACAGTGCATAAATGGTCAAACCAGAAGTTCATTATCCAACATTTTAATTGGACTATGGCTTTTATTTCATATATTATACTCTGAGCTAATATTTTCACAGTGGTAATGCTAGAATACACTTGCATTTTCCAGCAGCTATTTTTGTCTTACTTTCAAATTAACATCTTGAGGCAGCTTTTAAAAGGACAAAGACATTGTGACTAGTGAACGTGTTAAGAAATAAGATATTTAATTATGATTTAGTTGAGAGGAGATAAATTGACTAATAGCAATCTAAAAGGCATTATGAATACTTCACCTTGGGGTGTCCATCACTGGGTTAAACATGATGCTAATTGGAAACGGGCTGATTAATAACTCTCTGTCCTGTCTATTCAAATAACACTTAACAAAATAATCAGTGGCGGCTGGCCACCAATTTCCCTAAAAGGAATTAAGCTATCAGAATTAACTGATAGGAAACAAATGAAGATGACCTGTAATTACTAAACTGGTGAAGTAATTATCATATTACAGAAAATTATTCTTGATGAAAATCTTGTAAAACTGTGCTGCTCTTTCAGTGAGCCTGGTTCACCCAATTTCAGGTCTGTCACCCATTTATACCCAGGAATACTTTAGCTGCTCAATTCCTTTATTATCTGGTACCCTCCAGAGACACTTTTGGGGCATTTGCTATATATATGCAACTATAATTACAGATGCTAATTGTTAATCAAATTTAAACCTCTATTTTGCTTTGAGATTAATATAAATAAGGGGTGTCTGAGAGGATTTGGTGGGTTAAAACAACATTGAGTGCGTAAGAAGAATCAGTAATGCAAGCTGGTGTGTGATTTCTTTTTCTGTAGATTATCATGATGTAGGTGATCTTGTTTCCAACACAGCATTGATTTTATGGTGTATTGAATTTTTTGTTAAAAAGAAAAACAATTTACACTTAATAGCACTATCTACGTGACAAACATCCCAAGGAGCTTTATAAGATTTCAGAGGACACCGAGCAGGAATTGATAGAGAAGCAACAGCAGTTGTGTTTGCTTTTGAGGGGGGCTTTTGAAGGGAAAGGCACATAAGAAGAGTGATGCACACTGCAGATATATGACAACTGCACAGGCACTGAGTGATCAGAAAGGTAGGGGAATACACAGGAGACCAGACCTGCAAGAGAGGAGGTAGCAAGACTGGAGAAGATCATGGAGGAAGGACAGAGTGAAATTGTTGAATGGGTTTGAATACCGAGGGTGAAAGTTGATTCACAGGGGAGAAGGGCTATACTGGTTCCTAGCAGTCATGGCATTATAGCAAAAGGGGTTGCGTTTTTCGGATGCCATGTTCGTGTGTGTCCTATGAGATGACCTTGTGCCATCAAACAACAACTTCTATGAAAAGTCATTGACCCAAAATATCAGGTGAGGTTTTCTGGCCCCTCCTGCTGGTGGGATCTTCCAGTTCTGCCAAAGTTAATGTAGATTTGAATAGCCCGCCCTCTGAAATGGCTTAGCAAGCCACTCAGTTCAAGGGCATTTAGGGATGGGCAACAAATACTGGCCTTGCAGCGACACCCAAATCGCAGGAAAGAAAATAAAAAAGTTCCACATTCTAAGAGAATTACCTCATTTCCTTCTTGGATTTATTAGTAACTATCTTGTACTTACAGCCAGATGGCCTACTCCTGCTCCTAGTTCTTGTACTCATATGATCTGACAAGTGATCTCTCCACATTTAACCTGTCCAATCCCTTCATAATTTTAAAGATCGCTATTAGATCTCCTACTTACCTTCCCTTTACAAAAGAAAAATGTCCCAATGAGTTCAATCTTTCCTGATAGCTCTAATATCTCAGTCTGGTAATATACTTGAAAATCTTTTTGCACTTTCTCATGTGTTTTACTGTATGGGGGCAACTGTGCACAGTACCCAATAAATGTGGCCTGACCAAGGTCCTTGACTAATTTACATAATTTAACGACTTGTGAACCCTTGGAAATCGTTCCAGATTTTTGTTTTCATTTTCTGTTGCTTTGCTGACCTGCAATGCTATTTGTCCACCTACATCCTACGAACCCATAGCTCTTCTTATCTCACCCAGTTTCTTATTTTCTAAGGTGAAGATGTTTCTGCTTTTCCTAACAAAGTGCATCACTTTTTAACTATTTTAAAGTAGATTTTCCACTTGACCACCCTTAGTATAACTTTTAAAATATCTTCTTGCATCATGCTGCATTTTTCCTTAGTGTTAGCTATTACCGTGTCAACATTAGTAGATAGTGTGGAGTTTAGCTTTGTTATTTTTAAGAGTTTTTGTGTAAATCTTCCACAAATTTCCACTCAGTTAATTAGAGAAGTGAGTACATGGTCTGTGAAAGAAATGAGCTTGGTAAGGCCAATAAACTTTATTCAATGCATTTTTATCTGTATGATGTAAAATGATAAAGAATGGACATAAACTTTTCCTACATTGAAATATGTCAATATCATAAATTTATGACATTTCTCCTGCCCTAACCCACTCAGGCAGGAGGTCCAATGTGCACCGGGTTATAATTTTGCATCCATCTTCTAATAGATAGAGAGGAAGAAACAGTGTTCCCAAGAGGTACAAGCACAAATAGCCCCTTTGTATCAAGCCATTTTGCATTTGCAATTTAAGCTGTGCAAGTAATTTTTTTTTAACCTCATAAAAGTAAAATGATTTTGGAGCAGGCAGGACTATTCAGAAATGTAATTGCATGCCAATCTCATTTCCTTTTGCTGAGACCTTAAGGGACAACTCCACCCATATTATAATTAGGGAGACGTTGAAATGCCATTTAAAATCAGCAATGGTTAGTGACTAGTCAAGCAAAGCTCTGGTCTCAGTGTGGTGATGAGAAGATCGTTCTATGAGGCTAAGTAAATGGAGCATACTTTCTGGCGATAAGAAGAATAAGAGGTGATCTCATTGAAACGTACAATATTCTGAAAGGGCTTGATAGGGGAGTTACTGAGAAGTTTCCCCTGGCTGAGACACAGTCGTAGGATCATTTAGGACTGAGCTGAGGAGAAATTTCTTCACTCAGAGACTTGTGAATCTTTGAATTCTGTGCCCCAGAGGGTTCTGTGCTCCATCATTGACTATATTTAAGGAAGGGATAGGCACATTTTTGATTTCTCTAGGAATCAAGGGAAATGGGTGGGGGGAGGGGGGGGAGGGGGGAGTTGGTGAACAGGAAAGTGGAAAGGAGGCCCTGTCTTATTTCTCATCTTCGCACTGCCTCTCAGTGACATCATCTGAAAACACAGCATTAGATCTACCTCACCAGAACCTCTCTAAATTCAGCAACAGTGGAGAAGTTATCAGACTGCTTATCCAACATCCAGTATTGGATGAGGACAAATTTCTTCCAATTAAATATTGGGAAGACTGAAGACTGCTCCAAAGACTGATCCTGCTCCAGATTCCATCTGCAAGCTCCTGACTCCATCCGCAAGCTCCTGACTCCATCCCTCTTCTTGGTAACAGTTTAAGATTGTTCACAACCTTGGTGTCATATTGTGATGAGCTTCCAACTACATATATGCACCATCACTAGGACCGCCTATTTCCACCTCCGTAACATTGTCCAACTTTGCCCCAATCACAACTCATCTGCTGTTGAAACCCTCATTCATGCCTTCCTTACCTCTTGATTAAAGACTGCTGACTTTGTAAATCACGAGACATTCTGGAAGATTTTGCTGAAATATGGATGTCTTACAAAATTTGTTACCATCCTTCGCCTGTTTCATGATATGTGAGCGGTTATCCTCAAGAATGGATCCATTACAGCCCCCTTTGAGGTTAAGACAGGAGTCAAACAAAGTTGTGTCTTTTTTTCGATCTTCCTTGCTGCCAGGCTCTGCCTGACTGGAGACAAACTCCCTGCTGGATTGCAGCTTACTTATTGAATGCACAATAAGCTATTTAAGTTCAGACGTCTCCAATTAAAAGACCACCCCAACCTCAGTCATTGAACTCCAATACAATGATGATGCTGCAAGTGCTGTGTCAGAAACAGATCTCCAGGGAATTGCGATGTATTTACTGATGGGACTTACACTCAACATTCAGAAGTCCTCCATCAGCAAGTTCCAAATGTACGTGCCCCAGACCCAGCCCCATTGACTAGGATTCATGATGAGTGCCTGGAAAACTTCCAGTACCTTACAAGTTATCTTTCACAGAAGGCTAACATTGACAAAAAAATCCAGCATTGCCTGAAATCTGCAGATGCAGCCTTTGGCCACCTGAGGTGGTGATGTTTGAAGATTGTGACATCAAAACTGAAACCAAGTTCATGGTCTACTAGGCAGTAATGGTCCCTTCCTCTTAGGAGGAAATGTTAACAGGTTGGGATTCTACTCATTGGAATTTAGAAGAATGAGAGATGATCTCATTGAAACATATAGGATTCTTAAGGGGCTTGACAGGGTAAATGCTGAGAGGATGTTTCCCCTCATGGAAGAGTCGTGGACCAGAGGGCGCAGTCTCAGAATTTAAGACTGAGATGAGGAGGAATTTCTTCTCTCAGAGGCTTGAGTGTCTTTGGAACTCCTTGCCACAGGGAGCTGTGGGAGAGTCCTTGTGTATACTTAAGGCTGAGAGATAGATAGATTTTTCATTAGTAAGGGAATCAAGAGTTTTGGGGAAAGGGCAGGAAAGTGGATGTGAGGAACTTCTGTTCATGGTCCTATTGAATATTGGAGCAGGCTTGTGGGGCCAAACTACCTACTCCTGTTCTTATTTCTTATGGTCTTAGAGAATTTGGAATCACAGATAATGCTGGAGGCAATGCTGTTGGTAAACTTTACCTTTTAACATTATACTAATTATGTACAATACAGGGTTAGCACAGGGCTTTACACAGAACTCCCCCGCTTCATGCTTTGTGAACTTGCATAGACTATATATTTACATAGTTAACATTAACGCTTTATATTACATCTCCCCCTCTAAGGCTCTGACTCCAATAAATATATTTATATTATCCTACATCTCCTGAAAGTCTCTACCTCCATCTTTGGTCAGAGACAAGCACCATGGTGGTTTCGCCAATCTCTCCGACCTTCTTTTCAGCTCTATTGGAGGCTGCATAGGATTCAAGTTCTCTATGCTCTCTCGAGTTCTATGGAGTAATATTTGAATCATCAGAGACTATTGGTTCACTGTTCAAGTTGTCTTCCTGATCTTACGGGCAGTTAGTCCATTCCATTGGTAGTCTTCTTGTAGTATAATTGTGTTTCTATTTCTTCTATTTCATTTTCAGTCTCTGGTCTCTAATCCAGACTGATTCACCTGGATGGAATGCTGGTAAATCATGCACTCTATGCCTTTGATTGTAGTTTCTAGTCTGATTTGTACATTATTCACCCTCCTTCTCCCTTATTTTTTCTATATCAGTGACTTCTATTTATAACTTCCTATTCTCCCACATACACTGATGCTGAGTCTATAGCTATCTTCCCATCAGAAGTTCTGAGAGAGCCAAACCATTCTGCAGTAGCATGGAATGGTAGCTCAACAGGATTAAGTTGATATTAGTCTTTGTCAACAAAGTTTCTACCGTTCTTACTCCTCTTTCAGTCTCCCCATTTGCTTGTTGTAACCTGGGCAAACTAGTTGTGTGGACAAATCCATAGACTTCTGTAAATTTCTTGGACACTTCATTCAAAAACTGTGGGCATGTGTCTGAAATGACAAGCTCTGGAATGCTATGTGTGGTAGAAATTTCTTTTAGTGAATTAATGGCTGTTCCTGAGGTTGTACCATGGAACCATTTAACCACACTTCATCTGGAGTAATAGTCAATATCAGGAATGTTTTCCCCTTGAGCCCAAAAAGGTCCATTTCGAGATATTCCCACGATCCGGATGGAAATAAAAGTGCTATCAGCGGTTCTATTTGCTCCTTTTCTTCATTTACAGCATGTAGATCTGGCTGCTATGCCAACATTTATTATCCATCCCTAATTGCCCTCGAAAAAATAGTGGTGAGCTGTCTTCTTGAGCCCCTGCAGTCCCTGTGGTGTAAATATACCCATAATGCTGTCAGGGAGGAAAAGTGAAGCAGCTCAAAATCATTGAGATCCCTGACTATCAAACTGATTTGGTGTTCTAGCACAACTCTTTACAATGCTTAGTGTATTCTCTGAAAGGACTCTTGTACGACCAACCTCTCAACCTAAAGCAGCGAGTCATCCACTTAGATGTCTTTGTTGCTCCAAGTATTGGTTTAGGAACAAATTGTTTGGAAAATATCCTGGCAACATATTTTGCAGTATTTTCTAATTTTAGGACATTCCTCATCTTCTGTTCGTGCTTGTCAAATTTCATTTAGCCTCCATGCTGTTGCTGGTAGGAATTTTGTAGTCAGTGAGGGTTATGACATCCTCGGTAAGATTTATGTTCTCCTGTTCAGGTTTCTCAACAGGAATGTGTGACAAAGCTATTATTGCTATGATTTGTTTGACTTGATCAAGTTTGTCCAGTTCCTTCACCTGCTGTTCCTGGGAAATCTTCTGCCTAGTTTCTTCAAGGTTTTCAAATTCATCAACTTTAGAGTATAGATCTGCGCAAAGTTTCTGACTGAACAGTGAACCTTCTTGGTTGTGAATCACATACAAAGATTTATTTTCCTTTGTACTGGAGTTTAGCAGTCAACTGTTCCTTGACCTGCAGTTGAATACCTCCTGGACAGTGAAGTCATATGGTTGATATTTTGTTTTAACCACTGTTGTGTGTCTGGAAGTATTGAAACACCTGCTCCAGTGTCTGTTTGTTTTATGACCATTGACCTTAATATCTCCATTCCAACAGATCCCATTTGATTCCATAACTTCTCCCAAGAATGGTACTTCATTATCTTTTTCTTTAACTTATTGAATCGTGGATCTTAATTGTTCTTCCTTTGTGTGTCAGGAGATTTTTGCTGCAGCACACCAATTTAAAATAGCCTCTCTTCTTGTAGGAATGGCACTCCACATTTTGGCGGGGGATTTTTCGTGTTGGTGTAGTTTTTTCTCACCATGAAAACATTGAATAATGGCGGCTACCACATACTTTCCACCCCCTATTTTGGATTGGGTGCGCTGCTACTCCTGCGTCCTACAAATTGGAGCCGGCAGGTTCCGCACACACGAGGACGGCCTCAACCGGGATATTGGGTTCAAGTCACACTATTTGTAACTCCCACAGTTGCGTGGGCCTGCAGAGTTTCACTGGCTGTCTTGTCTGGAGACAATACACATCTTTTTATCCTGTCTTGATGCTCTCTCCACTCCCATTGTTTTGTTTCTTAAAGACTTGATTAGTTGTAAGTATTCGCATTCCAACCATTATTCATGTAAATTGAGTCTGTGTCTTTATAAGCTCTGTTTGTGAACAGAATTCCCACTCACCTGAAGAAGGGGCTTAGAGCTTCGAAAGCTTGTGTGGCTTTTGCTACCAAATAAACCTGTTGGACTTTAACCTGGTGTTGTTAAACTTCTTACTGTCCTACAAATTGAACAGCATTAGCTATTATACTCCATGAGATTCGTTTTTTGCCTCGAATAAAAATCTGGTTTTGTTTTCTCACTTCCTCCTGCCTTATTAACTTCGATAGGGTCAAATATTCCTTAAAAAATAAAATTTGATAAAGTCTCTGCAACTCTACAACAATGCTATTCCAAATTAATTCATCTTTCCGACCTCCATAATTTTAATTCTCAGCTGATCGATATAAATCACTAAGGAAGGAATGTACATGCTCTGCTGGTTTTTAGATATGCCTATTGAATTTCACCTTCCCTATAATGGTGTTCCTTTGAAGACTAAAGTAAATATTAAAGGCTATGATAATTCTTCATTTGTCACCATGTCTTCATTAATGCCCTGGCTGACCAATTCTTCATCCGTTCTACTGCCTATGGCATAGAGGAAAGGACTGATCTATTCCTTGCCAGCTTTCTCTGCCAGTTCTGAAGCTGTTCTGCACCTGATAAACCTGTGACATCAGTTCTGTCACTTCTTGGCTTGATCTGGGCCTGCGACAGGGTTGAAGCACTCTGGTAAAGGTAGGATTTTATCCATGATTTCCCTTCATTGTAGCAAGTTCCATTGAAGAGTTGTGTTCTCCTTTGCTGTCCTTGTCCTGCAGTCGATTCTCTTGCTGCTTCTTCCAGTTGCTGGGCTCTTTCCTTGTTGCTTCTTCCGCTTTCACCATCTGTTATTATTGTTATGGGTCTTAAAGAGGGTTGTTCATGATCTGGATTCACAGAATGTGATGGAGGCAAGGCTAGTGGTAAACTTTATCTTTTATTGACCATTATACTAACTCTCTTACAGTACAAGCTCAGTATGAGGCTCTATCTCTCTCCATGCTCTGTTGTCATGTGTTTTTTCATTACTGGTGACATAGTAAAAAGAGTTAATATATAGTCTATCGACACCTCTATTGCCTTGAAACCGCTCTTTTACCAAGCCTTTGGTTATTTCCCGATGTGATGCAATGTCATATTTTGTTTCCTAATGTTGTGAAGTGCCTTTGGGGTGATTCATTAGGCTAAAGGTGCTACCACAATATTAGCTGCTGCTGTTGAAACAGAGGTAGAAAAGTGAAGAGACGTAACAAGGAAATTTCAGGACTTAGAGCCTAAGCAGCTGAAAGCATGATCATTAATGGTGCAGTGATTAAAATCGGGGATATGCAGAAGACCAGAATTGGAAGATAGTAAGTATCTCAGAGGGTTGAATAGCTGGAGGATGTTAGAGATAGGTAAAGGCAAGGCAATGGAGGGACCTGAAAACAAGAATTAACTGGGAACCAATGTGGGTCAGTAAGCACACGGGTAATGGTGAATGGGACTTGACACGTTAGGACATGGGGCAGCAGAGTTTTTGCTGACCACAAGTTTACAGAGGGTAGAATGTGGGATGCTGTGGATGGCCTGGAGTGCATTGAAACAGTGAAGTCTGGAGGGAACAAAGACCTCGGTTGGAGATTTACCTGGCCTGAGGCAGGGGTGGGTGATGTTAAAGAGGTAAAAGTAATTCTAAAATCATATTTAGATGTTACATCTGCTCAGAAGATTTCAGCTGATATTATGTATTCAAGTCTAGTACCAATGTCCTCTTGGGTTCTTTGGCCTCAGTAGCTACAGCACTTCAGAGTTAAGCATAAGTATTTGCTATTCAAATAAAACAATACTTCCACTATTTGCACTGCTGAAGCTACCTATGACATGCTAGTTGTGGCCCTGACCAGATCTCTTCTCCAGCTGATGCCATAGGTGACTTGCTCTCCTAATATTCCATTATCAGCACTGCTCACATGGAAGAAAAGAGAAAGACAGATAAAAGCAACACCAAGACAACAGAGACACATGTAGGCAATGACACAAGAGTTGGCTGGTTCTAAAAATACAACAATATATTTAACAGCAGGATTAGGGCTCCAATAATTTGGTGATGTCACATCAGACACAAAGTACTATTACACAGCTTTCATTCTTTATTAAGAAATCTCAGATTCATTTTGAAAGCATTAAATAAGAGGGAAGAGGGAGTAGGGAGAAAGGGAGGAGAGTTTAAGAGGAGGCAAAGCGGAAATGATGAAGGACATAGTGGCCAAAGAAATGGTTGCCAGTAGTGGATATCTGACATCAGTTGAAGGAAGAGAAATGGGCTGGAGCACATTGCAGTGCAAATAAAACAGTGCCTGAGGAAGTAGAGATGGGGCTTCATTTCTTCCCCCTATAGACAAACACACTCCATTCAGTGAGCATTGGATCTCATCCATGTTACTGGCAGATCTCAGGTGATGGATTGTAGGGAAAGAGGTTCAGCACAAGGTAAGCATAGAGAGACAGGACTTAAAAGGTAGGATGGGTTTGTTCTGTGGACGGATCTGAAGGCGAGGTCAAGATTCTCAACTTTCAATTATTTTACCTCAAGGATTCAGGAATTTTCACTGACCCTAGTGGGGGACAACTAGCCAATTTCAGCACAATTTGGAGGGAAAGCATTAAGTCATAATTATAACATTTTACTGGGATGCTGCAAGTTCCATTTCTCATGAAAATGGTAAGATTAATGAGATCCTGCATTGTCTTGTATGGCAGTGATGGAAATTCGCATATCATCAATTAAACATTTTAATCAACAGAAAATTAAACAGCTACTAAGCCTCTTGTCATCAAGCCAGCTGTTATTTTACAGCATCGTACAGACAGCTCATCTGATCATTAGAAGGAACGATGCTAACATTGGATTTAATAATAAACACTCAAATGTATTTAATCTGCACAAATTGGAGGCTTGATGAGTGTAACGTTAACAAGATGCTAAACCAGTGTTTAAGTACCAATTTACTGATGTTTAAACTGTCCCAAATACTCAACTGTTTTCCTAAATTAATAGAATATTCAGTTCCAAATATAAATGTAATGGTACAGGCATAATTACTAAATAACGATCTTGCATTTTCAAAAAATAAATTTGACTTTGCGCAGATTTATGAATGTTATTAATTAATGAATAGCTGTGTAAACCTGAATAAAATCCAAAATAGAGTCACTGGAGTATTAGCTTGACGCACACAAACACAGGAGTCATAAACCTGGACACATCCATAATATTCAAATTCCTGAGGGAAATGTAGAGTGGAAGCCGTGTGCTTCAACAGAGACAGAAACTGTTACCTTACTTGCTCATGAATGCTGCCCTATGCTGATTACATAAAAGCAGAGCGAGGGGGAAAGTTAATCTGCACAATCATATTCCAATTGATACTTTAAACTCTCTATACTGAGAAGCATTGTGGCACCGTACAATGCAGTGCAATGCAAACATACAGTGCCTGAGGAGTAGAGATGGGACTTCATCTCTTCCCTCTACAGACAAACTCTCTCCATTCAGTGAGCATTTGATCTCATCCATGCTACTGCAGGACGTCCAGACCTGACGCTTGCTACTAGAGGAAAAGGAAAAAAAAGATGAATGAATTATCACCAAACTACTTTTGCACTTCTAATGGCAGAAGAAGCAAAAGCTTAGGAGTATATGAAAGTGTGTAAGAGTGAAAACATGACAAAAAAATGTTTTGCTTCCCCTGTCTTTGCCTCATCTATTTAATTCTGCACAAGTTCCATAAGCATAAAGCTAAAATTAAAGCCAAAACTTGGTGAAGCCAGAAATTGTAATGAGTTGGAATGTTAATAACTGGATGTTGCATATCTTAGTTGCTATGCTGTTCATTTAACAGGCTCAAGTCCAAATGTATTATTGCATCAATGTACTGTCACTTCAAGGTCATATAGCTTTAAGGTGATTCTGATATAACAGAAAAAATTAAAACCTGCAACAGCCCCCTGAATAAACTGAATAACCTCATGGGGATCACAGGCCAAGATCCTAAGGACCTCTGTTCTTGCTATCAGGTACTCAACTGCAGAATACTGCACACTAGTATGATACCAATTTGTCCACGCCAAACTTACTGATGTGCAACTCAACAAAGTGCATTAAATGTACCCTTTGATCAAATCACCTCCCCAACTACCAGCGCTGAGCAACAATGCTGTCCTTAACTCAGGAGGGTAATTGCAAGGGCAAGATGTTGGAAGAGGTCAACTTCAACTCAAGCTCTCCCTTATTCAAGGATCTCTCATGGCCACACTGGGCCCATTTAAACCATTTCAGACAGGCATAGCCCCTCTGTGTGGCCACCGAGCATCAGTAGGGTTTCCGAGACCAACCAGGCTGTAGCTGGGGTGCAGGCCAAACACGGACTCATCATCGAGAAGTGTCCGCTGACCACAGTTGAATGGGGGTCTTAAAGAAATCCAAGTCACTGACAAAGCTGTTCCTTGGCTCTGTGACTATGAACATGCTAAATAAATAAATGTAACAAAAGAGAAGATTGTTGCACTGTCACATAGAGAATAAGGATCATTCATTAGTGAGTTGGTAAGTTATTAGTTGGTAAGTTATTAGTTGGTAAGTTATTAAAGGATTCAGGTAGTTTGCAGATTAAATAATTGTATACTTTTCAAACAGAAAAATGAAAATAATTAGAAAATTGTAAACTATTGAGAAATTTAGTGGATTTCATATATATTTACAAATGAATATTGAGAAGTGAGCATTTGATGTTCAAATGTTGCCATAAATCTCAGGCATGGAGCTGTTGTATTCGATCGTCATAACGAAGAAGAAAAGCTCAACACAGTCCTTCCAGGAGTTCAACAGAGTCAAAGAGCTTTACAACACAGAAAGAAGCCTCTTCAGATACACAATAATGGATAGCAATAATAGCAGTTGTGTACATTGGAAATTGAGTGCATGCTCAACAAGTGGTGCAACTGACTCCCAAACAAATGGCCTTCACTTCCACCTTACTGCCACAGCTGAGTGCATTGGATCGGATCTCACCAGACTACCCAAATGCCATGGGATGTGAGGTACCTTACCAGGGAGATTCATGCCCTGCATGAATCATAATGGACTCTTGCTGACCATATAGCGCCATTGACCCCAGGGGTGGATAAACCAATTGTCTACATTGCCCAACACTTTCAAATCAAGCTAAGTGGAATAGCAGAAAATATGGGCAAAAGAGAGATTGTTTAATGAATGAATCCAAACTGAAGACTGAATAAAAAAAATACACTTTGGAGCTTGACATTTTACAACATACTGGACGACAACAATTCTATGATTCTACTCAATGACAAAGTGGGAAAAATCTGAAATAGAATCATGAGCAATATAGTGGCTATGTACATGCGTACTATTCAGACTTTTCATTGGCAGAAAACAGGTTAAGTAGCTACCCAGAAAAAGACTGTAGTGGATATGTAGTTAAAATGCCATTTTGAGATGTTACAGTGTGTAATCTTTACTTAATAGATTTAAAGCCCATTCTCTCCAGGCTGATCACACAGAGTGTGCACAGTGGAGAGGAAAAGTCAGCCCCTTCCTCTCCCTTGCCACCTGATTCTGATGTTTGTGTTCAGGATTCAATTACACAGTTATTGATACCTCACAACGATATTTAAAATGCAGACGTGAAGCCTGATTTCCCACGGGCCTGCTCCTCTTTATTTCAATGCTGGCGTCCCTAGGTGAATTCCTAAGGCGTCCATATTAATGGGTCTTCAGTCTGGATTCATTCATTAAACACTCTGCAAGGTTTATGATGCTATGATTATTAGCCGACAAGTCCTTGAATTTCAATTTACTTATGCAAATGTGTTTTCTCCTTGAATTTCCTGAAAACTACTACAGGCTGGTCCAGTAAACTCAAACTATATATGAACTAATAGGTTTTAAT
This sequence comes from Mustelus asterias, assembly GCF_964213995.1. Classification (NCBI taxonomy): domain Eukaryota; kingdom Metazoa; phylum Chordata; class Chondrichthyes; order Carcharhiniformes; family Triakidae; genus Mustelus; species Mustelus asterias. The sequence continues at coordinate 79,403,850 of NC_135818.1, forward strand.
TAATTTCTGCCCCCACCCCAAGAGATAAGCAGCTAATTTTTTTGTTATTAGCTATGGTTATAATTTTATTTTAGGCTCGTGTTGTATAGAATATTTTACTGGTCAGTTTTAACCTTCTCCAGAACTCCAGCTAATTTTATACACCTCAATTCAACATAGTGCAAAGATTACATTTGAATCCCTACAGCGCAGAAGGAAGACATTCGGCCCATCGAGTCCAACGGAGCATCTTTCCCAGGCGCATCCCATCCCTGTAACCAGGCGATGGCCGAGTGGTATTATCGCTCGGCTATTAATCCAGAAACCCAGATAATGTTCTGGGGACCCGGGTTCAAATCCCGCCATGGCAGATGGTGGAACTTGAGTTCAACAAAAATATCTGGAATTAAGAGTCAATTGCTGACCATGAAACCATTGTCGATTGTCAGAAAAACCCATCTGGTTCACTAATGTCCTTTAGGGAAGGAGATCTGCCGTCCTTACCTGGTCTGCCCTATATGTGACTCCAGAGCCACAGCAATGTGGTTGAGCCTCTGAAATGGCCTAGCAAGCCACTTAGTTGTAACAATCACTACAAAGCCCCAGCAAAGAAATGAAACCAGAAGAACCACCTGGCACCGACCTAGGCACCGGAAAAGACAACGGCAAAACAAACAGCCCCTCAACCCTGCAAAGTCCTCCTTACTAACATCTGGGGGCTAGTGCCAAAATTGGGAGAGCAGTCTCATAGATAGTCAAGCAACAGCCTGATAGAGTCATTCTCACGGAATCATACCTTACAGATAACACCCCAGACACCGCTATTACCATCCCTGGATATGTCCTGTCCCACAGCAGGACTGACCCAGCAGAGGTGGTGGCACAGTGGTATACAGTCGGGAGAAAGTTGCCCTGGGAGTCCTCAACATCGACTCCAGACCCCATGAAGTCTCATGGCTTCAGGTTAAACATGGGCAAGGAAACCTCTTACTGGTTACCACATACCGTCCTCCTTCGGCTGATGAATCAGTACTCCTTCATGTTGAACAACACTTGGAGGGAGCACTGAGGGTGGCAAGGGCACCTAGATGGGGGATTTCAATGTCCATCACCAAGAGTGGCTCGGCAGCAGCGCTGATCAAATTGGTCGGGTCCTAAAGGATGTAACTGCTAGACTGGATCTGCAGCAGGTGGTGAAGGAACCAAGAGGAAATAATATACTTGACCTCATCCTTACCAATCTGCCGGCTGCAGATGCATCTGTCCATGACAGTATCGGTAAGAGTGACCACCGCACAGTCCTTGTGGAGACGAAGTCCCGCCTTCACATTGAGAATAATCTCCATCGTGTTGTGTGGCACTATCACCATGCTGAATGGGACAGACTTCGAACCGATCTGGCAACTCAAGATTGAGCATCCATGAGGCGCTGTGGGCCATCAACAGCAGCGGAATTGTACTCCAGCAGAATCTGCAACCTCATGGCCCGGCATATCCCCCACTCAACCATTACCATCAAGCCAGGGGATCAACCTTGGTTCAATGGAGAGTGCAGGAGGGCATGCCAGGAGCAGCACCAGGCATACCTAAAAATGAGGTATCAACCTGGTGAAGGACTACTTGCATGCCAAACAGCAAAAACAGCAAGTGATAGACAGAGCTGAGTGATTCCACAACCAATGGATCAGATCTAAGCTCTGCAGCCCTTCCACATCCAGTCAAGAATGGCAGTGGACAATTAAACAACTGACTGGAGGAGGAGGCTCCACAAATATCCCCATTGTCAATGATGGAGGAGCAAAAGATAAGGCTGAAGTATTCGCAGCAATCTTCAGCCAGAAGTGCTGAGTGGATAATCCATCTCAGCCTCCTCCAGTGGTCCCCAGCATCTCAGATGCCAGTTTCTAGCCAATTAGAGTCACTTCACGTGATATCAAGAAACGGTTGGATACTACAAGGGCAATGGGCCCTGATAACATTCCAGCAATAGTACTGAAGACTTGTGCTCCAGAACTTGCTGCTCCCCTAGCCAAGCTCTTCCAGTACAGTTACAACACTGGCATCTACCCAACAATTTGGAAAATTGCCCAGGTATGTCCTGTACACAAAAAGGACAAATCCAACCCGGTCAATTACCGCCCAATCAGTCTACTCTCGATCATCAGTAAAAGTGATGAAAGGGGCCATGAACAGTGCTATCAAGCAGCCCTGCTCAGCAATAACCTGCTCAGTGACGCCCAGTTTGGGTTTCGCCAGGGTCACTCAGCTCCTGACCTCATTACAGCCTTGGTTCAAACATGGACAAAAGAGCTGAATTCCAGAGGCGAGGTGAGAGCGACAGCCCTTGGCATCAAGCATTCGACCGGGTGTGGCATCAAGGAACCTAGCGAAACTGCAATTAATGGGTATCAGGGGCAAACTCTCCGCTAGTTGGAGTCATACCTGGTACATATAAAGATGGTTGTGGTTGTGGAGGGTCAGTCATCTCAGCTCTACGACATTGCTGCAGGAGTCCCTCAGGGTAGTGTCCTAGGCCCAACAATCTTCAGCTGCTTTATCAATTACCTTCCCTCCATCATAAGGTCAGAAGTGGGGATGTTCGCCGATGATTGCACAACATTCAGCACCATTTGCGACTCCTTAGATACTGAAGCAGTCCATGTTCAAATGCAACAAGATCTGGACAATATCCAGGCCTGGGCTGACAAGTGGCAAATAACATTGCACCACACAAATGCCAGGCAATGACCATCAGCAATAAGAGACACTCTAACCACCGTCCCTTAACGTTCAATGGTGTTACCATCACTGAATCCCCCACTATCAACATCCTTGGGGTTACCATTGACCAGAAACTCAATTGGACTCACCACATAAACAATGGCTACAAGAGCGGGTCAGAGGCTAGGAATACTGTGGCGAGTAATTCACCTCCTGACTCCCCAGAGCCTTCTCTGGGGATGGTGGATACACCATCTACAAGACGCAAGACAGGAGTGTGATGGAATACTCCCCACTTGCCTGGATGGGTGCAGCTCCAACAACACTCAAGAAGCTTGACACCATCCAGGACAAAGCAGCCCGCTTGATTGGCATCACATCGACAAACATTCAATCCCTCCACTACCGATACTCAGTACGTACTGCTGCTACTATCCACAAGATGCACTGCAGCAATTCACCAAAGATTCTTAGACCGCACCTTCCAAACCCACAACCACTTCCAGGACAAGGGCAGCAGATAAATGGGAACACCACCACCTGCATGTTCCCCTCCAAGCCACTCACCATCCTGAATTGGAAATATATCGCCGTTCCTTCGCAGTCGCTGGGTCAAAATCCTGGAATTCCCTCCTTAACAGCATTGTGGGTCAGCCCACAGAACATGGATTGCAGCGTAAAGGCAGCTCACCACCACCTTCTCAAGGGCAACTGGGGATGGGCAATAAATGCTGGCCAGCCAGCGACGCCCATGTCCCATGAATGAAAAAAAACCTCATGCATTTACTCCACTAATCCCTCTAACCTACACAACTTTGGACACTGAGGGGCAATTTAACATGGCCAATCCATCTAACCTGCACATCTTTGGACAATGGGTGGAAATCGGAGTACACAGAGAAAGCCCATGCAGACGCAGGAAGAACACAGTGACTCCACACAAGGCTGGAATCAAACCCAGGACCCTGGCACTGTGAGGCAGTAGTGCTAACCACCGTGCTACCCCAATGTTGAATTCTATTAGAAACAAATACTTTCACTGCTAGCAGAATAGTAATTTTAGCACAGAGAGAACACAAATATACTAGAGTGATCAGCAAACAGTATTGAGGGTTCAGTAGCCTTATAGATGAACCACTGGATGCCTCAGGTTCAGTTATGGACCTTCACCGGTGTTTAGATGCCTTGTGTACATCTAGCTGAGAATGCTCAGAATCAGAGCACAGAAGGAAGCCATGCAGCACATTGTATACGTGCCAGCATAGACTGCAACAGGGACCCGAGATGAGATTATAGATTCAAAGTTCACCCTCGGTATGTTTCTTCACAAAATTATATGCTGCGAATTTCATGCCAACAGTTTAAAGTTTTGGGTTTGTAATCACTACCAGTGGCTCCCAATGGGTTCTGTGCAACTGGTGGGTGCAAGTGTTCATCGCAAAGGATTTACATAACCTCTGTAGATTTGATGCTAATCATAGTTGATGACTAGGAAACAATACAATTAGAAATAAAAATGCAAATGTCTGACCATCCACTGACAGCAATTCATGCACTCATTTCTAGATATGGTGGGCTGTCCTGCCTCAATTAAACTGGTAGCGTGTTGAATAATGCTACAATTGAGCATTTCAATCAAAACAAATAAGTAAACATCTCCGATCTGAAACTGGGAAATGAAAAAAGTAAGAGTTTGAGCAAATGAAAGGGGGAGCCTGGGAAGAACTAAAGGGAGGGTCTATTTTGGGTGGTGGGTAGGAAAGATTAAATGACAAAATGTTTCTTAGTGCAGGGCCAAACAAACAGAGTGCTAATTTGACATGAAGATAAACAAAAGATGTGTCCAGCAGAGGAATGAATAACAGAATTCTGAATAGCTGCTGAGTAAATGAGAGAAAGAAAAACAGCAAACAAAAAAATGGGGGCAGAAGTTACTATCTAAAGTTGTCAAACTCAATGTTGAGTCCAGAAGTCTGTAAAGTGCTCAATTGAAAGATGAGGTACTGTTCCTCGAGCTTGCGTGAGCTTTTCTGGAATACTACAGCAAGTCAATAACGTAAGTACCAGACAGGGAGCAAGGTGGAGAATTAAAACAACAGACAACTGGAAGCTCAGGGTCACCCAGGAGCTTGAGGAGCATATAGTTCCCCATTGCTTTCTCCATGGCAATGCTTTGACCAATTAGAAATGACTTGCCAAGCAAGCAGCACCCTTTTCTCCTGTAGCCTAAATTGTTGTGATTGTTTGAAATTTGGCGTTCTTGTGTTGGTCCTGATGAGTCTAAGACAGAAAGCTTCAGCAATGTGTCTCTCTTTTCAGCAATATTCAAGTTCTCGACCGTCGAGCTTTTTATATATAGTATTTCTTAGGATTAATGTATTACTCCAGTTTTTAACAACCCTCACCCCAGGAGATGCCACCAGCACTTCTTTCTTTAGCCCTGAAGACTTGCTGGGTTATATTCCTTTGGTGCCAGTCAGGCTCTAATATATCATCCACGGGTCATTAGTCATGTGTGTCACTCTTACTGGATGAATGCTAACAAGTGATTTGATCACTTAACGCATCATCATGAACCCAATCCTGCCTCGACATGGCATGCACACAGATATTTCCAACAGGAATCACCAAATAGCAGCTGGGGGACAGGAATCCTGCTCCATTTCATCATCCCTCAACAAATGAGCCGATTTCAATTGTGGTAAACCTACTACTACCATTCCAACAAGGAAAATTTGAAACTTTTCTGGTCCGAGTGACTGGGCTACTTACTTTGGAAAAATATGAAGGACCATATTTCCATAGTTAGAAATGATTTGGGAAGGCCAATCAAGAACACAGTATGTTCACATAAACCTCTTGGATCTGGGCTCAAATCTACTGACACTGATCGGATAAAGCTCTCTTTTTCATGGCTACAAGGATCCTACCTACATCAAAGAAATAAACATTTTTCACTTATATTATGCCTTTCACAACCTCATTAAAACACTTCACAGCCAATGAAGTATTTTTTGATAAAAGCAAAGTACTTCAGATGCTAGAAGTCTGCAATAAAAACAGAAAACTCAACAGGTCTGGCAGTATCTATGGAGAGAGAAACATAGTTAATGTTTCATGTCCATATAATTCTGCTTCAGAACAAAAGAGAGGGAGACATGTGATGGATCTTATACTGTTTAAGAGGAGGTGGAACAAAGTAGAAGGTCAGGATCAAGTGGGAGCTAAGAGAGATTTGACAAAGAGGCTATGGGAACAAGACAAAGGGGAGTGTTAAAAACTAAAGAAGGTGCTAATAATGACATTAAGGTCAGATAGCAGAATGTGTTTTTTGAAGTGTATTCATTGTTGTAATGTAGGAAAAGCAGCAGTCAACTTGCACACAGCAGGCTCCCCACAAACAGCAATGAGATAATGACCTGGTAATATTTTAGTGATGTTAATCAATGTATGAATACTGTATTGGCCAAGGCATCGAGATAACAACAGCTCTTCTTTAAAATTGCATCTTTTTCTTGGGCAGTCCTTTAGAGTCCAATGCACAACCTACAGTCTCTGTCATAGGTGGGGCAGATGGTGGTTTGAGAAGCAACTGGGTGGGCTGCCCGAGTTGCCATGCACTCTTTTCATTGTCAACGTTCGGCTTCAGCTTGCTCTTGATAATGAAAATTGAGGTCTTCAGCTCCTTCCCAGATACTTTTCCTTCACTTCGGGTGGTCTTAGGCGAGGGATTTCCAGGTGCTGGTGGCGACGTTATGCTTTTCAAGGAGGTTTTGAGGGTGTCATTGAACAATTTCCTCTACCCTCCTGGGGTTCGCTTGCTATGTCAAAGCTCTGAGGACAGTGCTCGTTTTGGGATCTTGTGTCAGGCATGCAGACGATGTGGCCTGCCCACATTCGTCAAAATAGATTACAGGATCTGAGAGGGCAGAAGGGCCTCTGTTTCTAAAGTCTCCCTCGATACTGCGCTAAAGTGTCAATTAAGATATTTGTGCTTAAATCTCTAGAGTAGGACTTGAACCCACAACATTCTGGTTCAGAGGCAAGAGTACTACCAACCACATCACTGCTTAGTGGATTCTATGCCCACTGCTCAAAGCAAGTTGCCATTAAATTGGCGGAACAGTCAATGCAATGCCTAGTATGAGAAACTGAACAAGTAACAGGCATTGTAGAGGATGTTATTTTGAGGTTGAGGTTAAAGCACACTGTTAGAGGAAAGCGGAGGGAGCTTTACTCTTAATCTTTACTTTTCATTCAGCATAGATGGCCTAGGAATACTGGCACTAAGTGAAAATGTATTCCACTTCACAGTGCAAGCACACCTAAATAAAATAAAGTGGATCAAAAAACCATTTTCTTTTAAAAAGCAAGACAAACCACCTTCTCCATTTCCTCTGCTGCACCCACATCTAACAACAGCATATGCACCCATGTCAGCAAATAATAATCTGGGGACCTCAATCACATGCAAACAAATGCATTATTCAGATATCTTAACTTGTATATTAATCTCCTAATACCAGTATAGTTCAATGCACTGTTCAAAATGCAACTAGGTTAACCAATTTTGTTACTATTGAATTGTTAAGATTGTAAATGTCTAGATTTACAATAACCATAATCTCTGACATGAAAAGAGCAGAGAAAAGGCTGAAAGATTCATAAACAGCCATTTGTGTGCTGTGTTTGCAAGAGCTCATTATTTAGGTCCCTCCTACAATTGTAGATATGAGGCAAGTTATTACAGAAAATCACAGTGCAAATCAGCTAAAAGTGAGATAAACTGACCAAACAGAGGACTTCACGAAATAACAACACTGCATTCCCTCAATCTCATAATGCCTAGCAGGCTGACGGACATTCAAACAGGTGATTTATTTCTAAAGAGCTTCATTAGGAAGCCAGAAATACAAATTCACAAAAAGAAATCAGGGACCTAATGAACCCATTTCAGATCAAACCACATTCATTCCTCAGTTAATCCTCTTAGCCATCAGCTTCTCCTTTTTCTAATCTGATTCTCTGCGGAAAAATAAAAAGGATTTTTTAATATACGACAAACTGTTAAATGCTTGTGGAGGAAAGTTAAGCAGAGTAGATAAAATCCCTCGCAAATAGTTGATCTTCTTTGTCGTTTAATTTGCATTCTGGGTGACTTAAAGTCATAAAATCTGCTCATTGACCACTGCCTTTGGCTGGAGGTCAAACTTGGAAAACAAGTGCAAGACATGCCTGCACGAGTTTCTAACAAACTTGCACAATAAATTAGTGCCGCATTTACCATGGGGGCAATTCACAGAATAGATAATAAAACAAATTAATTGTACTCACCATTATTAGTTCATAAGTAATCCGGCAATTTGTGGTGAAGAAAAGGTATAATACTGAGTTCTGATTCTCTGAGCGATTTGCGTGGCCCTGCCATTAGCCTCGCAAAATGAGAAAACTGAAATCTTATGCTATGAGCCCCTTTGCTGACATGAGTCGCGTTTCATGAAATTGCTGGTCTTACATCGTTAATGCAAATTAATCTTAAAATTAATCGAAATCCTGGAACTCCCTGCCTAACAGCACAGTGGGTGCAGCCACACTACACAGACGACAGAGGTTCAAGAAGGCAGTTCACAGCCACCTTCTCGGGGACAATTAGAGATGGCAATAAATGCTGGCCTTGACAGTGATGCCCACATCCACTGAATGAATAACAAAGTAATAATTCTTGTCAGGACCACTTACAGCTGATAATTCATGTTGTAAGAACCTTGCTAATGACATGATTTATGCCTTGGCATGACACTGTAATTTGGAGGCCCAGTAAGGTACTGAGGAAACAGCAGAATCTCATGCTAGCAGGTAGTGAATTGTTCCTATAGGTTTTGAATTTTTTAAATTTCCAAATTAGCAGTATCTTTTTACCAATCTTGTTAGCGCTGGATGGCATTAATTTTCAGGATGTAATGTGATTTTGACATTCAGAAGTGCAATTTAGATGGATTTCTTTCTGAAAATAATTTAAAGATACCATTTGTGTGATTTGAGATATGACATGGTGCGTGTAGTGCGTTTGGAAAGTGAAACATGATTCGGTGCCTGTGGTTCCCAAAGCGCTCCAGCATTGGAGTTTTCCTCAAGTCATTTCCAGATGAATTGGTTTCTAGGATTTGTCAACAACATTGTTATCATTGTATCAGGTGACTACCAGGAGCTGAACTATATGCACCATAGACTTTTACCACCGAATAATTCCTACTGCCTTAAAAACAGTTCTACTGTTTTTGAAATGGATAGCCAATGCCTCTGGTTCTATACTTGCTGTTAGGAATGGACGTTTGTATATTTCACACATCTACCCTGGTATGTACTTAACTTTTCAGGGACCAAAATCCGCAACAATTCCCAAACATATCTGGATACAATACTCTCTTTTCTTGGCTATTCTTTAAAATAAATTTCTCAATTTTTCTTTATGTCTTTTCTCTCTCTACTAATCCATTCCCTGTCCCTCGCTTTAGTTTTCTTTCTGCTCCCAATTTGACTCAAATTTACCTGATCTACTCTCCATCGATAGTTTTGTTCTTCCACCCTTTGGATTCATTAATTTAGGAGACAGGCTATTGGACAATATGTTTACAAGGTCCCAGATGTGATACTGACAATGCTGCACCATTACTAAAATGCATTCCCAGCAATTTGCAGGGATCCGAAGGATGAAGTATAAAGTCCAATTAGCAACACTAGTCAAGAGATCCACCATTCCACTGCCTCGCATTCTGCACGTGGCAAATTCTGTTGCCAAAGATTATACTCAAAGTGACACCTTTGGGATGAGAAGAAAGGTGCAGAAGGTATAGTGTAATGATAAAGAGGGAGTATGCAAGTGTGGAAGACCTCAGAACATGCTCCAAGAAAGTAACACCTTTTGAATTTCAAATTGCACAAACTACTCAAGGTTCTTCTCGTGTTTTATGATGCCATCTTACTCCTTGTCACATCAGTATTGTACATAGCCCAGACAATACATTATCTTCTGTGTAACACCACTCAGCACATTATCCTCTGTAACATACTCCAGCCTGTGTGTTATCTTTTATGTAAAATATTAACTTTTGTGTCATTCCATACACAAACTGGGAAGTTAATGAACTCATTTGTGCATCTCTAGCATTTTGCAGTGTTTAATTCTTGTAATAGGCATGTCAGCCTCCTCTTCCCCACTTTCTCCTGAGCTGTAATCTCTCTCACTGGGACATGCAGTGTCAGGAGACTTTAATGTGAGGAAGTACCTTCCACTGTACAAATAATTTGTTGATTTCTGGTTCAGATTTGATTCAGCTTCAGGGGAAACGTTAGGGGTTGCTCTCAGTGTCAGTGAGAGAGAGGGAGGGAGAGAGGCAGAGAGAGAGAGATGTGGAGATGGACAACAGTATCACAGCGATGTTCTTTATAGGCCACACTGGTGACCAGATGGGCTTGAAAACGCCCACCAGGCTCTTGCTGATCCCTTTCACTGTCTCTATTGTGTTACTTGAAATGCTCCTATTATAGTTCATAGTTGCGCCTGAGGCAATACTGAATTTAAACTTCAACTGTTTTTTTTCTGCAAGTAATCCACTGATGTGTTTAGTAATGCTCTGTCTCCTCCATGTTTTCAGATACCAGTTTAGTTTGCATGTTATACTAACCAACACGACTGAAGTTGCCACTCTCAGAAAGTTTCAATGAAGGATCTGCATTGGTGAGCTATACATAAGTACTTTTAAAACATTGTCATTCTGTACCAGTATCTGCATCTGCATTGCACTCCTCAAGCAGTCATGAAAAGGTTTAGATTTAGATTTCAGATGCATCCTAATCTTCCTATTTTTGAAAATGTCGAGGAGAAAATGAAAGGCCGTTTTGCAATAACCCAATTCATTGCGTTGTCTTGAAACAACATTATTATTTCTTCCATGTTGCAGCATCCACCATCCTATGTCAAGAAGGCAGCTGGAGCATTCAAGTATTTACCTGAAAATTATATATAAACAGGCTTGATCTAATCGAAATGGTAAGTTAATGATTTGCTTTAAAAATATTTTAATACTCAAGATCAGAATGATCCAAAAATTGTGCCCTGACAGCTCAAGCCAATTGCCACTTTGGTCTATTAAAACCTTCTCAGAATTTCTTAAATCAGGATCTTGCCAAAACCAACAAGTGTTTAACTATCAATGTATTCACAAGACCCAGGAGGGTAATCTGAATTCAATTACTATAAATAACATTAGTTAGAAAACAAGCAGAGAGCCCCCGAGGGACAAGGAGCTGTGATGACAAGCTGCAGCCTCTTCCTGCAGAACAATTCATTAGGCACAGCGTAACAGATGTGCCACGTGCTTACTGAAACCCATCAATCCTACTGGGGATTCATGTAATTATTTGAGTTTCGAATGGCAGGAGCCACCAGCGGCACGGCAGCTGCACAGGCACAGGGGACCCTCATGTTTTAATCAGCGTCACTTAGACGGGCCCTCGGTGCACTTGATGCTAGCTTGATATGCAGTCAAGTGCAAATCCGAGCTGATGGCACAAGTAACTACAGTCTCGATTTTTTTTTAAAGTGAGAACTGTAAGAATTCACCAGCACAATCCTCCTGCTCGCCTGCATGAGCAACTCTGTAACTGAGACTAATAAAGGCCAAAGTAGCTCACCGAATGGAATGCTGTGAACTGACAGATTCATTAATAGAAGGAACAAGTGCATCAGGTACTACCCAAAGATTTCTATCTACTACCTCGAGATTTCTGTCCTACCCTAGTCACACTATGTACCATTTTCCCTTAATTCCGTGGGAAAAGAGGCATTGATTCACAGGCCTCTGCCAATGCTACTCTGAAATCAGTCACCGCACAGTGTTACCTTAATTAATCAGCAAGACCACCTCCATAACACTGCCCAAATTCAACCTTTCCTCAGTTTATCTGCTGCTGAAACTCTCATTAATGCCTTTGCTATCTCTAGACTTGACTATTCCAAAACACTCCTTGTACTCTCTGTAAACTTAAAGTAATTCAAAACTGCCCATGTTTAACTTGCACCAAGTCCCACTCACTCATCACCCCTGTACTCACTGATTCGGTGCCCAGTCAAACAGCTTCAATTTTAAAATTCTCGTCCTTGTTTTCAAATTTCTCGATGTGGAGATGCCGGCGTTGGACTGGGGTAAACACAGTAAGAAGTTTAACAACACCAGGTTAAAGTCCAACAGGTTTATTTGGTAGCAAAAGCCACACAAGCTTTCGGAGCTCTTAGCCCCTTCTTCAGGTGAGTGGGAATTCTGTTCACAAACAGAGCTTATAAAGACACAGACTCAAATTACATGAATAATGGTTGGAATGCGAATACAAGGCGGCCTTCGCGACACACGACAGCGCAGAGTCGCTGAGCAGAAACTGATAGCCAAGTTCCGCACACACGAGGACGGCCTCAACCGGGATATTGGGTTCATGTCACACTATTTGTAACTCCCACAGTTGCGTGGACCTGCAGAGTTTCACTGGCTGTCTTGTCTGGAGACAATACACATCTTTTTAGCCTGTCTTGATGCTCTCTCCACTCACATTGTTTCGTTTCTTAAAGACTTGATTAGTTGTAAGTATTCGCATTCCAACGATTATTCATGTAATTTGAGTCTGTGTCTTTATAAGCTCTGTTTGTGAACAGAATTCCCACTCACCTGAAGAAGGGGCTAAGAGCTCCGAAAGCTTGTGTGGCTTTTGCTACCAAATAAACCTGTTGGACTTTAACCTGGTGTTGTTAAACTTCTTACTGTGTTCAAATTTCTCCACAGCCTTGCCCATCCCTATCTTTAACCCCTTCCAGCCCTACAAACTTCCAAGATATTTTTGCTCACCTAATACTGGCAATGAGCATCTCCAATTTTAATAATTTCACCAATGGTGAGGGACAGGGAGTACTTATAGCTGCATAGGCTCGAAGATCTGGATCCCTATATCTCTCTGATCCTCTTCCTCGCAATCCTCTTCAGAAACTCTTTAAAACCTACGTCTTAACTTTTGGTCATTTGGCTTAATATCACATTATGTGTCTTGGTGTCAAATTCTTTTTCATTATCCTCCTGTAAAACACCTTAGGTCATTTATTACATTAAAGGTGCAATATAAATGCAAACTGTTATTGTTGTTAATTAGTCTCGCTACAGACTGGCACTAGGCAAGTTTGAATTTTATTTCTTGGATTCCTTTCTTTCACCTCACTCTATCCCAGGATTCTGCCTGCACTCAAATATCACCTCCGGGAATGTTTTCTTAAAATTCATTTGTGGGACATGGGCGTCACTGGCTGGCCAGCATTTATTGTCCATTCCTAATTTCCCCTTGAACTGAGTGTCTTGCTTGGCCATTTCAGAGGGCAGTTGAGAGTCAACCTGTGAACCTGACTGTGTGGAGATCATGAAAGAAACAGAGGAATTGAGCCTGGTGGCAGAAGAACCATTGCACATCCCAGATCTGACCCTATTCACCAACAGTTCCTCCTTTGTTGACAATGGCATCCGAAAAGCAGGACAAGCAGTCACAAGCCTACACGAGATGGTGGCAAAGGGTTGTCTGCCCTCAGGGATGCAGCCCAGCAGGCCAAGTTACGGGCCCTGGTGGCGGCACGTGGATAGCAAAGGGCAGACGGCTAACATCTACACAGACGCAAAGTATAGCTTTGGGGTCGGTCACAACTTTGGCCAGTTATGGCAGAGAACACGTTTCCTCACTGCCGCGGGTGCACCAATCCAAAATGGGAAAGAGGTACAGAGCTTACTAGAAGCCATACAGTTGCCCCGCAAAGTGTCCATTTTGAAATGTAAGGCCCACATAAAGGAAAATACCCCAGAAGCGCTAGCCAATCAAGCAGCCAAAAAGCCCGCTCACAATTCTCTGCCCTGGAGGAGCCAACATCAGTATGCAGACTGGGAGCACTCAGCCTGACACAAAATCTACAGACAATGCAATGCGAGGGCCCTCCGGAGGAAAAATGGACATGGACTGAGGCTGGAATTAAGCTACGTGAAGACAGCATCTGGAGACAAAGAGGTACCGACAGGCAGTCGGCCCACAGGCACTGATGCCCTTTTTAGCCCAACAGATCCTCTCATGGGGACACTTAGCCCCAAAACAAATCACAGCGCGGTTCCAGAAAAGCCAGTGGGGTCGGGGATTCAAAAAACATACCCAGTTGGTAGCAGTAGTCTGTCAGAAAAATAATCCTGGACCCATCACAGTAAAGCCCCAACTGAGGCCCCTGCCTGACCATTCCAGCATTTGCAGGTCGACTACATTTCCCTCCCTCCATGTCAAGGATACACCGACGTTCTCGTGGTGGTTGACAAATTCTCAAGGTGGGTGGAAGCTGTCTCGACTAGAAGGACCACAGCTAATCATACAGTCAAGGTCCCATGCAAGGATTATATTCTCCAATGGAGAGTCCCAACCAGTATTGATTCAAACCAGGGAACCCACTTTACAGGTGCCGTCTGCCAAGAAGTCTGTAGATTAGTAAACATTACCTGGGACTTACATTGTCCTCCTCACCCACAGTCATCAGGACACGTGAAACAGGTGAACTGGACTCTGAAGCAACAACTGGTCAAGGTGGAATACCATGGCCCCAGGGACTACCAATAGTCCTGTGCAGTATCAGGACAACTACAAACAGATCCATGGATCTAAGTCCATTTGAAATTATAAACGGGGAGACCCATGTCACTGCCCGGCACAACTGACCTGCGGAAGGCCGCTTGCTACCTGATGACTGATGCTTTATTAGAATAGTGTCAGAACCTAACAGATGCTATTAGTTCTGCTTCCCAACAGGTATTGGCAGCCTGGGAGATCCACCAGGAGGAGGACACGACATCGTCCTGGGGGTCTGAGTTTAAGTAAAGTTTATTTTTAAAATAAAAATCTCTGGATGCCCATTGGGAAGGACCCTATCAAGTGTTACTAACCACACAGGCGGCGGGCGGGCAGGCAGTTAAAGTCCAGGGGAAGAAAACCTGGATTCACACATTTCATGTTAAACGAGCACCAGTGACTGAAGCATTAACCTGCTAAAAGGGCAGTTGTTACCAATATGCTTGACATTTCTGTTATATTCGTTGTGTGCTTTTTCAGTGCTTGCATCCCTTTGACCAACCAAGTCTTGCACAGTAGTGTTCCCAAGAACTAAGAATCCAATTTGTCCCATTGTTGGGTATGCACTCACATCCCAATCCACTCAAGGGGAGGCCTTAAGGCCTATCCCTTTAAATGAGTCAGAGGTGGCAGAGTGGGTCCTTCATCAAAACACATCGGGAACTGGGACTCAGGATGGGAGTACAGCCACTGACGGATCATACCAGGTAAACACTGGTGGACCAGGGAGATGGGAAGAGTTCAAGGTACACCTCAAATGCTTTTTCGGGATGGTATCAGCCCCATTACAATAGAGCTCAGGCCCCTCCATTCCTAACCCTTACAAACACCTCTGGTACGGAAAGGCCAACGGCCCTATTTGCTTGGTGCAGATGGCAAAAGGGGGCTTTGGGGCAGGGAACTGTAACTGTTCACAGTATTTTAATACGACAATGGACAACCCCAGTGTTCTACAGTTCCTGAATCATACAAATGGAAAAGAGTGCACCCAATCTTGGTACCCAGAGGGGCTAACTGAACTCAACGCCTATAATGGTACATATTTTATCTGTGACCATAAGACCTACCCCTGGCTATCTCTGTCTTGGACGGGATCTTGTTATCTGGGGTACGTGGTACCCTATATTCGCCACTCCAACTCTCTGCCTTTGCTGTCTCATGGCCAATGGGTAAAGCGGGCCAGTACGGAGGTAGAACGATTCTTCACCATCATTCTCCCTTGGTATGGGACTGCGAAGCTGGCAAGAGAATCCATCAACCTGGCATCTGCCTAAGAAGAGGTGGGCAATGACACCTCTGGAGCTTTATTCAAAGTAAATGCGGAAATGGTAGCCCTTTGCACTGTGGCCCTGCAAAACCAAATGGCCCTTGATTGTGTCCTTGCTGAAAAAGGGGAACATGTGATCCGATAGGGACTGAGTGCTGCACCTATATCCCAGATAGCTCAGAGGAAAACACTAATCTGGCACAGCACATCCAAACAGAGATAGAAAAGCTAACACAATCTCCACCCTCTGGAGCCGGGCTACTGGATGGCTGGGCTCTGTGGGAACCTCATCAGTCCAAGGCTTGATTTCATCCCTTATTATTGTTCTCGTTGTGGATTGTGGGAGACAAAGAAGGAGCGTTACCAAAAAGTATATGTATATAAGGCTTGACCTTTTAGAGCTCTCTATCTCTCATCTTTTGGAATGTAGCCATCTTGAGTAAAGCAATAAAACCCGATCCGAACTTGCTCCCAGACTCTTATTGGAAATTCGAGACTCAACACAACCCCATTGCTGTTGGTCTGGAGTCACATGTAGGCCAGACCAGGTAAGGATGGCAGATTTCTTTCCCTAAAGGACATTAGTGAACTGGATGGGTTTTTCTGACAATCAACAATGGTTTCATGGTCATAAGCAGGAGAAACTTTGTTTTCCACACAGACAATTGATTGTGTGCCTGCGGTTTGTGCGCAATACTCAGATTTAGTGAATGAAGTGGAGAATCTACTGACATTTAAGAATAGGTTAGGTAGGTGGTTGCAGCAAATGGGGAATAAATCGATCTCGGATCAGGATTGGTATTTGGGAACAAAGACCAACACAGACTCTTTGGGATGAATTGTTGATTTCCATCTTGCAACCTCTCTAAGTACGGCACTTTAGCAGGTTCCATGAATCTATAACCCCCTCCCCACCCACGAGAAATTCACACCGAATAAACAGAATCTTATTTGATCAACTTCAGGAATTTCCAAAGTTTCAGAGTCACCTGATGAAAGTTTTATTCCAATGTTTCCAAAAATGTGCGGGTTAGGTTGATTGGCCAGGTTAAAAATTGCCCCTTAGAGTCCTGGGATGCGTAGGTTAGAGGGATTAGCGGGTAAATATGTGGGGGTAGGGCCTGGGTGGGATTGTGGTCGGTGCAGACTCGATGGGCCGAATGGCCTCCTTCTGCACTGTAGGGATTCTATGGTTTTATTTAGTGCCAACTCAGCTGATTGACTCAGTCAACAGCAGTGTAACTGCATGCTATATACATGTAATATGTCTTCCTGTCAGCGTGACCTCATTATAATAAAAACCCTCTTCTACCAGAAGGACACATACAAAACCAGACGGAGAGATGAATCCCAAGTCAAAGCGTTTTGTCATTGTTCAGGTCAAAAATCTAAGTGATGTCCGTATCACTCGATTCATGCCAGCTCAAAAAGATCTTAGACTTGTTCAATCGGTTACGAATATCCACCAAGCACAGTCATCGCAAGGCCCAGAAGTCCAAGCGGCATGAAGATCAATGTCTCCACTCTAAAGCAAACCAAAGAGAGGAATTCCAAGTGCATCGCACAATTAATCTGGAAAGTTTTCACACATCGAACACAATTTCAGGACAGTGGGATCAAATAGTCAGCTGTACTTCGCCAAGACCATTGACTGGGTTTGAGCATCGTCGTAACTAGGACTGGCTCGATGAAAACAGTGCTGAAATGTGTGACCTCCTAGAACAAAAATGAGCAGTCTTCATTACTGGCAGAACAACCCAAGGTCGCAAGTTAGGAAGGCAGCAGTCTAATAGCTCAAGGCTGATGCTCAAGAACAAATCCAGAAGATAAAGGGTATTGCATGGGAAGAGAAAGCCTCAAAGATCCAACAATATGCTGATCATTGTGACAAGCCACCAGGGCCATTCATCGACCACGGTCAAATGGATAAAATTCTCTTCACTCACATGATGGGTCTCACTTCTTAAGAATAATAATGCTATCCGTCAATGCTGGATAGAACTTTTTCAACAACTCTTTAACTATGAATCCATGATGGCAACTGATAATCTCGAGAGTATCTCACATTACCTTGGGTAGAATCCAAGGGTGAACCCTATCTATGGGAGAGACTAAAAAAAAGCAATCAAACAGATGAAAAGCAACAAAGCCGGTGGCTCTCGTCGTATTCCAGCTGAGATCTTCAAAGCTGGCAGATATTTACTCATGTTGTAATAACTTCGAAGGCCACTCGTTGTGACTTCAAGTTAAGGGTTTATACATACGTACAAAGTGGTCAGACAGAACTACAAGACACGATTACACGTTCTGTTCCTTGGCTCCAACTGAGGTTCCTCCCCGGCCCAGGACACCTGCCCTTGCACCAGACTGGCTTGGCTTAGAATCATAGAATCCCTACAGCACAGAAGGAGGCCGTTTGGCCCTTCAAAGTCTGCATCGACAACAATCCCACCCAGGCCCTATCCCCATAACCTTATGTATTTAACTTCCTAATCCCCATGACACTAAGGGGCAATTTAGCATAGCAAATACACCTAACCAGCACAGCTTTTGACTGTGGGAGGAAACTGGAGCACTCCGAGGAAACCCACGCAGACACAGGGAGAACGTGCAGACACCGCACAGATAATGACCCAAGGCAGGAATCGAACCAGAGTCCTTGGCGCTATGAGGAAACAGTGTTAACCACTGTGCCACCATGCCGCTTCCCGCGCTGCCTCTCCATAGGCTCCAGTCCAATCACAACATAGGCATGCACAACTCAATAAGACATGAGGGACACCATCAGGAAAAACTCATCACAAATTCAATCCGTCTGGAGCTTTCCAGATTCTAGTGCAATGTCTTATCGACACTCCGATCTTCATTGAGTAAGGCATCTGAGCAGGCTGTTGAAAAGGGTGAACTCATCAGTAGCTGCTGTCCCCTCAATTTCAGAAAACGCCGAGTGCCCCGGCTCCATGACAAGGGACACCTGTTGATCCTCGGTAACAATCCCAACTCTTCCTCATAAGATCTACAGCTTTTTTTTAAAAAACACAACGATCTTCTACCTCTACAACGTTGGACAGTTGATCATGCTTTTTCCACAATTCTTCTAGGCACCCATGTTAATCCTGCCGTAAAGTGTGGCTTTTGCTACCAAATA
This sequence comes from Mustelus asterias, assembly GCF_964213995.1. Taxonomy (NCBI): domain Eukaryota; kingdom Metazoa; phylum Chordata; class Chondrichthyes; order Carcharhiniformes; family Triakidae; genus Mustelus; species Mustelus asterias. Next base: position 79,422,653 of record NC_135818.1, read on the forward strand.
AACCTGTTGGACTTTAACCTGATGTTGTTAAACTTCTTACTGTGTTTACCCCAGTCCAACGCCGGCATCTCCACATCGTAAAGTTCTCAGTCAGGACTAGATCATGGGAAGACTGGTCAAGCCTCCACCCTCCCCATCAAATCCGGAAATACTAAATCCAACCAGGTCCGCAAGCCATGTCCCTTGTATTTTAACAGGCATGACCCCTTTGGTTGCATTTGGCAATTTGTGATATTGTATGATGGCAAGAAACTTGCTAAACATAAAGGCCATTGTCTATGAGTTTGCTTTTTCATTGATGATTTGAATGTTTGTTTAGCTCGTTCTGCTAACCCAATGGAAGCTGGATGATAAGGTGCTGAACAAACATGGCGAATAGCATTTGACGTAACAATTTGCCAAAGCTCTTCTGCTGTAAATGCCTCAATGGCTGTGGCCGTGTGGTCTTCATGAATTGGGCATCCAGCCATTTGGAAAGCACATCGACCAAAATGAGAAACGCATGTCCCATGAAGCGACCTGCAAAATCTATGTGCAGTCTTGCCCATGGCCAACCCAACCACTCCCATGGCTGCATATTCGCCGGTGGCAGCAATGCCTGCTGGGTTTCACAATTCAGGCACTGGTTGACCATTCTTTTGATTTCTTTATCGATGCTCAGCCACCAACCATAACTTCAGGTGAGTGCTTTCATCCTACTTTGTCTGGGGTGTGCATTGTGCAATTCCTGCAATAAATGCCATCTGCCATTGCTCTTGGAGTGGCACTATAATATGAGCACTCCCCCTATAGATGCTGCCAGACCTGCTGAGATTTTCCAACATTTTCTCTTTTGGTTTCAGATTTGCTTTTATCATATCGCCATCCTTGCATTACCATCCTCTTAGCCTTTGACAATACTGGGCCTCTTTCAGTCCAAGTTTTTATGTGATTTGCTGAAACCTGCAAAGTCTCCATCATGTGTAGTGCCAAAACAATTTCTTGTGGTACTGATGGTGCGGGGATTGTTTGCGGTAGAGGTAAATGCCTCAATGCGTCCGCATTTCATATTTGCGTACCTGGACAATGCTGGAAAGAATAGCTGTACGCAGTTAGCAATAGAGCCCATCTCTATACCTTCACAGAGGCAATAGGTGGCAAGGTCATAACCAGAAAATACAGATTTAAGTTAATTGGCAAGAGAATGGTGGGGATATATTCTTTTTTTATGATGATCTGAAATGCATTGCCCAAGAGGGCGATGGAAGCACATTCAATAATAACTTTTAAAGAAAGGGAATTGGATAAATACTCAAAGGGGCGAAATCTACAGAGCTATGGGACAAGAGTGGGGAATTTGGACCATTGGTGAGATCTTTGGTCACCTTTTGTGTTGTACAATAAAAAAAAGTTTATTTATTAATGTCACAAGTACGCTTAAATTAACACTGCAATGATGTTACTGTGAAAATCCCCTAGTCGCCACACTCCAGCGCCTGAGGGGGAATTTAGCATGGCCAATGCGCCTAACCAGCACGTCTTTCGGACTGTGGGAGGAAACCCACGCAGACACGGGGAGAACATGCAGACTCCGTACAGACAGTGACCCAAGCCAGAATCGACCTTGGGTTCCCAGCACGGTGAGGCAGCAGTGCTAACCACTGTGTTACACAAAAATTTGAAGTACCAAACACTGGCTGAATTTACCACTGCAAAGATACCTATACCCAGGAGGTCATAAGTACTAAATAACCGAAGTAAAATTAAATGAAAAACATCTAGAACATTTGTTGTTTCTCCATATACCAAGATAAAAGCAGAATAGCACTCATTTTTTTTTTCAGGTGTTTATCCAATTAGATTTTTAAATCTATTCAGGATTCTGCTAACCCCACTGTTCAATATCCTATCAACTTTCTGCATTAATAAAAACCTTTCCTGATTTATGCCTTCATTCTTTTGATGATACCCTTAAATTTATGCTTTCCAGTTACCAACTCACTGACCAGCGAAAATAGCTCCATGGTTGGACTATGAATAAATAACCATTTTTTACCCAGTCTAAAGAAGGAATATTCCTAAAGGTCCTGATCTCTCTGGAATCTTTATCTTTATTCATGAGCACTTTTTGTCAAAGAAGTTCAGTTGGATCTTTTAGTGAAATTGGGCAGCCTGAATCCATTTCCTAATCCTCACCAATTTACAACACAATCCTATCATTTGCCACTATTTTTCTGTCACACTCAAAAGAGCTACAAGGATGACTAGTTAGAGAAACTGAAATAAATATTAAAAAATAGACCAGCATATAGACTATTCTATTACTATCTCGAAAAGTTAGCTGTAAATACCCAACAATGGAGACTTAGTCAAATAACCACATTCACCAAGTGTTCCAGGGACAGGTTACGAGTCCTCCTCAAGGTCATTGAGATGGGGTCATTGACAGCTCAGAAGGGGCATTCGGCCCATTGCGTCCATGACAACTCTCCATGAAGCAATCTAGTCAGTCCCATTCCCACATTCTAGCCCCATAGCTCTTGAAGTTTCTTTCCTTCAGAAATCATTCATTGTCTCCACTTCCACTACCCTCGTGGACAGATACAAAAGTCTGAGGTCACGTACCAACTGACTCAAGAACAGCTTCTTCCCTGCTGCCATCAGACTTTTGAATGGGCCTACCTCGCATTAAGTTGATCTTTCTCTACACCCTATCTATCTATGACTGTAACACTACATTCTGCACTCTCTCCTTTCCTTCTGTATGAATGTTATGCTTTGTCTGTATAGAGCGCAAGAAACAATACTTTTCACTGGAGGTTAATACACATGACAATAATAAATCAAAAGTGTGTTCCAGGTCATTACCAGTTGCTTTGTTAAAAAAATTATTTCTTACATACCTTCTGCATTCCTTGCCCTAAAGCTTAAATCTATCCCTGTACCATCAGTTAGTGGGAACAATTTTCCTCATCTACCTTATCCAAACCTGTCATAATATTGTACACCTCTTTCAAATTTCCATTGCTCCAAGGAGAACAATTCCAGCTTTTCCAATCTAACCTTGTAGCTAAAATTCCACATCATTGGAACCATTCTACTCTGCACCCTCTTAAGGGCCTGCATATCCTTCCTTAAGTGTGATGACTAAAACTGGACAATACAATTGTGGCCTAACAGAGCTTTATAAAGGTTCAGGATAACGTTCCTGCTTTTGTACTCAATGTCTCCACTATGAAGCCCAAGATCCCATATGCCTTGCTAACTATTTTCTCAATATGTCCTGCCATCTTCAAAGATCTATGCACATGCACCACCCACCCCTGGTTTCTTTATCCCAGCACACCCTTTAGGACGTTGCCATTAAGTATATATTGCCTCTTCTACTCCTTTTGCCAAAATGCATCATCTCACACTTCCCTGTATTCAATTCTAGATGGGTTCTTGGTATGGGGATCAAAGGTTACAGGGAAAAGGTGGGAGAATGGGGTTGAGAAACTTGTCAGCCATGATTGAATGGCGGAGCAGACTCGATGGGCCGAATTGCTTAATTCTGCTCCTATACGTTATGATCTTATGAATTCCATATGCCACCCATTCTGTTAGCCCATGTCCTGCTGCAGTCGATTAATATCCTCACTGTTTGTTCCTCCTCCAAGTTTGGCAAAATCAGCACATTTTACTCTGTATTCCATTATCCGAGTCGTGTCTATCTGGTGAAGTGAAGCATCTTGTTATTTGTGAAAAGAGTGTTCGATCATAACATGTTGCATTAATATAGGATCTTTAACATATTAAAAACATTTCAAGGCATTTCATATGAGCGTCATCAAACAAAATGAGACACCGAGTGATATTAGGAGATATTAGGGAGCATGACCAAAAACAAGGTCAAAGAGGTTGGTTTTAAGGAGCATCTTAGATAAAGAAAGAAACGTATAGAGATTTACAGAAGGAATTCCAGAGCTTAGCATCAGGCAGTTGAAGGCATGACTGCCAATGGTAAATGATGAAAATTAGTGATGTGCAAGATGCCAGAATTATAAAGTTTATTTAAACGTTTAAAGTGCAGCACAGTGGCATGGGGTTAGCACTGCTACCTCACAGTGCCAGGGACCCAGGTTCGATTCCCGGCTTGGGTCACTGTCTGAGAGGAGTTTGCACGTTCTCGTTCCGTCCCCCCAACCCCCCAGTAATTTCATTGCAGTGTTAATGTAAGCCTACTTGTGACATTAATAAATAAACTTTAAACCTTACTTATGCAATTCATATTTAGAGGAAATCCTGTGAAAATCAAGGAATATATTGAAGTAAAATACCTATCGCCATTTTGTGAAAAACATCTTCTGGGTCATGAATCAAACTCAATCATTTTGAAGGAAGTTTTCTCCGTTTTTAAAAAGGTGCAGACATGGTTATGTGACTAATCAATTACATATTTTTGGGACCATACACCTCCTGACTTCCCAAAGTCTATCCACCATCTACAAGGCACAAGCCAAGATTGTGTGATGGAATACTCCCCACTTGCCTGGATGATTGCAGCTCCAACAACACTCAAGAAGCTCAACATCATCCAGGACAAAGTATCCAGTTTGCTTGCCACCACATCCACAGACATCCACTCCCTCCACCACCAAGGTTGAGTAGCAGCAGTGTGTACCATCTACAAGATGCACTGCAGCAATCCATCAAAGATCTTCAGACAGCATATTCCAAACCCACAACCACTTCCATCCAGAAGGAATCTGCTTGGTCCAGCTTATTTCCCTTAATGGGTTCACTGGATCCAATGGTCAGTGCCTTGAAAAGTCTCCAATCTCCAAACGTTACATTCTCTGTCAACATAAAGAGCATTTTGCTGATTTCACTATAAAGATAGACTCTAATTAATGCCACAGCACATTCAAGAGAATTGCACTTAAATGATTTATTTTTAACTAATTTTGCTGTTACCTTGCTAGATTCCATGACTTAAGTCGAATAAACATGAGTGGCAAATTTGAGGCAGCATTACCACCTTGTGGTGATAACTTGCACTGCAGCAATCAATTCCTTTTGAGTTTAGAGTTTTGGAAACGTTATTCAATTGTGTGCCTGGCACAAACAAACCCGCATCACCATGCTGAAAAACTCATAATTGATGATTCAACTTACCCAATATGGAATGTGCAATCTTTCTCATATTCCACTTATCAAAGTCCAGAACCTATCAATGCAGATTAAAAGCTTAGGGATCTCCAAGTTGTTGAAACTTAACCAACTAAAATTACAACAGATCACTGTTACGCTTACTGTTGGTAGATCAACTAAAACTAAGCTAATCATTAGGCTTATTGTCCTAAAGAGTTATCCAGAGCACAGTAGGAAGAATTGAGGTTCCCCCCATTCTCTAACAAGTTCTAGTTCCATGAGTCAGCCAGGCCAATTATCAACAGTTCCCACGAATATTGGGATCTACCTGATTTCAGAATCAAGTAGCAACTCAACCACAGATTCCAGATCAGGTAAGGCACCTTAGAGCCACCTCAACACAAAATCCTACTTACCTCCCGACAGGAGGATCTTCCTCTTCAGCAGTCACTCAATAATGAGTTTGATTGTCCACCTAAGAAACTCCATGTAACTAGACATGGGTTCAGCGGTACCTTGCATGGCTGATAAGCCCGATCCTAGAACCACATCTATGACCACACACTTGGCAGATGTTTCCAGGTGGGTTTGATCATTGGACACTAGATTGCTGGTATTCCTTTCTCAGGCTCCTTTTCCAGGCCTCCTCTTGCCATCGGGTGTCATTGAAGAATTGTGTCCCTTCAATCAGGAGGTTCCTCCAAGTAGACCTCTACTGAGCAAGGGTCCGCCAGGCAGTCAAGCCTTCAGGGTGTCTTTGAAGCGCTTCCTTTGTCCTCTTGTTCGGGAGTGTTCTGTGAGCTGGGCACAGAAGATTTGCTTTGACAGTTGGGACTGTGACATCCTTAACACATGGCTAGCAATGGAGTTGGTTTTGGATGACCATGGCCTCGATCCTGGTGCTTTCAGCTCCTTCAAGGATCCTGATGTTAATACACCTGTCCTCCCAGCTGATGAGGAGAATCTGTCTCAGAATTAAATGTTTACATAAAATAAGCAGTGTATCCACCACTGTTTCTATAATCCCATGGTATCATCAATGCCAGCCGTAATTCAGCAATAATACTGTCACCTCTGAGTTAGAAGGTCGCAGACTCAAGCCCTACCCCAGAGACGTGAAAACATAGGCTCAGGTTTTTGTTCGCAAGTCATATAGCATGAGTCGAGAGATTTTTCAACTCGCCACAAACACCTCTGGAGAAGCTGCCCCATACGAGACAATCTTCCTTTGGATGGTGGAGAAGGTTACAGGCTGCAGTCAGACTGCCACTCCCCGGACGTGGATCGGAGGTGGCAACAGGGACAACCAACTGCCAATGCAGCCTGTTTGAAAGGCCTGCCTCAGTTGTGTAGGACTTCATCCCAGTTGTTTACTTATGTTTTCGGCCCAGCAGCCCTCACCCTCACACTCCCTCCCCATGTCCCACCCATGCCAACTCATGCCCCCTTCCTCCACCACAATGGCACCTCATACCCTCCATATCAATTGTTGATTAAAAAATTCTCTAAAAAATTGCAAGCCTATAAAAGTGTCAATCAGAATTTTAAAGTATCAATAGCAGAAGTTATAAGCACTTGATGTCTTTTTATCTCATGCAAATAAACATTAAGCCATTGATAAAAGAGATCACAGAACAAAAGCTTATTACCACATAGTAAAGCTGTCAATCTTCTCCTCACCTGCATCAGCAAGAAAGTTAATCCTTTTATGGGAGTCTGGATTTGCCAGGGAGTGCCGTCTTTATTTAGAATTGTGGCAATAGTATTCAGCAGCAGATTTCTGCAATTCAGTGCAGCTTCCTTTTAAGAGCAGAAGGTTGGTAGAACCATGTACTCTCTATAACTCTGCATAACACCCTGATGAACATAAAGGCACCCAGCAGTATAGCAGATGCTCAGCCCTACACTAAATCATGTCAATAAGGCGGCAGAATTAAATCTGTGTGTTGCCTATCTCTACTGGAATTGATGCAATCAGCCCACGAATCACAACTCTCACACCCGAATAACAGCGCAAACAAACTTTAAGCCTCAGAAGCTTGCAGTCTTTTGATTTCCTTTGATTTAATCAGCTGCTAATCATTTCTCAATAAACTTGCAGTAATTATGTTTTCATCATGATTCCTTCTAATATGAACACCATCACAGATTGAGGTGGAATGTATCTTCAGTCAATGTCTAGATTATTAAAGCTGCCCCAGAACAATGTCAACATAGTAATCTAATTTTGGGTTGCTACAACAGTTGTAAACTTTACAAGGATGGCTTTGACAACTTAGGAAATCAAATAAACTGCTCAGTTCAATTGCTGTCTTGCAATCATTCCCAGGGATCCATTATTCTCCATGTTATTATACCCTCATGTGAATCATGATACATATTAACTCTGCAATGAAGGCAATACAAAAGCTTTATGCAAACTTCAATCAGTATCATGTCAGTATTACCTTTAACTATCATTAGCTGTGTTCAATTTTACTGAGACTACAAAACCGTTTAATAAAATATCTTCATCATAACCCAATCACAGGTCATTTCTCTTTTGCCTCAAGTCTATGTTTGTCCAGTTTTTAATTTTCTAAACAATCAGACAGTGCAAACTTTTCCCCATCTCCCACCCGCCTCAATCCCATCCACATCTGAGCAGAAACAATATCCCTCAAGAGACACGGCTGCCTGGACTACCCTTCACCAGACACCCAAAAATAAATTCCAATTGTTTAACAAAAATGCAAAAAATTCACAAACACACTTAAAGGTTTGGCTTCAATACCTTTGCACCACTCAATGCAGCCACCCCCAATTCCACCTCAACTAAATTTCCCCAGTGCTACCATAATTCCCAGGACCCACCACCCAATACAGAATTGCAATATACACATGAAACTGTTCAGCTCATTTATATGGAACAAAACGAGAGACCTCACTAAAACTTGAACAGAGCTAATGATTGCACCTTCTTAGTTCAAAGGGAGGAATGGGGGTGCCGAACATTAAGATCAATTAGCCTCAGATCTTAGATTCATACAAGAGTGGGTAAGAGGGGACCTCACGTCCATTTGGCTTGATATTGAAGCTGGCCAGTCTGAGTATTCTTTACAAGCTCTGTTGTTTCTTATGGATTTCAAGGCTGTACCTGACAAATGTGAGATTCCAATAATGAGCAACGCTCAAGAGCGTAACACTCGAGCGTGGAGGACGGTCCGTAACCGAATGGAAGATTTAATTTGACTTCCGCTCTCTCTTCCATTCAGGGTAACCCAGATTTCCCACCAAGTCTGATAGACCATCGTTTCAATATTTGGAAGGTTAGGGGCCTCATTCGTTTGGGTGATGTGTTTAGTGGTGCCTCCTCGTTATCTTTTAAGCAACTGTGTCAACAATATGATATCCCCAAATCCTCTTTTTTCAGATATTTACAATTTAGAGACTTTATTCTTAATGACAAATCTCTGCACCTTGATGCTAATGACTCATCGATAGAAGGAATCCTGATATCTACGGAACCAAAGCAATTAATCAGCAAGTTTTATGACACATTATGTTTGAGATACTGTGTGAATAAGTGAGACACTCTGCAATCTTGGGAGTGTGTGAATATTGATTCGGAGACCTGGGACAGTGTCTGGGAAAATGCCAATAGAATCTGAGTCTGTAATAGAATGAAGGAGACCAAACTTAAAATATTATATATATTACAGCATATTACACCAAGCTGAAGGCATAGGATAGGTCCTGCAATAGCCTCACTGTGCCAAAAATGCAAAATAATGAAAGGTGACTACACAGATTGTGTCTGGTCCAAAATTAAATCCTACTGGTCAGGCATACTTAGAGCTTGAGAAGATATTTGATACGTCCTCCAAGTTTGATCCTTTGTATTTGATTCTGGAGCTCCCAGACAAAAAGATAATTGATGCCAATGAGAAAAGGCTGTGCAATATCCCAATATTCGCAACGCAGAAGAATATCCTTTGCTCCTGGATTAGCGATAAGTGTCCTTCTGCACAGTATTGGCATTAAATTATTATGGAATGTATCCCAATGGATTTCCTCACTTGTATACTCCGATCAAAATTGGATGCATTCGGGAACTTTTGGGGCCTCTAAATCAAATATACAGGTTCTATAACGTCTGACTCCTACAAGGTTTTCTGTAGCCTATGTAGCACTGCCTCTAATATACTATTCACGAGGGTGTGCGCCATTTCACCATGTTTCCCAGGCTTTATCGTCGTCTTCTCCTCCATTCTGTTACTTCTCTTTTTTGCATATGTCGAAGCGCCGGATATACTGAATATAGTGAACATACTGAACCAACTGTGTTGGTTCCCTCCTGTCTTTTTCTATATATGGCAAAATGATCAACCAGTTTGAGGGTGTGTTGCATTATTTATAAAAATGGAAAAACTCTAATAAAAATATAATTAAAATACATACATGTGAAAGAACTTGCTTCAATAAAATCCATAGCCTCACAAGTCAGATAATTCTCAGCTAATAAGATCAGCTCTTGAATGTATTAGTTATCTATTTGCTGATATTTTAGATATATCAACATCCACATTATACTGCACCTACCAAACCAGTCTGGCTCAGTGAGGAGCCTCAATGCTTGCTCTTCACATTCCCCTCAAACCATGAACAAGCAAAGATCTCAATTCCATTTGGATGCACCATGCCTAAGCCTTAGTTGTACCTGTAAATCCTTGATTTACATCATGTTGTGCTATTGCCTACGAATGCAAATAGAGCAGTTTGTTATGGAAACCGAATAATCCTCACAGTGCTGTTTTAACTAATGTTTGAATGAATCAATTTATTGGACCTTAGTCCTGCTGCTAACTTTACTTCAAATTAGAATTGAATGTTTGTGGTTGTCATTCTCTATGCCTCAACACAAACACACATAGACAACACAGCAAACAAGGAGAGAAGATAGCAGACTGTTGTTCCTTACAACACACGTCTTGGGCAGCTAAAACCAACAGCAACTATATTCTTCAAACAGTCTGTGATCTACCATCTGTATGTAAAACTGTCAGATTATTCCAAGATTGCAGTATTATAATTACACAAGATTTCCAATTGAAAACATACTTACATTCGTCTAGTCCTAACTGGTAAGCAAGATTCTGTAGCCCTCGTACCTTCTCCATTAAGTTAGCAGTAGTAAGACTTCCCAACTCTGATAACAAAGGTATTTTATTAGGGCACATTATAGAAGTGATGTCAATCATACATCAGGTACGTTCAAAATGATGCGGGTGAAAATACAAATACACAACTTAGCAAATGGCCCAAAGCACAATTGGCCGGGTTCAATTAACACATCTGGAATTGAAAATTAGTCTCTGTAACGGTGACCATGGGTTTTTCTTTAACGTGCAGGAAATCTGCCTTCCTTACCTGCTGACCTTCATGTGACACCATAGCCCTCTGAAACGGCCTTGTAAACTACTCGGTTCAGGGCAATTAGGGAGGGGTAACAAATGCTGGCCTTGCCAGAGGCACACACATACCATGAAAGAATAAATTAACAAATAACTTTTGAAATTTGCATGACACGCTATTAAAATCTTTTTTTAAAACCATACAAAAATACTCAATTGTTAATTTCCATCTGTTTTTTATTGTCTTTCAACATAAAACATTCTGAGGTTTTACAAAGCAGAAACAGATGCCTAACAGTCCTGGCAAAATTAAGGCAAAACATGTTTGAACAGAAATGTTATGCAGGCTTTCAAAACAGGATTTGAGCCATTCATCAAACTTGAATATTTAATAAGAATTGAAAAATAATGGCTAGTTCCTCCACTATCACCTCTCTCATTTCTTTCCAGGCTTGTGTGCACGTGTGATGATGTGTGCACATTTTATACTTCTGTGTTTATGTATATATTCTGTGTAAGTAAGGGTAAAAGTGTGTGTGTGTGTGTGTTCAGGGTTAGAGAAAGGAGGTTGAGAGATTGTTGGAGTCAGATTATCTGAGGAATCTAAGGGATGAAAGATTAAAGGTGTTTTTTTTTGCATTTGCAATGAGGACTTGAGGCTTCTCACCCTTTTTTGCAAAGGTCAAGTTCTAAGTTGAGTATTTGTGGAGCGCTGCTGGATGCGGATGTGGATTTTGGAGTGACGTGAAGAACAAGAAAGAAGACGGAGAAGTAGACAATCTTTCAGCTCTGCTGCTATTGGTGGATCGTTGTGGTGGTTAAAGCCGCTGACTTGAACCCAACGGGTACAGCTCGACTCAATGCAGAGCTACAGCTGCAGCAAGTGCCCGAGCTCCAGGCCAAGGTGCGCTGAACACTGTCAGAGTGATAGTGAAGACGTCAGGAGAGGACTCGCCCCGTGAAGTGGGAGCTGTTGAATTACTGTGGATTTGAAGTTGCAGGTATCTTTTGCCTGCAAGGTTTCCCCAGTGGTACTTCGACGTCACCTTCAGAAGTGTTGTGGGATGCACCAAGCTCCTGAAGGCGGTTAGGTAGAAAGGCGACCAAGGGCCCCTATCCATCCTGACCTCAGAGCTTGTTTATTCTGCCATAGCAGTGGAACTGGGATGTCACCTTCCACCTACACAATCCCCACATCCATGTGGTGGACATGCTCATGTTAGTCGCCAGGTATGTGGAGCTAAATGGAAACAGCACTGAAGTCAAAGACTTTGGTATTTGCACCAGCAAACTACAGGTCAAGGTGACCTTGAAGACGGACATGAATGGAGCCATCCTGCGCCCTCCCTCCAGCTTCACCATTGGAGGAAGTCAAAACCATTTCTTCTATGCAGGGCAGCCGAGAGTGTGATGCACCAGAGGCAAAAATGGACACATTGCTGCCAACTGCAGCACCATCTTCCGTAGGTTCACCCAAAACAGGTTGCAACGTATGCACAAATAATCAGTGGGGGAGCAACAAAGAAATTTACAAGGGAGACTCATGTACAAGAACAAAGACACTAACGCAAAACATGCTGCAAAAGGAGGCAAGGCTCCTGAGCAAATTACAGAAGTTCCAGAAGACACTGACGAAATACCTCCACCTCTATTGGCAAAGGAAGAATCAAGGGAAGAGGAGTTGGCAGAACAAGAAGGGCCCTGGCTAAAGGTGATCAGCAAAACTCGTCAGCAGAAAACACTAAAGAAATTAAATGTCGCTATTCTGTTGAACAGTAAAAAGTGGCCATTTTAAGCTAACTCTTCCAATATCGCCTCCACCTAAGATGAGGAATGACAAGTTGGCAGCCACCAAGAAAATAAGCGGCTAAGCACCAATGCATAATGGGAGCCATAGAATCCCCAGACTACAGGTGATGAAGGCAACAAAAGGCCCTGGGAACACCAACTAACAGTTACAGATGGTGGTCGAACTAGTGGTCCCATGGGCCATCCATCTGGTCAGGAGGAAACGATTGCCGTTTCTCCAGCCTAAAGGTTTTTCACCCTGAAAGGTGTTCAGAAGGCAAGAGAGAGATAGGGGGAAATGTCCCGACTCCAGAAAAGCATGCAGAATCTGCTCAGGCTACAGTCAACGGGGTTGATGCCAAGGAAGATCTCTAAAAGATGAAGAGCCAGCAAACCTCGTACTTTGCCTCGGACACCTCCAAGTTGATCTCGAGCTCCAGCGTCCAGTCTGTGGAGCAGGCTCGCATTTCTTCTTCTAAAAGGTGCCCAGAGAGACCTCTGTGATCAGCAACCTGAAGGAAGAAGACAGCTCCATAAAGTCATTGCAGTCTGCCATTGAGGATCAGCAACTCTTTTTATGCCAGGCTGTCTAACCTGAAGCCAAAAGACAGCACGGCCTCCCAGTCCTCCCTGTCACCAGCACAGGTCGGCACGCTGACACATGGTTACCATTACTGCCTCACAGTGCCAGGGACCTGGGTTCAACTCCAGCCACGGGTGACTGTCTGTGTGGAATTTGCACATTCTCTCCGTGTCTGCGTGGGTTTCCTCCGGTGCTCTGGTTTCCTCCCACTGTTCAAAGATGTGCAGGTTGGGTGCATTGGCCACGTTAAATTGCCCTAGTGTCCAAAGGTGTGTAGGTTAGGTGGCACAGGTCTAGCCCACACCCTGGTCCTGCACTGCAACAGTCACCCGAGCTTTCTTCAAGTTCATCTGGAGATCAAAGATGGATCGTGTACAAATCTCTGGATGAGGGAGGGAGAAACGTACCTAACGTCGCCCTCATCCAGGTGGCCCCCTTTGTATGGGGCTGCATGAAGCTGTGTGTAAATCCTTGGTATGCAAACACCAAGTGTCATGACATAATAAGGTTCTAGAGGTTCTGTGTTGCAAAGGATGGGTCTGGCCATGCTGCCGCACAGCGCTCCAAGTAGTTGGACCGTGCCGTATCACTTCTCCCTCATGGAAAAATTTGTTCAGAAGAATACCTATCACCCCAAATCCATCAAGCAGCGGTCTGCATGTAATCTCCTCAAGGCCCTGAGGGAAAAGGAGATGGTGGATCACTTTGGATCATTTCCTGAGCAGACTGTTGAGGTTATTTGGTAGAATGCCTCATTGCCAGAACTTTGAAGCAAGCACTAATCACCTTAGTGGTGAGAAGGACACACCTGTCAAATGGTGTCCGAAGTCTCTGCGCCACCACACCCTGCTCTCAAAGTGGCTGTGAGGGGGGAAGAAATGGTTGCACGCCTCCTTATGGAGTGTGCCTTTGCAATGAGGGTTTGGAGAGAGATGCAATGGCATTTGTTGAAGTTAATCCAGAGCAGTTTTGTGATACAGGACTCTGTGCTCTATGGCCTGTTTCCAGGCACGCACAGTGAGACAAATATCAACTGCTGCCGAAGGATCATCAACTCTGTGAAAGACACTCTTTGATCTGCCCAAAACTTGTTGATCTTTCAAAGATTTGTCCTCGACCGGGTGTTGCAGACTGACATTCCAAGGTCCAGGATTACATGCTACAGCATCTTTACTGGCTTGTTTAATTTCAGTATTAACAGCAGCTGTGATCATAATGCATCTCATCAGGGCTTAACCAACTTGACTTATGCTATTTCAAAAAAGAACAAGATTCCTCTTTATGGTTAGATACATCCGTCGTTAGCCTTCCCTCTCAAGTATTTCTATGTTCTGACTCTCTAAAAATTGAAACTAAACACTGAATCTCTCCGACATATCGTTCCCTTTCAAATTTTGATTCCCTTCATTAACTGAGTCATCCAACACTCACTTTAACTAAACTTTGCCTTTCCATTTGCTTTTATAATGTTATGTTTTAAAAATATTTTCCTCCAGCACTCAATCTTTTTCAGCTCCCTCCTACACTTCCTTATGCTCTTTGTGATCATATGTAGTGTTTCTTAGCCCTAATTTTACCACATGCCTTCCTTGTAACGTGTTCTATGCTGTTCTAGGGTTCAGAAAGGTGTTAGATAAATGGAAGTCATTCCTTTTCATAGCTCCCACTTATAGCACCATGCATTAGTACTCCGGGGCCCTGGTCCACTAAACCACCCTAGGTTGAATGGCAGTTCATTAATGCAGAGATTAAGCACAGTCAATACCTTTAAGCATGTCAATATCATCCTTCTCAAGTTCTGCCATCCATTTGGGTGGAGAGCTGGTAATAGGCTACAAAACAAAAATGGAAATTTGCCTTAATTTGTTAAAGTACCTCACAATTGATGCTTTACTGACTGAATTTTGCATTTTGCTTCTAGAAAAAGAGTTTGCGGGAGTGGGTGAATTAACACTGCACTTTCACTTTTGTGATTGATACTACTCACTGGGATAGTTGGATAAGAACCATCTCACTGGACATATCACTAGAAAAATCATAGAAGGAAAGGGGATGAAAGCTGCGTTAGCCTATTCAATATGAACTAAGGATTGATTAATGGATAGGGAGCAGACAATCAGCCTAAACTAATTTAACAAGGCACCAGAAGGATCAGTGCTAAAGCCTCAGATACTTACAATCTATATCAATGGCTTAGATGAGGAGGCTGAGTAAAATGTATCTAAGTTTGCAGATGACACAAAGTTAGGCAGGAAAGTAAGCTGTGAGGAGGATGCAAAGAGGTCTCCGAGGAACATAAACTGATTGAGTGGACAAGAGTGTGGAAGATGGAAAATAAAGTAGAGAAATGTAAAGTTATCCATTTGGTAGGGAGGATAGAAAATTAGAATTATTGTTTTAAATGGTGAGAGACGAGTAACAATTGGAATTCAGAAGGACCTGTGACCTCGTACACGAATCACAGAATGTTAACATGCACGTAAGCAGGCAATCAGGAAGGAAAGAAATTCAGAAAGCAAACAGTGTGTTAGCTTTTAGTACAATGGGATCGCGGTAGGAGAGTAAATAAATATGGCTACAATTGGACAGGACATTGGTGAGACCAAACATAGAAACTCTGTACAGTTTTGTCTCCTTTCCTAAGGAGGGATATATTTGCCTTAGAGTGAGTGCAATGAAGGTTCCCAAGACCATGAGGAAACAATCGGGTGGATGGAGCTATTACAAGGGGGCATAACTATAGGGTTCGTGGTGGGAGATACAGGAAGGATATCAGAGGTAGGTTCTTTCCTCAGAGTGGTTGGGGTGTGGAATGGACTGCCTGCAGTGATAGTGGAGTCAGACACTTTAGGAACATTTAAGCGGTTATTGGATAGGCACATGGAGCACACCAGGATGATAGGGAGTGGGATAGCTTGATCTTGGTTTCAGATAAAGCTCGGCACAACATTGTGGGCCGAAGGGCCTGTTCTGTGCTGTACTGTTCTATGTTCTAATGAGTAGTCCAAGTCTTTATTTCATAGAGCTTAGAAGAATGAGGTGAGCTCATTGAAATATATACAATTATTGAGGTGCATGACACAAAATTATTTGCTATTTATTAGAGTAAAGACATCATACGATGAATACATCCCATATTTAATTTCTAAAAATTAGAAAATTATCAAGACATCAAATTGCACAAAGATACTTACACTTTTGAAAGATGCTGCAAATTCCGCTACCCCTGGCACTGAAAGAGACAATGAGATTGGGTGATTTTTTTTATATCACTGTGAGACGTGTCAGCGTTGAAGAACAAAATAGTGTTTCACTTTGGAGATTCCCAAGGCAGATATAGCACAGGATAAAGGCAGAAAATCTCTATTTGCTCTGGCCTAATGTTGTGCCCCAGTATTTGGACACCCCTTCAGTGCTGGTGTGAATTTTCCCAATGTCTCATACCAATTCTCACCTCAGAATTAAGCCACCAAATTCGGTTCAGCTTCACATACTAGGAACTGAGTTTGGATCTCACAAATGTATTTCACATTGGACTCTTGCAACCAGCTCAGACAGGAGGTTTCTATCATCAAGTCTTGGCTCAAATTCCAGTACAAGAATATATTAATCTATTCCACCTCTTTATGGAACTATATTTGACAACAATACACTTAAAAGAGAATTCATCTCAGTCACCTCCTATATTGTTGATATGGCAATATTCCAGCTCATAGGAACCTTACATTTCTATCAACTTTTATACAGTCCTATTGTAATTTGGAGCAAGTTAATAAACATCTTTTAATAGTGTGCACTGTTCAACCCATGCAATTACCTGTGACTTTACAGCCCCATAATGCTGCTGTGGAATGCGACCACTCTGTGCCACCCAATCTATTTATATTAAAGCTTATTTATTAGTGTCAAAAGTAGGCTGACATTAACACTGCAATGAAATTACTCTGAAAATCCCCTAGTCGCCACACTCCGGCGCCTGTCCGGATACACTAAGGGAGAATTTAGCATGGCCAATGCACCTAACCGGCATGTCTTTCAGACTGTGGGAGGTAACTGGAGCAAACCCATGGGGACACGGGGAGAACGGGCAGACTCCGCACAGACAGTGACCCGAGCCAGGAATCGAACTCGAGTCCCTGACGCTGTGAGGCAGCAGTGCTAACCACTGTGCCACCATGCCGGGATGCAATTTACAGACTGTAGGCTCTCCCATGGCATGCGCTGTTCCCTCCATGAAATGTTCAGATCACTCCATAGATGATGCACTATTTGCATCATATAGTGGTCATACAAGATCCCTTCTTAATCCACATGGGGTTCCTGTGTGGTGCATTATAGGTTCCATTCCTACTGATTGCTCAGTTTGAGCTACCCATTTTGTTTTTAAATCGATAAGCATCAGTTGTATTCTATGGGTAAATCATCACAGAAATATCTTACTTTGTTCTGGCCATAAATCTGGTGAAGCTCGATCTAGTTTCTCAAAGCTCAGCAAAGACTGCTCCAAATGTGCACCTGACGGCAAAGAAGCAGAATATAAATAAGAGGCCAGGAGTGTTCAGGTCACATATTTTACAAGACATACACTGGTGGCCCAGTGGTTTTCATTTATTAACAGCAAGGCTGTAGTGGAACCGTGTATTCTCCACCATTATTTTGGCCCCAGGAGAGAAAAATTAGACAAGGAGTTAACACATTCAAATTGTCACATCCAACAGTCGAATGTGTAGAGTCCTTTCAGAATCCCACACACAATTATCAAAGCTCCAATACTGGATTAATGGAGAGAAAACATGAATATTATCATACTTTAGCTCGAGGTCTATTGTAAACTAGTGTATCTCTTGTAACAGAGGGGATGCAGCACCATCTCTGGAGCAAGACACGATAACAGAAATTACCACTACAGCGTTACCCATTAATTTCAATATGCTAATAAAGTTAGTGAGACCAACTCAAGGATTTTAACAGAGCTAACAATTTATCTGTGATGATGCTCACAGTAAATTTATAATGACAAGCTTTTCTTTACAAAAGATGGATAACGGACAGACTTTAGAAACTTGACCCCCTCAACACAAACTACTGGCTGTCGAGCATTTTACGTTTAGATGGGCAATTTCAATGTCAAATATTGACTTAAAATCATTAACCATACAGGAAGATGGACAGACATCTGCACATACACCAGTTTTTCTTTCTAAATAATGTACTAGGCAATCTACTAGTAAAGAAGTCAAAGCTCATAGAAACATAGGAACAGGAGAATGTCATTCAGCTTCTCGAGCCTCTTCCACCAATCAGATCATGGCTCGGTTTGCCTCCTTTGGTTGCATATCCCTTAATAACCACCCACACCGACCAAAAATCCACTAATCTCAAGTTTTTTAATTTTCAATTGACATTCTGTCCACCCCAACAGCTTTCTGGGGAAAAGATTTCTACTGATTTGATTTATTGTCACATGTACTACTGTACAGTGAAAAGTATTGTTTCTTGCACACTATACAGACAAAGCATACCATTCATAGAGAAGGGAACGAGTGCAGAATGTAGTGTTACTGTTGCCTTCAAGTGAAATAGGGTTACATAGCAGCTTTTAAATGAGCCAGTTATGCAGATACAATCCAGCATCCATTTAAAAGGTCTTCCATTCTGCCCTTATTTATGTCCTGTTTTTAATGTTCAAAGCCCACATTTAGCATCTTTGTTAGGGAGACTGACAAATTTGCATAGACAGTTTCCATTATACGTGTGAACATGCAGCATATTTTTAATATTAACAGTTCAGTCAATCACGCATGGCAGTGCACTTGGGGAACCAGGGCCAAGCATAATCTTGAAATGAAGCACGGTTGAAGGACAGAAGCTTGCTGCAGTGCAGCAATTAACAGATGTACCAGGATGGTACCAGAGATGAGGGAGTCCAGTTGAAATCATAGAACTGTTGCACGTGGAGAGTGTAGAAACTGAGGAAAATGTTTCTTTACAAAGCAACTCGTTATTATCTGAAATGCACTGGGGAAAATGGCACTAGAAGCAGACTTTAATGGAATCGAATGTATACTTATACATGTAAAAGAAAACTAAGACCATTGGGAAAGATCGGGAGAGGTGGACTGGATAACTCTTTCAAAAAGCTAACATAGGCATGACGAACCAAACATGCAGTATGACACGACGATCAAGAAATGTCTGGCCAAATTCCCCTCCAATTCGATTTTCAAGTTTGCTGACGACACC
This sequence comes from Mustelus asterias, assembly GCF_964213995.1. NCBI lineage: Eukaryota > Metazoa > Chordata > Chondrichthyes > Carcharhiniformes > Triakidae > Mustelus > Mustelus asterias. The sequence continues at coordinate 79,441,772 of NC_135818.1, forward strand.
ACCGTAGTGGGGCAGATCTCAAACAATGACGAGACAGAGTACAGGAATGAGATAGAGAATATGGTGAACTGGAGAGGCAATAAAATTATCTCCCTCAATGTCAACAAAACAAAGGAGATTGTCATCGACTTCAGGAAGCATAAAGGAGCACATGCTCCTGTCTACATGAACGGGGACAAAGTAGAAGTGGTCGGGAGCTTCAAGTTTTTAGGTGTCCAGATCACCAACAACTTGTCCTGGTCCTCCCCATGCCGACACTATAGTTAAGAAAGCCCACCAACGCCTCTACTTTCTCAGAAGAAAAAGGAAATTTGGCATATCACACCAACTTTTACAGATGCACCATAGAAAGCATTCTTTCTGGTTGTATCGCAGCTTGGTATGGCTCCTGCTCTTCCCAAGACCGCAAGGAACTACAAAAAGTCTTGAATGTAGCCCAATCCATCACTCAAACCAGCCTCCCATCCATTGACTCTGTCTATACTTCCTGCTGCCTCGGCAAAGCGGCCACTATAATTAAGGACCGCACACACCCTGGACATTCTTCCACCTTCCTCCGTCGGGAAAAGATACAAAAGCCTTAGGTCACATACCAACCGATTTAAGAACAGCTTCTTCCCTGCTGCCGTCAGACTTTTGAATGGTCCTACCTTGCATTAAGTTGATCTTTCTCTACACTGTGACACTACAATCTGCACACTCTCCTTTCCTTCTCTATGAACTGTATGATTTGTCTGCATAGCGTGCAAGAAACAATACTTTTCACTGTATACTAATACATGTGACAATAATAAATCAAATCAAATACCTCTTCAAACAGTTTTCAAGCAGAATAAGACAGCGCAGGTTTGGAATGGTTTTAAAAACAATAATAATAATTAGATGCTACAATGTAGAGCAGAGTGTGGGTTAAAAAGTAGCATTAGGATCCCTCTGGGTGAATTGAGATTAGCCGAGCATGATATTAACTGTTCGCGTTGAGTCCCATATGAGTCTTCTTGGGAAGAATAATCGTATTAGACTTGAAAGAGTGCCAAAGAAGTCAGATGGGACTCGAAATGTTGACTCCGTTGCTCTCTCCACAGATGCTGCCTGCTTTTCCAGCACTTGCTGCTTTTAATCTGTTGCGTTATCGTCAAGTCGTGAAGCCAGACCTGTCAAATCTCCACAACAATGAAACTTCACTTTCGAAATATAACCCATAATTCGAAATAAATTAACAGAGGAAAATAATGCCCAGGTTAAGTTAAGTAGGTTTTAACCCTCCCCTCCCTTTCCAGTCAGCTTCACTCCTGAATATCTTGTCAGGCTGACAGCTCTGACTGGGGAGGGGGGGGGGGGCTGTGGTAACGTGCCAACATTTTAAAACAGAGAATTATGACGCGATTTGTTTTCCAAAAACAAAGATAAAGCACACGTCCATTCTTTTCACTAGAGTCTGGATTGTGAGAGGATGGAGTAGAGCCGGGTGCCAGGGAGCGATGTCCGCTCAGCAGAGGCTCCTCTCTCTCTCTCAGAAACAAATTGGAATTTACCCGCACTCGGCGACGCCATCTTCCCAGCACCGTCACATGACCCAGCGGCAACCAAACACCAGCGACATGATTAATGCTTTTTTCCCCAGGGAGACCGGCCTTCCCGATTTTAGAGGCGATGTCGACAGAAAAGCCTAACAATAATTTTAAAAATACACGCTGACGCCAAAACGTCGCCTTTTTGTCAAGTCGTTCGGCGGTTAGGCGCTCGGGTCTCGCGCGAGATCGCTCGCGGGGACGGGTTTGATGGACGTGGCGACTGACCAATTGGGATTGTGCATGGTCCCGCGTTCCGCAGGAAAGATCCAATCGGCTTCGACATAGGGGAGGGGGGGCGGGGGAATCTGATGGACGTTTCGACCGACCAATCAAGAAGGCGGATGGGTCCCTGAGTCCCCGCAGGAGGCATCCATTCAGCTTCGAGATCGGGAGGAAAGGGGCGGGACTGTGGAGAATTGATGGACGTGGCGGCAGACCAATCCAAAGTGTGGATGGCTTCCCGCCTGCCGCAGGGTAAGTCCAATCGGCTTCGAAAGTGGGGAAAGGGGCGGGCCCGGGATGGGGTGGGCGGGCCCGGGATGGGGTGGGCGGGCCCGGGATGGGGTGGGCGGGCCCGGGATGGGGTGGGCGGGGCTGAGTGGGAGCCGGCGGCGTCCAGTAGCGGGTCACCTGGCAGGAGCTGGTGTGTTATTCGGCAGGCGGGTTATCGGCTTTGCAATGGCAGCCATCCTCAGGACGACTTTAAGGCACAAGGTAAACCGGGCAGGAGCGATGAAATAGGAGGGAGGAAAATATAAAATAAAGATCATGTGTGTGTGGTTTCATTAAAAACTCCTCAGTACAGAATGTTCCAGGGCCTCACACTGGTCGAGCTGGTCTCTCTTGCAGTCAGTTCGCACAACAGTTTATATATAGAAACCTATGTGTATTGTTTTTATTCACGGCGCATCTTATTAAACTGTTTGCAGATTTTCAATTTGGCTAATTGATCAGCAGTAATTTTTTCCCCATCACTTTTCACCCTTCCCCCTCAGCCAAACTTGTTTCTATTTATATATTCAAAAGTCGTTTTGTTTCACTCCACGTTGTCTTTTTCTACAGTTTTGCATCAATTTGTTTGTTGCTCCTCTGTTTCCCCTCCACAAGTCATGCCAAAACGTTGAATGTATTCAAGAGGCGGCTGGATATAGCACTTGGGGCAAATGGGATCAAAGGTTATGGGGAGAAAGCAGGATTAGGCTATTGAGTTGAACGATCAGTCATGAACACGATGAATGGTGGAGCAGGCTCAGAGGGCTGAATGGTCTCTTATCTTCTGTGTTTCTTCGTGAGTCGCCATTTGTTTGTGGACAGAATTTCTAAACATAGCACAGATACTTGGAAACAGCAGGTCACTGTTCCCAGTGACTATACTTTGTTGTTGTGCCCTATGCCCTTAATTATCAGAATATTAATTGCAATTGTCTGCTGTTTTGCCGAAATAAGACTTCAGTGGTCGAATTCTTGACTCTACAGTATGGTGATTGTGGCATGTTGTATGCTGAGGCTGAGGATTTATCCCAAAACTTGAGATTGTAAGATGTCAAAGCTAAATTTCTTAATTCGAAGCTTCCTAGTTTTAATGAGCATGCCCAACAGTCCTGTTTAATGCCTCTTTTTAAACCCTGCAGTTTATACTTGGAATGTCTGAAAGGAAAGCAGAAAATTGTTGCTGTCTTTTGCACAGTCTGCAAGCCTGTTGGTCAGATTTAGTGGTAGGCTTCCAGATCTCCCTAGTTATTGGTTCAATCATGCTGGAAGGGGTTGTGCTTGGTTCTCTGTTATACAGCATCTTTTTTCTCGCTCACCTCATCCTCTTGCGAATTTGTGGCATTGTTTCAAGATTCACACACTCACATCCAAATGTTGCAAGTGAAGGACGATTATATTGTCAGTTTGCTTTTAAACGGTCATCTTATAATAGCAATCGGCCTCAGGGCAGATCTTATTTTTCCACACCTTGGTCTTGTGGTTTCCTCTTCAATTGCTATAGGAGCCTCCCATTTTCAATTTAAAGTTGCCTAATAAAATTATATTTCTTCCTCTTGCTCTTAGCTTCTCTAATCCTCTTCAGTCACCACCTTCAGCAAGCTTTCATGCCTTAGAACATGGTCAACTTGTTGCTATTTATTGATATTCACTAAAGACATTTCCTCCGCCACCATCCTGAGAACTTCTTCATTGCTCTTCTTCTCTCAGCTAACCCACTATATCCTTCTCCAGAACAAATTTCACAACTTTTTAGTCTTTGGATGTCTTCAGTTTTGAAGGTCCATGCTTCAGCCCTGTGCACCTTCACAAGATTTCTACTCATTCCCATTCTGAATAATATTTTGTTCGGCAATTGCTTTTTTTTGCCATTAGGATGATAGCTCTGATTTCTTCATGGAAGGAACCATCTTCTGACATGATGTTTCCCAGGTACTTGGATGTGATATCTGTTCCAGCTGTTGACCATTTATTTTCATCCCTTCTTTCCATCATTTTATTTCTGTGAAGAGCCTCACACCATAGCTTTGAATACACATGCATCTAAGGTAATGATAGATCAAAAGCCAAAACAATCATATCAGCAGAGTTGAGAATGTTAAGTGAAAGAACCACTTGAATACAGTAATTCCTCCCTTAACATTGTACTTTTGTTCCTGAAAAATACAATGTTTAGCGAGTCACGTTTTCCCATTGTGACTAATGTAATTAATTAATGGGAGCTGATGTTGTAGTGGGAAGATCACTGGAGTAATAATCCAGAGGTCCAGGCTAGTGCTCTGAAGACATGGGTTCAAATCCCACCACAGCAGCTAGTTGAATTTAAAATCAGTTAATAAATTTGGAATATAAAACTGGTCTCCATAATGGTGACCATAATGACTATTGCTGTTTGTGGTTAAAAACCCACCTGGTTCACTAATGTCCTTTAGGGAATGCATTTGCCCTCCTTACCTGGTCTGGCATACATGTGACTCCTGATTCACTGCATTGTAACTAACTCTGAAATAGGCTAGCCAGCCATTCAGCTCAAAGGCAATTAGTAATGGGCACAAAATCCTGGTCTTGCTAGTGATGCCCACATTCCATTAAAGAATAACAAAAAAGCTTTGAGGTTCTGCAGGAGCTTTCCCACCAGAGAAGTTTACTTTTTATTGCTAAATTACTGCATTTGTAAACAACTTTTAAAATAGATTCAAATATATAAAAGACATTTTCTTTCTCCTTGGCTCTGCTTGCCATCTCTCTGGCTTGTGCCTATGTGCTTCCTAACCCATCCACTTGCTGACTGTTCCACTCCACAACTCCTCCCCAAAACCATTACTGTGAACAAGGGCTCAGCTCGAGGTAGGAAGCAACCTACGGAGTGAGAGCTTTGTATATCTTCAATTTTCCACAAAATCAACTTTAATTTCCCAAATTCAAAGTTTATTTATTAGTTTCACAAGAAGATTACATTCACACTGCAATGAAGTTACTGTGAAAATCCCTTAGTCACCATCCTCGGGTGTCTGTTCGGGTACACGGAGGGAGAATTTAGCATGGCCAAGACACCTAACCAGCGCATCTTTTGGACTGTGGAAGGAAACCCACGCAGACAGGGGGAGAATGTGCAGACTCCACACAGACAGTGACCCAAGCTGAGAATCAAACCTGGGCCCCTGACACTGAGGCAGCAGTGCTAACCACTGTGTCACCCTCTGCGTCTCCTGCAAAGGTTGCATTGCTTTTATTTAACCTTTACCGTATCCTTAAGTTGATTCTATTTTCGTTCTTCCTGTGACGCACCTGTTTTGCCATTGCTACTGTTGGGGGAGATGGTGGCGTGGTAGTATTGTTACTGGATGAGTAATCCAGAGACCAGGGTAATGCTCTGAGGACTCGGGTTTCAATCCCACCACAGCAGATGTCTGTAATAAAAATCTTGAATTAAGTCTAATGTTGATCTTGAAACCATTGTCGATTGTTATTAAAACCCCATCCAGTTTGTTCATGTCTTTTAGGCAAGGAAATCTCATGCTTACCTGGTCTGGCCTATACATGACTCCAGACCCACAGCAATTTGGTTGACCCTTAAATGTCCTCTGAAATGGCTTAAGCTACTCAGTTCAAGGGCAATTAGGGAAGGACAACAAATATTGGTCCAGCCACTGTTGCCTGCTCCAAATGAATAAGAAAAAAGAGGCTCTGCCCCTTTTTGAAGATGTGAATTTTCAATTTCATGCGAGTGGAACTTTTGTGATTTGAACTGAGACAGAGCAAACTGTAAAAATGCATGAGGCCATATTCTAAAGTGGAGGTGAGAAACCAACAGATTGCACCCGGGAGTGTGAAGAGAGAGACATTTCCTACAAACCAGACACCAATTAACACTCATGGAAGAGACATTACAAATGCAAAGTACTAGATCTTGAAACAATGGCTGGCACAGACAGGCATACCCCAGACCTCTGGGCATTTTAAGATATGATGTGGAGATGCCGGCGTTGGACTGGGGTAAACACAGTAAGAAGTTTAACAACACCAGGTTAAAGTCCAACAGGTTTATTTGGTAGCAAAAGCCACACAAGCTTTCGAAGCTCTAAGCCCCTTCTTCAGGTGAGTGGGCTCACCCCACTCACCTGAAGAAGGGGCTTAGAGCTTCGAAAGCTTGTGTGGCTTTTGCTACCAAATAAACCTGTTGGACTTTAACCTGGTGTTAAACTTCTTACCATTTTAAGATAACCAGTCACTAGAAAGCGATTGCAAGTGACACAGGTGGTTTCAAGAAAGCCTTTAGCAGATGAAACAAGCTCAGGCTCTAATTTCTGAGTGAATGTGTCGCCCAGTTTGGGAAGCCAATTCCACCAGGCACCCACCAGCAAACCGAGATCTTGTAATAATTGCAAAATCTGACCCTTCAAGAAACCAGCTAACTTAAATCTGCTGCAGAGTTTATAATCTATGCCTTCCGGACAATCAAATAACACATCCATACATTTTTACCACTCTTTATTGGACTCTGGCCCTAATGACTGCACGAGAGCTGAATGCTTGCTGTCAGGTCTTTATTTTTCTCTGTTTAAGGATTAGTAAATTTGCTCTTTGACTCAAAAACCTTGCCTGGCTCCTTAATTGCTCTCAGTTTAGATAGTTAAATACGTTCTAAGTTGGAAAAAGACATTCTTGTGAAAAATAAACTTAAAACCTTTTGTGACTAACTAAAGATATTGAATAGAGGGGAGCCAGTCCATCCTTCCTCACCTGGTCACAGCACTACATTGTAGTTATCTAAAGCTGTAGCTTAGCATTCAAATATTTTCCCACGTGTGTAAGTGGGAATCCTATTAGATTAGTAAAAGTTTTAAACCATTCGACGTTAAGGCACTGACAGAACTACTAGCGTTAAGTTAAATGACATTTTAAACTAGCTTATAAGCTGATAAGATAATAGTTTACACACGTGAATGCAGTAAGAGGTTTAAACAAGTGATTGAGTTTAAGACACATATGCTGATATTTTGAATGTATTAATGTATTGTTTAAGACATATTCATTTTAGCCAACAGCAATTTGCTGCAAAGCATCATGGTAAAAAGGCATTAGGGTAAGTCATATTCCAAGAGAATATTTAGACTTTGGGGATATGCAAGATTTATCAGTAAAATTTTGGATGGAGATAACATCGAGGACACTTGATTGAGTTTATTCACTACCCAGATAAGATGGATGCATGCCCAGAATCATGTGTTAGTCTGGTTTTGCAGTGACCTTAAGGAAACTCATGAGATTGTCCATTTGAACTTTGGGTTGGCAACTGAGGTTACTAGGCAACACAGGAAGTGGGATCAGCCAAGACAGGAGTTAGCTTCCAAATTCTACAGACTAAGCAATGACGTGTTTTTGGGACCATGCAAAGACCCAGGATAAAATTGGAGGAGATGGATGGACAGGCCATGGTGTATTGCTCGGAATACTGTGGCGAGTAACTCACCTCCTGACTTCCCAAAGCCTGTGCACCATCTACGAGGCACAAGCCAGAAGTGTGATGAAATACTCCCCACTTGCCTGGATGAGTGCAGCTCCAACATCACTCAAGAAGCTCAACACCATCCAGGCCAAAGCAACCTGCTTGTTTGGCACCACATCCACTCCCTCCACCACCAACGCTCAGTAGCAGCAGTGCATACCATCTACAAGATGCACTGCAGCAGTTTACCAAAGATCCTAAGATTTTTATTTTCCAAACCCACAATCACTTCCATCTAGAAGGACAAGGGCAGCAGATACATGGGAACACCACCAGCTACAAGTTCCCTCCAAGCCACTCACCATCCTGACTTGGAAATAGCTCACCATTCCTTCTTAGTCGCTGGGTCGAATTCCTTCCCTAACGGCGTGGTGGGTCAAGCCACAGCATGTGGACTGCAGCGACTCAAGAAGGCAGCTCACCACCACCTTCTCAAGGGCAACTAGGGATGAGTAATAAAGGCTGGTCAGCCAGCCACGCCCATGTCTCACAAATTAATAAAACAAAACCCTTGAGAACAGGAGTCAATCGGGTTTCACACACCCTCAATTCAGGGAGGAAATCGGTATAAACCTACCAAGCCCCACCAGCAGTTAAGCTTAACGTACCCCCGTAAATTTAATTCTAAATATCTCATCATTATAATTGCTCTGTTAGCTTGTACTTCATGTAGGTTACAGTTACAAACCATTCCACAAATTGGTCTGCTTGGTCCAGATTATTTCCCTTAATTAGGTCACTGGATCCAATGGTCAGTGCCTTAAGGGAATTTCACAGTAACTTCATTGCGGTGTTAATGTAAGCCTTGTGACTAATAAAAAAAATTTTAAACTTTGAAAAGTCTCCTAGGGACTCTCCAATCCTCCAAACATTACATTCTCCTGTCAAAATAAAGAGCATTTTGCTGTGTTCACGATGAAGACAGACTCTAATTACTGCCACAGCACAGTCGAGGGAATTGCACCTTAAATGAACATTTAACTAATTTTGCTGTTACCTTGCTAGACTTGCCTAAGCCAGTCGAATAAACATGAGTGGCAAATTTGAGACAGCGTTACCACCTTGTGGTGATAACTTGCACTGCAGCAATCAATTCCTTTTGAGTTTAGAGTTTTGGAAATGTTAATCAATTGTGTGCCTGGCACAAACAAACCCTCATCACCATGCTGAAAAACTCATAATTGATGATTCAACTTACCCAATATGGAATGTGCAATCTTTCTCTTTCCCACTTATCAAAGTCCAGAACCTATCAGTGCAGATTCAAAGCTTAGGGATCTCCAAGTGTCCAAAGGGTATTGTTGAAACTTAACCAACTAAAATTACAACAGATCACTGTTATGCTTATTGTTGGTAGATCAACTAAAACTAAGCTAATCATTAGCCTTATTGTCCTAAAGAGTTATCCAGAGCACAGTTGGAAGAATTGCAGTTCCCCCACTCCCTAACAAGTTCTGGTTCCATTAGTCAGCCAGGCCAGTTATTCCTAGTTCCCAGGAGTATTGTGGATCTACCTGGTTTCAGAATCAAGTAGCAACTCAATCACAGATTCCAAATCAGGTAAGGCACCTTAGAGCCACCTCAACACAAAATCCTACTTACCTCCCCTGACAGGAGGATCTTCCTCTTCAGCAGTCACTCGCTAATGAGTTTGATTGTCCACCTAAGAAACTCCATGTAACTGGACATGGGTTCAGTGGGTCCTTGCGTGGCTGATGAGCCCGATCCTAGAATCACATCTATGACCACACACTTGGCAGATGTTTCCAGGTGGGTTTGATCATTGGACACTAGATTGCTGGTATTCCTTTCTCAGGCTCCTTTTCCAGGCCTCCTCTTGCCATCGGGTGTCATTGAAGAAGTGTCCCTTCAATCAGGAGGTTCCTCCAAGTAGACCTCTACTGAGCAAGGGTCCGCCAGGCAGTCAAGCCTTCAGGGTGTCTTTGAAGCGCTTCCTTTGTCCTCTTGTTCGGGAGCGTTCCGTGAGCTGGGCACAGAAGATTTGCTTTGACAGTCAGGACTGTGACATTCTAAGCACATGGCTAGCAATGGAGTTGGTTTTGGATGGCCGTGGCCTCGATCCTGGTGCTTTCAGCTCCTTCAAGGATCCTGATAATACACCTGTCCTCCCAGCTGATGAGGAGAATCTGTCTCAGAATTAAATGTTTACATAAGGTAAGTAGTATATCCACCACTGTTGCTATAATCCCATGGTATAATCAATGCCAGCCGTAGTTCAGCAATAATACTGTCACCTCTGAGTTAGAAGCTTGCGGACTCAAGACCAAACCCAGAGACGTGAAAACATAGGCTCAGGTTTTTGCTCGCAAGTCATATAGCATGAGGAGGAGATTTTGCAGCACATCGCAAACTCCTCTGGAGAAACTGCCCCATATGAGACAATCTTCCTTCGGATGGTGGGGGCGGACACAAGCTGCAGTCAGGCTGCGACTCCCTGGATATGGATCGGAGGTGGTGACAGGGACAGGCAACTGCCAATGTAGCCTGTTTGAAAGGCCGCCTCAGTTCTGTAGGACTTCATCCCACTTGTTTACTTATGTTTTAGGCCCGGTTGCCCTCACCTTCACACCCCCTCCCCATGCCAACTCATGCCTCCCCTGCCCCACCCACAATGGCCCCTCAGACCCTCCATATCAATTGTTGATAATTTTTTTCTAAAGAATTGTTGTTGCTGCAAGCCTATAAAAGTGTAAAATCAACCAGAATTTAAAATATCAATAGCAGAAGTTATAAGCACTTGATGCCTTTTTATCTCATGCAAATAAACATTAAGCCATTGATAAAAGAGATCACAGAACAAAAGCTTATTACCACATGGTAAAGCTGTCAATCTTCTCCTCACCTGCATCAGCAAGAAAGTTAATCCTTTTATGGGAGTCTGGATTTGCCAGGGAGTGCCGTCTTTATTTAGAATTGTGGCAATCGTATTCAGCAGCAGATTTCTGCAATTCAGTGCAGCTTCCTTTTAAGAGCAGAAGGTTGGTAGAGCCATGTACTCTCTATAACTCTGCATAACACCCTGATGAACATAAAGGCACCCAGCAGTATAGCAGATGCTCAGCCCTACACTAAATCATGTCATTAAGGCGGCAGAATGAAATCTGTGTGTTGCCTATCTCTACTGGAATTGATGCAGACAGCCCACGAATCACAACCCTTGCACCCGAATAACAGCGCAAACAAACTTTAAGCCTCATAGAAGCTTGCAGTCTTTTGATTTCCTTGAATTTAATCAGCTGCTAATCATTTCTCAATAAACTTGCAGTTTATCATGATTCTCATCATGATTCCTTCTAATATGAACACCATCACCGATTGAGGTGGAATGTATCTTCAGTCAATGTCTAGATTATTAAAGCTGCCCCAGAACAATGTCAACATAGTAATCTAATTTTGGGTTGCTACAACAGTTGTAAACTTTACAAGGATGGCTTTGACAACTTAGGAAATCAAATAAACTGCTCAGTTCAATTACTGTCTTGTAATCATTCCCAGGGATCAATTATTCTCCGTATTATTATACCCTCATGTGAATGATACATATTAACTCTGCAATGAAGGCAATACAAAAGCTTTATGCAAACTTCAATCAGTATCACCTTTAACTATTAGCTGTGTTCAATTTTACTGAGACTACAAAACCGTTTAATAAAATATCTTCTTCATAACCCAATCACAGGTCATTTTTCTTTTGCCTCAAGTCTATGTTTGTCCAGTTTTTAATTTTCTAAACAATCAGACAGTGCAAACTTTTCCCCATCTCCCACCCACCTCAATCCCATCCACATCCGAACAGAAACAATATCCCCCAAGAGACACGGCTGCCTGGACTGCTCTTCACCAGACACCCAAAAATAAATTCCAACTGTTTTAACAAAAATGCAAAAAATTCATGAACACACTTAAAGGTTTGGCTTCAATACCTTTGCACCACTCAATCCAGCCACCCCCAATTCCATCTCAACTAAATTCCCCAGTGCTACCATAATTCCCAGGACCCACCACCCGATACAGAATTGCAATATACACGTGAAACTGTTCAGCTCGTTTATATGAAACAAAAAGAGAGACCTCACTAAAAATTGGTCAAGTTGCACCTTCTTAGTTCAAAGGGAGGAATAGGGGTGCCAAATATTATGATCTATCAATTAGCCTCAGATCTTAGATTCATACAAGAGTGGGTAAGAGGGGACCTCACCTCCACTTGGCTTGATATTGAAGCTGTCCAGTCTGAGTATTCTTTACAAGCTCTGTTGTTTCTTATGGATTTCAAGACTACCTGACAAATGTGAGATTCCAATAATGAGCAACGCTCAAGAGTGTAACACTCGAGCATGGAGGACGGTCCGTAAGCGTATGGAAGATTTAATTTGACTTCCGCTCTCTTCTATTCAGGGTAAGGTTTCCCACCAAGACCAATGGACCATGGCTTTGGTAATTGGAAGGTTAGGGGCCTCATTCATATGGGTGATGTGTTTAGTGGCACCTCCTTGTTATCTTTTGAGCAACTGTGTCAACAATATGATATCCCAAGATCCTCTTTTTTCAGATATTTACAATTTAGAGACTTTATTCTTAATCACAAATCTCTGCACCTTGATGCTAATGACTCATCAATAGAAAGAATCCTGATATCTATGGAACCAAAGCAATTAATCAGCAAATTTTATGACACATTACGTTCAAGATACTGTGTGAATAAGTTAGACACTCTGCAATCTTGGGAGTGTATGAATATTGACTCAGAGACCTGAGACAGTGTCTGGGAAAATGCCAATGGAATCTGAGTCTGTAATAGAATGAAGGAGACCAAACTTAAAATATTATATATATTACAGCATATTACACCAAGCTGAAGGCATAGGATAGGTCCTGCTATATCCTCACTGTGCCAAAAATGCAAAATGATGAAAGGTGACTACACAGATTGTGTCTGGTCCTGTGTCAAAATTAAATCCTCCTGGTCGGGCATACTTAGAGCTTAAGAAGATATTTGATACGTCCTCAGAGTTTGATCCTTTGTATTTGATTCTGGGGCTCCCAGACAAAAAGATAATTGATGCCAATGAGAAAAGGCTGGGCAATATCCTAATATTTGCAGCACAGAAGAATATCCTTTGCTCCTGGATTAGCGATAAGTGTCCTTCTGCACAGTATTGGCATTAAATTATTATGGAATGTATCCTAATGGAATTCCTAACCTGTATACTCCGATATGCATGAATGCGGATGCATTCGGGAACGTTTGAAGCCCTTAATTCAAATATACAGTTTCTATAACATCTGACTCCTACAAGGTTTTCTGTAGCCTATGTAGCACTGCCTCTAATATACTATTCACGAGGGTGTGCGCCATTTCACCATGTTTCCCAGGCTTTATCTTCTTCTCCTCCATTCTGTTACTTGTCTTTTTTGTACATGTTGAAGTGCTGGATATACTGAATATAGTGAACACACTGAACCAACTGTGTTGGTTCCCTCCTGTCTTTTTCTATATGGCAAAATGATCAACCAGTGTTTGAGGGTGTGTTGCATTATTTATAAAAATGGAAAAACTCGAATAAAAATATAATTAAAACATATACATGTGAAAGATCTTGCTTCAATACAATCGATAGTCTATCGGTGCACAAGTCAGATAATTCTCAGCTAATAAGATCAGTTCTTGAACGTATTAGTTATCTATTTGCTGATATTTTAGATATATCAACATCCACATTATACTGCACCTACCAAACCAGTCTGGCTGAGTGAGGAGCCTCAATGCTTGCTCTTCACATTCCCCTCAAACCATGAACAAGCAAAGATCTCAATTCCATTTGGATGCACCATGCCTGAGCCTTAGTTGTACCTGTAACTCCTCGATTTACATCATGTTGTGCTATTGCCTATGAATGCAAATAGAGCAGTTTGTTATGGAAACCGAATAATCCTCACAGTGCTGTTTTAACTAATGTTTGAATGAATCAATTTATTGGACCTTAGTCCTGCTGCTAACTTTACTTCAAATTAGAATTGAATGTTTGTGGTTGTCATTCTCTATTTCTCAACACAAACACACATAGACAACACAGCAAGCAAGGAGAAAAGATAGCAGGAGACTTGTTGCTAAGGAACAACAGAGTCTTGGGCAGTTAAAACCAACAGCAACTATATTCTTCAAACAGTCTGTGATCTACCATCTGTATTTAAAATTGTCATTATTCAAACTATCAGATTATTCCAAGATTGCAGTATTATAATTACACAGGATTTCCAATTGAAAACATACTTACATTCGTCTAGTCCTAACTGGTAAGCAAGATTCTGTAGTCCTCGTACCTTCTCCATTAATTTAGCAGTAGTAAGACTTCCCAACTCTGATAACAAAGGTATTCAAAGGCATTTTATTAGGGCACATTATAGAAGTGATGTCAATCATACATCAGGTATGTTCAAAATGATGTGGGTGAAAATATAAATACACAACTTAGCAAATGGCCCAAAGCACAATTTTGCGGTGGGGGGGTTGGCCATAGTGGTGGCAATGTCACTGGATCATTAATCCACAAGCCCAGGCTAATGCTCTAGGACACGAGTTCAAATTCCTCCATCTCAGCTGGTGGAATTTAAATTCAATTAATACATCTGGAATTGAAAATTAGTCTCCATAATGGTGACCATGAAACTATCAACTGGGTTTTCCTTTAACGTGCAGAAAATCTGCCTTCCTTACCTGCTGACCTTCATGTGACACCACAGCCCTCTGAAACGGCCTTGTAAACCACTTGGTTAGGGAGAGGTAACAAATGCTGGCCTTGCCAGAGGCACCCACATACCATGAAAGAATAAATTAACAAATAACTTCTGAAATTTGCATGACACGTTATTAAAATCTTTTTTTAAAACCATACAAAAATACTCAATTATTAATTTCCACCTGTTTTTTATTGTCTTTCAACATAAAACATTGAGGTTTTACAAAGCAGAAACAGACGTCGAAGTTCTGGCAAAATTAAGGCAAAACTGTTTGAACAGAAATGTTATGCAGGCTTTCAAAACAGGATTTGAGCCATTCATCAAACTTGAATATTTAATAAGAATTGAAAAATAATGGCTAGTTCCTCCACTATCACCTCTCTCATTTCTTTCCAGCTTTGTGTGCACGTGTGATGATATGTCCACATTTTATACTTCTGTGTTTATGTATATATTCTGTGTAAGTAAGGGTAAAAGCGTGTGTGTGTGTGTTCAGGGTTAGAGAAAGGAGAGGTTAAGAGATTATTGGGAGGCAGATTACCTATGGAATCTAAGGGATGAAAGCTTAAACCGATTCTCCCAAAAGTACTGAATTGGCAGGAAAACTGTTCTCGATCGCGACAGTTCTGACAGTTCAGCTTCTCACCCGAATCTCCGCACTCTGTGCATAGCAGAGAGCCCAGTCGGGAATCTCATTAAAAACCCAGGGGGCGGGGCCTATTCACGCCAGAGTTTGACAGTTCTGGAGCTCTGCGCATGCACAGTGGCCCCAAACTGTCAAATTCCCGTTTGCTGGCCAGTCCAGGATCCCCACAGTGCTGCCCCTCCAGCACCCCCATGGCCCGCCGTTCGCAGCCACCACAGCAATTCCCGGGCCAGCCCTGACGCCCCCCCCATCCCCCCTGTCCCATCCCAGAGCGCCCTGATGCCCAGGCCTCACACCACCTCCCCCCCCCCCCCCCACAGTGGCGATTTCCTCCAGACCCCCCCTCCCCCAAATCGCTGTCCTCCATTCCAGACCGATCCCAATGCAGAGTGGCAGCCCCACCCACAATAGGCCCCATCCCCTTGACAGTGCCCGATGGGCAGCCAAGGTGCCCCCTGGGCATGGGTTCTTTGCCCCTTGGGCAGTGCCAGGGGCACAGGCTGGCATTGCCAGGGGGCCCCACCTCATGACCCCCTGGGGGGCCCCGATTGTTCCCCCCCTTTCATTCCGGCGGGGTCTCCCGCATGTTCCCTGAACATGGGGAGCTAGTCTGAACCTCGCCGGAATGAAGTACTCCTGGCAGGATGGGAGACTGGTCCCGATAATTAGCAAATATACACATATAAAATAGATTTAAAAACAGATTTAAATGACTTATCTGCCTTCCCGCCGGTTTCCAGCGTGGTCTGGCCGGCGACTGTTCGCTGGCTCTGGGAGATGCGCATGTGTTCCTGGCACATGCGCATATCCCCGTTCAAGGCCGCAGATACGCATCTCCCGGCCAGACCCGCCAGAAAAGTGGCGGATGGGAGAATCGTGGCCGTTATCTTTTTGCATTTGTAATAAGGACTTAAGGCTTCTCGCCGTTTTTTGCAAAGGTCAAGTGTAAGTTCCGAGTTGAGTTTTCATGGAGCGCTGTTGGATGCTGATGTGGATTTCGGAGTGACATGAAGGACAAGAAAGAAGACGGAGAAGTAGACAATCTTTGAGCTCTGCTGCTATTGGTGGATCTTCATGGTGGTTAAAGCCGCTGACTTGAACCCAACGGGTACAGCTCGACTCAATGTTTGAGCTACGGCTGCAGGAAGTGCCCGAACTCCAGGCCAAGGTGTGCTGAACACTGTCAGAGTGATGGTGAAGACGTCAGGAGAGGACTCGCCCCATGGACCGGATCTACTTCGTGAAGTGGGAGTTGTTTGCTGTGGATTTGAAGTTGCAGAAATCTTTTGCCTGAATATCTCCGCCATATCTTTCCCTTTCAAATTTCGATTGCCTTCATTAACTCAGTCATCTAACACTCACTTTAACTAAACTTTGCCTTTCCATTTGCTTTTATAGTATCTGTTACGTTTTTAAAATATTTTCTTTTCTAGCACTCAATCTTTTTCAGCTCCCTCCTACACTTCCTTATGTTCTTTGTGATTATATATAGTGTTCTTTGTCCTAATTTTGCCACATGCCTTCCTTGTAATGTGTTCTATATTCTAAAGTTCTGAAAGGTGTTAGATAAATGGAAGTCATTCCTTTTCATAGCTCCCACTTATAGCACCATACATTAGTACTCCGGGGCCCTGGTCCAATAAACTACCCGAGGTTGAATGGCAGTTCATTAATGCAGAGATTAAGCACAGTCAATACCTTTAAGCATGTCAATATCATCCTTCTCAAGTTCTGCCATCCATTTGGGTGGAGAGCTGGTAATAGGCTACAAAACAAAAATGGAAATTTGCCTTAATTTGTTAAAGTACCTCACAATTGATGCTTTATTAACTGAATTTTGCATTTTGCTTCTAGAAAAAGAGTTTGCGGGAGTGGGTGAATTAACACTGCACTTTCACTTTTGTGATTGATGCTACTCACTGGGATAGTTGGATAAGAACCATCTCACTGGACATATCACTAGAAAAATCATAGAAGGAAAGGGGATGAAAGCTGCGTTAGCCTATTCAATATGAACTAAGGATTGATTAATGGATAGGGAGCAGACAATCAGCCTAAACTAATTTAGCAGGGCACCAGAAGGATCAGTGCTAAAGCCTCAGATACTTACAATCTATATCAATGGCTTAGATGAGGAGGCTGAGTAAAATGTATCTAAGTTTGCAGATGACACAAAGTTAGGCAGGAAAGTAAGCTGTGAGGAGGATGCAAAGAGGCCTCCGAGGAACATAAACTGATTGAGTGGACAAGAGTGTGGAAGATGGAATATAAAGTAGAGAAATGTAAAGTTATCCATTTGGTAGGGAGGATAGAAAATTAGAATTATTGTTTTAAATGGTGAGAGACGAGTAACAATTGGAATTCAGAAGGACCTGTGACCTCGTACACGAATCACAGAATGTTAACATGCACATAAGCAGGCAATCAGGAAGGAAAGAAATTCAGAAAGCAAACAGTGTGTTAGATTTTAGTACAATGGGATCGCGGTAGGAGAGTAAATAAATATGGCTACAATTGGACAGGACATTGGTGAGACCACACCTAGAAACTCTGTACAGTTTTGTCTCCTTTCCTAAGAGGGATATATTTGCCTTAGAGTGGGTGCAATGAAGGTTCCTGAGATCATGAGGAAAAAATGAGTAGTCCCAGTCTTTATTTCATAGAGCTTAGAAGGATGAGAGGTGAGCTCATTGAAATATATACAATTATTGAGAGGCTTGACACAGTAGATGCTGGCAGGATGTTTACACAGAAATCTAGACCACGAGGCCACAGTCTCAGAATAAGGGGTTGACCACTTGGAACTAAGATGGGAAGAAATATCTTTACTTGTGAACCTTTTGGAATTTTCTGCCTGAATGCTCAAGTCACTTAGTATTTTCATGTCAGAGACCAATAGATCCTTTAGACACAAGAATCATTTAGGGGTATAGCTGGAGGGCTTAGCTGAGGTAGAAAATTAGCCATGACCTTACTGAATAGTGCAGCAGGCTTGAAGGATCAGGTGGCCTACTCCTGCTCCTATTTCTTATGTTCTTGTGGTATTATCTAAAACAGAGTTTCAAATAGATATAAAAGAGAAACTATATCATTCATCTCTTTCACTAGTATGGATCATTTTTGAAAAAAAATATTTTTGGCAAAGTTTCATTTCAATTTAATAAGAAAAGGACATCTATAAATATATTTTCCGACTAGAAACTATAGAATCTGAAAAGACTGAGCACTTACTGTTTGAATAGGAGCTAAGGATTGTATAAAAGTCATTTACAATTATGGAGTTGAAATTCTTCCTGTTGATAGCTTTAACAAGCAGAATATCCCATTTTAACAGGAATTCTAATTCTGTACAAAATGATTTGCTATTTACTGGAATAAAGACATCAAATGATGAATTCACCCCATGATAATTTTCTAATTTTTAAAAAATCATCTAAGACATCAAATTGCACAAAGATACTTACACTTTTGAAAGATGCTGCAAATTCCGCTACCCCTGGCACTGAAAGAGACAATGAGATTGGGTGATTTTTTTTTATGTCACTGAGAAGTGTCAGTGTTGAAGAACAAAATAGTGTTTCACTTTGAAGACTCCCAAGGCAGATATAGCACAGGATAAAGGCAGAAAATCACTGTCTCTCTGTCTGTCTCTCTTTGCTCTGGCCTAATGTTGTGCTGTGGAGATGCCGGCGTTGGACTTACATTAACCTTACATTTCTATCAACCTTTATACAGCCCTATTGTAATTTGGAGCAAATTAACAAACATCTTTTAATACAGTGTGCACTGTTCAACCCATGCAATTACCTGTGACTTTTCAGCCCCATAGTGCAGCTGTGGAATGTGACCACTCTGTGCCACCCAATCTATTTCATGTTGTGCCCCAGTATTTGGACACCCTTCAGTGCTGGTGTGAATTTTCCCAATGTCTCATACCAATTCTCGCCTCAGAATTAAGTCACCAAATTCGGTTCAGCTTCATACACTAGGAACTGAGTTTGGATCTCACATATGGATTTCACATTGGACTCTTGCAACCAGCTCAGACAGGAGGTTTCTATCATCAACAGTCTTGGCTCAAATCCCAGTACAAGAATATTAACCTATTCCACCTCTTTATGGAACTATATTTGACGACAATACATTTTATATACTGAGTTAATCTTAGTCACCTTCTTTATTGTTGAAATAGCAATATTCCAGCTCATAGGAACCTTACATTTCTATCAACCTTTATACAGCCCTATTGTAATTTGGAGCAAATTAACAAACATCTTTTAATAGTGTGCACTGTTCAACCCATGCAATTGCCTGTGACTTTTCAGCCCCATAGTGCAGCTGTGGAATGCGACCACTCTGTGCCACCCAATCTATTTCATGTATTATCCTGTGGGATGCAATTTACACACCGCGGGCTCCCCTGTGGCATGCACTGTTCAGATCACTCCATAGATGATGCACTATTTGCATCATATAGTGGTCGTACAAGATCCTTTCTTAATCCACATGGGGTTCCTGTGTGGTGCATTGTAGGTTCCATTCCTTTCAACACTGATTGCTCAGTTTGAGCTACCCATTTTGTTTTTAAATCGATAAGCATCAGTTGTATTCTATGGGTAAATCATCAAAGAAATATCTTACTTTGTTCTGGCCATAAATCTGGTGAAGCTCGATCTAGTTTCTCAAAGCTCAGCAAAGACTGCTCCAAATGTGCACCTGACGGCATAGAAGCAGAATATAAATAAGAGGCCAGGAGTCTTCAGGTCACATATTTTACAAGACATACACTGGTGGCCCAGTGGTTTTCATTTATTAACAGCAAGGCTGTAGTGGAACCACATATTCTCCACCATTATTTTGGCCCCAGGAGAGAAAAATTAGACAAGGAGTTAACACATTCAAATTGTCACATCCAGCAGTCGAATGTGTAGAGTCCTTTCAGAATCCCCCACACAATTATCAAAGCTCCAATACTGGATCCATGTAGAGAAAACATAACTATTATCATACTTTAGCTCTGGCTGTCCACTGTAAACTAGTGTTTCTCTTGTAACAGAGGGGATGCAACACCATCTCTGGAGCAAGACAGAATAACAGAAATAATTTTCACTTGACATTCTGTCCACCCCAACAGCTTTCTGGGGAAAAGATTTCTACTATTCTTTCTGTGAATAAATACTTCTAGATGAGTCTTCAAGTGAAATAGGGTTACAGGGCAGCTTTTAAATGAGCCAGTTATGCAAATATGATTCAGCATCCATTTAAAAGGCCTTTCATTCTGCCCTGTTATTGATGTTCAAAGCCCACATTTAGCATCTTTGTTGGGGAGATTGACAAATTTGCATAGACAGTTTCCATTATACGTGTGAACATAATCGCTCATGGCAGTGCACTTGGGGAACCAGGACCATGCACAATCTTGAAATAAAGGACAGAAGCTTGCTGCAGTGCAGCAATTAACAGATGTACCAGGATGGTACCAGAGACGAGGGACTCTGCTCGTGCAACAGATCGCACTCCAAACAGCAAATAAGACACCCGAGTTTAGTTAATTATGTTAGTCGATATGTTTTGAAAAACAAAGTTTTGGTTGACATTGTGAAAGCGTGCATCATTTCTAAATCAGTGAGAAATGGGATTAGAAATGATGAATTCCGGAGATGAGATGTTAAGAACATAGAAAAAATACAGCACAAACAGGCCCTTCGGCCCACAAGTTGCACTGTTCATGTCCCTACCTACCTAGGCTTATATATAGACTTGCCTATAACCCTCAATCCTATTAAGTCCCATGTACTCATACAGAAATCTCTTAAAAGACCCTATCGAGTTTGCCTCCACCACCACTGATGGCAGCCGATTCCACTCACCCACCACCCTCTGAGTGAAAAAATTACCCCTGACATCTCCTCTGTACCTACTCCCCAGCACCTTAAACCTGTGTCCTCTCGTAGCAGCCATTTCAGCCCTGGGAAAATGCCTCCGAGAATCCACCCGATCTATACCTCTCACCATCTTGTACACCTCTATCAGGTCACCTCTCATCCTTTGTCTCTCCAAGGAGAAACGACCGAGCTCCCTCAACCTATCCTCATAAGGACGTTTGTCGTATGAAGAGAGATTTAACAGTTTAGGCCTATACTCTCTGGAATTTAGAAGAATGAGGGGAGATCAAATTGAAGTATTCAAGATGATAAAACATATGGATAAAGTGGAGCGGATACTTCCTCTTGTGGGGCATTCTAGGATGAGAGGTCATAGTCTTAGGATAAGGGGTAGCAAATTTAAAACAGAGTTGAGGAGAAGCTACTTCTCCCAAAGGGTTACAAAGAACAGTACAGCACAGGAAACAGGCCCTTCGGCCCTCCAAGCCTGTGCCGCTCCTTGGTCCAACTAGACCAATCGTTTGTATCCCTCCATTCCCAGGCTGCTCATGTGACTATCCAGGTAAGTCTTAAACGATGTCAGCGTGCCTGCCTCCACCACCCTACTTGGCAGCGCATTCCAGGCTCCCACCACCCTCTGTGTAAAAAACGTCCCTCTGATGTCTGAGTTATACTTCGCCCCTCTCAGCTTGAGCCCGTAACCCCTCGTGATCGTCACCTCCGACCTGGGAAAAAGCTTCCCACTGTTCACCCTATCTATACCCTTCATAATCTTGTATACCTCTATTAGATCTCCCCTCATTCTCCGTCTTTCCAAGGAGAATAACCCCAGTCTACCCAATCTCTCCTCATAGCTAAGACCCTCCATACCAGGCAACATCCTGGTAAACCTTCTCTGCACTCTCTCCAATGCCTCCACGTCCTTCTGGTAGTGCGGCGACCAGAACTGGACGCAGTACTCCAAATGTGGCCTAACCAGCGTTCTATACAGCTGCATCATCAGACTCCAGCTTTTATACTCTATACCCCGTCCTATAAAGGCAAGCATACCATATGCCTTCTTCACCACCTTCTCCACCTGTGTTGCCACCTTCAAGGATTTGTGGACTTGCACACCTAGGTCCCTCTGTGTTTCTATACTCCTGATGACTCTGCCATTTATTGTATAACTCCTCCCTACATTATTTCTTCCAAAATGCATCACTTCGCATTTATCCAGATTAAACTCCATCTGCCACCTCTCCGCCCAATTTTCCAGCCTATCTATATCCTGCTGTATTGCCCGACAATGCTCTTCGCTATCCGCAATTCCAGCCATCTTCGTGTCATCCGCAAACTTGCTGATTACACCAGTTACACCTTCTTCCAAATCATTTATATATATCACAAATAGCAGAGGTCCCAGTACAGAGCCCTGCGGAACACCACTGGTCACAGACCTCCAGCCGGAAAAAGACCCTTCGACCACTACCCTCTGTCTCCTATGGCCAAGCCAGTTCTCCACCCATCTAGCCACTTCTCCTTGTATCCCATGAGCCTTAACCTTCTTAACCAACCTGCCATGTGGGACTTTGTCAAATGCCTCACTGAAATCCATATAGACGACATCCACGGCCCTTCCTTCATCAACCGTTTTTGTCACTTCCTCAAAAAAAGGGTTGTCAATCTGTGAAATTTGCTACCCCAAAGTGCGGTGGATGCTGGGACAGAGAGTAAATTTAAGGAGGGGTTAGACAGATTTTTAATTGGTAATGGGTTGAAGGGTTATGGGGAGAAGGCAGGAAAATGGGGATGAGGAGCACATCAGCCATGATCAAATGGTGGAGCAGACTGGATGGGCTGAATGGCCTAATTCTGCTCCTATATCTTAGGAACTTATGACTCCAGTTAAAATCATAAAACGATTGCACATGGAGAGTGTAGAAACTGGGGAAAACGTTTCTTTACAAAACAACTTATCTGAAATTCACTGGGTAAAACGGTGCTGGAAGCAGATTTAATGACAGCTTATTGAATGGAATTGAATGTATACTTATAAATGTAAAAGAAAACTAAGACCATTGGGATCAGGAGAGTAGGACTGGGTAACTCTTTCAAAGAGCTAACATGGTCGGTGCAGGCTTGGAGGGCCGAAGGGCCTGTTCCTGTGCTGTAATTTTCTTTGTTCTTTATAGGCATGACAAACCAAACGAGCAGTATGACACGACGATCAAGAAATGCCTCTTCAAACAGAGTTGTCAAGCAGAACAAAATAACGCCGGTTTGGAATGGTTTTAAAAACAATAATATGATGCTACAATGCAGAGCGTGGGTTAAAAAGTGGCATTAGGATCCCTCTGAATGAATTAAGATGAGCCGAATACGATATTAATGGTTCACGTTTCGAGTCCCATATCAGATCATAACTCTTCTTGGGAAGAAGAATCGTATTAAACTTGAGAGTTCCGAAGTCAGATGGGACTCGAAATGTTGACTCCGTTGCTCTCTCCACAGATGCTGCCAGCTTTTCCAGCACTTGCCGCTTTTATTATCGTGAAGTTGATGGTGATAGTATGAGGAGCAGACAAAAAAATGGGACAGATCTGTCAAATCCCAACAACAATGAAACTTCACTTTCGAAATATAATCCCTAATTCGAAATAAATTAACCCAGGGACGGAGGAAAATAATGCCCAGGTTAATTCAACCCTCCCCTCTGCTTCACTCCTGAACATCTTATCAGTCTGACTGAGAGGGGGGGCGGTTGCTGTGGTAACCTGCCAACATCTTAAGAGAGAGAGAGAATTATGACGCGATTTGTTTTCTAAAAACAAAGATAAAGCACACGTCCATTGTTTTCACTAGAGTCTGGATTGTGAGAGGATGGAGTAGAGCCGGGTGCCAGGGAGCGATGTCCGCTCAGCAGAGGCTCCTCTCTCTCTCAGAAACAAATTGGAATTTACCCGCACTCGGCGACGCCATCTTCCCAGCACCGTCACATGACCCAGCGGCAACCAAACACCAGCGACATGATTAATGCTTTTTTCCCCAGGGAGACCGGCCTTCCCGATTTTAGAGGCGATGTTGACAGGAAAGCCTAACAATAATTTAAAAAATACACGCTGACGCCAAAACGTCGTCTTTTTGTCAAGTCGGCCGACGGTTAGGCGCTCGGGTCTCGCGCGAGATCGCTCGCGCAAGGGGGGGGGGAAGAGAGGATTTGATGGACGTGGCAGTCGACCAATTGGAATCCGCACGTGGTGCAGGAACGACGAAATCGGCTTCGGATAGTGGAAAGGGGGGCGGGTGGGAGATTTGATGGACGCATCGACCGACCAATCGGGAGGGCGGAAGGTGTTCCCGAGTGACGCAGGAGGCATCCATTCAGCTTCGAGGTCGGGAGGAAAGGGGCGGGACTGTGGAGGGGAATTGATGGACGTGGCGGCAGACCAATCGAACGTGTGGTTGGCTGGACACGTAACGCAGGAAGTCCAATCAGCTGGGAGATGGGGGGAAAGGGGCGGGCCCCGAATGGGGTGGGCGGGGCTGAGTGGGAGCCAGCGGCGTCCAAGTGGAGCTGGCGGGTCACCTGGCAGGAGCTGGTGTGTTAGTCGGCAGGCGGGTTATCGGCTTTGCAATGGCAGCCATCCTCAGGACGACTTTAAGGCACAAGGTAAACCGGGTAGGAGCGATGAAATAGGAGGGAGGAAAATATAAAATAAAGATCTTGTGTGTGTGGTTTTTTTAAAAACTCCTCAGTACAGAATGTTCCAGGGCCTCACACTGGTCGAGCTGGTCTCTCTCGCAGTCAGTTCGCACAACAGTTTATATATAGAAACCTATGTGTATTTTTTTTAAATTCACGGCGCATCTTATTAAATTGTTTGCAGATTTTCAATTTGGCTAATGGGAAGTGTTATTTGATCAGCAATAATTTTTCCCCCATCATTTTTCACCCTTCCCCCCCTCAGCCAAACTTGTTTCTATTTATATAATCAGAGGTCGTTTTATTTCACTCCAAGTTGTCTTTTTCTGCAGTTTTGAGTCCATTTGTTTGTTGCTCCTCTTTATTTCCTCCCCTCCTTTGCCCTCCACAAGGGATCAGGTCGCCATTTGTTTGTGGGCAGAGTTTCTAAACGTATCACAGATACATGGAAACTGCAGGTCCCTGTTCCCAGTGATTATACTTTGTTGTTTTTGCCCCCATGTCCTTATCAGAATATTAATTGCAGTTGATTTGCACTTGCCAGCTGCTTAGGCGAAATAAGGCCTCAGTGGCTGTACAGTATTGTGATTGTGGCATGTTGCATGCTGAGGCTGGGGATTTACCCCAAAACTTGAGATTGTAAGATGTCAGAGCTAATTTTCTTTATTCGAAGCTTCCTAGTTTTAATGAGCATGCCCAACAGTGCGGTTTAATGCCTCTCTTTTAAACTTTGTTCTTCCTGCAGTTTATACTTGGATTGTCTGAAAGAAAAGTAGAAAATTGTTGCTGTCTTTTGCACAGTCTGCAAGCCTGTAGGTCAGATTTAGTGGGCGGCTTCCAGATCTCCCTAGTTATTGGTTCAGTCGTGTTGGGGAGGGTTGTCCTTGGTTCTCTGTTATACAGCATTTTTTTCCTTGCTAATCTCGTCCTCTGGGAATTTGTGGCATAGATTCAGGATTCACACACCCGCATCCAAATTTGATTTATTATTGTCACGTGTTAGTATACAGTGAAAAGTATTGTTTCTTGCGTGCTATGCAGACGAAGCATACTGTTCATAGAGAAGGAAAAGAGAGAGTGCAGAATGTAGTGTTATAGTCACAGCTAGGGTGGAGAGAAAGATTAACTTAGCGTGAGGTAGGTCCATTCAAAAGTCTAATGGCAGCAGGGAAGAAGCTGTTCTTGAGTTGGTTGGCATGTGACCTCAGACTTCTGTATCGTTTTCCCAGCGGAAGAAGGTGGAAGAGAGAATGTCCGGGTTGCATGGGGGGGGGTCCTTAATAATGCTGGCTGCTTTTCCGAGGTAGCGGGAAGTATAGACAGAGTAAATGGATGGGAAGCTGGTTGCTGGAAACTCTCAGCAGATCTGACAGTATCTGTGGAGAGAATAGAATCAATGTTTCAAGTCTGGGTGACCTTTTGTCAGAGCCCAGCATTGTGACTAACCCTGAAATATGCTAGCCAGCCATTCAGTTCAAAGGCAATTGGTAATGGGCAAAACATCCTGGTCTTGCTAGTGATGCCCACATTCCATTAAAGAATAACAAAAAAGCTTTACTGAGGTTCTGCAGGAGCTTTCCCACCAGAGAAGTTTACTTTTTAATGCTAAATTACTGCATTTGTAAGCAACTTTTAAAATAGATTCAAATATAAAAAAGATATTCTTTCTACTTGGCTCTGCTTGCCATCTCTCTGGCTTGTGCCTTCCTAACCCATCCACAGACCGCCTCCTCCCACTTGCTGACTGTTCCGCTCAACAACTCCTCCCCAAAACCATTACTGTGAACAAGGGCTCAGCTCGAGGTAGGAAGCAACCTACGGAGTGAGAGCTTTGTGTATCTTCAATTTTCCACAAAATCAATTTTAATTTCCCAGGTGCCGCTCCTGGACACCTAAAAACCTCGACCATTTCTGCTTCGTCCCCATCGATGTAGACAGAGGCATGTTCTCCACTACGTTTTCTGAAGTCAACGACTGTCTCCTTCATATTGTTGACATTGAGGGAGAGATTATTGTTGTCACACCAAATGTTGCAAGTGAAAGACGCTTTAAGTTTTTTTTAGGTTGTAAGATTCTGTCAGTTTGCTTTTAAATGGTCATCTTACCATAGTGATCAGCCTCAACAGATCTTATTTTTCCACACATCGGTCTTGTGGTTTCCTCTTCAATTGCTGTAGGAGCCTCCCATTTTGAATTTAAAGTTGCCGAACTTCATAGTTCTCTTTCTTTCTCTTGGTCATATCTCCTCTAAACTTCCTTCAAGTCACCACTTTCAGCAAGCTCTCATGCCTTAGAACATAGTCAACTTGGTGCCACTTATTGATGATATTCACTAAAGACCTTTCTTCCACCACCATCCTGAGGACTTCTTTGTTCCTCCTCTTCTCTCAGCTAACCCGCCACATCCTTCTCCAGAACAAATTTCACAACTTTTTTGTCTTTTGATGTCTGCCATTTTGAAGGTCCGTGCTTCAGCTCTGTGCACCTCAAGAAACTCCAAATCTACCTTAACACTTCACAAGAGCTCTATTCATTCCTGTTCTGAGTAATATTTTGTTCAGCAATTGCTTTTTTTTGCCATTGGTATGATAGCTCTGATTTCTTCATAACAGTAACCATCTTCTGGCATTATGCTTCCCAGGTACTTGGATGTGATAAAAGCAAAATACTGCAGATGCTGGAATCTGAAACAGAAAATGCTGGAAAATCTCAGCAGGTCTGACAGCATCTGTGGAGAGAATAGTCAACATTTCGAGTCTGGATGACCCTTTGTCAGAGCCCGTCATTGTAACTAACTCTGAAATATGCTAGCCAGCCATTCAGTTCAAAGACAATTAGTAATGGGCAAAACATCCTGGTCTTGCTAGTGATGCCCACATTCCATTAAAGAATAACAAAAAAGCTTTACTGAGGTTCTGCAGGAGCTTTCCCACCAGAGAAGTTTACTTTTTAATTGCTAAATTATGTATTTGTTAACTTTTAAAATAGATTCAAATATAAAAAAGATATTCTCTTTCTACTTGGCTCTGCTTGCCATCTCTCTGGCTTGTGCCAATGTGCTTCCTAACCCATCCACAGACCGCCTCCTCCCACTTGTTAACTGTTCCACTCAACTACGACTCCCCTAAATCATTACTGTGAACAAGGGCTCAGCTCGAGGTAGGAAGCAGCCTGCAGAGAGAGAGCTTCGTATATCTTCAATTTTCCACAAAATCAACTTTAATTTCCCAGGTGCCTCTCCTGCAAAGGTCGCCTTGCTTTTATTCTTTAACCTTCTAATCTTTATCTGTATCCTTAAGTTGATTCTATTTTCGTTCTTCCTGTGACGCACCTGTTTTGCCATTGCTACTGTTAGGGGAGGTGGCAGCGTTGTAGTATTGTTACTGGATGAGTAATCCAGAGACCCAGGGTAACGCTCTGGGGACTCAGGTTTCAATCCCATCACAGCAGATACCTGTAATTTTAAAAACCTGGAATTAAAAGTCTAATGTTGATCATGAAACCGTTGTCGATTGTTGTAAAACTCCATCCGGTTCACTCGTGTCTTTTAGGGAAGGAAATCTCGTGCTTGCCGGGTCTGGCCTATACGTGACTCTGGACCCACAGCAATTTGGTTTGACCCTTAACTGCCCTCTGAAATGGCTTAAGCTACTCAGTTCAAGGGCAATTCGGGAAGGACAACAAATATTGGTCCAGCCACTGTTGCCTGCTCCAAATGAATAAGAAAAAAGAGGCTCTGCCCCTTTTTGAAGATGTGAATTTTCAATTTCATGCGAGTGGAACCTTTGTGACTTGAACTGAGACGGAGCAAACTGTAAAAATGCATGAGGCCATATT
The DNA here is from genome assembly GCF_964213995.1 of Mustelus asterias. Lineage (NCBI taxonomy): Eukaryota > Metazoa > Chordata > Chondrichthyes > Carcharhiniformes > Triakidae > Mustelus > Mustelus asterias. The sequence continues at coordinate 79,470,156 of NC_135818.1, forward strand.
CTAAAGTGGAGGTGAGAAACCAACAGATTGCACCTGGGAGTGTGAAGAGAGAGACATTTCCTACAAACCAGACACCAATTAACACTCATGGAAGAAACATTACAAGTGCAAAGTACTAGATCTTGAAACAATGGCTGGCACAGACAGGCATACCCCAGACCTCTGGGCATTTTAAAATATGATGTGGAGATGCTGGCGTTGGACTGGGGTAAGCACAGTAAAAAGTCCCACAACACCAGGTTAAAGTCCAACAGGTTTATTTGACAGCACTAGCTTTCAAAGCCTCAAGCTTCCTCTTCAGGTGAGTGAGGACTTGTGTTCACAAACAGGGCATATAAAGACACAAACTCAATTTATAAGATAATACCATTTTAAAATAGTAAGTCTCACAACAGCAGGTCTTGTGAGACTTCTTACTGTGCTTACCCCAGTCCAACGCCGGCATCTCTACATCATTTTAAAATAACCAGTCACTGGAAAGAGATTGCAAGTGACACATACGGTTTCAAGAAAGTCTTTGGCAGATGAATCAAGCTCTATAATTTCTCCCTTTCTCACTCTCTCTTTGAGTGAATGTGTTGCCCAGTTTGGGAAGCCAATTCCACCAGGCACCTACCAGCAAACCGAGATCTTGTAATAATTGCAAAATCTGACCGTTCAAGAAACCAGCTAACTTAAATCTGCTGCAGAGTTTAAAATCTATGCCTTCCGGACAATCAAATAACACTTAACAAAATAAACTTAAAAGACTGAGGAGATTGAATAGAGGGGAGCCAGTCCATCCTTCCTCGCCTGGTCATAACACTACATTGTAGTTATCTACTGCTCCAGCTTAGCATTCAAATATTTTCCCATGTGTGAATTATGCATGCATATGTTCTTTCTAGGCACTAACCCCGTTATCCTCCTCACCCATCCCATTTGCCAGCCACTTGTTTGCATCTCAAATTTTCAGAAACGTGTGATGAACAATTTTGCATGCTGCCTTTTATGGTTTCATGGTTGTCCTTGAATAAGTGTCTTTTAAAAGCTTCTATAATTTGTCCCCATATAGCTAATCCCCTCTAATGTTGTTGCCAACTAATCTTTTCTTATCCCAACCAAAGTTCCCAACAACTTCAGTTTCTTTATATTTGTTTCAGGTTTGCTGACTGACTCTGGCTTGTTTTCTCCAGGTCATTCACACTACCTCAAAGGTGTCTGCAGTCCAATTCTGATCCTTTACACATCTGGGATTTTAGTTGCACTAAGATAGTCACAAGCATTTTCCCAGGGTGGAAGAGTCAATTACTAGGGGGCATAGGTTTAAGGTGTGAGGGGCAATGTTTAAAGGAGATGTACGAGGCAAGATTTTTACAGAGGGTGGTGGGTGCCTGGAACTCGCTGCCGGGGGAGGGAGTGGAAGCAGATACGATAGTGAGTTTTAAGGAGTGTCTGGACAGATACATGAATAGGATGGGAATGGAGGGATATGGTCCCCAGAAGGGTAGGGGGTTTCAGTTCAGTCGGGCAGCATGGTCAGTGCAGGCTTGGAGGGCTGAAGGGCCTGTTCCTGTGCTGTAATGTTTTTTGTTCTTTGTTCTAAGATTGGTGGCCGTGTCTCCACCTGCCTGGGCCTTCAGCTCTGGCATTTCTCCCATAACTTCTCAATGTTTGTCTCCTTCTATACTGCTACGTTGACCGAGCTTTAGTTAAGCTGTTTGGCTTGGTGTCAAGTTAGTCTGATAACAGACTTCTGAAGCGTCTTGGGACATTTTATTACGTTAAGTAAACTATATAAATGCACATTGTTGAATTTCTCCCCTCAACATGGCACTTTTCTTTCCTGACAACCTTCTACCTATCTGTAGCAGTCTCCTCCACCTATCTTTACTGATGTGCTCTCCAATAATAGCTCAACCATTTCACTACTCTGTGACAGTGTGTACACTATATATTTCTCTCTCTCTCCTCCCCCCCCCCCCCCCCCCCCCAAAAATAATCACTTTTAATTGCTTTGGAGAATCAAGGCCTTATACTTTGTACTGCAATTAGATAATTGTGGCATAATTTTAATAATTATTGCTTTTAGGTGTACAAGTCTTCAGCTTTATTTGCTTTTGAGTGTATTTTAATTTCACTTTTCAGGTGCGTGCTTTTTAGTTAAGTTATTTGAGTTCCCCTGGGTTCAGGAAAATGGAGCTTTCGCAGGGTGAAGGCTTAGTTTTTTTTCCCCCCTCAAAACATTTCACATCAAAACTAATTCACTAATTTTGTGGAGTACTCGTGAGCTGGAAAAGAAGCACCTGAGAAATTTCTGTAGTCAAGATAGCAGCTCCAGTGTGTTTATGGTTACATATACTTTGTCATCTGTACTTTGCTTGTTCCTGACTACAGTTTAAGATTATGATGTTTCTGTTGAGAAGCAGCCACCTCAAGTGGCCAAAATTCTGGTGGTTGTATGAGGTTGACTGACTGACTGTTTTGTTGCCTCAGTGCACCATGTTGTGGGGTTTGTGATACTGAGCTCTACATCCTGGGGAATCTTTAGTGTAGGCCTAAAGCATGTGTGAAGTGACTTGATCCCCCACCACCATCACCAGGAAGGGGGATGTAGTGATGAAATCGAGCCGCTATTGGTGGGATTGTGTAGGTTCAATAACATCTTGCCTGCCTGTTGCTGTAGCTGTAAAATTGCATGTTAAATAGACAAGAAAAGGGACTTTGTTCATCCACAGGATTAAAGCTGCACATTTTGGTGACATTCATGCTTCAATAAGCAGTTAACTTGAATGAGCTTTCAAGATCACTGCTTTCTGCAGGAAAGGTTCTTGTGACACAAATAATGCATTTTTGATTAAAAGTAAAAGCTTTACTGTACAATGCCTCTGTCAATCTTCACTTAACAATTGAGTATAAAGTCTGGTTTGGGTAAGCAAACTGTGTTCCTGCTGGGAAAGAGTGTACATTCCAGCAACGCTTTTGATAGTTTGGATTTCTCATTCAGACACTCATCTGCCAAAAATGAGCAATGAATACCCACACATTCATGCTTGAATCTCTCCAATCCAGATTCTTCCCTGCTGCAGCACTGAACAACTAACTAAAGTAAGAAATAGCATAATACATCATGGTCTGTCATGGGGGACATCATCTGTTTCTTGAGCTGTTAACATTGTCTGGCTCATGGAATTGCCCTCACGTAGCCAGCATGTCCCCAGCAATGGCGCCTCTTTCTCTCTCTCTCCCCCCCCCCCCCCCCCCCCAACTAGCTTTCCTTTTCCCTTTTGGCAGCATCCACAGAATGGGGGTCAGCTTTTACACTTGTTCACGATCCCTATCTTTCACCATCTCTCAAACCCTCCATTGCTTGTATTACAAGACTGCTTCTATGGTTGTATGATTCTATGGTTAGTCTCCACTGAGCCTTGGGTTGAACATTGAAAAAGTCAAAAGTGTTATATCTCAACAGAAATGCCAACTCCATACTCTGGACATTAGTTCAGCCTTTCTTCTTGACCTCTGCCCTGGTGAAGCAGATGCTCAGATCTTCAGCTTCTTGTTAAACCTCAAGCTGGGCGTCCGTATCCTTTCCATTACACCTCCTAGGTGTTAGCAAGGAAGACTTTGTCGTTTCTGGTATCTAGATCGATGCCAGATAATCCATCCAGTTTCATTCCTTTCAGACTTTTTACTGGTTTGATATAACTGACCTGAGCCATTTCAGAGGGCATTTAAGAGTCAACCACGTTACTGTGGATCTGGAGTCACGTGCATGCTTAAAAGCCGTTAGTGGACTATCAACAATGGTTCCTTTAATTCTAGATTTTTATGGAATTAAATTTCACCATCTGCCATGGTGGGATTTGAACCCAGGTCCCTAGAGCATGAACTGAGGTCTCTGGATTATTAGTCTAGTGACAATACCACAACCGCGCAGCCTCCCATTCTGGAATTCTTTTCTCCCATCCTTTGCACATCTTCACCTCCTTTTCCTTTTTAATGCACTTCTGTGAATCCACCTCATTGACCTCCCACCTCCTTTGACTAAGCATCCACTTTTCTTCTTCTTAGCTTCTGAAGCACACTAGGGAGGTTTATTTCTACATCAGAAGTGTATGAATAGAAGTTGCTGAATTGGTACCTTATATTAAATTTTCAAACCTCAGTTTTGCATCCACATTATAAGTTAGATTTTGAAAATTGCACTTCTTTCATATGTTCTGTTAAAATGAATTGAAATGGGGTGAGAGTTAAGGATGGAAATGATCTCTTGATGGGGAAGTTCAATCCCTCATCATAGAACTCACTTTTCCCAGAGGTGATGATACTCCAAGTTGTCACAGCAGAGTTTATATCTCACTTTCATAACTCTTAAATGAGGTATTCATCAATTTCTGATAGCTCAACTGGCTTATGGTGACTGAATGAATCAAATTCTTTAATTCTATGGATTTGTGGATTTTTATTGTTTCTGGAATCTGACGCTGATTTTTTTTTCCTCTGTGAAATACAAGCCACTGGTCTTGCTTAACAATATTTATTAGATTCTGTTTTGAAGTTCAGCTGAAAGAATTTGTCTCTAGATTTCTTTTACCGTTTTATTCTAAACGGGGCATGTGCCCTTCTCAAACTTTACCACCAGTTTATATAACTGAAACATCTGATCTCTGTGCTACAGGTATGTAAGTGAATTTTGGATTCTGGTGATTTGGTTCAGGAGCCTAACTGAACCAAATAGTAGCTCTTTTGAATGTGTATGGTAATAAGTTAATTTCCCTTCCAAATATCACTTACTGGATTGTACTATTTTTTTGAAGTTGCGACTTAGATTCTTCAATTTCCATTATTCTATCTAAAAAACAAATGGGCTGAAATAATACAGACATGGAAAATTAAAGTCAGCTCCACTTTCAATAACTATAGCTGAAATTGCCAAAGATTTCTCTCTGCCATGGAAATTCCAAAGAACAAAACCCTGCTTTCTCGAAAAACAGACACCTTTCTGGATTAGCTGAAGGCTGCTGACTCTCCACTCAATGCCAGCATAGAGTACGTGACCACTCCTAACACAGCTCCCTTCATCCTTTGAAATCACCTTTCTCAAAATATGAAACCCTTTTATGTTCTCCTTATGGCCACCACTTTTGGGTACTTTATATGGTTTTGATCTTTCTCGTGTTTTAAACCTTTTTTGCTTCCCTTTGAAATTTAATGACAGAACACAATGCACTTTCTTTACCTCCTAATGCAAATTTCTGCCAATGCCTTATTTACTTGTAGAACTTTGAAGGCTTTCACACCTAATCCCTTTGTCCTCAACTTTGTAGACACTCGGGCCCCAGCTTAATTAAATTAGTCACACACGCAGGTGTGCGCACACACGGCCCCCACGAACCTGCTTCACAGAATACCACAGTAGATCCCAAAAACATTTTTAAAAATAATACCCTCTTCACAAAGTGGTTAAGTTTTTAGCACATAGAGCTAAATCTAATCTAATCTAATGTAAGCTGGAGAAAAGATTGAAACAACCTCCAAAAAGAAAGAAGCTGGGCTGGAAGGGAATGTGAACTGTTGTTTGGAGGTGGGGAGGGGAAAGAGATGAAATGCAGGGATTTTGATGCAGCTGAAACAGTGAAGAGGAGTTTATTGCATTGTTGAGATACATAATGTTCTTTTCTATCTTTCGTTTCAGATCATTTCACCATTGGGCCGTTTGTGCTATTCGTCATCTGCGGTAAGTTTGAGCCAGCGCCAACTGCCCTATAAAATTAGGAAGAGAATAGTAATATGATAGAATTCAAAAAGATATTGACCATTCAGATTTCCTTTGTATTATCCTCCTTTCTCAATTGTCTGTTGGGGTGCCTGCAGTTTCAAGTACAGGTAACAGTTTACCAATGGAGGAACTAATTCCGGTGAAATCTTTCCCTCCATTTTATTGACATCTTCATCCTTCCTCCAGTCCTGGTTTCCAGCATTTCCCCAGCTGCACCTACGTTGCAATACCTTCACTGCTTCATAACTGGCATAGAAAATTTGGATCAAATTTGGAATCTCTTGCAAAAAGCTTTTAGAACAAAGAGCAGATAATGAAAGTCAGGACACACAGAAGAGTTGGCACGAAAGTACAACGAAAGAAATGATGAGAGATATCACAAAACAAACCCAGCTGGCAATAAAAACACTTTTCCAAAATATATTAGAAGCAAGAATATTAGGATGGGGCAGTTAAGAGCCACATTTGGGGTGGAGAGGGGGAACTTTAAATATTTTGGCTCAATTTTCACAATTGGATATTGGAGTACCCTGTGCTAATGGCTTTAGCCCATTACTCTGTTTCAAATCATAGAATTGTACCAGATGAGGCCATTTGGCCCTCTGATTTGTGCCAGTTGATTCAAAGGGCAATTTAGTTAGTCCCATCCCTAACTCTTTCACCATAACTTTGCAATTTTTTCATGCTCATATAAATTGAAAAATTAACTTGTGCTTGGTGGAGTTTGGAGTTTTCCCTCTCTTGCCCTTTAGATCCTCTCGTTGTTTAATGGCTGGTGCAGACTCAGTGGGCTGAAGGGCCTCTTTCTGTGCTGTAGAATTCTGACTCAATGACTCTTGAACACCTCACACCCCTACATGTTCAGTACATACGGCATATTTCTTCCCAAGCAGGTGCTTATCAATCTGCCTGTGCAGAGTAATTACACAATCATGTTCAAAACTGTCTTTGCACTCCAGTTCAAATACTCTTTGACAACCTTCTATCTCATGAGACAGTGGTTTGCTCCATGGTGGTCAACTATGTTAAACATCACCTGTTCCAGCTTCGGAGGCTCATTCTCACATGGCTGTGTCTGTTGCATTTGCTGAAGAGGAAGATCGTGAGTGGGCAGGTGCTGGCCTAACGCTGGGCTTTCATGAGCTGAGTAATCAGTTAGCAAATTTATTAGGTGATAATTGTACACCAGCTTAAGCAGGGACCCCTCACCTTCACAAATCATAGAATCTACCAAGCTTACTGACTTAGGGTGAAAAACTAAACCATTTTCCGTTTTGCTATAAACTGGATCTTTCAAGATCATTTTCAAGCAACTTGCACCTTCCAGGGATCCTAAGAAAGACGTTAAAGAGGAAAAGTTCTTGATTTGTGTAGATTCCATGAAATGAAATTCATGTTGAAATTGCTAGCATTAGGATTCAGCTGCCTGCAATGTCAAAATGCCAAGTTAAAATATTTCAAATAGTGTTTGTTATTTTCCCAGGCCACCAATTTTAATTGAGTCAGCTCAAGTGTATCTGTATTTTGATGTTCATTTGCAGACTGTCCCATTTTATTTTGCAGCCAACAACAAAATTATTTATTGATGGAAAGTTTATTGAATCAAACACCTCAGAATGGATTGACATTCACAACCCTGTAAGTGTGTGTTTTTACATTGATTTTTACATGAACATTCTAGAAGACTGAATCATACAGCATGTAGCTGAATAACCCACTGGTTATTGGGCTGGAAACATGGTGCTGAGGCATTACTGTGATGAGGAATAAAAATCCTCGAGTTGTGTATATGATGTGAAATCTTCCTCTTTCAAATTAGTTTTTAAAAAATAAAGTTAGTGATTTTGAAATATCCATGGAACATGAGGCGAAAGTGGTAAATTATGAAGGAACGGTATGCTAATTAGCCGAGATGAGAAGCCTGTTGGAGGACCAGCATAAGGCACTGGAAAGGAACTCCCTCGCTGAGATAAACAAAGGAGTTTCTGCCTGGTGTTTCTGTTATCGCAGATGTGCAAATCCAGGGAGTTTCTCCTTGTGCTCCACCGCAGAGTGCCTTGGCGCTATCATTTAATCATTTTGTGGTTCCATTGAATGCCGTTGTATCCTACGTATTGACAATTCGAACATTTAAACAGTAATAGCTAGAATTTTATGATCCCTACAAGTTCTCGCACACTTTTTTCATTTTCTGAAGTACAGACTGTTTTTTCACTTACAATGGGAATTCGGGGATCTGTTGTGATCATTTGTCCTGCTATTTCTGAACTTGCTGCTTCTAGGCAACAAATGAGGTGATTAGCAAAGTCCCAAAGGCCACTCAGGAGGAGATGCTTGCGGCCGTGAATTCCTGTCAGCGTGCTTACCCCTCATGGTCAGAGACATCAGTACTGAGTCGGCAGCAGATTTTTCTAAGGTACCAGCAGCTCATCAAAGACAATATGGTAAGTGATACCGTACCAGATGTGTTAATTAGTATTTAGGGGAAGCCTTAAATTTGAGGGATGGGATTGGGAGAATCCTGTGAACAGGTAAATGGTCTCTGGAAGCACAGAATTTTGTTTGCAAGTCTTTCTCGCATTTACCCGTCCCTTTACTAAGAGCGTTTGTGAATGTTGTTTTGAAGGGAAGATTGTCTCCCAATTTCTCGGACCATGTGCTTGCTAATTTTTCAGGAAAGTGTTCTCACTTCAGTGTAAGTCTGAAGCAGGTGCTTAAAGCCACATAAGTCCAAATCAAAAATACCTAGGGGCTAATTTTAACCTTGCCCATCTGTGAGAATCATGCGCTCAATCTGATTTTGCCTTTACTTGCCTTTAGCAGAAAGGAAATCTGTCAGTTTCCTGCTGGGCAAGTTAGATTAAAGTTAGCTCTCCTGTTTTTTCCTTCTCACTGGGAAAGTGATTGTCCTCCCCTTGCCATTTTTCTGTAGCAGTGCTGTGGAGCACCTGGTGTTTCATATCCTGGGCTCAAACCCTCATCTTACCGTCCCCTGCCTGAGTGTTATCCCTTCTGGTTATAATCACTTGGTTTTTTTGCACTTGGCTTTAACAATTTCTTTCTTAACCCTGGCTCAGACTGAAATCGCCAAGCTTATCACAAAAGAGCAAGGCAAAACATTGGCAGATGCTGAAGGAGATGTTTTCAGAGGCTTGCGTGAGTAACGTGTGGAATCCCAAGTAAATGTATTATAAAATGATTTCCTGCTGAAATTTTAACCTCCATAAATTTCACATGTATAGTTACAGATAAAGAAGGAAAGTTTTTTTTAGCCCAAAGAACAAAGAAAATTACAGCACAGGAATAGGCCCTTCGGCCCTCCAAGCCTGCACTCGCCATGCTGCCCGACTGAACTAAACCCCCTACCTTTCTGGGGACCATATCCCTCCATTTCCATCCTATTCATGTATTTGTCAAGACGCCCCTTAAAAGTCACTACCATATCTGCTTCCACTACTCCCCCTACAGGGAGTTACAGGCACCCACCACCCTCTGTGTAAAAAAAACTTGCCTCGTACATCTCCTTTAAACCTTGCCCCTCACACCTTAAACCTATGCCCCAAGTAATTGATTCTTCCACCCTTGGAAAAACCTTCTGACTATCTACCCCTCATAATCTTGTAGACTTCTATCAGGTCGCCCCTCAACCTCCGTCGTTCCAGTGAGAACAAACCAAGTTTCTCCAGCCTCTCCTCATAGCTAATGCCCTCCATACCAGGCAACACCCTGGTAAATCTTTTCTGTACCCTCTCCAAAGCCTCCACATCCTTCTGGTAGTGTGACGACCAGAATGGAACACTATATTCCAAGTGCGGCCTAACTAAGATTCTATGAAGCTGCAACATGACTTGCCAACTTTTAAACTCAATGCCCCGGCTGATGAAGGCAAGCATGCCGTATGTCTTCTTGACTACCTTCTCCATCTGTGTTGCCACTTTCAGTGACCTGTATACATGTACACCCAGAACCCACTGCCTATCAATACTCCTTAAGGGTTCTGCCATTTACTGTATATTTCCTATCTGTATTAAACCTTCCAAAATGCATTACCTCACATTTGTCCGGATTAAACTCCATCTGCCATCTCTCCACCCAAGTCTCCAACCGATCTATATCCTGCTGTATTCTCTGATGGTCCTCATCACTATTTGCAAATCCACCAACCTTTGTGTCGTCTGCAAACTTACCAATCAGTTACATTTTCCTCCAAATCATTTATATATATATATATGTATATAATATGAGCAAAGGTCCCAGCACTGATCCCTGAGGAACGCCACTTGTAACAGCCCTCCATTCAAAAACGCTTCCACTTCCATCATAATCCATAGTACCGTCCCCTCCAAATCTCTTGTGAACTTCTTGAATGATTCCAGAATACTTATGTCATTTGCAAAATACTTTTTTCCTTTCCAGTGTTTTGTGCCTTACTTTACCAAGAATGTTAAAATTGTCTTTCAAAAATCTATTCTGGTTATTTCTCTTGTACAACTCAAATGACAGTAAGCAGTGTAGAGGTTTTAATGTGTCCTCTGTGATAATACTTAATGATATCTTTGCTTTTCTCCCTACAGAGGTTGTTGAACACACTTGCAGTATCACATCATTAATGCTGGGTGAGACCTTGCCCTCCATCACCAAAGACATGGACACGTTCACTTACCGTCTGCCGATAGGAGTGTGCGCTGGCATCACTCCCTTTAATTTCCCAGCCATGATTCCACTCTGGATGTACCCTATGGCTTTGGTATGTGGAAACACCTTCCTGCTCAAACCTTCGGAGCGTGTGCCGGGAGCAGCCATGTTGCTGGCCAAGATGCTGCAGGACGCAGGAGCTCCAGATGGAACCCTCAATATTATCCATGGGCAGCATGATGGTAGGAAACTCAACAACTCTGTAAATGGTTTAAAATCTTTGAAGTTGACCTATCCCTTATCATTCTAAACACCTGTCTGTCGCTCTTCAAACAGTCTGGATAAATAATTGTGGTATTGAGCGTCATCATTGTGAGAGTTTCTTCGTGACGTGAGGTTAGCGAGTTCCTCTTGCAGTTCACCACCAGATCTCTCTCTCATTTCATTTTCTTGTAGTTAGAACTGACCCCAGGGTGTTGATTAATCATGTTAAAATTGACCATGTTTTGAGTTTTGACGGCCACAGCATTTCTTTATGAATAACCTGATGTTCTTCAACTTGTCTTTGTGCTTCCATTAAAGGAATTTGGATCATTACTTGGGTTTTTAGCCAGGTTAGCATGTTGTTACAGGTTGATGGCCATAACTTTCTTCTGTGGCTTATTGAAGAAATTCTCTTAAAGAATCTTGACAAATAATATAAAGCAATTCCTAGACAGCTGCCTGTGATGGTTTAAAATGGAGAGAGGAGAAAATGACACTTGGTATGGCATTTAAATTAGTTTTAAATATCATGTATAGTTATGAGGGGTAATGAATTATTGCTGATTTTTCTCATATAGCATGTACTAGTCCACAGTGGTTTGGAAACTCAAGATGCAAGACCAAAAAATAGTGCAATACTTTTGATACCAAAGTAGCATTTTTCCAAATCAATCTGCCCCCCCCCCCCTCAATTAACCTTACAGCGTTGCTGCGTTGCCTCTAGCTGTGCCCGTAGACTGCAAAAATGGGAATAATGCAATAAGTTTTCTTTTTTGCCTTTTTAAAGCTGTAAACTTCATCTGTGACCATCCAGCCATAAGGGCTATCAGCTTTGTTGGTTCCAATCAAGCAGGAGAGTACATCTACACAAGAGGTTCCAAAAACGGCAAGAGAGTCCAATCAAACATGGTGAATATCCTTTTCATTCCCTTGCACTTGAACATTTTTATTCTATTTCAGAGCAGCTGGGTGGAGGATTAAATTTGTACCTGATTTGAGAAGGGTTATTTCATTCCTGTTTTTAAAAAAAAAACAAGTTCAATTGTTTTTAGTTTAAACTAACAAGGCTGGTAATCTGGATACCTTCACATGCCCCTATAGGATCACTTGGTAATTGGAAGCTCAGTCGAACCACATTGTATCTCTTCACTTTTTTGCTTGTTGCAGTGTGACAGTTTATAATACCTGAGAGTCAGGTCAATCTTTTCTAAATTCACATCTGAAAGAGCTATTGTGTCATACGCTACTGCTGTACATAAACTTGTAAAGAAGCTGGGGAAAGGGGGAGATTATTGCAGAACATTGCAAATGCAACAAAGTTCGAGTGGGAAGGGAGGAGAATTCCTTAAAGGACAGTTAGTAAGTTGGCTGATAAGTTTGTTGTTTTTCTCAGTACTCCTGCGAGGTTATGCAAAGTATCTATCTACCTCCCGCAGCATGCAGGTTCTGACCATGGGTCCTTTGCCTTCTGTGTTGCTGAGTTCCAGTTCTCTGTTCTGCTGTGGTAGGGTTACCAAGCACAAGCCCTGCGAGAGAGATAAGATTGAATCACAAGAAACACGATCCCCAGACCATGCCGTATGGGCAATAGTCTGAGTGTAAATGATCCAGCCACCTCTTGGCTGCAGGGCATGTCTGACTTAGGAGATCATCACAACTTGCTCCTGGTAAGATGCAAGTCCTACTCCAAACTGTAGATGGCAGGAGACAAACTCTTTGCCATCACGGTCTGGTAGTACAGAAGAGGTTCTTTTGTAAGAAAGTCTTGTTTTTCTAGCCATACTAATTAGAGCCCTAGAACTTCAATCCTTCCAGCTCTCCTCTGTTCTGTGAAGGTTTCATTTTTTTAAAAATTCTTCCTTCAATGAGTGTAAATAGTGGTTTGAGCCTGATTTTTACCACATAGCCGCTTGGAGAGTGCAGGGAGGTGCCTTCATTTTACTTTTTCCTTTATCTGTGAATTCCTTGTAGGGTGCTAAAAACCATGGAGTCGTGATGCCAGATGCCAACAAGGAGAACACGATGAATCAGCTGATTGGAGCAGCTTTTGGTGCAGCTGGACAGCGTTGCATGGCCCTCTCAACCGCTGTCCTGGTTGGGGAAGCTAGAGATTGGTTGCCTGAACTGGTGGAAAGGGCAAAGAAACTGAGAGTCAATGCAGGTGTGATTACGCTTTCAATGCAATGGATGAAAGAGAAATTTGATTAAAAAGTGAAAGTAACTCTTGTGTGGCCCCAGTGCAAAGATGTGGGGTACAGGGGCAATCGGATGGACTGCAGGACCTGTTCCCGCAGCCACATTTTTGTTCTCTATAGTTGCAACCATATGAAACAGACTTTTCAGAGTAAATATGAAGCGTGCTCTCCTACCATCAAGAATGGAGGAGGTATGACCATAATTGGCATTTCTTGTCTATTCTGAGTTGTCCAGGGTTTTAACCCAAAGACACTGGGATGCTATAAAGATGCCAGGAATGCCAATTACCATGAACTGGTCCAAAATATTTTTCGAAGGAATAACCAAAATAGCTTCTAAGTTCTTCAGTGTGACAAAATGATCTTATTGGGTGAAACAATTTTATTAAATCTTTACAAACTGGCTAAATCCATTACTTCACTAAATAAGATAAATAAGTTTTTATTTGCGAGCTGTCCTTATCAGGCTATTAACAATATGTTCTATTGGAGTTTGTGATAAGGTGGAGGAACAAGGCAGAGCAACCTGCTTAATATATGTTCTGATTACAGCCTAACAGGCCGCTTGCTCTACATTCCTTCCGCACAATGTTAGGAAAAAGTGGTTGGCTTCGTTAATCAGGTGTAATTTTTTTGTTTTCTCCCTGATCCCAGGTGACCAGCCAGGCTCGGACCTTGGTCCTCTGGTCTCCCCTCAGGCAAAGGCCCGCGTGTGTGATCTGGTCCAGAGCGGAGTAGAGGAGGGAGCCAAGCTGCTGCTGGATGGCCGGAAGATCCAGGTGAAAGGATATGAAAACGGAAACTTTGTGGGGCCCACCATCCTTGGATCAGTAAAGGTGAGAAGAACGTAGATTTTTTTTGCCAGCCATCCGTTGATCAAGACCAAGCTTTCAAGCGGTATCATTTTTTTTGCTGCTCAAAATGGCCATGTGTCCAAGCCAGCTATCGCTCATGACAAAGATTACAATGTAGTTTATTCATATTCTGTACAACTGTGCCAACTGGTAACTTGCACTAAAATAATCTGTGGGTATTTGTTGGAAGTAACTCTGGGGATGCTTAGAGTTCCATGCATGTTCCAGGAATTGAGCTAACTTAGATTTGCAAGATGGGAGAAGATTTAATAATTTATTGTTTTATCCAATTACTAGAATAGTCAACATCTCCCCTTGGTTTGCAAGCATGATCCTAAGCTTTCAGTTGCCTGTCATTTTAATGCATTGTCATTTCTGTCCTTGGCCTGCTGCAGTTTTCCAGTGAAACTTAACACAAGCTTAAGGAACAGCATCTCGTCTTGCAGTTAAGCACTTTACAGCCTTCCAGACTCAACATTGAGTTCAACAATTTCAGACCATGAACTTGGACCCCTGTTTTGATTCTTTTTTGCCATGTACCGATTTGAATCTTGTTTTTCATGGGTTTTGCTTTCAGACAGAGCTGTTCTTCCATTATTCTTCCATTCACACACACCATGAATAGATGCTTTGTTTTGTTACTCCAACCATTACCTTTCTCTTTTGTTCCATGATATCTTTGTCATTTAATTTCTCCTGCTCCCTATCCCAGATCTTCCGTTTGTTCCTCCCCCACCCTATCAATGACACAAAATCCATCACATCTCAACCCTTCTTCAGAACTGAAAGTAGCATTCGACTCCAAACATTAACTCTGCTTCTCTCTTTGTAGATGCTGCCAGATTTGCTGAACATTTCCAGCATCCACAATATTTTGTTTTCAGTAAAATAGTGGTTACTTTTATTAACCAGATAACAAGATACCCAGATTTGACTAAAAGCTTGGACTACCCTGAACTGCTGATGAGGCAATCTCTTACCTTGCCATTTCAGTCAAGTCTGTTGAACCTTAATGCGTGTATGAATTTGCCAGTTTACGCTATATTGCTTGGACAAGGCCAGATGATTCCCTGCATTGGAGGGGAAGGAAGCAGCAGCTGCAAAATAGTAGCATGAAATAAAGAAAATCACCAGGTGTGGGAGTTGAACACAGCAACAACCTACATTTATGTAGCATTTTTGACATGGAGAAACATCCAAGGTGCTTCATGGAAGTGTGATCTGACAGACATTGATAATGCCTAAAGAAGGGAATATTAGATAGTGTGATAAAGATTGATCAAAGAGACCGACAGACCTCGATGAGAATCTTAGAGGGAGAGGTAGAACGATTAAAGGAGGGAACTCTAGAGCTTGGAGCCTTAACAGTTGATGGCATGGCTGCCTGTGATAGGAGAAAGATAGTGGGTGATGCAGAATCCAGAGTCATGGCAGCAACAAGTTCATTGGATGTTTGAAGGGCTGGATCGGGTTAGAGATGGGGAAAGGCAAGGCAGTTTGAACAAGGGGATGGAAATTTACATCAGGTGTCGGTATATGCCAATGAAAGTTGGGGTGATTGATGGAGTGAAGGTAATGTGGATTAGGATATGACCATCAGAGTTGGATGAGCTAGTTAATCATGGCTGACCAGCAGAATGTCTGGAGGTGACAGAGGCACAGATGAAGCATATGACAGCAAATAAGCTGAGGCAGGGACAGATTCAGGTGATGTTAGAGGTAAAAGTGGGAGTTTTTGATGGTACAAATTTGAGGTCCTGGTAGAAATTGGGGAAGGAAGGTTTGTCCAAACTCTATGGCAAAGGAAATTGTGATGCCAATCTTCGATAAGAAGCCAGTTAATTGTGGCCAGTTGGCTTTAATTGAATCATTGGTGTGCAACCCCTGCCTGTGGTCTGGATTTAAAATATAAAGCACTTGTAGAAACACCAGCGTATCAGGTTTGGTTAGTATGAATAGCTAAAGGACAGGTAATGCATGATCAGCCTTTATATTTGTATTATTTTGAAGAAATAGGTAAAGAAAATGCATAGATGTGATTTGGATTTTCGATAAGTATTAGATAGGGAAGGATTGGGAAGAACGTGACCATGGTTAGGGATACTTGGAGAGTTGGAAGAGGGCAGTGATCTGTGTTAGGGTTGTTCTTTGCGTATGTATTTATTTTCAAGGATTACTAGATGGGCACATGGTGGCAGCACAGCTAAATATGGAGAACAGAAAAAATAATACGTCCTAGAAAAAAGAGCATTAACAGAATCCTTTAAATGGTAAGATTTTAAACAGAAGTGAACAGAAGAATAGCAGATTTACCAGTTATTAAAGGTGGCAGACAAAGCCACAAAAAGGCAAATAGACTTTTTTAAAATATTGAGACATGAAATACAAAAGCAATGAGATAATGTTGAGCTTGTATAATCAGGATAGATTGTGTACAGTCTGCCATTTCTTAGAGGTTTCTCTTTTTCAAAAAGACACGTGCTGTAAGGGTGTTATTTACCATTATTAGAAAGGGTGACATACAACCATAGAATCCTTACAGTGTAGAAAGAGGCCATTCAGCCCATCGAGTCTGCATCAATTCTCCGAAAGAGCATCCCATTCAGGTCCTCCCCTCCTCCCTATCCCCGCACACTTACCATGGCTAATCCACCTAACCTACACATCTTTGGACTGTGGAGGAAACTGGAGCACCCGGAGGAAACCCACTCAGATGTGGAGAATGTGCAAACTCCACACTGTCACCCAAGGCTGGCGTTGAACCCGGATCCCTGGTGCTGTGCGGCAGCAGTGCTAACCACTGTGCTGCTGTCCCATGTTGAGGCTTTTCCACGAGAGCCTGAATAAATAAAGCTGACAAGGTTAGCAACATTCAGGAATGATGAGATAAATAGTTATGGATTATTTCCACAGGCTGGAAATGGAGGGTATAGAGTTTTACGGTTTTCACAAAAAGAGGGGATGGAAACATTTATATTCTGAATAGAACTCTTTGCCACAGCCTTTGGTTCAGAATTGATGAATCATTTTAAGAGTGTTAGATAGTGTATTGTTTTAAAAAGGAATATTTGTGAACCAAGTAGAATTAGACAGGTCTGAGTATGCTGCAAAGTGAGTGCAGCCACAAAGACTTATTAAGACTTTTGTTTTTCTCCGTAGCCTCAAATGAAGTGCTATACTGAAGAGATCTTTGGACCGGTCCTCGTCGTCCTTGAAGCAGAAACACTAGATGAAGCTGTCGATATCATCAACCAAAACCCATATGGAAATGGCACTGCCATCTTCACCACCAACGGTGCTACAGCCCGTAAATTCACACACCAGGTTGATGTGGGACAGGTGTGTTTTCAGATATAGCTCCACATGTTTTCAGAATGGGTGTACTCCGATTTATTTGAATTGGCCTCAATGTAGATGATTTGACAGAGAGCTGGCTACACCTGTTGGTAGATAAATGTATGATATGGTTGAGCAAGTGCTGCTATCCTTTTGTCATGTTTCTAGTTGTACACATCAGGCCTGTTACCTGTGTTGTTCGAGTTGATTTCTGAGGAGCTGCTTGAGATGCCCAGCCTATGTGAATGTCTGCTCTCTTTTTACCTGTATGAATGTACAATTGTGTTAGAGAGGATACTAGGGCAATGATTAGTCAGCATGCTTCACTTAAGCTGGCCAAGTTAAAATAATAGAACTGGAGAACTTTACCTGTTTTTCTATATGCAAGAAAATATTAAACAAAGACTAATTGTCTGCTCTGAGCTCTTTAAATTATAGTTTAAAGTCTAATGCTTATCGTGTAAACTGCTGTACTCTCATTTAATCAGTACAGGTTTAGTTGACTTTTTATAATGAAATATGTAATAGGCAAAATCACTATCTTGTACAGCTATGTTAAATGTCTATCACTTAAGTGAAATAATCTAATTTATCTCTTCCCAAACAGAGAGGATATGCCAACTTGAAATGTCAAGGCCAGCTGGCTTTCTTTTCCCTTCTCCTTTCTCCTCCTCTCTTTCCAACTAGCCACTCACGGGTCTGCCCTCTACTTTGTGCCATCTGACAACGTGTTCAAAGTGGCAGCATGCCATGTGGGAATCTGAAACAGGAATCCGCATTGTGCTCATAGACATGGTTGTTACCCATTATTTGATGTGATGCGTCGGTTTGGAGCCATGTATTTGGCCCAGTTTGGTAAATTATGGCTTTCTTTTATCCCCTTCAGATTGGAGTGAACGTGCCCATCCCAGTTCCATTGCCCATGTTCTCGTTCACTGGATCACGAGGCTCATTCAGGGGTGATACCAACTTCTACGGCAAACAGGTGTGTGTATATAATATATATTATATGTTAGTCCCCGAGCCAGAACAGTTTAGGCTGCAGTAACATAAAGTTCACAGGATGTGGTGTTTAACCAGCTGCTCTTTGTTGCAGTAAGGGTGGGGTCTGCCAAATCCCAGCCTTCTGCAGCCCTGTGCTATCACTGAGCCTGAAGCCTGGGAAAGTGCAGGTGCCCTCAAAAGTGTTACTAATGGGCCCATTCCAGTGAGGGACCAGAATTTATCAGTGGCATTTCAACCAGTAGATTTCACACCTTAAACATTATGATTGGAGAGCTTTCAACATTGTGATGATGTGCTCCAGGATTTGGTCTTCCCTCAGTACTTCAGATTTACTTCAATGTGCTGGAACCACTCATAAGTACACTGCCAGCTCTGATTAGACACATTCCTGGAGGTTTCTTCCAGTGGTCCTCCTGTCTCTAACCACCCTATCTCATATTCATCATCATGATACATCCCTTTTCTACATCCATTGGAAAGAGAATAGACTCCTGAGCACCCGATTGGTTAATTCTTCAATCAGTCAAAAGCCTCTATTTCCATGTCTGATAATTTTAATGGACAAAGATGTTGAAAGAGAACTTTTATCAGCCCTCTGATTTTTCTGGTGGGTTTCCTCAGCTGTGTCCTAAAGGTTAATCTTTAATTCTTGAAGACTCGGGAGAATCCTAACCCTGGAATCGGATAAAAAATATGAATGAAAATGTAGTTGTCCAGGCTGATAAATTCCAACAGTTCAGTTCCTGAAATGATACAGAATCTAACTGAAACCCAAGAACCGTGATGCATGCAATCTTTAACTTCTGTTTTTCAACTGTGTCCCAGGGTATTCAGTTCTACACTCAAGTGAAGACAGTCACATCCCAGTGGAAGGAAGAAGATTCGACCTTAACCAGCCCATCTGTTGTCATGCCAACAATGGGGCGCTAAGTTCACTTCACTGAAATGGCAAGCTGCACACTCAACATAGTCCTCAGTACTAACGTTTTGGATCTGACTTGAGAATTTGGGCAGGAATGGGTGGGTGAGAACAACATATACCTGTGTTGCCTGGGAGAGGCATATAAACCAGGGGTGTGGTTAAGAGGGAATGAAAGGAAAACTGTGGAAAGCGTTTGTTTGATTTTGACTATTATTAGCAATTCTGAACACTAATTTCAAATTGCTGTATGCCGTCCCGACTTTATCTTTTTAATCGGCTGCAGAAGCCTGCAAATTCTGATCATGTAGCGCACATCTAAACACAGGTTTTAACCAAAAAATCCTGCTTTCCCCTGGATTTGAACTGCATGCTCAGTTTATCTTTTTCTTCAGTATGATTTACATGCACAAAGGAGTGAATTGACTGATCTCTGTAGCTTGTTGAGGATGTAACTTAAAGCTAACTGACTTACGAGTGTGGACCCCAACATTACCTGTTGGTGGATTGCTTTAAACCTCAAGGTGGAAAGAAAATCATAGTTCTGACAATATCCCTTGAGCTGTTTCATACTTTAATTGCAGGATTCAGTGCACAGTTGCTTTTTATTGGGTTGAGAAACACATTTAGCTGGACAATTTTACTGTGTATAAATAAAAAAAGGTGCAGTTTTAGTCCTGTGATTAGGTGATGGTTAAATGTGATTAGGTTTAGAAGTCTGAAATTCTTTACCTCCAGATTTCTTTTCAGTAAGAAATTGATCCTAAACCAGGTGCCTCAGACTAATATGTCCTCTTGTCAAAGTGAGTTAGATATGAGCTGCTGCAGTGATGCCATTACTTCTCCAGTGAAACACTTGAGTCTTGCAGACCAGGAAGTCGCAGATTAGAAATAGTGATGGAGTAAAAATCACTAATTTAACCATGGGATTTTTAATGTCGCTTTTTCTTTACATCTCTACTAATCTCTTTCAAACAGACATGGCAAACTCAATGTCACAGCTCACTCTGACTGTTATGGCTCTCAGAAACAAAACTGACAGCGAGCTAATTTTTGTTAAAATGATGATTGGGGGGGGGGGGGGGGGGGGGGGGACAATATTATGCGCAAGTGTTTTTTTTTAGATGGACAGCACTTTCTACTCATGATCTAAATGATCACATAATTAGGTGCAGGTGTAGGCCATTTGGTCCGTTTGGCCTTCTCTGCCATTCAATCAGATCACGACTGATCTACCTCAATTCCACCGTCCCACACTATCCCTGGATTCCCTTGGTATCCAGAAATCTACTTTTTAAAAAACAAACTATCCATCCGCAGCACTCTTGATGTAGTATGTTCCAAACACAGCCCCCTTGAGTGGGAAAATAAATTCTCCTCATTAGTCATAAATGGCTGATCACTCATTTTGAGATTGTGACCCCCCTGGTTATAGACTCGCTAGCCAGGGAACCACCCTCAGCATCTACCCTTTCAGCCCCCTTCACAATTTGATTTGTTTCATGGAGACCATCTCTCATTCTTCCAAGTCTAGTCTACTCAATCCCTCCTCATAGGACAATTCCCTCATCCCAGTAACCAATCTAGTGATCTTTTGCACTCCTAGGGAAAATATAACCTTCCTTGAGTATGGAGACCAAAACGGTACACAGTACTCCAGATGTGGTCTCACCAAAGCCCTTATATAATTGAAATAAGACTTCTTTACCCTTGTACTCCACTTCCTTTGTAATAAAGGCGAGCACTATTTATCTTGCTTGTTGTACTTGCATGTTAACTTTATACGATTCTTGTACAAGGACACCCAGTTGCCTCTGAATGCAGACATTTCCCAATCTTTCACCTTTTAAAAATCGACTTTTTTATTTTTCCTGCCAAAGCTTTCACATTTCTCCACATTATGTTCCATCTACGAGGTTGTTGCCCGCTCAGTTAATGTCTGTATCCCTTCTGGTCTCTGCATGCTCCCACCAAGCCTTGAATTGTCAGCAAACCTGGATACATTACCCTCATCTAAATCATTGATATAATTTGTAAATAGCTGAGGCCCAAGCACTGATCTTTGCAGTACCCCACCAGCTAACCAGTTTCTTCTTTTGTCAGTTAATCAATCCTCAATGCTAATATACTTTCCCCCCACCCCCTTAATCTACCCACTACTTATAATGTTAAACTTCAACATGATTTCCCTATCATAAATCCATGTTGACTCTGGCCAATTAAATTCTGATTTAAGTGCCCTGTTACCATGTGCCTAATGAATTCCAGCAATTTCTCTATTACAGATGTCAGGCTAATTGGCCGTTAGTTCCCTATTTTACCCCTCCCTTGTTTTATTGAAAAGTTGGTTTACTTTTGCTATCGTCCAGTTTCTGTGGACCATTCTAAAATTTAGGGAATTCTAGAAGAATGAAACCGATGCTGCTATCTGTGAGCAGTCAATGTGATTGTTGAATTCGTATGGAAAATAAGCTATCCAGTTAAATCTGCGTTGAAGTGTGCATTATATAACACTGGTTGCCGTTTTTTTTACCCCTTCAATGTGGGGGAGAATCACTTGGTTATACATGAAGCAATATTCCTGTTTGTTTGCGCATGATGTAACGGTGACTAATCATGTTGAAAACTCTTGCTGCAAGTTGACAAAATAAACTTTTTATAAATGTTTTGTGTTTTTTATGGGTATTGAAACACCTCTAATTGGTGAAAACAAATGCTGGCTGTGCCAAGTTGGAAAGAGGTTGTCAGCCACTCTCGGTTGAGCTTGGTTCTCATTAGCTACTGTGGTTCATGAGATGTAAATAGGGAGGTTTCATGATTTTGACCTTGCGATAATGAAGGAACTGCAATAAAATTCCAAATCGGGATAGCGTATGGCTTAGCAGAGGTGATATTTGTGTGCCTGCCGCCCTTGTTAATTTAGGTGATGGTGGCTGTGGGTTTGGAAGTAGTGTCAAAAAAAGCTTGGGTGAGTTGCTGCAATGTATTTTGGGGATGATGCACATTGTAGCCAGAGTGTATCAACTGTGAGGTTTTTTTATGAAGGTGGGTAAAGCCAATCAAGCAGGCTGCTTTATCCTGGATAGTGTTGAGCTTCATGTGTTGATGGAGGTGCACTGACCCAGGCACATGGAGAGTATTCACTGACACTCCTGGCTTGCCCCTTTGTAGCTGGTGAAAAGGCTTCGGGAGCCAGAAGCTGAGTTACTCACTGCACAATTAATAAAAATCTTTATGTATATAAGCACTCCTTATGCAAGAAGACCCAGGATTGGTATTATCTGCAGAATGTTTATTATTTGCTCGCTGGATATGAGAAATGTTAGCAAGGTCACTAGTTTCCCTGAATGAATGGATGAACACAGGGTGTTCAGGTAAGAATTCTAGAATTCCCCACTTGAATATGATAATGGAAAAACAACATGAGCAAGTCAAGATAATTTGTGATGGTGTTCTCATGAATGTTATTGTGGTACAAAAAAGCAATATTAAAGCATTTAATCCCCTTCTGTACATGTTAATGAGTTACAGCCAAGTGTTTGTGAATTATTTGGAAGAGTTTCAATGTGTTGATCATGTTGATTCTTTTGGAAGATTAAGTTGTGGAACTTTAGTGCATGACAATCGTAGGTGGCAGATGTATCATCTACAAGATGTACTGCAGTACTTGCCAAGACTTTTTTTTCATGGGATGTGGATGGCTAAGCCAGTATTTATTGTTCATCCCAAATTATTCTTGAAGGTAGTGATGAGCTGACTACTTGAACCACTCCAGTCCACATTGTATAGTGACACCCACAGTGATAAGGTTTGCCTTATGAGGAAAGGTTGGGCTGGCTAGGGTTGTATCTGCTGGAGTTTGGAAGAGTAAAGGGTGACTTGATTGACCCTGTCAAGACCCCTCAGGAGTGTGTATTTTCCAATGTAGAAAGGATGTTTCCTCTTGTGGGGGAATCTAGTACTAGGGACCACATTTTAAAAGAAAAATATGGGTTTAAAGTTTATTAGTGTCGTAAGTAAGCTTACATTAACACTGCAATGAAGTTACTGTGAAAATCTGAGTCACCACACTCAGCTGTTTGGGTACACTGAGGGAGAATTTAGCATGGCACTTAATCAGCACGTCTTTCGGACTGTGGGAGGAAACCGGAACACTTGGAGGAAACCCACACAGACACTAAGAACATGCAGACTCCATACAGACAGTGACCCAAGCTGGGAATCGAACACTGTTCACTGGCACTGAGGTAGCAGTGCCACCCATTTAATGATGTGGAGATGCTGGCGTTGGACTAGGGTAAGCACAATAAGAAGTCTCACAACACCAGGTTAAAGTCCAACAGGTTTATTTGGTAGCATAAGCCACAAGCTTTTGGAGCACTGCCCCATCATCAGGTGAGTTACCACCCATTTAAGACACAGATGAGAATTTTTTGAGGTTTGTGGTCTTTAGAACTCTTCCTCAAAAGGCAGTAGAAGCAATGTCTTTGAATATTTTTAAGCCAGACCTAGATAGATTCTAGATAAGCAAGGATATGAAAGGATATCAGGAATGTGGAGTCAGATCAACTAAGATCTGAATGGCAGAGCAGATGCAAAGGACTGAATGGCCTACTCCTCCAAATTCATATGTTTGTATGCTGTCCTGCCACATTTAAATTGCACAATTTTTGCAGCCCTAACACTTCAGCCATAATATTAAAAACCAAAACTATGCACATTTTAAATTTCATTTTTAATTTCATGATTATTTTCTGATGCACATATTTTATAATAAACTATTTGGTTCTTTTATTTTGACATAATATCTGGTAATATAATTTCTTTAGGCAGCTGCTCTGATAAGCTGCTGCCAAGGCTTGAATCGGGCTCAACAGAAGCTTGAGTGATAAAAGTAGGATTGTCATTCTTATCTTGAGTGCTGTGAAGAAAATAATGTTTCAGTCAGACTTTTGAAATGAGACAGACAAACTTAAAACCACGTAGAAACAAAAATAAGCTGTTTAAAATTATAAAGTTCCTGAACAGACCTGGTCCTCGGCTTCCTAAATTGCTACATTCCTGTCTAAATTCGCTGCCTTGTATCTGTTCATTAACATCTTGAGACTACTGTGATATAGGACTTATCTATAAGGTGCAATGTTCTCCATTAACATATTATTTGATTTGCTGCTGAACTTGTGTGCTCTATGGTGGCATTGAGCAGAGGTCAACCCTCATCTAGTACCCAGGTATTGGCATCTTTGGTTGAGGTGTTGCAGGAAGAGTCAAGAAACAGGAGGAACATTCCTTACTTTAGGAAAGTTCTCCATTGGTTACCCACAACATTTCCACTGAAGTAAGAAGTGTTGGTTCAATGTGTTGTGCTTCTGACCAACCTTGAAGCCCATTCCCTAGTTTTATAAAATCAAGAAAAGTGGGCTAAGCAGGAGAGAACATTTACGTGGCACATTTGTGAATGTGAAGTACTAACTACTCCCCATTACTGCATAAAAAGAAAACTTGGGCCCACGCTGGTCCTTCAGGGGATCTGATAAAGGGATTCACTGTAATGGTTGTCAGTGTTTTCTCTCTTGGGTATTAATTAGTGTACTGTGGAGCTTTATTTTCTGTTTTTATATGCTGGTCAGTTCTTTTGATTTTCAGTCTTCAAAAGTTCTGCACCTGTAAAAAAAAAAAATTGAAGCTTGGGTGGGGAGTGGTGGAATTCTTCTGCGTTCAATCCTGCCTTTACTTATACTACACCTGCTTGCCTCCCTTGGAAAGCATTACTGAAGCTGGCAAAGTGAGGTTTCCCCCAATCCAGTACCAGTTTCTGAGTAGTACTGGTAGATCTTGACTGCTTTCAACCAAATGCCCTGCATCTCTACTTTTGCAGAACACTAAGGAAATTTGGCATGTCAGCTACGACTCTCACCAACTTTTAACAGATGCACCAGAGAAAGCATTCTTTCTGGTTGTATCACAGCTTGGTATGGTTCCTGCTCTGCCCAAGACTGCAAGAAACTACAAAAGATCGTGAATGTAGCTCAATCCATCACGCAAACCAGCCTCCCATCCGTTGATTCTGTCTACACTTCCCTCTGCCTCGGAAAAGCAGCCAGCATAATTAAGGACTCCCACGCACTCTGGACATTCTCTCTTCCACCTTGTGTCGGGAAAAAGATACAAAAGTCTGAGGTCACGTACCAACCAACTCAAGAACAGCTTCTTCCCTGCTGCCACCAGACTTTTGAATGGACCTACCTTGCATTAAGTTAATCTTTACACCCTACCTATGACTGTAACACTACATTCTGCACTCTCTCCTTTCCTTCTCTATGAACGGTATGTTCTGGATAGTGCACAAGAAACAATACTTTTCACTGTATGCTAATACACGTGACAATAATCAAATCAAAATCTTGGGTAAACAAAAAAAGAGGAAACACTCCCACTTTAAGAAACGATGTTGGAGATTTCCCTGATTCTGCCCCTCCGTCCCTCCCAGCCAGTAATGTACCCAACCACTTTCAGGATGATATGGCTATTTTTATCACTCACAGTTCACCCTCTGGTAATGGTAGGCTATCTGGTGGGGAAAAAGATGGAAACACAGCTTCAAGGAAATCATTCTCAGGTCACCAACATATGGGTATCCTCAATCGTGTGATCCTGCATCTGCTATAATGTGTGGCAACTCTGAACTACAATGCTCAAGGAAATATATAAATCACATTGCCCACAAGGCTACTACACCATTTGGTTTGCAAGACACTTACTTTTCAGAATCCAATGCTGACCTAGCTTCTTCTGGTTCCTTTATAATCACGATATGCTCAGGAAGCTGTTTCCTCTTTGGTCTACAAGTAAATAAGATGTCTAACGTATGAATTCTGACTAAATAAGCAAGCACTTCACAAAGCCAACAAAGCAAATGTGGTGTAAGTGGAGGTAGTCCCATAATATTGTTGCTGAACTAGTAATCTAGAGACCCAGGTTAATGCTCTTTGGGGACATGGGTTCAAATCCCACCATGGCAGATGGTGAAATCTGAATTTAATAAAAATCTGGAATTAAGAGCGGCATGGTGGTACATTAGCTAGCACTGCTGCCTCAGTGCCAAAGACCTGGGTTCAATTCTTGCCTCGGGTCACAGTGTGGAGTTTGCACATTCTTCCCATGTTTGCATAGGTTTTCTCCGGGTGCTCCGGTTTCCTTCCACACTCCAAAGGTGCGTGGGTTTGATTGATTGACCGTGATAAATTGCCCCTTAGTGTCACGGGAACTAACAGGGTAAATGTGCAGGGTTACAGGGATGGGGCCTGGGTGGGATTGTGGTCAGTGCAGACTCGATGGATCAATTGGCCTTCTCCTGCACTGTAGGGATTCTATGATACATCTAATGACCACGAAACCGTTGTTGATCGTTGTAAAAACCCATCTAGTTCACTAATGTCCATTCGGGAAGGAATCTATCACCTGGTCTGGCCTACATGTGACTCCAGAGGGACAGCAATGTGGTTGACTCTAAATGCCCTCAGGGATGGGCAATAAACGCTGGCCTGCCAGCGATGCACACATCCCAGGAACAAGAAAGTAAAATCATTTATCAAAAAACCCACTTCCTTTCAGTATCCAATGTTCTTTTCTGCCCCAAGATATAGTGCACCACCTGCTAGTCAAGTCACATGGATGCAGAGTGCTGGAGCAATGGTGTTTCAGAAGGTAGCTAAGATTACCATAACCTATATTGTGTCTTAGACACTGTAAGCACACACTTACAGTAAGAGGAATCTACTTTGTGAATACATTGACAACCTTCCAGAAGTAGAATGTTAATTTTTTGGCAGTTTCTAGCCTCCGCTTTAATTCACCTTAAACTCAATGACGATGGAGTACACTTTCCTCTCAGAATTGGTTAATATTACTCCTGCCAATACTGACTTGGACTTGAATTTGTGCCACAAGAGAACCTCTCCCTCGTGGCAAAAATGGCAGATAAGCCTGAAAGTCCTAAGCCCAGCCTCCAACACAGCATTTCCTGTTTTTGAAAAGTGGGATGGGGGGAGTAAATTGATTTGGGGTTTACATAAACTGGCAGCTGGCCATTTAAATCATGGAATTCTGATAGATCAGGAGTGTGAAAAATCCGATGTGCAAATTACACCAGGTAAGATCTGGTCTGAACATGGAGGATTTGTTTAGATAGTCAGGATATCCATTTGGACCTGGTCCCTTCTGGGAGAGATCAAGTGCCCTTTGAAATTCTTAAACATAGATAGGCATAAAAGTGCATACTAGTTGTCAAGCTCATTTGAATTGTCAACAGATCTGTCAAAGGGAACCATCAGAATTGTCGAGGACCTGTTAAAAGGATCTAGGAGGTCATTTAAAAGACGTTCCCTTTAAACTTTTGAAAAATGTTTGAAGTGTTATAAAATTCTTGCTATGTGTACAGGAGCATGGGTTCGACATGGAGAATATGGGATTGGGTACAGGGGCATAGTTTGACATGGAACGTTTTGGAAGGTCCATAGGAGATGGACACAGTTTGGCACGGAAGCTATGGGGGTGGGTAGAGGAGCATAGGTTTAGCAGTAGGCGTCCATGGGAGGAAGGTACAGGGGATGCAGTTGACATGGAGGATATGGGGTGGTACAGGGGCATGAGGTCGCATAGGTATGGCTGGAGCACTGGGGGCTGTTCTGTGTTTTAAAAATTTTTTCAATCTTCCACAATGCCAGGGCACAGAAGCAAGCTTCCAGCCAGCCTGCCTCTGCACACATTGCGGGCAGCAAGTCCAATGTCTAAACCAGCCTGCCTCCCAGAACAAATATTCCAACTTTCCGCCAGGTCAGGCTTGTGGAGCCGGGAGACTGTGCACCCGAACCAGGATCGAAAATTCAGGTCCTTGTCTTTACAAGAACGTGTGACTTGTTGGCAAAAAGGGAAGAGTGAAGTAATAAAATCTTAATTTCTGTGCAATAATAGATTTGACCTCACCAGAGAGCAGCATTTTTCAGATGTGAGGAAATTATTTTTCAATTTACTTTTGTACCTATTGTCCTTCAGCATCCAGTAAAATAGGAAGCTGGTGACCCAAGTATTAGATTCCTATCTCTTTTCAAAATAATGGCCACCTACTCCTGTAGCTGTCATCACTTAGTTAACAACATTAGAATGAAATTCCTGTTTGGGAACAAGAATTGTCCCAAAAGCCAACCAATTGAATGTCACCAGTCAGAAAATATACCCTTTTTTTACAAACTTAATTTAGATGTGCAATAAACGCTAGCCTTGCCAGCAGCATTTGCATCCTAAGAAATCAAAAACAAAATGCTTTGTCCTAGAAGATGTTGAGTTTCTTGAATATTGTTACAGCTGCACCAATTCAACAAAGCATGTTCCATCACACATCTGTCTTGTATCTTGTAGAGGTTGGAAAGGATTTTGGGAAGTCAGGTGAGACCCAAAAAATGCAGCTTCAGACCGGCTGATGTGTGTAAAATGTTGATGGTGCGGTATTGCTACACACACACACATTGATTTCTTCAACCTTTGATAAGGAACAGAACTGAACACAGTGATCATGAGGACATGAACTTTGGGACATATTTATATATTGTCAATATATAGTCAACCTTAGTAAATATATAGGGTTTATGCCTGATAATTTAAAGGGTTTTGATTACACAGGAAATTTTAATTATTCAATTGTTTGCATTAAGCACCATAAACAAATTAATTTGGGGATTTTAGTGCCAAAATATGGAACTATCAGAATTTAAAAATGCAACTTTAAGAGTGGGCCACAGTAGGTATTTTATTGATGAAATAAGATACGATACTAATGAAAACTGAGCAAAATGACCAAAACAAATGAAGTAGGGGATGTGAAGGCAATTTTTAAAAGTTTTTATTTGTCACAAGTTTACATTCACACTGTAATAAAGTTACTGTGAAAGTCCCCTAGTCACCACACTCCGGCACCTGTTCGGGTACACTGAGGGAGAATTTAACCTGGCCAATACACCTAACCTGCACATCTTTGGAGTGTGGGAGGAAACCAAAGCACCCAGAAGAAACCTATGCAGACACAGGGAGAACATGCAAACTCCACACAGACAGTGACCCCCAAGCTGGGAATTGAACCCGGGTCTCTGGCGCTGTGAGGCAGCAGTGCTAACCACTGTGCCGCCCCAATTACAACTCTAAGTGTAATATACATTGTACCATGGCATTCACTATAGTATATAATATGATGGTACTATATAGGTCACAATTTGTGAGCATTGTAACTCAGTCTGATGTTCATGATCATGTTATCACCTTCCAATTCAACATACCTATTTGCTTTCAATCCATTCATCTTTGCAAACAGTAGGCGTAGGACTTTTTCTTTCTGTTCCCAAGTTAAGTCAGAGATATTCACTTTTCCGACATAATTGCTAAACAAAAAGCAACAGAGGTTGAGGGCAATATACTGTTTGCAAGAAGGAAATGACTGAGCGATGTAAATTGACCAGCAAGTTCTGTAGGTTTGTAATTCACTCTGCATCTCTGAATTCACTGGCCGATTTGCACATTATTAAGAATGTGTATTTCTGAACCTGACCAAGTTTGGGACTTGCAATTACATGTTTCAAAGACATGTCAGCTGTATTACATATGTGTCTTCACACAAAGTAAAATAACTTTAAGAATTTAACATACCATTTATCAGCATCCTCCATATCCTGGTACACACAGTTTGTGCTATACTCGCTTTTGTTAAAGGTTCTGATCTTGGGATAATCCTCCTTGCCAGTACTTGCGTTCAGCATTAATTTCTGGTATGCAAATTGCGCTGCCTGCTTGTATTGAGCCCGACTGTGGAAGATCTGCTGCTTCACTTCATCCAAGGCTTGCAGGAAAAACAGTTCCACCTCAGTGCGCTGGTCCAAGATGTTTTTAGCAAGCTTCTTCACCCGGTTCATCTCTTTGTCTTTCAACTTAATCACTGCTTGCAGCCTTGCAATCTCTACATTGCCAGTTGCCATTTTAATTTCAGTTTCTCGAATGATCGCCTGCTTTTCCGTCTCGAACTCGGATGCCATGTGCCCCAGTGCTTTCTCCAGGTTCTCCACTTTCCTTTGAAGCTCACTGATCTTCTTTTTCTGATGCCTCGAGTCTGACACTTTTTCTTTCACTAATAGTTCATTCGTTTCCTAGAACAAGAAACAAGTTGTTTTAATGTCAATTGGTTGTGAACCTTTTATGAAAATATACTTAGAAACATACAAGTGTTGGCGAGGATGCAAGACTAAAGGCAATAAGTTATGAGGTAAAGTTAAATTAAATGCTCTACAATCTGGAAAGTACTCGGTTCAAAGTGACTTTATTGAGGCAGACAAAATATTAAATGAGACAAAATAAATTCAAAAGGTTACTTGAAATTCATCCAGGAAGCGTGGCCATGGTGATACAACTTATAAATAAATAAAAAGTAGTTTTAAAACAGGTATTCAGAAAAATATGTTTATTCTTAGTGATAAATGCATGTATGAAATGTATTGCATAATAGTGGCAAAAGAAGTCCGTGGCAAAAGAAAATTTGGAATGTTTTAAAATGTTAAGCTGTCGCGGTAAATTCAAGGAAACACCGAGCTTGTAGAATTCAAAGGCCTTTCCTCACCTTGTACCTTACGTTCTTATACTTGCTTCACCAGTGAACTCAAGTGTATAAAACCAGGACGACTGCTTTATGATGACTCAAGAAGCAAAATTGCATTTTTACCATGCTGGATTGCAGGATTTCTATGTCTTAATTCCAACCATTCTCTGAAGTGTGAGAACCAGTGGCCTTGCACAAAACTATTCATTGGTGCTTTAATACTGTGAAATTAGGTTACTTTGTACAGCTAAAATTATAGTCCCACTCAGGATTTGTGTTCCATTCTTTTCATACCTACTCTCCTGAAGACGTTGACACTAACAGGACAACAGACAAATTCACTGGAAGGTGTTGAGTTGGGGCAGGGGTCATCAGAATCAAGCCTAGTCCTGTTTTTAATTAAGAAGCCAGTAATGGTTACTAACGTAGATCACAG
This sequence comes from Mustelus asterias, assembly GCF_964213995.1. Classification (NCBI taxonomy): domain Eukaryota; kingdom Metazoa; phylum Chordata; class Chondrichthyes; order Carcharhiniformes; family Triakidae; genus Mustelus; species Mustelus asterias. The sequence continues at coordinate 79,501,196 of NC_135818.1, forward strand.
CATAAACCCTTGCTGACTTTCTAGCCTGTCTAGCTTAGAGTTGCTGAAACTAATTACAGCACCCCTACCATTGTCCCGCTAAAGTTAGAGGCCTTTTAGTCTGCTTGGCTTGATTCCAAAATGGGTCTTTTTCATTTGTGCTAAGAACAATCAGGTAACTCTACTCTTACTAATTCATACAAACCAACTTAGAAAATTGTTCTGTTCCCTAACACCACTATTTGCCGTATCAATAATCAATGAGGATTCAGAAATAATAAATGCATTTTAAAAATACCATTCCAGGATCAAAACCACCAGGAAGCAGTGCAGTGGGGAATACACTTTCACCAAACTACCTAATACAGAGGAGCATTGCAGAACCAAATTCAAATCACCTAATTTCAGTCCAGATCTCCAACCTTGCAGCTAAGACCCCTTTCTGAATTTGTGAAGTTACCATCATTCTGTTTAGAGTTGTGTTTTACAAAAAACAGATGCTTCACTTAGTCTTCAATGAATGCAACACCTTTTCACTTGCAAGCTGTGTGCTTTTCTCCTGTAGAATCTTGTGAGACTTCATCATGTTTTCTTCATCTCTCTTATATATCTTCACCATCTCGTGTAGCCTTACATTTTCTTTAAAGACGCAACGAGTCCTTTCATTGAGATTCCTGTGGGATGAAGGGAACAGGATTTGAATAAAGAAATAATTAGAATGGCTGGTCATAGGCAGTAGGCCCATCATGTTTGTACTATTGACTTTCTACGCACCTAATTAATTACATTCTTCTGCTCACTACCCATAACTTACTGTATTCCTTTTTACCAAGCAATCTTTTAAAACAAATGTTCTCTTTTTCAAAAGTAGCTTTGTTAAATATTTATCCAAAGTTAGAGCTGGATGAAAGTAATATCTAGTCATTAATACAAATTAAGACCGTAGCAATTCAATAGGATCTACCCTGCAGCACAGAAACAGGCATAAGTTTGTGTAAATAGGTTGTGCAAGAGAATGCAGTGAAGCAATCGCTGGACAGTGGCATTTCAATGTACTACAGCACAAGAAAATGCTGTACTTAGTTTGTGATGGTTCCTCATCAATCCTGGACACGATAATGCTTCAGAAAAAGCAGAGATGACCAGTTGCCTATGGTTCCAGAATGTCGACCAACAGGGAACACAAAATAGGCCCACATTAAAAAGGAGGTTCTTGTCATGTTTGGAGTGAAGAAGTTGCAGATCACAAACCAGATGTTGGACCTCAAAATAAACTGTCCTTGCCTTTTCGGCCCTGAGGATACAACACTAGGCCTTAATTTTTTCAGCACAGAATTGAGTATTTTATGTCAGCCAGAATGCAACAGCTGACGCTCATTCAAGGTTACCAAACAACTTTCACAAAAGCACTGTAGGAGGTATCGTCTTTTGGATGTGATGTCAAACAGGCCCTGTCTGCTCTCTCAAATGGAGGTAAAATGGTCTGTTAACCAGGCCAATACTTATCTCTCATCCAACACCTAAAACAGATTATCTGCTTATTACCTCATTGCTGTTTGTGGGGTCTTGCTGGGTGCATTTTAGCTGCCACAATTCCTACATTGCAACAGTGACTGTGAAGTTCTTAACTGGCTATAAAAAGTGGTCATGATGTGGAGATGCCGGCGTTGGACTGGGGTAAACACACTAAGAAGTTTAACAACACCAGGTTAAAGTCCAACAGGTTTATTTGGTAGCAAAAGCCACAGCTTGCTACCAAATAAACCTGTTGGACTTTAACCTGGTGTTGTTAAACTTCTTACTGTATACAAAGTGGTGACAGCTGCTATTAAACTTTATTTGTACCAGGAACAAGAATAGCAAAAGCACCTTATTACTGGGTTCGGTGTCCCTTTTGTGTCTCTCTGGTTTCAGAGTTCACAAAATACAAAGTAGTGTCTTAAAATGCGTGTGCTTTTCAAATGATATCATTGGCTAATTAAGCCTTTTGTACAGAGTGTGTAGCAAAATTCCTTTATAACTATTTATTGCTATTATTGAATCTGTGCAGAAAATGTATCTGGGAGTAGCTTACATGATCGCTTCAGTGTGAGCCTGTTCAGTCAGCTGATTTAGTCTCTGCTCAGCTTCCCTCTCCAGTCGCATCTAAAAGTTTTTAAAAGTCACAGATACATGGATACTTCATTCAAGCTTAAAGTTTGTCATTAGTTTAACAATCAATTCTAATGCACTATGATAAAATACTAACCCATTTTGATTTTCTCTGCCGTTTTTGCAGCACATTGCATTACTTTTTAAAAGTTTGTGTTTTTTTTTAAAAAGGGAATGTTGTTTTTTTAAAAAGGGAATGAGAAAGTTGCTTTAAAAAGAGGACTAACATAAACAGGAGAGCTTATATAGAGAAAATCAGTCACAGATTGGATGCCAAAAGAGAAAATGCTGGAAAATCTCAGCAGGTCTGGCAGCATCTGTAAGGAGAGAAAAGAGCTGACGAAGGGTCATCTGGACTCGAAACGACAGCTCTTTTCTCTCCTTACAGATGTTGCCAGACCTGCTGAGATTTTCCAGCATTTTCTCTTTTGATTTCAGATTCCAGCATCCGCAGTAATTTGCTTTTATACAGATTGGATGTGTCTGGTTTTGTGCTGTAACATTCCATGGTTGTATGACTATTTTTCTTTGCTGACCTTTAGTATCAACTTTGGGTGGGAGCTACAGCCATTATAGTATCCTAGGTATCAGAAACAGAAGATGTAAGAAACACACAATGGTATATGTCAGAATTTGAAACAAGAAAAGACAGATAAAATATTTCAGGTCAAGACCTTTTGTTCGAGTCTAGTACAAGGACCTAACCCTGAAATTCAACCTGTCTCAGCCCTTTCAGATGCTGATGAACCTGCTGGGTATTGCCAGCATTTTCTCATTTTGTTTCCATTATCCAGCATTTATTATAAATCTTCATACAGTGACAGAACAGAATCAACAGTACTTGTGTTAAGAACCCTGCTGATATTAGACGCAGGGGTGTCCCAAAACCCAGAACAGTAACTAGGAACGCCGGTGCTTAATGATTTATTTTGCAATTTGGTATAATGTGATGAAAGATATGCAAACCAGGAAGGAAAGGTCTAGTCTTGTAGTAAATGTTAATTAAATTGTAAAGACACACAACAAGAAAAGCCACAACACTAAAAAAAGGTACACTTAATTACAATAATGGCTACACATTACTGGAATTAACCCCATTCCACATCTATGTACCTAAATGCTAACAATGTCCCTTGTCCCAAACAACATCACATTAGGTTTAACTCTATGAGCCAAATCCAGCAATTAATGACCACACAAGAGTTGTATCTTTAATTTTGTAAAGTCTTTCTTCTGATTCAGTGAGGTTTTGAGGTTGTCAAACAGCAGCTTCTAGCATAGAATCCCGCTTTCAGGAGAACTTCTAGTTCCAGCTGGGCATAGATGCTCATCAGCTGCTCCTCCTGCAGTACAGAGCTAACCCTGCTACTGATGTGCTGTTTATTCCTTGTGATCTCATCCTATATAAACAACTAGCCTTAGAAGTCAAGCTTTGAGAATGTAAGTGTGACATGCATTCCTATGTCTCCACTTTGAATTCCTATCTTCTGTAGTTTTAACATCTACAATTCTATATTGTTCTCCACTTCACTTAAGTAAATATCTGTTTATCCTGCTGCTAAACTAATTCGCATATCAAATATCCTCAAGGCAGCTGCACTCTTATCAATTCCCTTTCATCCAATTCTTTTATTTTATCCAAGCTTCTTTCATCTTTATTTTATTCAAGCTTCTTGACAGTTATTTCATATCCCTTGCACTGCGAGGCTCAGTAGCTCCTCCAAGTTAATACTCTTTGCTTAAAACCCATAAAGGCATAGGTAAGTTGCTAAAATATTATCTTCCTATTTAAAATTTTGCTACAATTGTATAAGGCGTTGTTGAGGCTACACTTGGAGTATTGTGTGCAGTTTGGGTGTCTTTATCTGAGAAAGGATGTCCTTGCTATAGAGGGAGTACAGTGAAGGTTTACCTGGCTGATTCCTGGCATGGCAGATCTGTCATATGAGGAAAGACTAAATTGGTTAGGATTATATTCACTGGAGTTTATAAGAGTGAGAGGGGATCTCATAGAAACTTATAAAATTCTAACAGGGTTAGACAGGGTAGATTCAGAAAGAATGCTGCCAATGATGGGGGAGTCCAGAACTAGGGGATCATAGTTTGAGGATAAGAGGTAAACCTTTTAGAACTGAGGTGAGGAGAAATTTCTTCACCGAGAATGTGTGGAATTCACGACCACAGAATGTAGTTGAGGCCAAAATGTTGTCTGATTTCAAGAAGAAATTAGATATAGCTCTATGGTCTAAAGGGATCAGGGGATATGGGGGGGAAGGGGGGGTGGGATCAGGATATTAAATTCGATGATCAGCCATGATCAAAATGAATGGCGGAGCAGGCTCGAAGGGCCAAATGGCCTAGTCTTGCTTCTAGTTTCTATGTTTCTAAAACATATCTTCCTCTCCTTCTTTCACATTCTTCTTGCAACAGGCACTGTTCCCAACCAACAGTCTTATACACACAGGCTTCCACAAATGCCATTCACTATTCACTACAAGAGGGAGGTTACTCGCCATTGATCTTCCCCTGCAACCATCCCTTTCCCCATCTCCCCTCCTAGTCCTCGAGTCCTATCTGGCAGACCATGATCTTGATTTTGGCCTCAGAGAGATCACCATGCTCGGACACATGAGGGAAGGAGTGAAAGGAAAAGTATATATTCTATTACTTCACCAGCACTTGTTGTCACTAGCAACTCTGTACCTTACTGTCAAACATTTTATTGAATCCGATCAAGATATATTTGAGGCTGAAATAATTAGTTTCAGAGTAGCTTCTTGGCTCCTGTTCACATACCTTTTCTTCAAAAAACTTGCTTTCCAAGTGCCTCAGTATTTCTTTGTGTTCTTTGTTTGTTGTGTTCATTATGTCCTTTATCTGAGAGAAGAATAAAAATATGAGGAAACATTTATTTTATTGTCTGTCTCCCTTTTCTCACCCCTGAAACTTGCATTCCTTCTCCAAGAAAAGGCACACTTCGGATGAGACGTTAAACCAAGGTCCCAGCCGCCCTCTCAGGTGGATGTAAATGATCCCATAGCACTAACTTGAACAAGAGCAAGGGAGTTCTCCTCAAGATCCCAGTGAATATTTATCCTAACCATCATACCAAAACTAATCATATCTCATTGATGTTTATGCTTGCTGGTTTTATACAACTTGGCCGCTGTGTTACCTACATTAGAAAAATGACTACATTCAAAAGCACTGCTTTAGCTGTAAAGTTCTTTGGACCATCCTGTGATTGTAAAAGGCGTAACAGAGATGAAAGTCTTACAGGAAAACAAGTGTACACCACTCAACATCTTACCACAGCTGTGTATCTGAGAGCTGGTGCAAAGCCCTTCTCAGGTGCACATATAAAAGGGACAGCACCCTCAAAAATGAGACCATGTTGGAATTTGAATTTTTCCAGATTTTGGTCATCCAACCTGTACAGTGCCTCTGCAACTGTTATAGACCCTGCAACTAGACCAACATGCCATTTCTCATTTCAAACATGTCCGATTACTCAACTCAAGTTGATTTATTGTTTTATTTGTGAACAGTGTTGGTTGAAGATACACGCAAGATAACCCAATGTACCACAGCATGTCAATTACCAGCCTTGAAACATGGTTTTTCCTGTTCAAGTCTGGGCAAGCATTTTCAAGCAGGACTGCAGCGGTTCAAAAGGTCTTATGGGAAAAGACCACCACCTTCTCAAGTACAATTAGGGTTGGACAATAAATGCTGGCCTTGCCAATGATGTCCACATCCCAGGAACAAATGTAAAAAAAGAGGAATGAATGAAATATTATAAATAGCAACTATAATTGGTTGGAAAAGATTGAGGGCAGCTGGTTTACATTTAACTCCTGATCTCGCTGAAGTATATACATGTACATAAATAAACAAGGAAGTCTAAACAAACTCACATCATCCAATTCATTTTCCAGAAAAACTTGTTTCTTCCTAAACTCCTTGACCCTGTTGAGTTCCTCTTGAATCAGGTGTATTTCTTTTGTCTTTTGCAACATTTTGTTTTGCAGTTGCTCCATCTGTTGAGTGTGGCTTTCAAGCTGTAGAAAGATGATGGTGTGAGAGCAAACATGGATAACAGTGATCACAGTGGATGGCTTCACAGATATTGCACTCCTTTTTTTCCCTCCACTTAATATGGAACCAATTTTATTCATCTGAAAAACTTGGTTGTCACATGGAGCAATAGAGTCATTACAGCACTGAAAGGGGTCATTCAGCCCTTCAAACCAGGCCACTCTGTCAGTCATTCCCATTCCCCTGCTCCATCCCCATAGCCCTGCAAGTTTATTTCTTTCAAGCACCCATCTAATTTCCTTTTGAAATCATTCATCATCTCCACTTCCAGTACCCTTGCAGGCAGAGAGTTTCAGGTCATTACCGATCTCTGCATAAAAAAAAGTTCTTCCTCAGCTCCACCCACAAGCTTTGCCAAAATTCTAAAAGCTGTATCCCCTAGTTGTTGCACACTCGGGTAATGGGAACAGCTTTCTTTGTCCATCTTACCTAAACCTGTTATAATCTTGTACACCTCCATCAAGTCTATCATACTCACCGTTTGCTAAACCTCCAAGTTTGGAATCGGAAGCAAATTTTGAAATTTTACTCTGTATTCCAATATCCATGAAATTTATATATTTTTAAAGTTCATTCATGGGACATGGACGTCGCTGGTTGGCCAGCATTTACTGTCCATTGCTAGTAGCCCTTGAACTGACTGGCTTGCTAGGTCATTTCAGAGGGCAGTTGAGAGTCAACCACATTGCTGTGGCTCTGGAGTCACATATAGGCCAGACCAGGTAAGGAAGGCAGATTTCCTTCCCTAAAGTTCATTAGTGAACCAGATGGGTTTTTCCGACAATCGACAACGGTTTCATGTCATCTGTAGATTCTCAATTCCAGATATTTTTTACTGAATACAAATTCCATCTTCTGCCATGGAGGGATTTGAACCCGGGTCCCCAGGAAATTGGTCGAGTTTCTGGATTAATAGTCTAGCGATAATTCCACTAGGCCATCGTCTCCCTTAACATACATCAAAAGAACTGCGATCCTATCACTGACCCTTGGGGAATAAACTGTTTGCTGTCCTTCAGTCTGAAAAACAACTATTTACCACTGTTTCACTGTTTACTATCCATCCCATCACTTCCTACATGACAACAATGATTAAACTTCAAAAGTACTTTATTGGCTAGAGAGTGCTTTGAGGCATCCAGTGGTCTTGAAAGCATTGTATAAATGCAAGTATTTTTCTTTTATGATTTTTTTTCCCCATTCAATCTGACAGTGGCCATCTTGTTCCATGAGCTTCAATTTTGATAACCAAAATAAATATGTAAATACCAAACATGGGGAGGGCAGATCATTAACCTTGTTGGTTGGTGTTGTCTAAAGCCACTTAGTTTCCATTAGCATTTTTTAAAATCGGAATATCACAACTTTACTTAATAATGTGGGAGTGGTGAGAATACATCAACACAACTTTACATCCAAATGGATGTCTTTCCTTTCACTACTGTCAAAGAAAATTAATTTAATTGATTCAAAGAATGATACAGCACAGAAGGAGACCATTTGGCCCAACATGACAATGCTGGTTCTCTCATGGAGCTATCGAATTAGTTCCCTGCTCTTTTCCTCGTAGCATTTTAAACTTTTCCCTTCAAATATTTATCCAGATTCTTTTTGAGTTTGGAATATTATGAGCAGTTTTGGGCCCCATACCTAAGGCTGGCCTTGGAGTGGGTCCAGAGGAGGTCCACAAGAATGATCCCAGGGATGAAGGGTTTGTCATATGAGGAGGATTCTGGGTCTATACTCGATGGAGTTTAGAAGGATGAGGAGGGATCTAATTGAAACTTACAGAATACTGAGAGGCCTAGATAGAGTGGATGTGGAAAGGATGTTTCCACTAGTGGGAGAGATTAGAACTCGAGGGCACAACCTCAGAGTGAAAGGACGCGCCTTTAAAACTGAGATGAGGAGGGATTTCTTCAGCCAGAGGATGGTGAATCTGTGGAACTCAGTGCCACAAAGGGCTGTGGAGGCCGGGTCATTGAGTGTCTTTAAGACGGAGATAGATAGGTTCTTGATCAATAAGGGGATCAAGGGTTACGGGGAGAAGGCAAGAGAATGGGGATGAGAATCATATCAGCCATGATTGAATGGCGGAGCAGACTGGATGGGCCGAATGGCTAATTCTGCTCCTATACCTTTTGGTCTTATATGCTTCCACCACCCTTTTTCACGGTGTATTCCAGACCACAGTAAATCACTGTGTTAACAAAAAAAGGTTTCTTCATGGTTCTTTTGTCAATCTGCATCCACTGGTTACTGATCCTTTTAACATTGGAAACAATTTATCCTATTTACCTTATCAAAACCATTCATGATTTTGAATAGCTCTATCAAATATTTTCTCAGCTTCTCGAGTCTTGCCACATAAATGAAATGGCTCAACCCTTGTTCTATTTTACAATATCTCCCTTCTAGTAAATCTTCTCTGCACCTCTCCCGGGTCTTGACATCCTTCCTAAATTGTGGTACCCAGAATTGGCAACCATTCTCCAAAATCAGTGCTTTCCTCGAACAAGTCCCATAATTACTGCTGTAACGGGAAAACTGCAACCTCTTACCATTTTTTTATTGTCCTCAACCACTTGCTGCTTTTGGTCCACTATTTGTTGCTGCAGTTTGCTGATCTGTAAAATACAAAAATCCTTCAATCACATTGACAAGATTCAACTGTTTTAGACCACTGGCAAATTTTAATGAGCCTTCAATTTTCATTCCCTTCCTGCAGGCACGTACTTCCAAATTGCAAGGCACAGAATTTGCCATGTTAATTCAATGCCTTAGTCATCATGCCAGCAAGATTACTTGAACTAATCAAAGTAAAAATGAATATTTAGGAACATAGGAGTAGACCATTCCGTCCTTGCAGCCTACTCTGTCATTCCATTAGATTATAGTTGACCTTCACCTAAACACCATTTACCCTTTGTTCCATACCCCTTGATACCCTTACCTTACAATAATCTGTCATTTCCAGCTTTAAAAGTCTCACTTGTCCTATTTAAATGAGTTCCAGATTGCTACTAGCCTGTGTGTGAAAAATGCATCCAGATTTCAGTCCTCAATAGCCTTATCCCTGATTTTAAGATTATGGCTCCTTGTTCTTGATTCTTTCTCCTCCTTCAGCTACCATGCTCTAAGAGGGCATTGATGACCATGGACTTCCATTGGATTGATCCATGATTATGCTTGGCAAAGGACTGCAGCTGGTTGTCCTTGCATTCTGCAATATGGCTGACCAGGAAACTCTTCCATTTTTACTGCCTGCCATTGGCATATTGGAAGGTATTACAGACTGATAATCAACCCGTTTGGCCACATTATGAATGCACCTTCTGTGGCCAAGTCCTGAAGTGGGACTTGAACCTGGAGCTTCAGGCCCAGTGAGGTGAGCGCTACCTCTGTCCCATAAGATTTCCCTGTTGTTAATTCACCCACCAGAAAAAAGGTTTGTTGCTTGTACCCCATCAAATCAATTTAACATTGTAAATATCTTTATCATAACATTCAAAGGAATACAAGCCATGATTATGCAGCCTGTTCTTGTAATTTAACCCTGTAAGCCCCAGTCTCATCCTGATGAAACTGCATGCATCCCCTTCAAGGTCAATCTGTTCTTCCTAAGGTGTGATGCTCAGGATTGAATGCAGTACTCCAAATAGAGTCTGACTAAAGTTCTGTATAACGTGAGCATAGCTTCCAGCTCTCTTAAGATAAATGTTAATAGTCCATTAGCGTTTTTGATTGCTTTTCACGTGTCTTATCCCATTTCCTTTCTATCTCCCCTCATGCTCTCTCCAAACTCATCTAGTGCACCAAACCTAACTGTTGCTTCCCCTACCCATATTCCCACTACCCTGCTGACCACCCAACTTCCCTCAGAATATAAAAACATTTAGTTGATGAGCTTATGTCATGTTGAAAATTCTGATTCTTTTGATAATATATCTATGGTACCAAACTGAAGGAACAACCGAAAAGAAAATTGGATTTTACTGAAAACATTAATGCCACAATTGCTAGTTGTTCAAGTGGTGATATTTGATGTTCCAGTAATTTAACCACTGAACCATCTTGCCAGTTCACATCTGGACAAAGCCATCAATGATATGCACTAAGCAACAGCTTGACCTGACCTCAGAGAGACAAATCCACATGGGGTCACTCCAAATTACTCTTGTTGTTCCCACCTACTGAACTACCTTAAAGTAGGCCAAAATGCAGAAACTCCCAGCTGGTAAAATGGCTGTACGGCACAGAGAATGTGATGTGTGTGAGGAGAAGATTAAAGATTTTAAACAGTATTAAGTTTTAAAATAGTCAGGAAAATGTCCAAGATTATTACCATTGCCTCTTTTTCCAAGTCTTGTTTCTTTAAATAGGAGATCACTTCCATGGCGTCCTTCTCTACTTGAAACCGATCACTCATTAAGGTTTCATTGGTCCTGGCAAGCGTTCGTGCTGTGTCACGGTACTCCACTCGCGACCTCTCAAGTACATTCAGTCTTGCTTCCCACAAAGCAGCATTTGTCATTGCCTTCTCTGCATCTGACTCCATGGCAAATTTTGATTCGACCTTTTCATCCTTAGTTCCTTTTCTTAATGGATAAACAAACATTTATGAAAACAAAACACCCATCCAGCTGGTGAACCGCTGCCTCCCTGCACCCCCAGCCACATCAGTGGCCACTGGCTGTCCTGTGGTGAGGCTGCTCCCCCACCAGTTGTGACCTTTTGTAAAATTTTAAAACGCTTCCATCTTTAATAAGATGGTGGCACTGCCGATCTGTCAGTGCTGGAGGTGATTCTCCCAAGATGAGTGCAAATTTAGTTTTTTGGGTTTGATTTATTTTTGGATGGGGAAGGTTGAAGAAAAAAAATCCAGGTTCAGGATCCAGAAATTCACTCGATATCAGGGTCCTGGCCCCAGAACAAAAATTCAGCTGTTAGCTCTGTTTCTCTCCCTACAGATACTACCCGACCTGCTGTACATTTCCATCATTTTCTGGTTTTTAATCTAGATTTCCAGTATCTGCATTATTTATAATAGCATGATGACTGCTCCATTTGAAGTAATAGTTTTAAGACATAAATAATCAACTGAGGTCTTTTCCTAACTAGTTTATTTCCTTCCTCTCTAAACTACTCATACAATCCCACAAGTGTCAACCCTTTATACACCATCCAAGTTCATATTTCTCATTCGTGAGCCTAACTCACTGAATTTTGACAAGCTAGTTAAGCTCATGACCTATATGCATAGGTTTACCAAGGTGGAAACAGATGATGGAACACACTGTCTTTGGCCAGCAATTATGATCGTTCCAAAAGAGAAAATGCTGGAACATCACAGCAGGTCTGACAGCATCTGCAAGGAGAGAAAAGAGCTGACATTTCGAGTCCAGATGACCCTTTGTCAAAGCTAAAAGGCTTTGTGCGAGACATTTATACTGTAGGGTGAGGGAATGAAAGATGAGTCATAGCCATAAAAACAAGGGGAAAGGCTAAGAGGAGCTAATGGCAGCCCACAGAGAGAATAAAGGGTGTGAATGGCCAAACGGCAGAGAAGCTGAAATCAGAGGGTAAACCGTGACAGATGAAGATGTGGAGGAGGGAGGGGGAAGATGGAGTCTCTATGATTTTTCCAGATTGTTCCTCTCTCCCAGCTGCCTCAGTTACTCTCCCTTTCCCCCCTTTGTTCCTGAAGGAAGCAACTCACATTGGAGCCCAGGGTGAGCACCTTAAATAACCTCATCCAAGTGTTCACGGCTATTATTGGCTATGCCATCATCAGTGAGAGACTAGGAACATCATTCATCTAGCAAATATACATGGCTGAAAGAGAAAGCTTAGGAAAAGGACATGAAATAAATTCCTAAAGATAAATGAATTAAATGTTATCCCTATTATAATATTAATTAATGCAAAAAATGTTCATATAGATTACAAAAAAGCAGCCAACTCTGTCATCGCAATTTGCATCACTCCCCCATCAATTTGTTACTATGATGGAATCAAATGACTATGATGCAGTGAGCCAACAGAAAATGTTTAGTTGCTTGACATAGAATCAGCAGAATAATAATATGCAGGTTACTTAAACTGTTAGGTATTCTTCCAAACAACTTGATCTTCCTTGTGTTACACGCTAGTTGCTATGTATTACACGCTAGTTTCTACGGTACACAATCCTTTTTAGCGCTAGCAACACAAATTAATCTGAGCCTTTCAATTAAATATGACAGTATTACTCTTCTGAACAGAACTAATCCGACAAAGGGTCATATCCCAAATGTCAACCTGTGCTTTTTTTCACCTTACAAACGAACATGCCACCTACTCCCAAATATTTATTTCTGCATTTTCACAGTGGTGTTTTTCTTTAATTATACTTCATCATAGAGTACTGTCTTGCATTAATGGTCCATTTTTTTTAACAGTCTGAAGGCCCCCTCATGAAAATAGTTTTGAGGGCAGAGAACACAAGCAATCGTAAGAGTAGCCATGATGTGGAGATGCCCGGCGTTGGACTGGGGTGGGCACAGTAAGAAGTCTCACAACACCAGGAGTGACTTACCTGATGAAGGAGCAGCACTCCGAAAGCTCGTGATACCAAATAAACCTGTTGGACCAAATAAACTTGGTGTTGTGAGATTTCTTACTGCAATCACAAGAGTAGGAAGGGGAATTTCACAGCAACTTCATTGCAGTGTTAATATAAGCCTACTTGTGACTGATAAATAAACTTTACTTTTGAAATGAGCTTTAGAGCTGCATAAAGTTATTTTTTCTGGAGGAAAACCAAGGCAGATTACCCTTTGCCTTTTTTCTTTGGCATGGTGATTTTCAGTGAGCTTCAGAGGTGCTGCGCTGTTGGTTTCTGCTGTTGGGAGACACTCTTCCCCCCACACACACACACTGGTAAATGAAGCCCTTTTGCCTGTTGCCCCAGGAAACGGCCCACAACAATGCTGGGTTGAGGTGGACAGCAAGAGCAGATTGCCTCTGCGAGCCGGTGAGGTGATTCCCAGAGCTGCCCGGCACACTGTTATCCTTCCCTAACAGTCGCTAGCGGACGGGAGACACTTTAATGATTCCTCCTCTTGTTTTGACCGCAGTACAATCTCAAGATGGCGGCAGCTGGAAGCAACCTGGCTCAAAATGACTATATCTTCGACAAATAATTCTCCTTGGCTCCGATTTGTCTCTGGTTATACACACACACAGAATTAAAAGCTGAATGATTGATGATTCAGAGATAAATAAGGAAGCCGCTCCGATGCGCGTCCGCCGAATGAGCGGCCTGCCGAACGCTCCCGTTACCATGGAAACGGAAGCCCACGCTGTCAGCCGTGAGGCGCGTGCGTCAAGGTCGGTCCCAGCTCGCGGGTGACGTTAGCGCAGGTAGGGAGTGACATTTACACATCCCGCGCGTGACGCACACACACACACACACATCGGGCGTGACGTATACACACATTGGGCGTGACGTGTACACAGTGCGTGACGTAGACGCTTTCAGCTGTCGGAGGCGGAGACGGAGGGAGGGGAGAGCCGGTACTTTCCCCTCCGCCCGTTTAGGGACAGAGAGGGCAGCTTCAGCCGGCGGTGAGTGCTCATTCCGATCGCTTTCATAAAGGGGGAGTCTTGCTGCCGATCTGAGTGCAGGTGGAGTGGAGTGAGGGTGAGGTTGGAGTGGGCGGGCGGACGGGAGCTTGGTGACAGCTCTGCTCCTGCTGTCACTGTGGAGTTGGCGCAGTGACTGCTCAGGAAGTTTCTGCCTGGAGAGGAGAGGAGATCTCTCGCTTCTCACAGCCACAAGTGTCAGGAATTCATTATTATACCCACACCACAGGCAGTGTGTCTCTGTCAGTGTGTGGGTGTCTGGCAGTGTGAGTCTGTCTGTCAGTGTGTGTGTGTCTGGCAGTGAGTCTGTCTCTGTCAGTGTGTGTGTCTGGCAGTGAGTCTGTCTGTCAGTGTGTGTGTCTGGCAGTGAGTCTGTCTCTGTCAGTGTGTGTGTGTCTGGCAGTGAGTCTGTCTCTGTCAGTGTGTGTGTGTCTGGCAGTGAGTCTGTCTGTCAGTGTGTGTGTGTCTGGCAGTGAGTCTGTCTGTCAGTGTGTGTGTGTCTGGCAGTGAGTTTGTCTCTGTCAGTGTGTGTGTGTCTGGCAGTGAATCTGTCTCTGTCAGTGTGTGTGTGTGTGTGTGTGTGTGTGTGGCAGTGAGTCTGTCTGTCAGTGTGTGTGTGTCGAGCAGTGAGTCTGTCTCTGTTATGATGTGGAGTTGCCAGTGTTGGACTGGGGTAGGCACAGTAAGTAGTCTCTCAACACCAGGTTAAAGTCCAACAGGTATATTTGGTAGCACGAGCTTTCGGAGCGCTGCTCCTTGATCAGGTGAGTGCCTCTATCAGAGGCACTGTTCCAGTGTGTGTGTCTCTGTCAGAGTGAGTCTGCCTCTGTCAGAGTGTGTGTCTGTCTTTGTGTCTCTGTCAGTGTGTCTCTTAGTGTGTGTGCGTGCCTCTGTCTCTGTCAGTATGTTTGGTAGTGCCATACAAATCAATACCAAGAACTATGCCAGATCAGGCTGCTGCCCCCTTCCTGTGGTTTGATTTCTCGTGTCACTTTTCCCATTTAGCCTGAAGTTTACAGTTTGCAGCTGGCACTCAGACCTGAGCAAATTCCCTGCTGCTGTTTGTTTCTGTTTTGTTGGGAGGAGGAATGAATGAGTTCATAACTGATAATTTGGGAACATAAATTTAAAATTGTCAACAAAAAAGGAAGAAGGTAGAAGTTAGATTTTTAAATCTAACTTTTGCTTAGATTGGTGATGCCCTGCAGGCAGAAACAGTGGTGGAATCAGAAATCTTGATAAAGGAAAGACAAATGGGGCTAAATGGACAGTCTTTTCAAAGCTTTTATTAGGTGTTAAATAATCTGGTAGTATGAGGAAGAAGGTCCTGTGGGTAGTTGCTCACTCACATGGAAGTTATTTATAATATGAAGACCAGAATATTTTGATCCTGTTGAAGTATTTAAGTAATTTTTCTCCTTGATAATTGACATTTTTGGCAAGGGTATGCTCCCAAAAATCTAAATGCCATTTTTTAAAAACTTGCTTTCTCTTTCACAATGATAATGTTTTCTGAATTTATTTTAAAAATATCCTTTATTTGCATTTATTAACAGTGCGACAGAGCTTGCCAGGTAATTCAATAATGGTAACTTGTGCTGGTGGGTGTCCAGTAACTTGCTGCGTGGTGCTCTTCATCCAGAGTGTTAGAATAGAATCCCTGCAGTGCAGGAGGAGGCCATTCAGCCCATCAAGTCTGCACTGACTCTCTGAAAGAGCATCTTACCCAGGCCCTATCCCCATAACTCCATGCATTTACCATGACTAATCCACCTAACCTACACACATTTTTGGATACTAAGGGGCAATTTACCAGAGCACCCGGAGGAAACCCATGCAGACACGGGGCGAACATGCAAACTCCACACAGACATACCCAAGGCCAGAATCAGACCAGGGTCCCTGGCGCGGTGAGGCAGCAGTGCTAACCACTGTGCCACCGTGCCACCAGTGTTGGCCAGCTTGTGGCTCATAGGAGCACCATATCTGTGCCAGAACCTGTCTTCATTTTGATTCCATTGAGATCACTTGATAAACATTGGAATGTAGTATAACTTGTTTATTATCCAAACCTCTGCTTAGTCACGGTCTGAGCTAAAATCAGATATCACAGCACACCATTAATCAAATCTAGGATCTTTTTGGAATAAATGGATCACTGCCATGCTGCATTTATGAACTGATGACAAAGCTTTGATGTTTGTGGTTCTATCTTAACAGTGTTATGTTTTATTTTTAACTGCTGATCAGAGAATCCCTTCCACCAGCATAATTGCTCTTTTCCCCCATGAGACCATAAGAAACAGGAACATGAGTAGGCCATTCAGCCTCTAAAGCTCGTTCTGCCATTCAATAGGATCTTGGCTGATCTGACAACATTCCTCACGTCCACTTTCCTGCCCACTCCCTGTAACCCTTGATTCCCTTACTGATCAAAAATCTATCTCAGCCTTAAATATACACAAGGGCTCTGCCCCCACAGCTCTCTCTGGCAAGGAGTTCCAAAGACTCACAACCCTCACAGAAGGAATTCCTCCTCATCTCAGTCTTAAAATCAGCATTACGTGAAAATGAGATCGAGATCTGCATTGATGTCTCTAATGATTTAACACTCACCGTCTAAGGCTGGGGTGAGGAACCTTTTTCTTATCAAGGATCACACACATAAGTAAAATCAGTGTGGGCCGCGCACACATAAAAAAACAACCTTTTTTTTAAAAAGAGAGAATACAGAAATGTTCAACTCGCCCACTGTTTTAATGTGATGGCTGAGTTTGCTCTTCCTTAATGTGTAACACCGCCCCGGTGTCTCGATCACAGCACCCCTGAAATTCAGTTCAATTTTTTGCCTGCTTTCCTTTCTCTCTCCGTCTCTCTCTCTCTCCTTTCTCACACTGCCTGTCTCTCTCTCTTTTACCTTCGCCACTCTCAGTGCCTTTCACAACCATGAGATTCCAAAATGCATCACAGTGAATGAGAATTTTTGAATTTCACCATTGCAATGTAGGCAGCAGCCAATTTGCACACAGCAAGCTCTCACAAACAGCAATGTGATAACAACCAAATTATCTGTTTTAGTGATGTTGATTTGAGGGATAAATGTTGGTCAGGACACCAGAATGTACTCCCCTTTTTATTCAAAATAGTACCGTGGGGTCTTTTGCATCCACTTGAGACAGCAGAAGAAGAAGCCTCTGTCTAATGAATGATCCAGATAACCACTTCAAAGAATGCAGAACTCCCTCGGTACCGCACTGGAGTGTTGGCCTGGACTTTTGTACTCAAGTCTCTGGAGTGAGACTTGAACGCGCACAATTTTCTGACTCCAAGGTGAGAGTGCTACCAGCCAAACAATGGCTGGAGCTTTAAACGTTCCCTATTTGCACAGAGTGGGTGGGTTGCAAATTGGGTATAAAGTCACTGCCAATTTAGCTGATCTCAGGGTGGTGGGGGGCACTATCATCAGACTAGGAAGGGGAAGCTACTGATTGTTATCGAATAAAGCCTGTTGGAAGTAATGGCAGAATCAGGGTTCCCAGCTATGCCCATCATAGTTGAATAACTCAACAATCATCATTGTTCATTGTTGCCCAATTGAAGTATTCAAGCTGCTGCCATTCGTTTGAATTGCATCTCAAAGAGTCATTGTCTTCAGGAAGAAATGGTAAGAGCAGCATTGCTTTCTGAAGATGGGCACCTATGGCAAATTTCCCTAACATTGCACTGGTGATTTTCTCTTTATAGAATATTGTGACCCTTTTGTTTCTGTAAAAACATTGAAATTATTGGACAAGGATCAAAGAAAAAACAGTTGTGGATTTTGAAATTGGAAAAAGATAAAGCGAAGCTTGTAGAGTTATCAAAGATATGATCTGAGTAGTGAAACTGCTTTGGCATGGGTACTGTATGTATGTTATGGCAGATGGGTACTAAATGTAAGCCATGGCAGATGGTGGGATTTGAATTCAATAAAAAATATCTGGAATTAAGAATCTACTGATGACCATGAAACCATTGTTGATTGTCAGAAAAATCCATCTGGTTCACTAATGTCCTTTTAGGGAAGGAAATCTGCCATCCTTACCTGGCCTGGCCTACATGTGATTCCAGCAATGTGGTTGACTCTCAACTGCGCTCCGGCAACTAGGGATGGGCAATAAATGCTGGCCAGCCAGTGACACCCATGTCCCATGGCGTCTGCTTGCTTGCTGTCAGGGAAGGGGAAATTATTAATCTCATTTTCTAGTACTTGAGAAAGCTAGGCTAAGGGCCATAATCTGTAATACAGGACATCATCAAGGTTGAAGAGGGGAGTTGAATTGAGTCATCATTAGTTTCTCTTAACTCTCCCTTCTCTGGTACTCTTGTTGGGGTAATCATTCAGCATGTGACGAGGAAGGAAGCTGTTTGCTATTTATGCTTGTGTTGGCTTGTGGAAAGATTTGTCGTGCCTCGGTCCATGTCTCGGGCTTTTGTCCATAAACCCAGTAAGTTCTTCAATCTTAGATTCAGCTTCCTCTTATAAATTCTATGGAATCCGCTTTACCACCTTTTCCTACACAGCATTTTCAGATCCAACAATTGAATAGAAAAAAGCTCTCATCCTCTCGGTCTCTTTCCAATGATGTTAAATCTATGTCTACTTGTTATTGAGTCACGCACCAAAGGAGCTATCAAAACTTCTCTTCATCTTGACATCCTTATTCCATCACCTCCACTGTTCCAAGGTGAACAATCCTAACTTTTCTATTGTCTCATAAGTGAAGTTCCTCACCCTCGTAAATGTCGTCCATATTCTTTCTAAGATCTTTTCTGAAGTGTGATACCCAGAACTGCCCGGGGTACTCCAGATGAGGCTTAACCAGTGATTTGAAAAGTTCAGCATAATCTATATTCATGATTAATATTCTGTCTCCTCTATTTATAAACACAAGTAATTTATATGCTTTTTTAACTGCTGTATCAAATTGCGCGGACACCAAGTTCTTTCTGCTCATCTGCAGAAGGCAGAGAGTGGCTGTGGAGGGGTCTTTCTCTGCATGGAGGTCAGTGACCAGTGGAGTGCCCCAGGGATCTGTTCTGGGACCCTTGCTGTTTGTCATTTTCATAAATGACCTGGATGAGGAAGTGGAGGGATGGGTTGGTAAGTTTGCTGACGACACCAAGGTAGGTGGTGTTGTGGATAGTTTGGAGGGATGTCAGAAGTTGCAGCGAGACATAGATAGAATGCAGGACTGGGCGGAGAAGTGGCAGATGGACTTCAACCCGGATAAGTGTGTGGTGATCCATTTTGGCAGATCCAATGGGATGGAGCAGCAGTATAAAATGAAGGGTACCATTCTTAGCAGTGTAGAGGATCAGAGGGACCTTGGGGTCCGGGTCCATAGGACTCTTAAATCGGCCTCGCAGGTGGAGGATGCGGTCAAGAAGGCGTATGGCGTACTAGCCTTCATTAATCGAGGGATTGAGTTTAGGAGTCGGGAGATAATGCTGCAGCTTTATAGGACCCTGGTTAGACCCCACTTGGAGTACTGCGCGCAGTTCTGGTCACCTCATTACAGGAAAGATGTTGAAGCCATTGAAAGGGTGCAGAGGAGATTTACAAGGATGTTGCCTGGATTGGGGGGCATGCCTTATGAGGATAGGTTGAGGGAGCTTGGTCTCTTCTCCCTGGAGAGACGAAGGATGAGAGGTGACCTGATAGAGGTTTACAAGATGTTGAGGGGTCTGGATAGGGTGGACTCTCAGAGGCTATTTCCAAGGGCTGAAATGGTTGCTACGAGAGGACACAGGTTTAAGGTGCTGGGGGGTAGGTACAGGGGGGATGTCAGGGGTAAGTTTTTCACTCAGAGGGTGGTGGGTGAGTGGAATAGGCTGACGTCGGTGGTGGTGGAGGCAAACTCGTTGGGGTCTTTTAAGAGACTTCTGGATGAGTACATGGGATTTAATGGGATTGAGGGCTATAGATAGGCCTAGAGGTGGGGATGTGATCGGCGCAACTTGTGGGCCGAAGGGCCTGTTTGTGCTGTGGCTTTCTATGTTCTATGTTCATCTCTACTTTTCAAAATTCTATCATTTATAGTGTAATCTTTCCGTAATAATCCCGCCGAGTGCATCGCTTCAAATCTCTCCACACTCCATCTGCTATGTTTCTCCTTGTTTCACTAGTCTGTCCAACTCATCCTGAAGCCTAAAGCTGTCCTGATCTTCTACCTTGCTAAGTTTATCATCTGCAAACTTTTTAATGCTGCTACCTTCACCTGAGTCTAGGTTGCTTTATTTTCTAATTGCAAAGCTCTGCAAAAAGCTCTGCTCTATGGTATTTCACTTCCATGTCCATTCTTAATGTGACCAAGAATGTCAGTGGACTATTTGTCTGTGGAGGAATCGCAGCCAAGCCTAAATCAGTCTTTGCACAATATCTTTTTAGCAGTAGCTATTGGACAACGGACTCCTAACACCACAAACCCTGATAGATTTCTGTTGCAGTTTCTGTAGGAAACATTTCACTGAACACTAAAACTCAAAATCCCTCAGGAGTTCTTTATGTAAGCATTTAATTATCAAGTAATTGCTGCTTTTTAAGGCATAGCTAATGTGTAGCCTTCTTTGGAATTGACAGTAATTGCCGCCTTGAGTAGTGATTTGGATTTACACGAATAAACTGTAACTTTATGTGGTGAACTGTGTATTAGTTGTTTTCAAAAGAGAATTGGACTTTCTGCCATTGGAAGAGATGAAGAAATATGAACTGAAATCTGATGTAAGAAAGGATTGTGATTTGGAAGATGTAAATCAAAATGATTGATTTTTGGAGGGCGGGGAGAACCTTACTAATCCTTGTTGGCTAGATGACCATTTCAAGTTGCAAAAAGTCTTGTATCTGATGTTGACACACAAACCTAGCATAATCAGCAAATGCTTTGCCTCTTCAACCCTGCCCTCCAAAATGTGCTAACTTTATCAAACGGTAATCTTAAAAACTTTACCTATTACTAATGCCAAAACAGAGCAAAGTAATGCATTACAGTGTATCTTTTGCATATTGATTGGGTTTAGCCATTTAAAAGCAGTAGGGTCAAGGTATGTCCATAAACTGGAGAACACAGTACACAAGAGTCAGTATTTTTCCACAGCCAGTGAATGGTGTTTTCTTGGTGAATGTCACTTCTGAATATCATTTTTCTGACAATTTCTATGCTTTAAGACCAATATGGTTTTATTATAACCCAAAACAAAATTCTGTTCATCACACTCTGACACACCCTCACATAATTTCTGACGCTTTTATTTTCTGATGCTCATGTAGATGGGTGTAACTGGTGTTATCAGCAAGTTTGCGGATGACACGAAGATGGCTGGACTTGCGGATGGCGATGAGCATTGTCGGGCAATACAGCAGGATATAGATAGGCTGGAAAATTGGGCGGAGAGGTGGCAGATGGGATTTAATCCAGATAAATGCGAAGTGATGCATTTTGGAAGAAATAATGTAGGGAGGAGTTATACAATAAATGGCAGAGCCATCAAGAGTATAGAAACACAGAGGGACCTAGGTGTGCAAGTTCACAAATCCTTGAAGGTGGCAACACAGGTGGAGAAGGTGGTGAAGAAGGCATATGGTATGCTTGCCTTTATAGGACGGGGTATAGAGTATAAAAGCTGGAGTCTGATGATGCAGCTGTATAGAACGCTGGTTAGGCCACATTTGGAGTACTGCGTCCAGTTCTGGTCGCCGCACTGCCAGAAGGACGTGGAGGCGTTAGAGAGAGTGCAGAGAAGGTTTACCAGGATGTTGCCTGGTATGGAGGGTCTTAGCTATGAGGAGAGATTGGGTAAACTGGGGTTGTTCTCCCTGGAAAGACGGAGAATGAGGGGAGATCTAATAGAGGTGTACAAGATTATGAAGGGATAGATAGGGTGAACAATGGGAAGCTTTTTCCCAGATCAGAAGTGACGATCATGAGGGGTCACAGGCTCAAGGTGAGAGGGGCGAGGTATAACTCAGATATTAGAGGGATGTTTTTTTGCACAGAGGGTGGTGGGGGCCTGGAATGTGCTGCCAAGTAGGGTGGTGGAGGCAGACACGCTGGCATCGTTTAAGACTTACCTGGATAGTCTCATGAGCAGCCTGGGAATGGAGGGATACAAACGATTGGTCTAGTTGGACCAAGGAGCGGCACAGGCTTAGAGGGCCGAAGGGCCTGTTTTCCTGTGCTGTACTGTTCTTTGTTCTTTGAGTGTGAAAGTTCAGAGTCTGTTGGATTATTTATTGATAGGTCAGTCCAGAAAAAGTGTCCACTTTTTCTCTATATTTGCTGCTGATTCCTTGGCTCTCACCTGAGTCAGCAGTTTGTGATTTTAAGCCTTACGCCAAAATACCTGAGCACACAATCTAGAGAGAGGATGCTTCAGTGCAGTACTTCCTTTAATCAGGGTTTGGTTTGATCCCTTGAATGGAAGTAAAAGATCTTGCGGTAGGATTTGAATAATCATCCCTCAACCCACACCGCTCCAACAGATTATCATTGCTTTTTGTGGAACTTTACTGTATCTATGTCCCTTCATTCTAGGTCCCTCAAACACTCTACCCTGCCCCATCCCTTCATAATTTTAAACACCAAACAACTTGTCTTGTAACCTCTGGCGTTCCAATGAAAATAAACCCTTTTTTATTGTCATCTTCATATTTGTAGTTCCTCAAACAAGGCTGCATCTCAGTGAATGAGGGCCATGCTCTCTCTTTCCTCAAAGTCTTTCCTATGGTTTGGAGCTGGAAACTACACCCCACATTACACCAACTGTAGTCTTACTAATGTATAGATTCACTATTATGTCATAACTTAAAGAACAAAGAACAATACAGCACAGGAACAGGCCCTTCGGCCCTCCAAGCCTGCACCGATCATGTGTTCCTAACTAGACCATCCATTTGTATCCCTCTATTCCCAGTCTGTTCATGTGGCTATCTAGATAAGTCTTAAACGATCCCAGCGTGTCTGCCTCAAGCACCTTGCTTGGTAGTGCATTCCAGGCCCCCACCACCCTCTGTGTAAAATACGTCCCCCGCATATCTGTATTGAACCTTGCCTCCCTTACCTTGAACTTGTGACCCCTTGTGTTTGTCATTTCTGACCTGGGAAAAAGCTTCCAACTGTTCACCCTATCTATGCCCTTCATAATTTTATAAACTTCTATTAGGTCACCCCTCAACCTCCGTCTTTCCAGGGAGAACAACCCTAGTTTACTCAATCTCTCCTCATAGCTAATACCCTCCATACCAGGCAACATCCTGGTAAACCTTTTCTGCATTCTCTCCAAAGCCTCCATGTCCTTCTGGTAGTTTGGCGACCAGAACTGGATGCAGTATTCCAAATGTGGCTTAACCAACGTTCTATATAACTACAACATCATATGCCAACTTTTATACTCTATGCCCTGTCCAATAAAGGCAAGCATGCCATATGCCTTCTTCACCACCTTTTCCACCTGTGCTGCCACCTTTAAGGATCTGTGGACTTGCACACCCAGATCCCTCTGTGTGTCTATACTCCTGATGGTTCTGCCATTTATTGTATAACTCCCCCCTGCATTAGTTCTACCAAAATGCATCACTTCGCATTTATCTGGATTAAATTCCATCTGCCATTTCTCCACCCAATTTTCCAGCCTATCTATATCCTGCTGTATTCTCTGACAATGTTCATCACTATCCGCAACACCAGCAATCTTTGTGTTGTCCGCAAACTTACTAATCAGACCAGCTACATCTTCTTCCAAATCATTTATATATATCACAAACAGCAGAGGTCCCAGTACAGAGCCCTGCGGAACACTGCTAGTCACAGACCTCCAATCAGAAAACGACCCCTCCACTGCTACCCTCTGTCTTCTATGGCCAAGCCAGTTCTGTACCCATCTAGCTAGTTCACCTTTGATCACGTGAGATTTAACCTTTTGCACCAGCCTGCCATGAGGGACCTTGTGAAATGCTTTACTAAAATCCATGTAGACGACATCCACGGCCCTTCCCTCGTCAATCATTTTTGTCGCCTCCTCAAAAAACTCAACCAAATTTGTGAGGCATGACCTCCCTCATACAAAACCATGCTGTCTATCGCTAATGAGATTATTCAGTTCTAAATGTGTATAGATCCTATCTCTAAGAATCTTCTCCAACAATTTCCTTACCACGGACGTCAAGCTCACTGACCTATAATTACCCGGGTTATCTTTGCTACCCTTCTTAAATAACAGGACCACATTTGCTATCCTTCAATCCTCTGGGACCTCACCTGTGTCCAATGAAGAAACAAAGATTTCTGTTGGAGGCCCAGCAATTTCATCTCTTGTCTCTCTCAGTAATCTAGGACAGATGTCATCTGGCCCTGGGGATTTGTCTACCTTAATGCTTCCTAAAACACCTAACACTTCCTCCCTTGTAATTGAGATTTGTTCTAACGGGTCTACACATCCCTCTGAGACACTATCAATCAATGTGTCCCTCTTCTTTGTGAATACTGATGCAAAGTATTCATTTAGGATCTCACCTACTTCCTTGGGTTCTAAGCATAATTCCCCTCCTTTGTTCTTGAGAGGTCCGACTCTTTCTCTGACAACCCTCTTGTTCCTAACGTATGTATAAAATGCCTTGGGATTTTCCTTAACCCTGTCTGCCAAGGACATTTCGTGACCCCTTTTTGCCCTTCTAACTCCCTGTTTGAGTTATTTTCTACTTTCTCTGTATTCCTCCAGTGCTTCATCTGTTTTTAGCTGCCTGGACCTTATGTATGTCTCTTTTTTTCTTTTTGATTAGACCCACAATTTCTCTGGTTATCCATGGCTCTCGAATCCTACCTTCCCTGTCCTTTCTTTTTACAGGCACATGCCTGTCCTCCACTCCTATCAACTGCTCCTTAAAAGACTCCCACATGCCAGATGTGGATTTACCCTCGAACAGCCTCTCCCAATCAACAGCCAGCAAATCCTGCCTAATCCGGCTTTGTTAGCCTTCCCCCAATTCAGCACCTTACCCATAGGACAACACTCATCCTTTTGCATGACTATCCGAAAGTTTACAGAATTGTGGTCACTGTTCGCCACATGTTCCCCCACTGAAACTTTGATGACCTGACCGGGCTCATTTCCCAGTACTAGGTCCAGTATCATGAGCTTGGTATCATGAGCTTTCGGAGCACTGCTCCTTTAAGAGATAAGTTCCGTGAGATACCAAATAAACCTGTTGAACTTTAACCTGGTGTTGTGAGACTTTTTACTGTACAATCTCTTCGATATCCCCTTCTACAGAATTCCCATTTTAGAATCATCTGCACATTTGGAAACCACTCAGTCTGGCCCTGCATGCAAATTATTGATGTGTACAAGAATAGCAGTAGTCCCAGAACAGATCCCATTTCCAAATACTCTTAGACACTGCTTTCTAATGCCAACTCTCTGTGTCCTCCCTTCTAAACAACTTTTAATCCAATTTATAACATGCCTCAATTGCATACTTGTCAATTTTCTTCAGTTGTCTTGCATGTGTTTCCTTGTCAAAGGCTCTCTGAAAGTCCGTTCCCCCATGTACCACCTCCTCAAAAAACTCCCTTAGGTTTGTCCAGCATTATCGCCTTGTGTGAAATCTGTAATGACTGTTCCCAATTTTCTTTTCATCGTTAATTAACGATTGCTGTTCTTTCCTCTGCCACTTGATTGACCCTGTAATTACCAGGTTCGCACTATCTCTTTGAAAAATTCATTACTAACTGAATTACTAATCCCAACTGTTTCACCTGATGCATAGCCTATCCCTCATGGTCATTTTGCATTTATTTGGAGCCATTGTCATTTCTTAAATGGTCTTGCCCCAACTATCCATCCCACAGGGAACCAGCACTTCAAACTTGGATCACTAGTTCTGGGTGTTTAGAATTTTATTTTTATTTTGGGGTGTATTATATTTTAGAATATTTTCCCATAAATTTGCTTAACGTAAGGACAAATCATCTTTTATTTGGTTGACTGTGAAGGACAAGTGCCGCATGTTGAATGTCATGTTGAATCATGTCTAACTAATTTTTAAACTCAATGCCCCGACCGATGAAGCAAGCATGCCATATGCCTTCTTGACTACCTTCTCCACCTGCGTTGCCACTTTCAGTGACCTGTGTACCTGTACACCCAGATCCTTCTGCCTATCAATACTCTTAAGGGTTCTGCCATTTACTGTGTATTTCCTATCTGTATTAGACCTTCCAAAATGCATTACCTCACATTTGTCCGGATTAAACTCCATCTGCCATCTCTCCACCCAATTCTGCATCCAATCTATATCCTGCTGTATCCTCTGACAGTCCTCATCACTATCCGCAATTCCACCAACCTTTGTGTCGTCCGCAAACTTTCTAATCAAACCAGTTACGTTTTCCTCTATATATATATATTTTATATATATATATATATATTACAAACAGCAAAGGTCCCAGCACTGATCCCTGAGGAAAGCTGCTTGTCACAGCCCTTCATTCAATGCATCCTCCCACTGCTACCCTCTGTCTTCTATGACCGAGCCAGTTCTGTATACATCTTGCCAGCTCACCTCTGATCCCATGCGACTTCACCTTCTGTAGCAGTCTGCCATGAGGGACCTTGTC
This sequence comes from Mustelus asterias, assembly GCF_964213995.1. Classification (NCBI taxonomy): domain Eukaryota; kingdom Metazoa; phylum Chordata; class Chondrichthyes; order Carcharhiniformes; family Triakidae; genus Mustelus; species Mustelus asterias. The sequence continues at coordinate 79,527,703 of NC_135818.1, forward strand.
AAAGGCCTTACTGAAGTCCATGTAGATAACATCCACTGCCCTATCCTCATCAATCATCTTCATCACTTCCTCAAAAAATTTGATCAAGTTAGTGAGACACGACTCCCCTTCACAAAACCCTGTTGCCTCTCACTAATATATCCAATTATTTCCAAGTGGGAGTAAATCCCGTCTCGAAGAATCCTCTCCAATAATTTCCCTACCACTGATGAAAGGTTCACCGGTCTGTAATTACCTGGATTATCCTTGCTACCCTTCTTAAACAAAGGATCAACATTGGCTATTCTCCAATCCTCTGGGACCTCCCCTGTTGTCAGTGAGGATACAAAGATTTCTCTCAAGGCCCCAGCAACTTCCTCCCTTGCCTCTCTCAGTATTCTGGGGTATATCCCACCAGGCCCTGGGGACTTGCCTATCTTAATGTTTCTCAAGAATCCCAATACCTCCTCCTTTTTGATCTCAACATGACCCAAACTCTCTATACACCCTTCCCCAGACTCATCATCTCCCAAGTCCTTCTCTTTGGTGAACACTGACGCAAAGTACTCATTTAATACCTCATCTATTTCCTCTGGCTCCATGCATAGATTCCCTCCCTTGTCCTTGAGTGGGCCAACCCTCTCCCTGGCTACCCTCATGCTCTTTATATACGTATAAAAAACCCTGGGAGTTTCCTTAATCCTGCTGGCCAATGACTTTTCGTGACCCCTTTTAGCCCTCCTTACTCCTGTTACTAACTGTTTTAACAAAACTTCTTGTTGCAGATTCGTAAAGTTCAATTAGAGTCGCCACGTGATCGCCACCTCCACCGCCAACATTTCCTCCTCTAGGAAAGGATGGAATTCTCGAGGGGCTTCTTTGTTCTGGAGTCCCTTCTGTCCCTGACTTGCATTATGCTGTCAGACGCCAATGTTTACAGTCCACAGTATGGAATTGAAAATCCAGATATCTTGCCTTCAAAGTTAACCTCTGTAAATATATCCAACGTGTTTTATGGAATCATGTTTGATGCTGGAAGCACTGGGACACGCATTCACATATACTCATTCATTCAGAAAGGCCCTGGTGAGTGCAATCAGTTTGAATTTTCCTATGCAATGAGGTTTTGGCTTTTTGTGAAGTTGAAGCTTTCCCTGATTTTGTACTTGGCAGAGTTGAATCTACAGAGATTTAATTCTGTTACTGCCAGACTTCTAGTAGTGTCCAAATGAACAAATTATTACTTTAATGTCCTTAGTTTTATCTTTCACAGTGGTATAACAGGTACACACAATTACAGCTGGTGTACGCACGATATTTGTAACATTCTGTGTCCAACCTAGTCAGTCGATTAAACCAAGAGAAGATTGTTAATGTTTCTTCAATCGTTTTAGTTTGGTGTTAGATTTGCCTTGCATTAAACCTGTCTTTGCCAGTCTAGTTGTCGATGGCTACTGGTTGAGTTAAGAGACTTTTTTACGGATACTGGTCTTTTTTTTTTGAGAACAACATTTTACTAGGTTCACCTACAGCTCTTTTTTTCAGTTCGTCCATTTTACATTGCTACTTGGCACCACTCTCCATAACATAGCAATTAGGCATTTGGGAACTTGATATCTGAGGTGTACATTTGACACACCAAACCATTGCAATCTAAGCAGTTTCTCTCAGCGTAACTGCTGTGATGCTATTGACCTTGGAGCTCCTGAATCAACTTTTATGTATTTTTGGGGAGCTCTCAAGATTTGCAAAGAACTGGCGGTACAGTAGCACAGTGGTTAGCACTGCTGCTTCACAGCTCCAGGGACCTGGGTTCGATTCCCGGCTTGGGTCACTGTCTGTGTGGAGTTTGCACATTCTCCTCGTGTCTGCGTGGGTTTCCTCCGGGTGCTCCGGTTTCCTCCCACAGTCCAAAGATGTGCAGGTTAGGTTGATTGGCTATGCTAAAATTGCCCTTAGTGTCCGTAGGTTAGAGGGAGTAGTGGGTAAATATGTAGGGATATGGGGGTAGGGCCTGGGTGGGATTGTGGTCGGTGCAGACTCGATGGGCCGAATGGCCTCTTTCTGTGCTGTAGGGATTCTAAGATTCTAAGAAAACATAAGTGAGGGCACTTGTATTTCAAAGTGAAGCTGATGTTGGAAGGTGCACATGTTTGCCATTGGCTATCTAACATAAAAATGTCCTTACATTTTGTAATTTCTATAAGACAGTTCAACAATGGAGCTGGATAAATTACCATCGTCAAACTGATGCGCATCTGATGTTAATGCCTTGTCAATTACATTATTATGGTTAAGAGAAACAGGTGATGGGTATTAATTATCTTTGAGCACAAATAACTGGGACACTGGGTTGAGTGGGAGGGAGGAGAGCTGTGAGACTGAACACGTCAATAACTCTCTCCAATAAAGAAAATAAAGCTCCATGGCTAGAATTTTACTGTCCTGCCTGCCCACCACAAGAAGCGGAGCAGGGAAGGAACAGACCTTGGAAAGGTCTGTTGACCTCGGGCAGGATTTTATAGTTTCGGGATGAGCGAGGCCATAAAATCCCACCCAGTGTCTGGTTTTGGCTACAACCAATTGGCTTGGATTCGATTAACAACTGAGACCAGTTGATCCTACTACATTCATGGTTCTTAAGCTTTTATTTTTCTGCTTTTGAGGTTCCTGATTGAAATGAATAAATATACTTGCCTCTGCAGATTGGGTCCTCTTGTATGTTTCAGGTGTGCATGCTTTAATCCTCATTGGGCCTAAGCATCATCATTTGTAGTGAATGTTGCTTACTTTCCTTCTATTTTGAAATAAAGAACCCAGCCTTCAACAAGTATTTACATTTTTCTTGCAAACACACTAAGAACTTAATGCATACATTAAAGTTCTTCCTAAAACTTGGCCATTAATATAACAATTTGGAGTCTCAGATTATCAGCACACTTTAGGGCTTTAATTTAATTGTTGGCCCAAATTAGGAAAGTGATAGGGCATTCACTCTGATTTTTGCAATAGAAATAATAGTGATGTACCAGCAATCTCTCAGTAAGGAGTAAATTGAAGAGCAAGTTCATATGCATGGACCGTTAAATACATGTTGCATGTTGCTGTCCAAATTGTCTTTCTCCTCCAGAAGCTTTGTTCTACCTATAAATAGACACGAAACCACATTCATTTCTATGGGAGGTCTTGTGGTGCAGTAGGTTGAGTACTTGCCTCTGAGCCGGAAGTGCCAGTATCGAGTTCCACCCCAGGACTTGATGACCATGGAAGGTGCAACTATAATGGTCAAACAGGTTGAGTATGTCAACCTGGAGAGACTCCTGGTCAGCCACATGTAGATGGAGAAAGAACGACTACAACAATGATTTTTACAGCAATAGTGGCTTTAACATGGCTATCCTGGCTGAGAGTTAAGCATGCTGGGATTTTTGGTCAACTTATAATTAAAACCAGATGCAGGTCGTGAAGTTGCTCTGATTCAGGGTTCTGGTCTGGAAACTATGGCCTGAAGCTTCCTGTGTTGACTAAATAAGGGAAGTCATTTACTTTTGAGTAGGTTTGGTGGCCTCGAATTTTATTGTCGTTATGTGCCGGACATGTCGTCTGAAGTAAACATAATGGCATCTTTTACAAGTAATTTCATTGGATGTTCAAGCCATGTGATTGGTTTCTGGTTACACAATTGGCTGGGTGTCAGAAAATCTTCTGGAAGAGAGTTAATAATTTTTAGATAAAAGACATTGCAGTCCATTGTTTGCCAATGACAACCAGATTAAGAAGAGAGCCCTGAAGGGATCTTCAGAGAGAAGATAGATTCTACATCAGGAATATTTCTTGGCCAAGGTTTTCCCTAAACCCGATAGTATCTGGTTTCAGTTTAATAATTAAAGTTAAAGTTGATGTTCAGTTAAGAGTTAAAGTTCAGTTGAGAGTTGGTGTTCAGTTAACAGTTATAATTCAGTAAAAGAGTTATTGAGTTGCAACTGTTTAAGTTTGAGTTGGTACCTGAAGTGTTAAACAAAGAAATAAATTGTTGGATTAATTAAGAATAGACTCCTGTTCTTGTTTGTCTCATTAAATTGGAACGCTTGGAAGGTGTTTAGATTGACAGCTGACTAATACATGCTTGATGTGAAGTGGCATCCCTTAAACTATAAGTCCCTGGTGACAGATTAGTGACCTGTTCTGGCAGAACAAGTGGACAAGGTGGTCAAGAAAGCATATGGAATGCTTTTCTTTATTGAGTGAGGTATTGAATATAAAAACAGGGATGTAATGATAGAACTGTATAAAATGCTGGTAAGGCCAAAGCTTGAGTTCTGTGTACAGTCCTGGTTACCCCATTACATAATTGCTCTGGCAAGAATGCAGAGAAGATTTACAAGAATGTTGCCAGGTCTTGAACAATACAATCAGGAGGAGGGATTGGATAGAGTAGGATTGTTTTCCTCAGAACAGAGGAGGGATGACCTAATTGAGGTATACAAAATTATGAGGGGCTTGGACAGGATACACAGGAAAGACTTGTTTCCCCTAGCTGAGGGGTCAGTAACCAGAAGGATGAGAGGGGGCGAGAGGAAATATTTTTTCACCCACAGGTGGTGGGCATCTGAAATTCACTGCCTGAATTGGTGGTTGAGACTCAAATGCTCAAGTCATCTGAAGTGCTGTAACCTGCAAAGCTACAGATCAGGTACTAGAAAATGGGATTATTTTTTCTGGCTGACACAGACGCAATGGGCTGAATGGTTCTCAAGGTAGGTCCCGATTTGAATGCTTCTCAGTAACTGGTCACAACAATCGTAGAAGGGAAAAATCTGAAGGCAGGCTTGCACAGTGACAAAGGAAGATGAATTAAATCAGAAATAATGGCTGAAATTCTCCTGTCTCGCCCACTGTGAGAATAGTAGCGGGTGCGACAGAAAATTCGGCGGACCATTCAGATGTCCGTTGAGCTCAGACAGGAACTTCCGGTCTTGGGCGCGCCTGGCCAGAGAATCCCGCCCAGTGATTAGATCCCCACAGCTCTATTCAACGAGAAGGCGGGCTTCTTGGTATCCTGACCAACATTCTTGCTTCAAAGCACACTGCCAATAATAAATTAATTCATTAGTCATCTCCTTGCTGTTAGTTGAATCTTGCTGTGTGCTGTGATTCCAGTGTTGCTTCCAAAGTAATTAATTACATTTGAAACCATTTGAGCAATATGATAACATATTGCATAAAAGCATTTCTTCCTTCTCATTAGATATCCGATCTGCGATGAATGTTTTTTGCAAAATGTGCTATAGCCTGTAAATTTCTGTAAAGTTTTCGGTTAAGTAACAGCCATGTTTTTAAACAGAACCCCCTCAAGTGGACAGTGAAATCTTTGAATCAGTCAAACCTGGTCTGTCAGCGTACGTAGATGACCCTGAGCAGGTGGGTACTGCAATTCTTTATGGACAAATTGACTAATTCAGGTGGGTTCCAAATGCATCTTGCATTAGTTCGCAATGCTCTGTAATATAATTTGGCGCAGTGGAAGCAACTGTAATAAAGGCAAATGTGACTCTTCAGATTGCTGTTTTTTGGGGGAAAATGTCGAATTGTGTAAAACAAAATAGCAAGTTGGAACTTTCAACAACTCTTCTTATAACAGTAATGGTTAACTCTGCGTTTTAACTGCAAGGGACGAGGTTACAAGTCGCATAAGTGCAAGTTGGTTTGTTCCTGTGCCTTATTCCTTCCCCTTTCTTCCTGGGGAATGTGGGGAAGAGAAGAGGCTCCATTTTTGTTCTGATACCTGATAAATATTGTGTGCTTGGGAGGTTCCTAAAGCTTTTCATCACTGGAATGTTCCTATCCTTGTGTGAATCTGCAGACTAGTGGTTACTATGGTTAGTTAAATGGCATCACAGGAGAACCAGAATGACTGACAGTGAACTCGATGAGCCATGGTCATTTTTCATTTAGCAATTTTATATTTGTCTTGTTTAACAACAATGACACTTTTGGGCTGTTCATCTGTCAGAAGTATATCTTAAAAACTTATTGGACTGACTTCAACAAAACCTGCTATACCCACAGGGAATGGCCAAAGAAAGTGGTGACTAGCTTTTGGTAAAGATCCAGATGCTGAAATTTTAAAAGGATCTGTTAACATTGAGAGATCGGGTGAATTGACATTTTTAAAGAATGTGTGGATTGTTTTATTTAGAATCTTGTGGATTGTCTCAGCTGCTGTGGTGCAATTTGTCACAGCTGTCAAAATATGAGCAGAGTTTTCAGAGCAGATTGTTGGATGTGGATTGTCCTCAGGCCTTCGCAGTGAGTTAGAAGCTCTTGGTTACAAAGCATCAATCGGGCAGGAAAATACTTCCAGAAAAAACTGTGTAGTTATAATAATGTTTGAGTGTGGCAAAGATATGCACTGTACTGAATGCCCACTTCGTTTGTTAGAAATGAAGCTAATCTATCTCAAATATGTAGGTCTAGCATGAGCATTGTTGACTCTTTTTGGGTCTTTCCATCATCATCCTGTAGAAAACTGACTGCATTTTAATGAATCAACACAACTTGGAAATATAAAAAAGGTATTGTGTAAAGCTAAACAGTGCCTATCTTCATTAGAAACAATGTTAGCATGGGGCTTTGTTTATGATGCTATGGTTTGAATCAGATTTTGTATTTGAGTAACAAGCTCTGGGACACTCAATGAATTGTGTAGAACAGGCAGAGCAAGGCCTCGTTTCTCAAAGTCCTGTATTGTTGTATTTTAGGGTGCGGAGACTGTGCGTGAACTACTGGACGTGGCAAAACAGACAATACCTTCAACCCACTGGCGTACTACCCCTGTGGTACTTAAAGCCACAGGAGGACTGCGACTGCTTCCTGAGCAGAAAGCACAAGCCTTGCTATTAGAGGTATGACCTTGTAATATTGTGGTGCTGTTATAGAAATTCAGGCATGCTGTTGCAGTATTTATTCACCATTATGTGAAAATGAGCCAGATTCAGTATTTTGTACCACTCCAAAATCGTAGTATTTAAAGTTTACCGACATGGCCACCTGTTTACAGTTTTCATGGGGTCGCTAAAATCACAGAATGTCATTCCCAAGATGTCAGTAAAATCCCCTATAACAAAAAAATAACTTTTCCAGTTACTGTTAATCCCTGGCTTTGTTGAAATTTTACACCATTACTGTCTAAGCTTCGTTACATTTTGAAGACACAGAAATTTTATGATGTCTGGAACTGTGCCATCTTATGAAGAAAAAGTGTTGTTTATGGCCAGGAAGAAATCCTCAACCCAGACTGATCTGTCTTTTCAACGGGAGCAGCAAAAATCAATGCACTAACCAGATACGGGCAGGAACTTAAAATTCATCATGGCAGTTTGAGAATTTGAATACAATTTCTATATATTTTTTTAAAATCTGGAAGTAAAAGGCCTTAAAAGTGACCATGAAGTTGTCATAAATATCCAATTGGATCACCAATATCATTTTTATGAAATGAGATCTGCCGTCGTTACCCAGGCTGACTTATATACATGTCTAACTTTACCCTGCCCTCTGAAATTAGTCACGCCCTTCTATCAAACCACAGTGCTCCAAGAAGAAGGTTTATCGCTGCCACTTTCTCAGGCCAGTGAGAAATGACCGATGAATGCTCGCCTTGCTAGCAACACTCCCATTTCAGGAATGACCTTGCTTGTGTGTGGTACTGAAGTGCCTCAGTGGAAGTGTATCCCGATAGGAGGGACCATTCTTCAGAGAGAGTTGGGAATAGTAACAGGTGGTGGGGGTTGGGATGGTAGGGGAGAGGGTGGTGGGGCGGGGGGGGGTGGAATTGGGTGAATATTTTGTAGGTGGTAAGGGGAAGCAATGGAAATGAGAATCTAACCTTGACGGAGGTGGAAAAAGATGGAAGAAATAGAACCATAGAAAAGTTACAGTGCGGAAAGAGGCCAATCAGCCTATCGTACCGGCCATATATATATATCAGACATGGGCATAGTGTAAAATAAATTAGACATGGCACTGATGTGTGTATTCTCAATCTAGGTCCAGGAACTATTTGAGGATTCTCCTTTTCTAGTACCAGATGACTGTGTTACTATAATGAATGGAACATATGAAGGTTGGTACAAAAATCCGCAATGTATTTATGCTTTTCCTTTAGTGTTGATACTTGTGTGTCTAGACTGGAAATTAGTTCTGGAGAATTGAACATTTCTGCTCGCCACCCTCAAATTCACAGACTTGATTATTCCAGTGTTCTCCTGGTGAACCTCCCATCTTTGCCCTCTATAAATTTGAGCTGATCAAATTGCATTTACCCATTACTCTTGTAGTCACTGACTTACATTGGCTTCCAGTCTGGTATTGCCTCAATTTTTAAAATTCTCATCCTCTTATTCAGATACTCAGCACCATCCCCTACATCCCCATTCCAGTTGCTTGGCCCATCTCTTGCTCTGTGATCCCCTAGAGTCAGTGGTCATTTCAAGAACTTTACATACCTCCAACTTTGGCCTCTTGTCCCCACTTTCTTAGTCTCATCATTGTCAGATGTGCCTTCAGTCATCCAGACTCTAAATTCTGGAATTGCTTCCTTAAACCTCACTACTTCCACTTTAAAGTTAACCTCTTTTGGTCACCTGTCTTGACATCTCCTTTAACTCAGTATCAATCTTTGCCTGATTTCACACCAGTGAAATTCTTTGGAATGTATTATTACATTACAAGCATTGTTGCTGAAAAAAGAGATAAGTGTCAAACATTTCCTCTTGTGCTTATCAGGACAGATGCAAGAGGACTAAATTTCAACAGAAAAAAACCAATTTATACTGTATGAGAAAAATGGGGCAAGTGAAGTCTGGTTGAGATGTTGCCATGGAGAATGCAACAGGGAACAAACATCCCCTAAACTTGGTGCATTTTCCATGACAACACCTCTACTTGCCAACCAATCAACGCTCTTTTCGGTATAAATTGTTGTTCCCTTTTGAAATTTGGAATTCTTGCATTTGACCTGATGAGTGCACAACGAAAAGCTTCGACAGCATGTCTGCTTTTTTCTTTCAGCAGTACTCAAGTTCTGTACTACCAAGCAACTGTTGAGACAAAGGCACTACATGAATCCAAGTTGTTGTAATGGTATCAAAACATTGCAAGTGCACAGTAGGTCAGGCAGCATCTGCGGAGAGAAACAGTTCTCATTTTAAGTCGATGACCCGTCATCAGAATGATAGGTCAGCCCAAGAAGATAACTTGGAAAGTAACTAAAATGCAAATTATCATTGTAGTCAAGGATTAGCATAATAGGCATCTCTCATTTCATATTTCATCTTTTTTTTAAAGAGGTTGATTGGCAATCACTATCTTTAAGAAAAACTTATTTTAAAAGGCATGGTCACTCAGATGAATGAAAGTTAAACTAATTTTGTAGTTGTGTCAAATTCTTTGATTTGAATCCTTTAGCCAAATTCCGTCACATTCTCTCCACTTGTCGCTGTCACTTCAAGTTTCAGTCTGTACTGCATAAAGTGAATAGCTACTTGGAATATCGGTAAAGCAAATTATTTGCCATGGTAAATGTTGTTACGGCTTTGGATTGCCACGGATTGTGAAATTACTTGCTGGTTTTTATTTACCTTTGTTTACGAACGGTTGGTTTGGGATGGATTCAGCAAAATAGTGGGTTCAGACTTTGGCAGGGTGAGTTGACTACGAATGAGCTGTATGTGGCTTTTTGTAGCATCATTCAGAATAGAACTTGTATGTTTCTTTGAAAGAACTACACAATTGGTGCCACTCACCTGCCCTTTTCATGCATTTTCTTTCCTTCAAGTGGATATCCAATTCCTTTTTTGCAAGTTGCAGGTAAATCAGCTTCCTTCCATTCAGTCAGTACATTTGTAGATCATTGCCACTTTATGCATTTTTATTATTTTTTTAAAAAATCTCATCTTATTTGCATTAGGAGAGGAATGTGCTGCAAAAAGTCAACGGGGTCTGTGCAGAAAGAAGCCAAAGGGCACAATTAAGATAATGGAACTTGAGCACAATTAAGATAATGTCACTTGAGCACACATTAACCTGGTTGAGGTACTCTGATTAAAAAATTAATGGACCAATTCTTAATTCATGAGAGTAATGTTGGGAGAGGAGCTAAGTGCAATGATCTGGTGACTTCTAGAGAGAACTTATTAACAAAAGGACCAAGTTGGGAGGGCTAAAGAGCAACCTCCTGTTTTTGTGTTTGCTCGAGTATTTGTTGTTTAAATTGATATTTTTGGGGTTTGTTAATTATTGACTTTTCATTTTTATAGGTATTTTAGCCTGGATCACAGTAAACTCCTTGACTGGTATGTTTCTGTTTTCTTCCCTGTCGCCATCGCCGTTTTAACAGTGAAAAAATCAACCAGTTTAGAATTTCTTGCGTGACTGAAAAAGGTTCTGGCTTTTTATTCTGAAGATTTACTACCCCACTTAGCATCCAAAGATTCACAATTCACAGCAGTTTGTGCTGCCACTTTAATATAAACCCCGGCAAAAGGTAATCTTTCATTAATTTAACCATAACAAAAATGTTTCTCTGGGTTCTGCCAGAACTCCCATCAATTGCCCAACTTTGGGAGCCATACAACACAACATGGTGCAGAGACTAGTTCAATGGGCTAAGGATCAGTCAAAAATGGGCAGGAATATTGAATCGAATTGCCTGTATTTCCAATATAGTAGCAAGTCAGATTTTTTATTAATAGAAAGATTTTTAGCAACATGTTGAAACCAGAATTTGACTTTTTGAAAAATGTATTTTATAGGTCACTTGTACGGTGCAAATGAAAACACTGTGGGAATCCTGGACTTGGGAGGTGCTTCCACACAGATTACTTTCCTCCCACAGAATAAGGTAAGAAAAACAACAAGGACCTGACCCACCAGAAATGAGACGTGTTAAATCTAGCAAGGAGTCTCTTCCTAACGCTGAAACCAAACAATGCCCAGGAACAAATGTGATCCTGTGGGTGCGCACATTTTCAGTTTTTAAAAGTTGTAGTATAAGCACTTGTTTACAGGTGACAGCAACACTTCTATAGGAATTCAAACTGACGTGTAGATGAGTCCTTGGAGGGGTGAGAAGGACGATTTGCAATGCAACAAGCAAGCAGTTTAGTTTATATGTAGTTTCTTTCACTGGAAGTGGGTGTCACTGCCAAGGTCTGTCCTGTCATTGTCTGTCCTGAATTGCCTTTATCTGTGTTTTCTCTTTATCTGATGTCTTCAGTCTCTGGGGATCATTATTCAAGGCAGTTGATCCCATGATATCACAATGGGGTTGGCCCCAAGAACTAGCCCCAAGTGCGAGTAAGGCACCCGAACACAGGCTGTCAACAGTGTTAAGCACCACACTGTTAACCAACTGAGATGGCCAGCCATTACTGACTGTTTTATTAGATCATTTCAGAGGGCAGTTTAGAGTTAACCCCATCAGGCATGTAACATTTTTCAAATAATGGATTGGGTATATTCATTGTTGTTTTGGTATTAAATTTAATGAGTTGAATTCTCCCAAAAAAAATTCTAAGTGCTGAATTTGCATAAAAACTGGAGTAAATCTCACTGCTTTTTTCAGCAGGATTTTCAAAATTAATCTCCCACTTTGTGCATCACAGAGTGCCCTAGCATGAATCACGCTAAATATCAGGGGGCGGGCCTATTCCCGTTGGAGAGGCTGGCAGCATAGCGCTGAACGGACTACCGAGCATGTGCCGATCTGTCATAGCGGAGATCGGCACATGCGTAGTAGCACACACTGCCGGCCTCCCGATTGCTGGCCAGCACAGCAACTCCCTATCACTGCCCCTCCGCCCTCACCATCACGCTCCGATCGCCGGCTGCCTGGACCTGTCCGGGCCAGCCCCAATCCCAACCCCCCACCCCAGTGGGCTGTGCCAAGATGCCCCCGGGGCAATGCCAGGGGGCCAAGCTAGCAATGCCTAGGAGGCACCTGCCCCATACCCCTGGCCTCCATGGCCCCCCTTCACTCCAGTGGGGTTGGGCCGCCAGTTCCCCAATAGTGGGGAGGTGTTGTAAACCTTGCTGGAGTGAAACACTCCTGGCAGTGTGGGGAGACGCTAAGGGCCCAGAGACTTCAGTCCCGTGCCCGCTAATGACATTCAAATAGGAGTTTAAATATTTAAAGCAGCTTCACGCCGATTTCAGGCACGGAGCTGACAATGCCGAAATCCGGCAGCCACAGACCGTGGTGCCCTGCAGGAAGCCCGCTACACGGCTTCCGCTTGTGTCTCCCAGCCCACTGCGCTGCTCTAGCACTGGGAGAGTCATCCCTAGTGTCTTTCCTCTAATATAATTTTATATTGAGGCTTGAAGATTTATTTTGTAAAAATCTAATAGTTGGGACATTGATGCTAGTTTCAGTTTCCCAGTTGGAAGGAATCCTTCTTGAAAGAAAATCTGGCATTTGCATAACGCCTTTTATGACTTCATGACATTCCAAAACACTTTGCAGCCAATTAAGTACTTCATTGCAATGTAGCGAATTTGTGCACAGCAAGGTCCCACAAATCAATGTGATAAATTAGGAAATGGTTTCCTAAAATTATGTTGTTGGTCAAGGAATTGATTTTGGCCGGGTCACCCTGCAATTAAAATTATTTTGAGTTCTGATGAAGTGTAAACGCTGTTTCTCTCTCCACTGATCCTGCTGGCTATTTCCAGCATATTTTCTCTTTATTTCAGATTTCCAGCATTTTGCTTTTGTATGAGATTAGCTGTGTCTGTTTGAGAGTAAGAGTTTTAACAACACCAGGTTAAAGTCCAACAGGTTTATTTGGTAGCAAAAGCCACACAAGCTTTCGGAGCGCTGCTCCTTCAGCGGAGCGAAAGCTAATGGCATTTGCTACCAAATAAACCTGTTGGACTTTAACCTGGTGTTGTTAAAACTCTTACTGTGTTTACCCCAGTCCAACGCCGGCATCTCCACATCTGTTTGAGAGGGCAGACTTTAACTTCTCACGCCAGCTCCAACAGTACAGCCTTTCCCTCGAATATTGTGCTCAAGTAGTTTGAATGGGACTTGAACACAAATGAGGTGACAATGATTCCAACTGAGCCATAGTTGGCTACTAGAGAGCTTTTCTTTTTCTTTCTCTACTGTAAAGTGGCCAGTGCCCATTGTAATGCAAGCAGTACCACATTGTTAATTGTACGGGGAGAAGCATTCACAAGCTAAAGAACAAGGGGGTGATTCTCCTAGCCCGCTGCGATGCTCTAACAGTGGTTAGCATTGCTGCCTCACAGCGCCAGGGAGCAGGGTTCAATTCCAGCCTCGAGTGACTGTCAGTGTGGAATTTGCACTTTCTCCCCGTGTCAGCATGGGTTTCCTCCCACAGTCCGAAGATGTGCGGGTTAGGTTGATTGGCCATGCTAAAATTGCCCCTAGTGCCAGGGGGATTAGCAGGGTAAATGTGCGGGGTTACGGGGATAAGACCTGGGTGGGATTGTGGTCAATGATCTGAATGGCCTCCTTCTGTACTGCAGGGATTCTATGTTTCTATGATTCCATGCAGCGGGCTGGGAGACATCAGTAAAGGCCGTGTAGCAGGCTTCCCGCTGGGCGCCACGGCCTCAACGCGTCTCCGGCCGCCGGATTTCCGGCATTGTCAGCTCCACGTCAGAAATCGGCGCGGAGCTGAATAAATTATTTAAATAAGCATTTGCATTTGATTAGCAGGCCCAGGACTGAAGTGCCTGGGGCAACCAGTCCCCCCCACCACCAGGTGTGTTTCTCCACTAGCGGGGAGCTGGCGACCCAACCATGCAGGGGGGTCGGGGGGGGGGGGCGGGGTGCTCGGGCCTGCTGGTCGGGGGGAGGGGGGCGGATCGAGGCAGGGTGGTTGGCACTGGCCCAGAGACATCCAGGAGGCCAGAGGTCGGGGGGGGGGGTCGCACAGCTAACGAGGCAGGGTTGCTGTGCTGCCCAGCAATCGGGAGGCCAGCAGTGCGGACTACTGCGCATGCACAGATCCCGGCGCATGTGCAGTGGCCCGCTCAGCGCTATGCTGCCGGCCTCTCCAGCGGGAATAGGCACTGCCCCCAGCTTTCCCCGAGGGGGCACTTCTCCCAAAAAATTTTAAGTGTCAAATTTGCGTAAAAACTGGAGCAAATCATGCTGGGGTTTTTTTCAGCGGGAATTTCAAAATGAATCTCCCACACTCCTTGAATCATGCTAACAATCAGGGGGCAGGGCCTATAGCGCTGAGCGGGCCACTGCACATGTGTTAATCTGTCCGCACTGGGATTGGTGCATGCGCAATGGCCCTTATCTGCTGATCCCAATTGCTGGCCAGCCCTGCAACCCCCGCATAGCTGGCCCCTAGAACATGCCTGAGCCAGCCTCGACATCCCCCTTCCTCCCGCAGCCCCAATCTCCCGATTTCCCACCCCCCCCCCCCCCCCCCAACCCAGGTCACTCAGCCCAAATGCAGAGTGGCAGCAGGACGCCCCCAGAGGCCCTGCCTGCCATGAGGCCCCACCCCCTTGGCACTGCCCAATGCCTGGTGGGCAATGCCAAGGTGCCCCCTAGGCATTGACATTTTGTCCCTTGGGCAGTGCCAGGGGGCTCAGACTGGCTTTGCCAAGGTGGCAACGCCCAGGGGGCAGCCCCTGGTTCCAGATCTCCAGGGGCGGGGGGGGGGGCCTCGATTGCACCCCCTCTTCACTCCGGCGGGGACGGGCCACCAGCTCCCTGCAAGTGGGGAGCTGTACTAAACCCCGCTGGAGTGAAACACTCATGGAGGGAAGGGACTTTAGTCCCGGGCCCGCCAATGATATTAAAATTGTATGCAAATTCAGATCCGGCTGCCGAAGACATGCCCAGTGGGGAGCACGCACAACAGCCTCCGTTAGAGTCTCCCGGCCCGCAGCGGGCTGAGAGAATCACCCCCTAAGTCTTTCCCTGGTGTTTTTCTTTTTCCTGTTATCCTTTAGATTTTTACCTTTAGTTTATCAGTCTGGCAGAGTGTGTTTGTGCTGTGCATCTTGCTTTTTAATCGAACCCAATCTAGTGCATCACTATTTCTAATGGGCAGACGTCCAGCTTGTGCAATTCAACACATGCTTCAAAGAGGAATCGGGGAGCGAGTATTTGTATTTAACCTCTTGTGTTGAGCTGACATATTTCTTTTTACAATCTTGCAGGGTACACTTCATGCTGCACCTGAGGAATATATCAGTTCCTTTGATATGTTTAACAGTTCCTACAAACTGTATACCCACAGGTGTGTTTCATAATGCTAGACTTTCAACAACCTTTGCAGTAAAAATATAACCAATAATATTGAGTGTTGTTGAGTGCACAATATATGTGTTAAAGATATTGGTAATAATTCTAGCTATTTGATCCTCTGCATCTTTGTTTGTCTCAGTAACCTGGTTAAGGGCTTCCCGAATGCGATTGTCTGAAACCCCACCTGTTTGCACTCATGATTAAATGTTTTTAAGTATTGACCTCTTTTAAGAATAAAGATTTAGGCCTAGGTATAGATTTATTGGGCAGCGGGCAACCGAGGGGGGTTCGTCCGACCTGACTGTCTGTCACTCTACCGCGGCAATATTCGCGGCCGGGTGTCCCTGGAAAGGGAGCGTGCAGTGTCCGAGGTTACCGTTAACGCCTTCCGTACCCGCTGGCCACAGCAGGGGCTGGGGTGCATTATTGACCCCCATTAATCACATTTTCATTTGATGTTTTAAGTTTCCTTTCCATTTTGTCCTTTTGTTTCGGGCGGTTCCCCTCCTTTTGGGAGCTGCCCCTTTTAATTTGTCCCCATGTTAATTTGATTTGGTTGGCCAAAAAGATTGGTATAAATTTATTAACATATGGTGTTAACTGGATCCTTGATCAATCGGTTATTAGACAAGTCCCTTTGAGGAAGGCACTGGTGCATTTACAATAAAACTGCTGAAGCATTGCCAGGTTAACCATTCTCTTCAATAAAATGTGGGTTAAGGTCCCTCTTAAATTGGCTCCCAAGGATTAGTAGCGACAATATTGAAACAAAATAGTTCCATCTACTTTTGCAAAAGTAAAATTCTAATGCATGTTTACTGGAACATCAACATGATTCTCGCAGAAGATTCTGATGTAATCTTGTCTATTAGTTATTTAGGTTTTGGACTGAAAGTTGCAAGACTGGCTGTACTGGGAGCATTGGATGCAAAAGGTATGTGCAAGATTGTTTGAACTCCTGCTTAACTCTAGACTTATTCCGCCCCACTCCAATTTTCTCTGTGGATCATAATCGTTTAACTTGATGCTGAATTGAGTTAGGAATCCAGGTAAGCTTTTTGATGTCCGACAGGACGTTGAGGTAGGACGGCACGGTGCACAGTGGTTACCAATGCTGCTTCACAGCTCCAGGACCTGAGTTCGATTCCCGGCTCTGGTCACTGTCTGTGTGGAGTTTGCACGTTCTCCCTGTAGCTGCATGGGTTTCCTCCGGGTGCTCTGGTTTCCTCCCACAGTCCAAAGATGTGCAGGTTAGGTTGCTTGGCCGTGCTAAATTGACCATTAGTATCCCGGAGCGTGTACGTTAGAGGGATTAGCAGGGTAAATATGTGGGGTTTCGGGGATAGGGCCTGGGTGGGATTGCTGTAGGTACAGGCTCGATGGGCTGAACATAAGAACACAAGAACTAGGAGCAGGAGGAGGCCATCTGGCCCCTCGAGCCTGCTGCGCCATTCAATAAGATCATGGCCGATCTTTTCGTGGACTCAGCTCCAATTACCTGCCTGCCCACCATAACCCTTAATTCCTTTACTGTTCAAAAATTTATCTATCCTTGCCTTAAAAACATTCAATGTGGTAGCTTCAACTGCTTCACTGGGCAGGGAATTCCACAGATCCACAACCCTTTGTGTGAAGAAGTTCCTCCTCAACTCAGTCCTAAATCTGCTCCTCCTTATTTTGAGGTCATGCCCCCTAGTTCTAGTTTCACCCGCCAGTGGAAACAGGGGAGACTAGGACGCGGGGGCACAGCCTTAGAATAAAAGGGAGTCACTTTAGAACAGAGATGAGGAGAAATTTCTTCAGCCAGAGAGTGGTGGGTCTGTGGAATTCATTGCCACAGAGGGCTGTGGAGGCCGAGACGTTGAGCGTCTTCAAGACAGAAATTGATAAATTCTTGATTTCTCGAGGAATTAAGGGCTATGGGGAGAGAGCGGGTAAATGGAGTTGAAATCAACCATGATTGAATGGTGGAGTGGACTCGATGGGCCGAATGGCCTTACTTCCGCTCCTATGTCTTATGGTCTTATGGTCTAACTTCCCTGCTTCTATCTGAATGGCATTCTGCACTGTAGGGTTTCTCTGATTTGCACAATTGAGTTGAATTAAGTTGATGTGTGGACTCTGGAGTCCATCCCATTTCCACTGGAGGACTTAAATGAGACAAGTTTCAATTTTCTCAGTTCAGTTTGCAGTGGGAGAATTCCTTCCTGGGATTTTTTGTTATTGAGGCATTATTATTTGATTATTAATGCAAATGTAACTTCACAGTAAAACTGCCTTGATATCAAGGTTATTACTGCAGATGAACCTGAGGTGACCTTCTCCTCCCCCCTCCCAAAAGGTGAGACCCTCTTCAGGCTACTGCTCTTCCTGTTGATCATTGAAGATGAATTGTGGAATGGGATGATCAACACTCTATGGAACTTAATGGTTTATGTACTTCGCTGCCCAGCTTGCCATATAATTTATAATATAAGGACAGAATCAAAAATAGTTAAACCTCGGGATGAACTCTCAATACGTAGAATGGGAAAAATAAGTGGGTTCGTCCCGTCCCATGGGTGCCTCACAGCATCAGGGACCCGGGTTCGATTCCTGGCTTGGGACACTGTCTGTGCAGAGTTTGCACATTCTCCCCATGTCTGCGTGGGTTTCCTCCGGGTGCTCCGGTTTCCTCCCACAATCTGAAAGACATGCTGGTTAGGTGCATTGGCCATGTAAATTCTCCCTCAGTGTACCCGAACAGGCGCCAGAGTGTGGAGACTAGGGGATTTTCACAGAACTTCATTGCAGTGATGATGTAAGCCTACTTGTGACACTATAATCAATAAACTTAAACTTTAAAAAAACTTAAACTTTCTCTTGGTTGGACTTTCAATATGTGAATGTCACTGTGGAGAATTTTCACTTCTCTCCTTGTCTTGCCTTGCGCAATTTTGATTTATTTTTATTATGTCCTAAATACTGCCGTTTCTTCTGTTCAGACGGCGAGAGCAGAAGATATAGGAGTTCATGCTTACCACAGTCCTTGAAAGCTGAATGGAAATTTGGTGGAGTCAACTATAAGTTTGGAGGAATGAAAGAAGGTAGGATAATTTGAATGAATGAAGGAAGATAAGATAATGTTGTCCCACAATTTAATAACTGTGATTGCGTGGAACTTAATTTAATATTCCCGTAAACTGAACCTTGGTGAATAAGTGAAAACATCTCTCAAGATCATGCTCCCTTGGTTAGTGCTACACACCCGCGATTACGGCCTTCACCACAGAGTATAATCTCCTACATTATCACACACTTTACATCGCAGCATTTATTAATTGAGTGATAAACCATCCAATCTCTTGTTCAGAGCAGCTGAGATCAAAGCACATTGTTGGGAACTGTAGGATTCTGTGTGTTACTCTCCAGGGTACAACTGGTTAATTTAGAACCACAAGCGAAGTTGTCATTTCAAAAACACTACTAAGACCTGTACTGCGATATTGGAGGTTCAAGCCCTACATCGGATCAAAGAGCTCAGTACCAGTTCTAGATGGCAATGGTAGTCCAACATATCAAACTGGGACCATTTTTATTTTTGTATTTAATTTAATTTAAAAATAAATTGTAAATTGTAACTTTGTACTTCACCTAGTTAAAATGAAGTGTCTGTTCCGATAATGTGTATTGCTTGGGTTTGACTCGCATAGAGATTACTATCTTGGGTATTTGAGAGTGTGTCAGGCTGTCCTGGTAGTACTTTTTCTTTCTGAACATGCTGTGGCACAGATGAGGATTGAACCATGACTTATTCTTGGCCTGTGCTACTATATTTGGTGACATAATTTCAGGGCCATTAAAATATGTCTGCGTGTTCCAGCCTAGAGAAGGGAAGTTTTATGAATCGAATAGGATGACCTGTGTAATGTTTGTGTTGGCCGTGACTTAGTTGGCAGTACTGTTGACTCTGAGTTAGAAGTTTGTGGGCTAAATCCTACTCCAGAGACTTGGGCACAGAGGTTTGGATTGTTACTCCAGTGCAATTTTGAAGGAGCGTTGCACCTCATGGAGGTACCGTGTTTTGGATGAGACATTAAACAGAGGCACGGTCAGTGCTCTTAGGTGGGTATAAACGATCCCACGTCACTTCTGAAGAACAGAAGTGGAGTTAGCCCAGTTGTCTTGGCCAATATTTATCTCCTAATTAATGTCACTAAAACCGACTTATCTGGTCATCACCACATAGCTGTTTGTGGGAGTTTGCTATGTGCAAACCCACTGCTTGCTGCATTTCCTACATAACATCTACAACATTTCAAAAGCATTTCAGTGGCTGAAAGGCACAATGCAATTTTTTATTGTTGTATTTGTAATCACAGTTCCCTCTGGCTTCCATTCCTGCTACACTGAAGTTACAAAGGTGATACAAAAGAAACTGGATCAGCAAGATGAAATCAAGAGCAGGAGTTTCTATGCCTTCTCGTATTACTATGATCGAGCTGTGGATGCAGGAATGATTGGTACGTGAGCGGCTGGAATGATTTTTTTCTTTGTCCTCACTCTTCTACATATTTCTGAAGGCTGTTTTCAAAAAGCTTTATTTCTCTTTTTTTAGATGGTGAGAAGGGTGGCATCATACTTGTGAAGGATTTTGAAATGAAAGCAGTGCAAGGTATTTTTTATTCGGTCTCTTTGAGTAGCAATATTCTGTTCTTTAAGGTAGTTCCGTTAAGAAGTTTGTACCCTCTCCTTAACGAAATAGAACTGATTGTCATTAAGAACAGGTTTCTCATTACAGCATTTCCAGCAATGCTTTACACTGTATTTTTTAAGTGAAAGACATGATTCCATTGCAACTCTTACTAAAACTGACTTCCAAAACAAAATTTTATCAGGGCTAGAGAGGAAGGAGTGCAGAAAGTAAACCTTTTCAACATATATTCTCTTCTTTCTGATGGAACCTTTCTGATTTTTGTCGGAGGTTATTGCCTTCCGAAATGGACAGAAGTGACAGGGAGGTGAACAAACGAATAACATTGAGGGAATGCCTTTACCACACACACTGCAGCAGTTCAAGAAGATCCCGAGTGTACCAAGGGTGTGCAATAATTGCCGGCCTTGCCAGCAAAACACACACACACACACACACACATCCCAAGCCTGATTTTAAATTCCGCTAGGTACTGTTAAGAAATGTAAACCTATCTGAAGAATCATGATCAAACCAAACTTGCAAACACGAGGTGTATCATTTGGAACATTGTAGGTGATGCTGTCAAATCAAAAGCAAAGCTTAACTTCTCTTTCTCCTCAAACACTCCTCAAGCACAGTTCTGATCTCAGACCCTGGAGATACAAATGACAATTTACTAAGAGTTTGTACCTATTGGGAAAGATTGAACAGGCTGGATCTCTTTTTCTCTAGAAAATGTTGAGGGATGAACAAAAGATCTTTAAATTTTGGCACGTTTTAATAAGGTAGAGATAGAAAAGATGATCCACTTGTAGGAGAGTCTAGAACGAGGGCTAATAAATATAAGATCTACACTAATAAATCCAACAACAATTTAGGAGAAACTTTCCTAGCCACTAGGTAAAAAGTGAAACTTGCTACTCCATGGAGCAGTTAGGGCAAATGGCATAGATGCATTTAAGAGGAAGCTAGATAAGTACATGAGGGAGAAAAGATTAGAAAGCTATGCTGAGGTTAGATAAAGAAGGGTGAAAATTCATGTGCTGCATTAACTCTAATATGGATCTGTTGGACCGAATGACCTATTTCAAATGGATTGCCCCGTTAAAAGGAGTCAAAACAAGAAAAAGGAGAGGAAAGTGATGGTCAGCTTTGATGTGGTCGCAAACACGGTTAACAGACCAGACTAAAAGTGAACCATTCCTGTTTTCCTGCAGTCTAATCATGAATTTTGAATTCTTCAGTGTGCAAAGACTTCAATAAGGCAACCAAAGGCAGTCCCTTTCTATGCATGGATCTGACATATATCACCGCCTTACTCAAGGAAGGGTTTGGATTCTATGATCACACAGAACTACAGGTAAACATGGTGCCTATTCTGACTTTGATTCCAGGAGTGCTATATACAGGTTGCAAGAATAGTTAGTGGCTCAATTTGGAGTTTCACAATAATGGTTTATTTTTTTATTAGGTTTATAAGGTCAGTCTAGACGAGTAATAATATAGGTAAAGAGTGGTTACCAACACTAATAACCAGGCAAGTCCAAAGAATAAACCATAATCTCTTGCAGGATATAGGAATCATCTGTTGCTTCCTCCTAGGTGAACATTAGCAATTAAAAACAGCAATCATTTTGTGATCCCGATCTATCAAATACATCCATCTTCAAAGTATATCATCTGGTATTTAATATATATTATAACATTACTTAGGGTTTTTAAAGTCACTTTAGTTTTACGTCCTCTTTTTACTCTGATTATAAATCAATGGGGAAGGGATTCAGATAAACTCAGAAAATCATATGAAAATGTTACTTTTTTGAATAAGATTGAGAAAACCTGAAAGGACCTGACCACAATGTTTAAGCTGGTGGAAGGTGGTGAGCAGGTAAGCCCTACCTGAGCCTCGGGCAGGAAGGAGGTGGCATGCATCTCCCTCACAGGACCCGTTTCCTGATTGGGGAGCCCCCCCCATACCTGTGACCTGCTCCCCTGACAAGGGACTGGCATGTATCATGGTCTCCCAGCACTTTATTCTGTGGGACTCAGCTGCTGGTGGTGCTGCTGGGACTAGGAAGCTGAGAGCCGATCCCGTTGGCTGGCATTTCTCTGAGATGGGACTTCCTCCCCAGATAAGGGCAGAAGGCCCACCTCCAGCCAATCGATGCTCCATAGACTGTCAAATGGTTGTGTGGCATTTTTCAGGAACAGGGATCCTGCGAACGCTTCAGGTAGTGGAGCAAGAAACCCCTCAATTCAAAAGATTCTGTCCCAGAATCTTAGTCTTTGTTGTGACTCAACCTACTCCATTCTGCCCGAGTTTGTTTGCCTTTTTATCACCTGCTCCAAACCGAGGTTTGTTTTGTTGCAGCATGCACAGTGGTTAGCACTGCTGCCTCACAGCGCCAAGGACCTGGGTTCGATTCTCGGCTTAGGTCACTGTGTGGAGTCTGCACATTCTCCCTGTGTTTGCGTGGGTTTCCTCCCACAGTCCAAAGATGTGCGGGTTAGGTGGATTGGTTATGCTAAATTGTCCCTTAGTGTCAGGGGGACTAGCTAGGGTAAATGCATGGGGTTATGGGGATAGGGACTGGGTGGGATTGTGGTCAGTGTAGACTCGATGGGCTGAATGGCCTCCTTCTGCACTGTAGGGATTCTATGATTTCTCATCTTTCCATTTTCTGTTTTCACAGCTGGCCAAGAAAGTCAACAATATAGAAACTAGCTGGGCGCTAGGAGCAGCATTCCACCTCATCCAGTCACTGAAGGCAACTCCATGAATTGCAAATAAATAAATGACACTTTTATATTTTATGAGGATACTGAGCTGCATGATTGTGTCACTATTCAATAGAATGAACACTGTAATTTATTGCCTCCTGTGAGAAAAAATAACCGCAACTCCAAATCAGATTCTGCCCACTGAAAACAATCTGGAGATGTGTGTTCGTAATCAGATCCCCATCACTGTGGGTCTCTCATTAATTGAGGAAGTGGGGTTGCGGGGGAGGGGTGGTGATGATGGCAAATGCTATATTTTTGACTCTTATTTTTCTAAACATTATGTCTTAAAAACTCAACAAATGTCTATGGATTTTCAAACAAAAATACCAAAAAGGTGGTATTTGTCACCAGACTAGCAATCCAGAGCCTCTGTGTAATGCTCTGGGGACCCAGGTTCAAATCCCACCACGGCAGATGGTGAAATTTGAATTCAATAAAAATCTGGAAGTAAAAGTCCAATGATAGCCCAATAAACCATTGCTTATTGTGCAAATCATCTGCTGTCCTTATTACCTGGTCTGGCCTACATGTGACTCCAGATCCACAGCAACGTGGTCAACTCTGAAATGGCTCAGCAGTCATTCAGGTGAAGGGCAATAAATGCTAACCTAGCCATTGCTGTCTGATTGTGGAAATCCTCAGTCCCAAAACATTTACCAGGGTGATAATTGTGCCATACTCCCTTCTGCTATTGGAGTTTGGGGAGCAACTTTGATATACTTAATCCTTTCTGGTATTAACTATTTAATTTAGTCACTGCTCCCAATGTAACTGGAATTCAAATTAGCATGAAAAGGAGATGAAGTTGTAAGCCATGATTAAATACAGCTTTTTAAATAGTTGGGGAGATGGTAGTGTAGCAGCATTGTCACTGGACTAGTAACCTAGAGATATGCAGCTGATGGAATTTGAATTCAGTTAATAGAATCTGGAATTCCAAGCCTGTCAGCAGCAATGTGACCATGAAACTATCTTAGATTCTTGTGAAAAATCCATATGGGGTTCACTAATGTCCTTTAGGGAAGGAAATCTGCCATCCTTACCCAGTCTGGCCAACATTGACTCTTAACTGCCACCTGAAATGGCCCAGTGAGCCTCTCAGTTCAAGTGCCATTAGGGATGAGCAGCAAATAGAGTCATAGAGGTTTACAACATGGAAACAGGCCCTTCAGCCCAACATATCCATGCTGCCCTTATTTTTTTTTAAAACCCCTAAGCTAATCCCAATTGCCCGCATCTGGCCCATATCCCTCGATACCCATCGTACCCATGTAACGAAATGCTTTTTAAAAGATAAAATTGTACCCGCCTCTACTATTACCTCTGGCAGCTTGTTCCAGATACTCACCACCCTCTGTGAAAAAATTGCCCCTCTGGACACTTTTGTATCTCTCCCCTCTCACAAACCTATGCCCTCTAGTTTTAGACTCCCCTACCTTTGGGAAAAGATATTGACTATCTACCTTGTCTATGCCCCTCATTATTTTATAGACCTCTCAGCCTCCTACGCTCCAGAGAAAAAGTCCCAGTCTATTCAGCCTCTCCTTATAACTCAATCCATCAAGTCCCGGTAGCATCCTAATAAATCTTTTCTGCACTCTTTCTAGTTTAATAATTTCCTTTCTATAATAGGGTGACCAGAATTACACACAGTATTCCAAGTGTGGCCTTACCAATGTCTTGTACAACTTCAACAAGACGTCCCAACTCCTGTATTGAAATGCTGGCCTTGCCAGCAATGTCCACATCCCATATAAAATAAAAACATTAGTGTTAATGATGAATGCTGATTGTGATATCGTGACAAGGCTTTTTAAATAAATTACCATGTTCAAAAGTTATCTTAGACCAAAGCACCAGCTTTGAATCCAAATATGGGTTTGTTATCTCTGATGGAAGCTTGGTTTTGAAGTTGATTGTGGTGTTATCATTTAAAAAGGGAGGAGCACTGGAATGCAAAACCTTCCTATTCACAACCAGTGTTGCCTGTAGCAACAAAGAAAAGGCAGGGAGAGGCGTTTCAACCTGTGAAAAATTCATAGGAGGCTGCCATCCTCAGCCAAGCACCCCTGCCACCAAGTGACCGGGTTAAAGTAATTTGTTTTGCCTGGACCAGTTTTCATTCAGATGGCTCGGGGGGGGGGGGGAAATAAAAATAAAGCAAGCACTAAAGAAGTTGTGGAGTTGGGGGAGGAGAGAGTAGTCTCTCCCTTGCAAGTATTTATCCAAATCTAGATTTTCAAAAATGTAACTCTTGGGTGAGTTTGAATTTCCAAGGGGATTGAAGTGAAGTACTTCAACCACTAGTACGTGCAAAGTCCTGCCTTAACTGGACTCTCATCTCTGTCACAACTTCCTTATGAGTTGCGACTCTTGAACGATAACCTGTGGTACTGAAATTCTTTTTGTAAGGTACTGAGGTTATTTCTGTAAGACCATCCAGGTTACAGGTTACCATGCTGTAGTATTTCAGATTTAAAGGTTATAACTGTAACAAACTGGAAACATGAACCAGCTGTTCAAATATGTTTAAAAGAAATGTTTAATTCAAATTTGACAGTATCCTTCACAGTAGCACTTTTGTTAAATATAGTATTAGTTCCTGGTCTGTACAGCTGACCACTGGGGAGCCTAGCTTATCAGACTGAGTTGTATCCAAGCGCCATCTCAGAAAATGAAAACCACCTTGGTCAGCCGAGCCTTCAACCAACTGAACACTGGAGGGCTCTGGAAAGCAGGCGAATGTTATTCACAGAATAACCTCTCACGTGGCTGATAGGCACCAACTCCCTGATCTCCATGAATTATGGAATTTATTCAGTTGTGGTACAAAATTCTTGGGGGTGCTTTTAAAAACTGTAAATCGCACATTATTTAATTGCTTGATGGCTGTAATTAATGAATGTTTTATTTAAAGCAGTGATTTTATTGAGAATGCAGGACAGCAACACGTTTTAATTTCTCAATGCCCTCAGCACATGGTGTAAATTCAATTGTATATTACCACAGTATTTAACATGTTCTGTAAATTATGCATTTAATTTTTTTTGAATTAAAAGTGATTGAATATACATTCTGTTTGCCCTGTATTCATTGCGTCCTGCTACATCACCAGAATATGCAGCAGAACCATGTGCATTCTCACATCCTACAAGTAGGAGCATTCAGCAGCCAGGCAACACCAACTTACCTGCGCAAGCTTTTTATTTCTTGGTTTACCCCATTTGAACTTGGTCTCCTCGACGTGAAATCCATCTGGATTTACGAGGTATACATAAGCCCCCAATATTCCACAATTATGTACTGGGATGACCCTAAATGAGTAAGAATTTATTTTGGTTTTCAAAGATGGGCTGTTTGTGTTGCAACATGGTGTGACGCAGACTGGCTAAAAGCAGCTTCTCAACTTCAATTGTTCATCCATTGGAAGTTAAATTTTAATCTTTTTGGAATAGAGCTGTATACTCAGGGAACACTTCAATTTAGTCACAAGGGATCATAAAGCAGTGGATCTTTTTAGAACAAGTGCATAATATACTGGATTGAAATAGAGCAAAACAAAGAAACTGAACTTGCAATAAATCACATTCATTAGTATAGATTGTCACAGAACAGTAATGTCAAAGGCAACTCCTGAAACCTTTTGGTTCTAAAATTATTTAATGGAGGCAAAAACCTCGCTGATTTGGCAGGGTGATGTCTTCAGCAATGATCCATAAAACAGCAAAAAGCAGGCTGTTAAATCAGCAACAGGTACAGTAATAAAATAATTGCATTTATATTGGAACAGGACAATGTGTCTTGGGAGTGCAATAACTTTTAAGGTATTGTCGAGGTAATTCACTGACGGGCATTGAGATAAGTTGACAAAAACATCAACAGACAGGATTAGAAAATAAGATTTTCATCTGTTTAGTCCCTGCAATTCACAGCATTCAAACAAATATCAAGCTGAATTTTTTTTTAAAATCGCAGCACTTGGGAAGATCAGAAGTTGAACTCAAACCATATCCAATATGAATTTTAAGAAAATGCAGAAATTCAGCCGAGATACAAGTCCACTGAGGGACTTGGCCTGCCTGAGTGATACCTGACCACCTGTAATTGGAGTTTACCAGGGCAACATCTGAAAACTTAAATTTGCAATCTTGTTTTAAAAAACCCTGCTATCTTGTGACTGATTTCAGAAGGTTTGTCACTTCTGATCTATTTGCAGCAAAATCAAAATTAAAAAGATTGCAAATCACAAAACAGGAGTATATTTTTGCCTTATTTAAAATATAATTTGTAAGCTTTATTATATATTAGCCCTCTAATGACATCTCTAATCACTTTGCTTTCTCTCCCTCACCTTGAGATTTGCATTGGCCTGGGCTGCACAAGATGCAACAAGGCTCTTGGATGTGCTGAAGCCCAGGGATAGTCCAACTGAAACCACCATCTTGAAGTCCTTCCATATTATTCAGACAGAACAAGTACGAAATGCTTTCTCCCCATAAACAAGCCGTAATGATATGCTGCTTCTTTTGGTTAACCAAGTAAATTAAATCAGCATATTCTGGGATGAATTAAAAATGTATTTCCTTAAAGGGATGCTGCATCAAAGCAAATAAGGTCTCAAAGGAAACTTAAAACATCAAAATAAAATGCAATTGAAGAGAACAACAATGCACTCTAGTCCCTGTGATGTCCACTGGGCACAGGAGGCCTTGAAGGTGCCAGCAGACACCGTGCTCCCTTTCCAGGGACCCCCGGCAGTGAACACAGCTGCGGAAGAGAGGCAGACTGTCAGGGTGGACAACCCCCTTGATCACCCACTGCCTGGTCCTAATAATAGCCAGTCCTATTAATAGGCCCAGGAGTAGGCCCATGAGGTGGTCCTCCTCCCTCCATGCCCCCCTCCGCACCAAGTGAATGGTAGTGATGTAAGTGTACACTTCAGCTTAAAGCAGGACTACTCAACACTGGGGCAACTAAAGCATTCAATTGATGTATCAACTTCAGTTTTTTAATTCATTTGTTAAGATTCATGACCGTGAATGAATTTTCTTTACAATCTAACAATTCACTAGATTGTCACAAACTGTGAACAAGCTTCACCAGTGAGTGGATGTTTCGGTGATTCTAAATGTTTTTGGAGCTCACACGCCACTCGTGTTGTACGCTGCTCAGTGACAGACTGTATATTGGATGCGGGCTGGCAAGAAACATTTTGAGATGGTATACATCAATCCAATATTCACCGTGTATTCGATTTAAACACAATCCATTACAAAAGATTACAAATCAGTCCTCCAAAACAGCAGGGACCCAAAACAAAAACTTCCTAGCAGACAGAACTCGCAACATCCTCCAGAGACAGGAGAAATCCAGGATAGTTCCAGAACAGAATTCACCTGCTGACGAATGCCATGATTTGTTCCTGGAAAACAATGAGAAATAAAAAATTAAATTAAAATTAAACTTCACTCCGCTCTTTCGTCCCCCTGAAAAGCTTTTTAAAAAAGTCTTTGAAATGCCCACAAGCCTCGGTCAATGTCATTGTGAAGTGACCTCTAGGTGGTGTGCAAGAGCAATCTTAGCGAAACGACCTATTTTTCTGCACCAACACGTTTCCTCATTTGAGTGTTTACCTAATTAACAATAGCTATATTTGCTAGCACCTTATTCTGCTAACACTTCATGTGAAAACACATTTATCCTTCCAATATCAAACCAAGTTTGCCCTTGCCTATCAAGTGATGGAGGCAGCACGGTGGGGTGGCACAGTGGTTAGCACTGTTGCTTCACAGCGCCAGGGTTCGATTCCCAGCTTGGGTCACTGTGCGGAGTCTGCACATTCTCCTCGTGTCTGCGTGGGTTTCCTCCGGGTGCTCCGGTTTCCTCCCACAATCAGAAAGACTTGCAGGTTAGGTGAATTGGCCATGCTAAATTCTCCCTCAGTGTATCCGGACAGGCGCCTGAGTGTGGCGACTAGGGGATTTTCACAATAACTTCATTGCAGTGTTAATGTAAGCCTACTTGTGACTAATAAATAAACTTAAACTTTACCAGTTGAAATAATTTTTCAGTATCTAAACCCTTGCCTTGTTCCATTACTCATATCTTTACAATAACAAAATGGTTTCTTTGATTACCTTAACAGGCGTAAAGGCATTTGTTGCCTGTAGACCAAGACTCCTCAGCAAGACCACCGGTATACTTTTGGTTGAATACAGCCTTTTCAGCAAGTCTATTGCAGCCATGACAGGGAGGTTATGTCTCTGACGTTCAGTTTCAAATGCATTCAGGTGCTTGCTGGACCCTGGATAAATAGAAGACAGTGGCTGATGAAGGCATTGGTTAAAACACAGTCTACTCAATTCTACTCTAGTAAATGGTGCTCGGAAAAGCTAGATGGCTTTAAAGCACCATAAATAACAAAGGTTATGGGTTGGCGAGAATGGCAAATAACTAATAATCCTTTTCCTCCCATGATGTGGCTTGAAATTCAGCCCAAAGGAAATTTTTACCCTGTAGAACTGCAGTCTGATGACTCACTGACAGAATCATCCCAGTTCCATGATAGCCCATTGGGTAAAGCATTCGCCCTCACTAATGTTACTGCCCAAAGGTACCAGGTTCAACCTCTGATCTGTGCTGAGCTGGTATAGTTCATCGAATCATAAAATTCCTACACTGCAGAAGGAGGCCATTTGGCCCATTGAGTCTGCACAGATACAATACCACCCAGGCCCTGTCCCATAACCCCATACATTTGCCCTAGCTAGTCCCCCTGACACTAAGGGGCAATTTCGCATGGTCAATCCACCTAACCTGCACATCTTTGGACTGTGGGAGGAAACCGGAGTACCCGGAGGAAACCCACGCAGACACGGGGACAACATGCAAACTCCACACAGACAGAGACCCAAGCCTGGAATCGAACCCGGGTCCCTGGCACTGTGAGGCAGTAGTGCCATGTTGTTCCAGTTGTAGCATGGAAAATGGCACCAGCATCCTTGGGTGAGAGAGTGGAATTTTCTTTTAAATGTTAGGCCACTGTCTCTGATCACTACCCACTGGCAATGGGCAGCATGCATGGATAGGAATGTCAGGTGAAGACATGGTCAAACAAAGCTTTGATACCCCCCCACAGTCAAAGAGCCAGGTTTGGGAAGAAAGCAGAAACAATTACAAACACCTCTTCAGACAAAGGCAGAAAGGACATCTGCTCAGACTCAACCACTGTTGGGAATGGGGGAGGGGGATCAGGGGAAGCAGAAAAAAGTCTAGAAGGTGCAAAATGTAGGAATGGGCACCCATATCCAGGATTCAAAGCTGCATTGTAAAGTCCAGAAACAAAGTCCCTTAAAGAGAGAACTCTTAGAAAGATAATCTGGTCTTTCTTGCCAGTCATCAATAAACAAATAGCCCCATTCACACTTGCACCATTCAAAGGCATACAGGATCTCCTACCCAGGTCTTTGCCATTGAAGGCTGCCTCACTGAGATGCTGAGAGAGACTGGCCACATCCCCGAAGCCCAGATTGACTCCTTGACCTGCGAGAGGGTGAACCCTGTGAGCGGCATCACTACAGAGAGAGAGAGAGAGAGAGAAATTACAGGGCGAGAGAACATTTATTCCAAGATCAGGTCACAAGAACAAAGGACCCAGCCAGGCAACCAGGCTTCTATTGCATCATTCTAAGTTTAACACTAATGCATGAGATTTGCTGTTTAAACTGTAGAGAAAGCTCACGTTTATTTAGCAAAACAATGAGTTTGGAATTGCTACTTGTGGCATACTTAAAATAATTTTAATTATTGTAATTGATGGTGACTTAATAGAAGAAAAGCTAGCAGATACAAAACTACCGAATCCCACGGAAAGCAACATGAGCAGAGTATCTCAAGTGTATAGTTCTCAAGTAACATCAGCAAAGACAGATTAACTCCTCATTCAGCTCATTTGCTGTTGATGGGTGTCATCGTTTCTTATTTTGGGAAAATTGGCGCTGTGTTTTCCATCTCAGCAGTGACTATTCTCTGAAGGTGCAGCCATGGTTCAGTCGGTGGCTCTCTCACCTCCGAGAAGGTTGTGAGCTCGTGTCCCACTTCAGAAACTGGAGCACGGAAGCGTAGGCTGACACCCAAAGTGCTGCACTGCCAGAGATGCCATCTTTCAGACGAGACCTTAAATGGGTGCCTGTCTTCTCTCCCAGGTGGGTGTCAGTGGCAGCATTTATTCCAACCAACACCATTAAATTAGATTCTCTCTTCATCATCATTTTGCTATGTGCGGAGGCTTACTGTGCACAAATTGGCTGTCCTGTTTGCTACATTTTAACAATGTAAATACTTCACTGGCTGCCAGGCACAGTGGGACATCCGGAGATCACAGAAAAGCTAAATACAAATTCTTTTACCTCTTTTCATCTTCAAAAGTAAAATAATTGGTTGTGAAGCGTTTTGAGACATTCCATGGGCATGAAAGGTACTACATAAACCCAGGATGTTTCATTTAGAAACAGGTCATTAAACCAGGTCATTTCACCGATGTTGTGCCATTACTAATTCAGCTCATGCATAATTGAGTTGAGTAACTAGTTTCTCCAATAACATCTTTAGCACCTGCTGCCTAACTGAAAATACAGAATGTACAGAACAGAAGGGGGTTATTTCATCCATTCTTTCTGTGCTGGTTCTCCGTAAGAAATACCAATTACTCCCGCTCTCCAGCTCTTTCCCAATGCTTCCCTATTCAAACAGACATCCAATTTTTTGTTGACAACTATTACTGAATTTACTTCCAACCTTTCAGGCACTGCATTCCACTTTGTAATGTGGAAATGCCGGCGTTGGACTGGGGTAAACACAGTAAGGATGGGCCGAATGGCCTCCTTCTGCACTGTAGGGTTTCTATAATTTCTATGAAGGAGTTTAACAACACCAGGTTAAAGTCTAACAGGTTTATTTGGTAGCAAACGCCACTAGCTTTCGGAGCTCCGAAAGCTAATGGCGTTTGCTACCAAATAAATCTGTTGGTCTTTAACCTGGTGTTGTTAGACTCCTTACTGTGTTTTCCACTTTGTATACAGTAAAACTTGAAGGAGGGCATAAATTAACAATTCTCTTTTGGAATTTTGCAAGAATGAATTTCCCTGACTAATAAAACGTGTTTGGTAATTTTGTTTTGACCAATAACAGTCTGCATTTAAATAGCTCCCTTTATAGAGTAAAACATCCTCTCGACAGGAACGTTATCAAACAAAATTTGACACTGAGTCACAAAGGCGATACTTGGACAAGCAACCTATAACGTGACCAGAGAGTTTAGTTTTTTTAAAGGAGCTTTTTAGGAATTCCAGAGTTCAGAGAAGCTGAATAAATCTGCAAGGTCACACACTCGAACGTAACCTGGCCTGGAGCAGATACCTAGAGCATCCACTGTGTCATGTTGCGCATGGACAAGTCACAAGAATTCTCACAAATTCTGAGATTCCTTCGTCCTGATACAAAGAAATCACAGAGCAAGGATCAAAGAATTGAACACCTCACAGTGCCAGCATCAGCTAAGACCAGGAAAGCGAGCTGGTTACCTGAACTTTTTCAGGTCTCCTCCGATGGGTTGTGAGGCAAGGAGAGGGGGAAGAGGAAAATAAATACCCATTTATCTTACCCGATGAGGGCAACTCGTGGTCCAACATACTTTGTGGCATGCCCCAGTCCAAGTGGAAACATGGCCCTGCTTTTTGGGTCAATGTGAGCCACGCTGGGTGGCAGCTGACGTACTGAAGTGCCCGAAGGCATCAGAAACATAAAAGCTGTCCTTAACATGGAACTTGCAGTGTCAATGAATTCAGAATGATTCTCATTACTCCACTGCAAAAGATGTCAGAGAGAAAAGCAAGTCAATATAATGTTTTCTTCTTGAGGAAGGATTGTAGTGTCATTCCTTACAAATCAGGATGTTACCGTTTCAACTTTAGGATTTATCTTAAATATTAGCTCGAGTAGAGGTGCCACTATGCCGAATAGTAGTAAAAGTGCAAGCAATCTTCCACATATTAAATTGTTGATTTTGTCCAAGGTGACACAGCTGAATCAAGTGAAGGCCTAAATGTTCCCTAGTAGGTGTTGTTGACCACTGTCTGTTCAGCTGTGATGCCCACTTAACCACCCCCCCAAATGTGTGCCCACCCCCAAGGATAAGCAGCCCACCATTAGTCAACGGCGTGGACTCAACAGGCAGTTGCCAGAGGGCTGCCTCCACAGCACAAGTAAACACGCAAGGAGAGAAGACAAAAAAAAAATATGGATGAAGTATTTGAATCAAGTCTCCAGCCTGCCATCACAGCAAGAGCACATTCACAGTTTGGGAGAACCCACCGTGATACTAAAAAGTAAGACACAATCTACGCTATAAGTTAATAAGATGCGGTTCACAGGAGTCCACTTCATACATAAAACGTGACCAGTTTTCTAAAACTCACAGCAACAGAAGCTCAATTCCTTTTCCCTTAAATTACTATCATCACCTGAAGGATAAACTTTCTTTCTAAGTTTTAAGTTTATTTATTAGTGTCACGAGTAGGCTTACATTAACACTGCAATGAAGTTACTGTGAAAATCCCCTAGTCGCCACACTCCAGCGCCTGTTCGGGTACACTGAGGGAGAATTTAGCATGGCCAATGCACCTAACCTAACGTCTTTCAGGCTGTGGGAGAAAACAGGAGCACCCGGAGGAAACCCACGCAGACACGGGGAGAATGTGCAGACTCCGCACAGACAGTGACCCAAGCCGGGAATCGAACCAGGTCTCTGGCGCTGTGAGGCAGCAATACTAACCACTGGGGTTGTCATTTCAGAATCTGTACAGCAAATAGCGAGAGACTGGATTTTTAAACAATAAATTAAATAATTTCTGATAAATTGCCATCGTGTTGCCCTGTTTCATTTGATGAACAAATTGACAATAAAATGGGAAGACTTCAGAAATTGCTTCACTGCACCACCTATTGGCCAGAACAGCAACTACATTCTTACAGGCAGCTATTTATAGAGACGGTTTCAATTCTGAATGGTTTACAAATGTAGTTTAAATGTGGACAAAGATGGGAACAAGTCCATCTGCACACTCCACTTACAAAAGCTGAATTGATGGCATCCACAAAGGTCTCCTCATCCATAGTGAGCAAGTCAGATGCATGCTGGTGGGAAGTTGACCACACCAAAGAACTGAGACTATCAGAGAGCTAGAGGAAAACACAAGAGACAGGTTCAAGGGTTGCGTCAGGAGGACGTTGCAATCATTCTCATGCTGGGATATCAAAACAGATCACACTAATTGCGCACAATTGAATGATGTAGGCAGGCACTCACTCACATCAGGGTCACAATTCCTATAAAAGCTGACTCCTAACGCCTGTACATCGCACACCCATGTGTGCAGGTGAGGTGTGGACAGTGCAAAACGTGTGGGGTACAACTGTGCTGCTGCAGATTTATGGGTAATGACATAATTTGGACTAAGCATGGATACAAAATAGGATCTGAGTATGAGAATTCCCACAGTGCAGAAGGAGGCCATTCGGTCCATCGAGTCTGCACCAACCAAAATCCCACCCAGGCCCTATTCCCATAACCCCACATATTTACCCTGCTAATCCCCCTGACACTAAGAGCCAATTTAGCATGACCAATCAACCTAACCTGCACATCTTTGGACTGAGGGGGGAAACCGGAGCACCCGGAGGAAACCCACGCAGACATGGGGAGAATGTGCAAACTCCATACAGACAGTGACTCAAGGCCAGAATTGAACCCGGGTCCCTGGCACTGTGAGGCAGCAGTGCTAACCACTGTGCCACCCTGCCGCTCCGTGTACCTTCAAGGTGAAATCTTGGTTTGTCTTTTCTCTTTACAGTTTCCATGGATATTTGTGCATTTTAAAGCCACTTAATAAATGGGATGGATATCTTTCAGGAAACAACACTTTGAGTCTCCAGTATATGAGTGATTTGAGACATGATGTACGGTTAAGTGCAGCATGCTTGGGAGGTGACATTATAGGGTCTACACTTTCCCAAAGCTTTCCACTACTGGGGTGGAAATCCTTGCCTCATGTTTGGATCTGTTGTAGACTGATAAAGATTGACACGATCAGCAATTCCCGTTACCATGTCTAGCAGAATGGTAGAGGGTGAACCATGGAGGCTTTTCTATTAATCTCTGTGTCTGTACTGTAGGCATTGATTCAAGTCCCTGCTTAAAGATGAATATGCTATCAGAAGTAGTTTTCTCTTCTGCTCTACATGGGATGTGGGTGTTAATTATCCATCCTTGAACTGAGCGCATTTCAAAGGGCATTTTAAGAGTTAACCACATTGCTGTAATCTAAAGAACATCAGTGAATCAGGTGAGTTTTTACAACAATCGACAATGGTTTCATGTCGTCATTAGATTTTTAATTCCCAACTTTTATGGAATTCAAATATCACCAACTAGCATGGTGGGATTCAAAGCTGGGCCTCCAGGGCATTCCCCTGGATTGCCTGGTCTAGCATCAATGCCACTACACCATTGACTCCCCGAATAGTATAGATGCATTTTAGGGGAAGTTAGATAAAGACCTGTGGAAGAAAGTGATGGGATGAATGAAAAATGATCGTGTGAAGGGAGATTTAAAGAATAGGTTTAGAGGGAACAATATCCTTGGTTTAGGTACCTGTATAACAATTTATATTCAAAGGTACCTGTACACCAATTTATATTAGTAGGAATAAATAGTATATAATAAATATGTATGAATTTACCGTTATATGATCACAAAGGACATGCATGAAAACTCCACCATGTTAACAGGAGCTCAGGATAGTAAAACGACACAAGATGGATGCTAGTTTTTAGCCACATTCCTGAACACCACTAGCTGGTTTGAGCATAAGCTTGTGTACAATAGACCACAGACTGGTACCAGTCTATGATCTGAGGTCTCGGATGAAAACCAGACACGGAGGATTAGGGAGGACAGTCATGAAAGATGATAAAGAATCCCACTGGACAAGGAGTATTGTACACTCAAGGACTCCAGATGGGAGAAAGAAAGATAATATTGACTGAGGTACCATGAGTCGTGTCCATGAGACCACGAGCTGATCATGCACAAGCCCACCTTACATAATGCCTTTTTCATTGGATATGTGACTGCTGTATGTAATCTGTAATCAATATTATTGGACAAGGTCCAGCCGTGATGGGCTGTGTAGATGTTTGAAAAATGTATAAGAATGGATGTTTTTCCTTTGTTTGTCGGAGAGAAGCACTGGGCTTTAACAGGAGCCATCTCCCCGCCGTCAAAAATAAACCCTTTAATGCGAGGGCCAACCCTGAGCGTGGAGTGATTTCTTTGAAACTCTCTCCCGCTAACAGAAGCATAAACAGTGGCATGGACTTGTTGGGCAAACGACCAATTTCTGTTCTGTAAATACCAAGTATGTAATAATGGAAAGTTTGCATTACTGGGATCATTTTAATCAAGGGTCTGTGATCTTAAGACAAGCATTAGTGCCATAGTTACAGAAACTCTGTGTCTTTTAACACAAAAATCAAATTCCAAGTGAAAGCGAAGTGTACCGGAAGCATTGCGATTGGCCCAGTCACCAGAAACCTCTGCCAAGCCACATTGTTGTCAGTAGGCTAAAAATGTGAAGGAAGAACAGACAGTTAGAAGCAATGACAGACAATTCTGTTTGTGCCATTCGCTTTGACAACTTAACTCCCACATCCCACCCCCACTCTCCCAGCTGCCCACAACCACACTCACTACCTTGGTCATTTGCACCAATGCAGCAACTCATCCAAAATGTGTAGCCACAGCAACCAACACTTTATTTATAAATGGACTTGTTATGCACAGACAGGTACAAATCACCCAGATACATTCCCAGCATTGAGCAAGGACAAAAGGGGTCGACTTACTTCAGCAAGACGAAGGGTAGCAACTACAGCTGACTGATTGTACTTCCACTGCACAGTCTGAATGCCAGCAGACTGCCGCACCATCGAGCTGGGACCATCTGCTCCAATCTATGTGGAGGAGAGATACAGCCCTTTAATGTGGTCAAGCTAAATTGAATAGAAAATAATCATTTAATCAACAGCATGGAGTGATCAGTTACCACACCCTCAAGCCAGATAGAAACATAGGAGCACAGGATTTAGGAGCAGGAGTAGACCATTCACCCCTCATTCTCCTAAACCCCAATGGATATAAAGTAAAGTTTATTTATTGGTGTCACAAGTAGGCTTACATTAACACCGCAATGAAATTACTGTGAAAATCCCCCAGTCGCCACACTCCAGCACCTGTTCGGGTACACTGAAGGAGAATTTAGCACGGCCAATGCACCCTAACCAGCACATCTTTCGGACTGTGGGAGGAAACCGGAGCACCCGGAGGAAACCCACGCAGACACAGGGAGAACGTGTAGACTCTGCACAGACACTGACCCAAAACCAGGAATCGAACCCGGGTTCCTGGCGCTGTGCGGCAGCAGTGCTAACCACTGTGCCACCGCGCCGTCCCAAGGCCCAACCTGTTCAATCTTGCTTCATAAGATAAGCCCTTTATCACAGGAGGGAGTCGAGTGGACCTTTTCTGAACTGCTTCTAATGCAGTTATATCCTTTTTTCAAATAAGCAGACCAAAACTGTACATAGTATTCTAGATCTGATCTCACCAAGGCCCTGTACAGCTGCAGTAGAACTTCCCCATGTTTATATTTTACTCCAAGTATGTTAGAGGGTTTTATATCAGTTTTGCCATTGCATTTGATATATATTAAGAGTAAATTTAGTTCTGGGATAACTGGACAGCGTAATCAGTTAATACGTTGTGCGTAATGAAACACAGTATGGATGTGGAAGAGTGTGTGCAGAACTTCAGCTCCTGGTTAGTGGTTTTAGCACTGCACAATCAGGGGGCAGATCATCTCCCCTCTCCTACCCTTTCTACTAGGGGGGGCTGGGGAATGAGAAGGGGTAATTTTTTCAGCTTCAGGGTAAAGGGTGAAAGTAAACCCTCCATTGTGGATAGTTTCACCACATGGTGTGAAACTCAACAATGCCAAGCAACGTGATCCCGGCTCAAAATGCAGGTCTGTGTGGATCATAACACCAAGCCAGGGACACGACAACAGGCCTTCATATCCCCAAGCTGGGAAGGAAGGAGAGGGAGTAGGGAACAATTGGTCAGATTTCACGTCACAAAGAACATACGAGTGGAATCGATGTGAGGGCAAGATCAGAATCTGATGCAATATCAAGGGACCTGTGGAGATTAGGCAAGGTACCAGATGGACTGCAGTGCCCATTGAAGTGTACATCATAATAAAGTGATCCCTCCAGTGAAAAGAATGTAAAAATTAAAAACATGTCATGTTGTCCGCAGCTGAGAGTTTGAAGGGTTCACTGTTGCTTACCAGTAGAGTTGTCTGTAGCTTACGCCCATCAGCCAGTTCGATTTGAACCCATGGGTTGGTATCAGATGAGGGATAGGACTCTGGCCATGTGTAGTTGGCCACTTTATTCCTGTATAACACATGCACCCTGTCTGAGAAAAAAAACGCAAGACATATAATTATACAGCTCTTTTCACAACCTAAGAATGACCCTTAGCGCTGTGCCACTACTGCTGCAATGTAGCGAAATAAGACCATAAGACATAGGAGCAAAATTAGGCCACTCGGCCCATCAAATCTGCTCTGCCATTCAATCATGGCTGATATTTTTCTCATCCTCATTCTCCTGTCTTTTCCCCATAACCTCTGATCCCCTTATTAATCAAGAACCTATCTATCTCTGTCTTAAAGACACTCAATGACCTGGTCTCCACAGCCTTCTGTGGCAAAGAGCTCCACAGATTCACCACTCTCTGGCATAAGAAATTTCACCTCATTTCTGTTTTAAAGGATCGTCTCTTTAGCCTGAGGTGGTGCCCTCTGGTTCTAGTTTTTCCTACTAGTGGAAACATCCTCTCCACGTCCACTCTATCCAGGTCTCACAGTATCCTGTAAGTTTCAATAAGATTTCCCCCCCTACGACACTTACACGCAGCAAGACACTACAAAAAGCGATGCGATAATGAGCATGTAATCTCTCCTAGTGATGTTCAAGGGATAAATACGGGACAGAACCCTGGGATGACTCCCCATTCTTCTTCAAAACAATGGCATGGTCAAGTGAGGAGAGCTCAGACTGAGCCTCAACTTAGTGTCTCACCCGAAAGATTGATGTTAAGGCAAGATACCAGAGGGTGGATTAAAGTCAGAGAATCACAAATCAGCACCTTTAGAAAGGAGGTGAAAAGTTACAGGAGCAGGCGTGACACGCTTTTCACACATTTCACCTCGCAGCATTGCAATTACCTCAACACCCTGGTACGGAATGTTTTTCAGAAGATCTTAGTTTCAGGGAGGTCTACACCTACCAGCAGCAGCGGCCAGCTGTTTAGTCAGAGCTGACAATATCACATCATTCTCGACTACGAAACCCATGTCCTCCAACAAGTCAGCTTTATCAAATGTAATCATCGCATCGGAGCATTCATCCCAGACCTGCGTAGGAAACATTTGAATTTCAGGGGTCACTGTTCACACTCGCTATAACACTTAATGATGAAGCAACAGAACATGGCACAA
This sequence comes from Mustelus asterias, assembly GCF_964213995.1. Taxonomy (NCBI): domain Eukaryota; kingdom Metazoa; phylum Chordata; class Chondrichthyes; order Carcharhiniformes; family Triakidae; genus Mustelus; species Mustelus asterias. The sequence continues at coordinate 79,567,125 of NC_135818.1, forward strand.
GCTAACCACTGGAGAGGAACGAGGAGGCGAACGGCCTGTTCAGCTCAGCCTGTCAATTAGGTCATTCTACAGGTTCACTTCCATGTCTCTTCCCACCTCTCATATCCCTGTACCACTCGAGGAATTAACATGTGTTCTTTGCCCCCCTAACAAATGCTTCAAACTAGTGGACATTCTGCACGCAGCAGTGTTGCAGGTAGTTAGTTACTGTTCAACTTATGCGTGGCTTGCAGCCTTCTTGCTTCATTTAGTTCCCAGCTCATAATTAACCATGAATTGCTTCCTATGCTTATCACCAAATCACTTCAGGCATTTATAAAATCCTGATTAAGTCTCCATTTTCCCTCCTTCCCAGTTTGCTAACACCCTACCCCACCTTTGACCCACTATTAAGTGACGAGATCAAGTAGGAGGTTTCTGTGATCATTTGGAAATGCATAATATTCTGTCCTTTCATCCATGTTCTCCCCTTGCCAAGCATATTCTGAGCTCTCAATTTTTTTTAGATAGAGGCCTCATTTAGGAGAACCGGTGGATGCGGTGTTTTTGGATTTCCAAAAGGCGTTTGATAAGGTGCCCCATAAAAGGCTGCTGAAGAAGATTAGGGCACACGGAGTTGGGGGTAGTGTGTTAAAGTGGATTGGGGACTGGCTATTCGACAGGAAGCAAAGAGTCGGAATAAATGGGTGTTTTTCCGGTTGGAGGAAGGTAACTAGTGGCGTGCCGCAGGGATCGGTACTCGGGCCACAACTGTTTACCATTTATATAGATGATCTGGAGGAGGGGACGGAGTGTAGGGTAACGAAGTTTGCAGACGACACAAAGATAAGTGGAAAAGTGAATCGTGTGGAGGACGGAGAAGATCTGCAGAGAGATTTGGACAGGCTGAGTGAGTGGGCGAGGATATGGCAAATGGAGTATAACGTTGAGAAATGCGAGGTTATACACTTTGGAGGAAATAATAACAAATGGGATTACTATCTCAATGGAAACAAATTAAAACATGCTACTGTGCAAAGGGACCTGGGGGTCCTTGTGCATGAGACGCAAAAGCCCAGTCTGCAGGTACAACAGGTGATCAAGAAGGCAAATGGAATGTTGGCCTATATTGCGAAGGGGATAGAATATAAAAGCAGGGATGTCTTGATGCACCTGTACAGGGCATTGGTGAGGCCGCAGCTGGAATACTGTGTGCAGTATTGGTCCCCTTATATGAGGAAGGATATATTGGCATTGGAGGGAGTGCAGAGAAGGTTCACCAGGTTGATACCGGAGATGAGGGGTTTGGATTATGAGGAGAGGCTGAGGAGATTGGGTTTGTACTCGTTGGAGTTTAGAAGGATGAGGGGGGATCTTATGGAGACTTATAAGATAATGCGGGGGCTGGATAGGGTGGAGGCGGAGAGATTCTTTCCACTTAGTAAGGAAGTTAAAACTAGAGGACACAGCCTCAAAATAAAGGGGGGTCGGTTTAAGACAGAGTTGAGGAGGAACTTCTTCTCCCAGAGGGTGGTGAATCTCTGGAATTCTCTGCCCACTGAGGTGGTGGAGGCTACCTCGCTGAATATGTTTAAAGCGTGGATGGATGGATTCCTGATCGGTAAGGGAATTAAGGGTTATGGGGATCAGGCGGGTAAGTGGTACTGATCCACGTCAGATCAGCCATGATCTTATTGAATGGCGGGGCAGGCTCGAGGGGCTAGATGGCCTACTCCTGCTCCTATTTCTTATGTTCTTATGTTCTTATTTAACTGTCCTTTCTTCATGTTGGGGACAGAGTGGGAAACATTATGGTGATTATTGCTGAGCTGGATTCTGTCCTTGGTGATGTCCAAAGTTCAGTGGATACTGACGGTAGTGATAATTCCAGCTGGTTTATCCCCTCTAGTTCAGGATTGCTGACACCAGCCGTAACGCATTTCCCCACCCAAGATCAGGTAACTCAGCACATTTCAGACATTGTTCTGCCTCTACTCTAACAACAATCTTTCATTTACTCATCAACTGATGAATGAGCCACACAGGTAACAGAAATCTCTCTCGTCAATCTTCATCCCCATTTTCTTGCTGCAACAGAGTTCCCCAGGAACTAATTAACCTCTGCTGCTCGCAAAATGTTTGCTGGAGGAGACACCTCGCAGTTGGTGTTTCCACGCATCTGCTGCCTCATCCTTCTAGGCGGTGGAGGTCATGAATTTGGAAGATGCTATCAAAGAAGCGAGGGTGAATTGCTGCAGTGCATCTTGTAGGTGGCAGACATTGCTGTCACTGTGCACTAACTCGTAGAGGTGGTGTTGATCAAGAGGGCTGATTTTCCCTGGATAGTGGCAAGCTTCATCAGTATTGTTGGGGCTGCACTCATCCAAGCAAGTAGGGACTACTCCATCATACCCCTGACTTGTGTCTTTGACAGTGGAAATGTTTTGGGGAATCGGGAGGTGAATTATGTGCCACAGAATACCCAGACTCTGACCTGCTCTCATACCCACAGTATTTGTGTGGCTGGCTTTAGTAGATTTCTGGTCAATGGTGACCCCCAGAATGTTGATGGTGGGGAATTCAGCAATGATAATGCTGTTGAGTGCCACAGAGAGATGGTTTGATTTGCTCTTATTGGAGATACCTGGTATTTGTGTGGTATGAATGTTATTTGCCACTTATCAGCCAAGGTCTGCATTATGTCCAGGTCTTGCTGCATACTGGCACCAACTGCTTCAGTCTTTGAGAAGCACAAATAGTACTGAACAATCGTCAGCGAACATGTCCACTTCAGACCATACGACAGATGGAAGGTCAGGAAGCAGCTAAGATGATCAGGCCTCCAACACTGTCCACAGGAGCTGCTTCCACAAAGTCTCCAAACCAGGGAGCAGCAGTTCCAATTTCCCAAAGAATCAAAGTCATTTCAGCGCTGCTAATACAAGCATTCTCCTCGCTGGCACTCCCATTGACAAATTACCTCACCATCAACATTCGGGGAGAAATTGAAATGCCTCACAAGTACTGTGTTTTGCAGAACAGGTTCAAGGTTGGGAAATACACAGCAAGTAACTCAGCTCCCGACTCCCCAGAGTCCATCCACCAGCTACAAGGCAACAGTCAGGAGTGAGATGGAATACACTCCCCTTGGCCTGGGTGAGTGTAGCTCCAACAACACCCTCTGTCACAGGCACACTACGGCAGCAGTGTATTACCATATACAAGATGCACTGCAGCTACTCACCAACACTTCCTCACAGGCCAGGGCTTGAACCATGAGCCTTCCTCCTGTGCATGAATCAGCTCCTCAATGACCAAATTCACAGTTATTCATTGGGGGCTTTTGTCCAAGCTTAGAAAACAAATTGAACACAAACTGTAGAAAGTGAATCAGGTAAAAATCTCACTGAAGGAACAATAGGCTTTTACCTGCATTCTCTTGAATGGCTTGTGCCTCATGTTGCATATATGATCCCAAGCTCCAAAACCTACAAAGAGATGAAGGTGATAGCTGAAATAATGAGGTTTTTTTTGGTATTCTGTGCAGTACGTACCTACACAAGAACAACACAAAACCATTGTATTATCAGGAAGAAAAGATCTTCAAATGCTGGGTCTTTGGCACTTTTGTCTCTTCACCATGACGAACATTTCTTTATACTGAATAAAGCAGCTTGTTTCTCAAACCTTTGCCCAGAGCAGCAGTTCCCGAACTGTGGGTCGTGACACCACCTGGGCTGGCAGGAACAGTGACTGGAGTTACGAAGAATAAAAATCACAATCTCCTGGGATTGGACACATTGATCGGCTATGGCTGTTCTGGTCAGGTGTGCTGTGAACTATACATCTACGTAAATGACACACGACAACGCAGAATCGCCGAGCAGAAATTGATAGCCAAGTTCCACACGCATGAGGACGGCCTCAACCGGGATCTTGGGTTCATGTCACACTACATGTAACCCCCCCCCCCCCCCTCCCCCCACCATTTTGCCTGAGCTTGCAAAATCCTACTAACTGTTCTGGCTTGAGACAATTCACACCTCTTTAACCCGTGATTATCCCTCTCTCCACTTGCATTGTCTGTACCTGTAAAAACTTGATTACGTGTAAAGGCTCAGATTCCAACCATTATCTTGCAATTGAGTCTTTGTCTATATATGCAGTGTTTGTGAACCCAACTCTCCACTCACTTGAGGAAGGAGCAGCGCTCCGAAAGCTCCTGATTCCAAATGAACCCGTTGGACTTTAACCTGGTGTTGTGAGACTTCTTACCGTGCCCACCCCAGTCCAACATCTCCACACTATGTAAATATAACAGAGGTTTCCCAGGGTGGCTTCTGGGAGCAGCAGCAATGGAGGAGGGGGGGGGGGGGCATTTAGCAACTGGTGGCAACCTGGTCACCCAGGGCCTGGGATTTATCATCACAGATTTCTATATCTACATGATGTGTTATATGCTGATTGACAATACATGAATTTTAATTATTGCATCCTGAATTCTACTCTTTATCGCCCTTTTGTTTTTGTGGATGTCTGGGGGGGCGGGGGGGGGGGGGGGTCACGTTTGAGAATTACAATGGGGTCATTTTGGGAAATAGTTTGGAAGGACTGCCAGAGACAGGCTGGCAAGAGAGAAGATTGAAATCCATTGGCTAGCCACTGAGGCAAGCATCATAAGACTAGCAACCCAACACAATCAAGAGCTCGGATTAGCTTGAGTACTGCTCTGCTACCTCCCCATGAATGAATAATTGTAGCACAACACACTGAGATAAAGGTATGAAGGGTTAACTGGAACATACGGCTGAGGAAGGCTGCAGTGCCTGGCGTGAGTGCGCTCACTCGATTACTGTGCAATTCTGGCAGCTTTTCATCACTTTTCTTATTTCCAGCCTCCAATAACAGGATCTTTTTCTCGGATAGATTCTCATCATAGGCTGCAGAGAAATAAAGATAGCTCATGAATCACAAATATTAATCTGGACATTATGACATAACTATGCAAGATTGTCACCGCGCGTGAGGATCGTTACAAATGTATTTGCTTTCAAAACAAAAGCAATAAATAACTCGCGTTTCCCAAAAAGTTCCTGCCATAGACACAGAGCAAAATGGTCTCCTTCTGTGCTGCAAATTTCCTGTTTCTATGATTAGTTCATTTACCGACTACTTTCTCAACCAGACTCATTCGTCATATATTTCTGGCTGGAAGTCACTTGCACGTTAACTGAGAGCAACCAGTCACCACACTTCAAAAAGTACTTCATTGGCAGTAAAACATCTGGATGTCCTGAGGTTGTGAAAGGTGCTATATCAATGCAAGTCCTCCTTCCTTCCTTAGCAGTCAGAGGAAGAGTGGGACCAGAAGTGAAATCTTCCAGTGAGGGTACACGGCTTAGGTATGAAATGAGGACTTTGCATCTGCCTTTGTTAGTGATGATTTTGATTTGATTTGTCACATGTATTAGTATACAGTGAAAAGTATTGTTTCTTGCGCGCTATACAAAGCATACCATTCATAGAGAAGGACAGCGTGCAGAATGTGATGTTAGTCATAGCTAGGGTGTAGAGAAACATCAACTTAATATGAGGTAGATCCATTCAAAAGTCTGAAGGCAGCAAGGAAGCTGTGCTTGAGTCAGTTGGTACGTGGCCTCAGACTTCTGTATCTTTTTCCCGACGGGAGGAGGTAAAGGAGAGTATGTCCAGGGTGGTAGGGTCCTTTATTATGCTGGCTGCTTTTCCAAGGGAGCAGGAAGTATAGACAGAGTCAATGAATGGGAAGCTGGTTTGCATGATGGACTGGGCTTCGCTCACAACCCTTTGTAGTTTTGGACAGAGCAGGAGCCATTCCAAGCTGTGATTCAGCCAGAAAGGATGCTTTCTATGGTGCATCTGGTAAGAGTCAGAGCAGACATACCAAATGTTCTTAGTCTCCTGAGAAACAAGGGACAAGGTGGGCTTTCTTAACGATAATGTCGGACCAGGACAGGTTGTTGGTGATCTGGACACCTAGAAACTTGAAGCTCTTGACCATTTCCACTTTGTCCCCATTGATGTAAATAGGGGCATGTCCTTACCACTACACTTCCTGAAGTCAATGACTATCTCCTTCTGATGATGATGCTATGAATATTAGCAGTAAAGGAGGCAGTAATATTAAAACTGGATAAGAAAATACCTCTGTCTTCAAAGTGGAAGAATCACCGGGTCTGGATTGGGTGCATCTGCATTTATTCAGAAAAACGGACAGAAATTGTGGAGTCTCTGGCGACAAAGTTCCAATTCTCCTTGGATATGATGGTGGTACCTGAGGACTAGGTGACTGCAAATGCTGTGTCATATTAAAAAGGAGAGTGTGTCAAACCCACGTCAGCCAGTCTAACATCAGCGGCAGGGAAATTTCAGATCACAATCCAGCACAAAATTAATTGTATTAGAAACGTATGGGCTAAAAATCAAAAGTCAGCTTGGATTTATTAAAGACAAATCTCGTTTGACTAACTTGATTGCATTTTTTGATGAAACATTGCTGAGAGTTGAGGATAGCGTAGTTGATGTTGTGAATTTGGACTTTGAAAAGGCATTTGACAAATATCATTGGATGGACAATAGCAAAATTAAACCCCATGAGATTATAGGGACAATGGCAGCACGGATACAAAATAGGTTAAAGGGCAATAAGCATAGAGCAGCGATAAATGGTTGTTTTCCGGTGTGGAGTGAAGTATACAGAGGTGCTCCCCACACAGTTCAGTACCACTGCTATTTTTGATTATATCAATCACAAACTTGGATACACGTTGGGTAAAACTTCAAACTTTGCAAAGGATGTGAACAGCAAGGTATCTGTTCAGGACTCAGAATGCTGCAATCAGTGGACAAAATGTAACGCAGAGAAGTGGGAGGAGAGGCAATATAAACTAAATATTGCTATATTAAACATTTCACAACTCAGAACATCCTAACGTGGTTTACAGTTGAAGTACTTTTGAAATGAAGTCACTGATGTAACATAGTTCATATGGCAGCCAATTTGCTCACGTGATCTTCAAGACTGATCTCAAATCGCCTGAGGAATGTCAAAAGAATTTTTCAGAGTACTTTGTCCCTTATTCAGCTTTTTCATTGGATTTTTACCTCTCCTAGAGAGTGGTCCGGTTTTCATGGAGTCAGACAAGCTGTTGAACAAGTTCCTCACACCCTGCTCCCGGCAAGGTCCCCATCCCATTGGCCCAGCTTCTCTGCCTCCGCCGCACCTGTTCTGATGATGCCACCATCACAAACAGCAACTCTGACATGCCCGACTTCTTTCTCAACCAAGGATTCTCCCCCACTGATTGAAAGGGCATTTAACCATATTTGACCCATCACCCACACTTCTGCCCTCCCCCCTTCTTCTCCCTCCCAGAACCATGACAGGGTCCCCGCTTAGAGTCATAGAGGTTTACAACATGGAAACAGGCCCTTCGGCCCAACTTGTCCATGCCGCCCTTTTTTTTTTTAAAAACCCCTAAGCTAATCCCAATTGCCCGCATTTGGCCCATATCCCTCTATACCCATCGTACCCATGTAACTGTCTAAACGCTTTTTAAAAGATAAAATTGTATCCGCTTCTACGACCACCTCTGGCAGCTTGTTCCAGACACTCTCCACCCTGAGAGAGAAAAAATTGCCCCTCTAGACACTTTTGTATCTCTCCCCTCACCTTAAACCTATGCCCTCTAATTTTAGACTCCCCTACCTTTGGGAAAAGATATTGACTATCTACCTTGTCTATGCCCCTCATTATTTTATAGACCTCTATAAGGTCACCCCTCAGCCTCCTACGCTCCAGAGAAAAAAGTCCCAGTCTATTCAGCCTCTCCTTATAACTCAATCCATCAAGTCCCGGTAACATCCTAGTAAATCTTTTCTGCACTCTTTCTAGTTTAATATCTTTTCTATAATAGGGTGACCAGAATTGCACACAGTATTCCAAGTGTGGCCTAACCAATGTCTTGTACAACTTCAACAAGACATCCCAACTCCTGTATTCAGTGTTCTGACCGATGAAACCAAGCATGCCGAATGCCTTCTTCACCACTCTGTCCACCTGTAACTCCACTTAAGGAGCTATGAACATGTACCCCTGAATCTCTTTGTTCTGTAACTCTCCCCAGCGCCCTGCCATTAACTGAGTAAGTCCTGCCCTGGTTCAATCTACCAGAATGCATTACCTCGCATTTGTCTAAATTAAACTCCATCTGCCATTCGCAAGCCCACTGGCCCAATTGATCAAGACCCCGCTGCAATTGGAGATAACCTTCCTCACTGTCCACTATGCCACCAATCTTGGTGTCATCTGCCAACTTACTAACCATGCCCCCTATATTCTCATCCAAATCATTAATATAAATGACAAAACAGTGGGCCCAGCACTGATCCCTGAGGCACACCGCTGGTCACAGGCCTCCAGTTTGAAAAACAACTCGCCACAACCACCCTCTGGCTTCTGTCAAGAAACCAAAGTGAGCTTGTTCTCACTTTCACTCCACCAGCCTCTGCATTCAAATCATCCCGAGGTGAAAGCAACCAATGGTCATCTGGGACTATGGTGACTTTATCTTTATTTAATTCTGTACAATTCTACCTTACTTCAGTTCTGTGAAGAGCCATTTAGATCTGAAACATTAACTCTTACTTTCCATAGATGCTGCCAGACCTCTGAGTTTATCCAGCATTGTCTAGTTTTGATTTATTATTGTCACATGTATTGAGATAGCGAAAAGTATAGTTTCTTGCATTATACAGACAAAATATACCATTCATTGTGTACATAGGGGAGAAGGGAAGGGTGCAGAAGTCATAGTTAAAGTTTATTTTATTAGTGTCACAAGTAGGCTTACATTCACACTGCAATGAAGTTACTGAAAATCCCCTAGTCACCATACTCCACATCTGTTTGGGTACACCGAGGGAGAATTTAGCATGTCCAATGCGCCTAACCTACACATCTTTCGGACTGTGGGAGGAAACCAGAGCATCCGGAGGGAACCCATCCAGACATGGGGAGAACAGGCAGACTCCACACCGAGACCCCCCCAAGCCAGGAATTGAACCCAGGTATCTGGTGCTGTGAGGCAGCAGTGCTAACCACTGTGCCACCCTTAGGGTGTAGAGAAAGATCAACTTAATGAGGTAGGTCCATTCAAAACTCTGATGGGAGCAGGGAAAAGGCTGTTCTCGAGTCGGTTGGTGAATGACCTCAGATTTCTGTATCTTCTTTCCCCAGCAAATGCTTTCTGAGGCAGCAGGAAGAGTAGATGATGTAGTCGATGGATGGAAGGCTGGTTTGTGTGATGGATTGGGCCACGTTCACAACCCTTTGTAGTTTCTTGCGGTCTTGAACAGAGCAGGAGCCATCCCAAGCTGTGATGCAGCCAGAAAGGATGCTTTCTATGGTGGATCTCAAAAAAATTGGAGTGTTGTAATAGACATGTCGAATTTCCTTAATCTCATGAGAAAGTAGAGGCATTGATGGGCTTTCTTAACTATAGCACCAGCATGAAGGGACCAGGGCAGGTTGTTGGTGATCAGGACATCTAGAAACTTGAACCATTTCCACTGCATCCATTGATGTAGACTGGGGCATATCCTCCATTATACTTCCTGAAGTCAACAACTATCTCCTTCGTTTTACTGACATTGAGGGAGAGATTATCACACCAATTTATCAGATTCTCTTTTTCCTGTACTCCGTCTCATCATTGAGATCTGACCCACTACAGTGGTGTCATCAGCAAAGTTGAAAAGAGTTGGAGGGGAATTTGGCCACAGTCATAGGTGTATAAGGAGTAAAGGGCTGAGGACACTGCCTTGTGGGGCACCGGTGTTGAGGATAATCATGGAAGTGCTGTTGCCCATTGTTACTGCTTGCAGTCTGTGGGTTAGGAAGTCCAGGATCCAGTCACAGAGCGAGGAGCTGAGCCCTCGACAATGGAGTTAGTTTTCATTTAAGCTTGATGAACCAGCTGGTCTCCTCCTGCTCAGTTTTGTATGCAACACAGCTGCATGAATTTAAATGCTTTGGACTCAGCCCCACACTCCAATTGTGGGTCACCCTCTTTAAAAAGGTATGCCAACATGCATTTGCACAGAAACCTTCACAAAGCACATTGCAGCCAATTAAGTACTTTTTGAAATTTAGTTAATCAGTGTAGGAAATGCAACAACCAATCTGCATAAGTAAACTCCCACCAACAGAAATATGGGTAATGACAAGATAACCTGTTTTTTGTGTTGATTGAGGGATAACTATTAGCCAGGACCCAAAGGCAACTCAAAAGTTGGGAGGTGTGACAGGTTTTATACTTTTAGCAAGGAGAAAGGGTCAAGCATAGCAAAAAGGAAAGGTCAGGGATATGAGCAAGGACAGTGGATATTAAATGATAAAAGATGTCTGGAACAAAAGGCAAAGAGTGTGAGTGATGATCTTTCTCTTCACCCTAACTGTAACTGCAACACTATATTCTAAACCTTATCCTTTTCCCCTATGTACTTTGAGCAGTAAGTTTTGCCTCTCTAATGTGGAAGAAAACAACAGCTGTAGTAAAGAAATAGAGTAAGCGTGAATGGCCAAACAAAGGACAGCTCTGTCTGAAAGCAAAACCATGAAAGCAAGATACAATCTGACACTTGGCAAAAGAAAAATCAAAAAGGAAGGAAAGATTTCACAGTCTGAAGTTGAACTCAAAGTTCCTCAAGCTTATTATTACCACCATCAGCGGGTAACAATGTTTTTCCCAAATTTGCAGCTATGCACAATCTACCCCTGTCTATGGGTAAGCCGGGCACCCCGGGTCCTACCTAAAGCGCAGGCCATGGCGGTACCAACCATCCCACCGCCCGAGATAACCACATCGTAAAGCTCGGGAGGCCCGGACTCCGGCTGCTCCGCCTCGGAGGAGGAGGCGGCGGCGGCCGAACATCGTCGCCAACCTCCGCTCCCCAGCAACCAAGCCCGTCCCCGGGCTCGGAGGCCCCAAACCAAACCCACTCCCCTCCACAGGCTCATGACAGGCGAGCGGCCTCCATAGGAACAGTGACCTTCCAGCAGCGGGGCAAGATAGCAGCGCGGGGCGGACGTGATCTTTAACTTCCGGGTGAGAAGTCATTGGCCAATCGTAAGGCGGCATGTGCCAGTATATTTCCTGTCATGCGCAACAGCCCCACTATACTTCCGGTCATGTGGAGCAGCCTCAGCACTGCTGAATGGTAATACAGTCATTACCTATTTATCCCTCAATTAACACTTTAAAATTATAGGATTATGGGGGAGGACCAGCACAGACTCAAAGCACTGAATGGCCTCTTCCTGTGCTGTCCAGTTCTATGATTTATAACAGTCTGAAACATTGCAGTGTGACTTAACATTATGCCTCACCTCTTGAGTCAGAAACCTTTGGGTTCAAGCCCCATTCAAGGGAACTCTTTTCTTTCACGCCCCACTCAAGGGACCCGATACGTAATCCAATGTCACATTCCCAGTCCATTAGAGAGACTGCTGCCCTATTGGGTATATCAACTTTAAAACTGATGTCAAACTAAGGCCCAATCTACCCTTGTAAAGTGGATGTAAAAGATCACCTGTACTATTCTGAAGAACAGCAGAAAAGTTTTCCCCAGTGTACTAGCCAATATTTAACCTCGACCAACATCACAGTTATTACATATAGCATTAACATCAGGAAAATTGGCTGAACAATTCTATACAAGCATCCTTCCACCCTTCTTTATCTAATCCCAATGAATTACTCATTTAAATACTGTGTATCCTGGAAATCTGAAATAAATATAGAAAATGCTGGAAATAGAACCATAGATGCTTTATCGGTGCAACTCTCCGAAAGAGCACTCCACCCAGGCCCCACCTTATCCCCATAACCCTGTGCATTTACCATGACTGATCTACCCAACCTATGCATCTTTGGACTGTGGGAGGAAACCAGAGCATACATGGGGGGAACGTACAAACGCTACACAGTCACCCAAGGCTGGTATTGAATCTGGGTCCCTGGCGCTGTAAGGCAGCAGTGCCAACCACTGTACCACCGTGCTGCAAATGGCCTCACAAGCCATTCAATTCAAGGGCAATTAGTAATGGGCAACAAAGCCAGAACTGAACTCGGGTCCTGTTGCTGTGAGACAGCAATGCTAACCACTGTGCCATCCCACCAGACATGCTGAGCTTTTCCAGCACTCTTTGTAGTTTTGTTATGTCAGATCTCCACAGTATTTAAATCTGACTCCATACAATTTATTTTCCAAAAATATACTTTATTCATAAATAATTTGAAAAAACATTACAGAAAAGACATTTCCAATCATTACAACAATGAAAAACAGTCATATTTACATTTTCCCTAACATCGAAATTTACAGTGTTCAGTTCAAAAACATTTCATATATTACAGCATAGTCAAAGGTTCTTTATCAAACTATATATTTGTCACATTGCACATTGTGGTACTTTTACAGAGTAACCCACAGTTAGGCAGTCTGAGGATCTTTTTTACAGTTCCTAGCCCCTGGGTTGAAAAGTGGCTTTAAATGGTGGCCTTTCCCCATTGTGCCTTTGCGTTGGCTGCCCCAAGCTTGAGAGCGTCCCTCAGCATGTAATCCTGGGCCTTGGAATGTGCCAGTCTGCAATCTGACAATTTTTTTTTGTTTATATTCAATTCAATCCAATCGAAGTCCAGTTCAAAGTGAGACATCCCAGATCCAAGCTGACAAGACAGGATATCCCACTTCCTGTCTTGGGCTTGACCTACATTGATCCAAGCTGATTGGAGCAGGCATTGCACCTCCTCCAAGGCTTGATCTCATTTACATCTTAGCCAAAAGGCCTCGATGCCACTTTTAAAAATTGCTTCAAATGAAGCCTCGGTGTAACCTCATGAGTTCAACCAAGTGCAGGATGCCAAAACTACACTTGATCTGCAATCTGACAATTTTTTAAAATACTTTTCCAATTCAATCAAATCAAGTCCAATTCAGAGTCTCAACAAGTTGAGACATTTCAGATCCAGGCTGACAAGACAGGGCGAGCGACCAAACCACCCTGTCCTGGGCCTGATCTACATGAGCCAAGCTGATTGGAGAAGGGGGAGGTTCCTCCTCCAAGACTTGAGCTCATTTGCATCTTAGCCAAAAGGCCGAGATGCCGCTTTTAAAAATTGCTGCATGTGAAACATATGAAGCCTCAGCGTAACCTAATGACCTCGACCAAGTGCGGCCGACCATGGGCTGCCGTCCATACACTTGATCTTAGCCAAAAGGCCGAGAAGCGATTGCTCTGGAAGTACCCTGACACCAATGTAAATTCCTTACTACCAAGCGGCTGAAGTGAAACAATTTATGAATGGCAGTGAATGGGTGGGTGGCTGGGCGGGGGGGGGGGCGGGGCGTGAGGCAGGGCTGAGCCAATGGCAGCCCGCGCTGCCCAGCCAGTAAGAGCCACGGGAATGGGCAGGGGGCGGGGGCACGTCCTGAGTGACGGCCAGATTGTCCAATCGGCGTCGTCCTTTTATCCGCCATCCGGCCAATTGGCGCGACGGAAGGAGGTGCTCAGGACTCCGGGCTGCGCTTTGTTGATTCTGGTGCTGAAGATAGTGTCATTGGATTTATTATTTATTTAATTCCCCACACCTCCTCCTCCTCCCAGTATCGGTGCTGCCTGGGTCGGTGGTTTCTGGATAAGTCATTCGGTTGGGAAAGCGAGGCGGAAAGTCAGTGAGGAGAAGGCGGCCATTAACCTCTCCCCCCCTGAGGGTAGGCCTTGTGAAGAAGCCGGCCATTTCCTTGCCAAACCAACAGGACGGCATTGCCACCGCTCCATACACGGCCGGCTGCTCACTGACACCCGGGCTGCTGCTGGCTCTTATTTTTATTTGCTCCCTTTACCGAATCTATGTCGGTGCGGCCTGTTGAAAGATTCAGGCCCGGTTGTTTGCGGGTTGCCATGGTAACGAGCCGTCCGGTTGCCAACCCTCCAGGATTGGCCGGGAGTCTTTCATTGAAATTTAATTGCTGTGTGTGCAACCCTGGCGAAAAAAAATCATCGGGACTTGGTTTAAGAATAATGTTTTTATTTCCTTTTCATTTCCTCTGAAAATGTATTTTTTTTACCAGATATAAAAATATTGAAAATGGGGATTAAAAAAAAAGCTTATTTGGCTGACAAGATATCCAAAGGTGTGCAGTTAAAAGCAAAATATTGCGATGCTGGAATCTGAAACAAAAACGGAAAATGCTGGAAAATCTCAGCAGGTCTGACAGCATCTGTGGAGAGAGAATAGAGCCAATGTTTCGCGTCTGGATGACCCTTCGTCAGAGCAGGTTAGGCGGATTGGCCATGCTCAATTGCCCCTTTACGTCCCAAGATGTGTAGGTTAGATGGATCAGCAGGGTAAATGCATGGGGAGGGGGGCTTAAGATACTCTGTGAGAGAGTCGTTTTAGACTCGATAGGCTGAATGGCCTCCTCCTGCACTGTAGTGATTCTATGAGAGTCGAACATCATCCATAAGAACATAAGAAATAAGAGCAGGAGTAGGCCCTCGAGCCTGCCCCGCCATTCAATAAGATCATGGCTGATCTGAAGTGGATCAGTTCCACTTACCCGCCTGATCCCTATAACCCCTAATTCCCTTCCCGATCAGGAATCCATCTATCCGTGATTTAAACATATTCAACGAGGTAGCCTCCACCACTTCAGTGGGCAGAGAATTCCAGAGATTCACCACCCTCTGAAAGAAGAAGTTCCTCCTCAACTCTGTCCTAAACTGACCCCCCTTTATTTTGAGGCTGTGCCCTCTAGTTCTAGCTTCCTTTCTAAGTGGAAAGAATCTCTCCACCTCCACCCTATCCAGCCCCTTCATTATCTTATAGGTCTCTATAAGATCCCCCCTCAGCCTTCTAAATTCCAACGAGTACAAACCCAATCTGCTCAGTCTCTCCTCATAATCAACGCCCCTCATCTCTGGTGTCAACCTGGTGAACCTTCTCTGCACTCCCTCCAAAGCCAATATATCCTTCCGCAAATAAGGGGACCAATACTGCACACAGTATTCCAGCTGCGGCCTCACCAATGCCCTGTACAGATGCAGCAAGACATCTCTGCTTTTATATTCTATCCCCCTTGCGATATAGGCCAACATCCCATTTGCCTTCTTGATCACCTGTTGCACCTGCAGACTGGGTTTTTGCGTCTCATGCACAAGGACCCCCAGGTCCCTTTGCACAGTAGCATAGTGAGTAATAAGTGTTTTCACTTTCCAACTTTCTTAGAAAGGCAGTGTGTCACCAGGATGGATGTGCTGATCCACGAATGGCTGGAGTGTATAGGCAATATTATTGTCTCAACCAATATCATTCCCATTATAATAAAAGCAAAATACTGCAGATGCTGGAGATCTGAGATAAGAACAAAGTGCTTGAAAAACTCAGCAGATCTGGCAGCAGAGAAACAGAGTTAAGGCTTGATCCAATATATTGTATGGCGCCTTGGTGGGGCTGCACCTGGCATATTGTGTACAATGTTGTCTCCTTACCTAAGCACTCGTGTGGTTGCCCTAGAAGGAGTGCAGTGAAGGTTCACCAAACTGATCCCTAGAACAAAAGCAGAAAGTACTGGAAAATTCTGGCAGCATCCATGGAGAGAGAAGAAGAGTTAACATTTTGAGTCCAATGTGACTTTCTTCAGAACTGAGGAAAGGTAGAGATGTGATGAGTTATCTGCTATTGGGGAAGTAGAGAGGGGGGTTGTCATGTGGAGCAAAAGGAAAGGTCAGCAACAGGTTAAGAGGGTGGGGGAGATTCAATTACGATGGCATCATGGAAGAAAAGGCAAAGTGTGTAATAATGGTGTTAGTAAAGGAACAAATCATTGGTTCACTATTGAGTAGGTATTAATAGCAGAATAATAGTCAGCGCTGTCTGATAACAAAACACAAGAACAAGATTCAGACTGGCACCGGGGGAAAGAAATACAAAATGGAAGACCCAGAGTTCATGGTCTGAAATTGTTGAACTCAATGTTGAGTCCAGAAAGCAAGAACAGACTTTCCCTTTTGTTTCCGCAACCTCCCTTCCCACCGCCCCCCCCCCCCCACACACTTTTCCCTGACTTGCTTAAAACCTGTTATATCTCCAACTTTTTTCAGATCTGACAAAAGGTTATTGACCTGAAACGTTAACTATTTTTCTCTTTCCATGAATACTGCCTGACCTGCTGACTATTCCCAGCATATTTTGTTTTTATTTCAGATTGCCAGCATCTGCAATATTTTGCCTTTCTAATTTTTGAAATTATTTTTATGTTGGGGAATGGTAGCATGGTGATTATTTTATTGAACTAGCTGTCCAGAGTCATGAGTTTAAATTCTATTATGGTAGCTGAAGAATTAGCTATTAGCTACCAAATAGTCGGGAAAATGCAGGGAAATACATTGTACAGAGGTGCAAAAACTGTAAACGAGTGATAATGGGAGTCTGGAAAATATTTGTGATATTTAGCTGCCCTGGTTGTAGATCTTCCCTTAAGATCATCACTGCAATACTCTATGGCCAAAAATGTATAACCTGAGGAAAATTAGCATCTTATGTGTGGAAAAGGAACAGATTTTGTAGATTGGTTGTCGGTCTCTGACTCCTACCTTTTGGGAGAGGTCACTTCATGAAGGTTAGGTAAAACCGAAGTAAACTGCAACCTTTCAAAAAAAATACTAATGGAACTTTGAGTGAAGTAAATTGGCAGTTTCTTGGCACAAATAATAAATTTTTTAATTGTTGTTAATTGAGATATGGATGACACTGGTAAGGTATTATTTATTATACACCCCTAGATGCCTTAAGAACATGAAGGGTCAACTGTGTAGTATGGACTTTTATCTTGGCCAGACAAAAATAGATATGGCAGAACCCTTCCCTTCACAACAACATTTTATAGACATTTTCTTCTGGCACCAGCCACAAATTACTAAACTGCATTCACAACTTTCAGATGAGGTCTTTTAACTCCAGGCCCCTGGATTGCTAGTCCACAGTCATATCCACTGAACTACCCAGTGTGGCTGATTAAATTGAGTAATTTATTATAAGCATGTCCTTACCAATTATAGCACTTGGGAACTGTAGATCTGAACAAGGTTCATAAATTTGCTCAGGATCTTATTCAAAGTATCCAATGACTACCGATCTGAAGAATATGAATATTAAATATGTATCTTATTGAGCGAAAAATTTGAGCAGTGCCAAAAGTTACCACAGTATAAAATTCCTAGTCATGTACAAAAGGTCAGTTAATGTTTGAAAGGGAGCTCAGACGAAGGTCTTGCACTAATCCAGAAAAATTACTATATTATTATAGATTTACAACATTCATGGTTTGTTAATGATTGTGATAAAATGATAACTGCTGTCTGATCTTTTAGCAGGATATGTCCGAACAGGACAGACTCATTTCAGACTGCTGGGTCAAACCAGTTCAATGAAGCTGAAATGATGGCGATTTTGGAGCAAGATCAAATACTGCTTGAAAAGCAGTACCATGAAGAGCTTTTGACCTTGAAGAACTCATGTAGGCAGAGGCTGCTGATGCTTGACAAGTGCTATAAGCAACAGAAGAATAAATGTAATATGGAGTATAAGGGTAACATGAAAAGCTCGGGCCTGACGGAGGAGCTGGACAGGTTTTTCATGATTAATGAAGGACAAACTCCTGTGATGAATAATCCTTGCAAGTTGCATACATCTGGGTGAGTCTACTGCGGTGAAAGTAGATAAATTCATGTCGGGTTAATTATTTGCCCCTCAATTCCCATGCATACAAATTTAGCCCTTTTTTTTGGTTCTTCAACTACAACAACTTACATTTATATAGTGCTTTTAACATAGCAAGACGGTGGCACAGTGGTTAGCACTGCTGCCTCACAGCTCCAGGGACCTGGGTTCAATTTCCAGCTTGGGTCATTGTCTGTGTGGAGTTTGCACATTCTCCTTCTGTCTGCGTGGGTTTCCTCCAGGTGCTCCCATACTCCAAAGATGTGTGGGTTAGGTGCATTGGCCAAGCTAAATTGCCCTTTAGTGTCCCGGGATACATCGGTTAGAGGGATTAGGTGGGATTGTTGTTGGTGCAGACTTGATGGGCTGAATGGCCTCATTCTGCACTGTAGGGATTCTATGATCCCAGTGGACTTAACAAGAGCATTATCAATAAAAACATTTTTGGCGCCAAAGCAGAGGTTATCAGGACAGTTTGAACAAAGAGAAAGGTTTCAAGGGACACCTGAGAGGAGGAGGGAGAGAGAGGAGAAATGTTTTGTGACGGAATTCCAGAGCTTGGAGCCGAAACTGCCTGTGTTGCAATGATGAAAGTCAGGGATGCACAATCAATCATTCAGTTAAAATTGACAATCTTGGAGCCATCAGTGTTCTGTGATCCTAATTAGCAAGTCAGAAAATTGCTGTTAAACTCCGGAGCAAAATTTATTTTTGCTAATGCTGATCTTGTATGGACTATGATGATGCAGCACTTTGGAGCTCTTAACCTTATGCCACTGAGCAGATGGATGTGGGTTTGTACTCATGAATCATGGCCATGAACCCATTCCTTACCTGACAGCATGTGGGAATTTCAGTGAATGTTTACAAACTGTGCAGAGAACTGACAAAGTGCCACTGGCTGCTGTTAGTCTAAAATTCCTTTGTTAACAGTATAATCTGTTAAATACTGAAAAATAAACTTTGCAAGTTTGCTTTCTCTATATTTCCCTCATCATCCCCTTCCTTGCTGCTCCTTCAGTCAGAGCAGCAAGGAAAATTGGACCCGATACCTGTCTGCAGTAAGTGATAATGCAGTTTAGTAATAAATCAATGAGAGACAAGTTTCTGCTAGCAGGATAATTTTCTCTTATTTCCACACTGTCCTTCAGTACCCTCTATCTAGGATTTTCAAACTGGGAATTCATTCAAATACGTGACTATTCCAAATTGTATGATACCAAATGCACAGCCATGTACTTATCATATTTTTATAGTCTGGGTTATAAATACCAGCGTCAAACAAGCTTAGTCATTTTGTTCATTTTTTTTAACCTTACTCTCAGCAATTCTTTCTTTACCAGAAACACAATGGTGAGGAGTTGCCGTTCTGCAAGTGAACTCTGCAGTTTAAATGATTCAGAGCTGAATGCTAAAAAGAATTATTCACAGCTGAAGAAGTCCAGCAGACCTAAGAGTGCTACTTCAGATTGGATCTCGCAGTTTACAGGTGAAACATTTCCCAAATAAATGAACAACACCATGTGATTTGAAAACATTTTGGTTGAAATACCCCTTTCCCAGTGGATTAGTACTCACAGACCATCTAAATGATACTACATAACATCCATAATATGAAAGTGTTGCACATGAAGAGTGTTTTAATATTGTTTTTAGGAAAAACAGGTATTTATTTTCATGTCACTTCAGTGCTCCTCCATGCATACTCCCCTGTTAGTGAGACAGCTGGGCCACACTGCACATGTGCCAGCCGCTTTTCACTCCCGCCTCCCAGCTTGCACTTTCACATTATTTCACAAACTTCTGGAAAGTCTCTACTTAGATGCCCAAGGTATGGTGATTCCAACTTGGGAGCTACTGATCTGCACAGCAACCAAGCTTTCCACAGCAAACAAAATATTTTCTGTCAGATGGAGAAATTTATTAAGAGTCATGTGTCAAAAAATATGTGTGTTTCAGGGGTATTTTGTGTCTAAATATTTTTCAGCACTGTGCCAAAGTCCCCAGTAGCTCAATTAACAGTTGAGAGTGGGGAATTATTACAACTCGCATAAAAGTTAAAGAAAGATATCTGGGGCTGGATTTTCCTTTGCGATGCCACCTAAAATCAGGTTTTTAAATTTATTCTTTCATGGGATGTGAGCATTACTCTGGCAAGGGCAGCAGTTATTGCCCATCCCAATTTCCCTTGAACTGAGTGGCTTGCGAGGCCATTTCAGAGGGCACAATGGAGGGCTGTGACAAGTTGCTCAGGGATCAGTGCTGGGACCTTTGCTGTTTGTAATATATATATATAAATGATTTGGAGGAAAATGTAACTGGTTTGATTCGTAAGTTTGCGGACGACACAAAGGTAGGTGGATTTGCGGATAGCGATGAGGATCATCAGAGGATACAGCAGGATATAGATAGGTTGGAAGCTTGGGCTGAGAGATGGCAGATGGAGTTTAATCCGGACAAATGTGAGGTAATGGAATTTGGAAGGTCTAATAAAGATAGGAAATATACAGTAAATGGCAGAACCCTTAAGAGTACTGATAGGCAGAGGGATTTGGGTGTACAGGTACACAGGTCACGGAAAGTGGCAACACAGGTGGAGAAGGTAGTCAAGAAGGCATACGGCATGCTTGCCTTCATCGGCCGGGGCATTGAGTTAAAAAATTAGCAAGTCATGTTGCAGCTTTATAGAACCTTAGTTAGGCCGCACTTGGAATATAGTGTTCAATTCTGGTCGCCACACTACCAGAAGGATGTGGAGGCTTTGGAGAGGGTACAGAAAAGATTTACCAGGATGTTGCTTGGCATGGAGGGCATTAGCTATGAGGAGAGGCTGGAGAAACTTGGTTTGTTCTCACTGGAACAACGGAGGTTGAGGGGCGACCTGATAGAAGTCTACAAGATTACAAGGGGCATGGACAGAGTGGATAGTCAGAAGCTTTTTCCCAGGGTGGAAGAGTCAATTACTCGGGGGCAGAGGTTTAAGGTGCGAGGGGCAAGGTTTAAAGGAGATATATGAGGCAAGTTTTTTTACACAGAGGGTGGTGGGTCCCTGGAACCCGCTGCCGGGGGAGGTAGTAGAAGCAAAATCGATAGTGACTTTTAAGGGGCGTCTTGACAAATACATGAATAGGATGGGAATAGAAGGATATGGTCCCCGGAAGAGTAAGGGGCTTTAGTTCAGTCAGGCAGCATGGTGGGTGCAGGCTTGGAGGGCTGATAATTGCTGTATACACATTCAGTATGACATGTCTGAACATGACAGACAAGTGTAATAGGGATTGAAAATAGGACAAAATCAGTTAGTGAGGCTCAGGGGTCAAATAGTTTACCCCAGCTTCTATTTTTTTGTGATCTTCTGTTAAATCCAATAAGGAATTCAGGACCAATTAAGAGTGGCTAGAATGTGGAATTTACTACCACATTGAATGGTTGAAATAGATGCATTTAAGGAAATATGAGATAAGTACATCAAGTAAATGAGGGAGAAGGAAATAGAAGGATGTGTTGATCACGTGAGGTAAAGAAAGATAGGTTGAAGCTCATGTGGAGAATAATCACTGGCATAGACCAGTTGGACCCAAATGACTTGTTTCTGTGCTGTAGAGTGAGGGAGAAAATAATTTCACTGCTAATACTCTTCTGTCATTCATAACAAAGACATTAAATGATTTGTGGATTGTTTAAAACCCGGGGAAGAACTTGTATAACATCCGTCACTGTTGCATGACTCTCTACATACTTTCTTACTGAATTGTTTTGTGCAGTCCCTCAGCCATTCAACATGACAATGCGGGAAGGTCAAAAGAAGACTCAGCTTCTCAGATCCAGCTTATTAATGGAAATAGAGAAGGAGCTAGTGGAAAGACAGAAGGAAGAAGAGACAGAATGCCAGAAGAAATTCCGGGCTCTTCCCGTGCCCGCTCATGTCTATTTGCAACTCTATGAAGAATTGAATGAACGGAATGAGGAAAGGAGAAGGAGGGAAAGAGAGAAGCGCAAAGAGTTTTTGATATCCACACAGAAACCATTTACTTTTACTGAGAAGGAGGAAGAGAGGAAGGAGAAGTTGAAACTACAGCACAGTACCGCAGTGCCAGAAACAGCAAAAACGGCAAAACAGATAAAGAAAATTCCTCGGTCCGTTCAAGACCCAACAGTAAGCGAGAAATTAAAAGGTAAGCCAAGTACGTGATTGCAATATGCATTTTAAATGACTGGTCCACATGGTGCTGAAATATTGTAGTCATGCTACACATCGAGAACCAAAACAGAATGCCCTGTGGTACAGACCTTCTCCAGATGGGATAGTAATTTGATCTCCAGCATCTGTCTACACAGCTCTTGGCTAGAAATAGGAGCTGTATTGAGAGCAGCGAGTGACTGAAATGAGGGTAGGGGACCCATTTATTTTTCTCTTTGTTGCAATTTTGTTTCTAGCCCTTGCGCTGTTCCTCTCCCAGTGTATAACTTGGATGAGATTGGAAATTTGCTGCAGAAATCTCTGGAACAAACCAAACACGCGTGCTGTATAATATATACAGCTGTTGAATATCCAACACGTTAGATAATTAATTATTAATAACCCTCTGTCAGCTCCATGTGGCATTTAAGAGTATTTTTATTTGAGATTGGGAACTGACTTGAGCTGAAATCTTAGACAGCTATCCCTAACAGAAGAGACCAGGTCTCTGCTTAAAAAGCTCCATAACAGTACGACTGAAATGCCAATCAAGTGTTGAGTCTGAATCCTTGCTTATCCCCTCCCCAGTGCCACAATATCACATTTTAATATTACAAAGAACATTGCTAAGTATTTTTCTGTTAAAATACATTTTTTTCTCCCTCTTCCTTAAAGAAGAGGAACTGTTCAGAAAGATCCGGATACAGATGCGAGCTGTGGACTTGCTGAAAAGTGCTTCCTCACCGATAGATCTTCATCCTTACAAAAAGGAGCTGACCAGCTCAAGCTCTGCAAAAACAAGACGGGAAAAGCTGGGATTCCTCGAAGAAAGACCAAAGTTCAGGCCAAGCATAAATCATGAAGTTCCAGATTATGTAAAACTCTCCAAAGCATTTCAGGGAGAATGGAGAAGAAAGTACCAGGTGAAGGAGACAACAAGATGCGTGCCTTTTGAACTCCATACGTCAAAGTTAGTGCCACGGCAAAGTAAAACAAGTGAAGACATTGTATCAAAGGTATGTTTTTCACTGCAATGCCACTGGTTGAAGGATCCTATCAAGGTTTGGTGTATTAAGAGAATTAATTCCAGCAGCCACATACATACTGGAAATCCCTATCTGGATACATGGGGGTGGCTCTGCATCTTCACTTTTGGGGCTATAATATGGCAGTGTAGATTGTCCACCATTAGTGCTTGGTTTTCTAACCATTGTTTATGCCTTCTCCAGGGTTTCCCCCAATCTTCCGCCACTGCTACAGCAGAAGAGCAGAGAATCATGGTGGAAATTTTGCCCTTGGGACCTTACTTACAGGTCATTCTTTCTGGGCAGTCCCTTGGGATCCACGATGACTTGATCCCACTCCAGTGTGATGGCTTCTGAAGTAGCTGATAAGTCCACTGCATGGTTGTGGGATGGATAGATGGGTTCTTTGGAGGTTTGTGTGCTCCCTCCAGTGCCTAGACTTCACCTCTGCATATTCCTGACAAAGTCTTTCAATATGTTGAGTGCCTCCCTGGATGAGCCTTCTCCATTTTGGCTGATCACATGTCAGGGTTTCCCATAAGTCAGCAGTGATGTTTGATCTTTTTGGGGATGCTTTGAGGATATCCTGCTGCTTTCGAGTTCCAAGTAGAGCAGTTGTTTTGTGAGTTTGGTGTCAGGCATGCGAACAACATATCCTGCCCAGTGGAGCTGATTTTGAGTGATTAGCGCCTCCGTGCTGGGCAAGTTGCCTTGGGAGAGGACGCTGCTATTGGACTTTCTTGCCAACTGGTTTGGAGAATCCTGCAAAGGCACCAGTGGTGATATTTCTCCAGTGCTTTGAGGTGTCTCCTTACAGGTGGAAAGAACACGTCTTGTCCGAGTCACTCCAGACTCACTGAAATACTCCAGACTGAAAGTAAGAAGCAGAGTTTGTACTTAAAATGTAAACTATCTGGCAGTTTCATAGATCAGAGGCTTAAGTGTGGTATCTAAGGTCTGTAGAAGGTTATGTTGAGTTAGCTGTTTATAATTGCAGTGAAGACATCAATGTCAAAACTGACCTTGTGGATCAGACAATCATGTTCCTACACCATAACTCAGGTGAGCACAGAACGGAAGAGGAACCCAAGACTTATTAGCATCATTTAGAAACTATAATGAATGTCCAGCAACTCATCTTGAGCAACAGCAGCATAACTCCATTGTGAAAAAATGAAAACAAACTTGGCTCAATGATTCCGGCATTAAGGAAGGCAAAATCTGTAGCAACATCAACCAACCCTCAGGACAGATCATATATATGCACTTGGTGATATATATTCCCTTCACTATATCCTGTCACCCAGACATCAGCTTTCTTAGTACGAATTTTCTGAATCCAAATCATGTAAATCAATATCTTTATATTATTCTGCCGTGTCATTTGGATGCAATTGTTCAGATTATTGGATGATTCAAGGTTTATTAATACAAAAATAATTTTGAATTATCAGGAGTAAACTTGTGTAATCAAATATTGGAATTCAGATGGTGTCTATAACCTTAGCTGAGCCCTTGATTCAGACTGCATATTTGTGCCTCCTTTTGGTTTAAACAGTATTCATTTAACTGCACTTAATTATCCAACTTCAATGCAGTTGTATTAATGCAAGTTCAATAATTTGCATTCTTATAAAAATCTTGTGTGAAATAAGTATGGAAATTGCATAACACTTTTCAAGCATAAAATGGTTCCTTTGCTGTCGTATTTACAGGATTCTCATAAGAAAGTAAAGACTCGGTTGCCCAGAAGCAATTCTTTCAGTGGCATTCAATCACTATCTTCCGATACTCTTCCCACCTATACAACAGATGCTGCAAGAAAAAGGCAATCAGCTGTCAGGTAAAACAAAATTTGGAAGTTGAGCATGAACCATCATGTTAGATGCGACTGTGTTTTTCTTTCAATACATCGAAAATATATTTACTAAATGACGGACTGTGAAGTCTGCCTCATAGAATTTTTAAAATTCATTCAAGGAAAGTTGCCATTGCTGCCAATGCCAGCATTTATTGCCATCCCTCACTACCCTTGAAAAGGTGTTTGAGAGAGCCAGAAGTGGGTCTCCTAGACACGAGAAGCTGGGAGAGACAACCAACCAACTTGTACTAGTACACCAGGCAACAACTTCAGTGGTGTTCACTTGTATAGCAGCAAATGACACCTACACTTAAATGGCAGCCAAATGTATCTCACACTTATGAAACATTAAGCAACAACTTGCACTTACCTGGCAGCCAAAAACAGCTTGCATTTACAGCAATTTGTCGTATCCAACATCAACAATGTTTGCAAAATCGCCAGCAACCTAAGACTTGCATAGCCAGAAGCAACAAAAGCAACGTAAATTTACATTACTGCCAACAACAACTGAAGTACATAGGAGCCAAATACAACTTGCACTTAGGAAACACCCAACAATAACTAACTCTCGCACGACAGCCAATAACAGTTCACATTTATATGTCAGCCAACTACAATTTACGCTTCGAGCAGCCAACAACCTGAACTTAGATATCAGCTTACAAATTAGACTTGTACAGAAACCAAACATAACTATAAAAATGTAGCACCTTTCCAAGCACAAATGGCCCACCATGCCTTCCAGGAATTTAGAGAGCATCAAGTAGGAAATGGGAGAGTTTCCAGGGCATGATGAGTGGCACAGTGGCAGATGCAAGTTTTAAGGGGGACTTTGAAGGTAGACTGTATAGTGGAGAAATTTAGGACTAGAGTGCTAGGTATCAGATTTGATGGCAGAAGTTTTCATCGCCTAAGGGTGGACTGCGATGGGTAGTAACACATAACAGACCAAATTCAGAAGAGTAGCACAAGCAGACTGAATGTGGGGTTAAAACAAGATGTAGAAGAGGCTGGAGTCGGGCCATGAAGGCATCTAAAAGCATGAGTAATGATGTAGAGTCAATGAGTCATTGGAGATGGGCAAGAACAGGCATGATAGGTGTGTGAGACATGGGATAGGATAGCATACCATTGGCACAGTGATAGATAAGTTGAGTTTCTGCAAGGTAGATCTCAGGAGGCGAGTGGAGAGCACTGGAGAAATGGAGCCTTGAGTTGCCAAAGACATGATTTCACTTCCTGTGACAGTGAGCTGAGTTAGCAATGTAGGTGCCGTTTATAGAATCCCTACTGTGCAGAAGGAAGTCATTCGGCCCATCAAGTCTGCACTGACTCTCCGACAGACATCTTACCCAGGCCCTATCCCTGTAATGCCACATATTTACCCCGCTATTCCTCCTAACCTACACATCACGGAGCACAAAGGGACAATTCAGCATAGCCAATCAACCAAATTTGCACATCTTTGGACTGTGGGAGGAAACTGGAGCACCCAGAGGAAGCCCACGCAGACACAGGAAGAACATGCAAAAACTCCACACAGTCACCCAAGGCAGGAATTGAACCATGTCCCTGGCACTGTGAGGCAGCAGTAATAACCAATGTGCCACTGTGCTGCTCCAGGTGCAAAGAGATAGTCTTGGAGACACACTAGATGTGATAGATTTGAAGCTCAGCTCAGCTGGGAGTCAAACAGGACACTGATGTTGTGCACCAGCCTGAGTGAGCAGTCAGGAAGTGGGCTGGAATTGACACCTCAGACACTTTGTGGGGTAATTGTCCCAAAAAGAAAAAAGCAGGATTAGGCTATTGAGTTGGATGATCAGCCATGATCGTAATGAATGGCGGAGCAGGCTCGAAGGGCCAAATGGCCTCCTCCTGCACCTATCTTCTATGTTTCTTTGTAAAAAAAAAGGCAGGTTTGGGTCACATGAAAAGTTAAAATTTAAAGGAATTCAAACCTGACTTGAACCTGCCAACTTTCAAATTTAATGGTGTCAGGGTGACCAAAACAACTCGGGGGGTGGCAGTTCAGTTGGTAAACCTTTTAAGAAGACTGAACAAACATTTTATTTTTAACCTGGTTTTTCTGACCCCTGGAAATTTGACAGGTAAAAGAAGGCAAGTCGGGTTGGATATTAGATCATTTATTTTCCAGCACTGCTTGTGGGCCAGGAGGAGCAGGAGTGTTTCTTTCACCAAAGATCAAGATCCTGTAAATTTTGGATCTGACTGACCCTGTCCCCTATCTCTGATTTCTGTTCCCCTCCCTGGCATGATGGGATTCTCCTGACCCAACCGCCATTTCCATCTCCCAGTAGCAATCCCCACTAAATCCTGCTATGACAATCCCTTTCCACCTGTTCCTCCAGTATATCTAGTCTATCCTCCTGAAGCAGGGTTTTGCTACCCAAAGGACAGCCAACTTGTCATAGAGGCTTAATGTGTGGGAAACGGAAAAAAAATCCAAAAGACATCTGTCTTCCCGTTTTCCCCACACACAATTCCTCCCCCCCACAATTCCTCCCCCCAGTGCCCCCATCCCCAGTTCTGAACTTGCAGGCCTGTTAATATCGGGGCCTGTTTCTGGTTTTTGCTCTGGTTTCTATTTGTCATATTGAGTTGGAGATAGTTCTGGTTCATCCAGGACAAATCAAGGAATCATACTAGTTAGAGACCAAAGATTAAATTTCACATCCATGCTTTTGGTGCAGAAATAGTGTGTGGCACACTCAGAAAGAAAATAGTGCAAAATAAGAAAATTAATAGTTATATACATATCCATTGTTTGCTCTGCATTTCCATTCTGTTCTGTTCATTCTTCTAGCCATTTAGGATAAAACTAACACGATGGATGGCAGGCAGAAAGGATAAAATGATAATTCCACTTTTGGCTCAGCACACAATCACCAAGCACCAGAAAACGTTGTCATGTTTGATAGTCCTTTAATAGGTGATCTAATTTTGTTCCGTA
The DNA here is from genome assembly GCF_964213995.1 of Mustelus asterias. Lineage (NCBI taxonomy): Eukaryota > Metazoa > Chordata > Chondrichthyes > Carcharhiniformes > Triakidae > Mustelus > Mustelus asterias. The sequence continues at coordinate 79,594,972 of NC_135818.1, forward strand.
GGGAATCCCTGGAAAAACGGGATAAGCAGGAACTAGAGAAAGCTCAATGGATGGAGCAGTACAAAGTCAATACCCAAGACATGAGCAAAACATTATTGACACGGGCTAAAGCTATGGATCCTCATCAAAGCCTAGCAGAGACCTACAAAAAAACATTGAAGCAGTATCGGTTTGTTCTGTTCTTGCTATCCTATGTTTTTTGCTGTATAGAAATAGAAATGTCTTGCAATATCAATAACAAATGATAATAAAATGGCTTATCCACTATTAGACATGATTTGTATCATCTCGGTCCAGTTGGATGTAAAAGATTGAATGACATTTCATTCGCACACAGCAAGAGAGTTCTACCAGTGCATGCCCAACATTGACAGAGGCAATCAACACCAAAGGAAGATTAACTGGTGCTTCATCTCTTTTGTAGTTTGCGAAAGCTAGTTGTCCCGAAATTCCAATTAATCAGTTGCCATTTTGGTTTCAGGCAGAGAGATCTCAAAAGGAAGAAAGAGTACAAGAAGGAACTGGAGGAGATGAAGAGGCGAGTCCACAGCAGACCCTACCTCTTTGAACAAGTCACTCAGGTGAAGAATTAAATGGCTGTGAGGGATAAAGCGAAGAACTACAAATAAAAAAGCAAAATACCGAGGAGTATGGGATTCTGAAATGAGAAGCAGTGCTTTGATTTGATTTATTGTCACATGTATTAACATAGTGAAAAGTATTGTTTCTTGCGTGCTATACAGACAAAGCAAACCATACATAGAGAAGGAAAGGAGAGTGCAGAATGTAGCGTTACAATCATTGCTAGGTTATAGAGAAAGCTCAACTTAACACAAGTTAAGTCCATTCAAAAGTCTGACAGGAGCAGGGAAGAAGCTGTTCTTGAGTTGTTGGTACATGACCTCAGACTTTTGAGTTCAGAACTTCAGAGTTCTGGAAGTAACAGAAGGTCATATAGTACCTGTGGAGAAAGAAACAGAGTTCATAGAGTTTTACAGCACAGAAAGAGGCCCTTTGGCCCATCGTGTCTATGCCGGCCATCAAACACCTATCTATTCTACTCCCATTTTCCTGCACTTGGTCCACAGCCTTGTGGAAATGCTATGGCGTTTCAGGCGCTCATCTAAATACTTAAATGTTGTGAGGCTTCCCACCTTTACCATCCTTTCAGGCAGTGAGTTCCAGATTCCCACCATCCTTGGGTGAAAAAAAGTTTCCTCAAATCCCCTCTAAATCTCCCGCCTCTTACCTTCAATCTATGCCCCTGTTTGTTTCGGATCAATAACCTGTCGAGAGGATCATGAAAGTATGGCCACTTGAGGTGATCATCATCAGTAAAATTATTAAATGAGAAAGTCAATGCATTCAGGAGGGGGGAAGGAGAGATAATTAGACAGCAGATTGGAAATTATTTAACTTTAACATCTTTTTAAATTATTTAACTTTAATTAAATACTTATTTAACTTTAACATCTCCTTGTGAAGAGTGTACCATTGATCTCTGCTCGGCATCATAGCGTTCATTTTTATCTTCAGAAAAACGCTGCATCAGAAGCTGAGAGACGATACCGCGAAACATTGCGGCAAGCTGGGTTGGATGAAAAATTTGTCCAGGATAAAGGAAGAAATGCAGAGGATATTCCCTTCTTGATATCTGACGAGGAAGACAGTAGCTTTGGCAGTGAATACAGGTAGAACTTTTTGTGGCATATGTATTAGAGGTTTCCGGCCTATTGCAGGGTGCTGGCGAAAGAAAATTGAATTGTGAATTATTGCTGCATCAGATAGCTGGAAATAAATCTCAGCACTGGGAAGGGGAGGGGGCAATCACATGAATAGTTGAAACAAATGGTAGGAGGTGCTCAGCGGTGCTGCTATTTCCCAGCTTTCTACCATTCTTTTGCCATTCAGGGCAGGCCCATTATATCATTCCCCTCATGCACCCGTAACTAAGGTCAAACCCAGCTTAGTGTAAGAGAACAAAACAGGAAGTCTCAGTGAGGGAAATAATAAATTATATCCTGTCAGATAGCACACTGTACACTTTTTCTTTTTCAAGATTTCAAAGGTGGGGAGGATAGAAAGGGGTGCATCAAATAATCTCCAGTGGGAGATCAACAGAAGCCCTGCAGAAACAGTGTTACCAGTTCAAAGGCTTGTTACGTCATTTCTTGTGAGGTTCTGCTGTTCTTCAACTGAAGTCACAGTCAGGGATAAGCAGCAGCTCGGGGCAACGATTTTCAATATAAAGTACCCCAAACCCTTACACAGCCCTCTCCATTAAATCTTGTCCGAAGAGTATTGCTCTTACTGCAGAACACTATGGTTTCTGGCTTTTTGGGAGGTGTGGGAAGATAACGGGCTTGTATCCCATGGGACAATCCTTGAGATGTTCAGCACAAGAGAACAAGGAAGCAAACAAGGTTAGAGATAACAAGAATCTGTGATATAATTGTGTTTGAAGATGCTGTCCTGCCCACCATCAAATATTGCCATGTGATCTTTCCAAGGAGGGGGATAGGACGAGGCAGAGAGAGAGAGAGAGAGACAGGTGTTACTACAGAGGCAGGGTTGAAGCTGAACCTTCACTTGGGTTTCTCAATTAAAATATACAGGAAGCATTAAAACTACATTTATATCAATCAACACAAATAAAACAATAGAATCATTTATATTTCAGGGACAGGAGGCCATTTAATCTCTCGGGCCTGCTCTTCCATTCAATTAGGTTATAGCTCATTTGTATCTTCACTCAACCACTTTATTCTATGATACCTTTAACCAGCAAACTTTTATCATTCTCCTTGAAAAAGTGCTTCCTGACTTCCTTCTTAGACCTAGCTCTAATTTTAAGATGCGTTCTCTCTTGATTTCTCTCACCAGAAGAAATAGTTTCTCTATATCTATCCTATCGAACCCCTTTATCACTTTAAACACCACAATTAAATTGGCCCTTTAGTCTTCCAATTTACTTTGATTATCTTATGTGGCAAAAAGGCTGCCAAGTTATTGATATATAGAAATTCTTAATCATGAATGAGAATTACATAACTTGTTGAGTTCTTCAGTTTTGCTTACTGGGCAGGGATGCCAATTTGACATGTTTTATATGGAGACTTGAGTTTTATTTTGTAAAATGCAGTTCCGAATTTTCAAAACCTCGAACTGTGATAAGGTTCAAGGCTGTACTTTCAAGGAAAAACACCAAGATCTTCATCTTAAATATGACAAGTTAGTATCACTGATGGGATGGATTTCATATATAGCTGTTGCTGTCGAAGATCCCAATTACGGTACTTGGATCTATCTAATCAAGAACTAAAGGCAATTTATTTCCTCGATCGCAGAGCAAAGCATGAGAGTGACGAGAAGAGTGAGTCTTTGGAAAGCATCAAAGCTGTGGAAGTAGAAGAAGAAAAAACTATTCAGAACAGGGACGAAGGTGAAGAGAATGGAGAGCAAGAGGACGATTCCTACTCTGACGAGCAAAATAGTCTTGATTCACATGTAAGATAAAATCCACCCCGTGAACAGTATGAATAATTCTAACCATCTCTTGATGCCTTTGTACATCAAGAGACACTTCTTGCCTTGTATTGAAACAGTTGCAGTCCTGCAGTTTGTAGTTTCTGGCTTCAATACGTTAGCAAACATAATAGTGAGCCTATTACGAACATATCTGGGAAACGTGTGACTTCAGAGTCCAAGCACTTGCACCTTTAAATATTCTGTCATCTAGTGCTGAGGTAGCATCGATGAACCATTTGAATTGCACTTTGACCAGTTAATGTAATATTTCACAAGTTGTACCTGATTGTATGTCGAGGTCTCTGGGTTACCTTATTTATCTAAATGCAATGTTTTGCATCTGATGTGTGTTTCGAGGACATAAAAGCATAGGCCATCCCTAAAAAGATGTCTATAAACCAGGAAGCAAAGTATGCTGTTTCATAGAAAGAGGCTATTATGCCAGCAGATTATAAGAACTATCCAATTAGTCCCACTCCCCATTCTTTCCCCACAGCCCTTCAAATTTCTCCTATCCTTAAAATTATAATCATTCCAATTCTTTACATTTCTTAATCGTAAGCATATTTAATAAATAAGCTACCACGTTACTGAAAATATTACTCATTTCAGCAGTCACAATTGCACAATGGTAATTCTCCAAGATAACTGAAGAAACTTAAAGGCTCCCCTCTCATACCTTCAGCAGCAAATGGACAGATACTCTCACACCTGTAAAGATTTTGGTTTGGCCATCTGCATTAGGAAGACATGCCAAGGTCCAGGATGTTGCTTTACCACCATCTTTCCACAGAGACGATGACACTGGAGGTTGTTAATAGCTTCCACAATCACTAGTGTTCCGTTGCTTGATGCTGAAGTCACCACATGCTTCACAAAAGCTGCAGTTGTCTGACCAAGCTAAGAGAGAATGTGTGAAATAACAGCAACATGACTGAGAACACCAGTCTGATAGACTGAGAGTCTATCAAGCCTGCATTCTCAGTGCATTCCTCAATAGTGCGATACCTGAACAACATATACCAGGCAGGAGAAATGGCTGAACAGTTTCCACCTTTGCTATCTCAGACGTGTCCTTGGCATCTCCAGGCAGGACAAGGTCACTGACTCAGAGGTCCTGAAGTGTGCTAGTTCCATCAACTTACATTCATTGCTAAGCCAACAACGGCCTGCAGTGGCTCAGCCACATTCATCAGATTGATGAAGGCCATATAACTAAAGACCATCTCAATGGTGAACTGGTCACTGGGTCATGACCTCCTGGGCATCCATATCTCCACTACAAGGACACTTGCAGGAGCGATTTGAAGATGGCGACATTAATACTGATAACTGGGATACAGTGGCTGACGACTGGGACCTCGAGCCTGACTGTTTGGAAGGACATTGTAAGAGGCAAGCAGAAACAAAAAAGCTCAGCTGACCCAAGAAGAGAGCCTAGAGAAAACAGAGGCCAGAGAATCATGCATCTTTCACCCCACTATCTTCCTCAGCAATATGGCAGACACTGACCATGCCAAAGTGGGGCTCCTGAGTCACACCAGGTGATGCTTCAGAGTTGACAACCAGAGCACAAACCATCATCTCACAAGATGGAGGGCTTCCACCCCTATTAAAGTCTTCCTTCCTATAGTTTGGATTAAATTTGCCTTAAATTTATCCATTAGGCCTCTGTGCAAATGGCATGACTACACCTCAATCCCTTGCAATTGCACCCCTTTCGGTTCCAGTACATTAAATAAGCAAATTTCTTCTCTGGCTGTGGTTTATTGAATCCTGCTAGATTGCCAATTACTAAGCTTTGGTTGCAGGAGGTAATATTTCTTGTTTAAGATGTCCATCTGATAACTTTTACTGGAACTTCTTTTAAAAAAGTAATTATCTATTCTGAATTTAAAATTTTTTTATTTTAATTTGAAAAATCCCACCTTTCAAGTCTGATTCAAAACCGGTTTTTAAAAATGCAGTAAGAAAATAATCCTTACTGCTATGGAAACTGAAAAGAGTAGGTAGGGTTTAAAGAATGAGTCAGGCTTCAAAACACAAGTTAAAATTGGAAAGAGTAAGGTGCAAGTTTAAAAAAAACTTCAATGCTATTATATTTATTGTAACAGATAAAATATATTTGTGTATCATTTAATATTTTTCTCTGTACACAATGAGGCTCTGGGCATAGTAGTAACACTATTTAACTTTGTGTTATTCACTTTGGGCTCGGATCCTGTAACTATATAGCACTTCACAGGAACTTTATCAAGCACAATCTCCACCATGGCATATGCTGCAACAATCTCGACTCTTAACTGTCAGAAGCTGTGTCCTATTTTTCTTCCAAATGTCTCTGAATTTTATTTCCCAAGGTCACTTCCTTTAATGAGGAAGGTAATTTTTCCAAAGTTTGCCATGGCAAAATCTTTGGACTGATTCACCAAAGGTAAAATACTTGTCCCAGGTAATTTCTGTATTTTTGTTGTAACTTTATTTTGTTGTTTGCGTATGCATTGGGTTTTTTTTGTGTTTGGATCCAATTTTTAACTGGCAAATTCCTACTTGACTATAAAGTCAGACTGATGCAAATGTGAACTCTTCTTGCAAGTTATAACAAGCAGTGTAAAAATTGTGAGGTCTGTATATTCACTTTTGCGCTAATCTTAGAGGCTTGCTGAATGAGGCTCTTGCTGCAGACTGCAGAAGTCAATAGCTGCTACATTCTTAAAATTCTGGTTTTTCTGCCTGTTTTTCTTGTTGCTGTCATTGTTGTGATTTATAGTTATAATTCATTTTGGAAAATATTATATACATTCATCATTGAGGCATCCATGTCTGTAAGCTGTCAACTCACTTTTCTCTGGAATATATAAATTGTATATCATAAATCAATTCCAATCAAAGATACATTAACATAGCTCAGAATTTGGATTCTGATAACACTTAGACAAGTTTAGAGCCTTCATTTTTATAGAATAAGATTAGATAGCAAATGCACAGAATGGACTACAGCAGCCTAGATGTGGATCACTGTTGTTCCTGTGTCTGTCTCGCACCTGTTCATTTAGCAAAACTGATTTTAATTTTGACAGTAACAAAATCTCACGCTGAAAAGCAAATATCATTGTATCTATATAATTAAAATGATGTCTAGCCACAGTCTGTTTCCATCATTCCTTCTATTGAATGAAAACAAAATACTCCAGATGCTGGAATCTGAAACAAAAACAGAGAAAGCTGCAAAAACCCAGCAGGTCTGGCAGCAGCTGTAGGGAGAGAGAAAATAGAGTTAATGGTTTGAGTCCAAATGGCCTGTGGACCTGCTGAGTTTTTCTGATTCGCTTCTGGTAACCGCAATTCATAAAATGCTGTTGCAATGAACCAATCACCCTACCAGCCATTCCCACTGGTGATTGAGAGGAACCAGTTCCCCTCAACTGGCCCCAGTCCCTTTTATCTGGCCTGCTTGGTATCATTGTGAGATAAGCACACTCTCTCCAATCCTCTCAGCCTGTCAACCAAATTTTTTTTTCTCTTTATTCTTTCATGGGATGTGGGCATCGCAGGTAAGCCTAGCATTTGTTGCCCAGGCCTAAGTGCCTTTGAACTGAGGGCAGGTAAGAGTTAACCACATTGCTGTGGAGTCTGGAGTCACATGTCGGCCAGAACAGGCAAGGACGGCAGATTTCCTTCCCTAAAAGACACTGATGAACCAGATGAGTTTTTATGACTATCATCTGGTCATCATTAGACTTGTAATTCCAGATTTTTATTGAATTCCAAAAAGCTTTACCCTGGCTCTCTGGATTACTAGTCCAATAACAATACCACTATGCCACAGACTCCCCCACTTATTAGTTCTAATTATTCCTGTTTGGTTCCCTTAATTCAAAGAATGTGGATGCCCTTAAAATTCAGTCTGACAGGTGAATGATACAGTATTTTGATGGTTCTACATGCTATAGTTTCACATCTCCAACACTAGCCTTAATATCATTATTGAAAAACAGTAAAGTAACAACATCCAGGTGTTTCCTCCGAGAGACAGGAAAAACAAAAATAAAATGAACGATAGCAGAGGTACTCCAGTCTTGTGTAGGATAAACACCAACAGGGACTGGTTTGGTCAAGTGTTTCCGTGTTGTAATTTCGATGCAATTCTCTTGCAGCTGTATAACAATGCTGGAAGTCACATGAGCAGACACCCAGGGGAGTATGTATACTCAGGGAAATAAGCAAAACAAGAAAGGGATCATATAAAAGTAGGAACTGTGTCATCCTTTGTATTCAGTAGTACAGTTCGGAAGCACTATGGTTTCAGTGCTCATGGACTGGTGCTAATCGAAATGCCAATGTTGGCTCCAGCACCATATATTGTTCAACAGAAGTGGTGTGCTTTCTGACTCAGTGGGCCTTGGGCATCAACTACAAACACATTCTACTTTAGGGTTATAGTTGCAGGCATAGACACTGTATGCCATAGGAGGCTACAATTGGGCCCATCATGTCGATGGCAGTTGACTTAGAGCTATACAGTCTCATCCTACTATCTACCTGCACAAGGTCCATAACTCTGCACATCATAGCTCAACAAAGCATCCTTTAAAATGTGATGTATCTGTCTCCAAAACTCTACCACCCTGTGGGTGTAAAAATATTTCCTCATCTCCCCTTTAAATCTATGCCCATCTTCTAAAGTGAATAGGTCATGTCTGTTTACTCTATCTCAGCCCCTCAAATTTAGGCACCTCGGTTGTTACCCTTTGCAGTACTCAAACTGTAGGTTCTAGCATATCCTCTCTGCTGTTATGCCCTATGCTGCTTTACACACCTTATTGACCTGTTCTGCAATCTTTAAGAATCTATGGATAAATACTCCAAGGTCTTACTGATCCTCCAGACTACACAGTATCCTCACATGTTCCTTTGACTTGTTGCATCTCTGGGAATGCATTACCTCACATAGCCCAAATCCACCACAGTGCCCTCTGTCCTTGTCAACCTTGTCACCTCCTCAAACAGTTCAATCATGTTAGTCAAACATGGCTTTCCCTTAATTAATTCATGTTCATTTTCCTTGATTAATTGTTTCACCAGGTGTATTACATTCCTCAAAATTGCCCACAACTGAAGTTAAGCTAACTAGCCTATAATTACTCAGATATTGACATTCAATGGCATTACCATCACTGAATTTCCCCACTATCAACATGTGGGGGAGGAGGTACCATTGATCAGAAAGGAAACTAGACCAGCCCTATAAGGACTGTGGCTACAAGATCAGAGGTTGGGAAATCTATGAATAACTCACCTCCTTACTCAAAGTCTGCCCCCATCTAAAAGGCACAAGTCAGGAGTGTGATGGAATATTCTCCACTTGCCTGGATGAGTGCAGCTTCAACAACACAAAAAGCTCAACATCATCCAGGACAAAGCATCCCATCCACCAACTTAAGCATTTGCTCCCTAACGTACAGTGGCAGTGTATGCTAGTTACAAGTTGCACTGCAGCAACTCACCGTGGTTCATTTGACAGGACATTTCAAACACACAACCATCACCACCTAGAAGGACAATTTAAGAAGTCTCACAACAGCAGGTTAAAGTCCAACAGGTTTATTTGGGATCACAGGCTTACGGAGCACTGCTCCTTCCTCAGCATATGCATAGGAACACCACCATCTGCAGCTTCCCTCCAAACCACACACCACTTCAACTTGGAACTATAATCATCATTCCTTCACTGTCACTGGATCAAAATCCTGGAATTCCTTAACAGCGCAGTGGGAGTACCCACTCCAGATGGCCTGTAGTGGTTCAAGACAGTACATTCACCACCACCTTCTCATGGGCAACTAAAGTTGGACAACAAATGCTGCCCTTGCCAGCAGTGCCTACATCCCATGAAAAAATACAATTATCCCTTCCTTTTTAACCACAGTACAACGTTAGCGGTCTTCCAATTCTCCTACACTGTACTAAGGGAGGATTAAAATAAGATAGTCCCTAGCTTCTTTTAACAACCTGGGATATATTTCATTCAGGTCTGGCAGTTTATCTACTTTCAAAGATGTCAAGCCCTTTATTACTTTCCCTCTTAGAATGTTTATCCCATTCAATATTTCACTCTCTTCCTTCTTAACAATTACATAATTATCAGCCCTCTCTTTTGTGAGGACAGCAGCAAATTATTCATTAAAAACTTTACCTGAATCCTCCAGGTCCAAACATGGATTCTCTGCTGGTCTTCACTCTTTCCTTAATCATCCTTATGCGCTTTGTACTTGTACATTCCATGCCAATACTTTTTCATGTTCTGAATTTTAGTTTAATTTCACTTTACTAATTCTTCACCTTTCATTTCCAGGGCATATATTCCCCAAAGGAGCTGGAACCCAGTGGGCCTGATCCAATCTCACCTTGTTCGCATTTGGTCCCAATATCTGCAGAATATAACAACCCCCCTCCCACACCATCTCTCCAGAAGCCTTCATCTGCTTTATTCTCCTATTTCTGTATTCATGAACCTCCCATGCTGCCAGAGTCTTGGTTCTCACTCGAGGAGCCCTCTTCCTCATCAGTATTCAGAACCAAACACCAGTTACAGAGCAAGATGCTCCTGAACTCCCCACCCACCTGCTCTTTTGTGTCTGACTGGCTGGTCACCCAGTCCCTCTATGAGATGACCACCTCCTGCAATGTGCTATCCACACATTAGAAAACGGTGTAAGAGAACAATATGAAATGCTCATAGCCAGAGCGGTGCTGGAGTGTTAAATCTGGGAGGAGGAAGAAAAGGAAACACAGTCTGTCCTCCTGCTCCTGTGGTTGTCAGGCGAGGACAGTGTTAAACTCCACAGATACATCGCCTTTGAATACTTAACCATCTATACTCCACAGGTGTTCTGTGGCCCAGCGTGGATCACAACGCAAGGTGTTAGGAAGTCACAATTTTATTTTTAAAAACTTTAGAGGCAATCACTTCAGATTTACAGTCATTTATTTTTTAAAAATGGACATTAGTACCATTTGTCTAAACGCAAAACTATCTCCTTCCAAAGCGTATTGCAGACATATGCAGTGCCCCCGTTCATTGCAGGTATAACCATCCATCGTCACCAAGGACACTAATGCACCTCTTAGCAAAACTCAAGGGAAAAATCAAAGGAATACAAATAGAACCAAAAATAACTGAAGACTTGGAGAAATCAGGCTTTGGCAATGGCCAAAATAAAATTCAATACTGCTACCCAGTCAGTCAATGTTCCTGATTTCTGAATCCCAATCGTTTCAAACTTTTATGAACCTTTAAAAGGTTATTGAAGCGCAGAGCAAAATTCCTTAACGTGGAATATTGCAACTTGAAACCCATGACCACCTCACAGTTACAAGGCAAGGTTCGAGAGGTTTTTAGACACTTCCATTATTGATGCACAGTATGTACATTTCATAATCATGTTTCTAAATTCTGCAGCACCACGTTTCTTATTAACAACTGAAGGACATTAGACCTGAAACAAAAACTTTTCCAATTCCCTGTCCCAAAGGTGCCAACCTGTGGGAAGGAACAACTCCATTGGACAACAGCCACGCTCCCGTCCATTCCAGTGGCCGTTCTTCATTTGTGAGTCGGGCTTCTCCAACATTAGGGAAATCAGAGCCCAGCCTGATTCAGTGGTCATCTCGCATCCCTATTTCATCAGGGAGTCACTGGATCACGACCAGATGAAACCTCCCCAGCTGATCTGGCAACTGATATCGCCCCACGATCTATCATAGCAAGGACAGTCTAGAGACTTGGGCAATTCAGTCTGTATGGCTCACTGTCCAAACAAAAACATTTGTCCACCAAGCCTAGCCGAGGCATTGTTTTCCATTCATATTCTGTTCCATCTTTCTCTTTAACATTCTGCTCCACTTCATGGTACTTCCTTGGACCACACAAAGATTTATTTTCCAGCACTCCAGTGCCATCAAGAAGGTTCAAGTGGAGGTGGAGGGTAGCTTTCCTGTCGAGTTTTGGTTCCAACAGGGGTGGGAAGAAGAGAGACACACACCACCTATCCTGTGTTTGCTGCCCGTTCCAAACACTGGTCCAGAGCATAAGCTCACAGTGTAGCAGTGGGGGATCTGAGCTGTACTACTTCCTAGAGCAGTGAAGAGGAACGCTGAGGCGCACACCCCCTAACCAGGTTACATTTGAGAGGTCAAGCTCTTGAGGGGCTCCGAATGCAGGTCTCAGGATGGTGGCATATCCATCTTTTATTTAATGCAAGTATAGCAAAAACTCACTTGTACACATCATACCAGTGTTTCACACACATGCAGCTAGCATTTGAACCTGATTGTGGTCGGTGGCGGGGGAAGACATTCAATGATGCGCACACAAAGCCTTTACTGAAATCCATCACCAAACCTACTTGTTCACTGGGATGGGAAGGTCAGGGGCTCTCTCACCTACAGCCACAAGCCACCCACATCTGCAGGCTTGCTGTTGCTCTCAGGATGGTGGGGGTGCACAGCTCAGAGGATGGCATGCGTGGCTTCACAGGTATGAAACCTTAAGAGGGCAACTTTCTGAGCACGGACCATGGAGGACCGAATATATGGGGGATTCCACCCGTACCCACTTATATCAGGATCTACAGGTTGGGCTATTGAGAACGTCACCGGCTAATGAAGCTCATTGTAACTCAGCAAGTAAAAGTAAATGGCTCACTGTAAATAAACACTGGACAAGGCTTTTTTTTACTGCTCCAAGGACAAAAGTGGTCAAAATATGCTTAGTCTCTTTCACGCAGCACTTCTTTAGGATCTTTCATTCACGGGTAAATACTTCAGGAAGAACAAGATAAAGAAAAATGTATCCACCATTACTGCTCTCTCTTTCACACATACTTACAGGTGAACCTATGCCCGCATTAGTCATTTTAGTTAATGAGAGAAGCAGTCAAGCTGTGATCAAAGGGCTCCGTTTGATTCTCAGAGGCAGCGGGTTAATCTTTGCAACATTCTTCAGCCGCTGTGGAAATGCACGACCTCCAGTTCAAAAAAAAAGAGATGACCCACTGGCATCGCATTCACTGTATGATCACGGTAACCACCTCCTCGTAGGGATGTCCTGCGGTCGCTATGGTAACCAGATGATGTGGCTGGGGTAGAACCACGACGGATGCTGTGGTTGCCGTGCAAGAAACTGAAGGAGAATTCTCAGGTAACACTTCTGGCAGAAGAAAAAGAAAATATGCAAACATTTTCACTACACATCCTCCATAAAACAAAAGGGTTTAAACTATGAAGGCAGGTTGCATATAGACTGAGTTCGGAAGAGGCGTTATATCTGGACTCGAAACATTAACTCTGTTTCTCTCTCCTCAGATCATAGAATCCCTACAGTACAGAAGGAAGCCATTCGGCCCATCGAGTCTGCACCGACAACAATCCCACCCTATCCCCGTAACCCCACATATTTACCCTGCTAATCCTCCTGAAGCTAGGATCAATTTAGCATGGCCAAACCCGCACATCTTTGGACTGTGGGAGGAAACCGGAGCACCCGGAGGAAACCCACGCAGACACAGGGAGAACATGCAAACTCCACACAGACAGTGACCCAAGCCGGGAATCGAACCCGGATCCCTGGCACCCAGCGCTAACCATTGTGCCACACCTAGATGCTGCCAGACCCACTGAGTATCATAGAATCCTATAGTGCAGAAGGAGGCCTTTCGGCCATTTTCAGCATTTTCTGTTTTTATTTCAGATTTCCAGCATCCGCAGTATTTTGCGTTCACTTGCAGATAAACTTGTATCCCCTTCAATACCAAAAATTTGGGGGTGCTCTAATTTGAGGTGTTTTAAGATGTTTGAGGGAATTAATGGGTTAGCTTGCGAGAACCTAATTCCTCCAGGAACTAAGGAGCATAACCTTATAAATAAGAACTGGATCATTCCAGGTTGCTGTCAGGAAGGACTTCTTCACACAAAGGGGTAGCAGAAAGGTAGAATGCTCTCCTCCAAATGATTCTACAGGAAGGCATGAACCAAAAGATCAACTGTTTGTTGACAGTAGGGCAGCACAGTGGGTAGCGCTGCTGCCTCACAGCGCCAGAGACCCCGGGTTCGATTCCCGGCTTGGGTCACTGTCTGTGTGGAGTTTGCACGTTCTCCCAGTGTCTGCGTGGGTTTCCTCTGGTTTCCTCCCGCAGTCCAAAGATGTGCAGGTTAGGTGCACTAGCCATGGTAAATGCGCGGGATTATGGGGATAGGACAAGGCGGTGGGGGGTTGGGAGGTGGGCTTGGGCAAGATGTTCTTTCGGAGAGTCGGTACAGACTCGATGGGCCGAATGGCCTCCTTCTGTGCTGTAGGGATTCTGTGGTTTTATGGCGGGAAGGGAAGAATCATCGAATCAGCCCTGGGTAGGTAGCTGCAGAATAGCCACCAGCTTGGGAAGCCACGGAGCAGGTTTCACAGTGCATGTGTCAGGCAGGGAAACATTCACAACACTGGAATGGCAGTGGGGGGGTGGGCAACAAACTAAACGGCACACACAAAGATCGACGATTACATTTTCAATTCGAGTTGTAAATGTGATTGAGCACGTACCCTCCTCCGCTCCAAGTATACTGTGCGGTAACACCAAAGGCTGTGCTTCCAGGCTTGATGGCAGTGCCACAGGAGGTGTAGCTACCGGAAGTCCAGCAGGTAACTCTGGCTCATTTGCCGCGCCAGTGTCGGCCTGAGAGTTTGCTTTTTGAAGAAACAAATAGGGAGAACGGGAAGGTTAGCACTTGAACTGTTACACACGATATAACCACCTTCTAAAAGATACAGTGGGCAGAATGCCACAGGAAATATTTTCTCAATTCCATCAAAAGACAACTGGCTGGAAGGACAATGACTTGCCCTTTATTATTCTGACAATTGATACAGACGCTGCTCTGATGGCTCATTGAGTCCATCCAAACATAGGAACATAAGGTGCACAGGAGTAGGAGTAGGCCACTTGGCTCTTTCAACCTGCTGCATCGTTCAATAAGATCATGGCTGATCTGGTTATGGTCTCAAACTCCAATTTTCCACAAAGGTCCCACCTTCAATCCTCACTCTCTGTTGGGCAAGTTGATCCCAGCCAAGATAAAAGGTGTTAGGTTTGGAATCAATTCACGACAGCTGACAAGTGTACACTGCATTTGACGTCTGCTGTCTGAAGCAAGAGATTTGGAAGAAAAATTGGAATGGTGGAGTTAGGGATTGCTCGTCTGAGCTGAGGGGTTGATGAAGCACACTGCCTGGGCGGGGCGGGCTGAAGGGAAATTTCATTTTCACAAGCACACGGATGCTTGACCGCTTGGAGGTAACAGGGTTTAAAAAAGTGGGAAAATGTGCCCTTCCCCCGGCAATGGGGTCCCTCATTAAACCACCCCTGCCACCTCCACCCACCTGCGGCTTCTTCTTGTTCGCTGAGCGGCACGAGGACATTGTGGTATTTCCGCAGGTGAACATTCCTGCTGCCGCTCTGTGAGAAAGTCTTGCTGCAGATACTACACCGGTAAGGCTTCTCACCTGTGAGTCAATGACATATCTCTTTAAGATCCTGCTCTGCACTTCTGTTTTACGACTACTGATTTACAGCGTGTTACACGGAGCGCGGTGCCCTTCAGACGCAAGTATTTTAACATCTCAGGGTGGTCTAAATGTGGAACACATTGCCACAGAGTTGTGGCGAATAGCTAAGATACATTTAAGGGAAGCTGGCAGCATGTGAGGGATGTGGAGATGCCGGCGTTGGACTGGGGTAAGCACAGTAAGAAGTCTCACAACACCAGGTTAAAGTCCAACAGGTTTATTTGGTAGCAAATACCATAAGCTTTCGGAGCGCTGCCCCTTCGTCAGATGGAGTGGTTATCTGTTCTCAAACAGTCACAGAAATCAAATTACAGAATACTGATTAGAATGCAAATCTCTACAGCCAGCCAGGTCTTAAATGTACAGACAATGTGGGTGGAGGGAGCATTCAACATAGGTTAAATGCGGTTGGTCTTGAGAGCGTGGATGGCATTGCGTTGTGCTTGGGTGATGTTCGGTGCTGTCTTGTGAGTAACCTGTGTTGAATGCTCCCTCCACCCACATTGTACATTTAAGACCTGGCTGGCTGTAGAGATTTGCATTCTAATCAGTATTCTGTAATTTGATTTCTGTGACTGTTTGAGAACAGATAACCACTCCATCTGACGAAGGGGCAGCGCTCCGAAAGCTTATGGTATTTGCTACCAAATAAACCTGTTGGACTTTAACCTGGTGTTGTGAGACTTCTTACTGAGCATGTGAGGGAAACAGGAAGGGAGGGTTTTGGGAATGGAAAAGGAAGAATGGGAGGAGGTCCAAGTGGAGGATAATGCCAGAATGGACTGCTGGGTCCGAGCTGTACATTCTACTCAATTCAACGTCTCTCTCTCTCTCTCCCCTGCCTCAGCAAGTTAAAGCATCAACAGTGGAACATGAAGCCAGAGGGGACTTGCTGTGAATGAGGACATGGACATGGGCTAAAGTTGTGGAGTGGCTGAAGCGAGCAGAGGATGGGGCTCTGGTTTAGAGAGCACTCAACGGTTAAAGGTATTGAGTTGATACTTTGATGTGATTGAGTTCAAAACAGTATCAAAGGTACGGACGAAAGCTTCAGCAGCTGATGAGATGGGGTAGGGATGTTGGAGCCTAATGTTACACAGGTGGAAAGTAGGTGGCCTGGGTGATGGAGGAAATGGGGTTGAACGGGATGCTCAGATTCACAGAATCCCTACAGTGCAGAAGGCGGCCATTCGGCCCATACCAAAAACAATCCCACCCAGGCCCTATCCCTGTAACCCCACGTATTTGCCCTGTTAATCCCCCTGACATTAAGGGTCAATGTATCATGGCCAATCAACCTAGCCCGCATACCTTTGCACTGTGGGGGGGGGGAACCGGAGCACCCGGAGGAAACCCACACAGACACGGGGAGAACGTGCAAACTCCACACAGTCACCCAAGGCCGGAATTGAACCCGGGTCCCTGGCGCTGATAAGCAGCAGTGCTAACCACTGTGCCGGCATTCTGGTTGAACCAGACAGTGGGTGGAAATGGAATCAGTGGCGAGAGGGGGAGTTTAAATTGGCTTTGGTCATAACTGCAGCCTGATGGAGCTGCTAAGTGTTTCTGGATGCAATGAGGGCACCGACATCTGCAACTATCTTGCAATTCTTCAAGGCGAAATAACAGGAGTCCGTGGGTACTTGTGGAACAAGGAGAGGAGCAGCAAGAGGACATGGAAGGGGGACTAACTAAGATAATGCAGATTATTTCCCAGTAAATGGGCATTCCTCCCAACGGCCTCTGGGAAGCGGAAGCATCTCCTCTGACCCGTTAACCTCTCGTTGTCCTGACAGCTCCATACCTGAGTGTATGACCATGTGTTTACGAAGACTGGAGTATTCTGTAAAACAGCGCCCGCAGCTTCCGGCTTCACAAACAAATGGTTTCTCTCCTAACAAAAGGAAAAAAAAAGAGGGTATTTTAAAATTTGTTCTTTCATGGAATGTTGGTGTTGCTGGGCCAGCATTTGTTGCCCTTGGGCTGAGTGGCTTGCTGGGCCAGAGGGCAGTAGAGAGTCAACCACATTGCTGTGTCTCTGGAGTCACATGTAGGCCAGACCAGGTAAGGCAGCTACATGTTACATGTAACCAAATTATAAAACTGGTCTTTGTAAACCTTTGCCTAACTTGTAGTCACCACACTTAGTGGGATAAGAATTACATTCTGCCAAAGAGTGATGAGATGCAGTATTGGAGTTGCTTGTACACGGTTCATGTCTTACATCAACTGTTGATTATTCCCCAACATCCCCTCTCCCCCCAACATGAAACACTTTATAACCTCAAAACCAACTCTTCCGTTCATCAAGACAGTTTTAACTGAATGAACAGCAAGTTGACTCCCAGGGGCCCTTTAATCAGAGAGTAGGACAGCTCATAGGGGAGCGAGGGTGACAGCTCTCACAGAAAGACGCACCAACCAAATACCAGGCCAACAACTCAACCTTGCTCAGAATCATTACAAATGTGAAGGCATGCTAATGCAGGGCGGCACAGTGGCACAGTGGCTAGCACTGCTGCCTCACAGCGCCAGGGACACAGGTTCAATTCCCGGCTTGGATGGCTGTCTGTGCGGAGTCTGCATGTTCTCCCCATGTTTGCGTGGGTTTCTTCCGGGTGCTCTGGTTTCCTCCCACAGTCCGAAAGATGTGTTGCATTGTCCATGCTAAATTCTCCCTCAGTGTACCTGAACAGGTGCCAGAGTGTGGCGACTAGGGGATTTTCACAGTAACCTCAGTCGTGTGAACGTAAGTCTACTTGTGACACTAATAAATAAACTTTAAAGCCAGTAGGTACCAGTGTGAATTCGCATGTGGTTCTTTAAGTTGCCAGCTGTTGTAAACTTCTTCCCACAGTCGGCCTCGGGGCAGACGTAGGGCTTCTCCCCGTTATGTGTCCTCATGTGGACCTTTAACCTCTGAAGCACGTAGAAACTCTTCCCGCATCCCTCCTTTGGACAGGTGAAGGAGCGATCGTTCCTGTATGGAAAGATGGGATTTAATTGGTGGACGGCAAAAGCTACAGGAAGCATTTAATAGAGAATGATGTGGTGGCAGATTCCATTGGACTTATGCAGCTCCTGGTGACTCTATATATTCTACCACATGGTAAGGGCCTGGGGATGGGTCTACCCTGCATTCTTCACCCTTGAACCACAAGCAACAGAGGAGGAGGTAAAATTCCTGAGTGAAATCAAAACCGGCACTTCTGTTTCTCTTTAAAGAAAAAGCACTCAACCCTCTCAACTAGTGTTCAAAACACACAGGGGTGGTGGGTGAATTCGCCCTCCAATCCTCACAAATAGCCCGAGAAAAATTAAAGGCCAGAAAGGTCACCCCACGTTCTCTCCCATACATATTAACTTGCATTTTGGATCCTATGTAGTCCAAATGGGGCTGAATAATCATCGAGTTCAACTGGAGGAGCAGAGAGCATGGGAGAGACGACAAAAAAACCTTTTCTACAAGTTGGAGAGAAAGAGGTGAAAGGAATTCTCTTCAGTGCTGAACCTCAGAACGTGGGAGTCAATGGAGAGTTAACCCTTTTATCCTCTTCCATTTGGAATATATTTTTTAAAAATCTTTTGCGGGGGACGGGGGGGGGGGGGGACGGGGGGGAGGCTGTCTTGAGCAGACACCAGGGAGGATGCATTGAGACAAATCTTTTTTTTTTACAAATTATTTATAAACAGTCCCCTATCCTCTGCTGCTGAAGCGTTGTGACAGCATACAAGTTTCTTCTGGCCATTGTCATGCGTCTGGGGGGGTGGGGGGGGTGGCCCCCAAGAGGTAGGGGGTTGGGGAGGCCAGGGGGGAGCCCAAAAAGCTGGGGGCAGCCCTGTCTGTTCAGAAGAGCCTGACCTTCCAGACCTGCAAGTCTGCGTTAATATCATGAGGTGGAGTTGCCGGCGTTGGACTGGGGTGGGCACAGTAAGTCGTCTCACAACACCAGGTTAAAGTCCAACAGGTTTATTTGGAATCACGAACTTTCGGAGCACTGCTCCTTCATCAGGTGAGTCCAGATGAAGGAGCAGTGCTCCGAAAGCCCGTGATTCCAAATAAGCCAGTTGGACTGTAACTTGGTGTTGTAAGACTTCTTACTGTACTTTAATATCCACCACAGGATGAGGATGGCAGGAGGTTGGGTGGTAAATAAAGGAAGAGAGTGTAAATTGTTGTTGGATTCTTGGCCATCTGCCCATCACCGAGTCTCTCGGTTTCTTTAATATCTTTCGGTGGAAGCTGGGAGCAAGATTGCAAATCCCTCGGTTTCCAGCTTCAATCTTTTAGCTCCAGCTTTACCTTGAGGGAGCCCCTAAAAATCAAAAGGCAACCCTTGAGAAATCCACAAAGAGAGCCCTCGGGGAGAAAAAATATATATATTTTGAGCCCTGTTCCCAACCACACACAAAGCCACGGTGTGGTGCCAGGAAACAAAGCTTTCCAACTCACTTGTGTGTTTTCAGGTGATATTTCAGGTGCGCGTGCCAGAGGAACGTCCTGCTACATCCATCGTAACAACACTTCAGGGTCTTCTCGCTGGGTGGAGGGGCGTGCGGCTGGTCAGGTGTCAGGTCTTCTTTACGGCTGGATGCGTCACTGTTGTTTGTAGTCTCTCCTGCGGACGCAAACCTTACACATCACAACTACAGCCTTGGATACCGGCAACTCTGCCATGGGGCAGCGGATAGGTGGGGGGTGGAATCGTGGAAACCGTTGGGTCTCGGTGCCACTAGATTGCGAGGGCTGAACAGGTCAAACCAAACAATAGCAGAAACAGGAGGAGATGTACAAGAGCGTGTTAAAAATAACACTATCGCGAGCGACGCCAAAATAATACAATCCGAAAAGCTGACGTCAAAAGCAAAATCCAAGTTGACAGTGCTCGTGTGAGATGCAATTTCTGGGCCATTGCTGCACCCTCGGGACTGGGGTTGGGGAAGGTGCATTTGAGTAGCAGCAAATGTAGGAGAAAAAAGACAATACTAATGATACCTTTGGAATCCTTCACCAGTTCTGCCCTGGTTGCAGCTACAAGACTGTCGTGCGCCAACTCCTGTACTCGGAGATACCACGGAGTGCTCCCATCTGCGTTTTCACTGGGAGCAGTTGCGCTCCTGGCATCAGGTGCCTCAGCTCGAATTGGCACCGCAGGGTCAGGGGCAGAGGAATTACCTGGAGAAAAAAGATAAACTCATCTATAAACCACCTTTCTCAACCTCAGGGCTCCTCAGAGTACTCCAGAGGCAAGGAAGTACTTACTGAAGTGCAGTTACCGTTCGAATGTAGGAAAGGCGGCAGCCAGTTTGCGCACAACAAGCTCCCACGTAACACAGCAACGCAGCAACGACCAGATGGTCCGCTTTTTGTTGTGACTGAGGAAGAGTGGCTGGGACACCTTGTCTTCTTCACAGTAGCAACATGAGATTTTGGTGACAGGCAGGCCTTTGTGCTCCAAACCCAGGAGTGACAAAAGGGGAGCCAGTGGCAACGCGGCACGGCAGCAGGACTGGCACTTTGGTGCCCGGCACACTGTGGAATGCCATGGGGAAGTGGGTTTAGGGCAAGGTGGGTCAGGGCCAAGAGGCCGGAGGGGATTGCCGGAGAGAGAAAATCACCCAGGGGTCCTGCTCCCGATCAGGGACAACCCCCTCCCCGCCGACCGCCAAGTTCACATTTGGGAATCAGGCAAACTACCCTCAAACTGATTGTTGAGGATCACCGCCAAGGGCAACTGGGTTACGGTTGCAATCACAGGGGTGAGGAAAGCGGAATATGAAAATCATGCTTTCTACTTTTAAAAAAAATTAGCAATTTGCTATTTGCGAGTTCCCCTCCTTAAATGTCCCCAAGACTCCAAGCATTTGATGATGAAAAGGAAGATTTAATGAAAGTCTGTCATAAACAAAAATCATTTCAATCCATTGCTGCATTCATTTGTTGTGATCTTATTATGCAAATGAGTCTGAAAACTGCACAGTAACTAATTGAAACAAACAGGCCTTTATATTAACACAGGGCAGAACTCAACTTCACATCTTGGCAATGAAGCTGGGTAAGAATAAGCTGATTGTGCTTGGAGACACTTTAGAGTGGTAACTACAGAGGGGCAGATAGCGTAGCACATGTTTGTGTAACAAACACTGCAGATCCTTTCATTGAATCTCATCAACACATTCTTCTATTCCCTTCTTCTTCACTTGTTTATCCAGCTTCCCCCTGAATGCATCTACATTATTCACCTCAAATACTTCTTGTGATGATGTGGAGATTCCAGCGTTGGACTGGGGTGGGCACAGTAAGGAGTCTCACAACGCCAGGTTAAAGTCCAACAGGTTTATTTGGAATCACGAGCTTTCGGAGCGCTGCTCCTTCATCAGGTAAGTCACCTGATGAAGGAGCAGCGCTCCGAAAGCTCATGCTAACAAATAAACCTGTTGAACTTTAACCTGGTGTTGGGAGACTTCTTGTGATAGCAAGTTCCATGTTCTCACTCCTCACTGGGGTAACTGAGTTTCTCAATTCCCTATTAAATTTATTAAGGTCTCGCCTATATTTAAGGCCCCTTCGTTCTGTTCTCCTCCCCAAAGTGAATACATCACTACACCAACCCTGTCAAACCCATCCATAACCTTAAAGACTTCACATCTCAATCTTCTTTATTCTAGAATAACGACATTCTTAATGAGCTTGAAAAATTCAAATATTCTATTAAATAAGAATAATTAAATTGAAGAATTCTGTTCAATCTTGTCTGACAGGATTAATCTCTCCTTTCTGACTGTAACACTACATTCTGCACTCTCTCATTTCCTACTCTATGAATGGCATGCTTTGTCTGTGTGGCGCGCAAGAAACAATACTTTTCACTGTATGTTAATACATGTGACAATAATAAATCAAATCAAACCAAGATCAAATCAGAATCCCGACAGTGCAGGAGGAGGTCACTTGGCCCGAGTCTGCACCAACTCTCTGACAGAGCACCTTATAACCCCACGTATCTCACCCCATTAATCCCCCAACCTACACATCTTGGGACACCATGGGACAATTGACCATGTAATATACCATGTAAATTTACCAGTAACTGTCTTCAGCCCCTATGCTCCATTTTTCTGTTTCAGTTAGCTTGTTATCCATCTGCCACTTCTCCCCATTCCACGTTTTCAACTCAGACAAGGCGGTAATCTTATCAAAGGCTTGTTGCCCACTTCCCTTTGCTACTATTAATATGGAGAATGCTTTTCATCTTTTCTCAATGAACTTTAAGACAAATATTTGGGTGACTTGCATGGCTCCTGCTGCAAAGTGTACCAGAGGAGATTTCAGGCAAGTTACCCTGCTATTAAACGCCCTGCTCCCACACCTGAAGAATGGTCACTACCATGGAGAGGCATCCAGCATCTATATCCAAATCATAAATTCCTGTTGAGTGAGGTCAGAACACCCAAACACATCTTTGTGACTCAACAAAGACATTTGGGTGATGGTTGACAGTAGGGAGTTTAATGAGGTAGATTTTGAATGGGATTAAATGAAGATTAAACATCCAACTTCCAATCTAGAATAGGATCCCTACAGTGCAGAAGGAGGCCATTCGGCCCATTGAGTTGACACCAACTCTCCGACAACAATCCCAACCAGGCCCTATCCTTGTAACCCCACATATTTACCCTGATAATCCCCCTAACCTACACATTTTAGGATACTAAGAGGCAATTCAGCACGGCCAATCAACCTAACCCGCACATCTTTGGACTGCGTGCGAAAACTGGAATACCTGGAGGAGACCCATGGGGAGAACATGCAAACTCCACACAGACAATCACCCGAGGCCAGAATTGAACTTAAGGCCCTGTGATCTATTTTGCAATGCTTTCAATCCGTGTATCACATAACCATCTCCTTCCATCTCTTGTGTGCTCTCACTTTCTTCCCTTGCACCCTCTTCTTTAACTTGTTTGTCTACCTCTCCTCTACATTTCGATTCTCACAAACTGACCTTTCTGATCGAAGAGGCCAAAGGAGGTCATGCGGAATAAAGGGCCCTGGGCAGATTGTTGGGTTTGGAATGTCGGAAACATTGACTCAAAGCCTGGGCATTCAAAGTCAAACACTAACCTATTGCCCATCACTGTAACAAGCACAATTTTCAGAAAAATTATTTAAATATACCCTGCTCCTTAAAAGAGCCTCTCACATTCCCACTTCTGAGAGGATTCTGCTCCACTTACCTGAGGCTGGGGCTTGCTTGTCTAACGCGTTCTCACTGGCTTTGCTCGGAGGCAGACTTTGGACAGCACCCTGTTCTGGCTCCTCGAACCCTTTGCCTAAGGGTATAAAGGTATTCTGGACAAACTGTACCAGCAACTGTAAATAAAACAGATCAGGACATGAGCTGCTAGACCTAAGCACATGGCAATCTTACTGATATTGGGTGGTGTAATAAAAGAATAAAACTAAGACGAAGCAAACAATTCAAAAGGTTACATTAAATCACAAATGTTGTAGCCATGAAAATAGCTGAGGCCAGATCTCATTTACTGTCCAGGCTTGTTTAGGTCACATTACGTGATATAGTGTCAGCATTGTCTCCTTGGAGTCAGAAGGTTGTGAATTCAAATGCTACTCTCCAGACCTGGACTGGAAGAGGCTGGGTGGTTCACTACAAAAAGCCAATAGAGGCAGGGTGGGCTGAATGGCCTTCTTCCGTGGTGTACAATTCAATGATATCAAACATTGCAGACGGGGTGGGTGAAGACAACAAGAAGTTACAGAGATGCCAATTGTGGCTTTGGCCAGGTCAGTCCTGCTGTTGCGAGTTGAAGTACTGAGAAGGTCGAGATGCAGTTAAAGAAAAGCAGCTAGAAGTGGATAGTCCTTGCCTTCCTCCAACAACTATTAAAAAAACTTGCATTTATATAGTGCCTTTTATGTAGCAAATAAAACCCCAAACCACTTCACAAAGGCATTAATCAAAATTCCAGAGTAATCCTGTAGTACAGTATTAGGAGGAATCAACTGAGGTCAAGATAATACTTGACATCATTAAAGCTAAATCTGCCAAAGAATGATTAGGATCAGTTGTATTTGAATTTGTTTTTGTGGGTGGCACTTTCACCTCAGAGTCAGAAGATCACAGATTCAAGACCTACTCCAATGATTTGCACTCACAATCCAGGCTGACACACTCCAGTGCAGTAGCGAGAGAGTGCTGCACTGCCATGCTTTGGAAGAGGCATTGCCCCCTTTGGGTGGATGTAAGAGATCCTCTTGCATTATTCGATGAAGAGCAAGGGAATTTTTCCCCCAGTCTCCTAACCAACCAAGGTCACTGGCACAGATGATCTGGCCGTTTTCTCAAGGTGGGAGTTTGCTGTGCACAAATGTATTGCTGCTTCATAACAGAGCCTGCAATTCATCGACTGTTAGGCGTTTGGGGCATTCTGCGGTCGTGAAGGTTAAGGGGTTTTAACTGAACAGCCCGAGAAATATAAAACTGGAAGTTTGAATCAAAAAAATTAAAAATGTGTTCCAACTTACTTCAGGTCTGGATTCTAGTTCATCTGACAACATAGATTCAGCCTCAGATTTCTGGCAAGAAAAGCACAGAATTTATTTTTCAATTTTTAAACAATAAAACATGACGGTTCCTCTCAAGATTAAAGCAAAATACTGCGGGTGCTGGAATCTGAAACAAAAACAGAAAATGCTGGAAAATCTCTGCAGGTCTGACAGCATCTGTGGAGAGAGAATAGAGCCAACATTCAGGTCTGAAAGTCTTTCTCCACAGTTGCTGTCAGACCTGCTGAGGTTTTCCAGCATTTCCGGTTTTTGACGGTTGCTCCGATGGGTCAGGGTTTGCAATCAGAGCTCTGAGGCACCGGCAGCTGACTGGTTTAATCCTTGGTCTACACCACGTTAGTTCATCTCAGGAGTGCTTTAGTTACGCTCAGCATCCCGAGTTGGGAAAGAGAGGCGAACAAAAACACTCAAGACTCAATCCCCACCCCTGCTCTAATTGTGGGATGACTGGAAGTGTGTGACCCATGTGCCCCTTGCTTGAAAGGCAATGACAAAATCAACAACAAAGCACAAACGAGCATAATGACCTCTTGGGAAAGGTATTGTAAAAGGCAACTATAAGGAAAGGTGCCAGCAGTGGCTCAATGTGTTACAGTTCCCTGCACATACTGTGCAGCCTCTCGGAACAATGAAGAAGCAACCTTGGGCAACTACTTTTCTGCCGTTTCCCTGGATGTTTGCCCCTCTCTACCTTCCCCTCCCCACCAGCTGGGCCCTAAACTCTAGAATTCCTCCCTTAAACATCTGCACCCCTCTACCTCAATTTCCTCCTAGAGCCCCTACAGTACAAAAGGAGGCCATTCGGTCCATCGAGTCTGTACCGACTGCAATCCCACCCAGGCCCTATTCCCGTAACCCCACACATTTACCCTGCTAATCCCCCTGACACTAAGGGTGAATTTAGCTTGGCCAATCAACCTACCCTGCACATCTTTGGACTGTGGGAGGTAGCCGGAACACCTGGGGAAACCCACGCAGACACAGGGAGAATGTGCAAACTCCACACAGACAGTTACCGAGACCGGAATCGAACCTGGGTCCCTGGCGCTGTGAGGCAGCAGTGCTAACCACTGTGCCACCTGTCCTTAAAATGCTCCTTCAAACCATCCTCTTTGACCCAGCTTTTGGATACCTTCCCTCTCCTTATGTGGCTCAATGCCAAGTGCCGTCTGATAGCGCTCCAGTGCATTGTAAATGCAAAGTGCTGTGGTTAAAGGGGAATCTATCCAAGGGTCAGCCTGCATATCATTACTTTGTGAAACTGAATGATCCCACATGCTGCACCTCACAGGCCAGCGTTATAACTCACACCGGTAAGTGGTGAGCTGCATGACAACATTTACTTCATGGTTCATGTTAATATTTAGAGGTAATGTTTAGTTCTTGGAAGATTGAAGTTTAACTGTAGAAAATGGGATAACTGCAACTAAAGCACCTTGGAGTCTATTAGATTTACAAGGTTGGGGTTACACTTGGCTTAAGGGATAAGGGCAAGAAGAGATGGAACCATAAAACAACAAGTAACTGGGATTTCAAATTTTGTCTACTTTGAACAAAAAGTTACTAGTCCCTAACCAGATTGTAACAGTTGTTAGTTCTTTTAAAGTATTTAAAGTTAAAGTTTATTTATTAGTCACAAGTAAGACTTACTGCAATGAAGTTACTGTGAAATTCCCCTAGTCGCCACACTCTGGCGCCTGTTTGGGTCAATGTGCCTAACTAGCACGTCTTTCAGACTGTGGGAGGAAACCGGAGCACCCAGAGGAAACCCACGCAGACACAGGGAGAACGTGCAAACACCACACAGACAGTGACCCAAGCCGGGAATCAAACCCGGGTCCCTGGCGCTGTGAGGCGGCAGTGCTAACCACTGTACCACGGTGCCACCTGTCTGGTAGACCCCTAGAATTTTCACTTCTCTGTTCCATAAATTGATGTTTCCTACAAAGAAATGGCTGGAAAATCTGTAGATCTTCATATTGCGTCTAAACAACAACATGCACCAATAAAGCATCTTTAATTTATTAAAATATCTCAAGGTTCGGAAAATAGGTCCCATCAAATTCACACACAGGACCATAGAGTGTTACAAGAAAGCCATTTGGCCCATCAATCCCCTGCCAGTTCTATAAAAGAGCTACATAAGTCTCACTCCCCCTGCTTTTTCCGCACAACCCTACTGCAGTGTTTCCCTTTTTGAAGTCTTTATCCCATAGCATCAGATTAACACACTGTCTGTTCTGTGCCATCTCAAACCACATCTTTTGGGATTCAGACAGTCTTTTTAAAGGCAACTCTTACCTCAATTATACAAGAAGATGTTATCTTTGGTGAGGCTTCTTGGCATTAACACTCATCAAGGTATGCCGTCACTGAAATAGAAAAATATTTTAAGCAAAATTTTAACTAAATTAAGGTTTTTGTGCTCATCAAAGCAAAACAAGTCAGTATCTGGGAATAAGAACACACTCCATTTCAGACACCCAATGTCAGCATCAAGCACTCACTCGAGTTACAGGTCAGGTGTAGCAGTCTCTGTACTCTACCTCATAATTCAGGCCCATTCTACTTCATTACTGTGCCTCTTTTCCCCCCAAACCAACCATCCCAAAATGATGACATCAACCGTGGCTCAGCATTCTCACCTCCAAGCCAGAGTCGCGAGTGTTTAATCCAGGCTGATATTCCCAATCCAATACTGAAGGAGTGCTTCTGTACCATCTCCCAGATGAGATGTTAAAACAAGGTCTTAAGGGAAGGTAATCATTCTTACCTGTTCTGGCCTACATGCAACTCCAGACGCACAGCTATGTTGCTGACTTTTAACTATTCTCTGAAGTGACCTACAAGTCACTGTATCAAACTGCCACAAAAAGTCAAAGAATAAAATTGGATGGGCATCAACCTGGGCACTGAAAACACCTTCACTGTCACTGGATCAATATTCTGGAACCCCTTCCCTAATATAATTGTGGGTGTACCAAACACCAGATAAACTTTGGTGGTTCAAGAAGGCAGCCCACCACCACTTTCTCTGGGAAATTAGGGGTGGACAATAAATGCTGACCTTGAACGAGACACTATACCCTATAAACAAACAACAAAAACACTCCCTTTATAGAATCTAACTTTGTGATAGAAGGCTATTTGACCCATTGTGCCTGTCCTAGCCCCATCAACACATTCTTCTATTAGTCCCAGAACCCTGCTCTTGCCCCCTTTCCTCATAAATCTGCGTTCTTCACCCTTCCATGGGTGAGTATGCCAGAACATAACATTCCTGAAACAAAAATCAAATTCCACCCCCCGTATGCTTGCCAATTATCTTAAATCACTCTCCTCTGCTTATTGTCCCACCTGCCAGTGGCAAAACAGTTTCTCCTTACTTTACCAAAACCATTGAACACCCATTAACTGTATCTGCCTATTATGGTCTGGGTGGGATTGCTGTTGGTGCAGGTTCAATGGGCCAAATGGTCTCCTTCTGTACCATAGGGATTCTATGACACCTTGTCCCAGGAAGGGCAAACCCAGCTTCTCTACCTTAAACTCAAGTCCCTGGTACACCTCCTCTGCTCTTATTCCCACTTTTACCTGGTGCTACCTGCACAGGCAGGAGATTAAATGGTACGGCTCTGAATTCCCAATTACTGAAAGAGTGTGGATGAGGGGGGAGTCCAGGGAGAGAAACATTAAATCTCTAAACGGCGAAGCCCATTTGAAACATGGTTTCTAATGAAAACAATGATACACAAAATAACAACTGCCCCTTCTCACTGAGTGGATTCAAAGGCAGTGTCTAACTTACAGAGATTGAACACAGCGCACAGGCTGCTGAGTGAGCTTGCTGGGCCTTGCCCCCATCCCATTGCCCCTCAGCCCCGCGCAATCTTCCCCCGGCAGTAGCGGGACGGGATGTGTGTGCGCCTGCGCGCCCACGACATTGCTACACTGCCCCGTACGGGCAGCCCAGCAGCCCAAAGCTGGAGCCCTGTCAAAACGCGCTTCCCTCTGTCCCCACTCCTGCAGCCCCGTCTGCCCTTCCAGCACCTCCTGCTCTTCCAGAACCACCTTCTCCTCCAGAACCACCTGCCCTTCCTGCACCACCTGCTCTTCCAGCCCCATCTTCCCCTCCAGCACCACCTGCCCTTCCTTCCTGCACCACCTGCCCTTCCAGCACCACCTGCTCTTCCAGCCCCATCTTCCCCTCCAGCACCACCTGCCCTTCCTTCCAGCACCACCTGCTCTTCCAGAACCACCTTCTCCTCCAGAACCACCTGCCCTTCCTGCACCACCTGCTCTTCCAGCCCCATCTTCCCCTCCAGCACCACCTGCCCTTCCTTCCTGCACCACCTGCCCTTCCAGCACCACCTGCTCTTCCAGCCCCATCTTCCCCTCCAGCACCACCTGCCCTTCCTTCCAGCACCACCTGCTCTTCCAGAACCACCTTCTCCTCCAGAACCACCTGCCCTTCCAGCACCACCTGCCCTTCCTTCCAGCACCACCTACCCTTCCTTCCAGCACCACCTGCTCTTCCAGAACCACCTTCTCCTCCAGAACCACCTGCCCTTCCAGCCCCACCTGCCCCTCCAGCCCCACCTGCCCCTCCAGCCCCACCTGCCCTTCCAGAACCACTTGCCCTTCCAGCACCACCTGCCCTTCCAGCCCCACCTGCTCTTCCAGCAAGCCCTTTTGTCATCTGATTGCCCTGAAAGGACAGTGGACGCAGATTCAATAGGAATCTACATATTGGGTGCAATAGGAAATTCAATTGTGTGGTGACACGGTGGTTAGTTTTATTTTAAGTTTAAAGCGTAAAGTTTATTTGTTATTGTCACAAGTAGGCTTGCATTAACACAGTAATGAAGTTACTGTGAAAATCCACCAGTCGCCACACTCTGGCGCCTGTTCGGGTACACTGAGGGAGAATTCAGCACGGCCAATGCACCTCACCAGCACGTCATTCGGACTGTGGGAGGAAACCGGAGCACCCGGAGGAAATCCACGCAGGCGTGGGGAGAACATGCAGATGCCGCACAAACAGTGACCCAAGCTGGGAATCAAACCCGGGTCACTGGCACTGAGAGGCAACAATGCTAACCATTGTGCCACCATGCTGCCCTGCACTGCTGCCTCACAGCGCCAGGGACCCGAGTTCAATTCCCGGCTTGGGTCACTGTCTGTGCAGAGTCTGCACATTCTCCTCATGTCTGCGTGAGTTTCCTCCTGGTGCTCCAGTTTCCTCTCACAGTCCGAAAGACATGCTGGTTAGGTGTATTGGCCATACTGAACTTCTCCCCCTGTATACCCAAACAGGCGTATGTGATTTTCACAGTAACCTCATTGCAGTATTAATGTACGCCTACTCGTGTCAATAAATTTTTAAAAATGTAATTCTACAGGATTCAATAGGAAACTACAAAGGGTTGTGAATGTAGTCCAGTCCATCAGGCAAACCAGCCTCCCATCCATTGACTCCGCCTACACTTCCCTCTGCCTCAGAAAAGCAACCAGCATAATCAAGGAACCCATGCACCTCGGACATACTCTCTTCCGCCTTCTTCCATCAGGAAAAAGATAAAAAAGTCTGAGGTCATGTACCAACTGGCACAAGAACAGCTTCTTCCCTGCTGACCTCAGATTTTTGAATGGGCCCAGCTTATATTAAGTTGATCTTTACACCCTAGCAATGACTGTAACACTACATTCTGTACCCTCTCCTTTCCTTCTCTCCTATATGCTCTATGAACGGCATGCTTTGCCTGTATAGTGCACAAGAAACAATCCTTTTCACTGTATACCAATACATGTGACAATAATAAATAAAATCAAAACATGGACTTCACTGGCTGGCCAGCATTTATTGCCCATCCCTTGGGGGGCAGTTAAGAATCAACTACATTGTGTGGATCTGGAGTCACATGTAGGCCAGACCATGTAAGGACAGCAGATTTCCTTCCCTAAAGGACATTAGTGAACCAGATGAGTTTTTTCAACAATTAACAATGGTTTCATGGTCATCAATAGATTCTTAATTCCAGATATTTTTATTGAAATCAAATTCCACCATCTGCCGTAGCAGGATTTGAACCCAGGTCCCCAGAACATTAGCTGAGTTTCTGGATTAATAGTCCAGTAATAATACCACTAGGCCATCGCCTCCTCAAATACCTTGTAGCTGTTTAACTGAAAAATATATAGACTGCATGAAAATTTTGTATCCATCATTAAGGTTGAATAAAAACAGAAAATGCTGGAAAATCTCAGCAGGTCCGACAGCATCTGTAGAGAGAGAACAGAACTGATGTACTCTGATGAAGGATCATCTAGACTCGAAATGTTGGCTCTAATCTCTCTCCACAGATGCTGCCGGACCTGCTGAGATTTTCCAGCACCTTCTGCCTTTGTTTCAGATTCCAGCATCCACAGTATTTTGACTTTATTCAGGTTGAATAGCCTGTTTTGTTCTAAATCATTTACATCACTGTTAAGATATATAAATGATGGATACAATATTTTCATGCACTGTATAATTTTTCCAATTAAACACCTACAAATTTCAGCATCCCTTGGACAAAAGGGGGTCAATTAGCCAGACTTCTCACTCCTGTTTTCTCGTGAAAGTGTGTGTAACTATTAGGTCAGGCTGAGCTGTGACAGAAACTGATCTCAGCGAGGAGTCAAAATTTTATTAGAGGGCATGAGAACAGTGGCAAACTTCTTAAAAGGAATTGTTACATTTATAACAACAACTCTGATTTATATAGTGTCCTTAATTTAATAAAATTTCCCATAGAAGCTTTGTCAAACTGTAGTAAGTCCTCGGAGGCGGAAGTCCCTTCACCAGAATCCCTTTATTTACAAGATCCAATAACACTATACAGAGTGCTCTCAGTATGCAGTTTAGATCCGGAGTGCCAGAGGAACTGACAGTCCTTTTAAGTACAGAGTATGGGACTCCCTGATTGAACCATCAACTTAAAAGATACTATGGCACTATTTAAGAAGAGCAAGGGAGTTCTCCCAGGTATTATGGCCAATATTTATCCCACAATAACTTATTTAAATGATTGTCTGTTTATTGTCAAACTGCTGTTTGTAGGGACTTGCAGAGTTCAAATATCAACAATAGTACAGCAGTTATGGCTTTAGAAACCCTACAGTGCAGAAGGAGGCCATTCGGCCCATCGAGTCTGCACCGACCACAATCCCACCCAGGCCCTACCCCCACATATTTTACCCACTAATCCCTCTAACCTACGCACCCCAGGACTCTAAGGGACAATTTTTAACCTGGCCAATCAACCTAACCCGCACCTGTTACTGAACCATTTCAGAGAATTGGAGTAACGATCCAGAGACACAAGTTCACTACAGCTAGGAGTTTAAATTCAGTTCATTAAATATAATCCGGAATAAAGGTTGATTGTCCGTAATAGTGACCGTGAAACGACCAGTTTGTCGTAAAAACTGATTGAATTCATTAACATCGTTTGGAAAAGGAAATTTGCCATCCGCATCTTTTTTTAAAAATTCATTCATGGGATTTGGGTATAGCTGGCTAGGCCAGAATTTTTATTGACCATCCCTAATTGACCTTGAAAAGATAGTGGTGTGTCTTTTTCTTGAACCATTGCAATCCCTGAGGTGTAGGTACACCTACATGCTGTTAGGAAGGGAGTTCTATGAGTTTGATCCAGCGACAGTGAAGGGATAGTGATATAGCTCCAAGTCAGGGTGGTGTGTGGCTTAGAGGGGAACTCACATGTGGTGGTGTTCCCATGCATCAGTTGCCCTTGTCCTTCCAGGTGGTAGCGGTAATGGGTTTGGAAGGTGCTGTCGAAGAAGCCTTGGTGAATTGCCTGGTTTGACTGAGATGTGACTCCAAACACACAGCAATGTGGCTGCCCTTTAAACTAGCCTCTAAAATGCCCTAGCAAGCCACTCAGTTGTATCTAGTCACTGTGAAAAGGTTGAGCAGGAATAACACTAGAAGGACAACCTGGCATTGATCAAGGCATCAGCAAAAACAAAGGCAGATCCAATCAACCCTGTAAAATCTCGCTTAGGCTTAAAATTGGGAAAGCTGTCCCACAGACTAATCAAACAACTGATAAAAACAAATTATTGCAGATGCTGGAATCCGAAACAAAAACAGAAAACACAGGAAAATATCAGAAGGTCTTCGTCAAGAGTTATCCAGACTCAAAATGTTAGCTCTGTTCTCTCTCCACAGATGCAGTCAAAGAATTTTCCAGCATTTTCTGTTTTTGTTTCTAGTCAAACGACAGACTGATTCACCGAATCATACTTTACAGCCAACATCCTCGATGTCTCCATCACCATCCCTGAACACGCCCTATCCCAACGGCAGGGCAGACCCACTAGAGGTGGCAGCAGAGTGGTATACATTCGGGAAGGAGTTGCCCTGGGAGTCCTCAACTTTGACTCTGCATTGGGTCAAACATGGGCAAGGAAACCTCCTGCTGATTACCACATACTGCCCCTTGCTAAGCTAATGAGTCAGTATTCTTCCATGTTGAATGCCACTTGGGAGAAGCAGTGAGGGTGGCAAAGGCTCAGAATGTACTCTGGGTGAGAGACTTCAATGCCCAAAAATGGTAGATAATTAAACAGCTAATGAGAGGATGAAAGTCATCTCATCCTCCATTTTATCACTCTCCTTTTTTCCACCATCCCCTTTCTCCACCCCACCTTCTTCAGGCCAACTGCCACATTCCTTAGGCAGTCCTTTCCCAAGCTGGATAAAAACAAATTACTGCGGATGCTGGAATCTGAAACAAAAAGAGAAAACGCTGGAAAATCTCAGCAGGTCTGGCAGCATCTGTAAGGAGAGAAAAGAGCTGACGTTTCGAGTCCAGTTGATCCTTTGTCAAAGGGTCATCTGGACTCGAAACGTCAGCTCTTTTCTCTCCTTACAGATTTCGCAAGACCTGCTGAGATTTTCCAGCGTTTTCTTTTTTTCTTTCCCAAGCTGTACCTTTCTTTTGCCATTCACATATTCTGATCACTCAATGGACACTTTCTTAGCCTTCTGCAAGCTCATTTACATTCCCTTTGTCCAATTCCCCCACCCCTCCCTCTCCTCATCACATAAATCTCTGCTGACTCTCTTTCCTCTCAGCTCTGACAAAGGGTCATCTTGATTCAAAATGTTGGCTCTACACTGTCTCCACAGATGCTGAGAGACCTGCTGAGATTTTCCAGCATTTTTCTGTTTTTGTTGTGGAAGTCAATGAGCTTTCCTGCTTTCAGCAATGGCAAATCCCAGTACTCGGTCGCTAAAAACAAACTGAAGCATCTGCAACCATCTTCAGGCAGAAGTGTTGAGTGGATCTTGGTCTCCTGCTGAGATCCCCAGCATCACAGATGCCAGTCTTCAGCTGATTTGATGCACTCCACATGATATCAAAAAAGGTTGAAGGCACTGGCTACAGCAAAGCTATGAGCCCCAGTGACATCCCGGCTGCAATGCTAAATATTTGTGCTCCAGAATTGGCTGCACTTCTAGCCAAGCCGTTCCAGTACAGTTACAACACTGGCATCTACCCCAGATGATGCAAAATCATCCAGGTACGTCCTCCCCACAAAAGGTAGGACTGATTCAATATGGTCAGTTACGGCTCCATCAACCTATTCTCAATCATCTGCAAAGTATGATGTGGAGATGCCGGCATTGGACTGGGGTGGGCACAGTAAGAAGCAAAATCAAAATACTTTCCAAAATCTTTCCTCAGTCTGCAAGACACAAGTGACTCGCCACTTGCCTGGATAAATGCAGCTCCAACAAGACTCAAGAAACTTCATACCTTCCAGGACAAAGCAGTTACCCGCAGTAAGATCAAAGCCAGGTTAAAGTCCAACAGGTAGCACGAGCTTTCGGAGCACTGCTCCTTCATCATTCACCTGATGAAGGAGCAGTTCTCTGAAAGCTCATGCTACCAAATAAACCTGTTGGACTTAAACCTGGTGTTGTGAGATTTCTTAAGTTGCAAAGTAATGGAAGGGGCCATCAGGTACAACATACTCACTCACTAATGATCATTTTGGCTCCAGATCTTATTGCAGCCTTGGACCAGGCATAGACGAAAGAGCTGAACTCAAGAGGCGAGAATGACTGGCCTTGACATCAAGGCAACATTTGACAAATTGTAGTATCAAAGAGTCTGAGCAAAATTGAAGTGAATGTGAACCAAGGGGGAAACTAACATTAAGACGTTTGAGTTTGTTGGAAACTAATCATCTTAGCCCCAGAACATTATTGCAGGAGTTTCTCAGGGCATTGTCCTAGGTCCAACCATGTTCAGCTGCTTCATAAATGACTTTCCCCTCCATCATACTGTCAGACATAGGGATGTTTGCTGATGGTTTCCATTTGCAACTGAAGCAGCCCATGCCATATGCAGTAAGATGGGGACAGGCTTGATTCAGGCTTGGGCTGATAAATGAGAACTAACATTTGCGCCACATAAGTGCCAGACAATGACCACCTTCAAAGATCAAGTGACTAGCCATCTCCCTTAACATTTATTGGCATTACCATTGCTAAATCTAAGATCTTCAACATTCTAGAGGTCATCATTACCAGATATTTTACTGGACTAACCATACAAACTACGAGCAGGAAAGAATCTGGAAATTCTGTGGCGGGTAACTCACCTCCTGACTTCCCAAAATCTTTCCTCAGTCTGCAAGACACAAGTGACTCGCCCACTTGCCTGGATAAATGCAGCTCCAACAAGACTCAAGAAACTTCATACCTTCCAGGACAAAGCAGTTACCCACTGGTGCACCGCGACAGCTATGTGTATCATGTACCAGGTGCACTGCAGCAATTCATAGAATCATAGAAACCCTACAGTGCAGAAGGAGGCCATTCGGCCCATCGAGTCTGCACCGACCACTATCCCACCCAGGCCCTATCCCCACATATTTTACCTGCTAATCCCTCTAACCTACACATCCCAGGACTCTAAGGGGCAATTTTTTAACCTGGCCAATCAACCTAACCCGCACATCTTTGGGAGGAAACCGGAGCACCCGGAGGAAACCCACGCAGACACGAGGAGAATGTGCAAACTCCACACAGACAGTGACCCGAGCCGGGAATCGAACCCAGGACCCTGGAGCTGTGAAGCAGCAGTGCTAACCACTGTGCTACCGTAAGGCTCCTTCAACAGCACCTTCCAAATCCCCCATCTCTACCGTCTAAAAGAGCAAGGGCAGCAGGTGCATAGAGTGCCACCACTAGCAGGTTTACTTCCATGTCACACACCATCCTGATTTGGAGATATAGTGCCGTTCTTTCACTGGCACTGATCAAAATCCAGGAACTCCTTAACTAACAGAACGGTGGAAGTACCTATACCACACGGACTGTAACATTTCCAAGAAGCCAGCTCAGCACTTTCTGAGGGGTAATTTAGGGTTCGGCATTGAATGTTGGCCTTCCCCTCATTCCATGAATAACAATAAATATGTATAAATATCACAGTATCATGGGTGGCACGGTAGCACAGTGGTTAGCACTGTTGCTTCACAGCACCAGGGACCTGGGTTCGATTCCCGAGCTTGGGTCAATGTCTGTGTGGAGTTTGCACATTCTCTCCATGTCTGCATGAATTTCCTCCGGGTGCTCCAGTTTCCTCCCACATTCTGAGAGACTTGCTGGTTAGGTGCATTGACCCGAACAAGTAGCAACTAGGGGAATTTCATTGCAGTATTAATGTAAGCCTTACTTGTGACTAATAAATAAACTTTACTTTAACTTTTTAGGGTGGCATGGTGGCACAGTGGTTAGCACTGCTGCCTCACAGCACCAGGGTCCCAGGTTTGATTCCTGGCTTGGGTCATTGTCTGTGTGGAGTTTGCACGTGCTCCCCGTGTCTTCATGGGTTTCTTCCGGGTGCTCCGGTTTCCTCCCACAGTCAAAAGATGTGAGGGTTAGGTTGATTGGCAATGCTAAATTGCCCCTTCGTGTCAGGGCGACTAGCCAGGGTAAATACATTGGTTATGGGGGTAGGGCCTGGGTGAGAATGTGGTCAGTGCAGACTCAATGGGCCGAATGGCCTCCTTCTGCACTGTAGAATTCTATTAGCTCTTTCTTTCTGCCCAACCTATGGCCACCCCTCCCCACTCATCCCATTTCCATTTATTTTATTTCATCTTTTCTTTTCATCTTATTCATCCATTTTAATCAATTTTTATTCTTAGTTTTCACTTCTGAAATCTCGCTCTTCATCTTGTCTCCAGCCACAGCCCCCCCCTCCCCCGCCACCCCACCGGGTCACCTGCCACATTCCTTAGGTAGTCCCCTAACAATCTGTAACTTTGTTCTGCCATTCACACATTCTGATCACTTAATGGACACTTTCAGCACCTTTCTCATCATCATTTACATTCCCTTTGTCCAATTACAGCCCCCTCCCCACCCTCCTAGTATAAATCTTGTCTGATTTTCTTTGCCTTCAGCTCTGATGAAGGGTCATCCAGACTCGAAACGTTAGCTCTATTCTTTCTCCATGGATGCTGTCAAACTTGCTGAGTTTTCCCAGCATTTTCTGTTTTTGTTTCAGATTCCAGTATCTGCAGTATTTTGCCTTTATCTTGAGATAAAATTGGTACAAGTTCAAGGACGAGGAGGCAAGTTTATTTTTCAGGACTGGCACAAAAAAAAACATTTCCCCCTTCACAAGTTTAATACGAAGTGGAAGTAGGATGCTCTAATGAAAAAAAAATCTCATTTGGATTGCAATTGAAAACATATAAATCAACATCACAATGGCTTGGGTAGGTTCAGATATATTCTATGCACTTAGATCTCTTATTTCATTCTCAACAGAGGTGTAGTTTTGGTGGCACAGTGGTTAGCCCTGCTTCCTCACAGGGACCGGGGTTCAAATCCCGCCTCAGGTGACTGTCTGTATGGAGTTTGCACGCTCTCCTTGTGTCTGTGTAGATTTTCTCCCACAGGATTTTCTCCCACAGTAGATTTTCTTCCAAAAGGCCTTTGACAAGGTGCCTCACGGGAGACTGCTGAGTAAAATAAGGGCCCATGGTATTCGAGGCAAGGTACTAACATGGATTGACGATTGGCTGTCAGACAGAAGGCAGAGAGTTGGGATAAAAGGTTCTTTCTCAGAATGGCAACCGGTGACAAGTGGTGTCCCGCAGGGTTCAGTGTTGGGGCCACAGCTGTTCTCTTTATATATTAACGATCTAGATGACGGGACTGGGAGCATTCTGGCCAAGTTTGCCGATGATACAAAGATAGGTGGAGGGGCAGGTAGTATTGAGGAGGTGGGGAGGCTGCAGAAAGATTTAGACAGTTTAGGAGAGTGGTCCAAGAAGTGGCTGATGAAATTCAACGTGGGCAAGTGCGAGGTCGTACACTTTGGAAAAAAGAATAGAGGCATGGACTATTTTCTAAACGGTGACAAAATTCATAATGCTAAAGTGCAAAGGGACTTGGGAGTCCTAGTCCAGGATTCTCTAAAGGTAAACTTGCAGGTTGAGTCCGTAATTAGGAAAGCAAATGTAATGTTGTCATTTATCTCAAGAGGCTTGGAATACAAAAGCAGGGATGTACTGCTGAGGCTTTATAAAGCACTGGTTAGGCCCCATTTGGAGTACTGTGAGCAATTTTGGGCCCCACACCTCAGGAAGGACATACTGGCACTGGAGCGGGTCCAGCGGAGATTCACACGGATGATCCCAGGAATGGTAGGCCTGACATACGATGAACGTCTGAGGATCGTGGGATTATATTCATTGGAGTTTAGGAGGTTGAGGGGAGATCTGATAGAAACTTACAAGATAATGAACGGCTTAGATAGGATGGACGTAGGGAAGTTGTTTCCATTAACAGGGGAGACTAGGACGCGGGGGCACAGCCTTAGAATAAAAGGGAGTCACTTTAGAACAGAGATGAGGAGAAATTTCTTCAGCCAGAGAGTGGTGGGTCTGTGGAATTCATTGCCACAGAGGGCTGTGGAGGCCGAGACGTTGAGCGTCTTCAAGACAGAAATTGATAAATTCTTGATTTCTCGAGGAATTAAGGGCTATGGGGAGAGAGCGGGTAAATGGAGTTGAAATCAACCATGATTGAATGGTGGAGTGGACTCGATGGGCCGAATGGCCTTACTTCCGCTCCTATGTCTTATGGTCTTATGGTCTTATAGTCCAAAGATAAAGTTAAAGTTTTTTTATTAGTCACAAGTAAGGCTTACATTATCACTGCAATGAAGTTACTGTGAAATTCCCCTAGTCGCCACAGTCCGGCGCCTGTTCGGGTCAATGTATCTAACTAGCACGTCTTTCAGACTATGGGAGGAAACTGGAGCACCCGGAGGAAACCCACGCAGACACAGGGAGAACGTGCAAACTCCACACAGAGAGTGACCCAAGCCAGGAATCGAACCCGAGTTCCTGGCACTGTGAGGCAGCAGTGCTAACCACTGTGCCACCGTGCTACCCCAATGTGTGATAATAACCCAATGTGTGGGTTAGGTCGATTGGCTATGCTAAATTGCCCCTTAGTTTCAAGGGGACTGGCAGGGTAAATACGTGCGGGTTACTGGGATAGGGCCAGGGTGGAATTGCTGTAGGTGCAGGCTCAATGGGCCGAATGGCCTCCATCTGCACTGTAGGGATTCTATGATTCTTGATGCATAAAGAAAACATTGTTCTTGAATGCGTGCGTTTAAATAGGCTGGTGCATAAACATATCAAAATATATTTGAATAAAGAATGGATGCTCGACAAAGCAAAAGTTCTAGTTAGTATTTTTAGAGCAATAATATTTTCACCTCTGCATCACACGATGAGGGGGGGTGTCTGGATGGCTGTGTGTCTCAACAATCCCACCCACTCAGTCATTCCCAAAAAAATCAAAAGCAATCAGAGAGAATGAAAGAAAAAACACACAAATTTTGACTGATGCGTCTATTTTTGCTTGCGACAGAGAAGGCTCCAGCAGAGGCGTGCCCGATGTGTGTATGTGTGTCCTGAGCAACACCAAGTAACTCCACACTGAATAACCA
This sequence comes from Mustelus asterias, assembly GCF_964213995.1. Taxonomy (NCBI): domain Eukaryota; kingdom Metazoa; phylum Chordata; class Chondrichthyes; order Carcharhiniformes; family Triakidae; genus Mustelus; species Mustelus asterias. The sequence continues at coordinate 79,634,768 of NC_135818.1, forward strand.
CATCAACCCAGTCTGCACAAACTTCTGATTAATCGCAAAGACGCCTGAGAGCAGGGAAAGAATGGTTTTTGCAATGATGGGTTCCTTCCCCCTCCCAATGATGGGTTCCTTCCCCCCCCCCCCCAAAAAAGGGTTACATTATAAAATCTGTTTATGCGTTATTCGTGACGTGTTCTCATTCATGAGTAAGACTCGAGCGAGAGAGGAGGGGAGTGTTGTTACCTTATATAGAATGCGCGGGTGGAGAGAGCGAGACAGTGAAGTGGATGAAACTGGAACAGACTAGATGGACATATATAAAAATTATTTTTTTTTAAAAAGGCCATCCCCCAGTAAAAAATAATGATTGGAAAAAGAAACACACAGCCTGTATCTGTGCAATGGTGGCGTTTGTTACAATGTATTTTCCAGTAGCGCGGTAAAAAAAAATGTAACTCAACCTTGTGACTGAAAAATAACAAATTAACTCCCATCAGTTGTATCCAAAATACATCATGTAGGGTGAATTGCACAGCCCTTTTTTATATATAAAAGATGTGGCCATTCCTATGACAATAGCTACAACATGTATTTTCAGCAGACGTTGGTTGTGAAATGGGGTGGATTGTGTAGGGAAATTAAAAACATCCAACTCATGAAATTTGTAACTGAGGTCAGGGTTTTTTTTTGGTTTGGGGGGGGGTGGGGGGACAGGAGAGAAATAAAATAAATGGATGTCACCCCAATGTTGGACAAGGATAATAAAGGTGTTTTGTTTTTGGCAGGTTAGGATTTATTTTTTTTGTGGAGGAGGGGGGAATAAAGATAGGCTTTTACAGTGGCGAAGCTCTCGGTGGAAGTTCGGGTGTTTCCGTCTTTTTCCGGCTGCCTACATGAAGATGGAATCTCCCAGTGAGAACTGGTTGCAACCGGTTGTTAGATTTTTTGTGTGAGGGGAAAAGAGACGAGCAGCATTGGGATATGAAAAAAGGAGCTACCCACAATCAGTCCAGGAGCTACAGCTTTTTTCCTTCAAAAATTGAATAAACCATCCTGCTGCGTTTTGGTTTTATTTTGAAAGCTTCACTGAAGGATTCGAGGAGAGAAACCGTTCTCTTTAAGTTTGTGTACATCTAGAGATTAATTTATTTTCAACTCCTGCTTTGTAAGAGAGAGGAGGAGGAGAGGGGGGGGAAAGAGAAAAGCAGCACGCGTGACACGAGAGAATCTATATGTTACAATCATTTATTGGGACAACTGTTGCCAAGTGAGTGAACACTGCTTCTTGAAGACCAAAGAGACTTTCTTCTATTGCTCCTGAAATTGGGAGGGTAGCTTCCCCCCCCCTCCCCCCCTTTTAAAATTTTTATTTCTCGTCTGGGATAAATTGTAACTCAATTCAGGAGAATCTCGAGGGAGAGATTTACCACCATTTGGTAAGTGGAATACTTTGCTTTCTAACGGGCATGGGGTTTTAATTTTAAGGGGGGAATGGGGCCTGTATTTTGGCATTCGACACGTTAAGGGGAGTGTCTTTCGTTTTCACTATCGTTTGTTTTGGAAGGAGGTAAATGCGCTGGAAAGAAGCACGAGTCAGGTCTTTTTTAAAGAAAACCTTTTTTATGTGTAGATTATTCCACTGCAGAATACTGTTTTCTTTTTATTCTGGTGATAATCTGATCAATCATTCCTCCCTTGACTTTGGGGGGGGGGGGGGGGGGAGAACACACCGTTTCATTGAAATCAGTTTGTATGCTGTACAATCAATAGTGTCTTAAAATGCAGTTATCCAAAAAAGGATTTATTAAACATAACCAATTCTAGGAAACAATAATAGTTTAAAACTCACCTTAATTTATATTTATTTGAAAATCCTGCCAGTGCTAACATGAAGCAGCATGCATTAACCTAATTTTTGGGTGGTCGTGTTTGTGTGTATGTAATATGTGTGTACATGTATGTATGTGTGTGTGTGTGTGTGTATATATATATAATATATATATATATATATATATATATTAATGTAAATACTGTATTTAGTCTTCCTTTTTCTCCTCCCACTCAAAAAAACTGATTGAGGACAACTTTACAGCCTCTGATTCGCTTAAACTTTGCACTTTTTGGACATGGGCAGTTTGTATGGCTATATAAACTTGCATTTAATTAGTGTTTGTGTATTGTATGCTCTTTGCAGAGTATAGTTATGTAATTTAGCAGTCTTGGTGCTGTTTGTTCCTCCTGTTTTTTTTAAAAAAAACAAAGCAAATGTTTCCTGTTTAAAAGAATCCTGCCTTGAATTTTACTTCAGAGCAAATGCAAAATCTAAGGAGGAAGGTGGAGTTGGCTGGTTCTGATCTTTTCATCCTTGTTTATGTTCTTTTGAGTTGATTTTGTTTTTGGGCTGGTTTGAGACTCGTGGTCTCTCCCCCCGCCCCGGGTGGGAGTTGGATCGCGCGGTTTTGGTGGCGCTTCCCTGGAGGTATTGTGAAAACTTGTTTCAAAACCACGTTTTCAACATTGTAGACAAGGCGAACCAAACTCGGGAGCGGTTGAGTTCCCGCCTTCCGGGCCCTTGACTATTGGGTCTTTTAGACACAGTGCCTGCTTGTACACTGGCCCAGCAGCTGTCGCTCTCTCAAGTAGGCTGGATCCGAGCAGATCAACCTTCCCCCCCCCCCTCCGCGGGTATATTGAAAAACTTTAAAGCTGTTCCCCCGTGTCTTGTATTCAGCTCCTTATGGTGTGCAAGCTCAAAGTGCTGAAACAATATTTTAGACTGTATACTAATGCATGTGACAGTGGTTAGCACTGCTGTCTCACAGCAGTGATCGCTGATCTCACAGCACCAGGGACCCTGTTCGATTCCTGGCTTGGGTCACTATCTGTGTGGAGTTTACATGTTCTCCCCGTGTCTGCTTGGGTTTCCTCCGGGTGCTCCGGTTTCATAGATACGAGCAGGAGGAGGCCATTTGGCCCTTCAAGCCTGCTCCGCTATTCATCACGATCATGGCTGATCATCCAACTCAATAGGCTAATCCTGCTTTTTTCCCCATAACCTTTGATCCCATTTGCCCCAACTGCTATATCCAGCCGCCTCTTGAATACGTTCAATGTTTTGGCATCAATTACTTCCTGTGGTAATGAATTCCACAGGCTCACCACTCTTTGGGTGAAGAAATGTCTCCTCACCCCTGTCCTAAATGGCCTAACCTGAATCCTCAGACTGTGACTCCGAGTTCTGGATTCCCCACCATCGGGAACATCCTGCCTGCATCTATTCTGTCTAGTCCTGTTAGAATTTTATAAGTCTCTGAGATGCCCCCTCATTCTTCTGAATTCCAGTAAATACAATCCTAACCTAGTTAATCTTTCATACATCAGTCCCGCCATCCCCGGAATCAGCTTGGTAAACCTTCGCTGCACTCCCTTGAAAGCAAGAACATCCTTCCTCAGAAAAGGAGACCAAAACTGCGCACAATATGCTAGGTGTGGCCTCACCAAGGTCCTGTATAATTGCAACAACACATCCCTGCTCCTGTACTCAAAACCTCTCACAATGAAGGCCAATATGCCATTTGCCGCCTTTGTTGCACCTGCGAGCTTACCTTCAGTGACCGGTGCACAAGGACACCCAGGTCCCGCTGCACACTCTTTCCCCCCCCCCCCTCCCCTCCCCTCCCCCAATCTGCCGCCTTGTTTTTGCTTCCAAAGTGAATAACCTCACATTTATTCAAATTATACTGCACACAGTCCTCCCACAGTCCAAAGATGTGTGGGTTAGGTTGATTGGCCGTGCTAAATTGCCCCTTAGTGTCAGGGGGACTAGCCAGGGCAAGTGCCTGGAGTTATGGGGATAGGGTCTGGGTGGGATTGTGGTAGGTGCAGACTTGATGGGCTGAATGGCCTCCTTCTGCACTGTAGGATTCTATGAATAAATCAAATCGCATGTAATTTCCTAGCTCTTTGCCATCCTTGAGTTTTTATTTTAAAATACAAACTAGCAATTCATCAAACTTTAGTGCAGTCCCTTTTATGCTTTACTGTTATAAATCTAATATTTACAATAGTCTTCCCAATACTCTTGACTGCTCTGATGAACGGTCATCCAGTCTCAAAATGCTGGCTCAATTGTCTCTGTAAGAAGTCTCACAACACCAGGTTAAAGTCCAACAGGTTTATTTGGTAGCACAAGCCACAAGCTTCCGGAGCACTGCCTCTTCTTCAATTGTCTCTCCACAGATGCTGTCAGACCTTCCTGAGATTTTCCAGTATTTTCTGTTTTTTGTTTCAGATTCCACCATCCATAGTACTTTGCTTTTATTCCCCATGCTCTTGCCTTTTTGGCACCTTGGTGAAATGGGTTTTTTCTTTTGGACCACGTGTGTGCATCATTCACTAGGAGCACAGTTCCAGTGTAAAGCTGGTGTGGTCTGATGAATGCAGTTATGAGTCAACTTACATTTATAATAGTATTTTATTCAAGAAGCACTCTCTCAACCCGAAAGCTAAAATTGCAATGCGTCTTGCATTGAAAAATTAATCAATGGACCAGGTAATCTTACAAACACAATACAGCCATGTAATGACAAATTCAGGTAACAAAACTATCCATTTTTTGATTTATTGTCACATGTATTGAGATACAGTGAAAAGTATTGTTTCATGAACGCTATACAAAGCATACCGTTAACAGGGAAGGAAATGAGAGGGCGCAGAATGTAGTGTTACAAATTACCAACACATTATTCCTACACTGCATGCACTGATACATTTTATCATTCAAGTACTTCATTGAGGACCCAAACCATGTAAGGGATAGGGCTAAGCTGGTACTTGTTCATTCTGCATTTAAAAAGGGTTGATTTTAGTTAAACTTCTGACTTGCCTTAATTAGAAACATGGGAACAAGAGTAGGCTGTTCAGTCCATTGAGTGTATTCTACCATTTAATCAGATCATAGCTGATCTGTGGCCTAACCCCTTTGACCTATATCCCTTAAAACAGCTGATCTAGCATCACTGCTGTTTGTGGAAGAGATCAAAACCTCTGCCACCCTTTTGTGTGTAGAAGTGCTTCCTAACATCTCTCCTGAAATGCCTGGCCCTAATTTTTAGACTATGTCCCCTGGTTCTAGAATCTCCAACCAGTGGAAATAGTTTATCTTTATCTATCTTGTCTTCTCTTGTTAGTATCTTGAAGACTAGATCAGATCACATTTTAACAGGTCTATTTGTATAATCTCTCCTCATAATTAAGCCCGTGAAGTCCAGGTATCATGCTTGTAAACCTACAGTGTACTCCCTCCCAGGCCAATATATTCTTTCCAAGGTATGGTGTCCAGATCTGCTCACAGTTCTCCAATGGGGCCTAACCATGGTTTTGTACAGCTGCAGAAAAACTTCTGCGTCCTTGTATTCCTGTCCTGTACATATAAAGGCGAGCATTCCATTAGCTGCCTTGATGATTTTCTGCATCTGTTCATGGCATTTTAAAGGACTATGCACCTGAACCCCCAAGAGGGATACAGGTGGTTGGTGTAGATTGGACAATGTGATTGGCGTAGACTTGGAGGACTGAAGGGCCTGTTCCTGTGCCGTAGTGTTTTTTGTCTCTTTGGACATCTATTGTATTTAACAGTCCAAAATGAATAACCTCACAATTGCTTAGATTTAAATCTCATCTGTCAGTTTTGCCCATTCACCTAGTCTATCAATATATGTTTATAATATGTTAACATCCAGACTGTCCACAAAGCTGCCTAACTTTGTGTCATCGGCAAATTTAGATACGTGACTTTCTAGCCATCATTGTTAATAAATAATGTGAATTATTGAGGCTCCAACACAGTTCCTCTGAATGTGGTGGGAGTACCCAATTTTAAAATTGTGGAGGTTGAACAAAGAATAAATAAATAATACATTTTAGAAACCTGTTTAGTGTCTAAGGCTATCCCAAAGCACTCCAGTATATTTTTGAAATGCAGTTGTGGTTCAGAATAATGGCAGTAGGTTTAGAGGGTGCAGTGGTATTGTCACTGGACTAGTAATCCAGACACCCAGGGTAATGCACTGGGGCCATAGGTTCAAATCCTGCTATGGAAGATGGTGGAATTTGAATTCAATAAAAGTCTGGGATTATAGGTCTAATGATGACCATGAAACCAATGTCGATTGTCATAAAGCCCATGTGGTTCACTAATGGAAAGGTCCTCGCCTTATCTGGCCTACGTGTGACCCAGATCCAAAGCAATGTGGTTGACTCTTAAATCATAAGGACTAAGAGCAAGAGTAGGCAGTTTAGCCCGTTGAACCTGTTCCACCATTCAATACGATCATGGTTGATCTAATCTCGGCCTCAACTCCACTTTCTTGCCCATTCATCACAGTCCTTCAAACCCGTTATTAATTAAAAATCTGTCCACCTCTTCCTTAAATGTATTCTATGTCTCTGCATCCACCACCACACTCTGGGATTGTGAATTCCAAAGGCTGTTTGTTTGATTTCTTCTCATCTTTGTTTTAAATCTGCCACTCCTTACCCTAAAACTGTGACCTCTTGATCTAGATTGCCCTACAAGAGGAAACATCCTCTCCACATCTACTTTGTCAATCCCTCTTACTTTGTCAATCACCTCAATTAGACCTCCTCTCATTCTTCTAAACTTCAGGGAGTATAGGCCTAAACTGCCCAATCTCTCTCCATTAGACAAACCCCCCATCTCTGGAATCAATCTAGTGAACCTTCTCTGAACCACCTTCAATGTAACTACATCCCTCTTCATGTAAGAGGACCAAAACTATCCACAATATTCTGCCTCCAATGCAACTACATTCCATCTCCGGTAAGGGGACCAAAACTGTACACAATATTCTAAGTGTGGTTTCACTAATGCTTTGTACAGTAGCAGCAACACAAGACTACTTTTAGATTCTATTCCTTTAGCAATAAATGCCAAGATTCCATTTGCTCTATGAAATGGCCAAGCAAGGGCAATAGCCAGTGACCCCCATATTTCATAGATTAATTTTACAAAAAATTCCCATTGCAACTTGGGCAGAATTGACGCCTGCCTCTTTGCCCTACCTCAAATAGAAGGCAGTGACGAAAGTGCCATTGGCACAAGAAACAGGATGAATGAACCAAGGACCTGCCTTTAGACAGAACACTCGTGGAGTAGAATTGCTGTTAGTGCAGGCAAAGGTGGCAGCCATTTTGCATACTAAAAAAGTGAGGTGACTGGGCAAGCTTTTTTTTGTTTCGGCTATTGAGAACTGCTGGCTAGATTGTTAAGAGACAATCTCTTCAAATGGGGAGTTACAGACACCAGGCAGTAAAAATGAAATACTGCAGAAGCTGAAATGGCAGCTCCAAAAAATGCAGTAGTCCCTCAACTGCATATCAGCTGTGGTGGCACAGTGGTTACACTGCTGCCTCACCGTGCCAGGGAACTGGGTTCGATTCTTGGCTTGGATCACTGTCAGTATGGAGTCTGCACATCCTCCCTCTGGGTGCTCTGCTTTCCTCCCGCAGTCCAAAAGACGTGCTGGTTAGGTGCATTGGCCATGCTAAATTCTCCCTCCGTGTACCTGAACAGGCGTTGGAGTGTGGGGAGTAGGGGATTTTCACAGTAACTTCATTGCAGTGTTAAATGTAAGCCTACTTGTGACACTAAATAAACGAAACTGATAGTATGTTCTGGTGCCCATGACCTTCTGACTCTTGATGTGGCGATGCCAGCATTGGACTGGGGTGGGACAGTAAGAAGTTTCAACTTTAACCTGGTGTTGTGAGACATCTGACTCTTTCCAGTGGAAGAGTTGTGTGCATGTTAGTCTTATCACTCTGCTGTTATTACTCTGCTGCTTTACAAGGCAGCAATGAGTGAAATAATACTCAAGGTAATAAAAATGAGAGCATATTGGTTTAAGTTGCTCCATGAATTACCTGCACTGGGGAACGGACTTGCAAGAACCATTACTCCCCCTCATTTGTTCAAATTGCTTCAGGTGAGACCCGAATTTCGAAAGACAAAAATCTGTAATTGTATTCCTGAGTGGTTTTTCACAATTCGGTGGATTTCAAATGCCTGTTTATGTTTTACTGAAATTTTGCTGAAAATACCACAGATTTTTGTTGGCAGTTTGAAAAAGGGAGCTCAGCTTCTTTCAGACTGAAGAAGTACAAAGATCTCCCTATTCAGATTGACAGCCTGAGCTGCACTAGCAAAGAAACCTGAAAAATGAGTACATGGTGAATAATCAAGATCATCATTAAATTATGCATGTTATTTCTAATTCATCAAATAATAGAATTGGGATTACTGAATTGAACCAATTAAAGCCATTGGGCCTTTCAGACTTGTAGAGCCATGTAAATGAAAATTAACACTTGTGACAAATGTTTAATGTATTTATTATATTGCGAAAGATAAGCTGGACTTGCAGAAGGTGCTGTTTTTCATGTGAGACAATGATTCAGGATCCTGTCTGCCCGCTCGAGCAGCGCTTAAAGATCTAATGACGCTATTCGAAGACGACCGGGGGAGGGTTCTTTGCAGTGCCTTGGTCAGTTTTTATATATCGGCATCCCTCACTTTAATATGTCAGACGGCATGTAGTGCAGAATGGGAAGAAATGACCTCTAATTAAATACAATATTGGAACAACCAAAACCTCTTCTATATATTTTTTAATGGGATGTGGGCATCCCTGGCAAGTCAGCATTTATTGCCCATCCCTAATTTCCCTTGAACTGAGTGACATGCTAGGCCATTTCAGAAGGCAGTTAAGACTCAACCACATTGCTATAGGGCTGGAGCTGCATGTAGGCCAGACCAAGCAAGGATGGCAGATTTCCTTTCCTGAAGGACATTCGGTGAATCAGTTGAACTGATGATGGTCTTTGTAACGGTGACCATGGAGCTAGCTTTCAATTCTAGATTTTAAAAATTGATTGACTCATGGTTTTGAACCCATAGCCCCAGGAAATTAGCTTGATCCTCTGAATTACTAGCCCAGTGATCTCCCCACAATCCTTGGGTCCCCGTGGCAAACCACGTTTCCTATAAAGTGGAGTCAAGAACTTCAAGTTTCTAGCTGTCCAGATCACCAACAACCTGTTCTGGTCCGTCTATACTGACACTATAGTTAAGAGCCCACCAACACTTCTACTTTCTCAGGAGGCTAAGGAAATTCAGCATGTCTGCTATGACTCTCATTAATTCTTACAGATGCACCATAGAAAGCATCCTTTCCAGATGTATCACAGCTGGGTATGGTTCCTGCTCTGACCAAGACCGCAAAAAAACAATAAAGGGTTGTGAACATAGCCTAGTCCATCATGTGAACCAGCTTCTCATCCATGGACTCCGTATACACTTCCCACTGCCTCGGAAAAGCAGCCAGCATAATCGAGGACCCCACATGCCCCGGGCGTACTCTCTTCCACCTTCTTCCTCTACACCCTAGCTATGACTGTAACACTACATTCTCCACTCTCCCCTTTCCTTTATGTACGGTATGCTTTGCGTGCATAGTACACAAGAAACAATACTTTCCACTGTATGGTAATACATGTGACAATAATAAATCAAATCTTCCCATCAGGAAAAGGATACAAAAGTCTGAGATTAGGTACCAACCGACTTGAACAGCTTCTTCCCCGCTGCCATCAGACTTTTTAATATATGGACCTACTGTATATTAAGCTGATCTTTCTCTGCACCTTAGCTATGACTGTAAGACTGTCTTCTGCACCCTTGTTTCCTTCCCTTCACCCCTATGCGCTCTATGAACAGTGTGTTTTTGTCTGTATAGTGCACAAGAAACAATACTTTTCACTGTATCCCAATACATGTGACAATAATAAATCAAAATTCTATCACTCTGGCAACTGCAGCTGAACCAGACCGTTTGCAAAGCTGGTTTCATAGTTCACCCCCAGAGTAATTGCCAACCACACAAACCCCATCCACTAAGGCTACCTAGTTCTACTTCTATAACATCCCGAACTCCATCCATCCCTCAGGTCACCCGCTCAAACCTTCTTAACTCTTCCATTGTACTCCTGGCTGGCCTTGTACTCTCTCTCTCTCCCTCCCTCTCCCTCTCCCTCTCCTCCTCCTCTCCCCCCCCCCCCCCTCCTTATCTCTGAAATCTCATCCTGCTGCATTCCCTTCCCAACTTATTTGCACTCTAATTATAGCCTCTTTTGCATCCCCAATTTTAATCACTACACCACTGGTGGTTGTGCCCTCAGCTACTGAGGCCCTCCTAGCCTCTCCACCACTCTTTCTTTTACGCATACTGTTTGGCTAAGCCTTTGCTCACTTGCCTTAATATCGCTATATTAGTATCAAATGTTTCTAAGAATTAGGAGCAAGAATGGGCCATTGTGTCCCTCAAGCCTGGTCTACCATTCAGTAACCTCATGGCTGATCTGATTGTGGCCTCAACTCCATCTTTGTCTTAAATGGAAGATCTCTTTTTAAACTGTGTTCCCTATTTCTTCATTCTCTCATGACGGAAACATCCTCTCAGCATCTACCCTGTCGAACCCCTCAGAATCTTTTCAATAAGATCACCTCTCATTCTTCTAAACTCCAGCGATTTATAGGCACAACTTTCTCAACGTTTCCTCATCAGACAACTCCTTCATCCCAGGAATTGGCCTAGTGAACCTTCTCTGAACAGCTTCTAATATAACTATGCCCCTCCGTTAAGTTTGGAGACCACAGCTATGCACTCTATTCTAGGCCTCGTCTCACCAATGTCCAGTACAGCGGTAGCAAGATTTCTCCACTTTTATACTCCGTTTCCTTTGCAATAAAAAGCAATATTCCATTTACCTTTCTAATGTACTTGCATGCTAGTTTGTGATTCATTTACAAAGATGCTCAGGTTGCTCTGTACCACAGCATTCTGCAATCTCTCGCCACTTAGATAATCTGATTCTTCTGTTCTTACTGCCAAGGTGAGCAACCTCACATCTGCCATATTTTTGCCCACTCACTTTACCTATCTCATGCTTCCAAGAAATACTGTGGGATGTTTTATTTACATTAGCAGTGCTATATAATAAATTGTTCAGCAAGTATCATTTAAAACAGATTATTATTCTTCGGCGATCACTCGCCAAAGCATATGATTGTCCATCTAAGAAACCCCCGTGTTATTGGACATGGGATTTGTGGGTCCTTGCGTGGCTGATGAGCTGCATCTTTGACTGCACATTTGGCAGGTGATTCCAGGAGGTGTGTTCAGTCCTTGGACCTAGATTGCTGGTATTCCTTTCTCCGGATCCTATTCCAGGCCTCCTCTTGCTCTTGTCCTCGTAGAATTGTACCCCTTCGATCAGGAGCTTTCTCCAAGTAGGTCTCTTCTGAGCAAAAGTCTTCCAGGCATTGATGTCTATGTTGCATTTCTTGAGGTAAGCCTTCAGGGTCTTTGAAGTGAAGTGAAGTGCTTCCTTTGTCCTCCCTCTTGTTTGGGAGCCTTCCGTGAGCTGGGTGAGGAAGATTTGCTTTGGCAGTCGGGACTCTGACATCTTAAGCACATGGCTAGCCCGGTGGAGTTGGTTTTGGATGATCATGGTCTTGATCCTGGTGCTTTTGTCTCCTTCAAGGACACTGATAGTACGCCTGTCCTCCCAGCTGAGAATCCGTCTCAGATAGTATTGATGGTATCTCTTCAGGGCCTTGAGGTGACACCTGGTTATGTATCCATGTTTCTGAGCCATATAGTAGAGTTGGGAGGATGACTGCCTTGTACATGAGGATCTTGGTGTTGCGGTCATCGAAGACTCTCGTCTGAGGGCAGTGCTCACAAATTGGATACAATGTTGGATCTCTGCATCAACGTTTGCTTTGGATGAGAGGGCTCCTGAGGTAGGGGAAACATTCCACATTTGGGAAGGTTTCTCCATTGATCCTTATGGAGGGAGAGACCGGATCTTGCCCTGGGGCGGGTTGGTAAAGGACTTGAGTCTTGGTTGATTTTGGTGTGATTCCACAGAAGTGTTGAGTATGACTTGACAGATTCTGATCATTATCACACTCCAGTTTGTAGGACTTGGCTGTGGTGTTTCAGACATTAGTGGTGACTGCAGAAAGTGCTTAATTGGCGCACACTGGTCTCTTTCTCCTCTCCCTCCCTCTCTCTAGCCCTATAACCCTCTGTAACATCTACCCTTTTGCAATTCTCAACATCTCCAGTTTCTTAGTTGTTTCCCACTGGTAGCTGTGCTTTCTGCTGTCTAGACTTCAAGATCTGAAATTCCCACCTTAAATTGTGCAAAACTTTGGTTACATCGCAGCTAAAGTATTGAGAGAGGTTCTGGTCAGTTCACTATAGGAATGTGTGATTGCACTGGAGAGGTTGCACAGGAAATTCACCAGGACTTTGCCTGGATGGAGCATTTGAGCTATGAAAAGAGGCTGGATAGGCTGGTTGTTTTCCTTAGATCAGAGAAGGCCGAGAGATTGCCGGGGGGCACCAGATCGAGGGTTATGGACTGGGTGGATAGGAAGCAACTGATCTCCTTAGTTGAAAGGTCAGTAATGAGGGGGTATAATTTTAAGGTGAGGGGCCGGAGGTTTAAAGGGAATTTGAGGGAGAATGTTTTCACCCAAGGGTGGTGGGAGCCTGGAATACACTGCCTGAGAGGGTAGCAGAGGCAGGAAACCACTCAACCTTTCAAAGTACGTCAATGAGCACTTGAAATGTCATAACATTCAAGGCCAAATGCTGGAAAGGGGGATTATTGTAGTTTTGTAGGTGCAGATTCAATGGGCCGAAGGGCCTCTTCCATACAGTATGATGGTCGCAACATTTTGTAAATCATGGCACACCTCTCTTTATAAAAAATATTGAGGCACACTATTTTCTCTCCTCTTTCCTTACCGGGAGAATTGTTTTTAAGTTCTCCCTGTCCTATCACCTGATTTCTTTTTTAAAAAGCCCCTCTCTCTTCTCCCAGAATTTGTGTGCCCTTTCTGAGTCCACGTGTGGTACCTTTGTTTTCAACTCCAAGTCCCGTTGTCATGAGCACAATCAACGTTAAAAATCTAAACCATGCATTTGTGGCTCTTTCCCAGCTGGCACCTGCTTGGGTCTTGCAATCGCTAACTGCAGAGCTGAAGACACTGGTTAATTTTAGTATAATTAGATGAATTTTGAATCTTTTATCATGGCACACTTTTGGGGGTGGGGCGGGGATCTTCACAGCACACTGGGAACCACTGCTCTAAATTACGCTGATAACTTAAACCTTCTCACCGATCTCACTCTGAAGCCTGTCTCTTACCAAGTTTTGATCACCAATTGTGTTGCTTGGTGTCACTTTGGCTCTCTTGTGAAGTGCCTTGGGATGTTTGACAAGTTGTTGCAGCGCAAAGTGACCAGAAAATGGTGTTGCATCCAGTCTTTAATTCACGTTGCTGAGACATCGTGGGCCATAACTTCCAACGGAGTGGCAATTGACTCTGATTGCTATTCTGCTCGATAGTACTTGCCTGGAAATCCAGACGATCCTTTCTCGCCTGAACTTCAGACTCGGCCTGGTGAAATCTGTGGTCAGGCAGCTCAGTTGCAAGTACATTAGCCATGTCCCATTAACAGCACCAGCCGCTGTAAATCGGATAAATCCAGCCAGGTTTACAGGTTGTTGGCAAGCTAGGGAGAAGGTAAGTTGGATGGGTGGGTTGGGGATTGGTAGTTAGACCTGGGGACGGGGGAGGTAGGTTAGCAATCGGGTTTTAGCACCGGGGGGTGGGGGGAGAATCATCCAAAGTTTGCAATTGAAATCACACTTTTTTTTTGGATGGATCCCAGTACAAGACAATTGCCCATCAGAAGTTTGCACTTCCTGGACAATTGCCTGTGCAATCCTTAACCGTGAATCTCTGAGGAGGGGGTTTGAGGCTGGGAGGTTATGGCCCCATGAAAATCATGAATCCAATATTTTTGGTCAATATTGGCCTAAGTGTTCTGAACCCCTGTGTCTGACTCTTGATGGACAAAATGTTATAATTGCAACCTTGAAAGTGCTCTGATTTCCAATGGTGGATCCTCAGAGCAGCAAAGAGAATCTGCGCAGAAGCCATCCCTGACTTTTTACAGTACCAGCTGCTGTTTAAAAGTCCCCAAACATCCATCCTGTTAAAGAGTGAGTTGGTTGTATTGGGTAGAGAGGGGACTTGGTTGGGTGGGGGCCAGCTCTGTTGGTTGTTTGGGGTGGAGGGGACGAGATGTAGGAGGATTGGAGAGTCAGTTGTATGATTCCTTTGGAGTTAGACCAGGACTTTTCTGTCCCACTTTTTTTCCTAGGTAGCTAATTTGGGTAAGTAACCATCCAGCTCTAACTGGGAGTCAGCAACTTTTTCAGTGGCTGTCTGATGGTAGAGGAATTGCCCCTACCTTCCTGAGTAATTCCCATGGAGTTGTTGTGTCAGGACTGTCACAGGAGGCTGGCAGATCTGGGCAATTGACTTTGAAGCAACATATAACTGATACGATCCTCTCTAGTAATGAATTTAAGACTGCAAATTAGTTGAAATTGGACTACAATCTAACAATCGCCCTGGAATACAAAGTTGCAGTGATGGATAAGGATGAGAAATGATGATGGTTTAAATAGCTCTAAAAAAAAATGTTTTGTTAATAGGAGCACTATTTTTAAATTAGTTTAATGGAATTGAATTGTGTACTTCTGGAGTCCCGTAACTCCAGTTGGATTTTCATATGGTTTCGTTGTCGGCCTTTCAATTAGTGGGAATGTTTGTTAGATTAATGCGAGGTACTGTTAAAGTATGAAAGGTACCCAAAATTTCAAAAGGATTGCATGCACATTAAACTGTCAAGTTAAACCTTTTTCCCCTTGCACATTAGAAAGAAATAATTTGGTTTTCAAATGTGAAGTGCTTTTATTAGTCGCATTACAGAATTCAAACGACTAATATTATGCAAGCCAGTTTCTTGATTTCTGAAATTTTTCCCGTACTGTGAACCATGCCTATAAGAGAGTGAGAAGCATAGACCCAAATTCAGTTTCTGATGACAGAAAAATCATAGAATCCTACAGTGCAGAAGGAGGCCATTCAGCCCATCGAGTCTGCACTGACCATAATCCCACCCAGGCCCTATCCCCATAACCTCATGCATTTACCCTAGCTAGTCCTCCTGAGACTAAGGGGTAACTTAGCATGGCCAATCCACCTAACCTGCACATCTTTGGACTGTGGGAGGAAACTCACGCAGACACGGGGAGAACGTGCAGACTCTGCACAGACAGTGACCCAAGCTGGGAATCGAACCCGGGTCCCTGGTGCTGTGAGGCAGCAGTGCTAACCACTGTGTCACCCCAAAATGCAGAACAAATTTAGGAGTTTGAATTTGGTCCCTTCCTCTTCCCAAAGTATGGCACAACATTTACAAAAATGGCGAATGGCATTGCGGGTCTATCCTTGCGTGGCCATTTTTTTTCCTCTTCTCTTCCCTTGCAACCTTTGGAGTTTGACCTTTTACTTTTCCAGCTCGAGCAAGGAATCCACGGACCTTGCCACCCAATAACCGAGCAACTGCTTCTAGAGGGCAATGTTCACTGATACCACTTTGGGCCTGTGACCTATAATTGGGTCCTACCAAGTGCCTCATGTTTGTAAGATTCTTAATTGAATTTGCGCACACATCCCAGTTCAACTTATTGATAGTTGACCAATGCAAACCATTTATACGAGGACTCCATACAACGTGAGTGGTGTAAATTGGCTACTATTTACTAAGTTGACAATTATGCAGTTGGACATCCATGTATTAAGCAATGCTACTTTACTTATGGGTTACCAACTATGATTAAGTTAAAAGTATCTCAGTGTTGACTATTGTGAATTACATAGAAGTAATTGGATGTATACATTAAAAAGCAGCTAAAATCATTATAGATACGGTGGTGATTTAATTATCATAGTATTGCAGAATTGGTTGAGGTTTTTCTCAGTTATATTAGATACAAAGTATCTATTCGGTGCTCAAGATTGCAGATTTACCAAGGTTAAATTTACACCATCCATTCAATGGATGGCCAGAATCTCAGGCCATCCCTCGGACATGACCACACAATATAGACCTCCACCTTTGTAAATTGACTGTCGTGACGTGGGCCATTTTGTGTTTTCCTCTGGAATATCAGAGTCTCCTTTCTGGATGTGTCCAGTTCTTTTGAGTTGAACGCCATGGTCCTTATCTGTCTTCGTTTACCTCATTCTAACTGACCTTGCATTATGTTCATATTGCTCTCAGGCTGTGAAGTATGCCTGGTATTTCAATACAGAGGAATAACAGTATTATTTAACAATTAATGCACTTTTGCTAATTTGTTGCTGTTGCTTAAATTCTAAACCGTACAGGTTTCACACTCACCAGCCTTTCTCTGTTTTTGAAGAGTTTCTGAAATCAGAAATTATATAATTTAGACTTTGTTTTAGAACAGTAGAGCTTCTAAAATATGGTGTACATCTTTTCCTGTCTGCCACATTCATCCATCTGCATTGACTGGGTTGGTTTGTTTTTGCAATTAAGGACTTGAGAACAACTGTGCTAGAATCTATAAATTCTTTCACTGCTGAAGGGTTTCTAAGAATGTAAGGGTTGACCCTGTGATTTCTCAAGGCACCTGTAGATTTTCCTAAGGCACCTGTAGCATGTGTAGCTTTTCCATACTCGTGCTATTAATTGTAAGCAAATATGAAGAGCATCTTCAAGATTAAAGGCAATGAGATGGTAAGAAGAAATTGATACGTTTTTGACAGAAATCCTGCATTTCCTCCTTGAGCAGGAACAATGGACAGTTGTGGTAATCGGCCAACTTCAGAGAAGATGGATACTTTGTTAAACCTGAAGTATCTGTCACAAAACATTTCAGAGGGTGGTGGAATTCCTTACCATAGAGTGCTGTAGAGACTTGGGTCGTTGAGTATATTCAAGGCTGAGATCATTAATCAGTAAGAGAACCAAGAGTTATGGGGATAAGGCGAGAGTGTGGAATTCATAGAATCCCTACAGTGCACAAGGAGGCCATTCAGTCCATCGAGCCTGCACTGACCACCATCCCACCCAGGCCCTATCCCTGTAACCCCTCCTATTTAACCTTGCTAATCCCCCTGACTCTAGGGTTAAGACTGTGGGAGGAAACCAGAGCACCCGGAGGAAACTCATGCAGACACGAGAAGAATGTGCAAACTCCCCACAGACAGTGACCCGAGGCTGGAATTGAACCCAGGTCCCTGGCGCTGTGAGGCAGCAGTGCTAGCCACTGTGTCGCTCAATATGGAGTTGAGGGTTATACCAGATCAATGGTGGAGCATACTCAGTGGGCTGAATGGCCTACTTCTGCGCCTGTGTTTATATCTTTTTTAGACCATAAAATGATCAGGATTTCAGTGCAATGTAAAGCTAACCGTTCTTAGATAGGAATTCATCATGTCACTTTATTACTGTCTTTTGGACCATCCTACATCTTGGAGAGGTTAAGTTTATATATTAGTGTTACAAGTAGGCTTACATTAACACTGCAATGAAGTTGCTGTGAAAATCTCCTAGTCGCCACACTCTGGCGCTTGTTTGGGTACACAGAGAGAATTTAGCATGGCCAATGCACCCTAACCAGCACGTCTTTCGGACTGTGGGAGGAAACCGCAGCACCCAGAGGAAACCCACACAGACACTGGGAGAACATGCAGATTCCACACAGGCAGTGACCTGAGCCGGGAATCGAACCCGGGTCCCTGGCGCTGTGAGGCAGCGGTGCTAACCACTGCGGCACCGGGACTTGCAAGAGCCAAAGCATCTACAGGACTGATGTAGGAGCGATTAAGGTGCGATGCCGCAAAGATGTCGCTCGTAGCACCTGTTTATTTAGCACTGGTCAATATTCATAAAGCTTCGTAATGCTTTGCATCTGAAATAATGCAGTGCGATAGAATTGAGGCTGATCAGTGTTAGCGGTGGGAGTTAGTTAGTCACTTTTGCCATTTGTGGTTCCAGGTTATCTCATTGTGTGCAAGGGTATTGGGGAGTTGTGATGATGCTTCAGGCAGTAAGTAACAAGAACGCTCTAGTTGATATCAAATTCCAGCATGGTGGAAGTCAAATACGGCAGTGGAGTAGTTCATTTTTAATAACTAATCGCACTCTAATACTGTACTCCTTGCCTCGTTTAAAAAGGCATCACCTTGTTTGCAAGTCATTAAATCTAAATGACAGGAATTTCCTTGTAGTTGAAGGTGTTAAAACGCATGTCTGGTGGTGTTCTGAGCACCATAGATTGTAAGGCACCAAAGTTGTTGCCCAATTTGAGCTTTGGGCTGGGATATACTTTGGGAATGCTAATAGGTCTTCAGATTTTTTTTTATCTCGAGGAAAGAAAGAGGAGAATCAGATGGCGCTCCTTCTGTTGGTTATGCAGTGCCTTATGTTGGAAGGCAAGTGTGTGCTGGTATGAGTGTTTGTGTGATTAAAGGAGAAAAGGAATCGGCAGGACTGCCAGCTGAGCCAGCAGGGCAATTGTGATATTAACGTTTGATGTTACAAAACTTGCAAAGGGTGTCGCTAAGCAGTCCACGGTGTATGAAGTCCCGATTGAAATTTGGTCATATTTTGTAATGTAGGGAACCTCCACCAATTTAATTTAAGTCTGATTAATAAATTTGGAATAAAAAGCTGGCATGGTGCTAGTAGCCAGTAATGGTGGCCATGTAACTGGCATAAAAACCTATCGACTCACTTAAATCCTTGAAGAAAATATGCTGCCTTTACCTGGCTTGGCCTACGTATGACTCGAGACCCATAACAATGTGGTTGACTGTTAAATGCACTCTGAAGTGGCCTAGTAAGCCACTCAGTAATGGGCAACGAGACATATACTCCTCAGCTGCTGTTGTGGGATTTGAACTGGCATCTCCAGATCATTAGTCCAGATCTTGTGATTGTTGCAAGAGTCATAATTCATATACTACTGTTCCAATCTGATAGAGGAATGACTGATGGAAAGAAGATTGAGACTAAAGGGAAGTTTGCCAGAATGGAAGCGTATTTTGTATTGTTCCAGTGGGCACATGTTGCAGTTTTTATTTACTGTAAACATAAATAATCAGGATTTGGGAATTGAGAGATTTACTCTGTTTCAAATTGGGAGGCATTGATAAATTGTGAAAGGCTATAGATAGCTTGGTGAGCAGAATAGGCAGGTGTAGTTCAATTTATAGATGTCCTAAGCAAGATTAAAAACGGGAAATGTACTTTGGGTTCGACCTGCAATGGTACTGTGATAGTTATATACACATATCCATTAAAAGTGGCAGTTTATGTCATTTAAGTGTAAAACGGCAAATAAAGTTATGGCTTTTATTTATTGAAGAGATGTAGGTGTCACTGGCTAGGCCAGCATTTATCGCCCTTGAGAAGGTGGTGGTGGTGAGCTGCCATTCATGCACTAGAGACTACTATACTCTAGCTTTGGGATCTGTACTCTTATGTACTGGGGATGTTAAGGATCCTGGGTAGTGGGGGAGGCCAGGTGTTGTGTCTGTGTTGTGTATGGAAGAAGAAATGTATGGTTTTACGCACCAAATTAATGGGAATTATTAAGAATAATGGAGAAGCTGCAGTTCCTGTTCATATGGACGTTTGTCAGGAATTGAGAGGTTGTTGCAGTTATGAAGAGTGACTGGAGAGGTTAGGATAGAATTTAAATTCACAATCTGATGGAGATCCTGAGGTTTATGAAGGATTATTGTGATTGACCAATACAATGAGGATTAAAAGGTAACTTTTTTTTAAAAAAAAGTTCAGTCAACTTGCACATTCTCAATGGCCACACTTCTGTGAATTGGAGTCCACTTGCCAACCAATTGTCACTCTCTTCTCATGCAGTATAAATTGTTGTTCCCTTTACATTTGGTATCCTTGCAAATTGTCCTGATGAGTGCAAGATGTAGAGCTTTGACAACATGCCTGAAAAGGAGTTTATACGACTCTGGATTTTTAAAAAAAAAAGTAGTTAGACTGAGGAATTCTTTGCCACAAGGGTAGGGCCTGGGTGGGATTGTGGTCGGTGCAGACTCGATGGGCCAAATGGCCTCTTTCTGCACTGTAGGGTATCTATGATTCTACAGCTATTCTTGATGCAGAGTTCATAATTTCCTTGTAAAGGGGAATTAGATGCTTACAAATTAAAATCGGAATAGTAAAAGGTACTTGAATGACCAAGAATAGTATTACTCTAATTAGTTTAGGTGGGGGTAGAAATGCCAGAGTTGTAATGAGATAAATTATTTCCATGATATTAATAAATGTTCTAAAATATAGTGCTTAACCCTGAGATGGCAAAGTTTAATCTGGGATGTAGTTTTTGGTAAACTTTCACTACTGTACCTGAGGTGGAATTATACTTTTGATGCAATCGCTCGCCTCCATCCTGTCATGAAAGTAATTGGGACTGGAATAATTTATCCTCCTTATCGGATATAACATTCTATTCCAGTAAACTGAACTGTGATAAAATGGAAACCGTTGTCCATGGTTACATTTCTTAGTCATAAATAGATAATACCAACTCTCAAAGGAGGTTGCCTCTCCATTAAAAGCCAAAGCAGTGCAGTTAGTGCCGCTGCCTCACAGCGCCAAGGGACCCGGGTTCAATTCCGGCCTCTGGCCATTGTATGCAGAGTCTGCACGTTCTCCCCGTGTCTGCGTGGGTTTGCTCCGGTTTCCTCCCACACTCCGAAAGACGTGTTGGTTAGGTGCATTGGCCAGGCTAAATTCTCTCTCGGTGTACCCGAACAGGCGCCGGAATGTGGTAATTAGGAGAATTTCACAGTAACTTCATTGCAGTGTGAATGTAAGCCTACTTGTGACACTAATAAATAAACTTTAACCTCGTCGCTTGGAAAATGAGGACCTAGATTTTTTGCCCTTGAAGCTGTTGGCAACTTCATTAAAGGAAATGGGTTCCTGGTGGTGTTACAATTGGGGAAAACCCTAAACTCTCAGATGTCTAATTTATTGCTGCAATACATCCGAGAAGAGCAAAAGATGTTGAATTGCTAAATCATTGATTGTGAAATTGAGCTGCCGTGTTCCACTGGAACATTTTTCCCATTCTAGTATGGCTCAATTTTGGGAAGATTTCCATTTGGTCAAATTATACCCTCAAATAAAAGCAAAATACTATGTACGCTGAAAATCTGAAATAAAAACAGGAAATGCTGGAAAAACTCAGCAGGTCTGGCAGCATCTGTGGAGAGAGATAAAAACAGAGTTAATGTTTCAAGTCCAGTAGGACTTTTCAGAGCAGTTACTGTTGTAATGTAGGAAAGGCATCACCAGTTTGCGCTCCGCAAAATCCCACAAATAGCAGTGTGATGATGTCCAGATAATGTGTTTTTTTTTGTGAGCTGTTGATTGATAAGTATTAGCCAGGACACCAATGATAATTCCTGTCCTCCTTCAAAATAGGATCTTTTGCATCCACCTGATCTGTCAGATGAGGCCATAGTTTGACGTCTTGTCTGAAAGGTGGCACCTCTGACAGTGCAGTGCTCTCACAGTACTTCACAAGAATTTCATCGATCTTGTACCAGCAATGCTCACATCCCGAGAACAAGTTTAGTTTGAATCTGTGATGATCTTTCATCAGAAAGGCACTACAACTACAATATTGCAAGTTCTTCTTTCTCTTGAAGTAAACAAGAACAGCAATTCTAAATGAACCCAACATCAAGATGAACAAGTTGGCGGGGGGAGTAATTATGATAGAATTCCTACAGTACATAAGGCCATTCAGCCCATCAAGCCTATACTGATAACAATCCCAACCAGACCCTTTCCCCATAACCCTACATATTTACCCTGCTGATGAAACTAGGGCCAATTTAACATGGCCAATCAACCTAACCGCACATCTTTGGACTATGGGAGGAAACCGGAGTACCCGGAGGAAACACATGCAGACAGGGAGAATATGCAAACCCACACAAGCAGTGACCCAAGCCCGCAATCGAATCCAGGTCCCTGGCACTGTGAGGCAGCTAACCACTGTGCCACCACTTGAATGGAACTGCCATATGTGTTGATAAGCAGTGGACTTCAGGAATTGGGGAAGAAAGAATTGAATTATAAAGCTTGAGAATGTGATTTGTGACCGATAATAGTATGAGCAACTTTTAATTGGGGAATTGCATGGCTGAAAGTTCTGAACTATCCATTATACATGTTGAAGCTTGAGATCTTTCTCTATGCTGTCTCAAATATTTTAAAGATTGTTTGGCTATTGTGTAATGCAGCCAATTTAATCCTTTGTTTTTTTAAAAATGTTTTGCAGCAGATTCTTTGTGAAACCAGTTTTTTAGTTTCATTAAATGTTACATTTCAATAAGTAAACATAGCTTAATCAGCCTGGGGCTAGGGAGGGCATGTCACTTTTTCAATTGATCCTTGCTGAAGTGTTTTGCATTGTTTTACACGTGTTTTGCATTATTTTACACGTGGAGCAATGGATCCGAAACAACAAGGAGAGAGAAAAAGTGCTGGAAAACACAGCTGGTCAGGCAGCATCTGTGGAGAGAGAGAAACTGAGATTAATGTTTCAAATACTGATTAAAAGTCATTGATCTATGAGTGGGTAAGCTTTTGGGAAAACAAATACTTGGATAGGTGCCATTGCCTTGAGGACTGATTTAAACATGATTGTAGGAGGAGTTTTTTGTGTATATATGCATTCCCTGAAGAATGTTTGGTTTTATTTGTCTTGAAGTTGTTGTGACTTCCATGCGGTGTATGTTCCACATCTTCTGACTTGATATTTTTCTAAAAGGTTTCGTATTCTGGTTGAATATTTGGGAGCAATACATGTTTGGACAATATTTGGACTGCGTCTTCCCTTGGGGCAGATAGGTTTATGGAAAGGCTGGTTGCCTCTCCAGGTGTGTGTTGCTTTTGGCATTTCTGCACTTGCGTTACGGGTTTGGAATTGGCATGGCTCCCAGAAATGCCATCCAGTATTCCCAATACTATACTGAACTCACAGAAATGGTCCCTAAATCAGTCAAGCTCTAATTGAATTCTTTTTTTTTTTGTTGGCTTCTTGAAAGACCTCTTGATGCATCCAACCACAATTGCACAGGTAGAATAGAATGAGAACTTAGAGGTAGTACCTGTCTGTAAAAATTGAACAATGAGATGAATATTAAGATGCGGTTAAGGAGAAGCTGGAACTCAACTCATGAGGAAGTGTGCCTCTTTTTAAACAAAAAAAGATCTTTTTAAAACATTTTTTCTGCTGATTGTAAGCGGTCTTTTTTTCATTGTAGCACTGGCTGCCTGCTTAGCCTTTTACTGCTGCTTCAATGCTTTAAATGGGGTTTTGTTTATTTTTACTCATGCAGTGTCTGGGATTTTACAATCTTTTTGAATTGTTAGGGGGAAGATTTATTGTCTCGCTCTCGTGTTTGCATCCAGGCGGACTTCATAGAACACTTTGGAGTTTCTGACCTGGATTATTTGATTTATTATTGTCGCATGCATTAACATACAGTGAAAAGTATTTTTTCTTGCGCGCTATACAGACAGCACACCATACACAAAGGAGAAGGTGCCGAATGTGGTGTTACAGTCATAGCTAGGGTTTAGAGAAAGATCAACTTAATATGAAGTAGGTCATTGTTGGAGAGATGTAAAAAAGTTAGAATAAAGATTTAGAAGCATAGAACGAGAGTAAAAGATAGAATTAGAGGGTATGCTGGGCTCACTTGCAGAAAGTCGCCTCGCTCCTGCGCCATCTTCGATTATTATGACAGGAGGAGGCCCATGTGGAGCAGTAACACTGGCATCAATTAATTAATCTGGCCTGTTTCTGTACTGTAAATACAATTTAACAGGTCGCACAGAGCTGCCTGTTTCAGCTGCATCTTGTACTGACCCGTGTCCCCCTCTCCTACTGAGGTTCTTATAGTAGAAAAAAACAATGATGTATTTTGGGATAAAATAGGAGCAGGGGAGGCGATGGCCGAGTGGTATTATCGCTAGACTATTAATCTAGAAATTCAGCTAATGTTCTGGGAGCCGTGTTCAAATTCCACCACATCAGATGGTGGAATTTCAATTCAATAAAAAATATCTGGAATTACGTATCTACTGATGACCATGAAACGATTGTTGAAAAAATCCATCTGGTTCACTGATGCCTTTTTAGGGAAGGAAATCTGCCATTCCTACCTGGTCTGGTCTACATGTGACTCCAGAGCCACAGCAATGTGATTGACTCAACTACAAAAGGTCTTGAATGTAGCCCAATCCATCACGCAAACCAGCCTCCCATCCATTGACTCTGCCTGCACTTCCCGCTGCCAGCATAATTAAGGACCTCACGCACCCCGGACATTCTCTCTTCCACCTTCTTCCTTCGGGGAAAAAGATACAAACGTCTGAGGTCACGTACCAACCGACTCAAGAACAGCTTCTTCCCTGCTGTTGTCAGACTTTTGAATGGACCTACCTTGCATTAAGTTGATCTTTCTCTACACCCTAGCTATGACTGTAACTACATTCTGCACTCTCTCCTTTCCTTCTCTATGCACGGTATGCTTTGTCTGTATAGCATGCAACAAACAATACTCTTCACTATGTTAATACAAGTGACCATAATAAATCAAATCAAAGACTCAACTGCCCTTGGGAAATAGGGATGGACAATAAATGCTGGCCAGCCAGTGACACCCATGTCCCATGAATGAAATACCATTTATAAAGCTTGGAGGAGCAGATAGGGGGATTAGATGTACAAATCTTTTCAAAAAGGGGACCAGCTTATGCATGTATATATTTTTTAAAATGTAATATAGGATAATGGTTTTATAAATTGATGTGGAGATGCCGGCGTTGGACTGGGGTAAACACAGTAAGAAGTTTAACAACACCAGGTTAAAGTCCAACCTGTTGGACTTTAACCTGGTGTTGTTAAACTTCTTACTTTATAAATTGAGGCATGGAATACAGCAACATGTATTTACATGGTGCCTATTAATGTCCCAAGGTGCTTCACAAGAACATAAATAAATTGTGTAGTTCAGTATTGCATTTTATTAGGACAGTGACTGCTAATGGGGTCAGGCAGCATGATGGCACAGCTGTTGTGTTGGGGGAGTAGATTAAAGATGTGGAGGGATTTGAAAAACTGCCCAAGAACCTTCAAAATGGAAGCATTGCCAGACTGGGAGCCATTATAAGTTAGTGACGCAGGGTGAAGGGGGCAGGTGGGGGATGCAGGCAGAGTAACAAAGATGTGGTACAAATGATTGATTAGTGTGCAGTCTGGGTATTGGGTTCAATTTTGGGCACGCAAAAAGTGTCAAGACTAGAGAGGGGACAAAAGAGATTAGATATGGTTTCAGCAATGAGACTGTAATAATGTAGAGGAATTTGAGAAATGTTTAGGGAGGATAAGGAAATATGGTAAAACAACACTTTGAATTAACGTGGGGTGGTGAGTGCACATCAACTTTGGCATGTCTGTTACGACTCTCCAGTGTCTACAGATGTGCCATAGAAAGCATCCTTTCCAGATGTATCACAGCTTGTTACGGCTCCGGCCCTGACCAAGACCGCAAGAACGAAAAGGGTTGCGAACGAAGCCCAGGCCATTATGCAAACCAGCCTCCCATCCATTGACTCGGTGTACACTTCCTGCTGCCTTGGAAAAGCACCCAGCATAATCACCCCGGACATGCTCTCTCCCACCTTCTTCTGTCGGGAAAAAGATACAAAAGTCTGAGGTTACATACCAACTGACTCAAGAATAGCTGCCATCAGACGTTTGAATGGACCTACCATATATTAAGCTGATCTTCCTCTACACCCTATCTGTGACCGCAGCACTATATTCTGCACCCTCTCCTTTCCTTCTCCCCTATGAATGGTATGTTTTGTCTGTATGGCGCACAAGAAACAATACTTTTCACTGTATACTAATACATGACCATAATAAATCAAAACTGGTAGGTAAGTAAATTTGCAGTTCTGAAAAGAATGGACTGTAAAGCAGACTGTTGGCACTTGGAATGTCCTGCCAGGGACTGTAGTGATGGAGAATCCATTATAACATCAAAAAGGGAAACAGATAAATATTTCAAATAGAAATTTAAAAGGTATGGGATGGTGATGATACAATTCGAATGAATGTTTCTTTGAATCATCTAGCAGAGGCACAGTAGATCGAATATCCTCCTGAACTGTATAATTCTCATCTAGTTCAATGTTGCAGGAACAATGTATTTATGGCAATATTCTATAACATGAAGTGAAATTCTCTTTTTTTGGGTGATACTTTTTTATTCTTTCACGGCCGTTGCTGCCAAGACCAGCATTTGTTGCCTATCCCTCATTGCCCTTGAGAAGGTGGTGGAGAGCTGCCATCTTGAACCACTGCAGTCTTGAACTGCTGCAGTCTCTCTGGTGTTGGTACCACAGGGTACTTTGGCATGTCTGTTACGACTCTCCAGTGTCTACAGGTGCTGTAGACAGGGAGCTCCAGGATTTTGATCCAGCCGCTGTGTAGAAATGTTGAGAGAGAGGGATGATGTTCCCCTGCACCTGTTCAAGGCTTTTGTCCTTCTAGCTGGTAGAGCCCTTGCATTTGGAAAGTGCTATCAGTGAGTTTTGGTAAGTTGCTGGAGTGCATCTTGTCGATGGTACATGCTGCTACCACTGTGCATCGTTAGTAGAGTGAGTGAATGTCTTAAGGTAGTGGGTGGGGTGCCAATCAAGTGGGCTTTGTCCTGGATGATGTCGAGCTTCTTGAGTACTGTAGGAGTTACACTTATCCAGGCAAGTGGAGGATATTCCATCACACTCCTGACTCATGCCTTGTGAACAGGCTGAGGTGAGTTAATCACTGCTGAATTCCCAGCCTCTGACCTGCTTTTTGTTTCTGTTTGGACGTGGTTATATGTCTTAAAAGGATTGCATGTTTGCCTAAGAGTTGATCACATGATTTGAGCGCAGTGGAGTCTGAATCATTGAATGGTTTCAAGAGGGAAATAAACATATTTCTAATAAAAGGGATATGGGTGGCACAGTGGTTAGCACTGCTGCCTCACAGCTCCTGGAACCCGGGTTCGATTCGTGGCTTGGGTCACTCTGTGGAGTTTGCGCATTCTCCCCGTGTCTGCATGGGTTTCCTCCGGGTGCTCTGGTTTCCTCCCACAGTCCAAAGATGTGTGGGTTAGGTAGATTGGCCATGCTTAATTGCCCCTTAGTGTCAGGGAGACTAGCTAGGGTAAATGTATGGGGATAGGGCCTGGGTGGGATTGTGGTCAGTGCAGACTCGATGGGCCAAATGGCCTCCTGCACTGTGGGATTCTAGGTGTGAAGGTGGATTTGAGACCAGGGAGAGATCAGCCATGACTCAAAGGACTGAATTTTCCTATTTCTCCTAATTCCTATGTTCCAAGGTGATGTAATCAAGGCAGTGGTTCCCAACGCACACTGTGCCACGAAAACCCCCCCAAGTATGCCACGAAAAATGATTCAAAATTCATGTAATGAAACTGAAACTAACCTTCATCTTCAGCTCAAATGGTTGGCATCTCCAATAGCCGTGCATGCGCTGGCCAGGAAAGAGCGGCACGTGCGTGGCGTGGATTTTTAATGTTGGTCAGGCCCATGTGTGTGATCAACAGGACTTGGAGCCCATGCACCTACACAAAAAGGAAAACTCAACGGGCACAAAAATCCTGGGAGAAGCGCGAGAGAGAGAGTTTCTAAAAAAAAAAGTTGAGGACAGGAAGAAGTTAAAAATGAAGTTCTCGGTAAGGGAAGAAGGCAGAGAAAGTAGGTGTGCCTCAAAATCTCTTTATAGTAAAGAGGTGTGCCATGACAGGACAAAGGTTGGGAACCAGTGCACGAGGGCTTTTGTTTTACTTTCAGTTTGTATTCTGAGTGCAATAGTTCAACAACAGAAACAGAAAATGCTGGAAAATCTCAGCAGGTCTGACAGCATCTGTGAGGAGAGAATAGAGCCAACGTTGAGTATCAATGACTTTTTTTTTCAGATCGAGTGTCAGTGTGTAATTATGCCACAAATGGGAAATAGGTACCAGACATAATTTTAGCAAAAGCCGGTCGACTTTCTTACACTGTTCAAACCGATGAACTAGATTGGCGATGCCTTGCTGGCTGATTGATTGATTGTTGTTTCCTCAAAATGATTTCTCAAAATCATCTCCAGAAGTACCAACTCTTCTTTAGTTCCGAGTGTTGTGAATACGACTCTGGATGACTTAGTTGAATCTGAGCTGCCTGTTGATTGTGTCTTTGCTACTATCCCATGTGAGAATGATGCAGAATTAGTTCCAAGAGGAGAAGTGTTCATTGAAGTTCCAAATCGCACTTCTAGGGTCAAAGACAGCCCAATTCCAGAACGTCATATACAACCAAAGAGGAATGGACATCCTCCTGATTGACTTCCTCCTTGTGTCTGATGATTAATGATGCATAGTACTGTCTAGATTATTGATCCTATGTATAACATCCTGGTAATTTGTTGCCATGAGCACAGAAGTAAAGGGGAGTGATGCTATATATTTTTAAAGGGTGGCATGTTTGCTTTAAGAGTTGATCACCATGATTTGACGTCATTGGGGTGTTTGCAGAGGCTGCTATTTTACTTTCAGTTTATACTCTGGACAGTGCAGAGAGCATCTTTCAATAAAACTTGTGTTTTAGTTTGACTCCACATGTGCAAAGCACTTTTTTTGTTAAAACTCTTAAGAGGCCATTACAGATGTACCAATTTGTATTCGAGTGCAGTATAAACCTTCCCATCGCAATAGAGATTGTGGCAACTCCAAATTGTTTTTTTTTTGTTTTTATATTCTCCTCGGAGGGGGCTAAAATCAGGTTTGCTTGACTGCTGGATAATGCAGGAGAGAAGACAATAGTGTTATTCCTGATTATTTAAAAAAAATATCATCTGGGAACTGCTGTTGGTAACTGTCACATTCACCCACTTACCCCTGTACATCTCCAAATCATCGTCGTCTGAACTGTGGTGCCCCCGCCCCCATTCTTAGAAGGAAGGTGCTTGCTACCTTGCATTCTGGCTCCAGTCCAGAGCACTGCCTTGACTGTAATGTGACTTTCTTTTTAAAATAGAGGCAAACAAAATGCAGCAGTTTTAAGTCAGCGCTACAGTAAAGAACAAAGAGAATTACAGCACAGGAACAGGCCCTACGGCACTCCAAGCCTGCACCGACCATGCTGCCCGACTGAACTAAAACCCTCTACCCTTCCCAGGACCATATCCCTCCATTCCCATCCTATTCATGTATTTGTCAAGATGCCCCTTAAAAGTCACTATCATATCTGCTTACACTGCCTCCCCTGGCGGCGAGTTCCAGGCACCCACCACCCTCTGTGTAAAAAAAAAAACTTGCCTTGTGCATTTCCTTTAAACCTTGCCCCTCGCACTTTAAACCTATGCCCCAAGTAATGGACTCTTCCACCCTGGGAAAAAGCTTCTGATTATCCACTCTGTCCATGCCCCTCATAATCTTGTAGACTTCTATCAGGTCGCCCCTCAACGTCCGTCATTCCAGTGAGAACAAACCAAAGGAGTGTAACCTCAAAGAACCATTTTAAGTTGCTGTCTCACTTGGGTGATTTCGTAATTTGTGTCTGAGTTTTGTAATGAGTGGGTTTCTGTGTGCACTTGTCCAAAAAGTATTAACATTTTCCAGCTGATTGGCACATCTGGGACATATGAACTTATCTGCTCCAAATTGAATTTGAGAGGTGATGTCTATGTTTTAGTGTTACAGTAGAAGGGCTCAGACATGCAACTTGCAAATCGAAACACAAGTGCTTAATCCAACCCAGATTTAGTTTTGTTTTCTCTGTGCTTCATTGTTTTTCTTGGCTGTACCACATGTTGGGCTGGGTATCAATGTGCCAGCCTTGGCACAGTTGCGAGCACTCTTGTTTCTGAGCCCGAATGTCATGGGTTCAAGTCCCATTCCAGGAATCTGAGCACATAATCCAGGATGACAATTTGAGTGCAGCACTCAATGAATACTGCAGTGCCCAGTCACTGCTACACTGTTGGAGGAATGGGGGCCCTGCTGCTCCCTCCTCTCTCTCTCTCTCTCTCCTTCCCCCCCCCCCCCCCCCCCCCCCCACCCCCCTCTCAAAACAACCCCCCCCCCCTCTCAAAACAAATGATATGATCCTTGCTACATGGCTGATTTGAGGTGCGTGGCTGGCTGGGGTGATACTGCTGTGTTTCTTGACTTGGTGGAAGGCAGATTAGTTGTTCATCGCTTTGTCCTTACTGGATGAGCACAGACATGATTTCCAGTGGCGTTGACCTGATGGTGAATTTTCAAGTGAGTTTGTTTTCCAGGTGACCCCTCTAAATAAGGAAAAGCAATGCAAATGTGCTTCCCACCTTCCCCCTCCCTCTTCTCTCTCTTCTCTCCCCCCACCACCAGCCCCTCCCTCATGCCCGCCGTCACCCAGGATCAAGTAACTCTTCAGAAACCTTGGATCTATTTGCCATGTGTAATCTTGTAGTAAGCGAGTCAGTGCACTTGAGTTGTAAATGTAGCGTAGCCAAATGCACAGTGGTGCTCTCGTACTCGGTGCTGATCTGGTGAGGCCCTTGGCAGCTTTCTTACCTGCATAATGTTCGTTGTTAATTGTATGCTAATTATATTGTTTAAAATACACAAGCGAGGGCATTGTTCAAGTAACTACTTGGAGTGCTTGTAAAAAGCATTGGCCATGCTGGATTCTCCCTCAGTGTACCCGAACAGGCGCCAGAGTGTGGCGACCAGGAGATTTTCACAGTAACTTCATTACAGCGTTAGTGTAAGCCTACTTGTGACTAATAAATAAACTTAGACTGACTTAAATGCATTACTCTATTTCTGCGCGGGTGGCTGCATTTGTGACTGGGTGTCAATGCAGAGGGAGCACAAGGTGTCCACCTGTACATTTGAGGCCTTCCGTGACCAATGGGAATTGGAGAGCTATATCGGTCCCCATATTTTGTTTTGATTCCATGAGAATCCTTTTAAGATTTTTGTCTTTAGTTATAGCTTCCTTTTAAGGAGCTGTCACTTTAATTTATTTTTGCTAATTTGCCCACCTGGGCCAGGCAGGCCAGCTCGGACACCGAACTGATAGGTCAAAGGCAGAGGAAAAGTATTAAAGACTTCTTCCGGCCTGACTGTGTGTCTGCCCGTCTTCTGTGGCTACAGTCACGGCAAGGCTGTCCTTGGGGCGAGAGAGGGCACAGGCTGTCCTTGGGGCGAGAGAGGGCACAGGGTGTCCATTTGGAAGGCTGGAAGCCTTCTGTGACCGGTGGACACTCCAGGGACTGGGGTGCACCATCAACCCAGAACATAATATAATTCATCAAAAAATACTGTTACAGTGCTCTGAGAGGGTGAATTGGCTGTTTAATTAGATACTTTACGAATGGTTACTGATGGACTCAGTATGAAAGAATGCTGTGACGCTGGGTGGATAGGTAGAAAGCAGGCACATGTAATGCTGCATTCCATGAACAAACCTATTATCAAGAAAAGTATTCCTGTCTAGTTTCATTGTTCGCCAACTGGCTTGGGATTGGAATAACACTCATGGAGGCTGCTCACCACTGCAATCTAAACCCAGGCCTGGAGAGCAGAACGAGTAATTTAAATAAGTCTAAGTTTATTTATTAGTCACAAGTAGGCTTACATTAACACTGCAATGAAGTTACTGTGAAAATCCCCTAGTTGCCACACTCCGGCGCCTGTTCAGGTACACTGAGGGAGAATTTAGCAGCTAACCAGCACATCTTCAGACTGTGGCAGGAAACCGGAGCACCCACAGACACGGGGAGAACATGCAAAATCTACACCAACAGTGACCCAAGCCGGGAATTGAACCCTGGCCCCTGGCGCAGTGAGACAGTAGTGCTAACCACTGTGCCGCCCACATTTGTGTAGCATCTTTGACCTTGTGCGATCTCAAGTCAGTGCAGCTCTTTGGAGGTGTGGTGACAGTGTTGTACAGTACCTAAGCATTAATCTCTAACTTTATGAGAAGTGGGGATAAAATGGACTCGTCGTAGGACAGAGATGAAAAGAAGTAGTGTCTTAGTTGGGCAGCTTCTGCACTGTTGTCTGATCTGTTTCATTTAACTTTGTTTTCGCAGGACCCCATGCCAACAATTATGACAACCGACCACCCTGCACGTCAGCTTCTGGACTTCAATCAGAAGCTAGACATTAATCTGCTGGATAATGTTGTAAATTGCTTATATCATGGGGAGGGCCCACAGGTAAGAGGAACAACACCCTTGGGTGACCAAAGTAGATGGCGATCTTTCTCTTGGCACTTATTTCAGCTTCAAAGACCTGAATGCACTCCACTAAATCTGATGCTTTTCTGTTCCCCAGCAACGAATGGCACAAGAAATATTAACTCATTTAAAAGAGCATCCAGATGCTTGGACCAGGGTAGATACCATTCTAGAATTTTCCCAGAATATGAATACAAAGGTAAGCGACATTATAAAGTGAAACTGTACCGGCTACAAAACATTCCAAAGGGAAAGCAAGAGATACTTTATTGTTTGGAAAACAAATAGCTCAATGCTTTTGCAAGTGGCGACTTGAGAAAGACGCAAGAAGGAATACTGAGGGGAGCTGCTAAATAACAGGCAAAAGCGGGGCTGACAAAACAACCAAGAGAGGCAGCAAATCGGTAAATCCTTGCACTGTTTCCAGTTATTGTGGTGCCTGTTAATAAAAGTTCCATTACAGTTTCTGGCTGTAATATTTTAGACATCAGAATATTGAGGGGGGGTGAGGGGAACAATCTGTCGGTGGCCATTCGACCTCCCGCGTCTGTTCCGTCATTCAGTTAGATTGTGGCTGATCTCTTTGTATGAACGCTTACCCTTCTCGGTTTTGACCCTTTTTCATTTTCCCCCACCATCTTGCAGCTTTTGGGGGCGGGCAGAAGTCCAGATTTCGACTAAATAAAGACTTTTATGACATTCCAAGGAGCTTTGTGGCCAGTGAAGCACTTTTGAAGTGTGTTTACTGCCCTGTAAGAAATTACCCTTTTCAGAAATTTGAGGGATGTGGGTGTAGCTGGCACTGCCAGCATTTGCATTGCCCAACCCTGATTGCCTGTGGAAGGGGCACATCCGTAAAAAGGTGCTTCCTCACAGCACCCAGAGAAGGTCTAATTTTGACCTTGAGGTTATGCCCCCTTGTCTGAGCACCCCAACCAAGGGAACATTTTTTTTTGCTCTCCACGAAAGCAAATGTTGGAAATCCCGAAACCAAAAAGTACTCAGCAGATCAGGCAGTAACTATGAAGAGAGAAGCACTAAGTATTCCTGGTTGATGACCTTTCAAGAAAGTATTTCAGGTTGACCTTTCATCAAAAAGAATTTTTAAGCCAGTGGAAGAGGAGTGGAGGTGGGAATAACAAAGGAAAACTCTGTGATCAAGATGGAAGACGGGGGAATTAAGCAAAAGCTAGCGAGAGAGATACTAGCCGCAGTACAGAAACTGGGTTTACATCCAAATGAGTGGTGAATGGCTATTGGTACCCATCTGAATGCAACATGAAGGGATTAAAGAAAGGGAAACTGGCTAACAAAATAAAAACTTTACACACAACAAGATGGAGGCAGAGGTTATGATCTGAAGTTGTTGAACTCTACGCTGAGTCTAGAAGACAGTTGAAGAATGAGTTACTGTTGCTTGAGATATTAACGCTGCAGGAAGATTGTCCCCTGATTATTGTATACACTGGGACTACTCGCCCGGTACCTGCCATCTTTTCTCTCTTGGATTTCAGCTAAAGCTGAAGAGTAGCCTGATGGATGATTTGATCATGTCTCTCTGGAATCACTTGTCCAAGCCTTTGATAAACAAAGTGCTGATGTCAAGAGTCTAAGGTGCTGGTCACTTGCACATAACTGCAGGCTAAACTATGGTCTGCTTTGGAACAGAAGAAGAAAATGATGATCATCTGTTTACTATCTTTAACTTGTAAATCAGAGTTCTGTGTGTTTTTGGTGAGCAAGGTGGGGGGAGTGAAAGGTTATGTTGCAATGTGGAGTTGCTGCTACAATGAGATCAGCCCATCATCTTATCGAATGGCGGAACAGGCTCATGGAGTCGGGTGTCCTAACTACTCCTCCTGCTCTTTCTTCCCAAGTTTTGAAAATGGTTGTCGGTATGGACAATTGCTGGCATGTCTTTTTGAAAGTTATTGCCCAAACAACTTAGGATAGTAGAGGTGATGGAGAAGGAAGAAAAGACCTTGTATAGGCTGTTGATAAAGTGTAGTTCGTTTCGTTTGTGTGTTGAACGCAAAACTGAGGAGTTTCCCACATGTCGTACTCCATAATATGTTATTGATCACCTTCTGAAATACCTCCCCACCCATAGCAGCACTGACCTGATGCTACCACTCAGCGCATCACCTGGTCAGCAATAGCTGTTTGTGCAGAGCTCAGTTTTGTTGGGGGTAAGTGGGTTCTGGATCAAAAATGGTGCTGTTTTTTGCATTCTTCCATAATGTTTTATTTCATGGGATGTGGGTACTACTGGCTGGACCAGCATTAATTGTCCTTGAACTAATTGGCTTGCTAGGACATTTGTGTAGATTATATAGATCTAAAGTCACATGCAGGCCATGTGGCAGATTTTCTTCCCAAAAGGAAATTAAAACAACACTGATGGTTTTTAATCTCTTTCCCAGTACTATGCCTTGCAGATATTAGAAAATGTAATCAAAACCCGTTGGAAAATACTTCCAAGAAATCAGTGTGAAGGTGAGTTGTACAGTTTTCCTATTATTTTCCAGGATATATATTTTTTCAAAAGCCACTCTTCAATATTTCCCTTTTTATTTCTCCCATTTCAGGAATAAAAAAGTATGTTGTTGGCTTGATCATTA
The DNA here is from genome assembly GCF_964213995.1 of Mustelus asterias. NCBI lineage: Eukaryota > Metazoa > Chordata > Chondrichthyes > Carcharhiniformes > Triakidae > Mustelus > Mustelus asterias. Next base: position 79,669,765 of record NC_135818.1, read on the forward strand.
AAACATCTTCAGAGACCTTGGAGGTAAAGTTTAAAAAAAAAATATTTTGAGTATTATTTCATCATAGTATTTTTTGCTAATTCTTTCTGAAATCTATAACCTTCAAGGTGGGATGTGGAACTTGATGGATTGAGTTATAAGGAGAGGTTGGATAGACTGGGACTTTTTTCCCTGGAGCTTAGGAGGCTGAGGGGTGATCTTATAGAGGTCTATAAAATAATGAGGGGCACAGATCAGCTAGATAGTCAATATCTTTTCCCAAAGGTGGGGGAGTCTAAAACTAGAGGACATAGGTTTAAGGGGAGAGATACAAAAGTGTCCAGAGGGGCAATTTTTTCACACAGAGGGTGGTGAGAGGCGGGTACAATTCTGTGTTTTTAAAAAGCATTTAGACAGTTAAGTGGTAAAATGGGTATAGAGGGATATGGGCCAAATGCGGGCAATTGGGACTAGCTTGGCGGTTTAAAAAAAAGGGGCGGCATGGACAAGTCTGGCCAAAGGGCCTGTTTCCATGCTGTAAACTTCTATGACTCTATAAGTATGGCGCCAGAGCAAGGCGACTTCTTGCGAGCTGTCTCCAGCATACCCTCCAATTCCATCTTTTACACTCGTTCTCTATGAATGGTATGCGTTGTCTGTATAGTGTGCAAGAAACAATAGTTTATAACTCAAATCCTGGAATTTTTTCTGCTCCTTGTTATTCCTTGGCTAATCCTTGACATTATCGTTGCTTTTGCAATATGGTTACCAAGTGCTGAACGCAGAGCAGGCTATAACCATGGCTACACCACAATCAAATTGAATCCTGTCTTGTCTGCTATTCACATCTGTGTATGACGGTTTGGGGCAAGAACTCTGCCTTGGAATGGAAGCTGTTTCACCCGTGTGTGTTTTACCGAGACGTGCATTTTTAATTTTAAAAGGAGTACTGAGGCCAAGTAGGCTTGTTTCACAGGCATTATTTAACATGTCATTTTCTTTTCTAGAAAGATAAAGTTTATCTTGGAAAACTGAATATGATTCTTGTCCAGGTTGGTGAAGTGTTTTATTGCAATCTGCGGGGTGGGGGAAATCCACTTTTTTATTGCTTTTTTTTTTGTTTCTGAACAGTTTGCTTGGTGGAACTCGAGTTGACCCTTTTGGGAGAATCATAGAATCCTACAGTGCAGAAGGAACTCACTCGGCCCATCAAGCCTGCACCTACACAATTCCACCCAGGCACTATCCCCATAATCCCCCATGCATTTACCCTAGTTAGTCCTCCTGACACTAAGGGGTAATTTAGTATGGCCAATCCACCTAACCCGCACATCTTTGGACTATGGGGGGGGAAACCGGAGCACCCGGAGGAAACCCATGCAGACATGGGGAGAATGTGCAAACTCCATTCAGACAGTGACCCAAGTCAGAAATCGAACCCGGGCCCGTGACGCTGTGAGGCAGCGGTGCTAACCACTGTCACCCCAAAAAATTATATACTTTTCACAATTCAATCCACATGAACACCATATTGAACCCCCCCCAAATCACCTAAAGATTGGGTTGAGCTACTGCTGTAGTATGTTTTACCTTCAGGTCAGGGCTGCCCAATTTTCCCCTTGTCCCTCCTGGCTGATGTCCCTGGGATTGGGCTGGGCCAGTACTGACCAGCTGCCTGAATGTGAGCAGACACAGTGTGGTGTGCATACTTCATGTATCCACATTCTTTCTGCCTTGTATCCTTGTTTGTGGTATGGGAGGGGCAGTGTGGGGACGAGAAAAGTTTGGCTTCTGTTAACACTTGGCCTCCTGACTACTGCCTCCCTGTGGACGATGAGGAGATTGATGTCTGTCTCTGTCTCTCTCTCTCTCTCTCTCTACATCCAGGGTGCTGCCATGAGACTCTGCTAGTTATTTTTATCATAAACATCAAAACCTGTGGATATGCTGTCCAAACAGTTAGTCATGGCACTGATATGAGAGGAGCCATAACCAGGAAATCCCAGATTTTATTTCTGGCTTGTGTTGAATTTGATTGGAATCTCTTGGCTTTGATGGGTTGCTACAAGTTACCTGCATGAGGGCTAAACGAGATCCCCCTCCTCAGCTGTACAATGAACCTTGCTGCTAGAATGTTCATCTGGGCTTGACTGTGATGCCTTTTGTGTCTGTGAAGAATGTCTACATGGGCAACATGCCCTGGGATAGCTCCTGCCTGGGGAGCTGGATCCCCAACATAGTCCTCGGGAGTTGAAGGAAGAAAATTGGAAAGGATGGGGAAGAGGTTGCACAAGAGTGGTTTTAAAAATTTGAGTATTTTTATACTCTTAAGGAGCCATTTGTATGTGGGGATGCCCAATGGCATTGCTCCTTGTAAACTGGTTTAAGTACGAATTTTAAAGACGGAATCTTATTGCTGCGACTAGTGTTTTCAATCACCACATAGTGTTATATGTGTTGCATGTGCATGTCTGATTAGAGTGGGTTCAGGCTGAGCTGCAATACCACTCATGGTCATCAGTAAATCTCTATGCTCATGTACAGTGAAGAACCACTCGGGTTAGATGTTGGATGTAATTAAATAAATACAGCTTCACAATATAAATTTTTGAATGTATATTTTTTATATATATATATTCAGAAACTGCAACTATAAGAAGCAAGCAATTTCAACATGAATTGAGGTTAGGTCTGGTAAGAAGGAATAGACCATACCTAACCTTCCTTAATATGGACTCTACCCAATTTATTTAATCTCTAAAGTGATCGAAGTTTTTCTCCATGTTCCCCACCCACCCAAAGATAGCTGTGTAAAACTCTACAATATCAATCATGTACAGCCTCCACAATCCACTCCTGACTGAAGATTTTTTTTCCAATAACCATTCTTTGGGGGCACCCAAAACAGAAACATTTGTGTTTACTAACTTAACAGGACTGATCTCAATCAGAATCTCTCATTCCCAGCAAATGCTTAATATACAATGTTTGTCTCTGGTGTCCGTTCCACATAATCCCCACTCTTTGGGATGGAGCTAAGGGGGCATGTGTGTGTGCGCGCCCTCATGCCTGCCACTGCTGACGTCCTTGTGTATTCCCTTCTCATCTCAGTTGAACCACTACTCTGTCCCATACTCCCCCCATTGTAAATTCCACCACATCCAAAACTCTGCTACTTTGTCCTTTATCCATTGCCTCTGTTCCAGCTACCCTCTCCCCTTCCTTGCTGGAACTCCATTGTCTGTCTGTCTGTCTGTCTATCCTTTAATATTTTTAACATGCATTGTGCCAATAAATCTCTCTCAGCCTTGCCCATTCTTTTGTGCCTACAAGCTCCTCAAGCCCCAATACCTTTCCCAAATACATGAAAGTTAGTATGCAGTAGAGCAAATGATTAGGAAGGGGCATGGAATATAAAGTAGAGATGCTTTTCTGTAGTTGTACAGGGCATTAGTGAGACCATATCCAGAGTACTGTGTACAGTTTTCTTATTTAGAAAGGGATATAAATGCTAGGAGCAGTTCATGAAGGTTCACTCAACTGAATCCTGGAAGGGAGGGTTTGGGAAATCTTGAAAGTTGAATGGGTTGGACTTTACCCATTGGAGTTTAAGAAGGACGAGGGGTGATCTTATTTAAGGTCTCAAGAGGACATGACAGGGTGGATGTAGAAAGAATGTTTCCCCCTGGGGGAGAGAATAGAAGTCGGGGGACACCGTTTAAAAATATGAGGTCTCCCATATAAAATGGAGATGAGCAGAATATTTTTTTGAGGGTTGAGAGTCTGTGGAACTCTCTCTTCCCAAGAGCGATGGAGGCAAGGTCGAAACAAAAAGGTGGAGATAAATTATTGATGAAGAAGTGGTAGAGGGGATAGGCAGAGAAGTAATGTTGAGGCCACAATTGGATCAGCCATGATTTTATCAAGGGGAGAGGTTCGAGATTATCTGATCCAATCTGTAGAGGCTTGAACCTCTATACTTGTGCCTTTTGCTCAAGCGTGCTACTTAGAGTTGAATATCACTAAGCATGCACAAACATTGAGATATTGTGCTGCTCTGTGCATACTTGCGCTATATTTATGTTGGAGATTTCAACAGGTAATCCTATAAATGTTGGTGTCAGCTTCCTCTTAATGCTGCAGGAAAGTTTCCACCACGTCAGGTCGAAGTTTGGATTAAATATGTGACCTGAAACACGTGCAGCTCTCATTCAAGCTCCGAACTGCAATTTTTCATCAGGATCTACTTCCAAAGGTCTGCAGGTGTGCAGTCACCTTTGGTCCACGTGAGACTACCCCACCTATCTGCCTCAAGTTGACCCTCTGAGTAGGTTGGGACATCAAAATTAAAATGAGGGTGGCAGAGCGGCTGTTGGGGCTAAGTTCAGGCCTATAGAAAACCATAGCAACATCAGATGCAACGGGTGATATAAATGGCAGTCGTGTACATGGCTTTTCCAACTGCTGAACTTGCCAGTAGCAATGTGTGGCACAGAGAGATTTTCCTGCTCTCTTTTTTGCACTGTGGGTATGGCCCTTCAATTAGGATTGCTCACGATGGTAGGAACTGGATGTCCACCAGTTTAGCTCCCACCATCTGACTTCCATTATTACTGAACATAAAGTGATGAATGGATAAATGGAATTTGATATCCCTGGAAATATCACTGGGAGTTGAAGAATGTGGAATTTCTTTTGGGATTTTTAACTTGATCTAATTCCCCTCTCTTTATTTTTAATTGCAGATACTTAAACACGAATGGCCCAAAAACTGGCCCACGTTCATAAGTGATATAGTAGGAGCCAGCAAAACCAGCGAATCTCTGTGTCAGAACAACATGGTCATCTTAAAACTGCTCAGCGAAGAAGTGTTTGATTTCTCCAGCGGACAGATGACGCAGGTGAAAGCCAAGCATTTGAAAGACAGGTTGGTGCACCGAGTCAAAACGTTGCCAGGATTTGTCCCTTCCTTAGCTGCAAGTGGTAGTTCAGGCTGGGAGTCGGGAGGGGTAATAATCTGCCACTGTCCTGCATCTTTCCTCACTCCGCCAGTCATTCCTCTGCTGCGGGCTTGTGCAGTGAGCATCAGCAGGCTGTTTGACTGTGAGTGGAAGCATACCACTTGCAACATGGTCGTTGGTAATCTAGCAATAGTGCTTACCATTCCTGACCTGTCTGTAATTGTTCCTTTTACTTTTCTTGCCATCCACCCTCATCTATGAAGCTCTGGAATAGATGGGTGTAGAATGATGTCCTCCATAAACATGGGGAATATATTTTTGGACCATTTTGATTTTGTTGATTTATGGAGTGCTATGTCTTATCCATGTAGTTGTTGTGCTTTCTGCTAACAGTAAGAAGTTTAACAACACCAGGTTAAAGTCCAACAGGTTTATTTGGTAGCAAAAGCCACACAAGCTTTCGGAGCTCTAAGCCCCTTCTTCAGGCATGTCCACATCACTTTCTGCTAACCCCAGTGCCGTAATCTGATTAGATTTTCTTGCAATCCAGTTTCTACCATTTGGCTGATTTACCACTAGGCCATCGCCTCCCCGTGATATAGAGGGTGGGGTGGGGCAGAATGGAAAGTCAGAGCTAAGGAGAGATTGACAAAAGTGTTGTGGACATGAGACAAAAAGGGGCTGTTAATGATGTCATTAGGGGCTGAAGAATGTTAATAGCGGCAAAGGTAGGATGGCAGAATGTTTTTTTTTCTAATGTTTATTAGTCACAAGTAGGCTTACATAAACACTGCAATGAAGTTACTGGGATAATCCCCTAGTCGCCACACTCCGGCGCCTGTTCGGGTTACACTGAGGGAGAATTTAGCATGGCCAATGCACCCTAACCAGCACGTCTTTCGGACTGTGGGAGGAAACCCACGCAGACATGGGGTGAACGTGCTGACTCCATACAGACAGTGACCCAAGCTAGGAATCGAACCCAGGTCCCTGGTGCTGTGAGGCAGCAGTGCTAACCACTGCCACCATGCCGCCCTGTGTGTGAATAGAATAGAGGTCAGTGCTCAGTGGGAACAAAACTCAACAACAAGGGACAGTGGACATGTTGTCTAACCAGGGACCAGCATGACTCTTTTTTTCTATGTATATGGACAGTTGCCATTGGAAGTCACTAGACCAACACTTTGGGTGCACTTTTTTTTGCATTCTTCCCCCTGAACCCGAGACTCGGAGTACTTGCAGATGTACCTGTGCCTAGGTTTTGCAAATTAATGCAGCAAAGCCTTGTCTTTTCCTGTACCATCAGAATTGGTAAGCGAAATCCGTGGGCAGGATTTACTGCCCAACCCGTGGCGGTTTTCGTGTGGCAGGGGGCTGCCTGCCATTGGCTGGCAGTGGGATCTTCTGGTTCTGCTCTTTTTCAACAGAGTTTCCCCTCACTGCCAGGAAACCCGCGGTGGGAACGTGCCGTCAGTGGGAAAGGAAGATCCCACGAGTGTAAAACAGCTGGGAAGTTCCCGCTAGCGTAGAACAGCTGGGAAGTTCCAATCCTGCTTCCTGAGCATGCATTTTGTTTTTGAAGAGCTGTGTTTTCTTTTACTTTCTCATGTGAAATTATACTTCATGTTTTTTTCCTCCCGCAGTATGTGCAATGAATTCTCACAGATATTTCAGCTCTGTCAGTTTGTGATGGTGAGTAAATGTTACTGGATCATGTGAAAAGTAGCCATTCCTTCCTTCCTCTTTCAGGTGCTATGTCATCTGTCTATTCCCTATTTGCTTCTCTTTTTTTTAATTGGAGATTTCTAGCATCTTGTGTGTAGTAGATGATGATGATCTGGGATGGGGGTGGCGTAGGGGCTGTCGGGGCTAAGTTCAGGCAGGTAGAGCAGCATCAGGTGCAACGGGTGATGTAAGTGGCAGTCATATACATGGCTTTTCCACCTGCTGAACTCCTGTGTGTAGCACATAAGGGTTAATTTGGGGCTGAGTACAGTACTGCCCATACAGTGATATAAAAAGTCACCTGACCTACGGTCAATCCGGAGCTGGCCACAGTTGAGACCTAGAATAGGGGGTCTTCTACCTTCCACGGAGTATTTACATATTATGGGTTGTTAATAAAGGGTTGCTGTTAACATACTCCAGGCTGGAAGCCTCCTTCATGAAGTCCAAAGCCAGATTCTTCATTGTATGGGTTCTTTTTCTCTTTGCAATCCCACATTAATGTGTCTGATGATGTGCATATTTTAAATATTTGCAGGAGAACTCCCAGAATGCCCCTTTAGTCCACGCAACACTGGAGACATTGCTGCGGTTTCTGAACTGGATCCCTTTAGGTTACATCTTTGAAACTAAACTAATCTCCAGTTTGGTGTACAAGGTGAGATTTACTGATTGCTTTGCCTGAGTTTGATGATCAGCCGTGATCATGAATGGCGGAGCAGGCTCGAAGGGCTGAATGGCCTACTCCTGCTTCTAGTTTCTATATTTCTATCCAAGTGTTTATGATATAACCAGTGTTTTGACTTCGAATCCCTCCAGTGCAGAAGGAGGCCATTGAGCCCATCGAGTCATCACCAACAACTGTCCCAACCAGGTCCTATCCGTGTAATCCCTTGGATTTGCCCTGCCAGTCCCCCTGACACTAACGGACAATTTAGCATGGCCAATCAACCTAACCCGCAGATCTTTGGACTGTGGGAGGAAACCGGAGCACCCGGAGGAAACCCGCGCAGAACTGGGGAGAACATGCAAACTCCACACAGACCAGTCGTCTGAGGCCGGTATCAAGCTCGGTTCCTGGTGCTGTGAGGCAGCAGTGCTAACCACTGTGCCAATGCGCCACCCCGAAGTACCCTTTTGGCTACCGGGGACATTTGTTAAATGGAGAGCAATAAAACCAGGGGCGTTAGAGGACAGCATGGGGCAATTAGAATATATTTTCCCTCAGAAATTGCTGTATACATTTTTATGAATCGCCCCAACCCTCCTTGTACATTGGCTGTTTCAGTAGGATCAGAGTAACTGTGCTATGACAGTCGTGCGTGCGCACCTAATTTGTAGGCATAAGGCTAAACGTCACTGCAGCAAAAATAAAGATTTCTAGTGATCGTTTGAGGGCAAATTCTGGGGATGTTTGGGGCAGCACGGTGGTACAGTGGTTAACACTGCTGCCTCACAGTGCCAGGGACCTGGGTTCGATTCCTGGCTTGGGTCGCTGTCTGTGGAATTTGCACATTCTCCCCATGTCTGTGTGGGTTTCCTCCCACAGTCCAAAGATGTGCAGGTTAGGTGGATTGGCCATGCTAAATTGCCCCTTCGTGTCAGGGGGACTAGTATGGGTAATTGCATGGGGTTATGGGGATAGGGCCCGGGTGGGATTGTGGTCGGTGCAGACTTGACAGGCCTTCTGCACTGCAGGATTCTATGTTGACGCCTGGTCTCAATGGCTTTCCAATGACTGCCTAAACTATGCACTCCATATCAACAGCGTACATTTTTATATATTTGTGTCTAAATTACTGAATGTGGTGGGGCAGGTTGAGAGCGCAGTTATCAAAACATTCAGTCAGCATCCTGGGCTTTATCGTTGGGGTGTAGAAAATGTTGAATCTGGTTCAGCCTCAGCTGAAGTATTGAAGCCGCCAAGTTTGAGGAGGGAGAGTATGAAAGCAAAAAATGAGGATATAGAAAAAGTTCACATGATTGGTTCCAGAAATGAGGAACTTCAATTAACGTGGAAAGATTGGAGAAGCTGGGACTTTTCACCTTGGAGCAGACATGGTTGGGAGGTGAATTAATGGAGGAGTTCAAAATCATGAGGGATCTGAACAGTGTAAACACTGGTGGAAGGATTGAGAACTAGAGGGCACAGATTTAAGGTACTTGGCAACTTGAGGAGAAACCTTTTCACACAGTGAGGGGTAAGGGTCTGGATTGCACTGCTTGAGGATGTGATGGAGGCAGCCTCCATTGAGGCTTTCAAAAGACAATAGGATCATTATTTGAGGAGGAAAACATTGCACAGGGAAAAGGAAGGGGAATGGCACTAGGTGAACTGCTCCTGCAGACGGGGCCAGCAGAGATGTCGCTGCCTGAATGACCTCATTCTGTGCTGTAACCGTTGTATGATTCTACATAGCACTTATATTAAGGAACTTCCCAAGGCATTTTGCAGCCAAAGACAGTGGCTTTGATATTTCAGTATTTAACTGGAGGAAACTGTGACTTTAAGAAAGTCTAGCTGTTGGGCAAACCTGTTGGACAAGCAATCTGACAACACTGCAGCTGAGCGATGTGAAGAATTGGAGCTGGATTTTATTGGCACAAGAATGGAATTCTCTATCTTTTGAGGAGAGAACTGAACGAGGTTGACACAAGGGTGTCACAGCACTGCTGTCTCACAGCACCAGGGATCCGGGTTCAATTCCAGCCTCGGATCACTATCTGTATGGAGTTTGCACGTTCTCCCTGTGTCTGTGTGGGTTTCCTCCCATAATCCAAAGATGTGCGGGTTAGATTGGTTGCCCTTTAGCGTTGGGGAATTACGAGGTAAATACATGGGGTTACGGGAGTAGGGCCTGGGTGGGATTAGTGTCGGTGCAGACTCAATGGGCCAAATGTTGTCTTTCTGCACTGTAGGGACTCTATGATACCTCCTGTATGTAATATGTGTGAGGTCTGCTAAATTATGTTTTATGATGCAATAATGTTTTTTAACCTTTTAATCTGCACTACAAGTTTCACTTGTGTAGTTCTGTTCCATGCCCATCCGTCCCATTACTTATGGATCAAATGTACTCTTGAGATGAAGTGGGATTAGATGGTGGAGATAATTAGATTTAAAAAATAGGTTCTTCCTTTATTTGTATTTCCATTATAAATGGCAACAGCTTCATGATGTAGCTGTATTGGTGATGCAGCATCTCCACTGGAGGGAAGTTTTAATTGTTTGTACAGGGCATTTAGGAAGTGTTTGTGCAACTTTACTCATTTTGGATGTGCACATGATGGCAAACTGCACCTGACCGGATCATTCATGGAGGTGGTTTTTTTCTAATGTTAATGTTGTTTATGAAATCCCTCCACATCAACTGGAGAATTTTCCAACGAGTTTAGAACGTTGATGCTGAGGGATTTCATAACCATTAACACAGCGTTGTTAACAACAACATCAAAATGAAAGTCTGATGAACTGTGCTTTCAAGTGCTTACGGTTTGGTTCCATCACATCTACATAGAATCCTACAGTATAGAAGAGGGCCATTCGGCCCATCGAGTCGGCACCGACCGCAACCCTACCCAGCCCCTATCCCCATAGCCCTACACATTTACCCTGCTAGTCCCCTCGACATTAAGAGGCAATTTAGCATGGCCTGTCCACCTAACCTGCACATCTTTGGACTGTGGAAGGAAACCGGAGGAAACCCACGCAGACACAGGGAGAACGTGCAAACTCCACACAGGCAGTGACCCAAACTGGGAATCGAACCCGGGTCCCTGGCACTGTGAGGCAACAGTGCTAACCCACTGTGCTACCCATCCAGAATTATTAAAGCTTGGAGTTGTGCCAGGACTTTGAGCACCACGTGTTCCATTGATAAATTTGATATTGGAATTTATAATGGATAAATTTGACTTGCACATGTTTAAAGTTTGCCGTCTATTTTAACTTCATTTATTTTTCCTTCTCTTTGCTTAGTTTCTCAATGTGCCCATGTTTCGAAACGTGACATTGAAGTGTTTGACGGAAATTGCTGGCGTTAGTGTCAGTCAGTATGATGAACAATTCATCTCATTGTTTACATTAACACTTGTTCAGCTCAAACAGGTACGTTGGACTTCTTATGGTCGGTTAGCACTCTGATTGCTGCCTAGGGAATGTCAGATCAGAGGAATCTCAGAACTCACTCGATTTGTAACATGACAACACTCCCCGTCCATTTTAGTTTATTTATTAGTGTCACAAGTAGACTTACATTAGCACTGCAATGAAGTTACTGTGAAAATCCCCTAGTCGCCACACTCCAGCGCCTGTTCGGGTACACTGAGGGAGAATTTGGCATGGCCAATGCAGCCAACCGGCACGTCTTTCAGACTGTGGGAGGAAACCCACATAGACATGGGGAGAACATGCAGACTGCACAGACAGTGACCCAAGCTGGGAATCAAACCCGGGTCCCTGGCGTTGAGGCAGCAGTGCTAGCCTCTGTCACCACGCTGTTCCATGCTCACATTTGCCTATTGTCACTGGAAGCCTGAAAACCCAAGCTAACTTCCAGGATTTGGTTTGAAGCCCATTCCTGACCTGTCTATAATTGTTCCTTTCGTTTATCTTGCCACCCACCCTCATCCGTGAAGCTGTGAAAAACATGGGTATCGAATGAAGCACTTAATTAGCTAGGGGAATATATTTTTGGACCATTTGATTATGTTGAGTGCTCTGCCTTATCCGTGTAGTTGTTGTGCTTTCTGCTAACCTCAGTGCCATAATCTGATTAGATTTTCTTGCAATCTGGTTTCCACCATTTGGCAGAATTACCAGCAAAGTGATACCGTTGCCAGGACTCGGAAGAACAAATTTTGCTCAGCATGTCCAAGCCAAGACTTGGCATTGTTGGTTTGACTTGGCTCCAAAGGACCTGTACTCCAATGGCACTGTGTAGATTCAGTCATTTGCAATTACTGATGCATCCCAACCTGAGGCCATCAACAAAAAGCTTTATTGATTGATTTATTTTTTAAAAAATTCTGATCATTGGTTTTTATCCGTTTCCACCAGTGCTCATTCACTTAGGGTCTGAATTGTGATGTCTGGAAATAATTTTGGATTTGCTTGTACTGTGATATTCCAATTCAATCCCAAACTCTCAATCTCTTTCAGATGCTACCTGTGAATACTAACATTCGGCTTGCATATGCAAATGGAAAGGATGACGAGCAGAACTTTATTCAGAACCTGAGTCTCTTCTTGTGCACTTTCTTGAAGGAACATGGTACACTGGTAGAAAGGACACTGGAGCTCAGAGAGGCTCTCTTGGATGTAAGTATGAATGGAGTGATAGGATACTATGATAACTTCCTGCGCTCCTCCAGTTACTCTGGTGCCGTTGGCTCTCTGGGACCTGGCCTTTCCCCTTCCTCCCAGTAACCTGTGCTGGCAGTATGGTTCTCCAGGTGCTGTTAGTCTCCTGGGACCTACTGTTATTGTTGAGAAAGTCTTGATAGAGTATTGAAAGGATGATGATTAATTATGGAGAGCATTCCCTGCCACCAAATACCACACTATTAGCATAGTGAGCACAGGTGGCTGAGAGGAAGCCGCAATCTAAAATGAGACCAGTGATCACATGGAGAGCAAATGCATAGCATGGCAGTGCCGGGGGAAGCAAGCCAAAGGCTGGTGTGGGAAAGGATTCTTGTGAAAAGAAGAGATGCGATGGATAATCAGATGCACTTTCCTAGGATAGGAAGTCAAGTACTAGGGGACATGGGTTTAAGGTGCATGGGCAAAAGTTTAGAGGAGATGTGCGAGGCAAGTTTTTTTTAAACACAGAGGGTGGTGAATGTCTCTGCCCGGGGAGATGGTGGGAGCAGATACGATAGCAGCATTTAAGGGGCAACTAGGCGAATACATGAGTAGGATGTGGACTCCGTAAGTGCATACGGTTTTAGTTTGGACAGGCATCATGATCGGCGCAGGCTTGGAGGGTGGAAGGGCCCGTTCTTGTGCTGTACTGTTCTTTGTGATGGTGACTGGCCCTATCATCATTGGACTTTTTATATAAACAATAATCCGTAATCCTAGTCGATGCATTCATCCCTAATGTGATGAGGCCCCTAGTATGATTCCTCTTAACCTACCCCCACTGTTGGTAATGACACACACCGTGCAAGTTGACTAAAGGGCAAGGTGATTTAAATATATTGTCATGGAGAGATGCTGAGGAAATGTATTTGACAAATAGATTTGCATTTAGTTTGCAATGGCAAGCTATCTCAAAGTGGTCTACAGCTAGAGCTTCGAAGTGTAGTCACTGGATATTGTTGGAATCTTACTCATTATTGAACCCAAGCGGATGCATTTTTAAGTTTATCTTTTGCCCTTTTTTTTTTTGACACTGCAGGGTCTACACTACATGATTCTGATATCAGAAGTGGAAGAAATAGAAATATTTAAAATCTGTTTGGAATACTGGAATCATCTGGCGGGAGAACTTTATCGTGAAAATCCCTTTTCCATAAGCGCTTCTCCTGCTCTGGGGAATCCTCACAGCGACGTCCCTCCTCGGAGGCAAATCTACTTACCAGTGCTGTCGAAGGTGTGTACGGTTGATGAAACAGGTCGTTCCACATTTCAAAGAGCCAGTGATGTATTATCCTAACCTGGACACTCTGCAGATCTCGCTTTCCCAGAAAGGAAGCAAAAATGCAGCTTCTAACCTGACATCCTCGTATTCCTTGTCATGGCTGTTCTCATGTTCTCAAATTATTATTTATTGGATGTTAAGAGTTTTAATCTATAATTTCTGCTCTAGCAAGGATGGTGTACAATTTGAAAATTATCCTGTACTCAAAGTGTACATAATATTTCACCAACAGTGGTTTCAGCTTGAATATTATCCATCCATTTTTCTTGCGTTAGAATAAGGCATTTCTGGGTGTGAATTGAGGGGATTTTGGTGCTGAATTTGTTTTATTTTGCCCCCCCCCCCTTTTTTGGGGGAGGAGGGGGCCTCCCCTTTGCTTCTGCGCGTGCGTGACTTGTTCCCAGCTTCTGACCCATCACCAGGAATGTGTGCGCACATAACCCATGGACCACCCGTCCGATTAATTCACCTGTTTTGTTGCGCTGCTCCCCTCCTTGCTGGTATCCATGTCCTTTATTCCTGTTTGGCATGGTAGTGTTCCAAACAGGCATGGCATTGCATTAATGCATGGCATTGGTATTGGCATTAAGTCGGCCTGGGTTACTGACTGCATCCATTGATAACCACTGAGCTTACTAAACGAATGAATGATTCAGGAGTTCCTCACCATAATTAAAATGGAAACTAGATTGTAAATGTTCCATTTTTAAAACCTTAAGGTGAAATCTGTTTTTTTTAATAAGCCTTCCCATATCTTTCAGAAATGCCCTCAATTTATTAATGCTTGCCCCTTCGATTTATCCAAGCTATGTGATGCCAAGTGGACCTGGTACCAACATCGGTTTCTGTTTGGTTAGAAAATGTGAGCCTAAGCCCATTTTCCACCGTTCTGGGCAATAGCTTGTTGGAGCTTCCATACGATCAAAGGCTTTTATCGCAGCAGCCAGAGACTGAGTAAATGAAAAATCCTTGCACTAATTGCCTTTTGGCTAAAACGTTAACCAGTTTATGGGTTTTTTCTTTTTCAGGTGAGACTTATAATGATCAGCCGAATGGCGAAACCGGAAGAGGTGCTTGTGGTGGAGAACGAACAGGGAGAAGTAGTTCGGGAGTTCATGAAAGACACAGACTCCATCAATCTGTACAAAACCATGAGGGAGACACTTGGTAAAGTTTGAGATTTAAAAAAATTTAACAGTTGGTACAAAAGTTTTGCACGCTTGGAAGTCCCTCAACTCCATCCATGGTTTTGCTGAATGACTTGATCTTGGCTGTGGGCAGCCATCGGGGTGCTGCAGTTGACCTCTTTGTCTTCTGGAAGTTTAGGGAGGGAGGTGCATGTGTATCCAGGATTTCTGTACCTGGTCGCTATCCAGTGGTCTATGCTGGGAAATGTGTGTGGTCCTCTGGTTACAAAGAACGTTCGACTCCATTTAGCCCTCCCACTTGATCACTTTGGGTCACCTGAAGGTTGGGGTTGAATGAGATACCAGAGGTGATATTCCCAGGGTTAAGGGACTGGTTGGGCAGCTTTAGCTTTGGCTGCTCAAAGATGTTTCTTTCCCTCCTTGTGGAGGTATTTTCTAGGGAATGCAGGCATGGTAGTAATGTTACTGAACCAGTAATCCAGAGACCCGGGTGAACTGTGCAACTCCTCAAAACAAAACGGGTACAAGTTTGATCCAAGTGTCACTGGTTGTCAACAGCCTGTGCCACTGCTGTGTCTGTTCCTCAATTCCTGGTCATAATGAATGAGAAGATTAAGCCTCTGTGGGTGCAATACTGTTAATGGCGTTGATGGAATTGGTTTATTCATTAGTAGGATCCAGATTGAAATATAGACTGTGTAACATACTGGCCTGCTGCTTTTATGTAAATGCTATAGTGCATCTAGTGAATTTGATCATTGCTCGTAAGTCAGGTCTGAATCGCAACCAAGTGGCTTGATGCTGCAATTGAATGAAAAATTGGGTAAAAGTTGCTCGAGTCCCCTGAAGCACAATTACACACTGCTTGTACACCGCCCAAAGTAAATAATTCCTGACCTGTGTTCTCAGCCTGTCAGCTACCAAGCTCATTGGTCCCTTGGGCAATGCTGTATGTTGGCTGGATTGTAGTGTGTCCAGTGAGGGTGAGTCAAAACGAGAAACTAGGCGTTTCAGCAGGATAATTAAATCTAGTTGGGAAGGGACAAGTTTAGTAATCTTGCCTGCGATCCTTACACAAGCACTGTCTGCCATGTAGATCATTCTGTGGAACTGTAGGAAATGCAGATATGAAGAGAGACTTGAGATAGTCGAGGATCTAATGTTGCTATTACAGGTCAAAAACGATGTTTCAAGTTGTGGGAGACCAGGCTGGGTTTGAAAACATATTTACAGAGCATTGTATAATTGTCTTCCAGGGTTATTGGAGAACATTGTTGTTTTTCAACTTAGGTTGGACAGGTGGATTAAGAATAGTGGGGTGGGGGGAAAGAGACGGGGGCTGATGTGATTAGAACGGGAAAGAAAATGGCAACTGAGTGGTTGGGCAGGAATGGCCAGTTGCAGCTTGTGTGTGTTTCTTGCTGCCACACCATGAATTGCTGCCATTGTACAAGGCTAGATGATTCCTGGGAACAAATCTGTCGCCTTTCCTTTCGCTTGTAGCATAATGTGACCCTGGGGGAGGTGGTTGAATGCGCAGAAAGAATATGATCTCTTTCCAAATTATGGTTAGTCTCCATTCTTGATGCTTTGATCAGCTCTGCAAAAGGACCTCCAAATGTCTGTTGCAATTTCCGACAAATCTCTGCCAAAAATATTCACCTGTTTTCTCTTATCAGTTGCTGACAGGCATTGTGTATTTGCAGTTGTTTCATCTTCTTGTATCTCTCTCAGCAAATTGAATATTTTCTGCTTTGGGGACCCATAATCATAAAACACTACGTGGTCAGCTGTCGTGCGGTTGAGGGGTCGGACTAATGCTCCCACTCCCAACAATGTGCCTTGGCTCTGACCTCAGGATAATGCACCAGTGAGATGTTTTCTGTATTCTGTCCTGTAAAGGTTACCAAATTAGGGATAATTTATGCTATTGAGATTTATGTCCAAATCTGCCCTGTGTAGGATGTTGAGAAGGATAGTTTCATCCTATCCACCCAGGTCCTTAACTCTTTATACACCAGCTAATCTCATCTTGTGTAGTGTGGTGCTTTGTTTAGAAGTATTTGTTCCAGCACAAACTTTCCTTTTTTAATAAAATATACCAAGATGCAGCCAATTATAAAGAATTGAAAAGAATATGATGGGCATTTACTGCTTTGGCAGTTTACAAGGAACATTGGCCAAAAATATACAAGGGGAAGGGTGCTATAATTAAGAGAGCCCACCAATGTTTCTACTTTCTCAGGAGGCTAATGAAATTTGGCTTGTCAGCTACAACTCTCTCCAACTTTTACAGATGCACCACAGAAAGCAATCTTCCTGGTTGTATCACAGCTTGGTATGACCCCTGCTCTGTCCCAAGACCGCAAAAAAAACTGCAAAGCGTCGTGAACGAAGCCCAGTCCATCACACAAACCAGCCTCTCATGCATTGACTCTGCCCACACTTCCCACTGCCTCGGAAAAGCAGGTAGCATAATCAAGGACCCCGCGCACCCCGGACATTCTCTCTTCCACCTTCTTCCATCGGGAATAGTCTGAGGTCGCGTGCCAACAGACTCAAGAACAGCTTCTTCCCTGCTGCTATCAGACTTTTGAATGGACTTGCCTCGCACTAAGTTGATCTTTCTCTACACCCTAGCTATGACTGTAACACTACATTCTGCACTCTCCTTTCCTTCTCTATGAACGGTATGCTTTGTATAGTGCACAAGAAACAATACCTTTCACTGTATATTAATACATGTGACAATAAATCAAAATGTGGACTCTTGATCTCCTTTCCTTCATAATTGCATCTGTTGGAAGGAATTGGCGAGTGTGACATCCAACTTTAAATAGGCTTCTTTGTTCTTCTCTTTCAGTGTACCTCACACATTTAGACTATGCCGATACGGAATGCATCATGACCGAGAAGCTACACAACCAAGTGAACGGTACGGAATGGTCGTGGAAGAACCTCAACACTCTTTGCTGGGCTATTGGCTCCATCAGTGGTGCAATGCATGAAGAGGACGAGAAACGTTTCCTCGTCACAGTCATCAAGGTCAGCTGGTGAATTCCTGTAATCTCCTACAACCCTCACTGGTATCTGCGCTCCCCTGATTCTGGCCTGGTGTTCATTCCCAATCATAATTGATGGTCATGCCTTCAGTTGCCCCTAGCTCCACCCTGAATGCTGGAATTCCCTCCCTGCATCGCTCCACGCTTTTGGTCACCTGACATAATGCCTCCTGATGGTTCAGTGTCGCGCTTTGTTTTATAATGTTCCTGTGAGGTTTCACTACATTAGAGGTGCTATACTAAGTTTAAAGTTTATTTATTAGTGTCACAAATAGGCTTACATTAACACTGCAATGAAGGTACTGTGAAAACCCCCTAGCTGCCGTACTCAAGTGTCTGTCCGGGTACACTGAGGGAGAATTCAGCATGGCCAATGCACCTAATCAGCATGTCTTTCGGACTGTGGGAGGAAACCAAGACAGACACGGGGGGAACATGTAAATGCCATACAGACAGTGACCCAAGCCAGGAATCGAACCTGGTGCCTGGTCCTGTGGGGCAGCAGTGCTAACCACGGTGCTACCGTGTTGAGTAGTGCTGTTTCGTATCTTTCTCACTTGGGCAAAGATCATGCTCTCATATCCAGTTTCAGAGAGGGAATAGCTGAGATTGTTCAGTTGGAAATTTAGGGATTGGTAATAACTTCAACACCGAATAAGCACAATGTTGATGCCTTGATTCGCTCTACTCGTTTGACTTAACCATTGAATCTTTTGGCTTTGAAGGATTTGCTGGGTCTTTGTGAACAAAAGCGTGGGAAGGACAACAAGGCCATCATTGCCTCGAATATAATGTACGTGGTGGGACAGTATCCGCGGTTCCTGCGAGCTCACTGGAAATTCCTAAAGACAGTGGTGAACAAGCTTTTCGAGTTTATGCATGGTAAGGAGTCATGTCATTAAAGCCCAGCTTGCATTCAATGTGGAGCTAGTTGCCACTCATAGAATCATAGAAACCCTACAGTGTAGAAAGAGGCCATTCGGCCCATCGAGTCTACACCGACCACAATCCCACCCAGGCCCTACCCCCATATCCCTACATATTTACCCGCTAATCCATCTAACCTACGCATCTCAAGACACTAAGGGGCAATTTTAGCATAGCCAATCAACCTAACCCGCACATCTTTGGACTGTGGGAGGAAACCGGAGCACCCGGAGGAAACCCACGCAGACACGAGGAGAATGTGCAAACTCCACACAGACAGTGACCCAAGCCGGGAATCGAACCCAGGTCCCTGGAGCTGTGAAGCAGCAGTGCTAACCACTGTGCTACCGTGCAGCCACTGTGCAGTTCGTTTACTCTTTGGACATTTCACAGATTATGAATGTCTCTTTGGGTACGGAATAATGTATAAGCTAAACTTGACCTAATATTACCTCTGTGATACTGACATACAGTGACAGCAGTGTGTATCATCCACAAGATGCACTGTAATGACTCACCAAGGCTCCTTTGGCAGCTTGTTCCAAACCCACCACCTAGAAGGACATGGACAGCAGATGTATGGGAACACCAACTTGCAAGTTCGTTGAATCCCTACAGTGCAGAAGGAGGTCATTTGGCCCATCAAGCCTGCACCCACAACAATCCCACCCAGTCCCTGTCCCTGTAACCTGCAAATCCCCCCCTGACACTAAGGGACAAATTAGTATGGCCAATCCACCTTTGGAGTTCCCCTCCAAGCCACTCGCCCATCCTGCCTTGGATCTATATTGCCGTTCCTTCACTGTTAAAATCCTGGAATTTGCTTCCTAACAGCACTATGGATGTACCAACATGATGTGGACTGCAACGGTTCAAGAAGGCAGCTCTCTACCACCTTCTTGAGGGCAACCATGCCCACATCCTGTGAAATATTTTTTTAAAATTGGGCATCTTTTATTCTCATTTTACTCTACCATTGCATTTTTAGAATTAATTTACAGTTGTTGTATTTTGTTGGTGCACCATAAATAATCCATTGCAAAAGTAATTTTCCCTGTGGGGGGGGAAAATTGGATTAATATTATCCTGATTTTATTTTTCTCCAAGGAAGGGTGTGTAGAACTCTTGGTTGCTGGCTTGAAATGTTTCAGCTGTTTGTAGGACAGATTAACAATGGCCTTAAAAAGGGCAAATGAGTCTTTCTGCACATTCCATCAAATCCAATTAAGTGTGGAGATGTGATTTCCAAATTTAAACCCAATTTCAAAGCTGACATTCAAATCTTCAATGAAATATGCAACTAAACAAATGAAGGGTTTTTAGAAGAAAGATTAAATTGAGGCTACATTATGTTAATTTTTAGCCACCCATGTTATTGCTTTACAGAAACTCATGACGGTGTCCAGGACATGGCCTGTGACACGTTTATTAAGATAGCACAAAAGTGCCGACGCCACTTTGTACAAGTTCAGGTGGGAGAGGTGATGCCTTTCATTGATGAGATCTTGACCAACATCAACACTATCATTTGTGATCTGCAGCCTCATCAAGTAAGTGTGGCTGTAACTCCTGAATAAAGTTTTCTAGCTAGCTCTCCTTTGAGTGGATTTAGTAAGTGCTGGAGCACTTTACAACCAGGTGATAATTTGAATCTCACAAGACCGTTACTCTCTGGAACAGCTTGGACAGGGGCTGACTTTGGGTCTGATGACTTTCTTCTGTTTCATCTCCTACTTTTCTTCTGTCAGTCTGTACAACTGTGTACTAGACTTTTCCAGAGACCCCGTGTTATCCCTCTCTAGTTTCTATTATCCAGGATTTCTCCCACCCTACTTGGTAACAGCAACTGATTTGGCACCATTCATAACATGATCAATTCACTTTCACAATTACATCAATAGACCATCAACACATTTTAATAGCTACACCCTGAACTACAATTAATAATGTCCAAGGCTTGCAGGCAATTTGGAGCCTGAATTGTTCTTTGGTAATTCCTTTAGTAACACAGTTACGATCCAAGTTTAGCAATACAATCAATAATGCAACCAACCTAATCTTTCAAATCGTTCTTTTCCTATCTCTTGTTAAGCTGTCACAGACGCGATCATTTTAAACTGTTCCAATTTCCACTTGGTCATTCTAACAATTGTTCAAACTTCTTGTTCTTTATCTCTGTAAATTTCTAGTTTTATACATAGCTGCCCCACCACCTTTTACTAGTTTCCTGTCCTTCCCAAATGTCAATACCCTTGAATGTTTAGGTCTCAGTCTTCTTCACATTTCAACCATGCCTCTGAAAGGCCAACAGGTCATACATATTTATTTCCATTTATGCTATCAATTCATCTGTTTTGTTAGATTGCTGCGTGCATTCAGATACAAAACATTTTAATTCTGTCTTTCAGTTTAAAGACCTCTCTGAAACCCTGGTTATGTGACTCAGTACTGGTCCCAGCAGAGTTCAGGTGAAGGTTGATCCAATGGTAGAACTCTCCCTTTCCCCAGGACTGGTGCTAGTGACTCATGAATCGAAATCATTTCTCTGAGGCACATATTCAACTCCCTAATCTTATTTACCTTGTGCCAATTCACTTGTGGCTCAGATAGCAATCCACCTTTTTGTGGTTTTGCCTTTTAATTTAGCCCCTAGCTGCTCATAATCCCTAAGCAGAAACTTCTTTCCCCGGTCCTGTCAATTTTTGTTGGTACCCATGTGGACCACTGGATCTCTCCTCCCCTACCACCCCAACTTTGTTAGCCCCCCCCCCCCCCCCCCCCCCCCCCGTCCTTGACCATGGACCAAATCAAAAGACACTAGTCTAAGGTGTATGACTGCCTTCTGGAATATAGTGCCCCCCTCCCTGACACATCAGTGTCCTAAGTTTGGCCTCCAGCTCATTAATTCTGACTGTTTTTCTCCCACATTTCAGGTGCACACATTCTATGAAGCAGTCGGCTACATGATTGGGGCTCAAACTGATCAAACTGTCCAGGAACATCTGATTGAGAAATACATGCTTTTGCCTAACCAGGTGTGGGACAGCATTATTCAACAAGCAACAAAGGTGACTAAGGAACTGATGGTTAAGAATTCTACATTCATTTAATTAGCAATCTACACTAACTTCTTATTGGGTTGGGTCATTGAATCCCTTTAAATAATTTACAGGAATGCCCCCTGTTATAACATTTTTTACATAAAAGAATTAAGAATACAAATGTCTGGTATTCAAAGAATCCCAACGGTGCAGAAGGATATCATTCAGCCCATCAAATCTGCACTGACAGCAATCCCATCCTGGCCCTGTCCCTGTAACCCCACGTATTTTACCCTAGCTAGTCCCCCCTGACATGAAGGGGCAATTTAGCATGGCCAATCCACCTAACCCACACATCTTTGGAGTGGGAGGAAACTGGAGCACCCGGAGGAAACCCACGCACACGGGGTAAACATGCAAACTCCACACACACATGATGACTCAAATCGGGAATCGAACCTGGTCCCTGGTTCTGTGAGGCAGCAGTGCTTGCCACTATGTCACCTGTGGCAATAATATAGAATCACAACTCGGGTATTTAGTTGAAACAGGGTTGGTTGGTTGCGGGGAGGAGCTGCCAGGAAATTACTGAGGGCTAAAGGTGCAATGGGGGAGAATTTGGAGCACTTTGCCACTTTTAATAGATATAAATTCCATTTACGCATATTGTATTTCACAAAGAACGTGGACATTCTGAAGGACGCCGAGACAGTGAAACAGCTCGGGAGCATCCTAAAGACCAACGTGAGGGCCTGCAAGGCAGTTGGACATCCATTTGTCATTCAGCTAGGAAGAATATACCTGGACATGCTCAACGTGTACAAGTGTTTGAGTGAGAATATCTCCGCTGCCATCCAGGCAAATGGTAACCAGTCTTTTTTTTTTGTGGGGGGGCGGAGGGGGGGATTGAATGTTTAAGCAGGTTGTTCAAAAATCCTCTTCTTTCCAGAGTAGAAAGCTTCCCCCACCCCTGAAATGCTGTTTGAGGTTGAAGATCAAGTCAATATTGGATATTTCTGAACTGAGATTGATGGACATTAGTGAGGCATGTGGACTAAAATCTGCTGAACCAACGTGGATGAGATGCAGATCACTAATGATCTAATAGAGTAGCAGAACAAGTCCGAGGGGTAGAATGGCCTACTAGTGACCTAGTGTTTTCTTCAATAACTTGTATGAAGAACCAAACTGTTTAATGGCTTGAGCAAAAATAGGACGCTCGTCCAATTGGGGTAGAAAAGTTTTGATATCCAGCATGCTTATGATTATAAGCATGGAGTGGATTGGACTGGAAAACCAAATAATGGGGTTTCCTGTAAGAATTGCTTAGTAATCAGCCACTTCCCGTGTTTACATAGACTTGGAGTTGAGCAGGAAAGGTTGTGTGTTTTGAAATGTTGCAGACAAGATGTACCCCTTCCTGTTTTCCCCCTTCCTGTTCCTTCAAATGTTTTGTCTGCTGCCATCAAAGCTGCATGATACTTATCGTCCTTGATTGTACAGAACCAACTGGTTGCAATGAATTGCTGCTGTAAGGCAGTGATAGACAAGAAACCCTTGTGGTGTCTGTGGTTACATCTCGGGCCAAGTTCCATTTTTCAACCACGGAAGGTATCACACTTGGGAAACCGAGAGAGCAAGTTACAAGTGCTGAGTGAAATGTACCCCTTCCCACTCTTCTCTCTTTCAACCAGCCCCCTCCTCTTGCAGTGTAGTGAAGAGGAGAGCGTTAGCCATGCAAACAAGACAACGTGCAATTCTTATTGAGTCTGGTCAGTGATCCTAGTGACTACTTCTAACCTACTTATATATTTCTTTTACTCAATTAGGTGAAGTTGTTACCAAGCAACCATTAATCAAAAGCATGAGAACAGTAAAGAGGGAGACTTTGAAGTTGATATCTGGATGGGTAAGCCGCTCTTCAGATCCACAGCTGGTGAGTACAATTGGCCCAACAAGGCTCGTGAATACAGAATGTCCCTATTTGAACTCCTCTTTATTCTGAAAAGGATTTGTTTCTGTTGTCCTACTTTGCACCTTGATCCTTTATTGCATGAAGAGCTGCTGGTTATTAAACCAAACTTGTCAATCTCCAGTTTGGACCTGTGCCCTCTTGTCCAACTTGGACTGGTATTTAGTATCTACTTTCATAGAATCCCTATAGTGCAGAAGGAGGCCATTTGGCCCATCGAGATTGCACTGACAACAATCCCACCCAGGTCCTATCCTCTTAACCCTAACATATTTACCCTACTAGTTCCCCTGACACTAAGGGGCAATTTATTGTGGCCAACCAACCTACCCAGCACATCTTTGGACTGTGGGAGGAAACCAGAGCACCCGGAGGGCACCCGGAGGAAACCCACGCAGACACGGGGAGAACGTGCAGACCCAGCACATTCAACCGAGACCGGAATTGAATCTGAGTTCCTGGCGCTGTGAAGCAGCAGTGCGAGCCACCGTGCCTCCCGTTTTTAACTTCAAGGAAACACTTGGCTGGTGGCCGTGAGGAAGAAGTTAGGAGGAGTAACCAAAAGAGAAAATGCTGGAAAATCTCAGCAGGTCTGGCAGCATCTGTAAGGAGAGAAAAGAGCTGACGTTTCGAGTCCAGATGACCCTTTGTCAAAGCTTTGACGAAGGGTCACCTGGACTCGAAACGTCAGCTCTTTTCTCTCCTTACAGATGCTGCCAGACCTGCTGAGATTTTCCAGCATTTTCTCTTTTGGTTTCAGATTCCAGCATCCGCAGTAATTTGCTTTTATCCAGTTGGGAGGAGTAGCTGGGCGCTTGATCACGGAGGTGGACTTTGAACACATTTGACGGAGGCGAGTGAGTTAAAGAAAATTCAGGAGAGTACCCAGGCAATTCAAAGCTCTGGGATGGAAAAGCGTTATACAAAAGATCAGGAGTCAGAGGAATGGTTTGCTCAGTTGAGATACAAGACTGAAGGAAATGTCAACATTAAGATAGGACTACAGTTTGGAAATGTTTTTTAATGTTGTGAGCGTCAGGGAGCCAGTGCAGATTGAGCGGAGCGGAGGGGAGGGGAGGGGGGTGTTACCTGTTATGATGGAATTTCGGCTAAGTTGAAGTTTTGAGGAGGAAGGCAAGTTAGCAGTTTGGAAGTGACAAGGTGTGTCATGAAGTGGTTCAGGAGTAACAAGGCTGAGTTAGGTAGTAGCGGTAATAGCTACTATTGGAATGTTATGGAAGCAAGTGGTCTTTGTAATGTGTGATCTAAAATTTTAAGCTCTGGGTTGAGCACAACACTAGGTCGCACCTAGCACAACTGAATTGGAGACATTGAGCAGGGAAGGTAATGGAATTTGTGTCGGGTGGGTACGAAAGACAGTAAATTCGGTCTTACGGTGAAGATGTGAGGTTGGTGTCTCTTGGGTGAGGAGGTATGGCAGTTCATTTCCATTCAGCATAGAATCTCTACAGTACAGAAGGAGGCCATCGAGTCTGTACCGACCACAATCCCACCCAGGCCCTATTCCTGCAACCTGACGCATTTACCCTGCTAATCTCCCTGACACTAGGGTCGATTTAGCATGGCCAATCAACCTAAGCTCTGTATATCTTTGGACTGTGGGAGTACCCAGAGGAAACCCATGCAGACATGGGGAGAATGTGCAGACTCCACACACACACCAACCCGATCCAGTGTGAAAAGGAACGCCAAAGATTTCTCCCCCTCTTTTCTCTGGTGCTAAGGATATGCATTTGCACCCTAGTCTCACTTCCCACTGTTGTGACCCTGATAGAGTCATAGAGGTTTACACCATGGAAACAGGCTCTTCGGCGCAACTTGTCCATGCCGCCCTTTTTTTTTTAAACGACTAAGCTTGTCCCAATTGCCCATGTTTGGCCCATATCCCTCGATAGCCCTCTTACGTAACTGTCTAAATGCTTTTCAAAAGACAAAATTGTACCCGCCTCTGCTACTACCTCTGGCAGCTCGTTCCAGACACACTCCACCCTCTGTGGAAAAAATTGTCCTTCTGGACCCTTTTGTGTATCTCTCCCCTCTCATCTTAAAGATATTTAGTTCTAATATCCCAGATCAATGAAAGAAGACACAACTTGGCAGGTTACTCGAGCAGGATAACTGCATTCTCTCACCCTCCTTCTTTTGTGACATTTTCAGGTTGCGGAAAACTTTGTCCCCCCACTGCTTGATGCAGTGCTGATTGACTACCAGAGGAATGTCCCTGCAGCCCGGGAGCCCGAGGTTTTGAGTACAATGGCCACCATAGTGAACAAATTGGAGAACCACATTACCGCAGAGGTCCCGCAGATCTTTGACGCCTTGTTTGAGTGCACGCTGGATATGATCAACAAGGTAATTTTTCGTCCTGTCGAAGAAAGTTTACTGCTGGTCGCACAGCCTGATTGGTACAACCTGCATCATTTGCCAAGGCTGAAGACAGTGGCAGGAAGGAAAGTAAATAGTCTCCCCAGTGTCACATTAGTTCAGGGACTGGGACTAATTTCCTGCCCTGTCACTTTCCAGTGCAGCCTCTGTTAATCCTTTAAATAACATGTTTGGTGGCCTGTTTCCGTGCTGGTTGAAAGCTGACTGTGTGTCTCTCTGTTTGCGTAAGTATGTTAAATTAACAGTTTTGATCTGAGCGTCGATTTCAAAGCAAAATCAACTTGAACTGGCAAGTTTGACCAGTGATTAGGCCTCGCTTAACTAGTAAAATATAAAGTTTGCTGAAGTTGTATTTTCCCATAGTTTCTAGTTTTTAATCTTAGTGTGGTTTTCAACATGACAGAGACAACCGTCTGGAGATGTAAGGGGCAATCTAGACTAATGTGTGGGCTGTACGAGAGGCTCTCCTTCATCTCAGTGGGCCACAGGATTAAAATCAGGCTTGTTCGCTAACTATGACTGCCTCCCCGTGAATAGATACATTTTAATACATGCCAGACATTTGTTACAAATCGGGGCAGATACTTCAAGGTGTTCTATGAAGCTTACCTGACCTGGTAACGTTTTGCGTTTGAATTTGGCTCGGATGAGCATGGGAGATTTCACTTCAGGTGTGATTCGACTGACCCACTTGGAGCTTTTATCAAAACAAAGTTTAATTAAGAAAATTGTTGACATGTATAGTAAGACAATTAGCAAGAATTTTTAACAATTACAAACAAGAAACACAACCAAGATAATGCATAACCCTTAAGGAATATCTCCTAATGTGTTCCAACCAAAGCCAACATCCAATACACAAAACCCTCCAGATAAGCACAATACAGCATAGGTTAATGCCCAATTGTTACAGGAATCCAGCCTCCTGAGTTAAATGCTGAAAATCCCTTGCAAAGAAACTCAGAAGAGGCTGTAGTCGAATCTGTTTCCCAAAACACAACTTCTTTAAGGCAAGTTGGCAATAAGCTTCTCTTTCAGCTAACTGATAATAGTTTCAGAATCAAACAAACAAGCGAACAGGGACAGAGAGAGAGACTGCTTCTTAACTTGCTGCTAAACTGCTTCCAACACACTCCCCAAAATGAAACTAAAAGCCCAAAGGCAGAGAACCCCCTATCACCTGACTGCCACCCCCCCCAATGCTTCGCTGAAGCTGTAAGCTACATGATTTAAAAAAAGACTTTCTTCAAGGTACACATGACATATTTCATAATGAGTTATAAAAAAATGCTTAATTATTTATATATTAATAGAACTATCATCTTCAAATGGCAAAAACAAAAATATTTATGCTTTGGACACAGAGGGAGCACACAGTTCTCACAGTCAATGTTGTGAGCAATCAGCATGCACCTCACTTCACCTGCCCTCGCTTTACCTGCGTATCACTTCAGTCATAACGGTAGGAAAAAAATCAGAATGTGCCAACCCTGCGCATGGCCAGCTGTCAACAAACTACCTCATGGGCCATGCCCAGAACCCAGATGGGCTGCAATTTACCCCCAGGCTGCAGGTTGTCCACCACCTCTGGAGAAAAGAAATTTTCAATGTGCATTAAAAAATGGAAGTACCTTCTGTTGAATCTCTTGTCCAGGCTAGAGTTTTTGTTTATGTTTTTGGTTCAGTGATCCCTTTACATGGGACGTACATCTTTGTGAACATTAACGAGGTGGAGGCTGGGTTGGCTGTAGGAACATAAGAAATAGGAGTCACTTTACCCCCTCTAGCCTCACCCCCATTCACTCAGATCACAGCTGATCTGTTTGTGTTTAGAGTTCCACTTTCCCATCTACCCCTGTTAACTTTTGATTCCCTTGCTTAACAAGAATCTTTGCCTTAAAAATATTCGGTGGCCCTGCTTCCAGCACCACCTGAGGCTGAGTTCCAAAGTCACACAACCCTCCTTGAGAGAATTTCTCCTCCTCCTCAGTCCTAAAAGGGCAACCCTTAATTTCAAAACCGCACCCTTGAGTTCAGGACTTGCTGTTGTGCTGCTGAAGATTTAAGGCTGTTTAGTCTTCCCTGGGCAATTAAAAGAAAATACTGTTCTTTTTATAAAAAAAAAACAGACTTGGCAGGCCTGGCAGCATCGGTGGAGAGAGGAACTGAGTTAATGTCTCGAGTCCGTCATGACTCCTGTTCATTGCCTCCCCCTTCTGTTGAGGGGGAGGTGATGGCCTAGTGGTATTATCACTAGACAATTAATCTAGGAAACTCAGCTAATGTTCTGGGGACCTGGGTTCAAATCCCGCCACGGCAGAGGGTGGAATTTGAATTCAGTAAAAAAATATCTGGAATTGAGAATCTACTGATGACCATGAAACCATTGTCGATTGTCAGAAAAACCCATCTGGTTCACTAATGTCCTTTAGGGGAGGAAATCTGCCGTCCTTACCTGGTCTGGCCTACCTGTGACCCCAGAGCCACAGCGATGTGGATGATTCTCAGCTGTCCTCCAAGGGCTACGAGGGATGGGCAATAAATGCTGGCCAGCCCATGTCACACAAAAGAATAATAAAAATATCCTCTTCGCTTCATCAGTCCATTCCAAACATACACCACCCTCCAGTGCTAAGATGGTCTTCAAACTTGCTCCTTTGTATTTGGAAGCTCAACATCTGTCTCGTTTATCTGTACAATTTTAGAATCTTAGTATTGCTCTCGAGATCAAAAGCTTGTATACCACCGGAGTTCCTGGCTCTGTATCGAGTGCAAGATCAGATTTGCAGCTCTCTGGTCTGCCAGCTACTTCCGTTAGTCCAAAATATTTTTTGCACTCAGAAGTCCAAAGTCCAGATTTTAATTAACAGGAACAGGGGTACCGAGAGGTCTGATTTTTAAATCTTAAAATTGTGGTGATATTATTTGCCACTTGCAGACTGTAAACAGAGGTTTAAATTGTCTCAAGTTTTTGAGAATTTAATTATTTTTGTCTTCCTCTCTAGGATTTTGAGGAGTATCCAGAGCACAGGACTAACTTCTTTCTGCTTCTTCAAGCAGTCAATAGTCATTGTTTCCCTGCCTTCCTGAACATACCTCCAGCTCAATTCAAATTGGTCCTTGATTCCATTATCTGGGCTTTCAAACACACCATGAGGAACGTGGCTGACACAGGTATGTTGTGGTTCTCCCCCCAAAGTACTGTGTGGCCTCTCCTGTAGTCTAGCTTTTTAAAAAGAATTTGTTGTACAACACAGGCTATTTGGCCCTGACTCGTCCATTCTCATGTTTATGCTTCATTATAGCCTCCTCCCACATTACCCTCACATTAGTTTAAAGTTTATAAGTGTTACAAGTTGGCTTGCAATAACTCCAACAAAGCTACTGTAAAAATCGCCTAGTCGCCACATTCCGGCACCTGTTTGGGTACACTGAGGGAGAATTTAGCATGGCCAATGCACTTAACCTGCACGTCTTTCGGACTGTGGGAGGAAACTGGAGCACCCGGAGGAAACCCACGCAGACGCGGGGAGAATGTGCAAACTCTGCACAGACAGTGACCCAAGCCGGGTCTGGCGCTGAGGCAGCAGTGCTAACCGCTGTCCTATCTGCAAGTCCTGCTGTTCCTGTTCATCGTCGAATTTACTTGACCTTCCCCTTGAAGGCTATTTGCCTCGACTCCTTGTGTAGGAAGCTCCACATTCTAATTGCTGCTTTGGATAATGAAGTTTCACCTGAATTCCTCGTAAGACCACCGCTAGTAAATCAAATGGGTCTCCTCACAGATTTTGGACTGCATTAGTGTTTAACTGGATTGTGTGTGTGTGTGTGCTTGCAGGGTTGTCTATTCTTTATACTCTGCTGCAGAACGTAGCACACGAAGAGGCAGCTGCCCAGAGCTTTTACCAAACCTATTTCTGTGACATCCTCCAACACATATTCTCAGTGGTGACAGATACTTCACACACTGCTGGTAAGTCGGACTTCTGTTTTTTTTTTCCCCTCTCTGGTCTTTTGCTTGTCTCTCCTCCAACCCTGTGCATAAAGTACTGACCAGGAAGGTGATGTGGTGGATTTTCACTCCTTTGGACCTGTCCTTGGATCTGACGGAATTTCCCATTGGGTGACCTGCACCAGGAAATTCATATGAGGGTAGGATTGGGTCTAAATGTGAATCCCTCCGTGGGGCGGGGTGGGGAATACCTCCATTT
This sequence comes from Mustelus asterias, assembly GCF_964213995.1. Taxonomy (NCBI): domain Eukaryota; kingdom Metazoa; phylum Chordata; class Chondrichthyes; order Carcharhiniformes; family Triakidae; genus Mustelus; species Mustelus asterias. The sequence goes on from NC_135818.1 coordinate 79,699,844, forward strand.
AAATAGCACCTTTCATGATCAGAGGATGTTCCCAAGTGCTTGGCTGAATATAGTACCTTTTGAATTGTCATCACTGCTGTGATGTAGGAAATGAACTCCTTCTGTTGCGCTTAAGCGTGAAGTCTAGGCTGGCACTTTGAGTCCATAGTGGCTCAGAGTGTTACCACAGAGGCTCGGCTGAAGGTAATGATCAGGGACGGGGTTGGGGGAAGATATTGGGGAATTGTCAAATGTCTTTAGAACTGTATCCCATGATGAGAGGGTGGAGGATACAGGTGGAATATATTTCATTGAGTGTGGGCGGGATGGTGGCACAGTGATTAAAGTTTATTTATTAGTGTCACAAGTAGGCTTGCATTAACACTGCAATGAAGTTACTGTGAAATTCAGGTGCACTGAGGGAGAATTTAGCACGGCCAATGCACCCAACCAGTATGTCTCTTGGACTGTGGGAGGAAACCGGAGCACCAGGGGGAAACCCACACCGACATGGGGAGAACGATTCCGGCCTTGGGTGGAGTTTGCATGTTCTCCCTGTGTCTGCGTGTGTTTCCTCCGGGAATACCTCAATTTTTAAAAATTCATTTGTGGGACATGGGCGTTGCTGGCTGGCCAGCATTTATTGCCCATCCCTCATTGACTCTCAACTGCCTTTCAAGGGCAATCACATTGCTGTAGCTCTGGAGTCACATATAGGCCAGACCGGGTCAATGGCATTTTTCACGATCGGCAGTGCAGGTTAAGTGGATTGGTCATGCTAAATTGCCCCTTAGTGTCAGGGTGATTAGCAGAGTAAATATGAGGGGTTACAGGGATAGCCCCTGGGTGAGATTGTTGCTGGGACTGGCTCGATGGGCCAGATGGTCTCCTTCTGCACTGTAGGGATTCTGTTCTTGTTTTCTATGACACAGTTTGAACCTGACCACATTACTCAATTGTGTTCAACATTTTAAAAAAATTACTTCCTCCTTTCTAGGATTGACGATGCACGCTACCATCCTGGCATACATGTTCAGCTTAGTGGAGGATGGCAAGATCACCTTGTCTTTGAGTCCAGCTACTCCTAATATCAACAATCAGATCTTCGTACAGGAGTTTGTGGCCAACCTGTTGAAAACTGCCTTCCCTCATCTCCAAGAGTGAGTGCTGATCACAGAGAGAGTGAGAGATGTGATCTTTAGTTTGGTCATCCATTCAAGAATGTTCTGCGCCTTAATCCCTATTCTGTGGGGAGTTAGATAACTGTGGTTGGGGATGGTACGGGCAGTAAAGGAGCTGGGATTCGATTAGGGTGGAAAAAATTAAAAGGGTTCTACCTCTCCGCCTGTTGCAGTCAGCTGCTTTCGCTCTGTCCTCCTCTCTCGTGTCCCCGTTCCGCGTCCCTCGTTTGTGGAAACGATACCAAGGCCTGTCCGAAGAAAAGGCTCAAAATTCAAATAATTTGGTTCCTGACAATGGGACTGTATTAAGGTTGTCTAGAAGTTTTGAATGAGATGTTGAGTTGTGTAGGGGTGACTGAAGTAGTCCTGTTGTCTGCACTCTATGCAATGTGCACTCAGTATATGCATTTAAGACACGACCACAGAGGTTGTAACTTTTTTTTAAAAATGTATTAATTTCTGGAATTCAGGCTTTGCTGGCTAGGCCAGCATTTTGCCCATCCCCAAATTCCTTTTGAGAAGGTGGTGGTGAGCTTCTGCCTTAAACCGCTACTGTCATATGATGTAGGTACACTCACAGTGCTGTTAGGGAGGGAGTTCTAGGATTTTGACCCAGCAACAGTGAAGAAATGGCGATTATATTTCAATGCAAGGATGGCGAGTGGCTTGCAGGAGAACTTCCATGTGGTGGTGTCCCTATGTATCTACTGCCCATGTCCTATATGGTAGTGGTGATAAGTTGAGACGGTGCTGTCCAAGGAGCCTTCAGTTCCTGCAGTGCCTCTGCTGTGTGTTGGTGGTGGAGGAGTGAATGTTTGGAAAAGGGGCTGCTTTGTCCTGAGTGGTATTGAGCTTCTTGAGTATTGTTGGAACTGCACTCATCCAGGCAAGTGGAGAGTATTCCATCTCACTTGCTGACTTGTGCCTTGTAGATTGTAAACAAGCTTTTGGGAGTCAGGAGGTGAATTACTCGCCATAGGATTCCTAGTTTCTGACTTGCTCTTGTAGCCACAGTATTTATATAGCACGTTCAGTTTCTGGTTAATGGTAACCCACCAGGGTGTTGATAGTAGGGGATTCAGTAATGATATAGCCATTGAAAGTTGGTTAGATTCCCTCTTGTTGGAGATGGTCGTTGCCCAGCACTTGCATGGCTCGAATGTTACTTGACACTTTTCAATCCAAGCCTGAATATTGTCCAGGTCTTGTTGCATTTGGCCATGGACTGCTTCAGTATCTGAGGACTCACAAATGGTGCTGAACATTGTGCAATCAGCAGTGAACATCCCCACTTCTGACCTTATGACGGAAGGAAGGATGGTTAGGCCTAGGACACTGCACCAGTTACAGTTCCTCCAGGGTAAACATCAACATTGTACTTATGGTCATCTAATGTTTTTGACATTTATTTCGGGGAACTGTTCCCTCAATTTACATCTGCCGTCTAGACCAGAGCGAATTGTTCTGGTCTGAAATTGAATTGAGGCAGCATTGGAGTCACCAACTGATGGAAGGAACTGTAGCTATCTCTGACCCCCCCCCCCCCCCCCGTCCCTTCCTTTTATCTGTCTTCCTCGTGTGTTCTCTTTCATTTTCATTATCTCATTCCTTTGTTCCTTTCCCCTCTCTCTCTCTCTCCCCCATTTTTTGCTTTTTCTCTGACTCTCATTTTCTTCTTCCTGTAGTCCTCCAGACTATGGAAGCTGCTCTTCTGCGTTCTGCTTTGCTGATTTTATTTTATTTTTTAATTGCTGTTTATCTTCTTCCTCTGAGAACGGCATGCCTGTTGACCAGCACCGTTTCACATTTCCATGCTTAATGAGATGTCTGTGTTTGTCCCACCCACTGTGACCTTAGCCTCGGTCACCACCGAATATCTGAATTTCTTCCCGAGTACTTTTTTTTTATATAGCTTGGCCAGAAATGTTAATTATGGTAATAAAAACTGAAAATGCTGGGAAAAAGCCACATGACTCGTAGCAATTGTGGAAACAAATGAGACTTGATGTTTTGAGTTTGGTACAATGATTCTTCACAATTCTTGAGTCACACGATCTCGACGTTAAACCTGTTTTCCTCTTGCCATGGATTCTGCCTTTTTCCAGCATTTTCTGTTTCCAATCTCCAGCATCTACTGATTTTTGAACAAAGGAAAATACAGCACAGGAACAGGCCCTTTGGTCCTCCAAGCCTGTGCTGATCAGAAAATCCTGACTAAACTTTAAAAACAACCTTCTACCCTTCCTCGCTCTGTATCCCTCTATTCCCTTGCAATTCATGGACCCATCCAGATACCTCTTAAATGTTGCTAATGTGCCTGCTTCCATCACCACTACTTCTGGCAGCGCGTTCCAGGCACCCAGCATTCTCATGGAGAACCTCCCCCGCACATCTCCCTTAAACTTCCCCCTCTCACCTTGAACCTGTGCCCCCTTGTAATTGACACGTCCACCCTGGCCGGGGGGGGGGGCAACGACCATCTCCAACAAGAGGGAATCTAACCAACTTTCAATGGCTATATCATTACTGAATCCCCTCAGCCTCCATAGTTTTCAGTTTGTTCTGTTACTTTTATTTTAACGTTAATTGTGGTTTGTGTTTTAAGATTTTACTGTTTGTAATTGCAAGAGAAATGGAAGTGTTTTTTAAAAAAAAAAATGGTGTTAAATATTGCTTCTGTGTTTGTTTCCTCCTCCAGTGCTCAGATCAAAGTTTTTGTGACTGGTCTGTTCAGCCTAAACCAAGACATTCCATCTTTCAAAGAACATCTGAGAGACTTCCTTGTACAGATAAAGGTGAGAATTGACTGGTGCAAGCCCTGCTGCCAATGGGGTAATGTAATGAAAACACCTCCTCCTTGGAGCAATTGGGTCTTGTAGCTAAGCAACGTAAAGTATTTATAAACAAGAATGTGTTTTGTGTGATGCTTCTAGCAGATATTCCCAAGAACTGCAACCTACCGATTCCAAACTGGAATTTTTGCTTCTAACACCATAAGGGGGGGGGGGAAGAAAGAATCGGGTGAGAATTTTGCCCCCAGATCTGCAACCTAAAATCTCATCCATCCATTCACTTTATTTAAGGACACGTGGGTGTCAGCTGTGAAATGTAAATGTGTCAGATGTTCAATCTGCATTTGCCTGAGGACGCGCAATATTTAAGATAAAGCCATGTCTTGCACTGTTGGTACAATCGGGCCTGGATATTGATTTGTCGTCTTCCTCGCATTTTTAAATTGATTTACTCCAAGTCAGTGTGGGCAGGTATCTGGTGGGTGCCCAGCACTGATGAACTAGCAACCCAGTGGGACTTGAGACATGGAGGGAGGAAGACAAGTGGGGCGGGAAACCTCTGTCAACCTCTGTTTGATTCCACTGTTCTATATTTGCTTTCCGCTTACCCGTTTCTCTCCCTATTTCCACTCTCCCCCCCCCCCCCACAACCAATGTTTAGTCCCTCATGCAGATATTAAGCTGCCTGAGCCTAATTTAGTGTGCATTTGTTTGTTGCCCCACACCATCGCATCTTGGAAGTGTCCCAGTCAAAGAAGATCATGATAAAATACTCGCCTTAGTTTTCAGATCCCTTTGGGCGACCCCATCTCTGTAATCTCTCATGCTCTGCGCTCCTTCAATTCTGGCCTCATTAAGCATCCCCAGTTATAATGGCTCCACCACTGTTGGTGAAACCTTCAGCTGTCCAGCAATGGCTTGGTGTCACGCTTTGTTTTATAATGCTCCTGTGATAGGCCCTGGAGTGTTTCATTTATGTCAAAAGGTGGTATATAAATAATACAAGTTTCTGAAGTTTCACTATCTGGAAGGCCTTGCTGACTCTCATTGTCATTGATTATTGGGTTGTTGCAGTGCTTCAATATCCCTTGCCATGCCTGGCACCTAACATTCATCAGGAACCTGTGAGGAGAGAGTATAGATGGGAGGGAGTGTTGCGAGCTGGACCAGTGTTTATTGCATGCAGATCCCTAATTGTCCTTCAGGGGGCAATGCTGTGGATCTGGAGCCACAGGTAGGCCAGATCAAGCAAGGGTGGCAGATTCCCTTCTCTCAAGAACGTGAGTGAACCATTCTGACAATGGTTTCTTGATTGTTATCAGACCTTTTAAAGTTTAAGTTTATTTATTTATTTGTCACGAGTAGGCTTACATTAACACTAATGAAGTTACTGTGAAAACCCCCTAGTCGCCACACTCCGGTGCCTGTTCGGGTACACTGAGGGAGAATTTAGCATGGCCAATGCACCTTACCTGCATGTCTTTCGGACTGTGGGAGGAAATTGGAGCACCTGGAGGAAACCCACACAGATACGGGGAGAAGGTGCAGACTCCACACAGACAGTGACCCAAGCTGGGAATCGAACCCGGGTCCCTGGTGCTGTGAGGCAGCAGTGTTAACCACAGTGCCACCGTGCTGCCTTTTAATTCCAGACTCTTTTTTTTCATTGAATTCCGATTTCACCATCTGCCGTGGTGGACTTGGAACCCAGGTCCCCGGATTGCCCTAGGTCTCCTAGTCCAGCCACTGTGCCGACGCCACCTCCTCTCCTCCTCCTCCCCAGCACCTACCTTTGTAAGCTCTGATTCTTGAGTTCTCATTGCAGCGGCGACCGTGCTGACCTTTCTTTTTCCATCCCCTTTATAAGGAATTTGGCGGCGAGGACACGTCGGACCTTTTCCTGGAGGAGAGAGAAACAGCCCTACGCCAGGCTCAGGAAGAGAAGAGAAAGCTTCAGATGACTGTTCCTGGGATTTTGAACCCCCACGAAATAGCGGAAGAAATGTGTGACTGAGCAAACCATGTGTTACCAGAAAGAAGGGATGGGAAGGGGTGGGGGCGAGAGAGAAATGAATGAGGAAAGGACAGTGAGTGAATGGGTGTGAAAGGGATAGTGATTGGAAAAAATCCTTCATCGGTCCAATGTGACGGGACTTTTTAAAATTGATATTCCAGTTTTGTTGCCATTGGTTAAGAGAGGAGTTTTTTTTTTATTGTAAAAAAAACTTCATTATTTTTTTCTCCCTGGGTTGAAATTGTGTTTATGAATTGTGAACATGTTAACCGTTAAACTCTGCAGCCATTGTTCCTTATTTGGGCAGTGTGGTGGTGTTGTCCAGCTTGAGCTATTTCAACAATTTAAATTATATTGGAGAACTTTCGACGCATTCTATAGTTTGGTTTTATATTAAATCTAGCCTGGTTGGCTTCACAAACATGGTCTCTTCAGAATGCTTTCAAGTCGCAGTGTTTTGCAAAGGGTGGGGGAGGTGGGGAGACAAAACACACAATCTCACTGAACTAGGAGAAGCATTTTAAAACTGAGGGAGGGAGGGTGGGGAAAGATGTCTGTCTTTCACACGTGCTGCGAGAATGGTTTTTGAAATCCAGTTGGTTGTGCAATGATTGTGTTGACATGACTGAATGTGTGGGGTTTCTGGGTGGATGCGTGGGGGGGGCGGATATGAGTGTCAACTCTTTATTCTTGACAATCTGATCGCGCTGGCGATCCACGCTATGAAATTCTCTACACGCGGTGTTAAGCCACAAACGGTTCCCGGTCTCTCGGCGGAGTCCGCTGCCACTCGGGTGTTGTGCAAAGATTTGAAAGGAGGCTGGTTGGGAACGGCTGCTACGGTTTGCTGGTACGAAAACATTGTTTGGGCAGCATGGGAGATTTGGAAAGTCTTGATGAATGTTAACGCTCCAGTTTTCAAAAGAACATTTTTTTTTAAAATGCCGGATGTGTGGGTGGTCTTGCTATGTGTGTGTGTTGTATTTAGGGCACATATCTATTCGGCTATCAGGGAAGACACAAGTCCAGTTGTGTGATGAATGAGTGTAGACGGTTTTTGTCTTGGAGCAAGCCTTACGGTCTTGCATTCAGTGCTTTATAGCAGATCCTCTAAAGCGCAAAATGTTTGCTTTCTTTGCCATCTCTTCTTTCCCCCCCCAGCCACTACCATTCCTCCACACAAACAGAGCTCCGTGTTTGTACAGATTTAACATGCAAGAAAGCCACAGATCATAAATATTTTGAGTAAAGATTTTCAGCCGAGTGTCATGTCTGTTCTTCACCCCTCTTCTTCCTCTGCTGCCCTCCCCGCCCCAATCCCTCCACATGCGTGTGTGTGTGTGCACCCTCCCCAAAAAAAGTCATTCTGTCCCAATCTGTTTGAACCATTCATGTGACTTCACTTTGCTAATCAGGTTTTTTTTGAAACCCCAATGTATGGAGTTCAAGATCGATGGATACGATTACTGTTTGTTTTGGAAGGGGAGCAGAGTCTAATGATTCTAGCAAACTCCTCTGGTTGCTAGTTACCAAGCAATGAGGCTTGGGAGAAAGAGAATAAACATCTGGATTAGAAAGACTGGCTGCTTATTCAGTTAGTTCACTTTCCCTGTTCTGCAACCTTCACGTTAAACTAGTGGATTAATGAAGATAAAGGGTCACAGAGGAGTGGATAGAGGAGATTTGGGCTGCCCCAATGTGGCTGCATGGGAAGCAAAGACTTATTACCTAATTGGATGATGTTTGACTGTTAGTCAAACCGCCTTTTTACCCCACCCTATTATATCAGCTAGACCGAGAAAAAACCCCCCCAGAATAAAACAATTTTTAATGTCCCAGTGGTTATTCTCCCAGCAGTGTCCTGGAAATTGAACTTCAATTCCTGAAAACTTGAGGCTAATCCCGGCGGGTTGGCAACCTGAAGACAATATTGTCCCTGCAGGTCACACACATCCCACCACTATTTCACCCCAGAATCATTGTAACCAATGCACCCAGTCGCTCCACTTTGTTTAGTATAGTTGCCCCTTTCATTCCTTCAGCTCCAGCTCCCAAACAATAAATAAAAGGGAGACTCCAAATGGTATCTGATCCCCCTCGGTTTGATTTTAAACTTTAATCGAATGTTAAGGCGTGACTGACTTGATGGGGGTGGGAGACAGGGGGACAGTCTTGTGCTTTCAGAGAGATTTGGGGTGGCACAGTGGTTAGCACTGCTGCCTCAGCGCCAGGGACCCAGGTTCGATTCCTGGCTTGGGTCACTGTCTGTGTGGAGTTTGCACGTTCTCCCCGTGTCTGCGTGGGTTTCCTCTGGGTGCTCCGGTTTCCTCCCGCAGTCCAAAGATGTGCGGGTTAGTGGATTGGCCATGCTAAATTGCCCCTTAGTGTCAGGAGACTGGTATGGTAAATACGTAGGGTTACGGGGATAGGACCTGGGTGGGATTGTGGTCAGTGCAGACTCGATGGGCTGAATGGCCTCCTTCTGCACTGTAGGAGTCTGATTCTATGATCCTAATGTAAACCGAGCAGCTCATGCAATATTCTGAACTGTCACTCCAAACGCGTGGAACCAACTCCTGATATTACGGGAATTAATATAAACGTGAGCTCTTTGGGGAGGCTGTTGCCTGACTGATTTATTATTATACTCCTGTTTTTCACTCATCTCTGCCGTCTCCCATGACCTTGGGATGCTTTGCATGAAGCACATTTTCACTGTCTATTAAAACATATTTCGACTGTGATATTGGGAGCTTTACCACACCATTGCTTGGTACAGAATGAAAGCAATGCATTTTTAATGTATTGTTTTAAAGTATTCAGTGGGATTTCTGTATATGTGGCTGAGAGTGGATGGTCGATCTGACTTTTGCAAGTCCAGTATCCTTGCCTGTTGGGAAGAAAAAAAGAAAATGACTTCAAAATTGTCGCTGGTTTTAACTTCGAGTTGCGAAGAAAGCATTTTCACGTTAAGCGCATGTACCATTTCCACACGGGTTTTAATCCAATTTTATTTGTTTTGTCCTGGAATTTCTAGAGCAGAGTTCGATTGTGATATGCAATGACATGGACACTCTTTTGTCTTTTTAGTACATTTTTTTTTGTTTCGTGAATAAACCTTTTAATCTCTGATTAATTGGGCCATCGATTGGGACGTGGCTTTTGGTTTTCTACAAGGCCTGCCCGAGTGGCGGATGCGTTTTTAAAAATATTTTAAAGGACCACCCCCCCCATTTCCCCATATCCTGTCTTGATCCAAGCTGTGGATCTTGTGTATACGACAAGTCACAGAAACATGAGCTCCCTTTTGGGTTTCACTTGCAATATGTTGTACACATGCATACAGTGCGGCGGTGTTGCAAACTTCATGTGTGTGCGTGTGAACAAATCCGGTCTCTGTGTGTGTGTGTGTGTCATTTGTCTGTGTAGTGCTTTGAGCCGGTAATTATGGACTGTTGTGTCTTTTCAGTACTTGTACAGAGAGTCTTGTTTAAGAATCTGTGTAATTTAACTTTATTACACTGTAATAAAGTGGCAGAATTATAGTAGGAGATTGCAAGTAACCCGCAAACTTTCTGCTATAAGTCAAATACCTCCCTCAATTTATTACAAAAAACTGTACAGTTTGTAATTATGATACCTAGCATAGAAATGTTTTTGATAAGATTTTAGTTAAATTAGATGGTGGTTACTGAATTTTTCTTGTGTCGTGCAGTGTATCTTATACTTTTTGTTTTAAAACTGACTTATACTCAAACCCGTGATCACTCGATTGTATATTTAGCCGCTCTTTTGTTTTTGAACTATTCAGTTTTCCTCCGTGAGGAGTTGCCTAAATACAAAAGGACCTCAAATGTTTTTTAAACTTTTTGTTTAAACGGTGGTTGACTTTCCGATGGGTGTGTGTGAGGTTGTGTGTGATTTTTTTTTTTTTAACGTGCGCTTCTTGCATTTTTTTCTAACACCAAAATATATCGCAAGTGATGTGATTTTTCTCTATGATGTTGTCATTTTCAGCTTACACGGACTTGCATTATTCATTTTACCAGTCTTTCGTGCTTCTGCAGTGTATACTGGATAAGTCTTGACTGGTGTTTGGTCATTTCTGAGGGGAGGGGTGAGGGGGCTTGAAGCATTTGGGGGGGGAAATTGGGAGAATTCTCTGTTTTATTTTTCTTTAGTCAATAAAGGGGTTGCAGCCTCTTTGAGGACTGAGGAAAGGAGAGTTAAAATGTACTCTTGCTCTGACCAATCCATAGCCCGCAGTTTGAGAATGAAGTGGAGAATGTACACTGGGGTAGGGGGAACCTCCTCGTACTGATTTGGAAAACCTGGCAGAATTCTGTGATTTTTAGTTTTCTTTTGGGAACATTTCAGACAGGTGGGATGTGGGGAGAGTGCAAGTTGTATTTTACATATTTTAAAAACAGCACAATTTTGGAAACTGGCTTTGTTGCAATGGGAGGCAGCCGAGAGACGCCACGCTGAAAAAAGGCCTATAAACTGTAATGAGCTCATAAAGGCATAACTGAGCTGATGATGAGTTGGCTTTTTAACTTAACGTATGAGAATAAAGGGAATGTTTGTATCTAAAACCTGTGATCGTCCCAAATATCGATCTTAAACTTTTAATGAATTTGGACACCAAGGGCCCTCCTTTTTTTTTTAAAAAAAGAGCTAATCAGTTATCAAATGGATGGTGAGTCACCAGATGAAGGAGCAGCGCTCCGAAAGCTCGCGATACCAAATAAACCTGTTGGACTTTAACCTGGTGTTGTGAGACTACTTACTGTGCCCATCCCTGTCCAAAGCCGGCATCTCCACATCGAGGATTCCAGACTCTTTGCTTCCTTTTTGAAGTCCAAATCTCAATCACATTTGCCATGGTGTTACCATCCAAATTGCAGAAATTTCTAAGTAGAGGTGACCATTTGGCCCATTATCAGTACTAGCTTGGTCAGCAGTGTTAACAATCCCTTTAATTCCCATCTCCATGTGACCAGAGTTTTTGTAAATTGGATGCTGTAAGATGTATTTGTTGTGGTGATGATTCACCAGTGTGTTGTAACGCTGTAACCTAAAGAATTTAACATCTGTTATTGGAAAGGGACATCTCGCTGAAACTTTTGTCTTGCACTCAGCAGGACAAACGCAAGAATGTCAAAATTGGCCACATTTCAGCATTGATTTGCCAACCAATCAGCACCCTTATCTCCTGTTGTGTGAATTGTTGTGGTTGTCTGAAACTTAGCTTTCTTGTGTTTGCCCTGATGAGTGCAAGATGGAAAAGCTTCAACAACACGCCTCTCTTTTCAGCAATGTTCACATTCTGTGCTGCCAAGTGACTTCTTAACCTTTCCTTCGCCCCGCGAAGTGTTATTGCCTTGGAACACACTGGCCTATGCATCTTGCAGTTACATATAGATGTACAAATTCCACGTTACTCTTCAATGGATGTTTGACTCCTGTTTGTATGGGTTAGAACTTTTACTGATACAGAAAAATTACCTTGATTACTTTCGCTAGGGTATTCAAAACCGTCTTTTATTTAGTACATTTCATCTTGCTGCAGCTTTGATATCAAGAGGCTGTTTTTGACTGTACAGTCTTACAGGAGCGGGCTGCAACCAAAATGAAGGGGTAAAGATTTTATTAAGTCAATTATTGGAAAAGATGCAAGCGAATTACTGCGGAAGCTGGAATCTGAAACCAAAAGAGAAAATGCTGGAAAATCTCAGCAGGTCTGGCAGCATCTGTAAGGAGTGAAAAGAGCTGATGTTTCAAGTCCAGATGTTCCTTTGTCAAAGCTGACAAAGAGTCATCTGGGCTCCAAACATCAGCTCTTTTCACTCCTTACAGATGCTGCCAGACCTGCTGAGATTTTCCAGCATTTTCTCTTTTGGTTATTGGAAAAGATGTATCTAGCTTTTGAAGTATCCAGTTTTGTTTTTAAATGTTAATGGTTGAGGATAGAGTTATTGTCATTTTTATCTTTGTTATTTAGTAGTATTCTAGGTGGATGTGAGATTATGCGTGTGGTTATCCAGTGTTGAAATAAGCATCCTTTCACATACCAGCTGTGCAAATCTTTTCGGCATTTGCCATCTTGTGTGAAGTAATGTAATGAGGATATGACGGCACCCCACCCCCCCCCCCCCCCCCCCCCCCGGGCAAGATGTAGCAACCCCTCCCTCCAACTTCTAGATCATCCCTGGGGAGGGTTAGGGAAGATAAATGGTCACTGCTCGCAAGACTCTGCGTCCGTATCAATAAATGCGTTGAGACCAATACACACGAGACTGGTAACGTCCACGGGATGATGCTTACTGATGCATTTTGTGTGCTGTTTAGTTTTGCTGATGGAAAGGTGAAGCCTCCATCAAACGAGAAAATTCGGCCGTTTAATTCCAGAAACTTCCTGCTCTCCTGTACAAATCTGCAGGAACTGAATTTCATACGAACGGTATTGTTTTGATTTGGAATTGCGCCAATTAGTTGTCATTTAGTAGCAATGAAAGTAATAGCACAAAATAGTTTTGTTTGGTGCTGAGTGTAATTGGTGTTTTGTTTTTTGGGTTTTTTTTGGTTCAAGAGACTATGAATTAGTTACAGTTCTATACCCTTTGTGACCTTGATTCTAAAGAGCAAGATGTGCATGAATTCCAGCCACAACACCCATGTCCCATGAAGGAATAAATTTTTTAAAAAATGATGATTTCACACCTTGTGGATAATTGGAAAACCCACATTTTCAGCTTGAGACTTTTTAAGTAATTTTCCCCTTCTCAACTATCCTGGGTAAAAGGTCAAGTGGCCATAGCCCTAGCCGTAGGCACTGACTGGTGGTGATTTCACCTGAGGATCACCAAACCTCGGGTGAGGGTCAAGGTTGAGAAGGTGGTGTCTTCGTGAATAACCTCAGCCAGTACGGGAATTGAACCTGCGTCACTAACCAGCTGTCCAGCCAACTGAGCTGAACTATCCTGGGTAAATAGAACATTAATCCACTTTGCAAAGCCTTCTGTGATTACTGTTCCAATGGCACTTTTGTTTTCAATGTTAATTTTATGTCGTTATGCTCTTGAACGATGAGTTTTGATGTATGTTGATTTTTGGGTTAGATTAACTGTATCAAGACTAGGCTGAAGGATTGGGTAGTAGGTAAGTGACCCATTAGAAACAGCTTGCCACGGTTGAATATCTGAGGAGGTCCTGCACCTATGAAAGAAAATGACTTGCAGAAAATTCAACATTTATGGGAGAAGCTTGCCCATTTATGAAAATGTTTAAATGAGCGACAACATTGGGATTCTGATTTGCAACTATTGAGATTTGATGTCATAGAGGTTTACAGCATGGAAGCAGGCCCTTCGGCCCAACTTGTCCATGCCGCCCTGGTCGAGGATCTGATCTAATCAAAAGCAGAATGAGAAAAGAGAATTTGGGGTGCCACAGTGGTTAGCACTGCTGCTTCACAGCGCCAGGGACCCTGGTTCAATTCTGGCTTCGGGTCACTGTCTGTGTGGAGTTTGCACATTCTCCCCGTGTCTGCGTGGGTTTCCTCCCAGTGCTCCGGTTTCCTCCCATAGTCCAAAGATGTGCAGGTTAGGTTGATTGGCCATGCTAAATTAACCTTTCGTGTCGGGGGATTAGCAGGACAAATATGAGGGGTTACGGGAAGAGGGCCTGGGTGGGATTGTGAACGATGCAGACTCGATGGACCGAATGGCCTCCTCCTGCAGTGTAGGATTCTGTGATTCTATGAATTTGACCCATTCTCTCCACTCCACAACCCTTGTGATTTTTTAAATGATGATTTGGGCTTTTTCTCATTAGCTCATTTCTCCTAATTAATCTTAAATGTTAATTACAATTATTTTCCTTCCTCATTTTAAGGGTCAAGGCATAAATGGATGATCAGTCCTTGTGATACTTCCGATTTAATGTTTACTGTGTGTTAGTCGAGGACAAATTTAGTTGCTCAAATAGTCAAGATGGACAATTCTTTTTGACTAACATTAATAGGTGGGCTCGGGACCCTGAAGTTATCGAACTATACGTATAGAAAAAAAACAGCAAAATATATTAACCCCTTACCTTTTAACACCTTGTCAGAGTTGGATCCAATACACTCTTGCATATTTTGAGCAGTGCTTTTAGACTTTAATGTGCAGAGGGACTGATTCACGAATATTATAAGTGCAAATATATAAAATTCCTAGTTTAAAGGGTGGTGGAAGTGTACTGCCCAATCTTTTTTTGCTTTTTAAAAAAAACATATCCACAGCTTATAGATCGAGTTCTCCCAAATTACAAAAGAACTTTCATCCTCCCTCTCTCTGTCTGTCTCTCTTTCTTCGCCCCTTCCCACCCCCGACCAGCATCCCCACCCCACTCCATTGGTGATCAGCATGTACTGAAAATACTGATATCTGAACTGGATTATTGTTTTGAAAAAAATAAACTCTAACTCACAATTGAGCTTGGAAACTGTTGCTATAAGACTGTATGCTTGTGTGAGAGAGAAAGTATATGTGTGTGAAAGAGAGAAATTCCTTCAATCCCTGGTATCCTATTTGGAAACACTGAGTTAGAACAGTGGAACTTACAATGTATAGTCCTCACTGAGCTTGCTTTGATAACTGTAACCAGGATCTTTAATGCTGGTTTGTGAGAGCCTTGTCTAGATCTTTTGGAAGCAATGGCTGGCATTCTTTAATTGGAGTGCTTGATTGTACCTTTTTATGTATAAATATTCTGTCCCATATCTGGGATTAAAATATTAAAAAAAAAACTGCCTTAAGTCAACTGCTCCTCTTGTCTTCATTTTACATCTTCCCTTCCTGAAACTGACTGAGTGCTCTATGGAAGTACAGCAGTACAGGGCAAGATGCAGGCCAGGCCTAAGTAATTCCCAGCTATATTTTTTTTAAAAGCTTGCATTTCCATGGTATCATTCATGTCCTACAGTCAATGAGGAACTTTTAATGTGTGGTCACAGTTGTAATGCATGAAAAGCAGCCAGCATTGTGCAATGTCCCACAATAAGATGGTCAACTAATCTGCTTGGTGAAGCTGGTTGAAGGAAAACATTGGGACAGTAGGAAGAATGCTCCTGATCTTACTCAGTTTTTAAAATCTCATTCTGGAGGAAAGGCAGCTTTCATAACTAATAGAATTCCTACAGTGCTGAAGAAGGCCATTTGGCCCATTGAGTCTGCACCGACCACAATCCCACCCAGGCCTATCCCTGTAACCCTGCATATTTACCCTGCTAATCCCCCTAGCACTAAGGGTCAATTTATCATGGTCAATCAGCCTAACCAGCATGTCTATCAGACTGTGGGAGGAAATCGGAGCACCCGGAGGGAACCGACGAAGACACGGACAACGTGCAGACTCCACACACTGACCCAAGCCAGGAATCCAATCTGGGTCCCTGGCACTGAGACAGCAATGCTAACCACTAATATTATTGAGTGCCTAGATTTTTAAAAATATTTGAGTCTATAGAGCAGATTAATCTTCAACTTTGGAAATGAAATGCTGCCACTGAGTCAAGGTTGATACCTATTTCTGTGCATTAATTCTAGACTCAGAAGTACTCTACTACACCACTTGCGTGTTTCTAATATTCATCATACTGTCCACAGGAACCCAACTGGACACAAGCAGAGAATATATTCTCAGAGATTTTGGCCTCTAGACTGTCTCATGCAAGTTCAAACTCAGCAGTTTCTATATAGAAAGTGCAGGATGACAGATTTAAAGTAGATTCAATTTATTTTAGCAGGGCTTTTGTTGAGCTCCAATATGGCAGGCTGGTTGCAAAAACAAATGGGATCCAAGGGAAAATGGCTGAGGCAGGAAGCAAACAGTAATGGTGGATGGATGGTTTTGTGATTGGAAGGTGATTTCCAGTGCCATACCACAGGGTTTAGTACTAGGTTCCTCGCATTTTGTGGTAAATATCGATGACTGACTTGTCTGAGGAGTTTGCAGTTGATACAAAAATTGGTTGTGTGGTTGATGAGACAGCGATGGATTACAAGGTGATGGCAATGGATTAGTCAGGTGGTTAGAACTGGCAAATGGAGTTCAATCCAGGGAAGGCAAGGGATTGCATGATAAATGGTAGGTTACTGAGAAGTGTAGAGCAAGAGTCCTGGTGCACAGATCTGAGTCTGGACAGGTAGATAAGATGGTTGAGGAGGTATACAAGATGCATGCTTTTACTGGTCAATACCCATTCCCCTTTTAATTATCTCCCCCTCCCCCCTCCCTTACATCCTTTGGGTGTCCAGAATGGTGAACCATAGTCGTTGTGTTGAATTGTTTCATAGGTTTAGCAAACTTTTATATTCTTTGCCCTTTATTACAAAGTCCATCAAATCTTGGGTTTGGTATGATTTATAGAGCCAGTTTTACATGACATACTCGTTCATATTATTCAAACAGCTCAGCTTCTTAGAATATTGCGTAGGACCAGGTTATGACAACATCCAAAAGACTTGAAGCTCGAGTGCCGCAAACAACAATCCTGTGCCCAAAGAGAATATCTTGAACTAAGTGACTTTTCTATTGGCAAATGGAAGTCAAACCAGGAACCAATTTAAAAACGGCAAAACCTTCCACTAAATGAGCACTAACCAATTTCAATTGCTATTTCTATTTGTAAGAAGTCTCACACCACCAGGCTAAAGTCCAACAGGTTTATTTGGAATCATGAGCTTTTGGAGTGCTGCTCCTTCATCAGGTGAGTGAGGAAGGAGCAGTGCTTCAAAAACTTGATTCCAAATAAGCCTGTTGGACTTTAACCTGGTGTCGTGAGACTACTTGCTGTGCCTACCCCAGTCCAACGCCAGCATCTCCATTATTTCTATCTGCATAGGTGAAAACAGAAAAATTACACTTTTTCTCAAGTATTTTATTTTCTCATTTTTAAATTGAAATTAACCATACTACAAATGCCCAGCAGGTGTTTGAAATAGATTAAGAGGAAATAGTCAATGCCTCAAGTCCATTATCGGCACCAGTTCTAATAAAGGGTCACTGACCACTTTCTTTCTGCACAGATGTCACCAGGTGTCCTGAGCATTGGGTTTAACTATCAACCATGTGTTCACCACTGAAACTGATGGGTCCTTATGGCCATCGGAACCTGCTGTACCTTAAAATGTTGCACTATGATCTTTACCTAGTAACAAGGGTGGGAGTTGCTGTGATTGTGTTGAGGTTCCATTTAGCTCAGTTGGCTGGTTAGTGATGGCAACAGCATAGGTTTGATTCCTGTATCAGCTGAGGTTATTCATGAAGACCCTGCCTTCTCACCCTGGGGGTGTGGTGACCCTCAGGTTAAATCACCAGCAATCAGCTTCCCAGCCCTCAGGAGAGAGCAGCATAGAATTATAGAGTCCTACAGGAGGCCATTTGGCCCATCAAGTCTGCACCAACCACAATCCCACCCAGGTCTTATCCCCATACATTTATCACAGCCAATGTACCTAACTTGCACATCTTTGGACTATGGGAGGAAATGGAGCATCCTGAAGAAAGAGAATGTGCAAACTCCACACACAGTGACCTGAGCCAGGAATCAAACCCAGGTCCCTGGTGCTGTAAGGCAGCAGTGCTAACCACTGTGCCACCTTGGTTATCTGGCAACAGGAGAAGGAAGAGAGAGAGAGGGACAGGAAAGGAGAGACATTCAGGGTGAAGCATGTGGCAGAATATTCAAAGAGCCAAGCCCTGTTTGATCAAGGTCAGGATGAGGCCTGGTTAGTGCCAAGATGGAAGGTGGCCTGGAATATAACATGCCCCACAGTAAGTAAATGTCTAAATTGCCTTTTGGTTCTATGTCAGATCTTTGAACACCAAATAAGTCAAAAGACCTTCTTGTCGGGCTACCATTCTCAAAAGTATAAGAAACGGCACAACTGTCTGGGTGATCCAGCTTTCTTCATTGATATCGATGACCAGCGGGCCTGGGGAAAGCAGTATACTAACTTGAAAACGCCAAGTTCACACAGCATTTGTCATAATATTGGACCAGGTTTTGCTGTCAAAATAAGGTTAATGCCACTTTGTTATTGCTGCATAAACATCCAGCAACTCTTGGCAAGCAGCTGACAGGCTGTTAAATGATTATATTGGAGTTGCTGTATGCATTGCACCATTCAGGTAATAAAGGTTGCATTTTATTGAAATGCATTGAAGGTTCTAAAGTTACTGCATTTGCAGCACATTAAATTTGTCACAAAGTTGTCATGATTACAAGCATACCCTTTTAACAAAAAATACTACCCAGTTACCCCCAATGGTACTGGAAATGAACTGTTAAAAGAGGCTCATTCATTCAGAATTAATTATTTTCCCTTCTATAGCTAATTTGACATGGAATTCCTTCACTAAATTATACTGCCGTCTACACCAGTTGGTTGCCCTGTTAACTAGAGGCCAACGTGAACTTGTACTTCCAGCAACTTGCCGCACTAAAATTTAACTAAATGTGCAAAGCCGATGCTGGAAAGACCTGAATAAGGCCCTTTATAATAAAGGGTAGAAAAGGTGTGGGCTTATTCTTGGGGGGGGGGGGGGGGCGGGGTGCGGTGAAGAGAAAGGAGGTACAGACTGGGATAGGGTAGATTGAAAGATTAAATGACAAAAATAAAATCATAGTATAAAAGGCAAAGGGATTTTCCACTGATGCGCCAGGGACCTGATGAGTATTTCCAGCACTTAAAAGTTAAAGTTTATTTATTAGTCACAAGTAGGCTTACATTCACACCGCAATGAAGTTTGAGAGAAAATTGTCAGATTAAGCATCCACAATGCTTTACACTTCACTAAAGTGTAGAGGCTGCCAAATTGAAAACTAAATCATCAGCCGAGATAAAGTTACTTTGTTGTTAGAATGCTTTCATGTAAACATGTTTGATTGTTCATGGGTCTGACCTGCACCCCTATTTTAACCAGTTTGATCTAGATTCAGACATTTATCTTCAGTCTTTAAAATCTTAATCATGTGAAGATTAGTCATTGCTCCCATTTCCACTGTCTGCCACTCTTCCTTCCTTTCCCCGAAAAGTGCCCCAGGTTAGCTGTCCCTCAAGTAGATTTTCATTTTAACCAACTGTCTTTCCCTTCATGTCCCAGATTTTTCCTACCTTAGATTTTCTAAGCCTGCTTCCTGAACTCAAACCCCTTAGCCTCATCAACAACACCCCCTGATGCAGCTATGCTAAGCCCATGACAAAGTAGACAATGTCTGCTCCTGAAACTGCCAAATTTATTCAGTGAGGGATTTGCAGTTGTTAACCTTCAAGGAGCAAAATATGAGGGCACAAGTAAATTTAAAATCTATAGCTAGAAAAAGTGACTAAAAATTGGATAAACTAAGTTTCCCCCACTGCCATCTAGTGGATAAACCTAAACAACTTAAAAACTCACATGCCAAAGTTTGATTGTGGCAGAAGTGTGAACTACAGACCATTTATAATGGGAAATGTTAATGCCAAACCAAAAGTGGTAGTATAAAAATATTTGCCCTATACAATTAAAAAATTATGAAGCCATGTACCCAAACTCTGGCCAAAAGGACCTGCTCATGTTAAAGAATTTAGTTGGGGTTGTACTGAATTGTAGAGGCCCTGACTGATACTGCAAGTGAGATTTCAGTACACACTTCACATCCTTCTCCCAAGACGTATGACTACAGCTGAAAGGTTGGGGGCAATCCCATCTCCATGGGGCTGGGAGGTTGATGATTAGATTTAGGCTGCTCAGGGGGTTGTGATTTCTCCCTCCCTTCTGAAGCAACAGTATTACATTAGCTGCTTTCCAAACTTTTGGGGGACTGTCCTGAATCTGGGGAATTTGGGAAGATCACAACCGCTACATCCCCCATTGCTGCCGTCACCTCTTTCAGAATTGCTGTTAGTGCAGAGTCGATGGGCCGAATGGCCTCCTTCTGTACTGTAGGGTTTCTATCATTCTATGAGAATCCAAGCTGTCAATTCAAGAGATGTCAGTTTTTAGTTCCTTTGGCCTTTTCTTTACTAATCATTAATAAACGTTAGAACCGTGGTTTCTTAACTTGGGCATTCCATAAACTCACTTCTGCTGATTTAATTTATCCATTTGAAGATTACAGTTTCCCCACAATCAACACGTTTTTAAAAGTCCTCTTATCCTTTGATTAGCACGGTCATACAGCAGGGGTAACTTAACATTCCTGCAACATTTTAGTTATTTCTCACCGTCATCCATGCTACTTCCTGCTCATGAGCCAAGACCCCTCAAATCGATCTCACATCCTCCTCCAATCAGGGTTCCCCTCCTTTTACACTAATTTATAGTCAATATGAAACCACTTCAACACAAAATGGCACATTTGAGACACCGGAAATCTTAAGGCACACAAATGTTTCAGTAGAAATTGTATTTAATAAAGTAACTTGACAGTAATATGTACATGGGGACAGATAACTAGCCTATACCTATTGCTCTGGTACACATACAATTTAATCCAATATCAGCCAAACCCCTGCTGCAAATGGCAAGAGATCGGGCCCAGAACATTAGTTCTACAAAAAACACAATGCGCAAGTCTCCCATCAAGTTAAAATCTTGTAGTCCGACCAGCTCAGCTGTTAATTTGCTACAAAATTAACCAAGAGTTTGCTGATATAGTGAGTTGGACAGTGCTCACCATGATCAGCAACTTGGAGGGGATTGTTTATGAATGGCCATCAGCTGCTGGGTCATTTGCACAACTCTGCTGTTAGCCTCAAGCTAATGGCAGCTCACTCTCAACCTCTTTAGCTCAACAGGGTATGGAGGGGGTAAATAAAGGGAAGATCTGCGATAGGGTTGAAGACAGGAAGCATCAAGTGACAAAAAGGAACAACAGTGCAAGGCAAAAAAGGGATAGGCAATAGGTTCTCCCTTCCCCAAGTAAAGAAACAAGGCAAGTCTAAAGATAAATGTAAAATGGGAAGAGGCAAGTCATTACTAACAGCTGTTGTCCAAAAACAAGAGCGCCAAGGTTACAATCCAAAATTACTAAACTCAACTTTGACAAAGGATCATCTGGACTCAAAACATCAGCTCTTCTCTCCTGACAGATGCTGCCAGACCCGCTGAGATTTTCCAGCATTTTCTCTTTTGGTTTCAGATTCCAGCATCTGCAGTAATTTGCTTTTACTGAACTCAATGTTGAGTCCAGAAGGTTGTAAAGCGTCCAATTGATTTTCACCATTATCCCTCGTGTCATTTAACCTCTCCTGCCTATCACAAGGTTCTCCCCCCTCCCCCAGCCTCTGAACTGGATTAAAACCAGTTGCCTCTCCTTTGCAAATAGATTTGAATTTTTAATTGCTTCTCCCTCAACACATGCTGCCAGACTTGCCGAGTACTTCTAGAATATTCTATTCCTTACTCACAAATGTTCATCTAATTTTCCTGAAATGAATTGCCTAAACTACTTGTATAAAAGCTCCACAAGAGGTTTGTCCTGAATTCCCTACTGGATTTGTTAATAACATTATACTTCTGGCATTTCGTTTTCACCTCAACAAAGTCCAATTTTGTACTTTCACTGCCAGTTACTCCCCACAGGAGGGAGTTGGTACAGCACCGGTAATTAAATGCTGAGATTTATATTCCTGCAATGTCAAACTGCTCAAGCCCAGATTGGGAACAATTTAAACAGCACAATCTCATTTCCAAATCACTGGCTGATTTTCAATACGCAACTTTTTCCTACTTTCCCCGAGCCTTCCCCCACCCCATCTTTAACCCAATCTCTCTCTCTCTTTCTCTACCCAATTCCCTTCGGAGTGGTTTCCATTTCTCTCAATCGTTTAAACCTCATGCTGCATTGCCCTCAACCTATTAACTCACTTCTGGCAACTTGCAGCATAAAATAAATTGACTTGATGGGTGAAAAAGTCAAATGGGGCATACCACAGGATGCTCTCTCTGCTCCAGCAAATTTTGAAGCATTTCTTCCAATGCCAATCCTCAGAGAGCAACCCGGTGTGCTACCATTAGAAAAAAAATCCCATTACAAGCCAACTTTTAGAAATTGTTACATTAGGAAGTTATAATACACTTTCTCCCTTGCAGTTCCTTAGAAAGATGCAGGATTGCCTACAAGGGATGAATAAATGGACCCATTTTGCAGGAAGTAGCTATTTGACTGACTGACGACTCAGCTTCTTATAAGTAGTACACCTATAGAGTGAATTCTTAACTAAAACTCAACTGAATGCTAGCCAGTGTGACAGCAGTTGTCAGTAGAATGTATTACAAACCATCCACCCCCTCAAGTCATTTGCAATAATCACATTTGAAAAAAACTGCAACCATCAGTAAGGTTTTTTTCTTCCACTCCTAGCTTTTATTTGATCCCTTCACTGGCACATTGCTATACTGAGTTTGTCGTCATTGAATAAGCATCAGATGCAAACAGATGACTGGTCTGACACCAGCTTTCCCTGAAAAGCTGTAAAATTCTTTTTTAAAAAGTGTCCTTTTCAGATCCTGGGGTAGGCAAACACTGCAGATGGAGTAAACAGGGATTCAAGGTTCAATGTTTGAGTTGGGGTGGCGAGGGAGCCAGGGAGAAATAAACTTCAAGGGAAGGTAAGAACCTTCTCCAATCTTTTCTTTCGTTCATGCTTCACATTGCTCAATCCCACACCTTACAGTATACTGCAGTTACAATCGAAAGTCACACTGGTGATAAGAACTAGTATTTTACACATCTGTACATGGTGGGAAATTCTTGTATGTAGGTCTCATTTGAAATTTCACAATTAACACACTCAACATTTTCATTCTTCAAGGTGGATTGGAAAAAAAAAGTCCTTCCCACTCTAAGGCTGTACTTGAGTTTTTTTGGGGGGAAAGACATTCTATTGAAATTATCCATGGTCATAGTTGTAGGTTGGCTGGACTAACAACAGAATGAACATAACAGTGAAATGAACAAAGGTCTAAAGCTTTTCCGTATTTCATAAGTTAGCTAGGAGTTTTCAGAGAGACCATCCTGTTAAAACAACCGCACGTTGTAGCCAAAAGTCTGCTTAATGCCGTCAAAGTAGTAACGCTGCCAGCCTGATTTTGTCTGATCTTCCTCACCCACCGGGACACCTTTGCACTCCACATGAAGTTCTGTTCCATCATTCTTGCTGCAGAAGATGAGTTTTATGGTTGCATAATGTTCTGAAAAGAAGGCAGTGGCAATTAGCAAGTTTATCAACTACCAGACAAAATCGAAAAGGAGACTTCTCAAGACACCAAATGAAACAAATGAGAGGAAGCCACATTCACATTTCAAATATTGTGACTTCATGTTTGTGAAGTGCCTTGGGACATTTTTCAATCTAAATCAGACAAAAATCAGAGTTGGAAGGGTGGCCAAAACCTTGCAGAGATGAATTTTAAAAGATTCTTCCTTTAAGGGAGGTGGGGAGACAAATATCTCAAGGGATAGAATGTGAGCCTGGGGTCTGGGCATGAAGAAATGCCTGTTCATGATGGGGCAAAGGGGTTTCAGGGTGAAAAAGCAGGACAAGCCAGGAGGTGTAAGAACACAAGGGGCAGCCCCCTCCCCCCAAGGCAGGTTCTGAGGTGACTGTTTTGGGGGGGGGGGGGGGGGGGTAGGGTGGAAGAAACAATGCAAAATTGAGTGGACAGAATTGCCCCAGGATCTCACCCACCCAAACCGAGACAATTTTATGCTCGAGTAGACAGGGCCTCAGGTGGCCATAGGGACTTACCCCGACCAGCTTCAATTTTTAGGCTGGCACGTGGGGGCATGACAGGAGAGTGACATTTACCCCACTTCCCCCCCCCCCCCCCCCCCCCCCATTTTGGGAAGGTGGGATGCATCTCATTTTGAAGGCCCTGTTGGAGTTTGTGCACCCTCCCCCCAGGACACCGGTGCTCTGGAACATCCTCACCTCCAAGCCCTTGGGACTTATTTGCAGGCACAGCACTGCAGTACCGCTTCTGGTCACTGCAGCTCTCTGCCTGGCCAGGCACGAGAGCTGGCGGCCAATCCGATCCTCATTAGTAGGACTTCCTTCCAAGGACGGAAGTCCTGCCCATTGCCAATCAATACTTCGGAAATGGCAGTGGGAATTTGAGTCAGCAGCTGTGTGTTAGGCACCAACTCTCAGGATCACTCACCAGCCTTAAAATTCTATCCAAGAGTTCTGAGGGCTGAGAGAGTGAGTCACTGGAGGTTTGAATGTGATGATGCAAACAAAGGTTGGGGGGGGGGGGGGGGCGGTGGGAGAAAGAGAGGTGGAGGGAAAAACACTGCTGGGAATGTGCGAGAAGAGCTTCAGTCAAAGGGAGCTAAAAGAGCAAATATGTAGGTAAATGCAAGTGCTAAAACAATTTGGGTAGTAATAGCAGGGGATTTCAACCACCCCAATGTTAACCCAGATGGAAAATCAGTGTAAAAAGTTAGAGGGCACAGAATTCTTTAAATGCATCAAGGGCTTTTCCAGCTAGTAGCAAGCTCAATCCAATCAACAAAGAACAATACAGCACAGGAACAGGCCCTTCGGCCCTCCAAGCCCGCGCCGCTCCCCGGTCCAGGATTGAATCCTGAATCCAGGATCCCCGCCCAATTTTCCAGTCTATCTACATACCAATATCCTATCCACCGAGCTGTCCCCCACAGCTACGATGCTTTGTTCATTACAACCTATTAACTCACCCCCACCCCCCCATTCCAGACCATGTGATCTCCAGGGAGAGGCGAAAACCCAGAGTGAAAAACCCCAGGGCCAATATGGGGAAAAGAAAATCTGGGAAATTCCTCTCCGACCCCCTTAGGCGATCGAAACGAGTCCAGGAGATCACAATGGCCCTGATCGGAAAATGCTTCCCAACCCTAGTCATTTCCACTTCCACGAGAAACAAGGAACAATTAGCCCGCGCCGCTCCCTGGTCCAAACTAGACCACTCTTTTGTATCCCTCCATTCCCACTCCGTTCATATAGCTGTCTAGATAAGTCTTAAACGTTCCCAGTGTGTCCGCCTCCACCACCTTGCCCGGCAACACATTCCAGGCCCCCACGACCCTCTGTGTGAAATATGTCCTTCTGATATCTGTGTTAAACCTCCCCCCCTTCACCTTGAACCTATGACCCCTCGTGAACGTCACCACCGACCCGGGGAAAAGCTTCCCACCGTTCACCCTATCTATGCCTTTCATAATTTTATACACCTCTATTAAGTCTCCCCTCATCCTCCGTCTTTCCAAGGAGAACAACCCCAGTTTCCCCAATCTCTCCTCATAACCAAGCCCCTCCATACCATCATTGCATTCTGGAGTATAGCTACATTCAACAACAGTGCAGAGAGAAACATACCAGTCGGCCATGACTTGTACCTCCACTTCATAGCAATCCGTTGCTCCGAAACCTGGTAAATAAAATGAGGTGATCAGTATTTTGATATCAGTAACAGCAAGTCCTCACTTTGAATATCCTTCACATTGTAGCTTTTGTTTCTTGTTCAAAAAAAAACTAAACCTCAAATTGGGTTAAATCTTGAATTTTAAGCAATACCAATTTTACTGTGGATTAACATGCTTAGGCCAGGTAACCTTTTAAAAGTTTCTCCAAAAGTAAAAATTGACAGCATAGAAACCCTACAGTGCAGAAGGAGGCCATTCGGCCCATCAAGTCTGCACCAACCACCAGGCCCTACCCCCACATATTTTACCCGCTAATCCCTCTAACCTACGCATCCCAGGACTCTAAGGGACAATTTTTAACCTGGCCAATCAACCTAACCCGCACATCTTTGGACTGTGGGAGGAAACCGGAGCACCCGGAGGAAACCCACGCAGACATGAGGAGAATGTGCAAACTCCACACAGACAGTGACCCGAGCCGGGAATCGAACCCGGGACCCTGGAGCTGTGAAGCAGCAGTGCTAACCACTGTGCTACCGTGCCGCCCCGACTCTTCAACTGATGCAAAGGGAAAACAGTCAGACTACACTAAAGGATTACATTTGTACATAAAGTCAAGGTATTACTGAGGTCATTGAAATCAAAGTAACTTCCATTTTTAAATACAAGTTCACTATTGCCTATATTAACAGTGAATGGCACAAGACTGTCAGGAGATGTAGGACTCATTTCCCCAGTACAGAAGCCCACAAACAAAAACACCTGTTGCATACATCTCATCCTTTAGTGAAGAGGCAACAGAAGCCTGGGAAGGACAACTCCTAATTCTCTACCTTGTAAACACAGGAAACTAGGTTCTTGGACAAGAATGAAGAAAAGTAATTTAATTAGATTTTTTTGATTCAAGAGTACGCCATCCATGCATTTGAACTTAAATGTGACCACAGAAAATTACACTCGCCTATCAAATCCACTCAGTACTACCCTATGATCCTTGCATCAGTGTGCGAACATTAAATTAGGTAGCACCACTTTTATCAAGGTTGTCACTAGTACGCACTGCCAGCTGCTCAACTGCAGCTTAAAGATGCACAAAAAGTTCAACTTCTGTTCTAGACTCTTACATTTGGAAAGTCCGAAAACGAAAGATTTTTAAGGCAGAGTTAGATAACAAGGTGAAAGGTTAAATTGGGGGTAGACATGAATGTGGGGTCAAGGTTGCAATCAGATCAGCCACCATCTTGTTGAATGGTGGAGCAGGCTCAATGGGCTGGATGGCCTACTTTTGTTTCTAATGTATTATGATGCAATCATACATATAACGCAAGGTTTTAAAAACAAACACTCACCAGTTCCAAGAATTCTCCACTGACGCTCCCATCAAGCAGTCGGAATTTTCCCCCTTTAGTGGCCTCAACAACTGCTGGTGCGTGTGTGAAAGCCTGAATAAGCTAAAATTGGAAGATGGACAACAGCAGTTTAAGTCTTAGAACTATTTATCTAGTTTAAGAATAAGTATTTCGCGTTTCTCTCCCCTCACGTTATTGCAGATTACAATTTGCAACACATCTACCAGAAAGTTGACCCAAACATTTTGTCTACAAATTCAAATCTAATTCAAAACATTCACTACCCTAAAGTTCTGGAATGGTTAAAAGGGATTGGAAGGTAGCAAAATGTAACAAGTGAGGGACTAGAGACAACGTTCACACTAATTTTTTTTGTTCTATGCAACCACACATCCATGCAGAAGAAACATTGGTTGTTGCAGAGATTTGTTCCTTTTGTGGTGCATTACAGTTTACTATACATCCACACTGTTTACATGGAATCTGGATTACACACTAGACAGCCGTCTGGCTAACAGGAAAATGCTGGAATCCAATGTTGCAAAGGTGGTAACTGGGATAGTTAGGAAATCACAAGCACAATTAGGCAGCATCAACATGGTTTTATGGAAAGGGGCACTTGTGCTTGACACAAGAGTGGTGTGATAATTTTGGGCAGCATGGTGGCACAGTAGTTAGCACTGCTGCCTCAGTGCCAGGGACCTGGTTTCGATTCCTTGCTTGGGTGAATGTGTGTGGACTTTGCACATTCTTCCAGTGTCTGCATGGGTTTTCTTCCAGGTGTCTTCCACAGTCAAAAGGTGTGTATGTTAGGTGGATTAGCCATGGTAAATGCAGAGTTACCGGGAAAGGGAGTGGGGGGGGGCGTTGGGTAAGATGCAGACACGATGCAACTGGCCTCCTTCTGCAAACTATAGATTCAATGTAAAAGGGAAAATCAGTGGATGTAATATATTTAGATTTTCAGGAAAGCATTAGCGAGGGAGAAGCCAGACAGGATGGGAATATGGCTCAAAATATTCAAAAAAATTGTTTAACAAAATGTTAATGATATAATTTTAAAAGCAGATGCAAGAACAAGGAGATTAAGAGCATTTGAAGGTGGCAGGAGAGATTAACAAAGCAGCTAAAACAAAGTATAATTGAGTCCAGAGTTGAGTGATCAGAGGCATGAATACAAAAGCAAAGTCATTCTGATAAATCTCCATGAAGCCTTAGTTCAGCTCCAGTTGGGAGTAATGCATCCAATTCAGGGCATTGCACTCGGACATTACTGGCAGAAGAGATTTACTAGAATGGTTCTAAAGATGAGTTATCAGACTGAAGCTGGGATTGGTCTCTTTAGAACACACAAGGCTTAGAAAAGATTCAAGAGGCATTTAAAATCGAGAAGGATTTAAGCTACAATAAATAAGAAAATGTTTCCAATGGTTGAAGAGTTAATAACTAGAGGATACAGATTGAAGACACTTGGCAAGACAAAATGAACCAGGACTGACAGGAGGGAAATACTTCATTCACGTGGTAAGGATTTAGAATCCATTGTCCTATAGGGTGCTGGAGACATTCAGTAGAAGCCTTTTAAAAAAAGGGAATTGAAAGTATGGGAAAGAGGGGCTGGATTGTTTTTGAAAACTCTGACACTTTCTGTTCTATGCTATTCTAGGATTCTTTCTGACTGAGGTGACAAGACTAGACACTGCTCTTCCACCATAAGCCACTTGGTGGTGCACAAGAGAAACTACATTGAATCGGAGTACTACTCAAACATTGAATCTCGTCACTCCCGTTGACACTTACTTCTTGTGTAGTAAAGATCCTGTACAGCTCTTCCGGAGAGGTCATGAAATAGTCCTTTAAGCTAATTTTACAAGTCGGAATCTTAACCCCAACTGGCGTATGCTGACTGGGTAACTGCCCTGTAGGGACCTGATGGAGAAATTAATTCAATTAGCATGATGGCAGAAAGTTGCCCAGACTTCCCACAGCTTTGCAAAACAGTGGATTATGTCGCAACCTATCATCCAATATTGATCACTAATGAACTATTTAAATTTAAAAACTCAATGTCAAATAAAGACAGCTTGGGTAGCACTGACCTTAGACCCCTCTGCTTTAAAAAAGAGGGGATGATGTGGAGATGCTGGCGTTGGACTGGGGTGGGCACAGTAAGAAGTCTCACAACACCAGGTTAAAGTCCAACAGGTTTATTTGGTAGCAAAAGCCACTAGCTTTTGGAGCGCTGCCCCTTCAGTGGCAGTGCTCCGGAAGCTTGTGGCTTACGCTACCAAATAAACCTGTTGGACTTTAACCTGGTGTTGTGAGACTTCTTATTTAAGGGGACCCAGGCATGCACTGGCTGATGGGTAATTCTGAAGTCTTGCATATACATCAGTGACTCATGGGCCCTAAGCTGTAGCACTGAAATGTCAGATTAAATTCCTTGGGTTGCTTTAGCCCAATTAGTGTGATACTACCTGCAGTTCTGTTCAGACCCTACAATTATAGCTAGCCACTGTGGTAACAAAATATTTAAGTTTCAAGTCCTGAACGGATGCACCAAGCATCTCTTTACTTTCACCCAGCAAAGACAGGAAGTTTGTGAACTCAAGCTACAGGACAGCAGCGTGGCTCTGCTTCCACTTCCTGCCCTCACCAAAAGGAAGTGGATCATTGGTATACTGTGCTCACTGTTTTGGTAAATCTTTCCTAACAAAATGAAGGCAGCAGTGGAGCACAGAACAGTTTAAGATTGGAGCGCCCAGCATCAGGCAAAACGGTTAACTTCAGGCACTGAATAAAGGTTGCTGCCAATTACACAGCTGAGAGCTCACACCCATTAGGAACAGACTATTCCAATCTAGTTACGCAAGCCTTTTCCAGGTGGCAGAGACAGTGCCCATGCATGGGTTAGAAACTATTGAGCTACTTTGGAACAAGCATGGACAAGAATTGTCAATTATAAACAACTCAGAAAAATGTAGTTCCACAATCAGTTCAAAATATGCCAAAATGAAGGTTTCCAAGCAAATTAGAACTTCTCCATGGATTGCCTCAAATACATTTCAGCAATGGTTTCGTAAATTGTGAACGATATGGTCAAGGAGCAGGAAAGGCAGATCACCTAGGGTGAAAATGCAAGAGCCAGGAAGCGATACCTGAAATTATTTGATCAACAGTTAGACACAATCTGACAAGATGCAAATTGCAACTTGGCAGTTAATGGCATTGTTACTAATGTACATACACAACACAGACTGTGACAGTTTAAAGTGGTGGTACGCCAGGAACTGCCAAAGAGAAACTAGGGATGAGCATCAAATGCTGGCCCTCACCCCATACTAAAAAAAATCCCACCATTAACATCCTGGGTGCTCCGACTGACGAGAAACTGGAGCTACTACAGAAGTATTGAGAATCAATTCAGAGGCTGGAATTTCCCCTCCCGCTCTCCAAATGCCTGCCCTCCATCTACAAAAGCACATTTTGTTTTTAAATTCATTTACGTGATGCAGGCGTCACTAACTTGATTAGCATTTATTGGCAGGTGACGGTGAGCCACCTTCTCAGACCACAAGGGCAGTGGCATGCATCGACAAGAGACACTAGCAGCAACTCACTCCAGCTTCAACAGCACCTTCCAAATCCCAGACCTTGAATGCCTACAAGAACAAGGGCGGCGGGCGCATGGGACCATTACCTGCAAGCTGCCCTCGGTGAAAATCTGGAACTTGCTATCCAAAATTCCTACACCTCACTGACTTGTCGCGCTCAGCCACCGTCAAGGCCAATTGGGGGATAGGAA
The DNA here is from genome assembly GCF_964213995.1 of Mustelus asterias. Lineage (NCBI taxonomy): Eukaryota > Metazoa > Chordata > Chondrichthyes > Carcharhiniformes > Triakidae > Mustelus > Mustelus asterias. The sequence goes on from NC_135818.1 coordinate 79,730,405, forward strand.
ATAAATGCAGTCCTAGCAAGTGACACATCCCATGAATAAATAATAAAGCCTCGAAATACATTTTAATTCTGCCTAACTAATCCCTCCGGCTAGCATCACTGATGCACGGAGGGACACAGAAACTGAAGAATATAACCTGTCTGCTACAAGTTCAAAAATATACTACTCATTTCCTTACCTTGGCCTGCAGATCAACCTTGGGCTTAGACTTTGATGGTTCCTTCTGGACTCCATTAACTGTTGGCAAGATCATTCCCTGAGTGAATTCTGGAATAAAATTCAAATGTGGTGAATTCTAATGTACAAATAGGGAGACCAAACTTGCATGTATATAGTGCCCGTCAATTAAAGAGTTTTAAAGTTGATCACTGTTGTAATGTAGGATGTATTACAGCCAATTTGCAAACTCCCACAAACAGCAATGAGATTTGTGATCAGCTAACCCATTTGTGACATGACACTAAGGAGGACTACGCTGTTCTACTTGTGTCGTGGGATCTTTTTTCACCCAAGAGAATAGATGGGGCCTTGACAAATCTCTGTAGCAGTCCTTTGTCAGCCCAGATTTGGGAATAGAACGAGTGCATGACCCAACTCAAAAAAGGTGAGATTGCTACCACAGCCATGGTTGGTATTTCAGTCGTTGAATTAAACTGTTCTGCTGTGTCTTGGATTGGATTATTGCTCATCATGACCAGGTGGCAGCAATACATCAATTCTCAGACAGGCAGCAGAAACAACCAAAGGCCTGAATTTTACCAATCCACCAGAGGACCTGATGTCAGCATATATAAAACAGGCAGACGGATGTGCTTGGCAGTTAAGAGGAAGACTCCAGGGGCTGGCTGTTTGCTGAGGCACCATTTTTAAAAGCATGTGCAGCACTCCAGTCGGCTGCAGACATGAAGGTCCACAGCAGAGGGAGGGCTTCAACACAAAAGATCACTCCTAGATTCAGAAATGCCTCGCTAGAGATGGATGTAGGCAGAAGAGAAAGCCACCATCCAGCCCAAGATGATATGGCTGGCGGTGGCAGGGAGAGATTTAATGATCTTCAGCATGAGTGATGTTTAGAATTGTAAACTAGAAGCTCAACACAAGTTAAAAGAACATCCATGAAAAAAAAATCTGAGGCCAGGTGGTAGCCCATGTATGGGGCAACAGCAGGCACAGTGTTCAGTTCATAAGCCCCTGCACTCGGTCAGGGCTGAGGGAATCCTATATGGAGATGGCCGAATAGTTACGTAGACGCGAAACATTAACATTCTCTCCACAGATGCTGATAGACTTGCTGATATTTTCCAGCATTTTGCTGGTTTCTGGTTCCAGCATCTGGAGTAATTGGCTTTTAGCTACGTAATAATGCCAACCCAGTGGTGCAGTATCACTAAATCAACACAGACAGGCATGACACGGTCGTGACTGCTTTTGTGCTCTTGCATAAAAAGATCACAACACCAAGTCAATGCAAAATGAGTTGAGTGCTTTTTATGACTGCAGTGACATCAATGCAGAGGAATTGCAATGGACGTCAGATGGGTCACAGCAGGGCAGTCTGTCATCGAGGAGAAGGCAGGTGTGAAAGCAGACAGACAGACAAATTAAATACTGGCTGCATCTTTCATTCCCTAGACCAGGGGTCTCCAAACTTTTCAGTACGAGGGCCACATCGTATATTTTACATATTTTTGGGGGCCAAAGAAAAAAATTAGTTTTATAAATGAATAAATAAATTTTTTTTTAAAAATGAATAAGTTATTTGGATCATCTTTGTAATCAGCATACGAGTCAGAACAAAAGAGAAATGTGACAATTACAAAGAAACAATGCCGTGCTTACACTGAGAAATGATATATAATGAGTAAAAATGTCAAACATTAGCAAATGCTCTGACAAAATAATCAGTTACTTAACTGCAGATGAGAAAAAGCAGGCTATTTATTTTTAAATTTTATTTACTGAAATTTTACAAATGTTTACTTGAAATGAGAATTTGCCCAATTTTGTGGCACACAATGAGAAAAATAAACACCCCCCAAGAAAGAACTTCAGTAAAACAACGCAAAGAAATTCAAAATAAACTTGAACCATTAAAGGTCGAACAAAAATTCAGTCTGCACCTTGCTACACAATTCTGGCATTTGGAGTTTTCAATTGTAACCAACAAATCATGAAGTTTTGCACAAGATTAATGGGAATGATGGAACTGCTTTTTTAATTTCAAAATATTGCTGAACTGAGGTTTCAAGCTTGAGCCAATTATTAGAATGGACTGAAATGCTCATCAGATAAATTTGCTCGATATTTGGACTTACATACTTCATTTTTGAAAATGTTTGTTCACACAGGTACGTTGTACCAAAAACTGATACAAATCCACAAGCAAAATCGCTTCAAATTTGGAAACTGCTCAGGCTGCAAAGACTTATAAAAATTGGATCAGATTTCCTTCTTTATACTTGTCTTTCAGCATGTCATCTGATTGGAGATCAATAATTTCCATTTAAAACTGACTTGGGAGCGTTTCCACATTGCAGCCAAATGGATTTTGAAACAGCTTTATTTCATCTGTGCTTGCATCAAGATCAGAAAATAGTTCCTGAAATTGTTTTTGCAATTCCTTAATGATTTCTGTTGCAAATGAAGGAAATTCTGCTTCACTTTCTTCATGAAATTTTTCACATGGAAAATGAACAAAGTTATGAACTTTCAGCTGTCCTTGAAATAGCATCAGTTTTGCCCCGAATGCCTTGACATGCACGAATAGATCACAAATCAAATTTGTTTCACCTTGCAACTTCAGATTCAATTGATTCATATGGCCTGTCACATCTGCAAAAAATGCCAATTTCCAAAGCCAGTCAGTGTTTGATAAAAGTGGTTCGGGTTGATTCTTCTGTGAGAAAGGAATCAATTTCCTCTGAGCTGAAAGAACTGTGATAGAACCTTTCCACAACTAAGCCATCGAACTGCTGTATAACTCAGAATCAGTTTCTTTCAGAAAATCACGAAACTAGCGATGATAAAGCCTGTGAGATCGAATGAAATTCACTGTTGAAACAGATTTCAGAACGCAAGACATATCCACATATTTTCCGCACAATGCTTGTTGATGGATGATGCAATGCAGAAACATGGGCTTTGAGAATCCACCAACCTCACAAGCTTTTGTGATTTGTCCAACCAAACCTTTCTTCACCCCAGACATGTTCTTTCCCCCATCAATTGTCACGCATTGCAGTTTATTCCACTCCAGGTTATATTCTAACAGTTTTTTGCAATTCTTTGAAGATGTCTTCTCCAGTTACTGTGCTGTGCATGCTATGCACTGATGCTAATTCTTGTGTCACATTAAATTCACCGTCAATGCCATGGATGAATACTAGGAGTTGTGATGTGTCACACACAGTCGATTCATCAAGTGTGAGAGAATACAACTGAAAATTTCTTGCTTTGTCTGCAATTTGATGAAATATATTGCTTCCTATATCCTCAATTCTACGAGCAACAGTATTTGGCGCAAGACTGATGATTTGGAACAGATTTGCTTTCTCTGGGCATAACTCTTGCACTGCTTCCATTATACACTCTTTGATGAGATCTCCATCGGTGAATGGCTTTCCTCTTTTAGCCAACACAAGCTAGTTTGTAACTGGCCCTGGTTAAAGCTTCATTTTCAGTTATCTTCTGTGTAAAAAAAGCTTGTTGGGAAAGCAACCTGCATTGCATTGATTCAAATTTTTCCAAACGCGGTGTTCCTGTGAATTGGGAATAACTTGGTTCATGTTTGGTCTCATAGTGCCGACGTACATTGTACTCCTTCAAAACTGCAACAGGTTTTGTTGCATATGACACACAAGGCTTTATCACCTGCTTGTACAAAGAAGTACTTTACACCCCATTCTTCATTAAACAGGCGGCACTCACTGTCCACTTTTCTTTTTTCCTTCCATAACTGAATTGGTCTGAATTGCTGCCATCATTGTCCTCGCTCATTTCAGACAGATGGAGCTTACGGATTGGATAAAGCAGCTGTCACTCAGTCAATGCAGAGCGGCAATTGGATAACAGATGTCTCAATTGCTGATTCGTTTAATGAACTGTCACAGGACGGCAGCTCTGATTGGACACTAGGCCGGTAAAGAGGGCGGGGATTCCCATGGGTCCATCAGACACCACGCAGAGCAGCAGCAAATGTCTGGCCTGTGGCTTCCATCCCCGCATCCAGATCCTGAGTCAGCGACGGGGTTCCGGACATGGGAGTGTTTTCGGCAGCGGGAATCCCGTCCCGCCCCACTGGCTGCAGGTCGGATGTTGCCCACGGGCCGTAGTTTGGAGACCCCTGCCCTAGACCAATGGTGGCTATGGACCCTTCAGTCCTAAATGCCACTGGAAGCTCTTGAAGGAGAGGCACCAGGGATTGTGTAGATGCTTCACTTAAATCATTTCTCTCCAGAGAAAGTGGCCAGGGTTTCAACTACAGTGTAACACAGAGGATGCAACAGCATCAAGACACTGCATCACTTTATTCAAATATATCTACCAGCAGTGCAAGTAAACTTACTTGGTGAGCCCCCCATTTGACATGAATAACGTGGGGAGCACTGCAAATAGAGGCACTTCTCTTTGGAGGAGTGATATGAAGCCCAGCCTTGGTCGTCATCAGCAAAGTAGATGCTTCAGCAGTATTATATCCAGAGACAGAACAGTCTGTTCTGCAATTAATGGAGTCCATCCAAGTCACGAGGAGCACCATTCTTGACATGGCAGTGTCCATGAAGAATCACAACCCTCAGGAAGGCACATGGCACTGTGGATGCCAGATGGGCACACAGACCTCTACAAAATGACCTCATCCATAATATCTATCCAGTGATGGGTGGACAAGTGGGCTAGTTGCCACAGTAACCAAAGGAGAACATGCTGAAGCTGAAAAAAAGGGCTGAGAGGCAGGCTAAAGCTCAAGGCTCAAAGATGAAGGTAGATCCTCAATCCCTTTGACAATGATACCAATGGAACCTGCCGGCCTGGTGACCAAGATGGCCCCTGCATAGATACAGGTGGCCATGAATGTGCCAAGCACCAGAAGGATGCAAACAACTGCCATTTATGTACTGGGAACAAGACAAATAGCAGACTGCCTGCCCCCATATCAAATCCAGGCACATGGGTGCACTCCATAGATGAGACTGTAAGCAAGTGTGTAAATTCAAGGGCTAGTGATGTTTCATTGGGTGATAAAATGTAAATTTAACAAATTAAGGTCTTAATGAACTTGTCAGTGACCAGATGTAGAATCAAATAGATGGATGTGATTTATTATTGTCACATGTATTACAGTGAAAAGTATTGTTTGTTGCACGTGATACAGACAAAGCATACCGTACATAGAGAAGGAAAGGAGAGAGTGCAGAATGTAGTGTTACAGTCATAACTAGGATGTAGAGAAAGATCAACTTAATACAAGGTGGGTCCATTCAAAAGTCTGATGGCAGCAGGGAAGAAGCTGTTCTTGAGTCAGTTGTTTCATGTCCTCAGACTTTCCAAATGGAAGGATGTTGAAGACAGCATGCCTGGGGTGGTGGGTCCTTGATTATGCTGGCTGCTTTTCCGAGGTAGCGGGAAGCGTAGAGTAAATAGATGGGAGGCTGGTTTGCATGATGGACAGGGCTTCGTTCACAACCCTTAGTACTTTTCTGCAGTCTTGGACAGAGCAGGAGCCATACCAAGCTTTGATACAACCAGAAGGAATGCTTTCTATGGCAGGGTAAAGATGTGGGATTATGGGAATAGGGCTTGTGGTTGGTGCAGACTTGATGGGCCAAATGGCCTCCTTCTGCACTATAGGGAGGCTATGATTCATGCCCCTCAATAAACCTGTTGGACTTTAACCTGGTGTTGAGAGATTTCTTACTGTGCCTACCCCAGTCCAATGCCGACATCTCCACATCCCTCAGTTTGTGAAATGCAGAACACTCTTGAATACTTAACAGAGCTCCACCAGATCAGACATTTAAACCTCATCCTCAAAAAAAGGGGAATGGCCCGTTTAATAGTAGCCATCAGTCATGTAGCAGTGGTGTGTGCTCTGCCATGTGTTGGGGCTATGTACACAATACAGAAGCCATGCCTTTAGTGGTATACATTTTGACCCCAATATCCAGCCATGAAGGCACTGAAGTGGCAACTTCCTGAAAAACTCATTTAAATTAGTGATCACAGCTGACCCGAGTCAAAACTCTTCGTGTTCAAAGACATTTTGATGGCCACAAATAGTCAAAGATCCCCTGAACCTGGGGAAAAACAGCAACTACCCCAAAGCAAACTGTCCTTGCAGCCTGGCCTGATTGTTGTGAACGTGACATATTGTTCAACATAACATCCATAAACTCTTAAAGAATGAGAGCTACTGACAGATGCCACATAGATCTCCAGATGATCCCTGGAAAGAACCACAGATGAAAATTTGAGCTGACACCACTTTTAACACCGTGTTGAGTTCTGACACTTCCTATTGAATCAACTCCTCCATTACATCACCTGCTTATAGAGACACTGTCGACATTGGGGCTCCGACATCTGGATGATCAGAGATCAACAATACATCTTGAGCTGGGCAGTGCCTTCTGTGACCATGAGGCTGCATTGCATAGATTACTTCCAATCCTACTAACATTCAAAAGTTAACCCAATCTCATGATCTGCACATCTACAATACCTTCCTTCCCAAAAGTATTTAAGAACCTTGAAACAATATCTATGCTGAAGGTGGTATATAAGCAAAGTTAGATGATGTATAGCCCTGCACTAATAAACCCCAGCTGCATTAACCTGCCAATCATATCTGGGGGAGGCTGAGTAGAATTCTATTTTGCAGTGGTGCTCACTAGCAGTAAGAAATGGATCAGTGCAACTCCAGAGATAAAGAAGGTCACCTCTTGAACTGAATGCAAGCCCATGTTCTAGAATTGAACCAACACATCTGTGAATGTGTAAAAATGCAATTCAAGTCTTTAGTTTTGATCCATAAATAACATTTTGTGCTTCAATCCCTGATAATTAGGGTGTTTATATTTTTACCTTAGTCGACACTTACCTAATTTCAGTGTATCAATGTAGTTGAGAAGTGCCTCCCTGATCTTTTTTGCACCATCATTTTTCATTAGAGCCAACAACTTTGTGTCAGGCTCATCTTTTGCCAGCCCAATCATAACCTGGAGGAAACATTTCAAATATTCAGACAGGCAAAAAAAAAAAGCTACAATCACCTACAAGAGTCCAAAAACTTTTCATATCAAGCCTTTTATATAGAATCACATTTATTTCCAACTCCTTGCAAATACTTTTTCTTGTATTAACACTATCACAAATCTCAACATTCATCATGTAGAGGGATAACCACTGTCACAGGATAAATGGACTCTGACTATGTTAAGTGCAACCCGGAAGATTAAAGATTGCATAGTCTCCAAGTGCAGAGCAGAAACCCAGTTTTGCACTATTAATTAATATTTGATCATGCATTTAAGAAGTCCCAAAAGGCTCTTCTGGTGCCTAATTTGAATGCTATTTTAGGTTGTGTTACAGTTTACATTTAAATATAGTTCACTGCACCTAGGAGATCCTGATGTAACAACCAGAGTCAAGTTTCAGACAATCTGTGTCAGTGTTAAAGATATCAATGCACACTAGATTGCTTCAATTTCTCACTGGGATAATCCCAAACAGATGGGATCCAGTGAATAAAGCCAGGAAAGATGGTAACATTCTTTCCAGCAGCATTGGGAAGGGTTTAGAGCAGACCCTGACATGCTGCATTTCGGAAAAGCAAATTGAAAATCATAGAAGCTTACAACATAGATCATTTGGCCCATTGCATCTGTGCTCACTTGTTGAAGGAGCTGTCCAATTTAGTCTAGAATAGGGATAAATATATTAAAACTTACATCCACATCATCAATATCATTTTCATCCGAGAGGTTTGGTATCTCCACAGTTCCTTTATATTTAATTCCAGTTTTTGAAGTTCCTGTAATAGAATATAAAGTGTTTATGCACACAGAGATTTGATGAACAAACTATCAAGTTCAGGAGGAGGGGCAAGTAATCTGGCTATACCCCCATCCACCTTATTCTCAAATGAAGCATATTTACCCTGCCTATTCTGGAAATAAAGCTCCAATCCAATAAAGTATTCATGAGATAAATGTTTTGTTTAAATACACAACTGCCCTAGACAGACACACTTTCAGCAGAGGAGTAAAACAAAAATGCAGACCCAATTTGGAAGTGGGCTATAGAGGTCCTTAAAGAGCTGACCTTTGCACTCATACTGGGATCTCCAACAAGTACTTTGGCAATTTCATTTCCATATTAAAATTCTTATGCTATCCTGCCAATAACCTTCAGCAGAAAGGCTCATTAAATTGCATTCTCCCTCCTACCCCAACACCACCCTCATGTCATCCTCCTATCTCCTGCTCAGGGCCATCTTGTCCCCAATAGATCTTGCTGTACTGGAGTTTTCTATGAATGACCTTTCCCCCACATTTTTTTGCTAGTGGCAATTGGATTTAACTGCTGGAATACTATCCAAATTTAATTGGTCATTCTGCACAGGTAGACAGAATCAATTTTTACTTTAGGGCAACTTGGTCAACGTACCAAAAAGCTGCCAGCACCCATGTCCCAGCATAAGCAAATTAAACCATATTAAATAAGGATACAAATTCAGCTATACACTGAATACACTTTTTGGGTGAAAAATCTTTACAAACTAAAAGCCAGCCGAAATGCCAGCATTGGGGAAGGAAATAATCCAGCTTTGGGAATGTAGGGGCAGTACTAAGCACACAGACAACAGGTAGGTTAAAACTCTGTCTCAATAACATGCATTACTGAAAGAAATGGGCCAATAGTCTAGACTGGAATGCAGATGAAAGCACACATCTCTTTTCCCTCCCCTCTTCCAAATCATTCATTTTCTCCCCTGCACAGCTTCACTGATCTTGATCATCTGATGGTACCATGCCCACATATTCATCATTCAGTATGTTCTTCCTAGTGTCAGCTTTGCCACAGTTTAGGTTAACCATGACCTCACCAATACAGAAAATGATTAATGACTGGCATGCTGGCTGTTTACCATTCCTCCCAAGGATACTGCAACATCCAAGCTCAGTTAGCAGGTAGGGGATCAAACATTTCTGGTCTGCAATACTGACTGACGAGCGAGTCGCTTTGGTCGAAGTTTCATGGCTTTACATACTCACCTATCCATGACAAGTGGATATTCCACTCGAAGAAGAAAATTAATTTTCCTTTTCTGTTGTTAATTGAAGCTTCACCATCAGTCTTGCTCACTTCTGTCACTTTGCACACTCCCTCTTCATTTTCGACACTGACCGCCAGCAACAGTGACTTAAGCTTGTCTATGGACCAATTCGAGGCATCTCTTTCTGTCCTGTAGATGAAGTTGAAGGTTAACTTTATTATGAGCATGTTAAGGTCATCTTTATGATCAAAGCCTGAATCTTGCGATCAATCTGTACACGCTAACTTTGAACCCTTTAATAAAGTACAACTATGAGAGCAATGTTTTGCTAGTAATGAGGCACCTTAATTAAGTATAAAGAGAAGTTGACATTCTGAAAAAGTTAAATCTGTAAAAATTTATACAAGCTGCTTTCATCATTTGTAACTATTTAGTGCAGCAAATGGAAGAATGTTTCTAATAATACAGCCTCCACATGCCACTGTAAGCAGAGCACTGTTCAACTCAGCTTTGTACCAATTTTAGCAAATCTTTACCTATCAAGGACAAGGGAGATGTTTTTTTAAACTCATTAGTTTGCATCATACAATGCAAGCTAAATGAAGTGCCCTTACATTAAAAATAACTTATTTCTATGTGCACTTGTATTTACTTTCTCGATAGCAGAAACTGTAATATTGCTAGAGACAAGTTATTGAAACCTTTCATGTTGCACTCATCACAACAAATTTCAAACATTTACAACAATTTATACCTCAAGGTCCTGGCTGTTTGCTCACACTGGACACAGATAGTGTTCTGATCAGGATAGCTTTGCACTCTATCTTGCAACCTTACAAATTAGCCAAAGACCACCAGATGTCGACCTGAAAAGCCCCTAACCACCTCAATTTATCCTGGAAAGGCAAAGTATCTCAAGTTTGAACAACAGGGCAAGTCACTTCATGGCTAAGACAACATTGTTGAGACGATGCCAGGTAATATAGAGCATACATCCTAGTGATTCGCTGATCAAATCAAACAGCAGGTTCCTTTGAATGTTTATAACAGGCAGAGTACAGACTGTACTCAACTGGCCTGTTCTTGCAAGACATTAAATAAGCAAAATATTACGAGTGCCGCAATCTGAAACAAGAGGAGGATGCTGGAAAAACTCAGCGGGTCTCATCTGTAGGGAGAGAAAGAGAGTTAATGTTAGTCCAGATGACTCTTCATCAGAGCTAAAGAGGGAGAAATGTGTTGGGTAGATGAGATTGCAACAATATGCAGCAACCTTAAGATTAGAGACAGTTGGCATGCTGGTGATTGATGGATGGATAAGTGATAGAGCGAGGGTTTTTGCACTAAGACAATAAATGCATGGGACATTAAAAAGAGGGTTGAAGATGGAGGAAGGTCACACATCACAGTTTAAAGTTTTGAACTCAATGTCAAGTCTGAGGACTGCAGTGTGCCTAATCAGAAGATGAGTGCTGCTACTCCAAGCTTGCGACGGGTTTCACTGGAGCAATGTAGAAAGCCAAGGACAGGCATGTGGGCACAAGAGCAAGGTTGGCAAGGAACAGAAAGGTTGGGGTCTTTCTTGCAGACAGAGTGAAGGTGTTCCAAAAAGCAGTCAGCCAGTCTGCGTTTAGTCTCCCCAGTGTAGAGGGGCCGCATTCAGAGCAACAAATACAACAGGCCTAATTGAAGGAAGTGCAAGGGAAACACTGCTTGACCTGAAAGGTGTGTTTGGACCGTGAATAGTGAGGAGGAAAGTAAAGGGGCAGGTGCTGCACCTTCTGCAATTCCAGCGGAGGGGTATAGGGTGGTGGAGGAGTGGACCAGGACACCACAGAGGGAGCGGTCCCTGCAGAATGCTGACAGGGGGTGAAGGTAAGATGTGTTTTGTGGTAGCATTAAGCTGGAGTTGGCAGAAATGGCAGAGACAGGTGGAGTGGAAAGTGAGGAGAAAGGATTCTGGGGTGGAAGGGGTGAGGGCAAAGGTGCAGGAAATGGGTCAAACCCAGCTGAGTGCCCTTTCAATCACAGTGGAGGGGGAACTTTGGTTAAGGAAAAAGACATTTCAGAAACCCCATTTTCAAAAGTGGGATCAACAGAACAGATGTGACAAAGGCAGAGAAACTAGGAGAATGGGGAGGAATCCCTACAGGAAACAGGATGCAAGGAGCGGTCTCTAGTTGAGGTTGCCATGGCAGTTGGTGGTTTTGTAATGAATATCAATGGTCAATCTATTGCCAGGAATTGAGACAGAGGTCAAGAATTGGAAGTGTTGGAGATAGTCGAGAGATAGTCACTGATATAATGAAAACAAAAGTTGCAGGAGTTGGCCCCGATTAGGACCAGAACAAGGAATATTCCACAGAGCCCACCAAGACAGACATAACTGGGGCCCATGTGGGTTCCCATAGCCACATCTCACTTCCTACCAATAAAAGGTACGTTAAAGGAGTAAGTATTTCATGACAGAACAAATTCAGCCAGGCGGAGGAGTGGTGTGGATGGAGATTGTTCAGACCTCTGCTCGAGGAAGAAGTGGAAGCCCTCAGACCCTCCTGGTGGGGGATGGAGGTGTAGAGGGATTGGACACAGTGAAGAGGCGATTCGGGCCAGGGAAGTGGAAATTATTGATATGATGGACAGCAGAGGAATCAAATGTAGGTGAGAAGTGACAGAACAAAGGGGAGAGAGGGTGGAGTCAAGATGGGAAGAAATTAGTTCTGTAGGGCATGAATAATCTGATACAATCTAGGAGGGCAGTCCTGTTTGTGGACTTTGGGAAGGAGGCAGAATTGGGCTATGCAGGTTTGGGGGACTGAGGTTGGAGGCTGTGGAGGAAAAAATCTCCAGAGGCAATGTGGTCATGACAGTCCTGGAAACAATGGCTTGGTATCTGGTGGTGGGGTCATGTTGCAAAATGCTAACAGTTGTGATTCAGTAATGGGTCAGTGCTTGTATAACAATCCCGAGTGTACTGACAGCTATACTAACAACCAATTTAAGATAACCTGTTGAGCTTTTAACATGGTTCCTTTACAACCCATCAACCTTGCTCCACCATTCAACACAAACACAAACACCACAAAATAGTAGAGCCCACGCAGAACTTAACTCTCTCTTCAAAATGTCCCCATTGTCCCTCTCCCAGAGGTGATCCATATAAGCTACCACCTACCATCCCACATAAACAGACCATTACTGGTTTATACAAGAGGGCCATTCATCGCAGGAACCTGAGCCAAACCTGTTACAGCATGATGTTGAGAGTGCACAGGATAAGTGCTACTATGTTCACCTAATCTCAGGTAGAGAGAGAACAGACTTAATAGGCCTACTAGGTTCACCTAATCTCAGGTAGAGAACCATTGGGAAGTACAAAGTATTTATAATTCCCCAAACCTCAGTCAGAGGTTTACAGCATGGAAACAGCCCGTCGGCCCAACTTGTCCATGCTACCCTTTTGTTTTGAGACCTAGGCACACCGAGCTTCCTTTACAGTGCCTTAAAGTTCCCTAGACATTAGAACCATAGAATCTGTAGAGTGCAGAGGGGGGCCATTGAGTCTGTACTGACTCTCCGAAGGAGCATCACAGCCAGGGCCGCCATCAAGCCACCCTATCCACGTAACCCTGCGCATTTACCATGGCCAATCCACGTAATTGTTACATCTCTGGACGGACACCCATGCAAACCCCACACACAGGTCCCTGCAGACGAGATGCAGCAGTGCTAACCACTGCGCCACTGTGCCCCCACTTAGAACCAACTATATTCTTCCTAACTTGCACTGTTCCAAGACATGTTTCCAAGATAGAAAACACTTGCAGTTCCTCCAATCACCGTACTATCTCAGAACAAAATTCAAATCATTTACTTGCCAGGAAAAAAAACATACAATATCAAGGGAATTACAGGGAAACTCGTTAGGAATATGTATGGCATAAGAGAATGCCAGAAATACTCAGGTTTGGGAGCATCTGACAAAAGATCACTGACCTCCTGTTTCTCTCTCCTCTGATGCTGCCATGCCTGCTGAGTATTTCCAGAATTTTCTATTTTAGCTCAGATTTCCAGTATCCACAGTATTTTGTGTCTGAATATGCATGGTTTACCTCCTCCTCCTCCTATTAAATGCATATTCTCCATTCATTTTTTTCTTACCCCACTTCAGGAAGACTAGTGGGGATACAAAAGGGAGGAGGAGGAAAAATTAACAGTATAACATGAAGGGTATTCCACATCTATCTTCATTGTCCTATCCAGAAAAAGCATACAACCATACAAAAGCATACTGAAACATCCCATCACGCTTCTGAAACAATTCCAACATTTTCACTTGTACTAAATCGATCTGGAAACCAAGTTCCAAGTTGTTGTGAAAGACAGCACAAAGAAGCACTTGCAGAATCTTCCCTAGGTTCATCATTTTTGGTTTCAACACACAACCAACACACCTGTCCTACTTTCAGACTGTTTGACAGAACAGACTTTGCTCTTCTATCGAAGATCTTAAGCCCAAGTTTCCCAAGCTTTAAGAGAGTTACAGAAACACAACCAAACCATCAAACTTGGAAAATATTATCACTCACAAACCACTGAAAGAGGCGGGCAAGGCTTGGAAATGCAATTTAAATCCCAACTGCAGTAGCTCTTACTCATGTTATATTTCAACAAAATGGTGGCACAGAGCCCAGAAAGTTTTATATATAGAAAATATGACAGCTATAAACAGCCCCCTGCAGAACCAGAATTATTAAGCCAAACAAAAAATGCATTCCCAACGCCTTCTCAACTGAACTGCTCATCCTTAGCCAATTATAGGGGAAATGGAGGGAAAGGGAGAAAAAGGAAGAAGGAGGAAGGAGGAGGGGGGGGGGGGGGGGGAAGAGAAGAGAGAGAAAAGAAAGGAGGAAAGGGAAAATGGAGAAGAAGAAAAGGAAAATGGAGAGAGAGAGAAAGGGAGAAGAAGAAAGAGGGAAGGGTACAAAGATAGAGTGAGCAGGAAAGGGATAGATATGGAGTGAAAGGCAGACAAAGATAGAGAGAGATGTTTAGAGATAGAGCCTGGGATGGGTTATTACTCCCCTTACCAATGCCAGTTATTGACATTAGTAGCATCGGCCCGTTCCTCCACGATCCACCGCGGGTCTCCCTGTCCCCACTTGGCCATAGTGACAGTGAGCTGGGGCTGGGCTGGGCTGAGGCTGGGCCCGGGGGGGAGAAACTGAATTAAACTGGGGGGAAGGGCGGGGGGGGGGACAAGGAATAAGGCAGGACAGCCGGGCCACGGGTCACAGACCCTTAACCGAGGAGCCTGCTCTTCACCAAAGCACCGCACAGCCGGTCTCCCCCCAGTCTTTATCGGGTCGCCGTCAGAACATGCTAGAAATCCGTGACGTCGCTGCGCCCCCTCCCCCTTTATCCGCACCGCGCGGTGTGCCGGCGACGTCAGACGAGCTTCCGCCCCGCACTTGCCCTCACCTCTGCTCGTCGTCATGACGTCAGAATGGCTTCCGCCCCGCAGTCGCCATCCCGCCCTCCGCCATGACCGTATGAGCACTTCCGCCTCTCGATTGTCACGACGTCCCAGCACTTCCGCTCACACTCCTCTCGGCCCCTCCCACTGTCGTGACGTTTCAGCGCCTCCGGCCCTTGTCAGCCGTCCCCCCCTCCTGCTCCCCCCCACTTCCGGTTTCTGTCACTGACCGCGCGCCAAAGAAATTTTACTTTTCAACTTCTTTTAATGAGTTGGCTGACAGATTTATTTATATTTCCTGCTTTTAAGCGGTTATTGTTTGATCCGCGATGGCAGACGCTCCGCGAGTATTTGTTTTTGTTCCCAGGGCCATCGCCCCTTTAGAAAATGCTAGAAAGACGGGCTCTGCCTCCGGAAAGTGCTCCTTATAAATCCTTCCGGCTGCAACTGGGGCTCTGCTTTGGGTTAGAAAGTTCCGAGGGCTCCTTCCCAGATAGCCCACATTTGATTGTATGTGAAGCTGGGCATTCCGTACCTTCCGAATGTCACCTGAACAGATTATCATTCACTCTTACCTTTGGGCCGTTCATTGTGTTCTTGTAGGTTGTGCATTCAAAGCCCAGTCTGTACAGGGTGAGCAACCCCTGCAGAGATTCAGGGACACACCAGATCAGACGTGATCTCATTGAATCTCATTGACGGAGGAAAACCGGTGGATGCGGTGTTTTTGGATTTCCAAAAGGCGTTTGATAAGGTGCCTCACAAAAGGTTGCTGAAGAAGATTGGGTCACACGGAGTTGGGGGTAGGGTGTTAGCGTGGATTGGGGATTGGCTATCCGACAGGAAGCAGAGAGTCGGAATAAATGGGTGCTTTTCTGGTTGGCGGATGGTAACTAGTGGCGTGCCGCAGGGATCGGTACTCGGGCCTCAACTATTTACCATTTATATAGACGATCTGGAGGAGGGGACTGAGTGTAGGGTAACAAAGTTTGCAGACGACACAAAGATAAGTGGAAAAGTGAATCGTGTGGAGGGCGTAGAAGGTCTGCAGAGAGATTTGGACAGGCTGAGTGAGTGGGCGAGGATCTGGCAGATGGAGTATAACGTTGACAAATGCGAGGTTATTCACTTTGGAAGAAATAATAGCAAATTGGATTATCTAAATGGAAAGAAATTACAACATGCTGCTGTGCAGAGGGACCTGGGGGTCCTTGTCCATGAGACGCAAAAACCCAGTCTGCAGGTGCAACAGGTGATCAAGAAGGCAAATGGGATGTTGGCCTATATCGCAAGGGGAATAGAATATAAAAGCAGAGATGTCTTGCTGCATCTGTACAGGGCATTGGTGAGGCCGCAGCTGGAATACTGTGTGCAGTATTGGTCCCCTTATTTGCGGAAGGATATATTGGCCTTGGAGGGAGTGCAGAGAAGGTTCACCAGGTTGATACCAGAGATGAGGGGTGTTGATTATGAGGAGAGACTGAGCAGATTGGGTTTGTATTCGTTGGAATTTAGAAGGCTGAGGGGGGATCTTATAGAGACCTGTAAGATAATGAAGGTGCTGCATAGGGTAGAGGTGGAGAGATTCTTTCCACTTAGAAAGGAAACTAGAACTAGAGGGCACAGCCTCAAAATAAAGGGGGGTCGGTTTAGGACAGAGTTGAGGAGGAACTTCTTCTCTCAGAGGGTGGTGAATCTCTGGAATTCTCTGCCCACTGAAGTGGTGGAGGCTACCTCGTTGAATATGTTTAAATCACGGATAGATGGATTCCTGATCGGTAAGGGAATTAGGGGTTATAGGGATCAGGCGGGTAAGTGGAACTGATCCACTTCAGATCAGCCATGATCTTATTGAATAGCGGGGCAGGCTCGAGGGGCTAGATGGCCTACTCCTGCTCCTATTTCTTATGTTCTTATGAATGGTGAAGCAGCTTTAATGGGCTGAATGGCCTCCTATATCTCATGGTCTGGTTTGGGAGCTTGTTAGAGAAGAGGAATGGGGACTGCTGCCAGATCTGAGAGCAAAGAGGGAACTGCTAAAGCTTGCAATGGAATGGGGTGATTACCAGAACAGCGAGGAGAATGGGTCCTGTGTACGTGCAATATTTAAAGGACCACTTTACATGATGAATGACATCCTAGGACGCAGGTCCGTGGCTTCAAATATGGGACAGCTCTTTAAAATAAGGGATGTTTGCTCACTCTGGTTTTGGAGATACAGGCGCATGATCTAAACTAAGGGTTGTCCAACAGATAGTCTGCAGGTTAGGGTCCGACTAGCCAAAGGTTTCTATCTGGTCAACTAATCTTTCATAACTTGTGCTGACTGATATTGAAGAATGTATAGACCAAGTTTTCTCCTTCTTTAAACCTAATGGCTGAGTTTTACGCTCTATCGACTACAGAATTCTTGAATTTTAAATATCTATCTCAAACAACGCCCACCCACAATACTTATAAAAACAAAGACGCAGCTCCCTTGATTGGAAAGGAAAACCAATACTGAATGTTGATAGATACTTCAATCTTGGATTAATGATTTTTTTAGAACCCGATTGGTTCTAATCGGGCAATAATCTTTCTTCAAAGCTGCAAACTTGAGTTCTGAAGCAACACCCAAGATTGGTTTTCTGATAGCCGAAACAATGTTCAAGAGAGGGAACCCGTTCTCTGATCGGGAAGTTGTGAAAGGCTGCTTGGGCATATTTACATCTGTGACATGACCTGGTAAAATGTCAATGGTAAAGAAAACCAGCCTTTCATATCGACCGTTGCTGGAAGAGTAGACGACTTAGCATCCAGCATTCAAAATTCTCTGATGAAAATAATTAATGCCCGTCAGTTTTACGGTTTGGGATTAAATGAATGCCCGGATGTGAGTGATACAGTTGAACTGGAAATCTTTGTATGAAAGCTTTTAATTTGTTGAACTGCTCAATCTATGTTCAATGAAACTTACATAGAACATAGAACATAGAACATTACAGCGCAGAACAGGCCCTTCGGCCCACGATGTTGCACCGACCAGTTAAAAAAAAAAACTGTGACCCTCCAACCTAAACCAATTTCTTTTCGTCCATGAACCTATCTACGGATCTCTTAAACGCCCCCAAACTAGGCGCATTTACTACTGATGCTGGCAGGGCATTCCAATCCCTCACCACCCTCTGGGTAAAGAACCTACCCCTGACATCGGTTCTATAACTACCCCCCCTCAATTTAAAGCCATGCCCCCTCGTGCTGGATTTCTCCATCAGAGGAAAAAGGCTATCACTATCCACCCTATCTAAACCTCTAATCATCTTATATGTTTCAATAAGATCCCCTCTTAGCCGCCGCCTTTCCAGCGAAAACAATCCCAAATCCCTCAGCCTCTCCTCATAGGATCTCCCCTCCATACCAGGCAACATCCTGGTAAACCTCCTCTGCACCCTCTCCAAAGCCTCCACATCCTTCCTGTAATGTGGGGACCAGAACTGCACACAGTACTCCAAGTGCGGCCGCACCAGAGTTGTGTACAGTTGCAACATAACGCTACGACTCCTAAATTCAATCCCCCTACCAATAAACGCCAAGACACCATATGCCTTCTTAACAACCTTATCTACTTGATTCCCAACTTTCAGGGATCTATGCACACATACACCTAGATCCCTCTGCTCCTCCACACTATTCAAAGTCCTCCCGTTAGCCCTATACTCAACACATCTGTTATTCCTACCAAAGTGAATTACCTCACACTTCTCCGCATTAAACTCCATCCGCCACCTCTCGGCCCAACTTTGCAACCTGTCTAAGTCTTCCTGCAAACTACAACACCCTTCCTCACTGTCTACCACACCACCGACTTTGGTGTCATCAGCAAATTTGCTAATCCACCCAACTATACCCTCATCCAGATCATTAATAAATATTACAAACAGCAGTGGCCCCAAAACAGATCCCTGAGGTACACCACTTGTAACCGCACTCCATGATGAATATTTACTATCAACCACCACCCTCTGTTTCCTATCCGCTAGCCAATTCCTGATCCAATTTCCTAGATCACCCCCAATCCCATACATCTGCATTTTCTGCAGAAGCCTACCAACAACAACGGGCTGAGATATTTTTGATGAATAAAACATGTCTTCGTGAAATTCAATCTTCCAGAGGACAAACTTGGTGGTTTTGATTTGATTTATTGTCACATGTATTAGCATACAGTGAAAAGTATTGTTTCTTGCACGCTATACAGACAAAGCATACCATTCATAGAGAAGGAAAGGAGAGAGTGCAGAATGTAGTGTTACAGTCATAGCTCGGGCGTAGAGAAAGATCAACTTATTGCAAGGTAGGTCCATTCAAAAGTCTTGACCACCAGGGAAGGAGCTGTTCTTGAGTTGGTTGGTACGCGAACTCAGACTTTTGTGTCTACCCAACTGATGAAGCTCCTGCAATGGCGGGAAACGGATTCAATATAGTCTTAACGTTCAAATCAATGTCTCGCAAAGTCATCTCACATCACTGCTTAATACACCGAGAACAGCTGTGTGCAAAGATCCTGGAGATGAAACATGAGATGGGAAAGGTTGTTTCTACAGTAAATTTCATAAGATCCAATCAAAGATAGCTCCAAGCCTTTCTAAGCCTATGATAGGATCAGATTATGATGATGTCATTCACTCCAGCCATGTTTGCTGACTCGAGCAGGGCAGCCACATTATCCAGATTCTGGTCGCTGCTTGAAGAAATAAAAATCTTCATGACAAACAAAGGAAAAGATGTAAGCTTCATGAACGATGAGTGGTCGAATAACTTGGCTTTCCTAGTTGACATCACCAAGTATCTTGTAGACTTGAGTGTGAAACCGCCAAGGAAAGGATCAATTTGTCAATAAACTGAGCATGTCCAAGTATTCAAATATATATTCCAAGTATATAGTGGGTGCCTGGAACTCGCTGTCGGGGGAGGTAGTGGAAGCAGATACGATAGTGAGGTTTAAGGGGTGTCTGGACAAAAACATGAATAGGATGGGAATAGAGGGATATGGTCCCCGGAAGTGTAGAGGGTTTTAGTTCAGTCGGGCAGCATGGTCGGTGCAGGCTTGGAGGGCCGAAGGGCCTGTTCCTGTGCTGTAATTTTCTTTGTTCTTTATTCATTTAGAAGATAGTCAACTGCTTTGGACTGAATTCTATGAAGAAAGTTGTCAGTTTCACAAATGCTATCAATAAGGTTGGAGGTCTTGTGGTGCAATGTTTGCCTCCCTACCTTTGGAGCAACAGCTCGGGGTTCAAGCCCCACTTCAGGACTTGATGGCTGTGGAAGATGCGTTCATAATGTGGCAAAATGGGTTGACTGAATCCTTCCAAAATGCTTGACGGCACACAGTAAGAGCGGGAGTTTTCTGGTCAGCCATATTACACAAGGTGACTGCAAGCTAGTGTAGTACCATGCCAAGCATAATCATTGGACTGATCCAATGGAAGTCCACGGTCGCCAATACCCTCTTAGGGCATATGTTACCTGAACGAGGAGGAGAATCAACGAGGCATGCTGAGGCAGTGAGCCATGAAAATTATTCTTCACCATGTCGTAGTCTCCTGCTGGACAGCTTGGGCAGGAGATCCCAACCAATGGATTTGGCCAGAGGGGATCTTTTGCTTGCAAGAGGCGAATTCAAACAGATTTGTGGATTTTTGGAAACATTGATGAACTGAAGCCTTTTGCAGATTAATTTGAAACTGATGCCACTGGTGCTAATGGCATGTTCCAACTGGAACTTAATGAACTCCAAAATGCCAGTGACACAAACAGCGCTCTGGCACAGCATAACTTTCTGACGTTATACAGTCAATATGTGCTCTCAATTTTATCCAAGTCTATCAAAATGTGTCCTTTGACTCCCTGCACAGTTAGGCAGCATACGTTGCTGCCAACAGCTTTTCTCAAGAGGAACAAATATCAAAACAGAATCAGCTTCACTCCCGACAGACGAATGTCAATCCAGAATATTCTGCATTGCAACATCAGGTTTGCAGCGGACATCAACCACTTATACAAGCAACAACAATCCCAGATATCTCACTAAATCAGTGTACAATAATAGTGACAAGAAAATTAACCAATAAATAAGCCTTCTTATTTGAAGCTTATTCATAAAATCCACATTTTTGTTGTTTTAATTAGTAGCGACATAAATTTACAATGCCTTTTCTTTCCAAAATTTAATCACTGGCCTGTTGCGTGAGAAAAATATTGAGCTGTGGTTCAAACGAGTGGGCAATAAGGTGACAGATGGAGTATAATGTGAGCAAGTGTGAATTATTCACTTTGGCAGCAAGAATAGAAAATTCTTTTTACAAAAGGTGTGAAATTTGTAAATGTTGATGTTTAGACGGACTTGGATCTACTACAAGGAACACAAAGTTAGCACGTACATGCAGCAAGCAGTTAGGAAAGGCAAATGGCAAGTTGTTCTTTATTGCAAGGGGATTGGAGTAAATGAATAAGCAAGTCTTGCTACAATGCTTTGGTGAGATCACATTGGGAATACTGTCGTTTTGATAAGATCAGTCATGATCATAGTGAAAGATGCAGCAGGTGCGAAGGGCCAGATGCCTACTCCTATTTTCGATATTTCTATGCATACAGGTCTCCCTGTTCCTGCACCCCATTGAAAATTGTACTATATAACGGTTACATCACACAGGGAGGCCATTTGGCCGGTCAGCCAGCTTTCTGCAAAAGCAATTTAACTAGTCCTACACCTCTTTCTCCATAAACCTGCAAATGTTTTCTATTCAGGTGTTCTTCTCTAATTGCCTTTTGATAGCCATAATTGGATCTGCCTCAACCACACTCTCTGGCAGTTCATTCTAGATCCTAACCATTCACTATGTGTAAGGAGGCTTTTTATGTAAACAACAAAGAAATTTATACGGCACCTTTAACATAATACAATGTCGCAGAGCACCAAAAAACAAAGTATGACAATGATCCACATAAGGTGATATTAGGTCAGACCAAAAGCTTGGTCAAAGATCTTGGTCTTAAAAGAGATGGGGAAACTAGATAAAGAGGCAGAGAAATGTCGGGAGCGCATTCTGGAGGTTAGGGCACAGCAATGAACGCACAGCCACCAATAGTGGAGCAATTAAAATTAGGGATGCAAAACAGACCAGAATTAGAAGAGTGTGCATAGCTTGAAGGCTTGTAGATGATGACAGAGATGGGGAAGAGCAAGCTCAAGAAGGGATTTGAAAACAAGGATGAGAATTTTAAAATTAAGACATCGAGAACTTGATTGTTACTGATAAGAGACATGCTGCCAAAGCTTTTCATCTTGCACGCACAAGAATGCCAAATTTCAAAAGTAAAGTTTATTTATTAGTCACGAGTGAGGCTTACATCAACACTGCAATGAAGTTACTGTGAAATTCCTCTAGTCGCCACAGTCCGGCGCCTGGTTATAGTCAATCCACCTAACCAGCACGTCTTTCAGAATGTGGGAGGAAACCGGAGCACCCGGAGGAAACCCACGCAGACACGGGGAGAACATGCAAACTCCACACAGACAGTGACCCAAGCCAGGAATTGAACCTGGGTCCCTGGCGCTGTGAAGCAGCAATGCTAACCACTGTGCTACCGTCCTAAACTGCAATTATTTAAACTGTATGAGAAAAAGGTGCTGATTGATTGGCAAGCCGACTGTGATTAGTTGAATCATTGCCATGGAGAATGCACCAGGGATTTTTTGTCCTTCCACACTTTTGTTTTAAAGGTTCAATGCCTGGACATGTTCCTTTTGACTGCAGAGGGCAGATACAGGCATGTCATTATACCTAGCTTCTATCAAGGATGAGCCATTTTGTGAGCTCAACTGAAAATCTTAAATTGTTTGTTAGCGCAATTCTTAGCACATTCAGGATTGTTCCTGAATCACTAAACACTTCCATGCACTAAATTTCATCTGCCAAAGTGCTTGCCTATTTTATTGGTCTCTGTCTGTGGTTTGAAATAGGGTAGATGAGGGAAAGTGCAGAAGATTTGATTTATTATTGTAACATGTATTGGGATACAGTGAAACGTATTGTTTCTTGTACACTATACATACAAAACATACCATTGATAAAGTACATAGGGGAAACGGAAAGGATAGGGTGCAGAATATAGTGTGGCAGTTACAGGTGGGGTGAAGAGAAAGATCAGCTTAATATATGATATAGGACCAATCAAAAGTCTGATGGCAGCAGTGCAGAAGCTGTTCTTGAATCTGTTGGTTCCTGTTTTCAGACTTTTGTATCTTTTTCCCAACGGAAGAAGGTGGAAGGGAGTATATCTGGGGTGCGTGGGGTCTTTGATTATGCTGGTTGCTTTTCTGAGGCAGCAGGAAGTGTAGATATAGTCAATAGATGGGATGTTGGTTTGCATGATGGACTGGGATACATTCACAATCCTTCGTAGTTTCTTGCGGTCTTGGTCAGGGCAGGATTTTGATTTGATTTATTGTCACGTATTAATACACAACGAAAAGTATTATTTCTTGCATGCTATACAGTCAAAGCATTCCGTACGTAGGGAAGGAAAGGAGAGAATGCAGAATGTAGTGTTACATAGGAGCCACACCAAGCTGTGATACATCCAGAAAAGGAGTTTTCTATGGTGCGTCTGTAAATGTTTACCTGAAGATCAGAGGCTGAATGCCCGTGACTGCTGAAGTGTTCCCCGACAGGAAGGGAACACTCCTGCCTGGTGATTGTCGAGCAGTGTTCATTCATCCGTTTTCTTAGCGTCTGCATGTACCAAGCCTCGGGAAATCCTTTCCTGCAGCGTAGTGTAGACCATGCAGACGCTTCGGGTAAACGTTCTCCCAAGGCGGCCTTCACGACACACAACGCAGAATCGCGGAACAAGAACTGATAGCCAAGTTCCCCACACATGAGGACGGCCTCAACCGGGATCTTGGGTTCATGTCACACTATCTGCAACCCCCACGACTTGTCTGGGCTTGCAAAATCTCACGAACTGTCCTGGCTGGAGACAATTCACACCTCTTTAACCCGTGCTTAACACTCTCTCCACTCACATTGTCTGTATCTGTAGAGACTTGATTACCTGTAAAGACTCGCATTCCAACCATTATCTTGTAAATTGAGTCTGTTTCTATGTATGCCCTGTTTGTGAACACAACTCTTCACTCACTTGAAGAAGGAGCAAGACTCTGAAAGCTTGTGCTACCAAATAAACCTGTTGGACTTTAACCTTATGTTGTGAGCCTTCTTACTGTGCTTACCCCAGTCCAACGCCGGCATCTCCACATCGATGTTGTAAGAGGCATGTCCTCCATTACGTTTTGTGTAGTCAATGACTAGTTCCTTGGTTTTACTGACATTGAAGGAGAGATTATTGTCATCCCACCATTTCACCAGATTCTCCATCTCATTCCTGTACTCCAGCTCATCGTTGTTTGAGATCCGACCCACTATGGTGGCATCATCAACAAGCTTGAAAATGGAGCAGAATTTGAGGAGGCAATGGCCTAATGGTATTATCAATCTAGAAACTTAGCTAGTATTCTGGGGACCCAGGTTCGAATCCTGGCACGACTGATGGTGGAATTTGAATTCAATAAAAAAAATAGAATCCCTACAGTGCCGATATCTGGAATTAAGAATCTACTGATGACTATGAAATCATTGTAGATTGTTGGAAAAACCCATCAGGTTCAATAATGTCCTTTAGGGAAGGAAATCTGCCGTCCTTACCTGGTCTGACCTACATGTAACTCCAGCGGCACAGCAATGTGGTTGACTCTCAACTACCCTCTGAACATGATGACCATGTCCCACGAATGAATAATAAGATATACTCTATTAAAACAAAAACAGGAAATAAAAGAAAATAAATTTGAGTTGAATGTATAGACTGATTGGGGCTCACAGCCGGACACTTTGATCACGCGGCCCATAAGTGAAGATCACTGGCTGCTGCACGGGACGAGTTCACCGTTGCGCCCATTGCGTAGCTGCGGTATACTTCCCGGGAGTGAAACTCCGTCAATGACTCCATAAAGACATAACCCCATAAAGGAAAGAACAAAATCCCGACAGTCGCCGCCCCCGAAACCCGTCGTTAATTTTCTTTCTGTGTTTGGAAAGTGGCACCGGTTGGGCTTCTCCTCCGGCGCGCCGGAAGTTTGCGCTCGCAAGCGTTGCCGGGAGCTGTAGTTCCTGGCGCGGGTCGGAAACTACGACTCCCGACGGCCCTTGCGCTCCGGCGCATGCGCAGACCGGGCGGCGCTGCCTGTACCTTGAGGAGGCTGATGCAGGGAAGTGAGTGAATTCAGGGGTGAGTGAGTGAGGGAGTGAGTGAGGGGGTGAGTGAGGGAGGGAGTGAGTGAGGGAGGGGGTGGGAAGCATTGATTTCCTATATGTAAACATGAGTATCGTCAACAAACAAACACACAAGCAGATGTACCTGATGTTTTAAAACAAAAGTGGGCTGTTCCCCCTGTAACTGTCCCCCAAGGAGAGGGACACTAATCAGTTTAATGGATTGTGTCCTGAGACTGCCTCTGCCATCCAGCAACACTAAAGGGCAGCTAAACCCCCTCCAGAGGGCCAGCTTGCAGCATTAACCTTCCATTGTGTTTTGTGAGGGAATGTTCTCTATCGTTTGACATCTGCCTGAAACCTAGGTCAACATCTACTTCCTAATTTTACCCCTTGAAGGATACAGTTGTCCGTCCCTCCCCCCCACCCACAATTTCAGTTCCTTTTTCTCCTTGCAGACAGATTCTTCATTGGATTACAGTTCTGCAGATGTCTGCAGCTCACCCTCCAGTTCCAAGTGACTGTTGTAGTGTGAATCTCGGCATCCAGTGTTAGTAGGCTGCTTAGTTTTGGAGGGCAATGTCGTGGTTGGTTATATCGCACTTGCAGGTCAATTCTGCGCCTCCACTGTTGCCCTGTCTGAGGTCAGCCAACCAGACTGGGGTATTAATCCCTTCCCCCCCCACCCGTGTCACCATTGAACTGTTTACTTTGAATCTGATTGGAAAAATGGCAGGCTGGACCTCGTAATGAGTAGCGGAAACTTCATGATGGGTTAAAGTTGGAAATGGTTCTTGTATTCTATAAACATTGTAATTAATTCTCATCCTTGTTTTCAAATCCCTCCATGGCCTTATCCCTTCCTATCTCAGTAATGTCCTCCAGTGCCACAACCCTTCTGCACTCTCCGAATTTGGGCTTCTTGTGCATTCCCAGTTGTGATTGTCCCACCATTCAGTTGCCTCGACTCCAAGCTCTGGAATAAACTCCATAAACCTCTCTGCCCCTCTACCTCACTTTCTTCCTTTAAGACACTTACCTCTTTGACTGAGCTTTTAGTCGTCTGCCCTGATATCTCCAAATGTGGCTCAGTATCAGACTTCTTTTATGCTCCAGTGAAGCACCTTGGGACATTTAATCACTTTAAAGATGCTGTATAAATATAAATTGTTAATACTATATTTTTCATTTTTAAATTATATTTGTAGATGAGCAGAACTAAAAATGACGAAGAAGAATATTGGAACAGCACAAAATGCAAAGCTTTTATGTTTGATGATGACGATGAGTTTACAGAGGTGAGTAAATTGCCTGTTTTTAAATTTCCCAATCAGATGAATCATCTCTGTAGACACTTCGAGCACTTACTTGTGCACAGTAACATCTTACAAACCACAAATCGATATTTGGCCGGTTAATACTATTGATTTTGGAGTTAATTTTGGGAGGAACATTGTCCAGGTTACCAGGAAAACTCGTTAATCTTCTTCTGGACAGGAATATAGAGTCTTAAGTGCCTCTGTTCAGGCAGACAAGATCTTGGTTTAACAGCTTACTTAATGTATTTATTTAGAAGAATAACCTGAGACTGGTTAAAGTCTATTCAATTTTATTTATTCCAAATTTTTAATTAACCAGTCTTTTACACCCTGCCTCTTGAAGTTTTCCTTTTCATACCCCACCCATTGCCCACAAGCCACTGACAATGGCAGTCTTGGCAGCTTGGAGTTGTAAATGAATAGTACACATGAATCTATCACCCTCTCAGGCCCTTGTGTCCTCATCCCCCTCCTATACTTCTTATACACCCATGACTGTGTGGCCAAATTCCCCATCAACTCAATTTTCAAGTTTGCTGACCACACCACCATAGTGGGTCGGATCTCAAACAATGACGAGACAGAGTATAGGAATGAGATAGAGAATTTGGTGAACTAGTGCAGCGACAATAATCTCTTCCTCAATGTCAACAAAACGAAGGAGATAATCATCGACTTCAGGAAGCGTAGTGGAGAACATGCCCCTGTCTACAATAACAGGGAAGAAGTAGAAAGGTTCGAGAGCTTCAGGTTTTTCGGTGTCCAGATCACCAACAACTTGTCCTGGTCCCCCCCATGCCGACACTATAGTTAAGAAAGCCCACCAATGCCTCTACTTTCTCAGAAGACTAAGGAAATTCGGCATGTCAGCTACAACTCTTTCCAACTTTTACAGATGCACTGTAGAAAGCATTCTTTCTGGTTGTATCACAGCTTGGTATGTCTCCTGCTCTGCCCAAGACCGCAAGAAACTACAAAATGTTGTGAATGCAGCCCAATCCATCACGCAAACCAGCCTCCCATCCATTGACTCTGTCTACACTTCCCGCTGCCTCAGCCACGCAGCCAGCATAATTAAGGACCCCACGCACCCCGGACATTTTCTCTTCCACCTTCTTCCTTCGGGAAAAAGATACAAAAGTCTGAGGTCACGTACCAATCGACTCAAGAACAGCTTCTTCCCGGCTGCTGTCAGACTTTTGAATGGACCTACCTTAAGTTGATCTTTCTCTACACCTAGCTATGACTGTAACACTACATTCTGCACTCTCTAATTTCCTTCTCTATGAACGGTATGCTCTGTCTGCATAGTGTGCAAGAAACAATACTTTTCACTGTATACGAATACATGTGACAATAATAAATCAAATCAAAATCAAATCTCTCCTCCCTCCTATTGAATGAAGAAATTACTCCTTGTCCCGGTCCGAAATGATCTCCTCTTATCCTGAGACCCATGTTTTAGATTACCCAATCAGCGAAGATAACTTCTTTGTCTATTCTATCAAACCCCTTCAGAATCTTGTGTGTTTCAATGACAGCACCTCTCCTCTTCTGAACTCCAGAAAACATAGACCTACTCTGCATAGGACAACTCGCTATTTCCCGGAGACTAATGTTGTAAAAATTCATTGTCCTGCTTTCAATGCAAACATATGCTTCCTTAAATATGGAGACCAAAACTGCACACAGTGTTCCAGCTAGGATTTCATCAAAGCCCCATACAACTGGGGTCAGACTTGTTTGAAAGAAGAAGTACCTTTATTAGCGCACTGTCACCCATGGATATGGAGTAGTGTATATATTATTGTAACACTATACAGAATTAGGTGCATTGAATTGGGGTGGTGACGGAGCCAGTATAACTGGTTTGGGGTTCATATCTTTTAGAACTAGCCAGTGACCCCAGTTAGCCACATGACGTTTCAATTTATCTACACTTGACCTATCGCACTCGGCTGCCAGTTTGCTGGTTGGTTATATTTTGCATGACAGTTTGTGTTATATTTTTACTTCAGCTGAAAGAGTCCAAGCGAGCAGTAAACAGTATCCGCAGTATTGTGGAAGAAGATGACGATGATGTGGAGAAGGTTAGCTGGAGTGGGGAGCCAGTAGGAAGTAAGTACTGTAACTGCATCCCAACACGCATCCCTCCCCGCTCGCCCTTCTCACTCCCTTCCCTCTCGCTCCGGCTCTCACCGCCCCCCCCATCTCTCTCATCCCCCCCATCTCTCTCATCCCCCCCATCTCTCTCATCCCCCCCATCTCTCCCATCCCCCCATCTCTCCCATCACCCCCATCTCTCCCAACCCCCCGATCTCTCTCTCATCCCCCCATCTCTCTCATCCCCCCCATCTCTCTCATCCCCCCCATCTCTCCCATCCCCCCCATCTCTCCCATCCCCCCCATCTCTCCCATCCCCCCCATCTCTCCCATCCCCCCCATCTCTCTCATCCCTCCCATCTCTCCCATCCCCCCCATCTCTCCCATCCCCCCCCCATCTCTCCCATCCCCCCATCTCTCCCATCCCCCCCATCTCTCCCATCTCCCCCATCTCTCCCACCCCCCCCGTCTCTCCCCCCCCCCCCGTCTCTCCCCCCCCCCCCGTCTCTCCCCCCCCCCCCGTCTCTCCCACCCCCCCCCTTCTCTCCCATCCCCCCGTCTCTCCCATCCCCCCCGTCTCTCCCATCCCCCCGTCTCTCCCATCCCCCCGTCTCTCCCATCCCCTCCGTCTCTCCCATCCCCTCCGTCTCTCCCATCCCCCCCGTCTCTCCCATCCCCCCGTCTCTCCCATCCCCCCATCTCTCCCATCCCCCTCCCATCTCTCCCATCCCCCCCCATCTCTCCCCCCCCATCTCTCCCATCCCATGTGCTTGCTGTTATAACATGGAGTAAACTCACAAATATAGAGGGATCCGAGTTCCCTACTGCATTGTGAAAGGGGTGGAACATAACAGTGGAAACTGGCTGCGATGGTATCGAAAGTGTTTGGAATGGAATGAAAGCAAAGGGAATCGTGGATCCCTGTGTGGGATCTGTTTCTGATTTCTATATTTCCTTCTCCCCAGGTATCTCGTGGTCAATCAAAGAGAGCGCGACAGGGATCCGAGCAGGGGACACCCGAGACTTGGGACCTGGAAAATCCCTCTCCGACACATCGCAGCCGACTCTTTCCAAGCCTGGCTCTACATATTCCCTCAGCAGCTTTTTCAAAGGTAAGTGGCAGCCTCGTGGACATTTCTCTGCTATGAATGATTGCGTCGCAGGGAAGACCAAGTGGGTCCCATCAAACCTGCGCTCCTCCCCTCCTCCCTTCATGGTGGCTGGAGCAGGTGCACAGTGAACAGGTGCATCTTACCACACTGTACCCCATAAGTCCTGTCCTGCCGCTATGTAATCTCCTTAGTGGGGGAAAAACAGAGGGCTGCTACCGGAAGAAAATATATTGGAACATTCCTCTCTAATACCATATATGCCCCCCCCCCCTACATTTTATTCACCATTGCTCAGTTTTGAGAGTATAAATCACTCTGGCAGCTGTGCAGTAATGCCTCAGGATGCCACCGGTTACCTTTGCATCATTACTGGCTTTGAAAGCAATATACACATCCACATGCTTTATCAGTTTCTGCCACCCAACTTGACAGCGTGACTCCCTCCCAGACCCACAGGTTCTGGGTGCCTTTCGATATGCCACCCGCGATGCCATCCTTCCACTGTGAGTCACGATGATCCGTGTCATCAAGGTATCCCAACTGCGTTCTCTCCTCCTCCCCCCCCCCCCCCCCCCCCCCCCCCACCAATCTGCAGTGATGTAGAAGCCTTGCTGTCACTGCCTTTGAATGGAGAATGTCACGTACTCCACGTACTACTGTGTTCTTGCTTTTTCAATTTGTATTCCTGACTGCAGAGTCACTGGATGTCAGGGAGTGAATCTGTGGCAAGTAAGCAGTCTCTCTGACCAGATTTCTAACATGGAGATGCCGGCGTTGGACTGGGGTAAACGCAGTAAGAGTTTTTAACAACACCAGGTTAAAGTCCAACAGGTTTATTTGGTAGCAAATGCCATTAGCTTTCGGAGCGCTGCTCCTTCGTCAAGCAAACTACCCAGCCTTCAGGAGAACAGTGACCACGACACCACACAACCCTGCCACAGCAACCTCTGCAGGACATGCCGGATCATCGACACAGATGCCATCATCTCACGTGAGAACACCATCTACCAGGTACACGGTACCTACTCTTGCAACTCGGCCAACGTTGTCTACCTGATACGCTGCAGGAAAGGATGTCCCGAGGCATGGTACACTGGGGAAACCATGCAGACGCTACGACAACAGATGAATGAACACCGCTCGACAATCACCAGGCAAGACTGTTCTCTTCCTGTGGGGGAGCACTTCAGCGGTCACGGGCATTCAGCCTCTGATCTTCGGGTAAGCGTTCTCCAAGGTGGCCTTCACGACACACGACAGCGCAGAGTCGCTGAGCAGAAACTGATAGCCAAGTTCCGCACACATGAGGACGGCCTAAACCGGGATGTTGGATTTATGTCACACTATCAGTAACCCCCACAGCTTGCCTCCTGGACTTGCAGAATCTCACTGGCTGTCCTGTCTGGAGACAATACACACCTCTTTAACCTGTGCTTAATGCTCCCTCCACTCACATTGTCTGTATCTTTAAGACCTGGTTGGCTGTAGAGATTCACATTCTAATCAGTATTCTGTAACTTGATTTTGTGTCTCTGTATGCCCTGTTTGAGAGCAGATATCCACTCCATCTGACGAAGGAGCAGAGCTCCGAAAGCTAATGGCATTTGCTACCAAATAAACCTGTTGGACTTTAACCTGGTGTTGTTAAAACTCTTACTAGATTTCTAACAGCATGTATGTGCATTGCATTGCACTGCATAGCAGGAGTGGTAATCCCATTTAAATGTATGTTCAGTTAAATTACAGATTCAGAAAGATACCTTGACCTCTGTCACTGTGGTAAAGTCAAATCATTCCGATAGTGGGTAAACATGGCTTTTATAAAGGAAATGGAACAAGTGTCAGTCAGTCTCAGGCTGTCCTGCACTCACCAATTTTGGAACATTTTTATTCCACAGGTAAAAGGGATCCATCAAGCGTTTTATTTGGGGTCAGTCGGCCTGGAAGTTTCCAATCGCTTTCTGATTGTAAGTTTTCTGTTTATGCACCATTTTATCCCCTTCCTACCCTGCATCATGTAACCCCATCAGCATATCCTTCTATTCCCGGCATGATGGCACAGTGGTTAGCACTGCTGCATTACAGGACCAGGGACCTGGGTTCGATTCCCGGCTTGAGTCACTGTCTGTGTGGAGTTTGCACATTCTCCCCGTGTCTGCATGGGTTTCCTCCAGGTGCTTCTGTTTCCTCCCACAGTCCAAAGATGTGCGGGTTAGGTGGATTGGTCATGCTAAATTTCTCCTTGGTGTCAGGGGGACTAGCTAGGGTAAATGCATGGGGTATGGGGATAGGATCTGGGTGGGATTGTGGTTGGTGCAGACTCGATGGGCCAAATGGCGGCCTCCTGCACTGTAGGATTCTATGATTCCTTTCTCCCTCGTGTTTACCTAACTTTCTCATGAATGCATTTATGTTAATCATTTGAACCACTCCCCATGGTAGCAAGTTCCATACCCTAGCTGCTCTCTTGGTAAAGAAATTCCTCTTACTGGATTTATTAGTGACTATCTTACATTTATGCCCCTGGTTTTGGTCGCTTCCACAATTGGAAACATCTTCTCTAAATCTGCCCTATCAAACCCTTCCATAACATTAAAGGACTCTATCGGGAGAATTGGGCCCCAGCCTGTTCAACGCTTGCTGAAGGGTATTATTTCTCCATATTGGATGTGTGGGAGCTTTACCATTTCCCCTGCGTCACTAACCTTTGCTGCTTAGGTTTACACTGAATGGCGCTGTCACCACCGTATCCGCCCAACTCCCTCTTCAAGTCATTTATGGATCAGCTTCCATCACCTGTTCAGGTCGCGCATTCTTGATCCCAACAACACATCTCGTTTCCTCTGTTCTGAAGTGAAAGCATCAAAATAATGTAAAAAGTTGGCAGGAGGATAATTGGTTTCAGTGAAGTCTGTTCTTCAGGGAGCTGCAGAGTGACGGGAACTCATGATCACAGACTTCACAATACCGGCTGTGATATAATGGGGGCATTATGAAATTCTCCCCCTCCTCTAAAAGGGGAGATGGAGAAATGAGTGAGAGGGTTGCAGTGTCAATGCTAACACAGCTTCTGTAAGGAGTCCCACAGCGGCAGAGTGTGACTGGTGGAAGCCCTTCAACCCCTCTCTTAAGACTCCCCCTTCGACCTCGTGTTGGGACCTCCCTTTGAGCTATTTGTTTTTTTAAAAAAATCATTCGTGTGATCTGAGCAGTGCCACCAAGACCACTATTTGTTGCCCATCCGTAATTACCCTTGAGAAGGTGGTGGTTAGATGGATGAACTGCTGCAACCCACCTCTTGTGGGTACAACCTCAGTGCTGTTAGAAAGGGAGTTCTAGAATGTAGACCCAGGAATAATGACGGAATGGTGATGTATTTCCAAGTCAGGATGATGTGCAGCTTGGAGGGAACTTGCAGGCGGTGATGTTCAACACTTCCATCATTAACATTACATTCTCCACTCTCTCCTTTCCTTCTCTATGAATGGTATGCTTTATCTGTATATAGTGCGCAAGAAACAATACTTTTCACTGTTCACTAATACATGTGACAATAATAAATCAAATCAAATGAAGTCATGTTCCTGTGCCCTTTTGTAGTTGGTAGGGTTTGGACATTGTTGTCAAAGGAGCCTTACAAAGTTGCTGCAGTACATCTGGCAGATGTGCACACTGCTGCCACTGTACGTCGGTGGTGGGGGGAGTGGATGTTGGAAGTGCTTGAGAGGATGTGATCAAGTGGGTTGCTGGTGAAAATTGGGTAGCCATGTTTTGGAGGAGGAGCTGGTCACCAGATTAGCATGCGTGACAGACAAGGGGGTAACAGAAAAGTGAGATTTTGCTTTCTCACAAATTGTCAAGGTACTGATCACTCTTCAATACTTTTGTGCCAGCTGTCATAGGCTCAACTACCACGAACTATGCTCCCAATCTACGTAAATCAAAGGCCGATTACAAGGTGGGTGAATTAATTTATTTAAAGCTTCTGTGTAAGGTACAAGTTGAGTTGTAAACTGGTTCCATCACCGTGGACTCAGAACATAAAATATAGGCACAGGCGTAGACCATTTGGCCCCTGGAACCTGTTCTGTCATTCAATAAAATCTTGGCCGATTTTCTGTCTCAATCCCACTTTTCTGCCCATTCTCATTATTCCTTCATTCCCTTTGTATTCAAAAATATATTGATTTCAGTCTCAGATATGCTCATCGACTGAGTATCCGTAGTTCTTTGGAGAAATCCGAAGATTCACAACCCTCTGAAGAGATTTCTCCCCATGTCAGTTCTAAGTAGCCATTCCCTTTATAGGCTGGACTGCCCAGACAGAAGAAACAGCCTCTCAACATTTGTGCTGTAAAGATGTGTGTAGTGTTATAGAAAGCATTTCCCTACTAGAATGTATGTACTGATGTCTTTAGCGGGTATGAGCATGCGCGGGTAATGTCATTGGTAGTGCAGGCGTTTGTGGGTTTAGTGTTACCAAGAGGGACCTGTGTAACTAGTTGTCTCCAGTTTTGAGTCCGTGCTGTACTGTATTTGATATTTTTACAAGAGGATTGAATATCATATTGCATTCCACATACCTTTTTGTGGCCAAGCTACCACATCTTTTTAGTGACGAGGAAAAAGCATCAAAATAAAAGGAAAAGAACAGTTTGAGGTTCATCATGGCGCTATGAAGATTTGCACAGCGAGTTTGCAACATGAGCGGCTGTCGAGGGCTCTGATCAGCCGGTTTGTGAGTTTACTGATGAAAAACAGACGGGCAGCACCATGACTGCGTTCGGGACCATCAGTGAGTTTGTGGAAGAGAACGGGGACTGGACAGAATTTGTGGAAAAATTGGAACACTTTTTCTTGGCAAATGGAATTGCAGATGAGGCAAAACAAAGTGCTCAAGTCTCCTGGCTGTATGTGTGGGGCGAAGATTCACAAGCTAGAGAGGAATTTAGAAAATCCACGGTCAATGGGGGGGGGACGTTTCATTGTGGAGTTTATTGCGCTCATTCGGAATCGTCACAATCCTAAGCCTTCAATGACTATCCAGTGCTTCAAGTTCCATAGTCGTTTTCGTAAGGCGGGGAAAGTCTTTAGCTAACTTTGTTGCTGAGTCAAAACAACTCTCTGAACATTGTGAATTGGAGCAGTATTGGAGGACGTGCTCCAGGACAGACTAGTCTGTGGAATTAATGTGGACAGCATTAAGTGTCGTTTGTTGGGAGAAACCACACTGACTTTCAAGAAGGCTCCAGAAATTTCTCAGGGCATGAAAACGGCTGCCGGCAATGCAAGACATTCAAAAGGCAAATGGCGGGTCATAGGTGGGTGCAGAGTGACAATTAAAAAAAGAGGCTGCAAGCGAGAAGCTGAAAGCAGTTGGAATGTTTTTGGTGTGGAGGGACACGCTATGTGAATCATCGCAAAGTTAGGGGTGCTGTTTGTCTCCTTTGCAACAAAAAGATAATTTAACTAAGAAATACAGGGGTGCGAAGAGCAAGTCAAAGGCTGAGCGGGGAAAATATAAATTTGAAAAAGCCTCAGTCAGCTACACATCACCTGGAGAGCTCAGAGCAGGGGAAGAACACTCTTACAACGCGCTTAACGTGTGTGAGGGGTGCGCAGAGCCTTTTTATGCCGCAGTGGAGGTTGATAAACAACAAATTAAGATGGAGGTGGATACGAGAGCCTCTGGATCTATAAGAACAAAGAACAATACAGCACAGGAACAGGCCCTTCAGCCCTCCAAGCCCATGCCGCTCCCTGGTCCAAACTAGACCATTCTTTTGTATCCCTCCATTCCCACTCCGTTCATATGGCTATCTAGATAAGTCTTAAATTAGTGAGGAGATCTACAGGAGGACTTGAGCCTCTAAGCAGGTGCCAGCATTTAATCAGGCTGGGATCCAACTTCAGACGTGCACAGGAGAGGCTACCCTTGCTTGAGGCATTAGAGGTGGCCATTGCACACAACAGCCAAGAAGCAAGAGCATGGCTCCTGGTGGTAAAAGGGAAAGGGCCTAGTTTACGAGGGTGTGATTGACTCAGTAAAATTCCATTGAACTGGGGTGTGACTGAGCACACAAGGAGAGAGGATGTCATTCAGAAATATCCCAAAATTTTCAAAGATGAACTCGGTGCAATGCTTGGCACTACAGTTAAGTTGTTTGTAAATCCTCCGGCTACTCCAAGCTTTTTCAAGCCCAGGGCACTGCCCAATGCCATGAAAGGCAAAGTGGAGGAGGGGTTGGAGCAGCTACAGAGGCTTGGAATCATCAAGTCCATTCAGTTCTCATGTTGGTCATCTCCATTTGTTCCTGTTCTTACAAGTGACTATACTATGTACATAAACTCACCGTTAATCAGGCCTCCAAGCTGGACGCTTACCTGTTGCCACGGGTGGAAGATCTGTTTTCAACCCTTGCAGGAGGCAAAACGTTCTCAAAACTTAACATGAGCCACGTTACCACCAACTCTTGTTAGAGGAGGACTCAAAACAATATGTCACAATCAACACTCACAAGGGTTTGTTCAAATGCAACCGTCTGGTTTTTGGGGTGTCCTCCAGTCTGGCGATTTTTAAAGGACAATGGACAATCTGTCGCAGGGGATTCCTCATATAGCTGTTCACTAGGACGACATATTGATCACAGAGAAGACTGAGGAGGAGCACCTCAGCAACCTGGACCAAGTGTTAAAGAGAGGCAAGGCTGCATCTGAAGCATAGCAAGTGCATCTTCCAGGCACAGAGTGTGGAATACTTAGGTCACAAAATCACAGTGCAGGGTCTATCCCCGGTGGAAGACAAAGTTTGAACTCTCAAGGAAGCTCCAAATCCCAGGGGTGTGTCTGAGGGCAGGCCATTTCTGGGCATGGTAAATTACTACAGGAAGTTTCTGCCAGACTTTTCAACAAAGTTGGTGCCACTATGTCTACTACTTCACAAAGAAGCAAAATGGAAGTGGGAGCCAGCACAAGAGAGCTTTCAAGGACGTGAAAGCGCTGCTACAACCAGCTAATCTGCTGGTTCACTTGGATCAGGTCAGGCAGTTCATGCTGCCATGTGATGCCTTGCCCCATGGCATCGGGGCGGTGTTTTCTCATCTGATGGAGGAAGAGTCAAAAAAACCCATTGGTTTTACATCACATGCCCTGACAACAGCTGAGAATGGATATTTGCAGTTAGACAAGGAAGGTCTAGCTTTCACATTTGCCGTGAAACGGCTTCATCAGTACCTTTACAGTCATTCATTCACTGTATGTACTGACCACAGGCCATTGAACCTTTTCAGTGAATCTAAGTGCATTCCTTCTCCTATAGCCCTGGCGAGAATACAGCTCTGGGCTCTCACATTGTGTACAGGGTAGGGATGGATAATGCAAGCACAGACACATTGAGTCATCTCCCTTTACCAGACATACCCATCAAGACATTATTTCCTCTAGAGACAATTTTCTTGCTCGAGAAACTTTCACATTCTCCTGTGAATGCCAAACAAATTATGCAGTGGATGGATGGATTAGGACCCTGGTCTATCCCAGGTGAAGAGATTCCTGATGCAGGGATGGTCTACGCTTATCGGGGATGATAAATTGAGACCAAATGCAAAGCGGAAAGGTGAGCTGAGCGTGAGGGATGGTTGTATCCTTTGGGGGTCCAGAGTGGTCGTCCCACCCCCTGGTCTTTCAGAAGCCTTGGATGAAATTGATGAGGCTCAGCTGGGTGCCTCCCGAATGAAAAGCTCAGTCAGGCCATACGTTTGGCGGCCTAATATGGATCAGGACTTGGAGAGCAAGGTGAAATCCTGTTCGGCATAGCTGATCAACCAAAAGATGGCGCTACATCTGTAGGAGTGACCTGATCATCCATAGCATGGACATCATGTGGATTTTGCAGGGCCTTTAATGGTCAGATGTTTCTAGTCATCGTGGGTGCACATTCTGAGTGGTTAAAAGTACACATTATGAGCAACATAAAGTAAAGTAAAAGTTAAGTTTAGTTATTAGTCACAAGTAGGCTTACATTAACACTGTAATGAAATTACTGTGAAAATCATAGCTCCCATTACGATAGAGAAGCTGCGCCAAGTCTTTGCTGCACATGGTTTACCGGACTCTCTTGTTTCTGATAACGGTACAAGTTTACGAGTGATTTGTTCCAAGAGTTTATTCAAAGGGATGGAATATACCATGTGCGTACTGCATCTTTTTATCCAGCTTGAAGTGGTTCAGCAGAGTGAGCTGTTCAGACACTGAAATGATTGAGGAGAATGACGGGTGATATTTTGGGAACCAAGCTCTCACGGTTCTTGTTCCAGTATCGGATCACACGGCAAAACAACAACAGGACGCTCACCAGCTGAATTGCTGATGGGTGGGAGGCAAAGTCTTCCCCAGATGTCAGAACGAGAGTGGGAAGGAGACAGGAAAAGCGGGAGGAGAGGCATGACTACCATGCTAAAGAGAGACATTTCTATCTGAATGGTTGGGTCTGTGTGGGTTTTTGGCAGTAACAACATTTGGCTGCCTGGAGCTATTCCCAACTGAAGTGGTCCAGTATTTTTGATAATAAAAGTGACCAATGGAGCAGTTATTCGTAGACACCAGGATCAGATTCGTCTACTCCATGACTCGGAGATAGCAAACATCCTAGACCACCATGGTAGAAGGAATAACCGCTATGGACATTGGACAGGAAGTAGTTCCTGATGTACAAGGATTTCCAGTGGACTCTGCACCAGGAGAGGATGAGGGACATTCATTCAGAGATGCCGAACCTACTTCTGCACCCACAAGCCCAACCCAACTGAAGCAGTCCTCACCAGTGTCTACAGAGTCACCAGTGGCACTGTGCAGGTCACAGAGTAGTTGCAAAACTCTTGAATGACTGATGTATAGTTGAGACATGAGTTTCATTATATTTCTATCCTTCAGGAGAAGTAAGCATCTTCCTATTTCAATGTATATACGGTTGTCTTTAGCGGGTATGTGCATACATGAGTGATGTCATTGGCAGCATGGGCTTTCGCAGGTTTAGTCTTACCACGAGGGACCTGTATAACTAACTGCCACCATTTCTGCGTCCACGTTGCACTGTGTTTCAATATTTTTATAAGAAGACTGAATATCACAACACTTCCGACTGCCTTTTTGTTACCATGTTACCAAAAGTCTCATCAGAATTTTACACGTTTCAACGAGATTAAAGGCTAAAAATTTTCAAACTAATTTGTTTGACCAAGTTTTGGTGAGAGTTGTTACCACTGGGGAAATGGTTGTAGCAGACCCTCATGGATCAACCATAACCTAGTCAGCCTCTGCCCAATCCCCAGAGGGGGACCTTTGCAGCAGTAGTTTTACATTTCCTGCACTCATCTCCTCCTAGGGGCCGCTCTGGGCAGGGAAACCAGATTGACGCTGATCCTGGGGTATTGAACCCATTGTCCTGCTGGCCTCCTGCTGTCCCCTATGGGGAGAGAGGACTTTCATTCCACCATTCTGCATCCCAGAGGGCGAGGAGCATTGTGCTAACCTGCTCCCAGCCCCGCACTTTTAATGACTGCGCCTCTGTAAACCATTGTGGAACTTTCCTGAATGACACGAAAATTCAGGAAGCGTTGCATATTTTTGTGGGCGGCACAGTGGTTAGCACGGCTGTCTCACAGCTCCAGGGACCTGGGTTCGATTCCCAGCTTGGATGACTGTCTGTGTGGAGTTTGCACGTTCTCCTCATGTCTGCGTGGGTTTCCTCCGGGTGCTCCGGTTTCCTCCCACAGTCCAAAGATGGTGGGTTAGGTGGATTGGCCATACTAAATTGCCCCTTAGAGTCAGGGGGACTAGCTCGGGTATATGCATGGGGTTATGGGGATAGGGCCTGGGTAGGATTGTAGTCTATGCAGACTCGATGGGCCAAATGGCCTCCTTCTGCACTGTAGGATTCTATGAATGTTAAGCATGCAGTTTAAATCCAAGAGGAGAATGTTGCATTTTCTTCTCTGTAACAGAAGATGCTGCTTAATTAGAAAACAGTGCCTAGATATTGTAAAAAAAAATTGAGATGGCTATTTATAGTTTCATTCATTAAATACACGAAGACTCACAATTATTGGACACATGTGGGAATGAATGTGCTTCTTTCCTTCATGTTTCATGCCCTTTAAAAACCTGATTCCACTTAAATGAAATGAATGTTGTCCATTGGGGCCGCTGTAGTAGCAATACTACAGGTTTAGTAACCCGATGCCTGAACCAATGATCCAGAGTTCATATTCCTCCGTGACAGATGGAAAATTTTAATTCAGTTAATTGACAAACTGTGGCCTAAGAAGTTAGTGTCGGTGACATTCGTGGACTGCAGTAGTTCAAGGAGGTGGCTCACCACCATCTTCTCAAGCTCAATTCAGGATAGACAAACAATGGACGCTTGTCTTGCCAGCAATGCCCGCATTCGTTAATGAATAAACAAAACCTGAAAGACTTGGCTCTGAACTAATTACATGTTATTGTGAATCTTGTTCTGTTATGATTCTGACTGTGGCGATTCACATTGTGTTTCCCAATCCCTTTACACAGGACATTTTAATTGACTGGAGTCCATTGGAGACGGTCCGGCAGATGCAGAAAGGCAGGGTATGTGATGTATTAACAAATATTATTTTGCACTCTTCCTCTTGAATCTGAGGGACAGTTTGACTGGCACAAGGCACTTGTCACTCCCTTCCCTCCGTGTCATTATTAATGTGTGAGTCTGGATGCTGAGTGTCTGCTGGACATTCACCCTTGAGGGGACTGAGCTTGACCCTTGTCCTCATCCGATATTCACACATGCTTTCTTTCCTGGGATTGTTTATTCCCTGCTTCAACTTAAGGCCACTGGCCGCTGCAGCAACGAGCCAATAGCAGTGGCCGACTGCAGCAGCGAGCCAATAGCAGTGGCCGACTGCAGCAGCGAGCCAATAGCGGTGGCCGACTGTAGCAGCGAGGCAATAGCGGTGGCCGACTGTAGCAGCGAGCCAATAGCGGTGGCCGACTGTAGCAGCGAGCCAATAGCGGTGGCCGACTGTAGCAGCGAGCCCATAGAGAAATAGAGGTTTACAGCATGGAAACAGGCCCTTCGGCCCAACTTGGCCATGCCACCCTTTCTTTTTAGACCCCTAAGCTAATTCCAATTGCCTGCATTTGGCCCATATCCCTGTATACCCATTGTACCCATGTAACTGTCTAAATGCTTTTTAAAAGATAAAATTGTACCCGCCTCTACTACCACCTCTGGCAGCTTGTTCCAGACATTCACCACCCTCTGTGTGAAAAAATTGCCCCTCTGGACACTTTTATATCTCTCCCCTCTCACCTTAAACCTCTCTAGTTTTAGACTCCCCTACCTTTGGGAAAAGATATTGACTATCTACCTTGTCTATGCCCCTCATTATTTTATAGACCTCTATAAGGCCACCCCTCAGCCTCCTACGCTCCAGAGAAAAAAGTCCCAGTCTATTCAGCCTCTCCTTATAACTCAATCCATCAAGTCCCGGTAGCATCCTAGTAAATCTTTTCTGCACTCTTTCTAGTTTAATAATATCCTTTCTATAATAGGGTGACCAGAATTGTACACAGTATTCCAAGTGTGGCCTTACCAATGTCTTGTACAACTTCAACAAGATGTCCCAACTCCTGTATTCAATGTTCTGACCAATGAAACCAAGCATGCCGAATGCCTTCTTCACCACTCTGTCCACCTGTGACTCCACTTTCAAGGAGCAATGAACAAGTACCCCTAGATCTCTTTGTTCTGTAACTCTCCCCAACACCCTACCATTAACTGAGTAAGTCCTGCCCTGGTTCAATCTACCAAAATGCATTACCTCACATTTGTCTAAATTAAACTCCATCTGCCATTCGTCAGCCCACTGTCCAAATTGATCAAGATCCCACTGCAATTGGAGATAACCTTCACTGTCCATTATGCCACCAATCTTGGTGTCATCTGCAAACTTACTAACCATGCCCCCCTATATTCTCATCCAAATCATTAATATAAATGACAAATAACAGTGGGCCCAGCACTGATCCCTGAGGCACACTGCTGGCCACAGGCCTCCAGTTTGAAAAACAACTCTCTACAACCACCCTCTGGCTTCTGTCAAGAAGCCAACTTTGTATCCATTTAGATAACTCACCCTAGATCCCGTGAGATTTAACTTTCTGCAACAACCTACCATGCGGTACCTTGTCAAAGGCCTTGCTAAAGTCCATGTAGACAACATCAACTGCACTGCCCTCATCTACCTTCTTGGTCACCCCTTCAAAAAACTCAATCAAATGTGTGAGACATGATTTTCCACTCACACAGCCACAGCTGACTGTCCCTAATCAGTCCTTGCATCTCTAAATGCCTGTAGATCCTGTCTCTCAAAATACCTTCCAACAATTTACCCACCACAGATGTGAGGCTAACTGGCCTGTAGTTCCCAGGCTTTTCCCTGCAGCCCTTTTTAAACAAAGGTACAACATTTGCCACTCTCCAATCTTCAGGCACCTCACTCGTGACTATCGATGATTCAAATATCTCGGTTAGGGGACCCACAATTTCCTCCCTAGCCTCCCACAACGTCCTGAGATATACCTCATCAGGTCCCGCAGGTCTTCTTGACCATGGCCTCAATATCCTGAGTCATCCAGGGTTCCCGACTTCTGCCAGACTTGCCCTTCACTCTAAGAGGAATGTGTTTAGCCTGAACCCTGGTTAACACACTTTTGAAAGCATGCCACTTACCAGACGTCCCTTTTCCTTCCCACAGACTCCCCCAATTCACTTTTGAAAGTTCCTGCCTGATACCATCAAAATTGGCCTTTCCCCAATTTAGAATATTAACTTTTGGGACAGACCTATCATTCTCCATAGCTATCTTAAAACTAATAGAATTATGGTCACTGGTCCCAAAGTGATCCCTCACTAACACTTCTGTCACCTGCCCTTCCTTATTTCCCAAGAGGAGGTCAAGTTTTGCCCCCTCTCGAGTCGGGCCATCCACAGACTGAATGAGAAATTCCGCCTGAATACACTCAACAAATTTCTCTCCATCCAAGCCTCTAATACTATGGCTGTCCCAGTCAATGTTGGGAAAATTAAAATCTCCGACTATTACCACCCTATTTTTCTTGGAGCTATCTGTAATCTCCTTACATATTTGCTCCTCAATTTCCACTGACTATTTGGGGGCCTATAGTACAACCCTATCAAAGTGATTTCCCCCTTC
The DNA here is from genome assembly GCF_964213995.1 of Mustelus asterias. NCBI lineage: Eukaryota > Metazoa > Chordata > Chondrichthyes > Carcharhiniformes > Triakidae > Mustelus > Mustelus asterias. The sequence continues at coordinate 79,773,258 of NC_135818.1, forward strand.
TTATTTCTCAGTTCTACCCATATAGACTCAGTGGCCGAACCCTCGGATATATCCCCTCTCAATACGGCCGTGATGCTTTCCCTAATCAAAAGTGCAACTCCCCCTCCTCTCTTACCTCCTGTTCTATCTTTCCTATAGCATCTGTACCCTGGAACATTGAGCTGCCAGTCCTGTCCATCCCTTAGCCATGTTTCAGTAATTGCTATAATATCCCAGTCCCATGTACCCATCAATGCCCTGGGTTCATCTGCCTTGCCCGTCAGGCCTCTTGCATTGAAATAAATGCAGTTTAATCTGGACTTCCCTTGCTCTCTGTCTTGCTTCTGTCTGATCTGTCTGGTACTAGGATTACTGACACTGCCTTTACTAATTAATGTGCTCTCTTTAACTTCCGTGCTGTCCTCAAACTTCTCTTCTGTCTCCCTACTGCTTTGGATCCCACTCCCCTGCCAAACTAGTTTAAACCCTCCCAAGTGGCTCTAGCAAATCTTCCTGCCAGGATGTTAGTCCCCCTCCAGTACAAATGTAACCCATCCTTCTTGAACAGAACAATAGCAGTGGCCGACAGCAGCAGCGAGCCAATAGCGGTGGCCGACTGTAGCAGCGAACCAATAGCGGTGGCCGACTGTAGCAGCGAGCCAATAGCGGTGGGGCTGACTGCAGCAGTGAGCCAATAGCGGTGGCCGACTGTAGCAGCGAGCCAATAGCGGTGGGGCTGACTGCAGCAGTGAGCCAATAGCGGTGGGGCTGACTGCAGCAATGAGCCAATAGCGGTGGGGCTGACTGCAGCAGTGAGCCAATAGCGGTGGGGCTGACTGCAGCAGTACGGTGGCACAGTGGTTAGCAATGCTGCCTCGCTGCACCACGGCCCTGGGTTCTATTCCGGCCTCAGGTCACTGTCTGTGTGGAGTCTGCACATTCTCCCCGTGTCTGCGTGGGTTTCCTCCCACACTCCATAGTTTTGCGGGTTAGGTTGATTGGCCATGCTAAATTGCCCATTCGCGTCAGGGGGACCAGCTAGGGTAAATACGTGGAGTTTCGGGGATAGGGTCTGGGTGGGATTGTTGTCTGTACAGGCTCGATGGGCCGAATGGCCGCTTTCTGCATTGTAGGGATTCTATGACTGCAGCAGCGAGCCAATAACTCATTGGATCTGGTTTAAAACGTAAAAATAGAATATTTAAATTGGAGGGGGACGATTGCTTGAGACTTCAATGTAGTCATTCTCTCTCAGATGTATGCTTGCGGGCACACACATGCATAAGCACACAGCTTTGATTTTTATATAACCAACATTTATTGTTGCTCAGTCTTGTACCAATTTTGTTTTTCAGATGTACTCTTTAGAGAGGTTTCGCTCCTTGAGTGACAAATTGCACCTTGTGGATGAAGCTGTTCGAACGCACGATGGGAATGTCATCACTGCGGTGAGTACTGATCGGAAACTCCACTCAAACTTGATACAATTGACTCGCCGAATGTGTGACTCACTGGACAACAGCACAGTGTGGTGCATCTCGTTCAAATCCGCTGTGTTTTGTTCAGTTTGCGCACTTACATTCACCTTGCTTTCCTTATGACTCTTGTTACGCACCTATCCTTTTATGTCAGCCACAAATCGTCACACCCGGCCTAATTCACTGCATTCTGTCTAGCCTCAATCCAACCATTGTCTCACACAGACCACCGGGATCCTTGTTTGTCCAGAATTAGGTGTGAACTCCTGTCAACCCACCATCAAGGACCACAGCGATCTGAATTATTCCAGTTAATCCCTACCAAATAAACCTGTTGGACTTTAACCTGGTGTTGTTAAAACTCTTAGTGTGTTTATTCCAGTTAATGCAGTGAAACAGGACAAGGAAATGTTTCTGTAATTGTTTTCCCAATTGTTCGAGGAGCTACCAGGAGATTAATCTTTAATAAAAAATAAAAACAGGAAATGCTGGAAAAGTTCAGCAGGTCTGGCAGCATCTGTGGAGAAAGAGGAACAGAGTTAACATTTCGAGTCTCCTTCAGTTCTGAAGTTTTGAGTCATACAGACTCAAAACGTTAACTCTGTTCCTCTCTCCACAGGTGCTGCCAGACCTGCTGAGTTCTTCCAGAATTTCCTGTTTCTATTTCAGATTTCCAGCATCCGCAGTATTTTGCTTTCAGATTAATCTTGAATTCCAGGAGAAGATCAGTGGGGACTCCCTAGTGCTGATAATGCTTGGGCTCAGGAATTTTGATTTGATTTATTATTGTCACATGTATTAACATGTAGTGAAAAGTATTGTTTCTTGCACGCTATACAGACAAAGCATACCGTTCATAGAGAAGGAAAGGAGAGAGTGCAGAATGTAGTGTTAAGTCATAGCTAGGGTGTAGAGAAAGATCCAACTTAGTGTGAGGTAGGTCCATTCAAAAGTTTGATGGCAGCAGGGAAGAAGCTGTTCTTGAGTCAGTTGGTACATGACCTCAGACTTTTGTATCTTTTTCCCGACAGAAGAAGGTGTATGTCTGGGGTTGCGTGGGGTCCTTGATTATGCTGGCTGCTTTTCTGAGGCAGCGGGAAGTGTAGACAGAGTCAATGGATGGGAGGCTGGTTTGCGTGATGGACTGGGCTTCATTCACGACCCTTTGTAGTTTCTTGCGGTCTTGGGCACAGCAGGAGCCCATACCAAGCTGTGATACAACCAGAAAGGATGCTTTCTATGGTGCATCTGTAAAAGTTGGTGAGAGTTGTAGCGGACATGCCGAATTTCCTTAGTCTTCTGAGAAAGTAGAAATATAATTAGAGGTACGTGTCGCAATAATTCATCAATGTGATGATGAGTGTTTCAGAATGCCAATAAACTAAAGAACCTGGTGTAACCATATGTCAGTTTGCAAGTTGGAGATTATAAGGAGAGGATGATCATTTATATGTGAAATGATTAGGAATCCATAATACAGCTTGTTCTCCCAAATTAACATTTTGAAGATAAATGTGATTATATTATTCAACATTCTCTCAATTACTCGCTCAAGGATCATAAAGAAACATTGAATTGCCAGTCATCATGGAGGATGGTTAATTATCTGTTTAATGCTTATTTTGATCGAGCCTATATTTACAAAAATGTTTCTTATCTCTTCTTTCCTTTTAGATTTTGATATTCCTGAAAAAATCATTAAGCAAAGGTAATTTGGTCTTGTATGATATCAATGTTTGTTGTGACCAGGGGAATTGAGGACAATATAAACTCTCATCTGCTTTGTCTCAGCATGGTGCCTTTCTCTCCTGCTTACCCAATGACGGGGCTTTTACACACCCAGTAACATCCCACATTCAGCCCTGACATTGTGCTGAGTAATGCAAGATCAAGATTGGGCGGGGGGGTGGTGGATAGGAGAAGTATAATTGACTTCAAACTATGCATGTTTCTGAAGGAGGAACAGAGGAGAATAGGGTGAACCTGGTAGGGTGTCTGATCTTCTAACTGCCTAGTGACCTCCATCAAGCAAGAGCTGTGTACCCTTCACAGTTGAAGAGCTGTCTGAAATTCACCCTCTCAGTTTGTATGTGAAGAATAGCAACAGGCGGACACCATTTAGGGCCGTACGGTGGCACAGTGGTTAGCATTGCTGCTTCACAGTGCCAGGGACCCAGGTTCAATTCCGGCCTCGGGTGACTATCTGTGTGGAGTTTGCACGTTCTCCCTGTGTCTGCGTGTGTTTCCTCCGGGTGCTCCGGTTTCCCCCCACAGTCCGAAAGGTGTGCAGGTGGATTGGCCGTGCTAAATTCCCCCTTCGTGTCCCAAGACGTGTAGGTTAGAGGGATGCGCGGGGTGGATACATGGGAATGCGGGGTCTGGGTAGGATGCTCTGTTGGAGAGCCAGTGCAGACATGATGGGTCGAATGGCCTCCTTCTGTACTGTGGGGATTCTATGATTTAATCCTCCCTCAAACTTGCTCCATCTTTCTATGAGATTATAGCTGATTTGTGGCTTACCTCCATGTTCTTGGGCAAGAGAAAGGGGTTTACAAAGTGACTTCTTCTCCATTGTAGTAATGGTGAATTTGTTCTCGCTCTGAGCATCCATGCTGTTGGTGAGGCTGCCATTTCACTAGGATGGAAGCACTCAGCAGGTCAGTCAGCATGGGTTTATCTCTCTCCACTGGTGCCACCAGACTGCTGAGTATTTTTTTAGAGTTTTCTGCTTATCTTTCTGATTTCCAGCATCTGCAATATTTTGCCTTTTGTCATGTTGCTGAATTGTGGGAAGTTAATCCCGGTGGTATTCAATAAGCTGCTGCACGCATGTCTCTTGAGTATGACCCTTCTCACTATATCTCCCCCAGGGCCCTTTTGTGTACAGTATTATGTTGATGAAGTGACTGCCTGTCCAGGGGTTGCCAAACAGTGGGTCAGGACCCCACGAGGAATAGTGCTCAGTGAGAATTGGATGTTCTGACAGGACAACCCTGGGAATGGCTCTGAGTCCCCATGAAACACGCACATGTTTTTTCCTTCTTGCCCTTGATTTAGAAGGCATTCTCTAAGGGAAATTGCTCTGCTTTGAGACCCCAGTCCTGCCTCCGTCAACCCCTGCAAGATGATCGTGAGAAACACCATTGCTCCCTGCGCTCACGACCCTCCCCCCCACTGCTCTCTTAGCTTTAGCCCCATCCCTGCACTCGCTGTTCTTGTCCACCCCTACTCTCATTCTACCCCACACCTCCTATACTGCTCTCATTATGAGACGGCCTTTGCTATTTTTCCAGTGAATGCCACTGAATTCACCCATACTTGCAGGGAACTGTGTTGGATTACCCAAGGTAATTTTCAGTTATAGACTCCTGGCAGAAGAGAGAGATAGGAGGAGGTAGAGGATTTAAGCCTGTGACCCAGAGCTGCAAGACCAGTGTATAAATTCACTCTGCCTACCCAGGGTCCCATTAATTCTTGCTACTGTAAGTATGTAATGCTTTGTTGTGTACAGTGAGAAGTCTCACAACACCAGGTTAAAGTCCAACAGGTTCATTTGGAATCATGAGCTTTCGGAGCGCTGCTCCTTCTTGATTACCTGTAAAGACTCGCATTCCAACCATTCTTCACATTCCAATCTGTAATTATCTTGCAATTGTGTCTTTGCCTACATATGCCGTGTTTGTGAACCTACCTCCAGTCACCTGATGAAGGGGCAACGCTCCTAAGGCTTGTAATTCCAAATAAACCTGTTGGACTTTAACCTGGTCTTGTGAGACTTCTTACTGAGTCCGCCCCAGTCCAATGCTGGCATCTCTGCATCATGGCTTTGTTGTGTTTGTTAGAACTTGTTAGATTCTTGTCGTTTCTCCCCCCCCCCCCCCCCCCCCCCCCAAAATGTTGGTGGTCCAGTGTTGTTACTGGTCAGGCCTGCTATTTCTGCTGCTTCCCCTTGATGGCACTGTTACATGGCAAAGTTAAAACTAATATAAGATATTGTAAGAGGCTGTTATTGTTTTACCCAGAGGTGGTGCTGTCAATTCACTCTGCAAGTGGAAATAGAAGGCGTCAGCCAGCATTTTCTACTCTGTTATTTCCAGCGCGATTCACCCACGATTGGCCAATCCAACACAAATGATCAATACCAACTACCTACATTTATAGAATGGCTTTAACATAATGAAATGTCTCAAGGCAATTTGATGACAAAAACATGATTTGCACTGAGCAGAACTTGCATTCGAGATTCCGCCATCTTCAACACTGGTTTATCAAAGTTTAGACTGGATGGCAAGGTGGCACATGGGCACCACGGTGGCACAGTGGTTATCACTGCTGCCTCACAGCGCCAGTGACCTGGGTCCGATTCCAGCTTCGGGTCACTGTCTGTGTGGAGTCTGCACGTTCTCCACGTGTCTGCGTTGGTTTCCTCCGGGTGCTCCGGTTTCCTCCCACAATTCAAAGATGGGCGGGTTAGGTGGATTGGCCATGCTAAATTGCCCCTTATTGTCAGGGGGACTAGCTAGGTAAATACATGGGATTATGGGGATAGGGCCTGGGTGGGATTGTGGTCGGTGCAGACTCGATGGGCTGAATGGCCTCCTTCTGCACTATCGGATTCTATGAAACCAGCCTCTCCCACAAACTGACCTCCCCAGATTGAATTAATCACCACCGTGAGTTTCCACTAATTGTGACAGTCCGCAGACCTTTGAGAAGGCTCTTCAAATTGAGCTTTAATTTTGTGCACTAGAGCATTAATGGGCAACTTTTAAAAAGTATTTAAATGTGAAAAAAAAATTAATTTACTGAGTAAATGACTGCAATACACCAGTGAAACTGCTAAGTGGTTCTAGATATTTTGAAGTAACTTTCAGTTCTGTAAAATTGTGTTAGTTACAGATGGCAGCCTAAAATGCTTTTTAGTAATAAACCCATTTTTTGCTTATATTAATAAAACTGTACATGGTTACCACTCTTACAATACATTAGGGGCTATTTCTGTCACAAGGGAAGGAATTACTTTGTAAAACGCTGCTAGATTTGTGCTGATTCATGAACCAATTTACATTTATGCAAATGGAGTGAATGGAAACTTAAAATGAATCTGCAAAACGAGTGTAGAATCATAGAATCCAACAGTGCAGAAGGAGGCCATTCGGCCCATCGACCACAATCCCATCCAGACCCTATCCTCATAGCCCCATGCATTTACCCTAGCTAGTTCCCCGTGACATTAAGGGACAATTTATCATGGCCAATCAACCTAACCCGCACATCTTTGGAGTGTGGGAGGAAACCAGAGCACCCGGAGGAAACCCACCCATGCACGGGGGAGAATGTGCAAACTCCACACAGACTGACCAAGGCCGGGAATCGAACCCGGGTCCCTGGCGCTGTGAGGCAGCAGTGCTAACCACTGAGTGTGATTTGCAGTTGGAAGCTGTACCCCGTAAAAGTACAAGAATAAACATACTTAACACCAGGGAAGCCATTTTGCTCAGGCATGATGGGTTGAATAGCTTCCTGAGGTGTTCAAAATCACCCTGCACAGAGTAGGTAGAGATGAACTGTTCCCATTGCTGAAAGGATTGAGAAGCAAAGGGCACAGATTTAAGATAATGGGCAAAAGAAGCAATGGTGATCTGAGGAAAAGTTTTTTGTGCCGCAAATGGTCAGGATCTGCACCTGACACTGTGGTCTGGGCAGGTTCAATTGAGGCATTCAAGAGGGAATTAGATTGCTACCTGAAAAAGGAAGAATGTGCAGGGCCACAGGGAGAAGACGGAGGAGTGGCACTGAAGAGCCAGCATAGACATGATGGGCCGAATGGCTTCGTGTACTGTAACAATTCTATGATTCTGTCCTGCATCACCTTATGTGGAGAGACCTGAGATATTGAGAGCTGTTTCCTTTGGAACAGGGAAGGCTGAGTAGAATCAATGGAGTAAACAAGAAAAGGTTATTTCCTCCGGGTGGGAAAGCAATGATAAAGGGCCATTAAATTACAAATATCACCCGAGATTAAGGAGAAAAACCACGGGAGTTTCTTAATGGAGGGAGTTATTACAGCATGAAATACTTTTTTACAGAGACTGGTTGAATCTTTTAAGGGAAAATTGGATAAATCTTTGAAGGAACGATGGGGTAAATGTCAGACAGAGGAATTGGATTTTGTGTTGCTGTCACAGGAAGCTTGTACAGACATGATGGGCTGAATGGCTGCCTCCTTCTGTGTTACAAATGTATATGCAGCCTCTTTCAGCAGCTGAAACAGACGCAGCTAAAAGGCACACTACACGCTCTGTCACGCATTGCACAACCAGAGCCAGTGGTGGAAGCGGAATCCACAGTCACTTTTAAAGGGGAAGTTGTTGTGGTTGTCCCTTTAAGGGCAACAAAGGATCACCTGGCCTGGGAGACCAATCGGGAGTCAGAGTGGGGAATCACCCCAGGGGGAGGAGTTCTCTTAGGTTGGAGAAATTCCAGAACTAGCAGCAGGCATGAGCTGCTGTTGTCGATCCTTGTAAATTAATCCTTTGTTGCCACTAATGAAGACTGTGTAAGTGCATCATTACAGAAGTGGATACATATTTGAAAAGGGAAAAATTTAGAAGGATCTTTGGGAAGGGAAGAGGAATGGACAAAGTGCGTAGCTCCTCCGGGGAATTGACAGAACTGTCATTGATCAGGTGGTTTCCTCTGTGCCACAATGTTCTACGAATTTTACATCCAACACAATCGAAATTGATTAATGTATCCTTTAAAAAAGTTCAACACCTCATTTTCGACTAAGCCCCTGATGGTAAGAATGTCTTTTTAAATGATTGTGTAATTCCTTACCATAGTGATGTGACGTAGGAATGTAGGTTTCGTTGTGATGGTAATTTGCCGAGCTTATTTGGAAATATGTGTGTGTCTGTATTGTAGAAGTTCTATTTCGAGAGTTGGAGTGCAGACAGGTGGCCCTACAACATTTCGTCTACTATCTGAAAGAGACGGGGGAACAGAAACTGCTGTTGGAGATGCTCAAGTAAGGCAACTGTTTTTATATCCTGTAGTATTTGGTTATGAATACAAATACTATGAGAATTGAGCATGGAAGATTAACATAACTAAAGGGCGAGAGAGGATGGGGCTCTCGAAGAACATGAAGGAATGGTCATGATTGAGAACAGCAATTGAATAGACGACAGGGCCGAAGATTAGACAAATTCCCGTCTCCCCAAGGATATCTGGGAGGGGACAAAGAATGGAAGTGGTAAATGTAGAGGAAGCAGCAAGATAGATGAGGTTGGATTCGCAGGCTCTCCTCAGCTGATCTGAAGCGAGGCAGCTCTAAGGATGCTTGAGTGGGCCTCCGGGATGTACATGGAAATGTGGAATTAGCCTGTTTCCCGACTCCTGATCAAATGAGGCGGCACGGTGGCACAGTGGTTAGCATTGCTGCCTCACAACGCCAGGATCCCGGGTTCGATTCCTGGCTTGGGTCGCTGTCTGTGTGGAGTCTGCACATTCTCCCCATGTCTGCGTGGGTTTCCTCCCACATTCTGAAAGACGTGCTGGTTAGGTGCATTGGCCGTGTTAAATTCTCCCTCAGTGTACCCGAACAGGCGACGGAGTGTGGCGACTAGGGGGTTTTCACAGTAACTTCATTGCAGTATTAATATAAGCCTACTTGTGACACTAATACATGAACTTTAAAAAAACTTTATATCCAGTAATCGCTGGGTGGGGGTAGAATTAGATTTTTCTAGCTAGCGTCAGTGGCAGCAAGTGAGAGCTTCAGAATTGGGTCGGTAAAGGAAATTAAATCAGGATAAAATATTCTGATATGCAAGGTGACACTATACTTTGTGTTTCTTTTAACGCAGGGTTCTGGGGAGAACGGAAGAGGCTGCAGTAAGTATGCTACAGCGTGGAATGCAGAATAAAGCTCTGTCTGATCCACTCCCGGGTCGAGTCCAATAACTGTTTGGGGTACCGTAGTGTTGTGGTTATGTTCCTGGACTAGTCACCCAGCGAATGTGAAATTCAGTTTGAAAGATCTGGAAGTAAAGAGCTGGCATCAGCACGAGTGACCATTAAGCTGCCGAGTTGTCGAGAACAAAACAAATAATGTCCTGTCGAGAGTTAAACCTGCCACCCTTAGCTGGTCTGGCCTATATGTGGCTCCAATCCCACCCTGACATGGTTGACTGTTAACTGCCTTAGCTCACCACTCAGTTTTACTGAACTACAAATGGGCTTCACTACTACATTCTTGGAGTGCTCTGGATGGGCAGTCAATGCTGCCTGTGCCAGTGTTGTCCATATCCCGAGAGTGAATTACATGTAAAATGCATAGTAGCGTTTCCCCTCCACTTCCCCATTGAACTCCCACAGGTTTAGTGTAGCTTAGGTGAGATGGTATAATTTTCCCAGCAATGTACCATTGCCTCAGATGACTATCCCTCTGGTGCTTTGGCGTAACATTACTGAATGAGGTAAAACAAGTTACTGGGCAATGTAATGGACAAACGTGCCAACAAATTGGCAGAGGAAAAGCGGCCATCTCCTTGGGTGTGGATTGCAACTGAATTCCAGGCTCGGAGGTGTAATTGTGAGGGATCATAGAGTCCCTACAGTGAGGTAGGAGTCCATTCGGCCCATCAAGTCTGCACTGACTCTCCAAAAGAGCTTCTTACCCTGTTTGTGACCTCGACCCCACATTCCTGCCTACCCCCAATAACCTTTCACCCCCTTGTTAATCAAGTATCTTTTATTTTGTCCTGGAATTCCCTTGTTGCCATGTGAGTGGTTTGGTTTGTGAGATCCTGGTTGTTAAATTAATGCCAAACAATTGTCATGTGAAGCAAGAATACTGAGATTCAATAGATGCTGTTGTGATTTTTGTAGAATTGTTTCATCTCTTGTTACAGCTCTTGCAGTACAAGGATCATCTGAATATCAAAAGCCAAGTGAAAAAAACAGAATATTTAAAAAACTGCACTGGGTGAGTGCCCTCAAGAGAGATACAAATAGCTGAATAGAAGCTAGGCTTTCTGTGCTCGTCATGTCTCATGATTCCTACCCAAATGTTTCTATCTTCTGTTTACTCTCTTTTCCTGCAGACTCCTTGCTGTGATGTGTCCTTGGGCTCTGTGTCATCCAGTATCTCACCCGAGCTCCTATTCTTTGTGTGTGTGTGTGTGTGTGTGTGTCAGCAGGCTGTGTCGAGCACACAGCGATCGAACCCAGTCACGATCCTGACCTTCACACCTGTGTGCTTTCCCAGCGCCTTCTGCTTTTGCTGTAACCGTCTGCACTCGTCCAACTCTGGCCTATTGTCCATCCCTGATTCTATCATACCACTATTGACAAAATTCCCTCTCTCACACCTTCTACATCTCTCTCGCCCTTTAAAATACTCCTTAACGGCTTTCTCAAAAAAAAAAATTGAACTGTCAGAAATTTGGTTTAGAGCAGCGGCATGGTGGCACAGTGGTTAGCACTGCAGCTAACCACAGCGCCAGGGACCTGGGTTCGATTCCGGTCTCAGGTCACTGTCTGTGTGGAGTTTGCACTTTTCCCCCCGTGTCTGCGTGGGTTTCCTCCGGGTGCTCCGGTTTCCTCCCACACTGCAAAGATGTGCGGGTTAGGTTGATTGACCATGCTAAATTGCCCCTTAGTATCGGGAGTTAGCAGAGTAAATGTGTAGGGTTATGGGAATAGGGTCTGGGTGGGATTGTGGTCGGTACACACTCGATGGGCCGAATGGCCTCCTTCTGAGCTGTAGGGATTCTATGATGATACTGTGAATTCTGGTTGAGTGCTGGATAACACCAAGTTTACTGTACTTTTTCTCTAGTGATCATTGTTTTTAAGTTACTCCTTCCCTTTTTGCCTCTATTATTTTCTATTATTCTTCGGATGCTTTCTGTGTCTTCTACTGTGAAAGCAGAAACAAATATTTGTTCAAAGTCTCTGCCATTTCTTTGTTTCCCATTATTATCTCATGGGACCAATGTTTACTTTATATTTCTTGCTAGTTTTCTCTCATATTTCAATTTCTCCCTTTTTTTTTAGTAATCCTTTGCTGGTTTCTCGAAATGTTCCCAAGCCTCCAGGCTATCACTAATCTTGCAGCATTATACATCTCTTAACTTCCTTAGCCACAATGGTGCATCCTTCCCAGAGCATCTTTCTTTCTCAGTGGAATAAGTGTTATGATATATCTCCATAAATGGCTGTCACTGCTGCTCTACCATCTTGTCTTTTAACCTATTTTCCTCGCCCACTTTAGCCGTCCCTATTTTCATACCCTTATTCAAGTTTAAAACTCCAGTTTCAGAACCAAATTTTTCACCCTCAAACTGAATGTGAAATCCATCATGTTACGATCACTCTTGTCTCGATGATTCTTTACCATAAGGTCATTGATCCTGTTTCATTACACATTTTCAGGTCTAGAATAGCCTGTTCCCTGGTTGGTTTCAGAACATACTGTTCTAAGAAACTGCCCGAAGTGAACTCAGCCTCCAGTCTATCTTTGCCTCTTCCAGTCTATTTTTTCCTCCAATCCACAAAGTTGGATAAAAATCTCCAATGGACTGAATATTCTTGCGTTAGTTGGGTAAGCAGATTCAGCGAGTGGTTTAGTCCAAAACATAAGGTCCGTTTCCACTCAAGACTAGTAGTGGAATGTAATATGGATGGACTCAGTGGACTCAATAGTCAGCCTCTTTCTCTGCCTGAATCATTTCTATGTGGCACACTAACATAGTGCCATTGGAGGTGTGTTCATTCCAGTAACCACTGACAAACACATTCATTAGCATGTGATGCCCGGGGGCACATGAAGGCAAGTCCAGTTGTATACTGTGTGATTGTTTTTAAGCCGACCTTGGGAGCAGCTCCCTTCACTTTGCGTTGTGTGTGTGAAGCATTTTAAGAACATTTCTGTCTATCAGATCTACCTGACTGTACATTCCAAGCTGACAGTATCTGGATGTGACAAGAATCCAAACATAACACATCAGGGCATCAAGACAGGGCTGGAAGGAATCAGAAATGATGTGGAGATGCCGGCGTTGGACTGGGGTAAACACAGTAAGAAGTTTAACAACACCAGGTTAAAGTCCCAACAGGTTTATTTGGTAGCAAAAGCCACACAAGCTTTCGGAGCTCTAAGCCCCTTCTTCAGGTGAGTGGGAATTCTATTCACAAACAGAGCATATAATCTTGAGTCTGTGTCTTTATATGCTCTGTTTGTGAACAGAATTCCCACTCACCTGAAGAAGGGGCTTAGAGCTCCGAAAGCTTGTGTGGCTTTTGCTACCAAATAAACCTGTTGGACTTTAACCTGGTGTTGTTAAACTTCTTACCAGGAATCAGAAAGACATGATAGGACACTATTAAATACAACTTTTTTTTCCTTTTGAATAATGTCAATGTAAGAGAATCAGTGTGTAAAAGTGTGCTCTCTGCAAGTCACCAGTTATATCTGTCTTGCACTGAGTAGCTGCTTTAAGTCCCTGAGAGATGGTGATTGTTGAAACAGACATTCCACATTACTGTATCTCCATGTTTTTCTTTTTAGACTTCCATTTGCTTCTGATGACGCCACATTTGTTAAAGACCACTACACACTGCTGGACAGACAGATCATTATTGAGGTAAGAGCAATCTGGAAATATTTCACTTTTTTCCTAAATTTAATTTTGTTTCAGTTTGTGTTGAATCACTGGTCACTGCCTCCCATACCTGCCATTGGTCGCCATCTCCTGTAACCACCATTGGTTCAGAGGTGGTGAACCTTTGGAACTCTGTTCCTTAGCTAGCGGTGAAGGCAGTGTCAGTGAATATTTTTAAGGCAGCGGTAGATAGATTCTTGATTAACAAGGGAGTCAAAGATTATTGGAGGTGGCAGAGGGGTGGCACGGTAGCACAATGGTTAGCACTGCTGCCTTACATTGTTAGGGACCTGGGTTCGATCCCGGCTTGGGTCACTGCCTGTGTGGAGTCTGCACGTTCTCCCCGTGTCTGTGTGGGTTTCCTCCGGGTGCTCCGGTTTCCTCCCGCAGTCCGAAAGACGTGCTGGTTAGGTGCATTGGCCGTGCTAAATTCTCCCTCAATGTACCTGTAAAGGCGCCGGAGTGTGGCGACTAGGGGATTTTCACAGTAACTTCATTACAGTGTTAATGTAAGCCAATTTGTGACAAATAAATAATTTTTTTTAAAAAGAGTGTGGAGTTGAGGCCACACTCAGATCATCCATGACCTTATTGAATGGTGGAGCACACCTGGGGCTAAATGGCCTACTCATATGTTGGATGTAATTCCTAATCTCCGGTTTAGGGGAGACAGTGATCCAGAGGTAATGTGGCTGGACTAGTAATCTGACGGCCCAGGATTAATGCTCTGGGAACATGGATTAAAATCTCAATGTGGCAGCTGGTGGAATTTAAATTCAGTTAATAAATCTGGAATGTAAAGCTAGGCTCAGTAATGATAATTCATTTATTGTTGCAAAAATCCGTCAGGTTCATAAATTTATTTAAGGGAAGGAAATCTTGTCTCCTTACTGGGTCTGGCCTACATGTGATTCCAGATCCACAACACTCTGATTCTGAAATGCCCTCAGAAATGGCCTCGCAAGCCAAAGACAATTAGGGACGGACAACCCATGTCCCTGGAAAGACAAAGAGTTTTACTTTAATGGCCTGGATTTTGCTTTGCGAGTAACAGCACTCACCATTATTTTTGATAAGTCAGACACCAACTTCCAGGATATGGGTACACACAGTTAAATCTGGAAGTTACAGCCTGGGTTTCCCTGCTGCTCTGCACTCATCATCCTCTTCAACATTGAAATTAATGTAAGGACATGAGGTTGTTGTACTTAATTCTAGTTATTGACTAAATGTGGTAGAGAAAGATGGGCAGGTGCATTCGGGTGAAAGTGAATTTTTAATGGCATGATACTTAATGCCAAACAGCCTCTCCAGCCCTGAAAATGTAACTTCATAAGTGTGGAATTATATTCCTTCAGAGTTTAATTAGTGTTAGAGATTTTTTTTAAATTACTTTTTTTTCCCTCATTTATATCTTTTATTCCCTTCTCTCCTATTTCCATTTTTCAATCCCTTGTTTTATTTTGCTTTTTATACGTGATTTAAATCTCATTTATAATATTTGGTTTATACTTTGCGTGTCTCAGTGAGGATTCTTCAGTCTGATTGGTTGAAGAGCCCTGCTGTTGCTTTTTCTGCCACAGATCTGTGTAGAGGGGGCCGCCCGGGATCAGAGTCCTGATGACGACGAGTCTCCACTCCAAGGGCCATGATACACTTGCATGCCCTCCGAGTATGCAATCCAGTGTGATTATGCAGTGGCTTTAACTGATTAGTGAACTGCAGAAGGAGAGCAGCTACGTGTCCCAACTTTATTGGTGTCTGAACCACATTGTAACTATGGGTGTATTAGTGTGAAGCTGGTTTTGGAATCGGAAGTGACCCTTTTTGTTTTGGGGTTTCAGGAGAACGACAAACGCATTGAGGCATCTGGTCAAATGGAGGTTTTCAGGAAACATCCCAGGAAGGCCTCCATCCTTCACATGCCGCTGGTCACAACACTTTACTATTCCTGCTTTTACCATTACGGGGAATCTGAAGTGAGTCATCGTTTTTTTTGTATACACGTGTATGTCTTTGCACATGTGTTAATCATAGCGGGGCTGATGATAAAGGAGGCCTGCTTTGCAGTATTTTGACCAATTGGAGATTGTCACCTTGAGAAAGAGCCACTTCTTTAATTCCGTCAGTGCCGGCTCACATTTGCATCATAAATGTGAAATAACCACTATCGCACCGTAAAATAGATGCATGTGAAAATAAAATTATTAATTCTGAGTGACAGATCAACACATGGGGTGCGATTTTCCAGCCACACTCCCTCCAAAGCCGGAAAATCCTGCCCGAGGTCAATGGACCTTTGCATGGTCTGTGTCCCGCCTGCGACGATTCCCGTGGCGGGCGGGATGGGAAAATTCCACCCATAGAGTTTATTCTGAGTGATAAATCAATAAAGTAGCATTGATCTAAAAGTATCAGATTAATTTATAACCCCTTCCCTTCAACTCCACGTCAGAGATAGGGTTGGAATTTTACCTTCCACCTTTGAGCTTTGCCAGAACTTTGACCTGATTTATAATATCCGGATCAATGTTTGTTCCCAGTGACACTGCCACTGAAAAGGGCTGGTGTAATGTCATCGTAGAAACCCCTGTTACTATCTGGTTCCTCACTTGGACATATGTCGCCATTTCTCCATCACTTCTTGTTCAATATACCGGAAATGATGGGCAACATGGTGGCACAGTGATTAACACTGCTGCCTCACAGCTCCAGGGACCTGGGTTTGATTCCTGGCTTGGGTCACTGCCTGTGCAGAGTCTGCACGTTCTCCCCGTGTCTGCGTAAGTTTCCACCGGGTGCTCCAGTTTCCTCCCACGATCCAAAGATGTGTGGGTTAGGTGGATTGGCCATGCTAAATTGCCCCTTAGTGTCAGGGGGATTAGCTAGGGTAAATGCATAGGGTTATGAGGATGGGACCTGCGTGGGATTGTGGTTGGTGCAGACTCAATGAGCCGAATGGCCTCCTTCTGCTCTGTAGGATTCTATGATTCTATGAAATCCCTGCCTCAGCACACTATGGCAGGAGTATCATCACCACAAGGACTGCAGCAATTTGAAGTGAAGTTCACACCAGCAACTTCTCAGGGTAATTAGTGACCAGCAGTAAACAGGAGTCTTGCCAACATTGCCAACATTTCAAGAACACTTTTCAAAACACTGCACAAACTATTCCAATCGCAGTTGGAATGCTGCACACCAGCGACTAAGTTAGCTCATTTGCTTTTGCCTGAGTCATTAAGAATTAAGCCAGGCACAGATACACAAAACTGATGCCACTTTATTAATACACCAACTAATACCATCTAATCTTAAATATTTAAAAAGTATCTGACATACTTGGGTAGTCATCATTAATTGAAATAATTTTATTGCAGGGTCAAACATAGTTAAATCTGTTGTAATAGCATATAGTTGGACAGAATTAGATGACAGGTCTTGTCCAGATTGTGTAAATTGACAAGGTTGTTTTATTGGGCAGAGAAGGGGTGATGCGAATACTGCTGTTGGTGTCACCACTATGATGTTTGGTGTGGGAAGTATGGTGGAATGTATATCATTATCTCCTGAATCGTTCTGGCCCTCGTTTAGGAATGAAACACTTGTTGATTCTAACTGTGTTCTCGTTTTGTTTCTTTGTAGGGAACATTCAGTAGCCCAGCCAATTTGAAAGCAACATTCAAAGTAAGTACTGTGTCTTTCCAGTCAAGCAAAAGAAAGCATTTATTGAGTAAAATACACAAGCCCCAACAAGCACCTGTATTTCAGTGTGCAACTGAATCATCGTCACTGATTCCATCCTCCCCCAATTTAATCCATGGAGAGAAAATGCTCCGAAATTCTCCCAGCTCTCAGTTTAATATGTATGAAGTCAGTGCATTTTCCTCGGATGGGAAGTTGCGATTTTATTGTCTGCTTCCTTTAACCATCCCAAGAATCGACAAATATCAACTTTTTTTTAATACTCATTCATGGGACATGGGCGTCGCTGACTGGCCAGCATTTATTGTCCATCCCTAGTTCCCCGAGGGCAGTTGAGAGTCAACCACATTGCTGTGGCTCTGGAGTCACATGTAGGCCAGACCAGGTAAGGACGGCAGATTTCCTTCCCTAAAGGACATTAGTGAACCAGATGGGTTTTTACAGCAATCAATAATGGCTGCATGGTCATTAGTAGATTCTTAATTCCAGATATTTTTTATTGGATTCAAATTCCACCATCTGCCGTGGCAGGATTCGATCCCAGGTCCCCGGAACATTAGCTGACTTTCTGGATTAATAAACTAGCGATAATGCCACATGGCCGTGATTAATTATACTTAATATAATAATGGCTCTGTGATTACCACTTCCTGCACCGAGTCAGACATTTGTGGGTTTAAACCCCACTCCAGAGACTTGAGCACATAATTTAGGCTAACTGACACTCCATTGTAGTACTGAGGGGAGTACTACATTGTCAGAGGTGCCAGCTTTCAGATAGGACGTTAAACTGAGGCTTCAGCTGCCTACTCAGGTGGATGTTTTAAAAAGTAAGTCCCAGAGCACAATTCACAAAAAAGCATAAACTCTCACTCAATGGGTGGAATCTTTGGCACTTTTGAGATATTTCAGGCATGGGCCATTTCCAATCCCGACCCTGCTTGGATCAGAAATGCAACAACAGAGACTTTTTGGGAGGCAACCAATTGAGAGGCTGTCTCCATGTTGACTGAAGTGGTAGGCCCAATCAAAGGGCCTGCCGCACTCAACTTCTCCAAGGCGGCCTTCACGACGCACGACAATGCAGAATCGTTGAGCAGAAACTGATAGCCAAGTTCCGCACACATGAGGACGGCCTCAACCGGGATCTTGGGTTCATGTCACACTATCTGTAACCCCCACGACTTGCCTGGGCTTGCAAAATCTCACTAACTGTCCTGACTGGAGACAATACACATCTCTTTAACCTGTGCTCAACCCTCTCTCCACTCACATTGTCTGTACCTTTAAGACTTGAATACCTGTAAAGACTCGCATTCCAACCACTATCTTGTAAATTGAGTTTGTGTCTGTATATGCCCTGTTTGTGAACACAACTCCCGCTCGCCTGATGAAGGCTTTGGTAACTTGTGCTACCAAATAAACCTGTTGGACTTTAACCTGGTGTTGTGAGACTTCTTACTGTGCACACCCCAGTCCAACGCCGGCATCTCCACATCTTAGCATTCAACGGACAACAATCCTCTGGGAGAGGTGGGTGCTGCTGAAGTAGGTGGGAGAATGTGAGACCACTGCAAAATGGAGGCACCCTCAGAAGCCGACCTGATATTAGAAACTATGGAAGGCCCACAGCTCTCGGTTCCCTGAGTGTAGAGGGGAATCCCTCCAGAGGAACAGTCGTGGCATAGACTCCATCCTTTGCAATCATGCAGCTTAACAATGGGGCCTGATGTTCAGTTAACATTCGAAGAATTCCAGTGACACCTACATTTTGGTGCTAAGCGGGTCCTTAATTGATGCTAATAGGCTATCTGTTATTACTGGACAGCTAGCCACTGCCACTTAGAGCCCACCTTCAGCAAATGCTGACCTGATGTGTGACTTTGCTCCTGGTCCCACCTCCAAACGCACTGCTACAGGGCCGCAAAGATTAGGCCTACAGTTTGCGTCACTCGTTTTCAAATAGGCAAAACGATGAACATTGTCAAAACAAGCTCAATGGCTCATTTTTGGAGATTTTTCATGACTGAACAGAAGCAGCATTTTCCATTTACAATGTGTTCTGTAACATGCTTTTCTGGAAGGAATATTTTCTTCATTGCTATATTTCTTTCGGGTTGGCTACTAACTGGGAAAACCAACCAGCTATATCTCAAGGACCTGCTTTCTCAAAGCCACGTGAGTCCTGCCTGACATTGAATGTTTTGTTTTGTGAAATCTTGGCCAGGATGCCTGGGGAGCTAACCCAGCTGAACTCCTATGTAATGAATCAACTCAACAGGACAGGTGTGAACAATCACTGAAATATCCAGACTGAATCTTATCATGTGAGGCACATTAGTTCAGATATCTCATTTGGATTGTAACCTACACCACTCAGCCTGACTCTGTCCCTTTGAGACTCAAATTTAACTCAATTGTTGCACTCTTAATATATATCAGGTTACCTCATATGTCAGAAATCTCGGTATGTAACAGTGAGCTGTGACAGTGAGAGGTACCATTTCGGAGCTCGATTCCGGCTGGAGCAGGTGCTCACAGCTGTACATTGCCAGAAGCGCTTGCTGCATGCAGTTGGTAGCCATGACCTTGGATGTGTATTTTCCTTCTGCTGCTAGTACCAGAAATACTGAGGCCAGGACGTGGCACCCTGACGCTCACCCCAGCAAAGATCATCAGGAATAGGGAATAACTTGTCCACCTAATCGTAGTACATTCTGTACAGAGGACAAAACCCTCACCTATAAACTGGAACAAAACACCACAGGCAAGTTCACTTTAACTTGCTAACAGAAGCATGTGAAACTGGACCGCACATGGTTTATGAGCCGAATCTGCATCAGAAATTACTGGCCAGCCAGGAAGAAGTTTCTGTATGTGATGCATTCTCCTCCAGTTATGGTGACCTCTGTTTTTGAGTCTGGGGTAAAGGGCAGGACCGATGCATCGCGTGTATGGATGCAAACATGGGGCATCTTGTGTTGGAATCCTTCCTTCCTTCCTTCTCCTTTGAGTAGGAATAAAATGGGCCACTATCGAGGAGAGGCACAAAAACAAAGAACAATCCTTCAGGGTGCTCGGAGACACAGAGTGGACCGGTACCCATGTATAAGGCGGGGGTGCCGACAGTTACAATTCCACGATGGGTCAATTAGGCTTCAAGATTAGGGAATAAAGAAATGTCAATGAGGACAATTTGAAAAAAATGTCTTCACAGTTTCACAAGAGACGCGGGGAGAAAAAAAACAATTATTTGTGGATGAATTATGTCCTATTTTTAGTGAGGTTATATTGTGTGTGTATTTGTATTTAGTAGAAAATATTATTTCTGCTTGCATTTTAGATTTCAGACAAGCAGTACTTACTCACTACACTTGCAGCTCGTGCCAAACTGAAGGCTTGGAAAGATGTCGATACTCTATTTACTACAAAGGTAATTTTTTTGTCTGAAGACCTCATTGTATCAATAGTCTATAAAAACAGCAGAACATGTTCTTTAGTACTTTAACCTACTTATCTGTTCGTTAGTAAAAATAGCAGATTTCATAGTTTTACTTTCTTGGTTACTGATTTGATTTATTATTGTCACGTATTAGTATGCAGTGTAAAGTATTGTTTCTTGCATGCAATACAGACAAAGCATAGCGTTTATAGAGATGGAAAGGAGAGAGCGCAGAATGTAGTGTTACAGTCATAGCTAGGGTGCACATAAAGATCAACTTAATGCAAGTTAGGTTCATTCAAAAGTCTGATGGCAGCAGGGAAGAAGCTGATCTTGAGTCGGTTGGTACGTGCTAGATATTCATTAAGAGAAAGACTTGTATTTATGTAGCACCTTTCATGGCCAAAGAATGCTATAAAGCACATTGATGATATATCATTGCATTTTGTTTTATTTTAGAATTGGCTTGGATATACCAAGAAGAAAGCTCCAATTGGATTTCATAGAGTTGTGGACATCTTGCACAAAAACAATGCCCCCGTTGAGGTAAGATGCTATTTCTAATACTTTGATAAGATATTTCCTTCCTTCTCCTTTTGAGTAGGAATAAAATGGGCCACAATCGAGGAGAGGCACAAAAACAAATAACAATCCTTCAGGATGCTCGGTGACACAGAGTGGACCGGTACCCATGTATAAGGTGGGGGTGCCGACAGTTACAATTCCACGATGGATCAATTAGGCTTCTTCTGTGCATTACTGTTCTCTTGAGCTTCAAATTCACTTCCCTTGCTGTCTCACATCAGCCTCCATCTCACTTACTTTTCAGTTGTTATTTTTGGTTATTCAGTCTTAGTGAGTTAGTCATTGAAATGCCACAGTAAGGGTTATAATATTATAGAAACATAGAAGATAGGAGCAGGAGGAGGCCATTTGGCCCTTTGAGCCTGCTCTGCCATTCATTAAGATCATGGCTGATCGTCCAACTCAATAGCCTAATCCTGCTTTTTACCCATAACCTTTGATCCCATTCACCTCAAATGCTATATCCAGCCGCCTGTATAATATGATTGTGTTATTAGAATCAGAAAGCTACCACTGCTATAAAGGTCTTTTGTCTTGGCAATGCAACATGCTTGTCATTAACATCCACATGGATGTTAGAACATAAGAACTAGGAGCAGGAGAAGGCCATCTGGCCCCTTGAGCCTGCTCCGCCATTCAATAAGATCATGGATGAGCTTTTCATGGACTCAGCTCCACTTACCTGCCCGCTCGCCATAACCCTTAATTCCTTTACTGTAGAAAAATTTATCTATCCTTGCCTTAAAAACATTCAACGAGGTAGCCTCAACTGCTTCACTGGGCAGGGAATTCCACAGATTCACAACCCTTTGTGTGAAGAAAGGATTGGGTGAAGAAGGGTTTGCAATACTGCGATGATTCAATGGTTTCTTCCATGCATTTTGACCCCCCACCGTCCCCACTTAAAAAATGATTTGTAGTGTGATCGCCCTGTTCCATTTTGTCATGTGGAACCGGCGAATACCAGATCACCTTTAATGCTGAAGCAGAAACCATTTGGGATGTTGAGGTGGCTGCTCGTTGGTAGGAGAGGGTTAGGGTGTGAAAACTGTTTTGGGTACAGTTAGAGCAAACTGCACTCTGCAACTTGGTCATGACATATCTGACCCAAGGGTGTTTTGATGCTGGGAATTACCCACTATTCCTGTCTCTATTGGCAAGCAAATATTAAGTTGAAGGTAGTTTTTAGAATAAGGTCAGAACTAACTTGGCACTGAGCGATGGGGACTGAGATATCAGCAATGAGATAGTACACCTGTGAAGCAGTCAATCTGTGATATCATGTGTGGGTTCATGTAACACATCATGCCGCTATAAAAAGAAAGACTGTTTCATGGAATGATACCACATTGAAGGAGACCGTTTGGCCCATCGAGCTGGTTCTGTTTTTGATAGAGTTAATTGGTTCGAATTGCCTGCTCTTTCACCGTAGCCCCATAAGTGTTTCCTGTTTGAGTATTTGTACAAATTTCTTTTGAAAGTTACTATTGAATCTGCTTACAGGCAGTGCATTCCAAATCACAACTCAGCGTTCAAAATGCTTCCTCATGTTGCTACCGATTCTTTTGCCAATCACCAGTGGTATTTCACACCATATTCTTACACTTTTCTACAGGTTATTCAAGAATATGTTGCTTTAGTGGATAGCACAGAACTGAAGTTGAACCTTGCCACAAAGTACAAGTGCCATAATATTGCGATTGATGTAAGTATAAGTGTGGATTTATTTCTGCTGTGATGTTGAGGGGCTGAGTGCCACAAAGAGCAGTAGCACAGTTTCATGCAGAGAGTCCATTGTTGGTGTGTTTTACATTCCCACAGAGGTCCAGAACAGCCAAGTGTGTTTAATGTCACAAATGGTCTGGGTCAACTCAGCTGCTGGATTTCCTCTCAAACACTATAAACAGCAGCCTTTCATCAGCCATCTCCCCTCCCTGCCCCGCCCTCGGCACCCGCTCCGCCCTCGGCACCCGCTCCGCCCTCGGCACCCGCTCCGCCCTCGGCGCCCGCTCCGCCCTCGGTCTTCTCCCTCCCAAATTCTCACCCCTGTATCCCGCACGATACCCCTGACTGCCAATCCTCGTCCCCCTCGCCCAGCAACCCTCGCCCCCTTCGTCCGCCATCCCTCGCCCTTCACTTGTCTGCCCCCCTCACCTGCCAACCATCAGCCCTCACCACCTCCCCCCCTCCATCCCCATTGAAGTGCATATGAGCAAGAAGGTTCCTTTACACGCTTTCTGCCCCCAAACAGCTTGTTCATGGTGAGAAAGGCACTCATTTTGAGTGCGTGTGATCCAAATACCCATCAAAATAAATTGATGAGTTGAGAGTACTGATGTGCCACAAGTTGTCCTGACTCTCCTGAACCTCTTGTGTTAGAAATCTCATTGCCAGAGGCATGAGAATGGTTCAGCTGGGAGATAATGGTTGGTTTGGGAGAGAGGGAATGTGCCTAAAAAAAGGTCAGGATACCCTGATGAAGGATGAGTGAAGATGATGGCATTGGTTCCAGATGTTGTTTAAATTGGAGATGTAAATATCAGTTGAGGTTACAGAAAGTAAATGATGCAGTAGTTTGTAAAAGTTTGTTTACTTATTTCTTTGCTCCTAATTTAGACCTACAGGGATCTCAAGGACCGACAGCAGCTGGTTCTGTACAGAGACAAAGTGGAGAAAAACACACAAGAGCACAGGAAGATTGACTATATACTGAGCAATTCTGTAAGTTTAAAACGCGACTTTAAATTTTAGCTAGTGCTGGGCTGCAAGAATGTTTAAAGCACTTGTGACAGCTGACTTAAATCTTCTGGCCAAGTGATGATCTCAGTCTGTAACTGGGACTCTGCGCTGCTTTAAAGCAACGGTCCAGTTCCAGAAATAGAGACAATTGCTGTTCTGTTAAAGCCGTTGCTTGCTTAATGGCTGGAAGTGAGAGCTACTTTCTTTTTAATTTATTTTTATTCATTCGTGGGACATAGGCGTCACTGGCTGGCCAGCATTTATTGTCCATCCCTAGTGAGCTGCCTTCTTGAATCGCTGCAGTCCACGTGATGTGGGTTGACCCACGATGCCATTAGGGAGGGAATTCCAGGATTTTGACCCAGCAACTGCGAAGGAACGGCGATATATTTCCAAGTCAGGATGGTGTGTGGCTTGGAGGGGAACTTGTGGGTGGTAGTGTTCCCATGCATCTGCTGCCCTTGTCTTTCTAGATGGAAGTGGTCGTGGGTTTGGAAGGTGCTGTCTAAGGATCTTTGGTGAATTGCTCAGTGCATCTTGTAGATAGTACACACTGCTGCTACTGAACGTCGGTGGTGGAGGGATTGAATGTTTGTAGATGTGGTGTCAGTCAAGCGGTCTGTTTTGTCCTGGATGATGTCAAGCTTCTGGGGTGTTGTTGGAGCTGCACCCATCCAGGCAAGTGGGGAGTATTCCATCACACTCCTGACTTGTGCCTTATAGATGGTGGATAGGTTTTGAGGAGTCAGGAGGTGAGTTATTCGCCACAGTATTCCTAGTCTCTGATCTGTTCTTGCAGCCACTGTGCTTATGTGGTAAGTCCAATTGGGTTTCTAGTCAATGGTAACCCAAAGGATGTTGACAATGGGGGAATTCAGCAATGGTAACACCATTGAACGTCAGAGAGTGTCTCTGGAAGCAGAAAGCATGAAAAGGAATCATCTTGCTCAAATGCACTTCAGTGGGGGTGGATGATGGCTGGCAGGTGAGGGGAGTGCGAGGGTTGGCGGGCGAGGTAGGGGCGAGGGTTGGCAGGCAGGGGGACGAGGGTTGGCGAGCAGAGAGGAATGGTGGGGGATAGAGGGGTGAGAATTGGGATGGGTGAGGATCGAGATCATTGTCTGGCATTTGTGTGGCGTGAATGTCTGCCCAAGCCTGGATGTTGTCCAGATAATTTGAAAACAAGTAAATGAAAAATGAATGCACCTGCCTGATTGTTAACTGTAGTTTTGAATATTATTGTGTTTTGCAGCAGATCAGATGGAAAAATTGATGAACCAAGATTCAATGCAGCAGTACCTCCTGTGTACATGATTCCTGAGGGAGCGGGAGGTTGAAAAATCTGGTAATCAGCGACAAGGAGGAGTGATCAACATCAACCTTTGGAGAATCGCAGGAGCTCTTCCCCCTCGCGATTAAAATGAATAATTAAATGGAAGCTTATAAACTAAGTGTCCTATCCATACATTTGTATATTCCATGTGTATCAAGTTGTTCAGTTGCAAGGTTTTGACTTTTAAGAAAGGGAGATGGAGCGAGGGAAGGGTGGGGAGCGGTGGAGGAGGTATGGCTGGTGAAAGACAGTCCTGAAGCTAAAACTAACAAAATACTGAGGATAAGAGACAAGCTCTCTTTCAAAACTTGAGGTATTTGGTTTTAGCCAGTAGTTGTTGCTAGCTGGCTTCACCGTTAACATCTAGAAACAAGAATATGATACTAGAGAAAAGTTAATATATTTATTATCTGTTTGTTTGGGCTCTCCCCTAATAACGCTTTGAAAAAAAGTTCAATTCCTAAATATTATTTCAACATAAATGAAAGGAAGCATTTTTGTTGTACAGAAACTGAAAACCAAGTTGCACATTAAAAATAAATTTTGTAATAAAATGCTAAACTCTGGTAGTTTTTTCTATGTTGCATTTCATTTGTTTATTTGTATGGTGCTTTATTGTTTTCTTCCTGTGCCTGGCATCACTTCTGGTCTATCTTAGGCCTTAAGGGGAGAATGAGAGTTGATTGAGGGATGAATGAGAGAACTTGCTCCTTTTCCTTCTGGTGAGGTGGGAAATTCTCCCAGTGTGTGGAGCTTTGCTGGGGCATAAGTGGGCATCAGGTGAGTGGGAGTTGAGTTCACAAACAGGGCATATATAGGCACAAACTCAATTTACAAGATAATGGTTGGAATGTGAGTCTTTACAGGTAATCAAGTCTTAAAAGTACAGACAATGTGAGTGGAGAGAGGGTTAAGCACAGGTTGAAGAAATGTGTATTGTCTCCAGCCAGGACAGTTAGTGAGATTTTGCAAGTCCAGACAAGTCGTGGGGGGGTTGCAGATAGTGTGACATGAACCCAAGTTCCCGGTTGAGGCCGCCCTTGTGTGTGGAATTTGGCTATCAGTTTCTGCTCAGCGATTATGCGTTGTGTGTCGTGAAGGCCGGCTTGGAGAACACTTACCCGAAGATCAGAGGCTGAATGCCCGTGACTGCTGAAGTGTTCCCCAACAGAAAGAGAACACTCCTGCATGGTGATTGTTGAGCGGTGTTAATTTATCCATTGTCAATGCATCTGCATGGTTTCCCCAATGGCCCATGCCTCGGGACATCCTTTCCTGCAGCGTATC
Organism: Mustelus asterias; assembly: GCF_964213995.1. NCBI lineage: Eukaryota > Metazoa > Chordata > Chondrichthyes > Carcharhiniformes > Triakidae > Mustelus > Mustelus asterias. Next base: position 79,799,475 of record NC_135818.1, read on the forward strand.
AGGTAGACAACGTTGGCTGAGTTGCAAGAGTATGTACCGTGTACCTGGTGGATGGTGTTTTCACGTGAGATGATGGCATCCGTGTCGATGATCTGGCACGTCTTGCAGAGGTTGCTGTGGCAGGGATGTGTGGTGTTGTGGTCACTGTTCTCCTGAAGGCTGGGTAGTTTGCTGAGGGCAATGGTCTGTTTGAGGTTGTGCGGTTGTTTGAAGGCAAGAAGTGGGGATGGCCTTGGCGAGGTGTTCGTCTTCATCGATGACATGTTGAAGGCTCCGGAAAAGATGTCGTAGCTTCTCTGCTCTGGGAAAGTACTAGATGATGAAGGGTACTCTGTCCGCCGTGTCCCGTGTTTGTCTTCTGAGGAGGTCGGTGCTGTTTTTCGCTGTGGCGTGTCGGAACTGTCGATCAATGAGTCGAGTGTCATATCCAGTTCTTATGAGGGCATCTTTCAGCATCTGGAGGTGTCTGTTGCGATCCTCCTCATCTGAGCAGATCCTGTGTATACCACAGGTCCGTAGGGGATGGCTTCTTTAACGTGTTTAGGGTGGAAGCTGGAGAAGTGGAGCATCGTGAGATTATCCGTGGGCTTGCGGTACAGTGAAGTGCTGAGGTGACCGTCCTTGAAGATGCGTGTGTCCGAGAATGCAACTGATTCCGGATAGTAGTCCATGGTGAGTCTGATGGTAGGATGGAATTTGTTGATGTCATCATAGAGTTGTTTCAGTGATTGTTCGCCATGAATCCAAAGGAAGAAAATGTCATTGATATATCTAGTGTATAGCATCGGTTGAAGGTCCTGTGCGGTGAAGAGGTCTTGTTCGAACCTGTGCATGAAGATATTGGCATATTGAGGTCTGTACCTTTAAGACTTGATTATCTGTAAAGACTCGCATTCCAACCACTATTTTGTAAACTGAGTTTGTGTCTATATATGCCCTGTTTGTGAACACAACTCCCACTCACCTGATGAAGGGGCAATGCTCCGAAAGCTTGTGGCTTGTGATACCAAATAAACCTGTTGGACTTTAACCTGGTGTTGTGAGACTTCTTACTGTGCCTATCCCAGTCCAATGCCCGCAACTCCACATCATGGACAAAATGACCAAGTGCTTCATCCTTTAGTTCCATCCTCAAACCAGTGGCTTTGCTTCAAGAAAGTATTTAATTAGCCAGGAAGTGCTTTGTGTCCCAAGGTCAGGAAGGGTGCTATATAAATGAAAATATTTTATCTCATTAGCGTTTCCCACTAAGCTTGTGTGGTATGAGACAGGCACCAGAGTACAATTGCCACAGCCCGTTGCTGTCACTGCTGACTTGCATGCCCTCAATTCCCCTTTGTGTGTTGGGGTGGTGAGGGTTGTGAGTTGGGCTGGTTAGGGTGGAGACAGGTTGAGTCTGACCCTGGGAGAGGGCAGTGGGCAGTATCAGCGACTGTTCCCAATGGGGTTCCTGCCCAGTGACTGTTCCCAATGGGGTTCATGTCCAGTGACTGTTCCCAAATGGGGTTCCTGCCCAGTGACTGTTCCCAATGGGATTTCTGCTCAGTGACTGTTCCCAATGGGATTTCTGCACAGTGACTGTTCCCAATGGGATTCCTGGCTCAGTGACTGTTCCCAATGGGATTCCTGGCTCAGTGACTGTTCCCAATGGGGTTCCTGAGCTGCTGCAGCTTGAGGCTCAGCTCTAGGTGTCCCGCTCACTGCCTGAGCGCTCAGCCTCAGGACCCTCCCTAGCAACGCGTCCCCTGGCTCCGTATCCAAGGGCCCCGGGGCGATCATGGCCAAACAGCTCGGGGTCATCCCGGAGAAAATCCGCAGCAAGCGGATCTTCCTCAACAACTTAGACTCGTTTGTGGGGACTCAGACTGGGAAGGTTAGCGAAATCGGCAACTGGTTACTGAGGGGCGGGGGGGGGGGGGGGGGTAATTGTGTATGTGAGGGGTACAAGTGTGTATGTGTGTGGAGGGAGTGTATGTGGGGGTAAGTGTGTGTGGTGGGGGTAATTGTGTTGGGGTACAAGTGTGTGTGTGGTGGGGTTAGTGTGTGGGAGGTACAAGTGTGTTGGGGGGGCTGTGGGTATGTGTGTGGGTAAGTGTGTGGTGGGGAGTGAGTCAGGGTATAAGTGTGTGTGGGGGGTAACTGTGGGTAGATATTTGAGTCTTTTGGGGTACATGTGTGTGTGGGAGGGTTAACTGTATGTGGGGGTAATTATTCATGCCTATGTGAGGGTATATGTACATGTGAGGGGGGGGTTAAATGGTTAGCACTGTTGTCTCACAGCGCCAGGGACTCGGGTTCAATTCCGGCCTAAGGTGGCTGACTGTGTGGAGTTTTCACATTCTCCCTATGACTCCCTGTGTGGGTTTTCTCCGGGTGCTCTGGTTTCCTCCCACAGTCCAAAGGATGTGCGGGTTAGGTTGATTGGCCAGGCTAAATTACACTTAGTATCAAAAGATGTGTAGGTTAGGTGGATTAGCCATGGTAAATGCGCGAGGTTATTGGGAGTGGGTGGGGAGGTCGGGAATGAGTGTGCCTGAGTAAAATGTTCTTTCAGAGAGTCAGTGCACACTCGATGGGCTGAATGGCCTTCTTCTGCAATGTTGGGGTTCTATGTGCATGTGGGAGTAGAGATGTGTCAGTCTGCTGGGATATATGTGTGAGGCCACAAATGTGTGAGTGGAGGGTAAGCGTATGTGAGGAGAGTGTGTGTGGGGTTAACTGTATGTGGGGCAAGAATTCATGTCCAAATGTATGCGGCTAACTGTGGGGTTAAGTGTGTAAGTAAGTGCAAGTCTGCATGTGGGTAAGTATATGTGTAAGTGTGCGTGCATGTTTGTTTATGTAAATATATCTTTAAATGTGTATGTAAATGTGCATAAGTATGTAAGGTTGTGTATGTATATGTATACTCGTGTACGTGATTCTGGTTGGGGAAATTCCAGAATGGTGCAAAGAAAGAACAAAGAAAAGTATAGCAAAGGGACAGGCCCTTCGGCCCTCCAAGCCTGTGCTGATCATGATGCCCTACCTAAACTAAAAAAACCTTCTTCCCTTACTCGGATCACATCCCCTCAGAATATTATATGTTTCAATAAGATCACCTCTCATTCTTTAAACTCCAATGAGTAAAGGCTCAGCCTGCAGCACTTTGCCTCATGAGACAACCCCTTCATCTCAGGAATTGCCGAGTGAATCTTCCCTGATGTACGGGAGAGGTGCCATTTGGCCCACTGTGCCTATGCCAGCTAAGATGGCATGAATGGTACTCCTCACCTGTATCTAGCCTGTGATTTCTGAACTTCATCTTCCTTTACTACAGAGCGCCTCCACCATTTTACAAACTTGATTCTACGTTATATTTTTATAAATGAGCACAGCACATTAAACACATTAAAAAGAATGTCTGATGAGCCTTTAGACAATAGGGGCTGGTTTCAACTTGACTTGATCACATCATTACGGCAACTGATTAAACTCCTACTGTGTATTCCCAGGCACTTAAGTAGAAGGAACACAGTACGTTTGACAAGATAGTTTTTGAGTCCAGGAAAGATAATTTAATTGAAGGAGGGAGCAAATTCATCGAAGAGGGCATAAAGCTGGCAGTATCAGAGCTGTTAAAAATTGGGCAGAGCTACAACGAGTGTCTGATGCCATTAGTTTTACTGCCTTTCTGAAGTTGGGTGGCACGGTGGCACAGTGGTTAGCACTGCTGCCTCACAGCGCTAGGGACCCGGGTTTGATTCCCGGTTTGGGTCACTGTCTGTGTGGAATTTGCACATTCTCACCGTGTCTGCGTGGGTTTCCCCCGGGTGCTCCGGTTTCCTCCCACAGACTGAAAGACGTGCTGGTTAGGTGCATTGACCCGAACAGGTGCCAGAGTGTGGCGACTGGGGGAATTTACAGTAACTTAATTGCAGTGTTAATGTAAGCCTTACTTGTGACTAATAAATAAACTTTACTTTAAGTTGAAAGTTTTTTCAAGTTTTTCATTGACAGTGGCAAAGTGCACTGCCATAGGTTTCAAAGCTTGGAAATTCCATTTTCACACGCTCCCATCATGAAACATCGACCAAACTGACCTTTGCTAATATAATATATGACCTTTGCTAAGATTGTCAGTGCTGAAAGTTAACAATGCTGTTGAAGAACTGTACAAAAACACCTCCATGAGAAGGTTTTGATTTGTAATTCTTTATCATGCTGAACCTGTACAAAATGCTAGTTAGGTTCCAGCTGGGGTATTGTGTCTGATTCTGGGCACCACATTTTAAGAAGGGCATGAAATCTTTAGAGACGGTACAGAAAATATTTATTAAAATGGTTCCAGGTGAAGGATTACAGTTACATGGATAAACAGGAGAAGTTGGAATAAAAGCAAATTACTGCGGATCTGAAACAAAAACAGAAAATGCTGGAAAACCTCAGCAGGCCTGGCAACATCTATGGGGAGAGAATGGAGCTAATGTTTCAAGCCTGGAGCTCTAACGAAGAGTCTTCCAGACTTCAAACATTGGCTCTGCTCTCTCTCCACGGATGCTGTCAGACCTGCTGAGATTTTCCAGTGCTTTCTGCTTTTGTTGGAGAAGCTGGGGTTGTTTTCCATAGAGCAGAGAAAAAGCTAAGAGGAGGCAATGAAGGCATTTATGATTATGAAGGGTTTAGATAGAGTAAATAAAAGCAGAAACTATTTCCAGTGGCTAAAGAGCCGATAACCAGAGGAAACAGATAGATATAAGATGATTGGCAAAAACCTGATTTGTCATAAAATAAACTTTTATACAGAACAAGTGAATAGGATTTGGAATACACTGCCTGATAGAGCGGTGGATACAGATTCAATAGTCACTTTCAAAAGAGAATTGGATAAATACGCCAAGGGGAAGAAAATGTCAGGAGTGTTGGGAGTGCACGAGGGAATGGAACCAACGAGATTGTTCCTCAGATGAGATGGCACAGACTTGATGAATCAAATGACCTCCTTCTGTGCTGTATTGTTCTCTGCTTCTATGAACTCAAGGGTTAAAATCTGATACCTGATTCATTTCCAGCATCTATCCAGCTGTGTAGTTGGAGCATCGCTGGAGGAACTGGTAGAAGATGAAGAGCAAGTTGAGGAAGAGACTGACACCATCAAAAGTGTTCAAATATCCAAGGGGACATACCAGGTGGTAGGAACAATGAATGATGCTGAAGCCAAGAAGCCTGAGTTTGCTTTTGAAATCTTCTCTGTAAGTCACTTTCCGAAGCAAAGATGTTCCTAAAAGTATTATTTTTAAAATTAATAACGGGACTGATACCTCAAAACAGGATTGGAGTTCTTATAATTAGGCAAAGACAAGTGTGCATGTTCATGGTTTCTTACCAGGTTACTATTGCTTGGCATGTAGAAGAGCTGATTGTTAATGATTATTAATCTCAATCACAAAGGGATAGGGTGGGGCAGTATGGTAGCACAGTGGTTAGCACTGCTGCTTCGCAGTGCCAGGGACCTGAGTTCGATTCCGGCTTGGGTCACTATCTGTGTGGAGTTTGCACATTCTCCCCATGTCTACGTGAGTTTCCTCCGAGTGCTCCGGTTTCCTCCCACATTCCGAAAGACGTGCTGGTTAGTCGCATTGGCCATGCTAAGTTCTCCCTCAGTGTACCCGAACAGAAGCTGGAGTGTGGTGACGAGGGGAATTTCACAGTAACTTCATTGCAGTGTTAATGTAAGCCTTACTTGTGACTAATAAATAAACTTAAAAATGCTGCACTTGTATAACAGGCCAATCACAATCTGAAAGGAACTATAATTACTAGATAGTAATCGATGAGGCTCCAGCAACAAGAAGGGTTTATTAACCTATATTAATTATATACATCCTAAGGGTCTGACAGAACATCTGCACAGGTCCACTCTCTTCTCCCTGGTTCCATCTGAGGTCCCCAAGACACTCGCCTACACTCCTGATTGGCCTTGCTTAATTCGTTGCCACTCCATAGGATCCGGCCCAATCACGTAGCCCACAAAGGATCGCCCCTTAAAGGGGCCACATTACCCACTCCTTACCCCCTAACTCTTGAGTCCACCTATGAATGAAAACAAAAAAGGAAATGTTATTAAGCATAGGCATACAGACACAATATCACATTAGGGACACCAAAAGGAAAGTCCATTCACAAAATCAGTCGATCCAGAAACTACCAGACTCTTGTGGAATGCCACAACTCAATACAGGGTGCTTCAGCAAGCAGTGAATCCGGTCCAGCAGAAGCAAAAGGCAAACTCATCAGCTCAGGGCGATATCTTCCCCAGTGGCTTCTCCCTCCTTGGCTACAGAAGCCAGAGGCAGCTTTGGCTCTACAAAGGCTGCAGGTATTCCTGGTTCTGGAGCTGGTACACATAAATCTGCAGTGGGGACACACCTATTGGTGCCCTGGATCAGGTCCAGCTCTAGTCCTCAAATGATCCACATGTTTTTTCACATGGCAACCTTATACATCCAACACGTACGAAACTGGTCACGTTCTCTCTACAATTCTTCCTGACACCCAGACTGGTCCATCCAAAGTTTCTTGCTATGACTAGGCCATCGACCTCGAACATTCTGTGTCCTTCAAGTCATGGTGTTCTTTCTGGGAGGTCTGGCCAGCCTCCACCCTCCCAGACAAATCTGGAAACACCAAATCCAAGTAGGTTTGAAGGTGGTGTCCCATTAATAATTAGCTGGCGTAAACCCTGGTCGTAGTACTGGGCATAGTACTGTACAATAATAACAAGAAACTTGAGAAACGTAAAGTCAGTGGCCTCTGAGCTTGCTTTTTCATCAAAGCCTTAAATGATTGTATGGCTTGCTCAGCCAAGCCATTCGAGGCTGGGTGGTAAGGGACAGACTGAACGTAGTGTATTCCATTTGACCTGACAACCTGACGGAACTTCTCAGCTGCAAATACTGTGCCTGTTTTTTATTCATTCGTGGGACGTGGGCATCGCTGGTGGCCAGCATTTATAGCCCATCTCTAGTTGCGCTTGTTCAAAGGGTAGTGAGTGTCAACCACATTGCTGTGGCTCTGGAGTCACGTGTAGGCCAGTCCAGGTAAGGACAGCAAATTTCCTCCCCTAAAGGAATTAGTGAACCAGACAGGTTTCATCAGTAGATTCTTAATTCCAGATATTTTTTATTGAATTCAGATTCCACCATCTGCTGTGGCAGGATTTGAATCTGGGTCCCCAGAACATTAGCTGAGTTTCTGGATTAATAATCTAACGATAATACCACTAGGCCATTGCCTCCCCTGCCATTGTCGGACATGAAGACCTCAAGGACGCCATGGATGGCAAAGACCTGCTGATGGTGGCTGTGGCCGTCATTAGCTGACCTTCAGCCATTTTGAATGTGCATCCACCAGGATGAGGAAGAACATATGTCGCATGAATGGTCCAATGATGCACATCCCAGGCAGAGCAGGATGAAAATACTGGCCTGAAGTTATGTCTGGTGGCCTGGTATCGAGAAAGAGATTGAAAGAATGCTCAGCCAGTGCCTGAGTTGTCAAGCCCAGCAGTTATTGCCACCACCAGTTAATATATATATCCGTGGGAGTGGCCAAGTCGTCCATGATCGCATTTATACATAGATTTCATTGGACCATTCATGGGACAGATGTTCCTCATCCTGGTGGATACACATTCAAAATGGCTAGATGTCCGGCCAATGAAGTCTACAATGGCCACAACCACCATTGGCAGGTTGTGTGCGGCCTCTCAATGTCAACTGACATCTTGTGGGAAAGGACAGCTCCCACTCTATATGGTGATGTATCACAGGTCACTACCAACGGTTTGGCTGGATCAAAATTTACCAGTTTGTTGATGACTGTAAGGCTTGCTTTACTTTAGCAAACGCCTCTTTTTGCGCCTCTCCCCATTTCCATCACTGATGGTTCTTCAGAAGCTGGTCTAATGGGATCAGAGTCATGGACACATTCTGCAGGAATCTCCCATTATAATTTACCATTCCTTGGAAAGATTTGAACTCCGTAACATTCCTAGGTTGTGGTATTTCTTTGATGGCTTTCACCTTGTCCTCAAAGGGATGCAAGCCAAGGTTTATAACCTCATCCACTTGTAATGCACATTTCTTGTGTTTTAAGTGGATGCCTGCTTCTTTAAACCTTTTTGGGACCTTTTTCATGTTTGCTCTGTGCCCCTTGGGGGATACTCCAGTGAGGGCTTTCCCCAGCCTTATTTTTCCAATGGCTTCATCATTAGCATCCTCACCTTTACCCTATGTAAACTCCAACTCATCCAGAACTCTGTTACCTAGAATGTTACCCCTTTGCTTATCAACTTTGTTAACTCTCTATCCTCAACATATCAACCTCAGGATTTTCATTGTCTTCTATAAATGTTCCTGCTTGCATCCAGTGCTCTCCTGACTCTGGACCATTTGTGTTCCTTCTTCCCCTGATGTACCATTGGCGGCAGAACCATTTCACTCCAATGCTCTGGGAGCCTCACCGAACATGGGAGACTTTCACCCAGTTTCAAAAGCCTTCTTAAAACCTAACTCCTCAACAATATCTTATCTATTGTCCTTAATTCTACCACAACTCAGACACTGGGAGTTTGTAGAACCTGAGGAGGAGCTTGGGAGGATTTGCCGCTTTAAAGACAGGATATATTAGACATTATTGCTGTTCACTGTGCCAGTTCTGATGAAAGATTACACCTGAAACCTCGACTTGTATTTCTCTTTTAGATACAAATAAACCCACTGTGCCTTGCCATCAACTTCCAGCTTTATTTCAGATTTCTAACATTTCCAGTTTTGCTTTGAGAAATTAGCTTTTCCCATTAAGTAAAGGTGTTTTTCAATGTTATTGGAGCAACAATGAAATAAAATATTTCAAACTGATGGTATGGTACTAAGACTTGCAAATCAGTTCTCAGGTTCCACCCGTGTCACCATTTTGTTTCATTTTTCTTTACTAGTTTTAGTTTTAATCTTTTTTTTTCTTATTTTGTTCCTGAACAGCATGATTCTGCCATTCACACCTCCCCGAGACACACTTCTTGTTTATTTACTTGTCCTATTAACACTGCCTTTGCCTTGTACCTTTTGTCATTTAGTTTCTCACTATCAGAGACATTCGCCGGAATTTTACCGCTCCACCCGCCACGGGAATCGGAGCAGGTGAGGGGTGGACCATGGAAAGGTCCGTTGACCTCGGGCGGGATTTTACGGTTTCGGGACGAGTGAGGCTTTAAAGTCCCGCCCATAATCTTTCATTCTTCTTTGCATCCTCCCACCTTTCCCTACCTCTGTACTCACTTTAAGCCTGTTACATCTCTAACTTTTCCCAGTTCTGTTGAGGAGCCATCAGCTTGAGACATTAACTCTATTTCTTTGCTAGACCTGCTGAGTATTTCTAGCCTTTTCTTTTTCTTTTTATTTCAGGTTCACCATTGAACCTGCACTCAGTTAGCTGATCCCATTTGCCACAATTGGCCTTCATGCCTCTGAGATAGAAAGGGAGAAATCCAACCAGGGATCCCGACCTTTGGTTTCTATTCCAGTGACCTCTGCTGGAGAGTCTGTGCGTGTTGACATTGAGTGAGGCTCGGACTAAGCTTAACTATGATGCCTTCCACAGTAAACCAGTCAGCTCAAAATTACTATCTACCTCCATACATGGATGATACTGGAGTCATTTGCAAGTGGTATTGGAGAGGCTTAGCAAGATTTGAGGAGAAGAGGGGAGAAAATTGAATTGAATTGTAAGTCAGTAATATAATATATCAATGTGCATATGCCTGAAGATCTGAAAAGGAAAAGAATAGCTTTAAACCTCCATTGGAACTTGAAATATTGCAAACGTGAATTGCAAATATGCACGTCTGTACATGGAGTCATAGAGGTTTACAGCATGGAAACAGGCCCTTTGGCCCAACTTATCCATGCGCCCTTTTTTTTACACCCCTAAGCTAATCCCAATTGCCCGCATTTGGCTCATATCCCTCTATATCCATCTTATCCATGTAATTATCTATAATGCTTTTTAAAAGACAAAATTGTACCTGTCTCTACTACTACCTCTGGCAGCTTGTTCCAGACACTCACCACCCTCTGTGTGAAACAATTGCCCCTCTGGACACTTTTGTATCTCTCCCCACTCACCTTAAACCTATGCCCTCTAGTTTTAGACTCCCCTACCTTTGGGAAAAGATATTGACTATCTACTTTGTCTATGCCCCTCATTATTTTATAGACCTCTATAAGGTCACCCCTCAGCCTCCTACGTTCCAGAGAAAAAAGTCCCAGTCTATCCAGCTTCTCCTTATAACTCAAACTATCCAGTCCCGGTAGCATCCTAGTAAATCTTTTCTGCACTCTTTATAGTTTAATAATATCCTTTCTATAATAGGGTGACCAGAACTGCACACAGTATTCCAAGTGTAGCCTTACCAATGTCTTGTACAACTTCAACAAGACGTCCCAACTCCTGTATTCAATGTTCTGACCGATGAAACCAAGCATGTTGAATGCCTTCTTCACCACTCTGTCCATCTGTAATTCCACTTTCAAGGAGCTATGAACATGTACCCTTGGATCTCTTTGTTCTGTAACTCTCCCCAACGCCCTACCATTAACTGCGTAAGTCCTGCCCTGGTTCATTCTACCAAAATGCATCACCTCGCATTTGTCTAAATTAAACTCCATCTGCCATTGGCCAGCCCACTGGCCCAATTGATCAAGATCCCGTTGCAATCGGAGATAATTTTCGTCACTGTCCATTATGCCACCAATCTTGGTGTCATCTGCAAACGTACTAACCGTGCCTCCTATATTCTCATCCAAATCATTAATATAAATGACAAATAACAGTGGGCCCAGTACTGATCCCTGAGGCACACCGTACACTTTAGAGTTTAGACACAAGTTCTAAACAGGGTTGCTATCTTACACATTTTGTAGAAATTATTTTTTAAAAAGGTATCGTTATATAAATACCTGGAAATTATCTAATGCAGACTGTAAAAATCTGTTAAAAAAAGGTAGCTTTCTTTATTTTTCACGTCTTATTTCAGTTTATTTCACGGGAGCAGCTATTGGAATATCTTCTGGACTGCGACGTCATCATCTATAACATCACAGAGTCAACAGAGCAAATTGATGAAGCCTCTTGGGCTGTTTCAGGTTCTTATTTATCATTTCCTTTTTCTGTTTTCCTTTAGCCTTTTGAACAATAATTATGTACAATCAGCTCAATTTCTTTCATCTTGTTTGTTTCCTAAATGAACAGCATTCCATTCAGGTCAAATAAAAATCCTTGCCTTAAGTACCTGTCAGTGAAGTTGCATTTGTTAACGAGGTGTGCTGAATTTCATTAAAACCGTAAAAAGGGGGTGGGAGGAGCTTGTACTTTCACCCACTAAAATAGAGCCAAGCCCCCTCTGAGTAATCCTCAAAGCCAAGACACACAAATAGTGTTATGATATGGCAGCTGGTAAGTGCCAGGCTGCCCAAATCTCAAAGGGAAACATGAACAAGCTATCACAACAATTTGCCATTTCTATTTTATGAAAAGGCATCTGAAGTCAGGAGGAAGAATTTCAAACCGCTTGTGAAGATTTAAAAACTAAATGTAAACATTTATTGAAAAAAATGAAACTTAAAGACACAAGATTCCATTTACACCATTAACAGCACTTCTACAAACATTCCCAATAATGGTATCTGCTTAATTAACTCAGAGCTAAACATCTCTTTTAGGCAACAGTTCTCATAGATTTTAATCTTTCAAATTCCAGAGATATTACCACAAATTCTATGTTGCTATAGGGGAAATCTTACACAAACATTTCCTTCTCATTTGATTCTGGGACCAAAGTTTGTTTCCAAAACCTTGAAGACACAAACACTTTTCTCTGAGGGTGGTGACAGCTGCTTATTCATGGGTCTGTTTCCAGCTCACACTGCTTTTAGATTTCATAACCACTCCGACTGATACAGTCTTATGTCTCTCTTTAAAATGTTTTTTTTCTCTTTCATCTTTAGCTCTCTTGTTTTACCTTCCTTTAGAAGTTTCTTTTCTCAGAATTTATAGGTCTTTCATGGTATTTTATGGCCTCTACTTTTACTACATAAACATAATACTTAACTTTATTTAATTTACGATCCTCTCCAATTATACATGTTCCTTTTGAAATACAAACGTTAACTTCAAGTCACTTCCCTTATCTTCCCTAATGTAAATTTCCATTAATGTTGCCACTGTTCCCACCTTAGCCCTGCTCAATTTCCACTTAAAACATTTGCTTTCACACCTAACTCTTTTGATTTTTTAAATCTTAGGGCGGCATGTAGCACAGTGGTTAGCACTGCTGCTTCACAGCGCCAGGGACCCGGGTTCGATTCCCGGCTTGGGTCACTGTCTGTGTGGAGTTTGCATGTTCTCCCCGTATCTGTGTGGGTTTCCTCCAGGTACTCTGGTTTCCTCCTACATTCTGAAAGATGCGCTGGTTAGGTGCATTGACCTGAATGGGCACCAGAGTGTGGCGATGAGGGGAATTTCACAGTAACTTCATTGCAGTGTTAATGTAAGCCTTACTTGCGACTAATAATAGATCAACTTTAACCTTGCAGTCTAACTGTCTTCATTTTAATTAAATGAGTCAGACCCTACAGTGTACCACAATATTATTAGAAAAATATAGAAAAATATGCAGCCAGATTCGCTGACCTCACCCGCAGCTGTGATTCTCCAGTCCGCTGCAGTGAACGGTGATTTGGCTGAGCACCAAATTCTCCATTCTCGCTGGCAGCGACAGCAGGGAACGCGAAGGCCGGAGAATTCTAGCCATGATATTTCCATCATGATAGACAATGGAAATGTTGAGACGTGCAACTTAATTTGGGTCAGTGAGGTTTAATCTGCAGAGAACCTTAAGAAAATACATGCCACATAGTGTTTAGGTTACAGTGTGAGTAATCGTATCGCTCTGGTACATCATCTTCAGTTCTGGCTTCACTTTATATGTAGTCTGTATCCATGCCTATCCCTTTATCAGTATCTAGGGTAACTTGCATTCCACTTGAATTAGCAATGATAGAAATCTGCTCTTTAACTTTTTAACGAGGTAGGAACTTAAAACAAAACCATTTTAATTTTGCATTGTTAATTAGTTTAATTGTGCTGTTATGCATTGTAGAATCAAAAAGCAATTGTATCATTTACCTTCAGACTGCCAACAAGTTCAGGGAAACAACAGTTTTATTACTAGAATATTAACTGTACCCGACAAGAAAAATACCAACAAACAAATTTGCATAAAAATAAAACTGTAAAATACTCTACCTGAACTCTCTGTTCTTACTTTTCTCTTCCTATTGTCTCTTTTTCCTGACTTGAAAATATGACCTTTTATCTCACTCTATCCAGCTAATAGCTGTTGAAAAAAGTTTTATTAACGAGAGTTTTTGTCAGTTGAATGCGAGCTTTCAATGCCACTATTTCAGATACTGAACATTATATGTTTGCTAAACGGGGAGAGGCGCTTACTAGATCTGACTAGGATTACATAGGATATATAGCACAGAAGCATACCATCTGGCCCAACCAGTCTGAGTTGGACTAAGTAAACCATTGCCATGTCAATTGTGTTTACTGCCCAGACAACTGATTTCATTCATAGCACACGGTAGGTTAATAAATATGGCATGTAATCACCAAGGAAAGATTTACCATGTAATATTTACTCTGATGTGCTTAGAAACATATAAAGTCAGTCAATGCTCAGTGACACACAATTTTCCTTGCCCACCTCTTTTACACACTTATAGCAAAGTGACAGATGAAGTTTAATGCAGAGAAGTGTGAGATGATTCATATTGGCAGGAAGAATAAGAAGAGATTGTATGAAATAAAGGGAGAAACTCTAAAGGAGGTGCAGGAACAGAGGGACCTCAGTGTATATTACGTAAGTTCATGAAAATGGCAAGGCATGTTGAGAGAGCAGTCAATAAAGCATATGGTATCTTAAATTTGATTAATAGGGGCATTGAGTACAAGAGTAAGGAGTCAAATTGAACTTGTATAAGACACTAGTTAGGCCTCTTTTGGAGTATTGCGTCAAATTCTGGGTGCCATACTTGAGGAAGGATGTGAAAGCATTGGACAGAGTTCAGAGGAGATTCACAAGAATGATTCCAGGGATAAAGAATTGTAGCAATGAGGATAGATTGGAGAGGTTGGGTCAAGAACCTAAGGGCACAGATTCTAAATAATTGGCAGAAGGAGTAAAAGTGACGTGAGGAAAATTATTTTCACCCAGAGGGTGGTTGCAGTCTGCAAAAAAATTCCTAGGAGGATGATGGGGTCAGATTCGATCGAGGTATTCATATGGGAATTGGATTACTATCCAAAATGAAAGAAAATGCAAGATTATGAGGCATGGGAGTGGGACCAGGTAGAATGCTCTTTCAGCGAGTCAGTGCAGCCTCGATGGGCTGAATGGCCTCCTTCTGCACTGTAAAGATTCTGTGCTTTTGTGATTCCAGACGCAGAATAGAACATGGGCAGAGACAGTTGCAGTACTAGTGAAATTTAAAGAGATGCAGGCACTTGAGGAAGAAGTGGCAGAATTGGAGGCCTGAAGTCCTTGCGGTCTTGGAAAAGGCTCAAAAGGCTCCTCTGTCCATTTCCAACCTTTGACAAAGTTGACAAAAGAAATCTTGGAGGAAATTATAGAGATAGGGAGGGGCGAGGTGGTGTATCAGTCTGCTCAACACCCAATCAGCTGTTTTAAAACTGCACAGTGGAATTTGCACTAGTGTAAGGAGTAAAAGTGATGACTTTGCCCCACCATGCTTCCAACCAATTATTTTAAATAATAAAAGATCTTCGGGACTATTTCAGGTGGGCAATTCCTGTTGCCTGCTACTTTATCATTTTCTGTATTGGCGTGAATTGGGAAATAATTCAATATAATTGATCTCTGCCTAGTTTTCTGATCAGGTCTATGAAAAAGGTGAACCTGATAGGAAAATCTATGCTATTTGTTGTATTTTAATGTGACATTTTAGGGTATCCAGGGATCTTGCTAAGTTTAAGTTCAAAATGCTCAACTTTCAGTTAGTAATTATATATGTTTATGATATGCAATATACATTGAAAAATTGTTCATGATGTGCATTAAATATTTAAAAAGTTGAGATTTCTAATGCACTCCTGGATGGCCTCCCAGATTCTACCCTCTGTAAACTTGATGCCATCCAAAACTTTACTGTTTGCGTCCTAATGGACACTAAATGCTATTCACCCATCACATCAGTGATCTATATTGATCCTGGGTTAAACAACACCTTAATCTTAATATTCCCATCCTTTTTTTCAAATCCCTCCATAGCCCTCACCCCTCTCGATCAATGTAATGTCAAGTTCCACATTACTCCGAGGTATCTGCTCTTCTAATTACCGTCTCTTGACCATTCCCGATTTTAATCACTCCATTATTGGCAGCAGTGCCTTCAACTGCTGAGGTCCTAAGCTCTGGAATTCACTCCCTAAGCCTCCCTGCCTCTCTACCTCACTTTCATCCTTTAAGTAAGAGGTCTCACAACACCAGGTTAAAGTCCAGCAGGTTTATTTGGAACCACGAGCTTTTGGAGGATGAAGGAAGAGGATCCAGGATGAAGGAGCAGCGCTCCGAAAACTCGTGATTCCAAATAAACCTGCTGGACTTTAACCTGGTGTTGTGAGACTTCTTACTGTGCCCACCTCAGTCCAACACCGGCATCTCCACATCATGTTCATCCTTTGAGACACTGCTGAAAGCCTATCTCTTTGAGCTTTTGCACATCAGTCCCAATGTCTCCTTACATGGCTTGGTATCGTACGTTGTTTGATGATACTTCTGTGAAATGCTTTGAGGGTTTTTTTGAACGTAAATTATTGTCGTTGTCTCAACATTCCAAAGGTGTTTCACTTTTAGGTGGCGTAACGGACACAGCATTACATGACTTCATGATTGTAGGGCAATCATGAGGAAACAACAGTAACACATTTGTGGATCTTCATGGCAGGGAAATAAACATTGATTTTGAAAAGAAATGTAAGAAGCACAGGATGCACAGCAAGCTGCAGAACCTCAGAATTAATTTAAAAATTCAATACTTAATGAAATAAAATGAACCTCCCAGTTTGGCTGTGCCCTCCCTCATTCCTTCATTCCCATTCTGTCCCCTCTCATTCTTCCCTCTTTTTCTTTCCTTCTATTCCTCTGTCTTTCTCCTCCCATCCCTTTACACTTTTCTCTATTCCCCTCCCCTTGTCTCAAAATCCTTGCATCTCATCTTCTGCCTCTCACCTTCTTCCCTGTCTCTCCCTTTACTATTTTCTCACACCCCCTTGCCCCTCCCCTCCTTCTTCCTCTTCACTTCCCTTCCCTTCTCTTCTCCCCTCTTTTCTCTTGTCCTCTCTTCCTCTTCTCTCCTCTGCTCTATTCTTCTCATCAACTCCACCTTCCCTTCCCTCCTCTTGCTCACTCATCTTTTCTTTTGCTTTGTGCCAGGGGATCATTGAAACAAGATAGTTACTAATAAACCCAAAAAGGCATTCAGGAGAAACTTCTTAACCCAGAGTGGTTCGAAGGTGGAACCTGCTGCAATCGGGTGTAGTTGAGGCAAATATCAGGGATATATTTAACGGGAAGTATATGAGGAAGAAAAAAATAGAAGGATATGATGATAGGGTTGGATATAGCATGATGGAGGAAGGTTTCACTGGTATAGACCAGCTTGGCTGACTGGCCTGTTTCTGTGACGTACTAACCTATGTAATTCTATATAAAGTTCAGTATAAGTAGGTAGACATTTTGTGTATGAAGTGCAGTTGAATATTGCTGTCCACCTTCAATCTCACCCCATTTACCAAGCAGTGAAAAACATGATGAACCTTCTGGAGCATCAAGCGTTCAAACTTATGAAGTATGGCACAGGAGATAGAGCTCACCGAGTTATGAATCACTCCTGAAATTCAAGGGCATGCAACTATATTGAAACAATACAATTCTGTATGAACATAAACTTCATTGTCTTATTCAGGACCAGGTAAGTAAACAATGAAAGAATACCAATGGGTAATGTTTATTTCTTTTCTCCTTTTTCCACCTGCAGCACTGCATTCAGAGATTGAAAATTTCGAGGGTACAAAGATATTCATTCTGTTGACAACGATAATGACATGGGCACTCACCAAACCCTCTGATCCTGTAAGGAAAATTCAAAATGTTTCGACATTTGCTGTTTAATCGTTAAGAAAATCAAATTGAATTTGCTGCTTTTAAGCATGCCTGTTTATTGCAGTTAAGTATAGTTGACACTTCAGGCAGAGCTGACCTGCAGAACTCAACACCCAATGATCATGGGTGAGTTGATCTGCACCTGTTCAAAATTTTGTGGATGTGCAGGTTTTTGAAAAATTCTTTCATGGGATGTGGGCATCACTGGCAAGGCCAGCACTTGTTGCCCACCCTCACTGCCCTTAAACTGTGTGGCTTACTAGGCCAATTCAGGGGGCAGTTAAGGGTCAACCACGTTGCTGTTGGTTTGGACTCACATGTGGGCCAGATTTCATTCCCTGAACAACAGTAGAGTTATAGGGTTTTACAGCACAAAAAGAGGCCCTTTGGCTCATTGTATCTGTGCTGGCCATCAAGCACCCATCTATCCTAAACGTATATTCCAGCACTTGATCCATAGCCCTATATGCTATGGCATTTTAAGTGCTCAAGTAAATGCTGCTTAAAATGTTGTGAGTCTTCCCACCTCTACCACTCTTTCAGGCAGTGAGTTCCAGATTCCCACCACCCTCTGGATGAAAAAGTGACCACACTCGCTGGCAGTGCGGAAACATGAAGGGCGAGGCAATGGAGAGCTGCTGCACTTTTGGAGCTTTGCATGGCATGAGTTTGCATCTTCACAAGAGCAGAATGTCAGAGAAAAAAATGCATTAATTGCTGCTTAGCTGCTTTGTACTCTCTCCATCATTTTATATATTCTACATTAAATCGGAAGATAACGGGGGCGATTCTCCCACAAAAATTCTAAGTGTCGAATTGGCGTAAAAACTGGAGCAAATCATGTTGGTTTTTTCAGTGGAAGTTTCAATATGAATCTCCCACACTCAATGCACTGCAGAGAACCGTAGCGTGAATCACTCGAAAAATCAGTGGGTGGGGCCTATTCCCGCCGGAGAGGCCTGCAGCATAGCGCTGAACAGGCCACTGCGCATGCGCCAATCTGTCAGTGCTGAGATCGGTGCATGCACAGTGACCCCTGTCTGTCGGACTCCCAATCACTGCCAGCTCAATTGCTGGCCAGCCCCGCGGCCCCCGCATTGCCAGCTGTGCGAGTCCCTCACGGCCCGATCACTGGCTTCCCCCTCCCCCGAACATGCCCGGGCCAGCCTCAATGCCCCCTTCCCCCAGGCAGTCCCAACCCACTCCCCCTGCGGCCTGAGGCCCCTCCACAGCAGGCTGACCCCCCAATCCCAATGGCCAGCCCCGATCGCTGGCCTCACACCCTCTGTCACCCAGCCCAAAGTGCAGAGTGGAACCCCCATCCCAACAGATCACCTCCCAGGGGCCCTTCCCCATCAGGCCCTGCCCCCATTTGGCCCCACCCCCTTGGCATTGCCCCATTCCCTGGTGGGCACTGTTCAGGGTGCCCCCAGGGGCTCAGGCTGGCACTGCCAAGGTGGCAATGCCCAGTGGGCACCCCTCCCCAGTGCCTGTGAGGACCTTGATTTCCCCTCCCTTCACTCCAACCGGGTCGGACTGCCAGTGCCTCGCAAAGCTGACAGCGCCGGAAATCTGGAGCTGGGAGTCACGAGGAGGCCATGGCGCCCAGCGGGGAGCCCGCCAAACGGCCTCCGCTCGTGTCTCCCGGCTCGCTGCGCTACAAAAGCAGTGCAGCGGGATGGGAGAATCGCCCCCCAATATATTTTTAAAATTTGCTTCTAATATTTTAATGTGTTTCATTCATGTAAAAATAAAGTTGACTACTGATTTATTTCCTCAGGAAGATCCAGAGGCTTCTTTAACAGAAGATGACTATCGTAAAAGAAAGGCTCATCCAAATTTTAAGGATCATCTCAGCCTTGAGAAACTGGTTATCAAACTTGGAAAAACTGTATGTAATTGCAGAAGAGTTTGAATTTTAGAGAAGTAATTTTCCCCTGTGCAGCTGCAGTGGTGGTACATTGATGTGGTACATTAGTGTTAAAACCAATAGACAATTCAGGAGAAGCTTCTTTCGCCAAAAGGTGACAAGAATGTGGAATGCATGACTGTTACGATCCCAGCTGATGTTACTACTGGACAGACAGATCCCCGGGTAGAATACTTACTCAATAGATCGTAACTTTTATTTTTTGTTCAGAGATGTGGATGAACTGAGCTGCAGGACTGCCGATTAACTTTTAACCAACAAATAAAACATTTATCAAACCATAAGACATAGGAGCAGAAGTAGGCCATTTGACCCATCAAGTCTGCTCCACGATTCAATGAGATAATGACTCAGCAAGAAAAGATTAACTATAATACGCTACTCCTTCACCCCACCTATATCTTTATAGATGCACACAGATTTATATGGATAACACAAGTTACAAAAATAGATCTTATACTCCAATGTTCTCAGTAAATACACAGTCCATGTAAACCAATAGGCCAACTGTGATCAGACATGTCACACTCAGAATTCCAATATAACTTACATGGATTTTTCATCAAATCCCCATAGATGCTCGTCACACTGTGAGCCAACTGATCTCCCTAGAATTCTGACTTCCATGTGAGTATTGCCAAACAACACTTCCAGACAACATGTCTTAGAATCTTTTTCCGAGCAACAAATTCTCTTGGATGCTGTCACCAAGGATCCACATCCAGGGTTTCAACCTCTCCTTTCAATAGTCTTTTGCCTTGGATTGCCACGTCCATGCCAACATAACACCACTGCTTCCCGGGTTGTATTTAGATGTCACCAAACTTTTGATTTACCTCGGATGTCTGGTTTCTCACTTTAAACTTGGCTCTTGCTGCTGCCTCTTTAACTCAGAACACTTTTTCTGCTTTTTACTTTAATTTCACCCAACAGGACCTTGTTCAACTTCATGGGCGGAATTTTACAACTTCATTGTGCCCGTTTTGCGGCAGGAAAATGTTGTAAAATTGGGCATTGAGCGGGAATGGCGCCTGTTTTTGCACCCATTTCCATTTTACCACAAAAAAAATCGACGCAATTGGGACCCACCCAAAAGGGACGAAACATCATAGAGTCATAGAGGTTTACAGCATGGAAACAGGCCCTTTGGCCCAACTTGTCCATGCCACCTTTCTTTTTTAAAACCCCTAAGCTAATCCCAATTGCCCGCATTTGGCCCATATCCCTCTATACCCATCTTACCCATGTAACTGTCTAAATGCTTTTTAAAAGACAATATTGTACCCGCCTCTACTACTACCTCTGGTAGATTGTTCCAGATACTCACCACCCTCTGTGTGAAACAATTGCCCCTCTGGACACTTTTGTATCTCTCCCCTCTCACTTTAAACCTATGCCCTCTAGTTTTAGACTTCCCTACCTTTGGGAAAAGATATTGACTATCTAGCTGATCTGTGCCCCTCATTATTTTATAGACCTCTATAAGATCACCCCTCAGCCTCCTACGCTCCAGAGATAAAAGTCCCAGTCTATCCAGCCTCTCCTTATAACTCAATCCATCAAGTCCCGGTAGCATCCTAGTAAATCTTTTCTGCATTCTTTATAGTTTAATAATATCCTTTCTATAATAGGGTGACCAGAATTGCACACAGTATTCCAAGTGTGGCCTTACCAATGTCTTGTACAACTTCAACAAGACATTCCAACTCCTGTATTCAATGTTCTGACCGATGAAACCAAGCATGCTGAATGCCTTCTTCACCACTCTGTCCACCTGTGACTCCATTTTCAAAGAGCTATGAACATGTACCCCTGGATCTCTTTGTTCTGTAACTCTCCCCAGCACCCTGCCATTAACTGAGTAAGTCCTGCCCTGGTTCAATCTACCAAAATGCATCACCTCGCATTTGTCTAAATTAAACTCCATCTGCCATTCGTCAGCCCACTGGCCCAATTGATCAAGATCCCATTGCAATTGAAGATAACTTTCTTCACTATCCACTATGCCACCAATCTTAATGTCATCTGCAAACTTAACCATGCCCCCTATATTCTCCTATATTCTCATCAATTTGCATTTTTGCATTCATCACAATATAATTAGCGAGCTTCACTCCCAATCATCCCAGCTCACCTGCCTTAATGACCTCGTTCGCTGCAACTGGATCATTCAGGCAAACACCTCAAGCATAAAAGTCACATTCAGGCGCTTGAGCAGAGAGGGTGAGTGAGGAGGTAAGTATCTGCTTTCAAACTGCTCCGAGCTGCCCAGGAGGGGTTATTTCCTGGCGGGCATGTTGCATTTCAGGTCAGGGGGGCTGCGAGTGTGTGGGGGGTTTGGGGGTTGCTGTTCTTCACGGGATCCGACTTTGACCTCTCATGACGGACCCAGGTCAGATATCTGACCTCGGGTCTTAGTGCAGGCAACAGCAAGCAAAGAAGGGGCTGGAAACTCTCTGAAGTGGCAGTCCTGCAGCCTCCTGACTTGTCAGGCAGCTCTGTCCGTGGCCACTACTGCATGGGTTCTGGGTGTATGTCTGTGAGTGGAGGGCATGGAATAGAGGCGGGGGGGGGGGGCTGTGTTACCATTCTGGGATCTGTGGGGGATATGGGGAGTGTGTGTTGCTGGGGGTCTGGAGGGGTATGGGGAGTGTGTGTTGCTGGAGGTGTGCGGGGGGGGTGGTTGGTATGGGGAGTGTGTGTTGCTGGGGATGTGTGGGAGGGGTATGGGGATAGTGTGTTGCTGGGGCTCTGTGGGGGTATATGGGGAGTGTGTGTTGCTGGGGCTCTGTGGGGGTATATGGGGAGTGTGTGTTGCTGGGGGCTGTGTGGGGGGATTGGGGAGTGTGTGTTGCTGGGGGTGTGTGGGGGGATTGGGGAGTGTGTGTTGCTGGGGGTGTGTGGGGGAGGGTATGGGGAGTGTGTGTTGCCGGGGGTCTGTGGGGGGGGTATGGGGATAGTGTGTTGCTGGGGCTCTGTGGGGGTATATGGGGAGTGTGTGTTGCTGGGGGTCTGTGGAGGGGTATGGGGAGTGTGTGTTGCTGGGGGCTGTGTGGGGGGATTGGGGAGTGTGTGTTGCTGGGGGCTGTGTGGGGGGATTGGGGAGTGTGTGTTGCTGGGGGTCTGTGGGGGGGGTATGGGGAGTGTGTGTTGCTGGGGATGTGTGGGGGGGGGGGGGTATGGGGAGTGTGTGTTGCTGGGGATGTGTGGGGGGGGGGGGGGGTATGGGGAGTGTGTGTTGCTGGGGGCTGTGTGAGGGGGGGGCATGAGGAGTGTGTGTTGCTGGGGGTCTGTGGGGGGTATGGGGAGTGTGTGTTGCTGGGGCTCTGTGGGGGTATATGGGGAGTGTATGTTGCTGGGGGGTTGTGTGGGAGTATAGGGAGTGTGTTGCTCCTTGGGATCTCTGAGGGGGAAATTGGGGGGCTGTGTTGCTGGACTGGGGGTGAGCAGAGATCCTTAACCTTTCCATCTGTCTCTCCATTCCCCAAATTCCATCCCCCTCCCCTTCAGATTGATGGGGTGGCTTTTGCAATGCAACCCATTGATCTTGCTGTTCATTTGGTTGCTGCTGGAGCAGACTGGGAGGAGCAGGAGGATGAATTGTGGGTAGAGGAGGCCCGGGTCTTACCACTCGCGGGAATAGAGGGAGATGGCCCATTTGCCCCGAGGGGGGGAGGGGTGGTGGGGTGCAGGAGAAGGAGGGAGCAGAGACCTCGGCAATTCCACACGCGAGTGTCCTTTGAGCAACTGTCTGATGGCACAAGTCCTGCAGGGTTTCAGGGAGTGTCCCTCAGAGGGCAAGGGTTGTGATATTCTTGGTGGGGAAAAGGGAGGTGCTTGGGGGTCAGGGGTCGAACGCATGCAGGGTGCTGGGAGTAGGGGGATTTGGGGGCAAGATGCTACTAGATGAGGTTAAACACTCATCCTTGCTGCCTGGGTTAAGTCATTCAGGTTTTTGCGGGACTGCGTCCCAGTTCTCCTGGCCAGTGTCCTGGCACTAACGCATGCTGCCACCTCCTCCCAGGCTGCGTTTCCATTCCTCCCTCTGGGACAGTGTCCTGCTGGGGGGGAGGAGGGTGTCCCGCTTTGCCTCCACCGCCTCCAGCATCCTGGCCAGATCATAGAACATAGATAGAACATTACAGCACAGAACAGGCCCTTCGGCCCACGATGTTGTGCCGACCTTCATCTGAAACCAAGATCAAGCTATCCTGGTGTGCTCCATGTGCCTATCCAATAACCGCTTAAATGTTCCTAAAGTGTCTGACTCCACTATCACTGCAGGCAGTCCATTCCACACCCCAACCACTCTGCGTGAAGAACCTACCTCTGATATCCTTCCTATATCTCCCACCATGAACCCTATAGTTATGCCCCCTTGTAATAGCTCCATCCACCCGAGGAAATAGTCTTTGAACGTTCACTCTATCTATCCCCTTCATCATTTTATAAACCTCTATTAAGTCTCCCCTCAATCTCCTCCGCTCCAGAGAGAACAGCCCCAGCTCCCTCAACCTTTCCTCATAAGACCGACACTCCAAACCAGGCAGCATCCTGGTAAATCTCCTCTGCACTCTTTCCAGCGCTTCCACATCCTTCTTATAGTGAGGTGACCAGAACTGCACGCAATATTCCAAATGCGGTCTCACCAAGGTCCTGTACAGTTGCAGCATAACCCCACGGCTCTTAAACTCCAACCCCCTGTTAATAAAAGCTAACACACTATATGCCTTCTTCACAGCTCTATCCACTTGAGTGGCAACCTTTAGAGATCTGTGGATATGGACCCCAAGATCTCTCTGTTCCTCCACAGTCTTCAGAACCCTACCTTTGACCCTGTAATCCACATTTAAATTAGTCCTACCAAAATGAATCACCTCACATTTATCAGGGTTAAACTCCATTTGCCATTTTTCAGCCCAGCTTTGCATCCTATCTATGTCTCTTTGCAGCCTACAACAGCCCTCCACCTCATCCACTACTCCACCAATCTTGGTGTCATCAGCAAATTTACTGATCCACCCTTCAGCCCCCTCCTCTAAGTCATTAATAAAAATCATAAAGAGCAGAGGACCAAGCACCGATCCCTGCGGCACTCCGCTAGCAACCTGCCTCCAGTCCGAAAATTTTCCATCCACCACCACCCTCTGTCTTCGATCAGATAGCCAGTTACCTATTCCAATCGGCCAACTTTCCCTCTATCCCACACCTCCTTACTTTCATCATAAGCCGACCATGGGGGACCTTATCAAACGCCTTACTAAAATCCATGTATATGACATCAACCGCCCTACCTTCATCAACATCAGAAAAATGAGGGGCTGTTTTCCTGGCCATTTCTTCCTGCACTGCCCACCTGTCTGTCCATCCTTGGGGGTTTTTATGGAGCTTTCCCTTGTTAGGGTAGATCAGCTGCAGGCAGTTTGGCGAGTCACGCACCCACTAGAGCATTCCCAGCAAATTTAATGCAGTTTGTCTTGTTACCATGGAGGGGAAGCGAAGTCAGCACTTGCAGGTATGCTGATGGGGTGGGAGGAGGGGCTGAATTTGTGCCTCTGTGATGATCGGGAGCATGGGAGAGAAAGGGTCATGTCAGTCAGCCATCGGGACTGGGGGCGGGGTCTAGGGGTTGGGGGGGTAAGGGGGTCAGTAATGTTGGGGAAGACTCCGATGTCTGTGGTGGGGAAGGGGAGGCTGTATCAGGTCCAGGAGGGTTCTGCCAGGAGAGCTGCTTTATTTTTCACTTTTTCTGCGCGTGCGTAGTTTGTGGCTCCAATCTGAGCTGCTGATTGTCTGGCGAGCCAGAAACAGTCTAGCCCACTCTTTCAAAGACTGAGTGCGTAAGATCGAGCGTGAAAGCTCGCTCGAAAAGCAAATCAGGAACTCTCCTGTTTTCACGCTAGCTGGACACATAGAAAAAATCTCGTAAAATTTCACCCCTTGTTCTTTGTTCCTTTAACTGAACTGTCTTCCTGAGACACAGGGTTGGACTACCTTCACAACCCACCATGTGTTTTGCAGTGGTGGAGGCCTGCCATTGGCTAGCGGTAGGATCTTCTGGTCCCACCATTGTCAATGGAGTTTCCTGTTGAATGCACCTCTCACCTTTGGGAAACTCACGGTGGGGGTGCACTGTCGGTGGAACTGGAAGATCCCACTGGCGTGAACAACCGGAAAGTTCTGGCCACACGTTTTGTTCCACGTTCCTGGCCTCTGGACTTTCATCTGTTTTTTTGGGAAATCTGCTTTTCCCCTGTTCCCAGTTCATAGAATCCCTACAGTGCAGAAGGAAGCCATTCAGCCCATTGAGTCTGCACCAACCACAAGGAGGCCTTATTCCCACAACCCCATATATTTACCCTGCTAATCCCCTGACCTTAGGATCAATTTAGCATGGCCAATCAACCAGACCCACACATCTTTGGACTATAGGAGGAAACCGGAGCACCGGAGGAAACCCATGCAGATACGGGGAGAATGTGCAAACTCCACACAGACAGTGACCCAACGCCGGAATCGAACCTGGGTCCCTGGCGCTGTGAGGCAGCAGTGCTCACCACTGTGCCACAATGTGTTCTGTCCAGCTTCTCCTGGGTCCGGCTAAAAACTAAACTCTTTCTAACCGAGGGTGGTCTTTGGTTTTTAAGCAACAACCTAGTTTTCCTTTGAACCTTATTTGCTTTCCTGTTGTAAATTCTCATTACCATATAGACAACTGAACCAAACTGAAGTCATCAACCCATTCAAATACAGAACCACAACATTAAACTTACTTAAAACTGTGCCTTATTTTGAATACTCACAAATACAAATATAGATTATTTAAAACTATCTGTTTCCTGACATAACATTAGAGTATTTGAGATAAATAGGGTATATAAATTTAAGGGGTGCTAGTTTGTCCAAATGGCTTGATTCACTGCAGGAGGAAATGTAAGGTAAATTTTACACTTAGTATTTTGGGTGTTCAGTTCCTAATTTTGGATGAATCTCCAAGACTATAAATATCCTATTTCATTCTATCCATCAGGCCATGTGTGACTCGAGCAAGTTACATTTTTGTATCCTTTTACTAATTCCCAATTTTTAATCAGTTTTTAAAAATGTTATTTTCAGAGGATGTAAGGGGCAAAATTGCATTAATTCACATTTAAAGAAGTATTGGTAGGAATGCTCGGACCTCACCTGCAGCTGGGATTCTCCAGTCCCGCTGCAGTGACTGAATGGAGATTTGGCTGAGCGCCAAAATCTCCGTTCTCGCTGGCCGCGGTAGCGAGTTGTGCGAGACTGGAGGATTCCAGCTATTGTGTTGCATTTAATGCATGGTTTCACTTCACAACAGCAATTTCCTGTCAAGAAAATGTGAAATACATTAGGAATGATTTAATTATTCAGGTGATGCCATATAATAGACTTTTTTTACAGGATAGATTATCAACTTGCTCCATGAGCACTCAATTGGCATTGTGAATCGACGACCTGTTACAGAATCCAACTAACTTTTATTGACAACATTAAAATATGGCAATTTAGATCATGGCCAGTTGGACTACAATGCCAATTTTCTCACCCTAAAAAGTAATTGAGACTAGGGTCAATCTTAAAAGAGAGATGAAAGGATTTTTAGTAAGTAGGGGTATTAGTGGTTATGGAGCCAAGGCTGATAAATGGAGTTAAGATGGAATTCGGCTATGACCTAATCAAATAGCACAAGGGGCTGATTGACCTATCTATTCCTCATTCTACATGTTTAACGTAGCCAGTAAGAATATCAAGTGAGGAAATTGATCTTTTTGGATGGATTGTGTAAATATAGCAATGAATATAGATGTGGACAAACCAATACAACTCTTCCAGGGGAAGAGGTGAAAGGATGAGACGGGATTGTGACTTAGAGGCGTTCAGTCATAATCCCAGAGATGGTAGCTTCGCACCAATGGCTCCTCAGTCAACCACATACACCAAATGTCTGGACCTGTGGTTCCTCTCGTACTTAGCAGGATTACTATTGCAACAACAATTTTTAAATTGTAGGGCAAGGTTTGTCCATGGGAGTTCTTGCGTGTTGACAGCAATATAGACACAGTGGATGAATGAGGATGGAAGATGCATGCTGCCAGGTGAAGGCAGCGCTTGGCTGCTGATGATAGCGCAAGGACAGAGCCTAACTACAGACAATAGCATGAATGTGGAGTCACAAAGTGCTCAGTATGACTTGTTACACTGTGGCGGGAACTTTCCGGCCATTCCTGCCGGCGGGATCTTCCGGTCCTACTGATGGCAGTAGGTGTGCAAATAATGGGGAACCCTGTTCACAGCAGCGGGATAAGATCCCGCCACCAGTCAATGGTGGGCGACCTCCACTGCCGCAAAACACTCCGGAAGGGGTGCAATTATTTTTAAATAGATCTTGATGCAGACTGTAACAGTTTTAAAGTTTGTTTAGTATTTGTTCCCACTTTGTTTTTTCAGCTAGGAGAAATTAGTAAAGTTAAATGGCCGATGATTGGAAAGATCTATTTTATTACATGCTGGATGATTTAGTTCTATTAATGCTGAATTAATCACTCAGTTTATTTGTGAAGAAAATATTTTGCATTTGTTTTATTTTAGAAAAAACGCAAGTTTACCACATACGTTGTTGCTGCTGGGCTTGTTTATGGAATGGAAGAAGGCACATTTCACTACTTTTTCAAGGTAAAGAATATGTTTTTTACCATCTTGTGATGGTCTTAATGATACAGAAACAGGAGCTTGACCCCCATAGCATCAGTTATTTTATATTCTGTAATGTATGGAAGGAGTTCCAGGATTTTGACCCAGCGACAGTGAAGGGATGGCGATACAGCACCAAGTCAGAACGGTGTGTGTCTTGAAGGGAACTTGATGGGTGGTGTTCCCATCCATCTGTTCTCTGGTCCATCTCGTTGGTAGAGGGCTTGCGTTTGGAAGATGCTGTCAAAGGAACCTTAATGAGTTGCTGAAGTGCATCTTGTAGGTGGGTCTGGATTCACAGGTAGGCTTGACCAGATGGCAGATTTCCAACAATGGTTTCGTGGTCACAATTAGACTAGCTTTTAATTCTAGATTTATTAATTGAATATAAATTCCACCAGCTGCCATGATGGGATTTGAACCTGTGTCCCCAGAGCATTAGCCTGGACCTCTGGATTACAAATCCAGTGACATAGCCACTTCACCCCTCCTCCCCTTAGATAGATAGTTGGTTAGCTGTTTTACTTCAGGTACTTTATTGAAAAGAAGCAGATTTCTGCAGATATCTGAGGAAAGATAATCCGACGTTGAAACCCTCATTCATACCTTTGTTATGTCAAGACTAGACTAATCCAATGCACTTCTGGCTGATCTCTATTCTACCCTCAATAATCTTGAGGTCATCCAAAACTCGACTGCCCATGTCCTTCTCAACTTGGTCCTATCCTTGTCAACCCAATGCTCGCTGAACTATACTGGCTCTTGGTCAAGCAATGCCTTGGTTTTAATATTCCGATCCATATTTCCAAAGCCTCCATGGTTTTGCCACTCTTTACCTCTGTAACCTCCTCTATCCCCACAACCGTCTGATATTACAATGCTCATCTATGATTTCTATGACAATGCTCATCTAATTTTGACCTCACGAACATTGAGGGCCATGGACAGAGTGGATAAGGAGCGGTTGTTTCCCTTAGTTGAAGGGTCAATCACGAGGAGACGTAGGTTCAAGGTGAGGGGCAGGAGGTTTAGGGGGGATGTGAGGAAAAACCACCCAGAGGGTGGTGACGGTCTGGAATGTGCTGCCTGGGAGGGTGGTAGAGGCAGGTTCCCTCACACCTTTTAAAAAATATCTGGATGAGCACTTGGCACATCAGGCCTATGGGCCAACTGCTCGCAGATGGGATTAGGTGGGAGTTCAGGTGTTTCTAATGTGTCGGTGCAGATTCGATGAGCCGAAGGGCACTTCTGCACTATGCAGGCGGCAAGGTGACACAGTGGTTAACACTGCTGTCTCACAGCGCCAGGGACCTGGGTTCGATTCCCGGCTTGGGTCACTGTTTGTGTGGAGTTTGCACGTTCTCCCCGTGTCTGCATGGGTTTCCTCCGGGTGCTCCGGTTTCCTCCCACAGCCTGATAGACGTGCTGGTTAGGTGCATTGACCTGAACAGATGCCGGAGTTGGCGACTAGGGGAATTTCACAGTAACTTCATTGAAGTGTTAATGTAAACCTTACTTGTGACTAACAAATAATAAATGATTCCTGATTTTAATTGCTCCGCTATTGCTGACTAGGCCCTGAGCTGACTAGGCCCTGAGCTGACTAGGCCCTGAGCTCTGGATTCACACCCTAAAATTCTTTGTCCTTCTTCCCCTCTTTCTTTACTGAAGTCGCTCCTTAAAAATGACCTTTTAGACAAAGCTTTTGGCCATTTGTCCAAGAGCACCTTATGTGGCTCAGTATTTAATGTTATGTGTAATGCTCCTGTGATGCACCTTGTGGTGTTTTAGTATGTGAAAGATGCTGTCTGGAGAAAAATATTGTTATAATTAAGATGCATCCAATTTTATTGTGACCAGGACAGCATCATCTGATGATTATGTCATTTCACATCTTTGTTCCACTAGATGTGTCAAAAATGGATGTGATCTTGGTCTGTTACTGATGACCTTCTGTGTGATTGTGTTGTTTGATGCGGTGGTGTAATTCTCATGGGGTTTGGCATACTTCAAACATTATGCCAGTATGGGGAATTCTAACCTCACGTGAATGCTTCTTTCTGTATTCAGGAGGCCTGGCTCGGGCTGAATCCAGCCATATCGTGCTTTGGGGAGGGTAAAAATATTCTTCCAACCATTCATGTCAAAGACTTAGCTTCGTAAGTATAGAACAAAAGAGAAGAACTTCACCATCAAGTCAAGGATATCAGCAGTACCTTTTTCTCAATTTAACTTCAGAAGTAAAATTTAGCCAACTGTTCCGAGATCGGAATTCTGATCTACAGCAATTTTGTTGTTACCATCAGAATTGGATGATTTTGCTGCCAGAACTGCTGAGTTTATCCTGCATTTTATGTTTGTATTTCCAGCATCCAGAGTATTTTGCTTTTACTATTATAGCATTGTAAGTCTGTTGGCTCTTTACCTGTCTTTTGAGTTAATTGGATGTCTGAGAGACTGGTCCTTTGCCATCCTCAGCCTGTGGTGAAAGCTATACTTTGTACAGTCAATTTCTTCAAACTTGTAATTTTCTTCAACAATTTAAAGATGTGATTTAGCAATAGAGATAGGTTCCTCATGGCTGTAATTGATTTATTGCAAGGCTTGCCTGTACTCACCCTTATTATTCCATCATGTAGGAACCCCAAATACTGTTTTGAAGTGGAAGGAAGAACATCTTTCTCTTCAGCAGGATGTTTTGTCCTCTTGTTGGGCTACAGTATCATGAGTATTGGTTAACTTCCCACATTTCATCTAAGTGTTGTTTGAAAAGAAAAAGACTCATATTTACGTAGCACCTCTCATGAACAGCACTGGATGTCTCAAAGTGCTTTATAGCCATTAAAATACTTTTGAAGTGTTGTCACTGCTGTAATGTAGCAGCCAATCTGCACACACCAAGTTCCCACAAACAATAAACTGAACCTGTTTTGTGATGTTGACTGAGGGATAAATATTGACCAGGACACCAGCAATAATTCCTCTAATTTTCTTTGAAATAGCGCCCTGGGATTTTTGTGTTCACCTGAGAGGGTAAAAAGGTCTCATGAAAGATGCCAACTCAAAATGTGCAGCAGAGTGGGACTTAAACCTGCAACCTTCTGATGGAGAACCAACTTAGCCACAGCCGGCGCACAATTCAGTTATTCAGTGTGAGCCCTGACAGTGAGTTTTGGCAGGATTTTGAACCACAGCAACTTCACACCCATACCAGATTTTGCTCTTATCAAAGTCTGGAAATGGGAATTAACTTAGACTTTGTGTACAATATAAAACAACAGTATCCAATTGACCACCTACTCACTCAATATTTAGTTCCAGTTACTTCAGCAGAACAGAATTTCAAACAGGGCTCCTGCTAAGTGTGATATCAACTATGGCTCCCCTTTCATTTCCCAAAACTCGGATGAATTTGTGTAGCTAATCACAAGGTCCTGAACCCAGGATCTTCCTCAGTTGAATGACTCGGGTGTTTAATAAAATTGCTGAGCCTTACGGAGAGCCTCTTATCTTTTGTTCAAAGGACTTCATTATGCTTGGAAAAAAATATAGTTGTATAAATATTAATTGGCATTTTAAAAAATAACGTCAAATACTCTTCTCAAACAAAGTTATATCTTGTTGGGTCACATTGTCTTCTTTTGTTTAAGTTACACCAATCTTTATGCCTCTACTGAGGCACATACCATTGTTTTCAGAACTAAAGAACAAAGCGTATAGGAAGTTAAATGGAAATATACTTTTTAAAAAGTCATCAGCTTCAAACATAACCACAGCCTTGGCTCAGTTGGTAGCACGCTCAGCTCTGAGTCACAGGGTTGTGGGTTCAAATGTCACTCCAGGACCTAAGCACAAAAATCAAGGCTGACACACCAGTGCAGTATTGAGTGAGTGTCAGAGGTGCCATCTTTCAGATGAGACATTAAACTAAGGCCCCATCTGCTCTTCCAGGTGGATGTAAAACAACCCATGCTATTTCAAAAAGATAAGGAGACTTACCGCCACTGTCCCAGTCAATATTCTTCCTTAATAAATATTACAAAATAAACAGATTATCGGGTTATTTAGCACAGAATATTCTGTCTCTGACACGCTGCTGTAGCCAGACTATTTACGTGACTGGTCTAGTTAAGTTTCTAGTCATTAGTGAACTCCCCCAGAATGTTTATATCAGGGAATTTGACCTCTGCAATGTGATTAAATATCAAGGGGTGGTAGTTACATTTTTTTTTGTTAGAAATGGTCAGCCTGGCACTTGTGTGGCACCACTCAGTAGCCCAGACCTGATTGTTGCACGCAGAATGGAACAGCTCATTGGCTGAGCAATTGTAAATGTCATTGAAAATTGCAATCATTAACAAACATCCCTGTGCCTGACCCTACGATGGAGAGATGGTCATTGATGAAGCAATTGGGACTTGGACACTGCCATGAAGAACTCCTGAAACTCATGAATTCCGGGGCTGAGATGATTGGCCTCCACAACCACCTTCCTTTGGTTTTAACAGCAACAGGAGAGGTGGGAATAAATAAAGAATTTTATAATGAACAGAAGTGTGACGAGGGGTGATTCCACATTCGCTTTGGGGAACTGTTCCAAATGGGAATGCAGGACAGAGAATAGGAGTGCAATCTTGTAGGTATGCTGTATCTCATTCTTCAAATCCTTTCAAGTGTGACTTCTCCCACTGAGATCAGAGAATCACCCTTTAATTTAGACTTGCTGAAATATCACCTTCATTTGGATGGATTATTTTTGTTTCGTAAATTATCTCAAATTTCCAGGCAGGTTGGAAGTAAAGGACACCATGTGGTTATTCCAGTATCAGAGACCAGGGAATGTGTGATTTTGTGTTGATTCAAAGAATTGACCTTTTTTGGCCATATCTTGCAGAGTGTTACAAAATGTAATGGAACGCAAGCCAAAATCATACTACATTCTTGCATTGGATGACTCAAAGCACAAGCTGAAAGAGATAGTCAAGGTAAACGCTTGGAGATCCCTCCTGAATGAAGAATGTGTATTTATATAGCCCCTTTCACTTCCACTGGTTATTCCAAAGTGTTTTACAGCCAATAAAATACTTTGGAAGTTTAGGGTGGGATATTCCGGATGTTACTGTTGGCAGGATCTTCCTGTCCTGATGATGGTGACGTCCAGCTGTGGGGTTCTCGGCGGCGAAGGATGTGAGCAACAGTAACCCCCATTGACAACACTGGGACTGGAAGATCCTGCCACCAGCCAATGGTGGGCCACCTCCGCAAAACACAATGTTGGGGGAGGGGGGGCTAAGAAGATAAGTTTCAATCTGTTCTATTTTGATTGTGTCATGTAACCTTATAGAGTATATAGATCATTGCAGCATATAAATACTTCCAATGATAGGTCATTTGCTTGCATTAACTTAATTTCAACCTACAAAATAAAGGAACATAAGAAATAGGAGGAGGACTGGCCATTTGTCCCCTTGAGCTTGCTGATTTGATTGCGGCCGTAATTCTGCCTTCCTTCCTAACGCTTACCTTTGGCTCTCTTGTTATTCAAACATTTATAAGGAATCACTAGGAATCAACCTAGTAAGCCTTCTCTGAACTGCCTATAGTGCAAGTATAAACCTCTTTAAATAAGGAAAGCAAAATTGAACATGGTACTCCAGGCGTGGTCATACCAATTTCCTGTACAGTTATAACAAGACTTCCCTTACTTTTATACTCAATCCCCACCTTGCAATAAAGTTCAACATTCCATTTACCTTTCTAATTGCTTGTTGTACCTGCGAAACATGTGACCAACCCTCCCTACATCTCCATTTCCACAAAATTGGTTGAATAATTCAGCCTTGAACTTATTCATTCATAGATCAGGGACTGGGTCCCTCGCATAATCGATTGAGGGCCTCAACCCAGCCCTGAGCCCATTGAGGTCCAGGTCAACATAGACTGTCCGCATTGCTGACTGACTGGAAATTCCTGTCAGCATGTGACTGAGGCCTTAATATGTTCCATAATTGGCCTCAAGAAGTTTGACACCATCCATCCAAAATGGCTTGGGGTTGGGATCATGGCACCAAACTGACATGGAGGCCAGTTGTGCAAAATTGTGTGCTTACCAGCTTCTGCAGTGTTGGGACATTTTTCCCTTGAGCTGATATGCTGGGCATCATTCTGTTGCAGTGCTTCATGCGGAATGTTAAAGTTGCTTTGGCAATTTTCAAAGAAATACAGAGTTTTCTTGGTATCCTGGTCAATATTGCTCCCAACCAATACTACAGATTAGCTGGCCATTTACCTCAATTCTATTTGTGTGATTTATTAGTACAGTATATACGCCTTTTCTGTTTATATAACAGTAAATAGATTTCACAAGAAATTCATTTTGTGAAGTGCTTTGAGACATTTAGACATGATAATTCATTATACATATATAAATATATATATATATTCCTCGTATCATAGGATCAACTAGATCAGCATAGGAAATTTAGTGATTGATCTCCTGGTCTGCATTGCTTAACTCTACCTTGGACAGGGCCTTCAAATGCCAGGAAATTGAGAGATCTCTAAAGAATAGTTGAATGTCAAATCCAGTAGTATTATTTTGAGAAACCGAGTAAATATAGTAATTATCCTAACAGGCAATCAGCAAACTTGGACCTGGCAAGATCCAACACGTTCCTGAAGAAGATGCCCTACTCAGCTATGACTTGACAGTCAGTACATCATTTATTTAACTATGTTCATGCTTAACTGTTTGAGTTTCCATTGTATTCAGCAAAGTAACAAATAGGCTTTCCATGGCATTTGCAGTTTTGCCAGTGTTGCCCATGTCCTGAGAACAAAGAAAGTGGGTTATTTCCAAAACATTGTCACTGCTGAATGTACTTTCTTCCATAGCATTCATACGTGAAAATTTGTATGGCCTATGTTTCTTTCATAAAGTTGGGATGGTTTCATTGAACTATAGGCTCTTGGCATGCTGCACTTACCTCATTCGGAACCATTGCTGGAAAAGGGCAGAAAAACAGCAGCGAGAAAATGAGAAAAGAAAGACAAGTTGGCTAAGGAGATTAAAAGGAAGAAACAAGGCTGGAGAATGTAGGAAGCAGGAATGGGCGGTAAATTGGAGGCAAGACAAGTTGGCAGGCAGATTTAAGAGGGAGCAGAATAAAACTGGACAAATTATCGGAAGAGAAAACACGAGGCAGGAACAGTTGCAAACATACTACGGGTGCTGAGCACCCATGCTTGTATTTTCTACAAGCATTTCAAGTAGAAGAATCATAGAATCAGTGCAGAAAGAGGCCACTTGGCCCATCGAGTCTGCACCGACCACAATCCCACCCAGGCCCTGTCCCCATATCCCTACATATTTACCCGCTAATCCCTCTAACCTACACATCTCAGGACACTAAGGGGCAATTTTAGCATGGCCAGTCAACTTAACCCACACATCTTTGGACTGTGGGAGGAAACCAGAGCACCCGGAGGAAACCCATGCAGACACGAGGAGAATGTGCAAACTCCACACAGACAGTGACCCAAGCTGGGAATCGAACCCAGGTCCCTGGAGCTGTGAAGCAGCAGTGCTAATCACTGTGCTATCGTGCCGCCCCTAGTAGTGGGCATTGCAAATGATAGAATACAGAAACAGAGAGGAGCTTCTTCATTATCTGAAAAAGAAAAGGCAGGCTAATGTGTTCACTGGCATAAAAACAGAGAATGCTTGAAATACTCAACAGGTCAGGCAGCATCTGTGGAGAGAGAGAAACAGTTAACGTTTCAGATTGATAATGCATGGATTTCGAGAGGTATCTTTGACCTGAAACGTTTCTCTCTCTCCACCTGCCGAATATTTCCAGCATTTTCCATTTTTATTTCAGATTTCCAGCATCTATTGTATTGTGTGACATTTTGAGTGGGCTTGTTTCACCAGAATCTTTCACCTTGCACACCTTGGACACTGCTAGTGTAATTCTATCTTCACCCACAAGGAAAAACTTCCTCGAAACATTTTCTTTATTTAATTTCACCTTTCAAAATTTGAAGTTTTAGTCTTTAAATTCACTTTCTGTTCCAACAGCAATCCGATCTTGATCACTTGATGGTGAACCTGACATTGGAGGCCTTTTTCATCAAGGAAAACTTCAACATCCACTGGGTGGCTGAAAGTGGTATTGTGGAGAACATTCAGAATCTTATCAAAGAATACAAGCAAGCTCGAACGCTTCTGGTAAGGTGGTTCATTATCTCAGTGATTGATCATTTCTCATGGAGATCTTTTTACAGTATTTCTCTGGGCTGTTTAAGTATCTGGAATTTTATGCTCATCCTCATACTTAAATCTTTCATATATAGAAATAATGACGTATGGGGAAAGCACACTCCAATGAAAGGACTTGAACTGTTAACTTTGTTTCTCTCTTCATAAATGCTTTCCTCACCTGCTGAGCATTTCCAGCATTTTCAGCTTTTATTACAGTCAGTAAAGATGCTTTGACGCCACTTACACTCACCCACCCCATTCTTTGGACCAATCATTCTTTCCCTATATTTGACAGTGAGAAATTTTGCTGTTATTTTGCACTGGATACTTCTTAAAGTTAGGAGAACGATAGTGTTTATTTCCAATGTAGTTCCCTTGCCTCTTCAATTTTCTCCCATTCTATTCTGAAGACCTTGGATCATTCTGGATTATAGTTGGCTCCCCTCTGTTACCTCATCCAAATGGCCATTCTTTACAGGTGAACCTAGACCTGGCGTGTTCAAACCTTCAGCCAGTTCAGGCGCCAAGTGCTGACAATCTGACCCCAAAAGTAACTCCTTCCGTATTTATTTTTATATTCTCTTTTATCCGGCTTCAATTTTATGGGTCTGAGTGTTTGAAATGCATTGTTTTAGCACTTCTGCTTCATTGCTGAATAACCTTCAAATCAGAATATTCCACTAGGCCCCACAAGAAAAGATCTCCTTCCTCCCAGCTTTCCCTCCAACGAGACCCTCCCGAAACCCCTCTCTGCCTTTTCCCAACACCTTCTATGTAGAGGCCAATAATTACTTCCCACCTTTCCACATGGGTGGGGAGTAGACTGAAAACATGTTAATGAGGCCTGGGAGTTAAAATACTCACCCCACCATTTACCCACCCAAAACATGCCGGGAGTTAAATTTGGAGCCTGTATGTTTGCTAAATATGATGTGGAGATGCCGGCGTTGGACTGGGGTAAGCACAGTAAGAAGTTTCACAACACCAGGTCAGGTGATGAAGGAGCCTGAGACTCCGAAAGCTAGTGCTGCCAAATAAACCTGTTGGACTTTAACCTGGTGTTGTGAGACTTCTTCCTGTGTTTGCTAAATAGCCAGTAAAGTATTTCAGCCCTGCTACCTCCATGTTTGTCTTCTGCTTTCCTGCTGAAGAATATTTCCTTTATTTTCTGAAAGCCTTGTAGGATGTTTTCATATTCAGACAAATGCAGAAATGTGTTTTAGCAATTATTTTATTTTCCACAGCCACTAAAAATCGCTATTCTGGGACCCCCTGCAGTGGGGAAAACCTCGGTGGCAGAAAAGTTGGCCAAGCACTACAAGCTGCACCACATCAAAATAAAAGATGTCATTGACGAGGCTATAGCAAATCTGGTATGTTTATTCTAACTAGACATAAGAAGAGTCAAAAATGAAAAAAGATCTCTTGACCCATCCAAGCGTAACCCTCCTGCACCCATACTTTCTAAAAGGACCTTCCAGTTTTATGTTAAAGAATCCCCAATGTTCTTACTTCCTCTACCCTGCCTGGCAGATTATTCCTCACACAATTCACTCTTTGAGCAAACCTTTTATCCCTGAACTAGGTTTAAGTTTACTTTGAACTAATTTATTTATTTTAATAAATTTATTTATTGCCACAAGTGACCTTACATTAACACTGCAATGAAGTTACTGTGAAAATCCCCTAATCGCCACATTCTGGCCCTGTTCGGGTACACTGAAGGAGAATTTAGCACGGTCAATGCACCTAACTAGCATGTCTTTTGGACTGTGGGAGGAAACCGGAGCACCCGGAGGAAACTCATGCAGACACAGGGAGGACAAGCAGACTCCGCACAGACAGTGATCCAAGACAGGAACCAAACCTGGGTCCCTGGTGCTGTGCGACAGCAGTGCTAACCACTGGGCCACCATGCCGCCCATGAAATATGGATCGCTTCACAAATTTGCATGTCATCCTTGCACAGGGGCCATGCTAATCTTCTCTGTATTGTTCCAATTTTAGTGTATGTGCTGCTGAAGTGAGCATATTACTATCCATGCCCTCTGCTCCATTTATTTCTGGGTCACTTTGAAACAATAATCTATACTGTTTAATATCTTATATGTTTCCATGTGATCCACCTTAATTGTCCACTTCAACAAGAGTAACACTTAAGATTCTCCAATCTTCCTTAATACCTCATCCCATTTACACATGGGGATCATGTGGTCACTTTTCTGTGGTCACTTGTCCCTGTGCAGATTTCATTGATTTGCTTCTCCAGAAATATTGCAGTGTTACAAGCAACCGGTTACTTTTTGTGTTTTTTTTGTTGCAAGTTTATTTTTCTCCTAGATAGCTAGTGTACGGTTCCCTCATTAATGTGTGTGCTCTTCATGTGTAAACCTAAGCAATTGGCAGCAAGCTATTGAACCGTGGATGAATCACAGTCCTATTATCTGCTGATGTTCACATATTTCATGTTCCTTCCAGAGGAGCAGTTACTGGATAGAAGGTGATCTGGTCCTCCTTAGCCCAGAGGCACTGAAGCCAATTGGAGCATACTTTCTTTCACCTTAACTGAGACATGTGACTCAGCACAGACCAGCGACGATGGTGACACAGTGGTTAGAACTGTTGCCTCACAGCACCAGGGACCCGGGTTTGATTCCCGGCTTGGGTCACTGTCTGTGTGGAGTTTGCACATTCTGCATAGGTTTCCTCCGGTTTCCTCCCACAATCCAAAGATGTGCGAGTTAGGTGGATTGGCCATGCGAAATTGCCTCTTAGTGTCACAGGGACTAGCTAGGGTAAATGCATGGAGTTATGGGGATAGGACCTGGGTGGGATTGTGGTCTGTGCAGACTTGATGGGCCAAATAGCCTCCTTCTGCACTGTAGGGATTCTGTGATCCTATGAATGTCACATTGCTTCTGCCAACTGAACTTAGCTGAGGTCTACTTTGAAAAAAAACAAATTGGGGGTTATTTTCACAGCTTTGTTTCAAACTAAATGTTCATCATTTTAGGAATTAAAAACTACACAGCCTGATACTGAGGAAGCGGAAGAAACTGAAGAAGAAGGTGATGAAATGGCAGTCAGAGATGCCCAGGGGCTTCTTGACCAAGTCAAAGAAAATATGGAACAAAATGGTGGTAATGAGTGTTGGTTTTCTTTGCATTTATTTTTATTTGCGAATAAATCAAGATAAGGGTGGCGTGCCGCAGGGATCGGTGCTGGGGCCTCAACTGTTTACCATATACATAGACGATCTGGAGGAGGGGACCGAGTGTAGGGTAACAAAGTTTGCGGATGACACAAAGATGAGTGGGAAAGCGAATTGCGTGGAGGATGCAGAAAGTCTGCAGAGAGATTTGGATAGGCTAAGTGAGTGGGCGAGGATCTGGCAGATGGAGTATAACGTTGACAAGTGTGAGGTTATCCACTTTGGAAGGAATAATAGTAAAATGGACTATTATTTAAATGGTGAAAAATTACAACATGCTACTGTGCAGAGGGACCTGGGGGTCCATGTGCATGAATCGCAAAAACTCAGTTTGCAGGTGTAGCAGGTGATCAAGAAAGCAAATGGAATGTTGGCCTTTATCGCGAAGGGGATGGAGTATAAAAGCAGGGAGGTCTTGCTGCAATTGTACAAGGTACTGGTGAGGCCACAACTGGAGTACTGTGTGCAATTTTGGTCCCCTTATTTGCGGAAGGATGTATTGGCTTTGGAGGGAGTACACCAGGTTGATACCGGAGATGAGGGGGTTAGCTTATGAGGAGAGATTGAGTAGATTGGGCCTGTACTCATTGGAGTTTAGAAGGCTGAGGGGGAGATCTTATAGAGACATATAAGATAATGAAGGGGCTAGACAGGGTAGAGGCAGAGAGATTCTTTCCACTTAGAAAGGAAACAAGAACTAGAGGACACAGCCTCAAAATAAGGGGGAGTCAGTTTAGGACAGAGTTGAGGAGGAACTTCTTCTCTCAGAGGGTGGTGAATCTCTGGAATTCTCTGCCCACTGAAGTGGTGGAGGCTACCTCGTTGAATATGTTTAAATCACGGATAGATGGATTCCTGATCGGTAAGGGAATTAGGGGTTATAGGGATCAGGCGGGTAAGTGGAACTGATCCACTTCAGATCAGCCATGATCTTATTGAATGGTGGGGCAGGCTCGAGGGGCTAGATGGCCTACTCCTGCTCCTATTTCTTATGTTCTTACGTTCTTAAAAGCTTTTAAACATTGCATCAAGTTATAAGTCCATGTACGGCCAGGTAGGTACAATGCATAGCTTCCTCTCACCATACTAATCCAATAGTTTATTTTATTGATTCTTTCCCTCGGGTTTATGTCAATAGAACTAATCAGTACTTAATGTCAGGACAGGCTCACATTGCAGACAGCCGCCCCTTAACAACTTCATTAACTTTAGTCAAAATGAATTTCCTTTGCAGCTTGGAACTGATTGGTGACTGCCCTAATTTCTGTTGTGTTGGCTTGGATTATTCCTCTTAAGGCAGGTGCACAGAGTCAAGAAAATTCCTCCCTCACAGCACCTGCCTCCGGAGAAACAGCCCCAAATGGCTGGATTTTTGTTCCGGGGGGTAGGTGTGTGCTGAAGTTTGGCTTGCTGCCCCTGGAAAAAGTTTGAATGAAGCCACAGGGGCTGCCAAGCATGTTTAAGAAGCAATCAGGCAGTAATACTATAATGATAACCCTCAGGTGTATGTCATGAAACAGACAATAAAATTGCAAGCATCAAGACACAGCAGGCTGTTTTTATCAAAATTTAAAGAATAGAAG
This sequence comes from Mustelus asterias, assembly GCF_964213995.1. Taxonomy (NCBI): domain Eukaryota; kingdom Metazoa; phylum Chordata; class Chondrichthyes; order Carcharhiniformes; family Triakidae; genus Mustelus; species Mustelus asterias. The sequence continues at coordinate 79,840,464 of NC_135818.1, forward strand.
ATTCAAATAACCTGACGGCCCAACAATTCCACAGACCATATTCACTTTTTATGCACATCCCAATCTACTCTTAAAAGTTGCAGGTCACACACTGGGAAATGGCTCTCGCAGCAACCAAAATGGGCCCAGATGGGTTAAGGTTTCTCCCATTTGTACATAATGTTCCCCACCTCCGCCCCCCCCCCACCCCCCGCGCACACACACACACCTTCTCCCCCCCCACCCCCCGCGCGCACACACACACACCTTCTCCCCCCCCTCCCCCCGTCAAAAATAAGATCTGTCAGAAATGAGGTGAATATTCCAGATCTGGGAGCCCCGCATCGTTTTGGATAAGGCATGGAGTCTCTCTGACTCTTCAAAAATCACAGCACCTCAAAATGTAAAGCCCAAGATTCCATACGCTTTTCTAATTGCTCTCTGGTTTAGAGAAAAATGCATTTTCTTTTACAATCTAACTGATGGACTCTTTTGTTTTCAACTTTGTAGGTCGCCTGGATGATTCTTTCGTCATCAGGTTTATGAGGGAGAAGCTGTCATCTATGCCATGTCAGAATCAGGGTTTTATTCTTGATGGTTATCCTAAGACGTATACACAAACCAAGGAACTCTTCAGTGGTAAGCTTTGTACACTTTAATATTTCACAGTTGTCATCTTGAATTGCAGTTAGCCCCAGTGCAGCCTGACATGCAAGCCCAAAGACACACACAGTGACTCTGATTAGAATGAGGCTAGGAATGGATATATGTATAAATATACTTACCGTAAGTAACGGGACATCCCATGATAACTCATTTTTTTCAACAAAATCAAATCCTGTCCATCGTTAGATCAATCTGTCACAATGACGATACACAACTCAAGAGTATGATGGAATATTCGTCACTAGCTTCGAGGAGTGCAGCTCTAACTACGCTCAACAAGCTCGACACCATCCAGGACAAAGCAGCCCATTTGATCTGCATTCCATCACAACCTTAAGCATTCACTCCCTCCACCACGAGTGCTTAGGGCAGCAGTGATTTGATTTGATTTATTATTGTCACATGTATTAGTATACAGTGAAAAGTATTGATTCTTGTGTGCTATACAGACAAAGCCTACCGTTCATAGAGAAGGAAAAAGAGAGGGTGCAGAATGGAGTGTTACAGTCATAGCTAGGGTGTAGAGAAAGATCAAATTAATATAAGGTAGGTTCATTCAAAAGTCTGATGGCAGCAGGGAAGAAGCTTTTCTTGAGTTGGTATGTGACCTCAGACTTTTCATAGAAATCATAGAAACCCTACAGTGCAGAAGGAGGCCATTCGGCCCAATCGAGTCTGCACCGACCACAATCCCACCCAGGCCCTACCCCCACATATTTTTACCCGCTAATCCCTCTAACCTACGCATCCCAGGACTCTAAGGGGCAATTTTTAACCTGGCCAATCAACCTAACCCGCACATCTTTGGACTGTGGGAGGAAACCGGAGCACCCGGAGGAAACCCACGCAGACACGAGGAGAATGTGCAAACTCCACACAGACAGTGACCCGAGTCGGGAATCGAACCCGGGACCCTGGAGCTGTGAAGCAGCAGTGCTAACCACTGTGCTACCGTGCTGCCCTTTCGTATCTTTTTCCCGAGGGAAGAAGGTGGAAGAGAGAATGTCTGGGGTGCATGGGGTCCTTAGTTATGCTGGCTGCTTTTCTGAGGCAGCGGGAGGTGTAGACAGAGTCAGTGGATGGGCTGGTTGGTTTGCGTGATGGACTGGGCTCCGTTCACAACCCTTTGTAGTTTTTTGCAGTTTTACCTGGTGCCTCTCTGTTGCTGGCTGGCCTGCCTTCCTCAGCCCCGATCAAGTCGCCCCTCGCCTGCTTCCCTCGTTGCTTGATGGTTGTTGACTAGCGTGCTCACCTTGGTTTGCAGCTTTCACCTGGCACCTCATGCTTTGCCTCGCTGTTGCTGGCTGTGCCTTTATTCACAAAAGTTAAATATAGCATTTTCTGCCTCTGCCTCTCTCTCGTTCCACGCACGCACGCCTCAACATTTGGACCCGTCTATTTTCCTGCTTTAAGGGGACTCGGCCAATCAGAGTCTGATGTCGCTCTATATTGCCTGCTGATAGGCTCATTTTTATTTTGAGTCTATTAGAAAATGCAGAGTTATCAGGCTCTGATTGGTGCCCATTGACACTGGCCGGGGCCCACTGATCAGGACCCTGTGCCTAGGCACGGTGTGTTTCATTGTAAATCCCCCTCACCATTGGAAGCAAGAAGCATCGTGATCCCAATGCTTGTTTTCAATTTTGCAGCTTTCATCTCTCTTCCTGTTCTCCTTCTCAGTTCTCTCCAACTCTCTAATTCTTCCTATTTCTGTCAATTGTGGAAAAGTAATCGAAGAGCTAATAGACCACTGCAAAATGACGATGTGAATCTGGGTGCTGGATGCAGTACATTTAGATGAAGCGAATGAACCTGACGCTAATTCACACTGGCTGCCACTTTGCTGTCTGGCATGGCTTTTAGAAACAGTGAAATGGTATAAGAAAAATTGCATTTGAGGCACACACACAGAGGTAGTGGCAGACAAACAGAATGGAGGGGAGATAAAGGGAGTGACTATTACAGAGAACAGGAGAGAGAGTGAAAGTGTGAATGAAAATAAACAGAAATAACTAGGGAAAAAAGCCATCCAGACAGAAAGGATAACACACAAATGGAAAGAATTAGAGGGTTGGAGAGAACTGAGAAGCAATACAAAAAAGGACCGCAAATTTGAAAAGGGGTGTGGGAATTATTATACTGCACCTGTTACTTCCGATGGTGGCAGCACATAAACATGCTGTCTGCTAATTTAACTGATTGTAGCAAGAAGCCAACACTAAGTGCACTGTTGAATGTTTGCATGCCTGAACAGGTGGTGCAAAATTGAGGCTAACATGAGTTAAAGCCAGCCAATGTCTCTTAAAGGGGAGGGGCATTTTGACTGGAGCAGGTATTGGAAGCCATTCTAAAAGTGATGATGACTTGGGGACCCCTCAGTAATAGCAAACATTGCAGCTCGCTTCTCGGCCTTTTGGCTAAGATCAAGTGTAGTGTGGAGAGGATGCTGCGCTTGGTTGAGGTCATTGGGTTGCATTGAGGCTTCATATGTTTCATATGAAGCAATTTTTAAAAGCGGCATCTCGGCCTTTTGGCTAAGATGGAAATGAGCCCAAGCCTTGGAGGAGGAACCTCCCCCTTCTCCAATCAGCTTGGCTCATGTAGATCGGGCCCAGGACAGGGTGGTTTGGTCGCCTGCCCTGTCTTGTCAGCCTGGATCTGAAATGTCTCAACTTGTTGAGACTCTGAATTGGATTTGATTTGATTGAATTGGAAAAGTATTAAAAAAAACATTGCATAGAGTGGGCTCCAAGATTTTCCAAAGCTGCCCTGGAGGCCTTGCTGCAGGAAGTGGCGGGGGAGGAGTAACGTCAACAATGCACAGGGGTTAGGAGGCTTTCCAGACAAAAGTTGCAAAGTTAATGGGACCAACAGATATCTTCAGAAGTTAATACCAGGAGTCTGGTTGAAGTGTCACAAAATGTTCAATGAGTAGTCAGTGAGTGCATCTTCAAATGCCATATCACCCCTAGCTTAACATACAATGTACCATACCCGCATAACACAATGGCCAACAATCTTTATCAATTAACGCTCACTTGGCATTGATATATTTTACTGTAATGTAACACACATAGAATCATAGAATCCTACAGTGCCGAAGGAGGTCATTCAGCCCATCGGGTCTGCATAGACCACAATCCCACCCAGGCCCTATCCCCATAGTTACCCCAGCTAGTCCCCTTGACACAAAGGGGCAATTTAGCATGGCCAATCCACCTAACCCGCATATCTTTGGACTGTGGGAGGAAACTGGAGCACCCGGAGGAAACCCACGCAGACACAGGGAGAATGTGCAAACTCCACACAGACAGTGACCCAAGCCGGGAATCGAACCAGGGTCCCTGGCGCTGTGAGGCAAGAGTGCTAACCACTGTGCCACCGTGCTGCCACATCACACACACACCTCTCATGGTTTGCACACACTATTCAACCCCAACCATATCACCCGAACGTAGTCAAGAGTGGAATGAATTTTTAAAAATCAATCTATTGAGCACGTGAACAGGTGAAACTAGAATATCATGGGAATATCACTGGAATATCATGGGCTGTGCCCAATATATTTAGTCTCCTGAGAGAGGTAAATAGCCACACAAAACTTCCAAAATGATAAGGCTATATCAAACATCTCCTTGACTCGCAAAACACAATATATATATAAATATCTAACAAAGTGAGTGATTTAATTTAATCTAGCTCAGTTACATTCCAAGCAGCCCAGACACCACTGCGATCTCTTAGAATCTGTATTAATCTGTGTCTTACTCTTTTTCGCATCTTGTAATGCAGTTGAAGAGGATGAAGAAGAAGAAAGTACCATGAGCAAATCACCACAATATGACAAGGTTATTACTCCAGGTTGGTAATGTTTCATTGTATTTATGATTTTATAAAGCTATCTCAATAATATCAGTCATACTTTATTTTTTGTCATTGCCATCTTGCAAAATCTACTGTCTTCAGTTAAAGAATCTATCTGTTGTTGGTCCTATTTAATTGAGTTAAGGGTGAAAAGGTAATTTGGCCCATCAGGTTTGCTCTCTCCAAATGTATGATCTAACCCATGGAGGACTTTTTTCCTCCTCTAAGCCCTGAAGGGAAACATTTATTTGAAGCTCCCTCAAAGGTAATCAAGGAAAGCTCCAGAATAATAATGCGCCACTGAAATTTAAACCTGTCATGAGGGCCTCCTCATCCTTGTTGAATTCGTTTATGCCTGAATTCCCTAAGTCCTTCTCCTCTGACTTTTCTGCACACCTATCCTCACTCAATTTCACCATACATTAAAATGTTCCAAGTCCACGCAGATCACGACACAATCAGCTTTGCCTTCTCTCTGCTCCTGAGGTCTCAATCACCAACAAGGCTATCTCTGACTGCTTCCTTGACTCTATTATCACCCACATCCCCTCCAGCCTTCTACTACCTAAAAGCACTTTAAAAACTTACATTCTTCTGAACCCCCACCTATTACATATTTGCCAATAATTCAAGTTCCTGTATGCCTTCTCTCCACAGAGTTTATTTTTTCTTTGGATGCCTCTGATGAGTTCTTGAAGAATCGCGCCTTGAATCTGCCAGAGAGTGTTGTTGTTGGGACCCATTATACACAAGACAGGTTCATGCGCCATCTTGCCCAATTCAGGGAACAAAATGCAGAAGATGAGACACTCCTGAATTACTTTGATGAGATTGAGATTCATCCTGTACACATTGGTAAGCTTGATTGATGCCAATGAAATGACTAACAAAAGATATATGAGGAGAAGTAGTCCATGTGGGTCTTTAACAGGGCTCTGCCATTCAATCACATCATGGTTGAACTTCAACACCTGTCTGATCCCCAATCCCCTTGATTCGCTAAGGGTCTAAAAGTAAATCAAAAGAGTATTGAATCTTCTTATCAACTGTCAGTTTTAAGGGAGTCACACATTACCCAAACAAGCACTCATAAGTGATCTAAGGTAGTTTATTAATTTTTTAAGAAACAACTGTTTAAATATGATACATAACCTGAACAGATCGGAAAAACATATGGCCGTGACAGGAGGGAGCACTTTACTGATCCTCAAGGATTAATGGACGGATGGCACAGAGTGTATTGATCTCTGTGGCTTGTGGGTGCTCTGGTTTCCTCCCACAGTCCAAAGATGTGCAGGTTAGGTGGATTGGCCATGGTAAATTGGCCCTTTGTGTCAGGGGGACTAGTTAGGGTAAATACATGGGGTTATGGGGATAGGGCCTGGGTGGGATTGTGGTCAGTGCAGACTCGATGGGCTGAATGGCCTCCTTCTGCACTGTAGGGATTCTATGGATTCTATGAAGTCTCAGTCTGGAATGGTGAACATCTTTCCTGGTATGCCGAAACTTACTGTACTTGTCTCTGCATCCTCCAAAGCAAGTATTGATGCAGCCTACAGTTACAGCCACCCGAGGCCTGCAAAGTCTCATAGTGAGATGGACAGTGTTGTTTTCTTTTCACTTCAGACACTAATAACTTAGACTTGGGTTTCTTCCTTCCACACTGACCCTCCCTCTGCCTCTTTTTCCATTTGCTTCTAGCATTTCCTGCTTCTGAGTCCCCAAGCAGGACTTCCCAGTCCCTATCTCGCCAGTTTGTCGTAACAGCACCTACATAAGAGCCATTCACCACAGACTGCTGCCTGGTGTCCATGGTTATCCTACCTCTTGCCTGATCACATTTGCCAAATTTCTCTGTACAGGCCCAGGAATTAACGTTAATTGTTTAAAGTTTTGTTATCTTTTTAACATACTTGATCAGGGAAAATTCACATTTCATTGAAAACAATGTTTATTCATACGGAGGGCCTCTCTTGGAATCACTCATGATAACTTCAAGGTCGCATTTTACAAGAAAATGGGAACAGCAGCAGGCCATTCAACCCCTTGAACCTGTTTCACCATCAGTTAAATCATTTGATTTGATTTGATTTATTATTGTCACATGTATTAACATACAGTGAAAAGTATTGTTTCCTGCGCGCTACACAGACAAAGCATACCGTTCATAGAGAAGGAAAGGAGAGAGTGCAGAATGTAGTGTTACAGTCATAGCTAGGATGTAGAGAAAGATCAACTTAAAGTAAGGTAGGTCCATTCAAAAGTCTGATGACAACAGGGAAGAAGCTGTTCTTGAGTCGGTTGGTACGTGACCTCAGACTTTTGTTTCTCTTTCCTGACGGAAGAAGGTGGAAGAGAGAATGTCCGGGGTGTGTGGGGTCCTTAATTATGCTGGCTGCTTTGCTGAGGCAGCGGGAAGTGTAGACAGTGTCAATGGATGAGAGGCTGGTTTGCGTGATGGATCATGACATATGCTGTAAATATCCAGGATGTGGAGATGCCGGCGTTGGACTGGGGTAAACACAGTAAGAAGTTTAACAACACCAGGTTAAAGTCCAACAGGTTTATTTGGTAGCAAAAGCCACACAAGCTTTCGGAGCTGCAAGCCCCTTCTTCAGGTGAGTGGGAATTCTGTCCACAAACAGAGCATATAAAGACACAAACTCAATTTACATGAATAATGGTTGGAATGCGAATACTTACAACTAATCAAGTCTTTAAGAAACAAAACAATGTGAGTGGAGAGAGCATCAAGACAGGCTAAAAAGATGTGTATTGTTTCATCACTAATGATGTGTATTGATGTGTAGTAAGTGAATAGTCATGAGACAATACACATTTTTTTAGCCTGTCTTGATGCTCTCTCCACTCACATTGTTTTGTTTCTTAAAGACTTGATTAGTTGTAAGTATTCGCATTCCAACCATTATTCATGTAAATTGAGTTTGTGTCTTTATATGCTCTGTTTGTGGACAGAATTCCCACTCACCTGAAGAAGGGGCTTGCAGCTCCGAAAGCTTGTGTGGCTTTTGCTACCAAATAAACCTGTTGGACTTTAACCTGGTGTTGTTAAACTTCTTACTGTAAATATCCAGGCCATTAATTGAGCAAAGCAAATTGTAGCAAGAGGCAACTGAGTCTCTAATTGACTTAATTTGAACCAAGCACTAGAAGAGTTTAAAGAGGCAGGTAAGTAGGTTAATAATAGTACCTCATTGGCTGTAGAGCACAATAGGATGCCCTGAGGCTGTGAAAGACACCATATGAATACAAGTCTTTTTTTTAAACTGTATCACTCTGGTTGACTTGCCCTCTGATTTTCCTTCTCACCCTCTCAAAGGAGAAGGACCTCAGCTGTCTTCAACTCTGTTCCCTGATGACACAGTGTGTATGGAAAATCTTGGGTGTTTACGCATTTATTTCTTAACTATGGACGCCTATTTTAATGTCTGATCTATTTTTAGCTCTGGCAGAATCATCATTAGTGATTTTCATGGCCAATAATAACATCACATTGTTTTTTTTAAATCCACAACACACTCCAATGAGCGTTGAAAATCTGAAATTAAATCATGAACTGTTTAAAGTAAAGGATAGGTAGGTTAATTGTCCGGTTTCATTAGAACCGCCATGGTCAGTAGCAGAGCTCATTGACAGGACTGTAAGAGGTCAAGATTGTCGAGATGATACAAAACAGCAGGCAAAATGTGTTTTTTATTCTTTCATGGGATGTGGGGATTACTGGCATAGCCAGCATTTGTTGCCCATTTTCAATTACCCTTTTTGATTTGATTTATTATTGTCACATGTTTTTTTTTATAGATAGAATCATAGAATCCTACAGTGCAGAAAGAGGCCATTCGGCCCATCGAGTCTGCACCAACCACAATCCCACCCAGGCCCTATCCCCACATATCCCTCTGACCCCTCTAACCTATGCATCCCGGGACACTAAAGGCAATTTAGAATGGCCAATCAACCTAGCCCGCACAGTTTTGGATTGTGGGAGGAAACCAGAGCACCCGGAGAAAACCCACGCAAACACAGGGAGAATGTGCAAACTCCACACAGACAGTGACCCGAGCCGGGATTCAAACCCAGGTCCCTGGAGCTGTGAAGCAGCAGTGCTGACCACTGTGCTACCGTGCCGCCCTTGTATTAGCATACAGTGAAAAGTATTGCTTCTTTTGCACTATACAGAGAAAGCATACTGTTCATAGAGAAGAAAAGGAGAGAGTGCAGAATGAAGTGTTACAGTCATAGCTAGGGTGTAGAGAAAGATCAACTTAATGAGATGTAGGTCCATTCAAAAGTCTGATGGCAGCATGGAAGAAGCTGTTTTTGAGTCGGTTGGTACCCGATCTCAGACTTTTGTATATTTTTCCCAATGGAAGAAGGTGGAAGAGAGTATGTCTGGGGTGCATGGGATCCTTGATTATGCTGGCTGATTTTCCGAGGCAGCGGGAAGTGTACACCATGTGAATAGATGGGAGGCTGGTTTGAGTGATGGACTGGGCTTCATTCACGACCCTTTGTAGTTTCTTGCGGTCTTGGGCAGAGCAGGAGCCATACCAAGCTGTGATACAACCAGAAAGAATGCTTTCTATGGTGCATCTAAAGAAGTTGGTGAGAGTTGTAGCAGACGTGCCAAATTTTCTTAGTCTCCTGAGAAAGTAGAGGCATTGGTAGGCTTTCTTAACTATAGCGTCCGCATGGAGGGGCCAGGACAGGCTGTTGGTGATTTGGACACCTAGAAACTTGAAGCTTTCGACCATTTCTACTTCGTCCCCCTTGATGTAGACAGAGGCATGCCCTCCACCACACTTGAACTGAGCTTAGGCATTTCAGTGTACAGTTAAAAGGCAACCACATTGCTGTGGATCTGGAGTCACATGTAAGCCAGACCAGGTAAGGATGGCACATTTCCTGCCCTAAAGGGCATTTGTGAATCAGATGGGTTTTTATGACAATCAACACAGTTACTATTTCTAAAATTAGCTTTCCATTTCAAATTTTATTAATTGGTGTTAAATTTCACCAGCTACCGTGGAGGGATTTGAACCCATGTCCCCAGAGAATCGTCCTGGAATACTAGTCCAGTGACATTGCCACTGCCTCCCCCAGTTTAATGTAAAAACTTAAAATAAAGAGGTGTAAATCACAGTGCGAAATACAAAGGTAATTTTGGCCTGCTGTTTGCATTAGAAAGAGAAAATTCAATGTAGCATTTTCCAGCAATGTTGAAGATTGCAGTAGGATTACAAGAAAATTTGACAGTGCAACCTGTAACTGTTCCTTTCAGACGTTTCACAAGACAATGATGCTGAGAACACCCCAGTGATTGATGATATGATTAAAATCGTGGGATCTGCGAAAAACTACGGGCCCACACATGATGAGCTGAAAGAATTGCAGCGCAGAGAGGCAGATGAACGCCTGGCCAGAGAGGCTAGTGAACTTGCAGAGCGGGAACGCAGGGAGGCAGAAGAAGCTTCAGAAAAACTAGCACGCTGGGAGGAGTGGGTAAGTTAGGGAAACATGCTTGAAGATGGAACATTCTGTCCAGTTAGGATAAGGGGCAGCACTTTCATAAATGTTGACTCTGCCCATTCCTCTCTTTCTTTTCTAACAGTTCAGTTGTCACGCCCTTTATAATATATTCTAGATCTTTTCTCTAATCTACTGAAGATTGATGGAATTGACAATCTGATGCGCATCAATTGGACGCGAGGCTCAAAGCTTCGGTAAAAGAAGGCTTTTATTAACTAACAATGGAACTATCAGAACTTTAACACACTATCCCAGACTGAAGGGGTCCCGTCCGAGCAGGGGGTCTTATACCTCTCCCAGGAGGCGGAGCCCGACTGGGATGTGCCACAACAGTAACAATCACAGGTGTATCAATCCCACCCTAGCCCAACAACAACATTAGTACAATCCCACAGTAACCTATATATATTCCCATAGTGCTGGCCAGCCCTGGCCCAGTACTATCCAGTGGGAACCAACGATGGTTCACCACATTCACCCCTCCTTTGAGAACAAAGGCCGCCGGGGTACGAAAACAGACTAAAATGTCAACAGATTATAAGTTCAGACGGTCTGGAGGACCGCACCGTCGTTGTGACCTCCTCAATACCGGCGGTGACACCGGAGTAGGCACTTGCAGTGGCGTTCTCCCCAAAACGGCGTCCAGCTGTTCTCCCACGGACTCACAGGCCGGTTGACCCTGATGAAACGGTAGTGCAGGGGATCCTGACACATTCTGCGGTGGCGACGATCTTCAGGGCTCAGGCAAGCTGTGCATTGGAGTAAAACTGTTAAGCACTGGTCCCGGTGCTGTCCGTGCCACGTCCGGGGGAGAAATAAGGGATAAGGGATTCGTCACTGGGGGTATGGGAGCGACAGGAGTTGCTACGTCCCCTGCGGCCGCCAGGTCTCGAATCGAGACTGTGTCCTCTCGCCCGTCAGGATATGCCACATAGGCATACTGAGGGTTGGCGTGGAGGAGGTGGACCTGTTCGACCAAGGGGTCGGACTTGCGGGCCCTTACATGTCGCTGCAGGAGGACGGGTCCTGGGTATGTCAACCAGGCTGGTAAAGATATCCCCGAGGACGACTTCCGAGGGAATGAGAACATCCTCTCGTGGGGAGTAGCATTGGTTGCCGTACACAGGAGGGAGCGAATGGAGTGAAGCGCATCAGGGAGGACCTCCTGCCAACGGGAGACTGGAAGGCCTTTGGACTTCAACGCCAATAGGACAGCCTTCCAGACTGTAGCATTCTCTCGTTCCACCTGTCCGTTACCCCTAGGGTTGTAACTCGTGGTCCTACTAGAGGCAATCCCGTATGAGAGCAGGAATTGCCTCAAGTCATTGCTCATGAACGACGAGCCCCTGTCGCTATGGATATAGCTGGGGTACCCGAACAGGGTAAAAAGATCACGGAATGCCTTGATCACCGTGGCAGCCGATGTGTCCGCGCAGGGGACAACAAACGGGAACCGGGAGTACTCATCTATTATGTTCAGAAAGTACACGTTCCGATCTGTTGAGGGAAGGGGGCCCTTAAAATCAACACTCAGCCTCTCGAAGGGGCGAGTGGCCTTGACCAAATGTGCCCGGTCAGGTCGGTAAAAGTGCGGTTTGCATTCCGCGCAAATCCGACAGCTCCTTGTCACCGACCTGACGTCCTCCACCGAGTAAGGCAGGTTGCGGGCTTTGACAAAGTGGTAGAGCCAAGTGACCCCAGGATGGCACAGGTCATTATGGAGGGCGTTCAAGCGATCCTCCTGCGTAGTAGCGCATGTTCCGCGCGAGAGGGCATCCGAGGGCTCATTGAGTTTCCCTGGACGATACATGATATCGTAGTTATAGGTGGAGAGTTCAATTCTCCACCGCAAGATCTTGTCATTCTTGATCTTGCCCCTCTGCGTGTTGTTGAACATGAACGCCACGGACCGCTGGTCCGTGATCAGGGTGAACCGCTTTCCCGCCAGGTAATGGCGCCAGTGTCTGACGGCCTCCACAATGGCCTGGGCCTCCTTCTCCACCGCCGAATGCCGAATTTCGGGGCCTTGGAGGGTGCGGGAAAAAAACGCGACGGGCCTGCCCGCCTGGTTAAGTGTGGCGGCCAGGGCGAAATCAGATGCATCGCTTTCCACCTGAAAAGGGATGGATTCGTCTACCGCGTGCATCGTGGCTTTCGCGATGTCGTGTTTCAATTCCTTGAAGGCCAATTGGGCCTCTGGCGTGAGTGGAAAAGTCGTGGACTTAATAAGCGGACGGGCTTTGTCCGCGTAGTTGGGGACCCACTGCGCATAATAGGAGAAGAAGCCTAGGCATCTTCTCAGTGCTTTTGCGCTAGCGGGCAAGGGAAGTTCAGCAAGGGGGCGCATACGGTCTGGATCAGGGCCAATGATCCCGTTTTCCACCACGTATCCCAGGATGGCTAACCGGCGCGTACGGAATACACACTTCTCCCTGTTGTAGGTCAAATTCAGGCGAGATGCAGTGCGTAAGATGTTCTGGAGATTTGTGTCATGGTCCTGCTGATCATGGCCGCAGATGGTGACATTATCCAAGTACAGGAAGGTAGCCCGCAGCCTGTTCTGGTCCACCATTCGGTCCATAGCACGCTGGAAGACCGAGACCCCATTGGTGACACCAAATGGAACCCTAAGGAAATGATACAGACGACCATCCGCCTCAAAGGCCATGTATTGTCGGTCCTCTGGGCGAATGGGGAGTTGGTAGTAGGCGGACTTAAGGTCTATGGTGGAGAACACCCGGTACTGCGCAATCTGATTGACCATATCAGATATGCGCGGGAGAGGATACGCATCCAGCTGCGTATATCGGTTAATGGTCTGACTGTAATCAATGACTATCCGGGGTTTGTTCCCGCTCTTGACCACCACAACCTGTGCTCTCCACGGACTAACACTGGGCTGTATGATCCCTTCTTTGAGGAGTCGCTGAACCTCAGATCTGATGAAGATCCGATCCTCAGTGCTGTAACGCCTACTTTTAGTAGCGATGGGCTTGCAGCCTGGTACCAGATTCTGAAATAAAGAGGGTGTGGTGATCTTTAACGTAGAAAGATTGCAGGCGGGGCGCTTTGGACAATTTGGAGACTGCAGCTGTTCTCCCACTGTCAGCGAAGGGAGTGGCCCACCGTACTGTAGGATCACACTCTTCATGTGGACCATAAAGTTTAGTCCGAGGAGAATTGGTGCGCAAAGATGCGGCAACACAAGGAGCCTGAAACGCTCGTAAATTGTGCCTTGCACTTTCAAAGTTACCACACAACGTCCTAGCACAGCGACAGACCGGGACCTTGATGCCATAGAGATTGTCTGTTTGGCAGGTTGAATCTGGAGTCCACACCTCTTCACCGTGTCAGGGTGGATAAAGCTCTCAGTGCTCCCGCTGTCAAACAGACAATAAATTGCATGATCATTTACCTGTATATCCATCATCGAACAATCAAGCCTGTGAGGCTTAGCCTGGTCCAGGGTGATCGACGCCACCGTTGGTCCGTGAACGTCACTGCAGGCAGCTGAGGTCGATGCTGAGGGCCCCTGCTGGTCGCTCATGGTCATCGTCGACCAAAATGGCCGCCCCCATGAATCGCACATGGGTGAGGGCTCCAAACGTAGCGACCCCTGGTGGTCATCCTCCTCCGACTCCGTCGACCGCAATGGCGTCGTCCTGGACTCGCACGTGGACGAACCCCGCGAGGACTTCGACGACGATGGTGATGATCCCCGTTCCGAAGAGTCACAGGCCGCACTGCCGTTCCTGGGCTTCGATCTGCACACCTTCGCATAATGCCCCTTTTTACCGCATGCGGTACAGACTACCGCTTTAGCGGGACACTTTTGTCGTGTATGTTTGGCTCCTCCGCAGAAGTAGCACCGCGGGCCGCATGGGGCTGCAGCCGTCGTCTGGTCCACATGGGAGCACGCCATAACACTGCACTTCAAGCCCGAGGGGCGAGGAGGGATTTGCGACTGCTCCTGCCACGTTGTCTCCACGTGGTCCTCCGGATACAGGACCAAGCTCTTCGAAGCCGCCTCAAGCATTTCAGCTAATTCCATGGCTTGGGTCAGGTTGAGATTACCCTTTTCTAGCAGCTTGAGACGGATGTATGAAGACCCGACCCCGGCCACAAACGCATCTCGGGCGAGGTCGTACATGCTCTGCTCAGCCGACACAGCTTTGCAGTCACAGCCCCTGGCTAGCTGCAAGAGCTCATTGGCGTAGTCCTCCATGGTTTCGCCCGACTGCCGACGTTGTGTAGCGAGGAGTTAACGAGCATGGATCTCGTTAGGAGGTTTCGTATAGCGCTTCTTTAGAAGCTCGAGGGCCTTCGGGTAAGTGGTGCCCGCACGGATCGCGAGGTAGACTGTGTCGCTTACCCTCGCATGGAGGACCCGGAGTTTGTCATCATCTGTGGTGACCGCTGCGGAGGCTGCTAGGTAATCTTCAAAACACTTCAGCCAGTGGTCGAAGGTGTTAGAAGCGCCCACCGCACGTGGATCTAGCGTCAGACGTTCTGGCTTAAGGATTTGCTCCTTACTCTCCTTTCTTTTTTTTCTTCCGTCGAGAGTTTAATTTTAGTTAATAAAATTGATGCGCATCAATTGGACACGAGGCTCAAAGCTTCGGTAAAAGAAGGCTTTTATTAACTAACAATGGAACTATCAGAACTTTAACACACTATCCCAGACTGAAGGGGTCCCGTCCGAGCAGGGGGTCTTATACCTCTCCCAGGAGGCGGAGCCCGACTGGGATGTGCCACAACAGTAACAATCACAGGTGTATCAATCCCACCCTAGCCCAACAACAACATTAGTACAATCCCACAGTAACCTATATACATTCCCATAGTGCTGGCCAGCCCTGGCCCAGTACTATCCAAGTGGGAACCAACGATGGTTCACCACACAATCAGTTCCTGAGAAAATAACTGCTTGATACGCTTGTTAAAGTTTTATTTACATTAAGTTTATATAAATGTGTATGTGTGTTTATAGCTAAGAAATAAGAACAGGAATAGGCCACCTGACTCTTTGAGCCTACTCCACCTTTAACATCATGGCTGACCTTCTACCTCAACTCCACCTTCCAGCAATATCCCCATATCCCCTACCTTGTCTTTGTGTTGAAAAGTAATTGTCTATGCTTTGTTAATGCAGAACAAGCGCCTGGAGGAGGTAAAGAGACAAGAACAGGAATTTCTTGAAGCTCATTCGGTTCCACTACGAAATTATTTAATGCAGAACGTCATGCCTACACTGACGAAGGGGCTGATTGAGTGCTGCAAGATCAGACCCAATGACCCAGTGGATTTTCTGGTAAGAGAAAGAAAATATTGATTCCCTTGCCGCCACCCCCTCAACCTTTTTAATTATCCTCCGACCATAGGACTCAAAACAACACCATGCAATAATTTTGATCCGTGACAATATTGCACTTATGGTAATCAGTACTGATACCAGGTCAGGATCATTGTGAAGGGTGAAACGTCCAGTTTTCCATCCCAGTCTGCAGCCAAGGCTAACCTCCCACAACTGTGACTGGCTAAACAGACATTGAAAGAAACAAGAGCTGTGAAGCAAGTATTTTAACATGTTTGATTTTAGTACCAAGCTTCCTTAATGCCAACTACAGCGATACACTTTGCTCTGTCCAACACTGCAATTAACTACATGAATGAAACCCTCATCAATCAAACCAGCCTCCCATTCATTGTGTTTACAGTTCCCACTGCCTCGGCAAAGCAACCAGCATAATTAAGGACCCCACGCACCCGGACATTCTCTCTTCCACCTTCTTCCGTCGGGAAAAAGATACAAAGGTCTGAGGTCACGTACCAACCGACTCAAGAACAGCTTCTTCCTTGCTGCCATTAGACTTTTGAATGGACCTACCTTGCATTAAGTTGATCTTTCTCTACACCCTAGCTATGACTGTAACACTACATTCTGCTCTCCTTTCCTTCCCTATGTACTACGGTATGCTTTGCCTGTATAGTGCACAAGAAACAATACTTTTCACTGTATACTAATACATGTGACAATAATAAATCAAATCAAATCAAAACTTTAGTCTCTTCTGCTGAAGAGGACAGATATCAACAGTACTCTGTTGAAATCTCACAGAAGAAATGTAAGCATTTTGTATACTTGTCCATTAAATATCATGATTGCGCCACATTTCAAAAACATAGTTTGGAATCACTGGATAACAATCAAGATCAATGGTCTCGGGTAATATCCCCCATCTGTAGTCCTGTTGTGCTACTCTCGCCCCACATCTAAAGCAAATAGTAGTTTCTCTGCAGCGATCTGTGCCCCGACCCCCAACCACCATCCCACCATCAGTGGGATCAGACAATACAGCAAATTCACAAATCTGCAGTTTTAAAAGGTCATGATGTGGAGATGCCGGCGTTGGACTGGGGTAAACACAGTAAGAAGTTTAACAACACCAGGTTAAAGTCCAACAGGTTTATTTGGTAGCAAAAGCCACACAAGCTTTCGAAGCTCTAAGCCCCTTCTTCAGGTGAGTGGGAATTCTGTTCACAAACAGAGTTTATGAAGACACAGACTCAATTTACATGAATAATGGTTGGAATGCGAATACTTACAACTAATCAAGTCTTTAAGAAACAAAACAATGGGAGTGGAGAGAGCATCAAGACAGGCTAAAAAGATGTGTATTGTCTCCAGACAAGACAGCCAGTGAAACTCTGCAGGTCCACGCAACTGTGGGCGTTACAAATAGTGTGACATGAACCCAATATCCCGGTTGAGGCCGTCCGCGTGTGTGCGGAACTTGGCTATCAGTTTCTGCTCAGCGACTCTGCGCTGTCGTGTGTCGCGAAGGCCGCCTTGGAGAACGCTTACCCGAATATCAGAGGCCGAATGCCCGTGACCGCTGAAGTGCTCCCCAACAGGAAGAGAACAGTCTTGTCTGGTGATTGTCGAGCGGTGTTCATTCATCCGTTGTCGCAGCGTCTGCATAGTTTCCCCAATGTTTCCCCAATGTTCCCCGAGGCATGGTACATTGGGGAAACTATGCAGACGCTGCGACAACGGATGAATGAACACCGCTCGACAATCACCAGGCAAGACTGTTCTCTTCCTGTTGGGGAGCACTTCAGCGGTCACGGGCATTCGGCCTCTGATATTCGGGTAAGCGTTCTCCAAGGCGGCCTTCGCGACACACGACAGCGCAGAGTCGCTGAGCAGAAACTGATAGCCAAGTTCCGCACACACGCGGACGGCCTCAACCGGGATATTGGGTTCATGTCACACTATTTGTAACGCCCACAGTTGCGTGGACCTGCAGAGTTTCACTGGCTGTCTTGTCTGGAGACAATACACATCTTTTTAGCCTGTCTTGATGCTCTCTCCACTCCCATTGTTTTGTTTCTTAAAGACTTGATTAGTTGTAAGTATTCGCATTCCAACCATTATTCATGTAAATTGAGTCTGTGTCTTTATAAACTCTGTTTGTGAACAGAATTCCCACTCACCTGAAGAAGGGGCTTAGAGCTTCGAAAGCTTGTGTGGCTTTTGCTACCAAATAAACCTGTTGTACTTTAACCTGGTGTTGTTAAACTTCTTACTGTTTTAAAAGGTCACATTGCTGGAATGTCCACTTATTTTACCTGTTCCCCTTGTGACATAATGTAAAAATATGAAGGTATACCTAAACATAAAGGTATAGCGGGCTCCTCTCTCAAAGTTTAGGTTTCCGATCAATGTTTTCTAAAACAAGTGATCAGACAATCATATTACAAGTAAAGATTTGCCATGTCCTACTTCAGTTACACCTCTCTTAAATACCCCTGCATATTTTAATTCCCACTACCCTTATACAGAACTGATCAACCTTACTAATATGTATTATATATTTATTTTCAAGGCTGAGTACCTGTTCAAGAATAATCCACAAATTGAATGAAGAGAAAAAAGAAGTTAAGTTGCTTCCAGCCATCAAATAGATGTTCAAACCAGTTCTGATAAAATGCAATGATTAGGACGGTGTATTTTTAAATTGTAGATGAGGAACAGAAATTGTAATGGAAATGTAATTTGTGCTGTTAAAATAAATCCTGCTTATATATATATATGAATAAAGAGATGCACATTCATTTGTACTCTTACAATGCAACACCTTTGTATTATTCTGACCTTAAAAAGAAATCCTATTCCTCCATTGAAAAATGCAGCATTGGCCTTTTGGATTATCATTAGGCTATGATTAATACAAAAAAAATCAAGTGTGAGCAATGATGTGTTTTTTTCAGCCAGGTTGAGAAATTAATGGGATTAATCGGAACAAGGATTCAAAGGTGGAAGTGAAGGTGTGGTGGAGTGAATCAGTAGCTGGAGATATGTCATGGTGAAAAGAGAACCAAAGGCTAGAACAACTGGAAATTGAAGACAGCAGTTATAAGTGAAGAGTTTTTGTCCCGGGGCTGATACAGAAAGAGGTAGTGTTTGGAGTGGGAATTAGGGTGTGGGTGTAGAGTGATACAAATAATCAGAGTTGTCTTACCTGTGATTGATACCATGAGGTGTTATGATCCTTGGTCAGACCCAGGTCATGGGTGGGGATCCTGTTAGGGACCAATAACGTTTTGTTTAAAGTAGATAAAGTTTGAGTTTCAAGACGCTTACAAAAGTCAATAAAGCCGCAATATTCCACAAGTTTCAAACAACAATCTTTCAACAAACTTTACAAGTTCAGAAAGGTAAAACAATTTACTCTAACATTCAGGGTAAGTATGAGGTACATGTGAATTAACAGGTGAATTGTGGTCAGACACACACCAATGCGCACAACAGATGACAGATGCAACCAAACAAGATTTCATGGATTTCGCAACAACTTTCCCAGATGTTTGTCACATTGTGAGCCAACCAATGTCACTGAGACTTCATATTTCTCATAAAGGTTTCCAATCTCCCCCTTTCAAGATGTCTCCTCGGAAACCTCTCCAAATTTTGTCTCCACTCAGACATCTTCAATAATGACCCACCTCATAGGGTGCCTTCCGAGATTCCTTTCTTCAAGTACATGCAAGCTTCACTTTCCAAGTACAATTACAGATCTTTGGCCATTCCAAGCAGAACACCACTATTCCAAAGGGGTACTTTTGCCAACAACCCACAGTATGGAGTCTCCAATATTTGGCTGCCTTCTTGGATCTTCAGGGATTCTCTTGAGCCCACTTTGCTTAAGGTCTGCTCCCTGCAGCTCTCTCTTGAATTCTGAGCATATTTCTCTGCTCTTTTTTATTGACTTAATGGGACTTATTTCTATCCCCTGTCTTTCTCCCTTATCTGGTACTTTTCTTTGTGCAAGTGTAGGATGTTTCCAGCCGGTGCATGCACAGGAGACCCGAGGTTCATTAGGAACTGGAATTCCTGATCTCTGAACTTCAGACTAAGGTAAATTTAGGTTTCATCACAAGAGAATAGCAAGACCATGTGAGATGGCAAGGTCAAAGCAGATGGTCCCGAATAACGGTTGGGAAGTGTGAGATTAAGGGGAAACAGTAAATTCAGTGGAAAGAGAGCATGATAAATTGAGATGATGACTGAGACCATGAAATATTTTTCAGACAAGCACAAGCAAATAGTAAGTTTCAAATTACAATCCAAGTATCCAAGTATTACAATCCAAGTATCCAAGTGGGGTCTGATGTTGCAGTTGTATAGAACGTTGGTTCGGCCGCATTTGGAATACTGCGCCCAGTTCTGGTCGCCACACTACCAGAAGGACGTGGAGGCTTTAGAGAGAGTGCAGAGGAGGTTTACCAGGATGTTGCCTGGTATGGAAGGGCTTAGTTATGAGGAGAGATTGGGTAAACTGGGGTTATTCTCACTGGAAAGACGGAGGATGAGGGGTGACCAAATAGAGGTGTATAAAATTATGAAAGGGATAGATAGGGTGAACGGTGGGAAGCTTTTTCCCAGGTCGGTGGTGACGTTCACGAGGGGTCATAGGTTCAAGGTGAGGGGGGGGGAGGTTTAACACGGATATCAGAAGGACGTATTTTACACAGAGGGTGGTGGGGGCCTGGAATGTGCTGCCGGGCAAGGTGGTGGAGGCGGACACACTGGGAACGTTTAAAACTTATCTAGATAGCCACATGAACGGAGTGGGAATGGAAGGATACAAAAGAATGGTCCAGTTTGGACCAGGGAGCGGCGCGGGCTTGGAGGGCCGAAGGGCCTGTTCCTGTGCTGTATTGTTCTTTGTTCTTGTTCTTTGTTCTTTGTAGCAGCAGAATAACTTGTATAAAAACAAGATTGTTAATTTGCTACGTCTCTGGGTGTGATTTGTTTAACAAGACAGCGCAAGATGTTGACCCTTTATTAAAGAAATAATGACGACATGTGGAAAAATGTTTCCTTCACAGGGAATGGTTAGGTTCTGGAAACGCACTGCCTCAGGTGGTGACAGACTCAATAGTGAATAGAATAGAAATCTTACAGTGCAGAAGGAGGTCATTCGGCCCATTGAACCTGCACCAGCAACAATCTCACCCAGGCCCTTTCTCCGTAACCACACACATTTTTCCTGTTAATCCCCCTGGCACTAAGGGGCAATTTGGCCTCGTCAATCAATCTAAGCAGCACGATTTTCGGACTGTGAGAGGAAACCGGAGCGCCTGGAGGAAACCCATGCAGACATGGGGGAGAACGTGCAAACTCCACACAGTCACCCAAGGTTAGAATTGAACCCGGGTCCCTGGCGCTGTGAGGCAGCTATGCCACCGTGCTGCCCACTAATAGTGGACTTTCAAAAGGGAATTGTCTGATGAGAAAATAGTTGCAAGGCTGCCAGGAAAGTTGGTTTGGATTGGTTGAATTGCTTTTTCAGAAGGTGCTAGTAAGGGAAGTGATGGGCTAAATGGCCTCCTCTAAGACTGTGCCCAGCCTCTGCATGGGTTTCCTCTAGGTGCTCTGATTTCCTCCTACAGTCCAAAAGTAGGGGCGGCACAGTGGTTAGCACTGCTGCCTCACAACACCAGGGACCTGGGTTTGATTCCCGGCTTGGGTCACTGTCTGTGCAGAGTCTGCACATTCTTCCCATATCTACATGGGTTTCCTCCAGTTTTCTCCCACAGTCTGAAAGATGTGCTGGTTAGGTGCATTGAACAAAGAACAAAGAAAATTACAGCACAGGAACAGGCCCTTCGGCCCTCCAAGCCTGCACTGACCATGCTGTCCGACTTAACTAAAACCCCCTTCCCTTCCGGGGACCATATCCCTCTATTCCCATCCTATTCATGTACTTGTCAAGACACCCCTTAAAAATCACTACCGTATCCGCTTCCACTACCTCCCCCGGCAACAAGTTCCAGGCACCCACTACTCTCTGTGTAAAAAATCTGCCTCGTACATCTCCTTTAAATCTTGCCCCTCACACCCTAAACCTATGCCCCCTAGTAATTGACTCTTCCACCCTGGGAAAAAGCTTCTGACTATCCACTCTGTCCATGCCTCTCGTAATCTTGTAGACTTCTATCAGGTCTCCCCTCAAACTCCGTCGCTCCAGTGAGAACAAACCAAGTTTCTCCAACCTCTCCTCACAGCTAATGCCCTCCATGTCAGGCAACATCCTGGTAAATCTTTTCTGTACCCTCTCCAAAGCCTCCACATCCTTCTGGTAGTGTGGCGACCAGAATTGAACACTATATTCCAAGTGCGGCCTAACTAAGGTTCTATAAAGCTGCAACATGACTTGCCAATTTTTAAACTCAATATCCCGGCCGATGGAGGCAAGCATGCTGTATGCCTTCTTGACTACCTTCTCCACCTGTGTTGCCACTTTCAGTGGCCTGTGTACCTGTACACCCAGATCCCTCTGCCTATCAATACTCTTAAGGGTTCTGCCATTTACTGTATATTTCCTATCTGTATTAGACCTTCCAAAATGCATTCCCTCACATTGGCCGTGCTAAATTCTCCCTCAGTGTAACCCGAACAGGCGCCGGAGTGTGACGACTAGGGGGTTTTCACAGTAACTTCATTGCTGTGTGAATGTAAGCCTTACTTGTGACACTGATAAATAAACTTAAAGTGAATCTATCCTATCCCCTTTAACGTTGCCCAAAACGTAACCTTTGCCCAACTCGTATTTGCCCCCCCCCCCGGGGGGGGCTAGTGTGTGTGTGTGTGGCGTTGCTGCGCATGCGTGCAATTGGCAGCCCGACCAGGGTGTTCCTGGAGGGAGGGCTTTTGCGCATGCGTAACCTAGGAGGCTGTGGGGGGGGGGGGGAGGGGCGGAGCGCCCACGCTCGCCCTGTGACGCGTACCGCTCTCCCATTCCCTCGCGGCGTCCGTGGCGGACGCGGTGACGTAGACTGACGCCGCGCCGGGCACGTCGAGCCGGCTGGCGCTGGCTGCGGCGGGTTTGTTGTTTTTGTCCGTCTGTCGCCATGTTGGGAGCGGGCGCTTTGTTATAAAGGAGGAGCAGGGGAGGGGGTGGGGGGGAAATTAGAGAATAAAGGAGGGGGTGGGGGGGGAAAAGAGAGGGAGCAAGTGAAGAGGAAGAAATTTCAATTGGGTGAAGGTGGGGGAGAAAATTACACGGGCGAGGTGGGGGAGAAAATTTCCGAAAAGCGGTTAAATAATAAAGCTCGGGGCGCAAGGATGAGAGTGAACCTCGGCGACCGTTAGGGAAGGGGGAGTGGAAGTGGAACGGAGCCGGGCCGAGCCGAGCCATGCCATAGTGAGTACCGTGTGGGAGAGTCAGGGTGAACGGCGAGGGAAGCCCAGAGGCCAGGCCATTGTCCAGCTCACCCCACCCCGAAAGGCCAAGAGGCCGCCAGTCACTGCCGCCGCCGCCTTTAGGCCTCTCTCCCCCCAGCCAAACCCTGAGGGGGGGAGCTTTCATTCCAATTTATTGTTGAGTTGTCGCTTACTCACAATAAATGGCCGTGTCACTCTGCATTTCGTCCATTGCTTCCCCTCTGCCGGCCTGCTTGGAGAAGCCTTATGAAATTACAATATTTTAAATCAATTTGTTTGATACGGTTGTTGATATTTAACATGGTTTTATCCCTCTGCCTTTAATATCATGTATTTTGAATGGTTGACCGGATTTTGTAACCGAGGTTATGGGGAATCCTTCAAGCCACGTTTTCTGATTTAAAAAAAACCCCAACCTGCTTTATATTTCCCACTTAATAGTTTATAAAGCACAATTGCCAAAATTCTACCTGTTGAAATGTTATTTTCTTCCCAAGCCCCTTGTTCATGTATCAGAG
Source organism: Mustelus asterias (assembly GCF_964213995.1). Classification (NCBI taxonomy): domain Eukaryota; kingdom Metazoa; phylum Chordata; class Chondrichthyes; order Carcharhiniformes; family Triakidae; genus Mustelus; species Mustelus asterias. The sequence goes on from NC_135818.1 coordinate 79,863,774, forward strand.
CACACCCCCAGCCTAGTGGTAAATTGTATAATTAATGTTGATGTAATCAAAATGGGGATCTCTACCTTCTGACATGTTAAAAGGATGACCTTGGTAAGCAACTTTAATTGAAACCAGTACGGCAAGCAGTGCTATTTTGTGCCATTTGGTGTTGCTTAGAAAACATTCATTGATAACTAATTTCAAAAATGAACTTGCTTCATTTGGGGAGCATAGAGAAACTTGCCTTTTGGCAGGGGAACTTAATCACTTGAATTTGAAGGGGGGCAATTTTGAATTAACAAAGTATTTTGCATGTTTACTTTGTTTAGAGGGAGTATGTGTATGATAGAGATGCCGGCGTTAGACTGGGGTAAACACAGTAAGAAGTCTCTCAACACCAGGTTAAAGTCCAACAGGTTTATTTGGTAGCAAATTTGCTACCAAATAAACCTGTTGGACTTTAACCTGGTGTTGAGACTTCTTACTATGATAGAGATGGCAGCTATGCTTTTATACTTGGTGACGCTATCTGGGAAGCCAACCTGCAGTGGCAATTTGCTGTCACATCTCGTAGGGTGAAGTAGAGGGGGGAAAGGAGATAAGGTCGGAACTGAATTTCACAGTAACTTCATCGCAGTGTTAATGTAACCCTTACTTGTGACTAATAAATAAAACTTTAACATGGGCTCGAAATTGCCTGAAGGACAGAGAGCAGTGATATTTCTCAGGGTCCAGTATTTAGGCCGCTATCCCCTCCTAAAATACATTACCTGAATTTGGGGATACAGAGCATCATTTCAAAATTTTTCAGATGCACAAAACACAAATGTAGTAAGCAATGAATGAGGTGGTTAGTAATGAACTTCAGAAATGCATAGACAAGTGGATGAAATGGACACGTGGCAGACGAAATTTAACTCCGATTTGCTTTGATAGGAAGAATGAGGATAGATAATGATGCAGTTTTGCAGGGGCTGCAGAATTAGTGACTTGGGCTGAATGTATCCAAATCTTTGCAAATGAAAATTCAGGGTTATTAAACTAGTGCTTGAGTCTCGCTTTTATTGATATAGGCACAGAGTGCAAAAGCAAAGAAGTTATGCTAAAACTTTATAAAACAGTGGTTAGGTCTCAGTTGGAATATTGTGTTCAATTTTGGGCACTGTACTTGAAGTATGTGCTTTGAAGAGAGTGTGGAAGAACATAACTTAAGTCCTTCATCCCCAGTTCATTCTAGTTATTTGGAGAGCCTGGGCTTGTTCTGCTTAAAGCAGAGAAGGTTAGGAGGTTAGACAGGTGTTCAAAATCATGAATGGTTTTGCTACAGTAAATACAGTGGCATAACTGATAACCAGAGGATATAGATTTAAGGTAATTGGTAAAAGGATCAGAGGTGGCACAAGGAAATTTGAACAGTGATTTGTTGTAATCTGGAATGCACTGCCTGAAAGAGTGATGGAAGCAGGAGCGGGGGACGAGTTAGATAGCTCTACCAAAGTGACAGCACAGGTCCAAAGTGCCTAATGGCCTGTTCTGTATGATTCTATTATCTTTTATAACGGGCATCTTAATGATGACCTTCTTCATTGAATGTGACTACTTTAAAATGTAGGATATTTTGCATAGAAGTTGTAAAAGAAAATGGTGCTGGGGTGGAATGTACAAGAAGCCAGAGTTGGAAGAGCATAAAACTCTTGGAGGTTTGTATGGATATCAGAGGTCACAACGATAGGGCGGGCTGAGGTCATGAAATAGAACACTTTTAAACTGGAGATGTTGGATGTCTGAGGTTGGAAATTGTGGGTTAGGATACAGACAGCAGATTTTTAACAGCTGAAGCTTATGAAAGTTGGAGATTTGTGTTGGGGATGTAGGGTCCAAACCTCAATTTGGGTGTAAGTAGCATTCCGAAGTTCTGAACAGCTGGTTGGTCTCAATTTGGTGGTAAAGATGTCAATGAACTTCTTGCACTGATGGGGGAGGGGGGGTGGTGGTGGTGGCAAGGCAAATGGTTTGTAGCACAAAACAGTGCCAGGCTTATTCAATTCGATGATACTAGAGTAGTATGTAGTTTTGGTAGGTGACATTGAGGCCTAAAAGTGCTTGTGGTCCAGACAGACGGGGCAATGGTTGGCTAAGCTCGTTCTGCACCAGTTATGTTCAAGTGTTTTGTCTGTTGAATTTGAGGGAGTACAGACAGACCATGCCAAGTGGGACATGCATGATCAGCCTATTTACTCGTAAAACAGTTTTTTAAAATGAGAAATGACTGATGCACAGAAAATGCTGATGGCCAAATAATGAATAAAGGTTTGGAGATCCACTGGATATAAACAAATTCAAAATTTTAATGAGTTATTAAAATTGTATGGACTGTCATTAAATAAATTCAGCCAGAAAGTTCAATCAAAGACTTGATAATGAATTTATCATATGCTGAAAACACTTGGAAAATTAATATGTATAGGTGTTTTTATTCTTTTGGCCATCAGCATTTTCTCGTTTTTAAAAAACTGTTTTATGAGTAAATAGGCTGCGTTGTTTCCTAATTTAGTTTAATCAATTTTTAATTTTTCCTGCAAATATTTCATCAGTGAAATCATGGTATGGATTTTGTAAAAATGAAAGTGAAATGTCCTATTAACTAGTGCTTGGAGAAGGCAACGTCTTAAGAGGAAACCAGAGACAGTCCAATTTATTGTGACTGCATATAATTTGTGTGATTGTGTGCACTGATTATCTCCTGCATTATTATACAAGTAAGACTGAGCAGTCATGTGTAAATATGATTGTGAAAAATATCCATGTGGGCTCATTGTGTTCAGGTTTCAATAAGATTCGTACGGATTTAAGTGAATTTTTAAAAGTGGAGCTGGGGAAGAAGGAAGCATTTTTTTCCTTATCTATTTATGGTTTTACATTAAGTTCTAATATTCTGAAACTCTGACAACTTGTGTGCATTGACATTAGCTGTGGACGTCCTTCAAGAAGAGTACGATTCGGCAAAAATGTTGCTTCTTCACTTAAGGCATTACTTATTGAGTTTTTTACACACAGATTAGAAGCCTCAGTAGGAGGGTTCATAATTTCCTTTGTGTCCTGAAGCTGTTGAATTTACAATCAAAGCTACTTTGGTTTGGGTGGTCTAATTCATTAAAGAGATCAGTTATGATCTAATTGGCACAGCAGACTTGAGGGGTCGAGTGCCCTACTCCTGCTCTTAATTTGTATGTCTGAATGGGTTAGGGAGGTGCCAGATTTGATTTTGATCAAGGCTAAATTAGTTTGTTGTTCCTAGATTGGGAGTAGAAAAATTACAAGTAGTCTTGTCATGTCTAGCTAGGGAAAAGGCCATCCTGGATTTCTGCTCTTCAAAGTTACCCATTAATCCCATTGGAGGTGAACTTGTTGATGGAATTGGTTCTGATGTTTGAAATATTTAAATTGCCTGTTAGTACATTCACTGTGCAGACTTGCAGATGAAAAGTGAACAAGGCACTGGAGGCTGTCTGGTTCCTTTGGACCCAGCGAGGCAGCAGCTTTGGTTGAGATGGGAGAAGATCAAGTTGGCAGGAAAAGGAGGGAAGAAACTAAAATGTTTCATTTTAATTTGTTGACGTATAGGTCACTAGCTTCCTGTCTGGCTTTTCTGGTTAGAGGTGAGTAGCTGAGCTACACTGGCAAGGCTTCAGGTTTGAATCCTCATCTGTACTGTGACAATCTCCATACTCTTGGATCCGGTAGGGTAAGAATTAATTTTCTAGTTACACAAGAATGACCACTTTAATGGCACAGACCAGAATCTCTTTACAAGATGTTCATATCTTCAAGAGCTGAGAAAATTGCAAGGACAAGGTGCTAGTTTTTGTTCACAACTTGACTCTTTCTTGATATGAGTTTTGCATGAAAGGATGATAAAATCCAAAAAAAGTTTCAGTCTTGTTACAATTAATGAGGTTTATAAGATTATATTTTTGGACTTTTGCTTTCAATTTACGATAAAAGAACCATGTGACCTGTTGAAGTCTGCCTGGCAGTAAGTGATTTGATTAGAATAAGGCTTCCGTTGTCTTACTGAGAGGAAGATGCAAGGTATTTGCACTTGGAGATACTGGTCTCTTGAATTTACTCGAGCCTCCCAAAGTCCCACAAAGGTGGTGTTGGTATCAGGTTGTAAACAGTTGCACTGTCAATTTACTTCAAAGATGAAACAACATTGGGAGGAAGGATAGGTAATTAGCATTTCGATCTGAATGAAAGGTTATTGTGTTTCATGGGGAAGAGGGCAGAGGAAGCCATTTTTGTGATCGGCTTAACAGTCTTCCCTACGAAGCAGTGAACATCAGAGATAGCAATTGTTTGTGATCAGCAGAGAGAAAATGCTGAAGTATAAACAGAAAATGCTGGATAAACTCAGCAAGTCTGGCAGCATCTGTGGAGAACGAAACAGTTAACGTTTCAAGTCCATATGACCTATCTACAGAATTGAGTAAAAAGGCTGCTCGACTTTGCTAGCTACCACATCCAGATGCGGGGGGGGAGACAGTCTTTAGTTGAAGAGACGTATTCAGCAGCCTTCTACTGATTGTGGGAGATTTGTTTTGGCTTGGCCAGGGTAAAAAAGCATAATCAGAACAGGCGTTATTGCTGGTGGCAGATTTACACGCTGAAGACTGAGGAAAGTGCCTGGAGATGGTCACTTGAAATTACTACTTGGCGAAACTGATTCAGGAACCCATTGGAAGCTGGGGAGTAATTGTGGACTGTTGTAAAAAGGACTGATTCCTTGAAGTGTGATGAGTATACAAAGAGAAATATCACTGCTTTAAATTTTATTAGTGTCACAAGTAGGCTTACATGAACACTGCAATGAAGTTACTGTGAAAATCCCCTAGTCACCACACTCCAGCGCCTGTTCGGGTACACTGAGGGAGAATTTAGCACGGCCAATGCACCTAACCAGCACGTCTTTCGGACTGCGGGAGGAAACCGGAGCACCCGGAGGAAACCCATGCAGACCCGGAGAACGTACAAACTCCACACAGTCACCCAAGTCGCTAATTGAACCTGGGTCACTGGCACTGACGGGCAGCAATGCTAACCACTGTGCCACCGTGATGCATATACCCCTTGTGATTTTTAAGTTGCCTACAAAATGTTTCATCAGTGTTTTTGGTCCTTTGTAACAAAAGTTTTACTTTGTGAAATGCAATGTCATTCTTTCAGCTATTAACTGGAAGGTCACATTTCTTAAGTTATTGGTCTTTCTGGAAATCATAACACCCTCAAATATGACCTTTGCACATGTTCATAAATAGTTACTGGAGTGCTCTTCTGAACATCAGATTTGTGTCATGTGAGGCCATGTGGGAGTGTGACTGTTGTGCATGACAAATACCAGGCACCAGCTTGCTTCAAGTAGCGATGCGCCATGTGTACTCCTAGTATAATAGTGACATGTGTTTCTAATTTCTGGCTTGTCCCAATGGAAGGGTTAATTGTACTCTTGGGTAGTTTTTATAAAGTAACATTGTTTGGGTTCATTTGCCCATGTTAACGCAAAACATTCTGCATGACTACAATGATATGATCTCGGGTTTGCCTTGCTCAGTGGATGATGATCAAGCTGCGCTTTGCTGAGGCAGGTTTTATCTCCAGAAGTTACATGAGGTTTTGTTGTACAGATTAATTCAGGCTATTGACTAGTCCGGAGAAATGATTCCTGTCATGGATTTTAAGCGAACCTACCACAGTTCTGAAATTAAGTATTAGTTAAGGTGAGGATCTCCTGACCGTGAGTTGCAAGCATTGTTAAGAGTGAAGGCATAAAAACAAAGTGTTGGCAAAACTCAGCAGCTGGCAGATCCCTCCCTTAGGTTCCAAAGAATGATACTGGACTTGATGATAGCTGCTTCTTTCTCCACAGGTACCGCCAGACCTGATTTTTGCCAGCACTTTGTTGTTTCAAATTTCCAGCATACCAGTGTTTTGTTTTTTATTGAAGAATCAGGGCATGGTAGGTTGAGGTGGTGGGGAATAGCTGAGGAAAATAGCTATTTCAGAATAGCTGGTTTTGAAAGTGGTGTCATCGGAGACTGAAGAACTGATGGAAAAACTTGAGTATTTACAGGGAATAGGGAGGGAAGAAATTAATCCAGTGGGTTGTTTGATTCTGTGATCTTAAAATAGATGTTAGAATTGGAGAGAGAAGTCTAGGGAAGTGGCAGGTAGGGATGAACTTCGAGTGAAAATGAGAAGTACAGCCACTGGAAATTTCAAGATCGAATTGAAAGCAGGGTTGCACACATCAGTAGTGTAATTAAGTTTTAAGGGAGGTGGCCAAAATATGATTAAGTTGCTGAATATTTCTAGCTTTCTGATTTTTTTTTTTGGTTCAGACTTTGTTTTTACTCTTTGTCTGTAATATAGGATTATGTACTCTTGAGTTTGGAATGAGCAAGAGGAAATATCACTGGAGTGACACATTATTGTCAATCAAGTGGACATTTTGAAAAACATGGAGATATTGGAGCTGAAAGTAATAAACGGGAGTGTCCACTAGTGAAATTAGAAAATGATTTGGGTATCTCATTTTTAAATAGTCTTCAGTGTTTGTATTTTGGACGTCAGGGAGTAACTATGCTGAATGTTCCATCAAGAGAATGAGTACTCTATGTATTTGTGTAAAGGTTGACCCAAAGACTTTTGGCTTAAAGAAATTTTCCTTGTACTTCGTGTAAAAGTCAGCCCTAATTTTTTTTGGAATCAAACTCTGTTTTGATTATTAATTTTCCCTCGACAATTTCACAGCCAATCAGCAAGACTAATTTGCACCACATAATCTGTCTTGATTCCTTTGAGAAAGAATAATAAGTACACAACTCAGTTTAAACTGGAGGAAAATGGTAGATTGGATTAATGAATATTGGCAAAAGAATTGTATTATCACTGGTGGAGCCATTTAACTGTGCCCTCAGAATCAAAAGATGGTATTTTAGAATTCGCAGCCAGTATTAGGTACAACAGATTCATGAAAAGGCAAAATTGGTACTTGTCAGAAAATGAAAATTTCACATCGGCTAAAATCATCAAATCCACTGTTTTGTCATCCAACGTTAAAGAATGGATATTGATTGGCCAGCTTTAGGAATATGGATGAAATATTAATGAACTGCGCCAGGCCAAGATGAGTGGAAAACCGTCCTTGTAAAGACAACTGGCTATTAGAAGATACGGTTCACAGTGGTTCTGTCTTATAATTGAAGCCCATGGTGATATTCAAGCACAAAGTTTGAGAAATTTCAGAAAGGCATTGTCGTCCATACTCACGAGAAAGGCTGGGTGGATGAAGGCAGTTGCAAAAATTGGTGGGAGAAGTGTGGAATTTGAGATGAGGTGGACTACTGAAAGAAAAATGTTTGTTCATCTGCCACATGTTCAAATTCCACCTATTGACAATGTAGTCTGTGATAAGAGAATAACCAACAACAACTTTGCCCTTATTTCCAACAGTCAGATTAGTGTTGATCAGCCCTTGAATGTATATATCAATAAACCTCTCGAGGACAGTATCTGAAAGACGTGGAACAAGGACGTTGGAAGGTGAAAAATCATACACTAAAGGCGGAAATATGCCAGCACCCTCAACATTGTGCCAATGAGTCATAGACCATGGAATGAACTGTAATCCCAATATTGTCAAAAAATAACTTCTAAAATGTGGAATATTGAAAGTGCTCAATGATAGAGGGTGATTACTTGGGAAATTATGCCAAAGTCGGCTTCCTAAGTTTGCCGTAAAATATTGGGGTCTCAAATTTGACACTTATACAAGTTTTTGTATTGTTTTTATTCATTCATTCATGGGATATGGGCTTCGCTGACTCGACCATCATTTGCCCATCCTTAATTGCCCTGGAGAAGGTGGTGGTGAGCTGCCTTTTTGAACGATTCTATTTATGTTGTGTAGGTACACCCACAGTGATAGGGAGGGAGCTCCAGGATTCTGACCCAGTGACATTGAAGGAATGGCAGTATGTTTCCAGGTCAGAATGGTGTGTGGCTTGGAGGGGAACTTGCAGGTGGTGTTTCCATGCTGCCCTTGTTCTTTTAGATGGTAGCAGTTGTGGTTTTGGCAGGTGCTGTCTAAGGAGCGTTGGTGAGTTCCTGCCTTGCATCTTGTAAATGGTAAACAGTGCTGCCACTGTGCATTGATGGTGGAGGGAGGGAGTGAGTGAATGTTTGTAGATGGGGTAACAATCAAACGGGCTGCTTTGTCCTGGATGATGTTGAATTTTTGACAGTATTGTTGGAGCTGCACTGATCCAAGTAAGTGGAGAGTATTCCATTGCACTCCTGATCTATTGGCCTTAAATATGGTAATCATTGTAAAGCCCATAACCTTGCATGACTTTCTTCATTAGTTCTAATAGAAAGCTAAAAAAAATACAAGAGCTATCATGTAGTTGTGCTGTTCTGTCTCTGAGGATCCTCTGTTTTATCCTGTTTGAGGTTTTTGACTATCACAGATCCATGCTTGTTTTTCTAATGTTGATGTGAAAATTACATTCACATATCCTACTACTATGGCAATGCTTTGCAAGTAGCTGCAGATGACATCCTTTACATTTATATACAACCTTAAAATATAATCGTACAACACAGTTTTTATAAGATAATTACTTTTGACTTGCTAATAGGAATGCTGGCTGTTGCCAATGTTCTTTGTGGTTGTGCATCAACTCCTTTTGTTTTCCATTGTGCTTGCACCTTCTGTTGTGATCTTGCCCCACCTTGCCAGCTGGTGTCAAGTTGACTCGCTTGGAGAATATTTTGGGCAAATATGTTCACCATCAGATAATTTTTTTGATGTGTGCTGGATGAGTAATCTTAATATAGACTGTTGTTTTACATTCAATGTGGCAGGTTTCCTTTGCTGGTCATTGCTGTTTTTGTGCTTCCATGTTTTGTGAAACTGTTCCAGTGCACACTATACCTACCAGTTTTGCAGAAATCTCAATTAAATATGTTAAATTGATTTTCAAGGGCAACCTGTATTCTGCTCATTGGCTATATTAATTTATAAGCTATTTTTCTGTAAAGATATGCTGCCATATCTGTACTGGATACAGTAATAAATTGTGACACTCTTTTGAAGGAGTTCTGTGTCTCCGTGTGGGATAGATAATCTTTTTACCACTTTTTATATGCATGTGCCACACATGACAGCTGTAGATGGAAGCAAAACCAGGATGAGAAATATCTTTGTAGTTCAACATTCTTGAAATTCCAGTGAAATGACAGCATTGTAGACTTCAAAGTGTCTAACCTTAATTAAACCCGTTGTAAATGTTCACCAGTAGTGACTGGAAGAGGGAATTGCTCCATAAATGTCAAATTTTGTGTCATTTAGAATCAACCACTTCCCTTTGATATTCAGTGACATAATTACTGACTCTCCCATCATTGGCCAGAAACATAATTGGACCAGCCACAAATTTTGTGCTGCGTGAGCAGGTCATTGGCTGAGTATTCTGCAGAGAGTAGCTCACTTGACTCTCAAGGCCCTCCACCACATCCAAGGCAGAAGTCAGAAATGTGACAGAATCCTCCCCACTTGCCTGGATAAGAGCAGTTCCAGGAACCTCAGCAATATCTAGGACAAAACTGCCCACTTGATTGGTATTACCTCCACAACCAGTGCACGTTGGCAGCAGTGTGTACCATACAGCACCTACCAGACCTGTTCTCTGCCACCTTGAAGGAGAAAGGGAGCAGGCAAATGAGAATACCAAGTTCCTTTCCATGTTGTGCACCATCCGGATTTGAAAATATGTTGTTGTTCCTTCAGCATTGATAGGTCAAAATCCTGGAACTCTCCCTAACAGTACTGTGAAACAACTATCACCACATGGACTGCAGCAGTTCAGGAAGGCATGTAACCCATTGTCTGATCATAGGCAAATAGGAATGGACAATTGCCATCCCTTGAATGCACTTGGTGAACTTCATTGTGAAATGAAGGTACTTAGTGCTAAATATACTTATTGAGTTAAATCATTTTGATTTACTCACAGACTTTATAAATATAATTATTTGCTCCAACCTCACATGTCACAGGCAGTAAGTGTTCAATTGCTGTATAGTTTGACTTTTTTTTTCTGTTTTGTTCCACAGCCCTGCTGCAAATCAAGGATCTCTGCAGCCCCAGACACACAAACATTATGGTATTACATCTCCAATCAGTTTGGCTTCACCAAAGGAAAATGATTATGTACTTACTCAGAAACTCATTGAAGCATTGAAACCTTTTGGAGTCTTTGAAGAGGAAGAGGAGCTGCAGCACAGGTGAATCTTGCAGGAATCAGCCACAATTGGAAAGCTATTCAGCCCTAGTTTAATAAATCTTTGTTTTCCCTGATTTTCAGTCAAGTTTTCATTTATTAATTTGACTGGTTTTTATACACGGATCAGGGCAGAGGTGTGATACGCTCCTCCAGAAACATGCCCGGAGCTCTACCCATTCTTTTGACCATAATAAATTTTCAATTTCCACATACAAACACAATACTCTTGTCTGTCTGTAGGCTGGGAGATTTCTCTGGTAAAAGAGCACCTAGGAGATAATTCCTTTCAGCATTACCCACCTCTGTGCTTGTGACTGTCGAACTTGGCTGTTAAAAACTTGCTCTGCTTACATTCTCTCTCCTCTCCTATATCACCAGCATTAACTGGCCATTATTCTGTATTGTTGTTCCAGAAAACATCTGATCTTTATTAGCTTCTGTATATAGGAAATGAATATGCATAAAAATACTTGGAGGGGAAGGCCATTGGCCCAGTCTACCTGTCTCTTTCAGATATCAACCTTGTGTCTCAACCTCTAACCATATTCCCAATTCTGTTGTAGAACAGGCTACACACTGACACTGATACTCCTGGTAGGTTTTTCCAGATTTAAATGAAAAGATTCACAAGATATCCAGTCTCTCCAATATCAGGGCACTGCGGCTGCAGTGTATCCTATCTGCGGCACGGTAGCACAGTGGTTAGCACTGCTGCTTCACAGCTCCAGGGTCCCGGGTTCGATTCCCGACTCGGGTCACTGTCTGTGTGGAGTTTGCACATTCTCCTCGTGTCTGCGTGGGTTTCCTCCGGGTGCTCCGGTTTCTTCCCACAGTCCAAAGATGTGCGGGTTAGGTTGATTGGCCAGGTTAAAAAAAAAAAATTGTCCCTTAGTGTCCTGGGATGTGTAGGTTAGAGGGATTAGCGGGTAAAATATGTGGGGGTAGGGCCTGGGTGGGATTGTGGTCGGTGCAGACTCGATGGGCCGAATGGCCTCCTTCTGCACTGTAGGGTTTCTATGATTCTATCTGAGGGCTACATAGAAAAGAAGTAGGCTGGTTAGCCCCTTGAACTTGTTGCATCTTTCAATGAGAACCCAGCTGCTTTGTGACCTAATTCCATATTTTTGGCTTTGTCCCATGTCCTCTAATACTTTTGCTTAACAAATACATCAATCTCGGTTTTAAAATTAGCAATTGATTTGGAATGAATTGTCATTGTGGAGAAGAGTTCCAAACTTTTCACTGTGTTGAAGTGTTTCTTAATTTCTCTGAAAGGTTGTGTTCTCATCTTTAGAATATGTTCTGTGGTCTTCGACTACAACCACTGGAAATCTACGCTAATTGTTCTCTTCAATATCGTGAAAATTTAAATCAAAAGCCACAAACAAATTTGCCAGTGACATTCCAAGCAGTGCAGATGAAAGAAAATTATAAAATAGTAACAGATTAAAAGAATGGGCAGATAATGGCAAATTAATTTCAAAATGGATAAATGTTAGGTTGTTCACTTTGGGCCTCAAAAGGACACCACAGACAGAGCACTTTCTAAATGGTGAAAAGCTGAAATACTGGAGTTCTGGGTGCACATCAAATGTCATGAATAATTATGTCATGAGAGTAATCAAAGTTTAATGGAATACTGGTCTTTAGGGTTCCTGGGGATACAGCCGTAGTTTCCATCTCTCCATGTAATTTAACTTTTGAAGTTCAGGTATCTTTCTGAACTCCAGCAGTTCAAGAAAACAGCTCGCCACCACAGGGCAATTACGGATTGCTAAATGCTGGCCTTGCCAGCAACATTCACATCAAATGAAAAAGTAAAACAATTTTAGTAAATATAGACTGCATTTCCTACAAAGCCAGTATATTTTTCTTAAGGAGTGATGCCCAGACCTTTAAGGTGAACAGTTGAGGCCCCAACACAGACCCTTGCAGCGCACTGCTAAATCACGGCCTACCAATTACAGGACCTCCCGTTTATCCCTACTCTATCTCCTGCTCCATAGCCAATTTCCAAGCCAGGTCAATAATCTTCCTTCAGTTCCATGAGCTTTAGCTAAAGGTCTCTTACAAGGGACTTTAACAGATGTCTTCTGGAAGTCCAATACCCATACATGTTCTCTTGTCCACTACTTCAGTCACATCTTCAAAAAATTTCAATTGGATTCATCGGGCATGACCTACCACTTACAAGTCTAATGTGGCACTCTGATCAGCATGAAGTTCTCAATCACACTGTCCTTAATTATACTTAACCTAACATCTGTTGTTCAGAAATATGTTAACTGGGCTACAATTCTCCAGTATCTCTTGTTTCGCTAAATAGCAGAATAGTGTGCAATTTTCAAATCTAATGGAATGGCTTCTGAAGGCAGAGAACTTTAGAGGATTATATCTCACCTTTTTCTGTAAAACTTGAGATGGAAATCATAGCCATTGTTTTCTTCATTACTGTCATTAGTTTACGTTAATTTTGGTGAGTCCCTCTCTGATTCCTTAGAATATTGACATGCTGATCTCTACTGTAAATACTGATCATTTAACATCTTATTTTCATTGCCAAAATCACCATTATTAGTTTCAAAGGACTCTACATTGCTCCTGACTCCAGAATATTTTATAAAGTACAGACTGGAGTAATTTACAGCGCAGAAGGAGGCCAGTTGTCCCATTAAATCTATCACCGTGGAGCAATCCAGTCATTTTCTCATTACCCCTGCTTGATCCCTGTAGTCCAAAAAGGTTTTTCAAATTGCTTATTTTCACTTCCTCCACTTTGTGGGTAGCAGGTTTCCAGTTATTGCCACCCACTGCGTTTTTTTAAAAAAAGTCCCGCTCCTATTAAATAATGGTTTAAAAAGTTGGTTGATTTGTGATATCCCTTACAAATTTCTTTTCATCTTTTTACCCCTTGTATCTGTGCTTTTTCTTTTGGTTTTATGTTGTCTCTTATCTCTTTGATCATCAATAGCCGTTTTTGTAGGGTAAAGCTCTTGCCCCTTGGGGCTATAAATGTATCTTTGCAAGCTGCTTTATTGAGCACCTTTCACTGATTATCTGTTGTTTTACCCACAAACAGATTTGCCAGTTTACTATGATCATTCTCTGTCTCGTGACTTTGAAGTCAGCCGTAACTAAATTTAGAAAATCGGTGGCCATTTTACATTTCTGATTTAATAATCATAAGATCAATGTTTATTCATTGTCAAGCTATTAACAAAATCTGACTTCCTTATTACTCAATCTGTTATGACCTTATTGGTCCTCAGACACATTGTTACAGAACAAATCCTGAGTAATTAATTTTGTTTCTGACATGCTAGTCTGCTTGTCCCAATCTGTAATGAAGGTTAAATCCCTTAATGGCATCACTCTATTTTTACTGTATGTTTGTCTCTGCATTTATATCATGTAACCAGAGGGCCTCTATAGAATTCCTACTAAAGTCTTTCAATGCTTTTCTATTTCTTAACTATATACTAAAGCCTGCACCGACTGCTTGTTATTGGTTGTGTCCTTTGTTATCATTAATGATTTCATCATTAGTTATTAAGGCCCTTGCCCTCCACTATTTTCCCTGTCTTTCCTGTGGACTTTAAATCTGGTATATTTGGCTCTTAGTCCTAACTAACCTACAGCCATGTCAAACTTTCCAAATTGAATTTGCACATATTTTAATTCGGTTTGTTCATTTGCACAAGTGCTTCCCAAACCTTTCCTGCCTGAGACCCCATTTCGAGGCTTGAAAATTGCAATGACTCCAGAGTGAGAGCCAGGTGGGTATAGAACTGCGAGAGCGGGAGAGATTTCTGAGAGTGCTGGGTGGGGTCCGTTTTGTGAGTAACGTTGGGATACTGGCTTTTTGGAGCAGGAATTGGCCCTCAGATTCGGACACACCCACAACTTGTTTTAAATATGTGGAGTTAAAGGGACCTCAGCTTTTGCATTCCCCTGCTGCTTTTGAGCTCGCAACCCCAAAATCTGATGTCTGGTATCACGATCCTTGGTTTGGGCAACCCTGCTTTGCACTGTTTGTGTAAGGAATGCTTCTTTGGGGCCACGCACAACTAACCTGTCCTTCTGCTGTAATGTTTTACTTTTTTGTCTCCTGATTAATTACATCTTTGTTTTCCTTTTACCTGTAGCACCTAAACTACAACTTCTGATTTTTATTTGCCTTTTGAATTATTTATACTGCCTGTTCCACCTAAGCTCTGCAGCAGCTTGCCATATCTTAAACAGCAACTTCCAAACCTGCAGCCTCTCATCCAGATGGTCAAGAGCGACAAGTGCATGGGAACACCATCACTTTCAAGTCATGCGTTATCCTAACTTGGACCTACATCTGTTCCTTGATTGTCACTGGGTCAAAAGCGAGACTACACAGTGGGTGTACCTTATCCATGTGAACTACAGTGGTTAAAGAAAGTGGTGCATCAATAAGGATGGCCAACTTTGGCCTTGCGCCAATGACACCCATATTCTGAGACAATTAAAAAAAACTTCTAGGTGAATTAAAAATTGCTCTGAATTACTTTTCACCAATTTCCCTTTGAATTTGCCAGAGACAATTTGTTAGGATCAATTGTTAGATATTTTTCAAACTCCATTTTGATGCTGCTTTTCCAAAAGGGATGCGTTGTAAATTCCTCATCTGGTGCATTCTTTGTTTTATAATTTAAGATGCTCCGTTAAATTGGATTTGTACATAAGACATAGGAGCAGAATTAGGCCACTCGACCCATCGAGTCCATTCTGCCATTCAATCATGACATTTTTCTCATCCCCATTCTCCTGCCTTTTTCCCATAACCACTGATCCCCTTATTAATCAAGAACCTATCTGTCTCTATCTGAAAGACACTCAATGACCTGACCTCCACCGCCTTCTGCGGCAAAGAGTTCCATAGATTCACCACTCTCTGGCTGAAGAAATTCCTCCTCGTCTGTTTTAAAGGATTGTGACTTTCGCCTGAGGTTGTGCCCACTGGTTCTGGATTTTCCTACTAATGGAAACATCCTCTCCACGTCCACTCTATCCAGGCCTCGCAGTATCTTGCAAGTTTCAATAAGAACCCCTTTCATCCTTCTAAACTCCCGAGTACAGACCCAGAGTCCTTAACCGTTCCTCATACAACAAACTCTTCATTCCAGGGATCATTCTTGTGAACCTCCTCTGGACCCTTTCCAAGGCCAACACATAAGGTAGCAATGAGAAAATTTAGGTTCAGATTGTCATGTTTTGGGAAAGATCTGCATTTTCTAATTGGGAAATATTCTTGATGTCATAAGGCAGTTGCAGTGGTGAATCTATAGGGGGTTTGCATTGTTAAAACTGACTCTATCCAACATCGATCCTCTTTGTTACTTTTCAGTTTGACTAATTTGGAGCATTTGTCGCAGTTATATTCCCAGTTGATCTCGCTAAGCTGAGAGAAAATGAAAAGTAATGAATGCTGAATAATGCAACTGTAAATGTTGCAAATACTGAAGAGGTCAGCCCACATGTTAATGAGCATATTGATTGTAACCCTTCATTAACATTTCCTCTTATTTAAATTAGGGTGGCCACGCAAGTTTACTTGTAATAAATACTGAATAGTAACTCAAGAAAAAAGGGTGAACGATGAAGTAACCTCTTGATTAAAATCCTTTGTTATGATACGTTCAGTGATATTTTAACTACCTCATTTTGCAGAATTGCAATTCTCGGAAAGCTAAATAGCTTGGTTAAAGAGTGGATCCGGGATACTAGTGAAATTAAGGTAAGGCTGGTGCTTAATTGAAATTTCGTTTTTTCTTTGCATGTTTTATGCTGTCACTTGCAACTAGCATTTGGATAGATATGTTGGAGAATGATGCTCCAAGATCATGCTTCTGAAAACAGGCAGCTTTTTTTTTTTCAACGTAGTACGGGTGTGTGATCCTTCCTGAGAAATTGGTAATTGTGCACTGGGATTGAACAAACTAAAGGGTGTTTTAGTTTTTTGTAAGTAGCTGCAAGAATATTTGAAACATGTTCTATGTTGAATGCCGAAATTGGTTTGGGGGCTCCCAGATGAGGAGACTAGACTGCACAAAAGAAAAATGCCACAGATGAAGGAGCAGAAGCTCTCTTAACCTCTAAATATACCGAGGTGGCATCAGTGTGTAGGCTCGAACTTTGAATGCTGAATGCATCTAGCTTTACTCTTGATTGGAAAAAACAATGTATGTGCACTCATTATCATAAAATCCTCTCAAATTGGTAACAGCCTCGCCACTTGTATCATCTAGTTGTTGGTTTAGGTTTGCACACCACTCTAGGATTGGAGTGCACAATCTCAGCTGACATTCCAATAATGAGAGAGTACTACATTGATAAGACAGCAAATGACACCCTGTCTTCCTGTTCAGATGGACTGAAAATTCCCATAGCATTAATTGAGGAAGCGCAGTGAGATCTTCTGGCATCCTAACTGAGGTTATTTCTGAAGCTTGCATCACCTAAAATCAACTTATTGTTCATTGTTGCTATTTGTGGGAGCTATTTGTTCATCTGTATAGCACCAGTCACTTTGCTTCAAAATTTGCTAAGTATTTTGAGACATCATGAGAAAATTGTTAAGACACTATAGATGCGCAGATTAATTCGTCCTTCATAGAATATGTAAATTGTTGATTTTTCTTTTTCCTGCAGAACCTTCCACCATCCGTAATAGAGAATGTTGGTGGGAAAATTTTTACATTTGGCTCGTACAGATTAGGAGTGCATACAAAAGGTACGTTGTCGACTTGAATGCATTTGGCTAAAATCATTGTTATGTGCACATCCGGTGATACATCCACCACTGGATGGAATTTTCTAAGCTGCAGATCCCTATACCTACAGCAATGCTAATATTGAGGGGGAAAATTGGGCATTCTGAATCCACCAGTCCTAGTTAAAATTCCAGCCTTTGAATGACTTGTCAACATTTGCAGTAATGTCTGGGCACCATCAGTTCGATACATTTTGAATGGTGGGGCTGGCAAGAGAGGGGACAAGAATCTATTTTTTGGATTTATTAGAAAATTTCATTGAAAGCAATGGTTTAAAACCCAACTGATTGGACATGTGAGTTCCTTCTACCTGGCCTGAAGTTCTAATTATGTGCTGAGTATACAGATACTCCAGTTGTTCAGGATTGGGATGCAACTTCCAATCTTGGTAAATTTCAAGAGCTAAAAAGAAGTCCATTCACTAGTCATAAGACAGCAAAAGAAACATGTAGACCAAACCAAGCTGGAATATTAGATGTTGGAAATCTGAAAAGGCTGGAAATACTCAGCAGGTTAGGTACTATCTGTACAGAGGGGGAAAGGGAAATAAGAGTTCATGTTTCAGATTGACCTTTCATAACTAAAAGTTTGCAGATGTAATAGGTTGTAAGCGAGTATGGAGGCAGAAGATGGGTAAGAAAGGACAAAATGGAAATTCTGTGGTAGAGTAGAAGGCTGGAGTAATTAAATGACAACAAAATGGACCCTTTGTAAAATGGACATTGGGGAGCAGGCCGTGAAGAGCAAAAATGGTAAGCGAGATGCAGAATTTTTGGATTGCTACATCACACTCACCAAGGAATTGCAATCCTCTTGGAAGCAGTCCGCAGTTGCTCCTAGCTTGCAATGGGTTCTTTGTCCCCGTCTCATCGAGTGGTAACTTAGAGTGGCTGTCTCCAAGGGAGTTTTTCGGAGAGTTTTAAATTCATCGCTAGCAGAAAAGTCTGTTCCAATGAATTTTCTCCCCGGCCATGCCAGGACAAACCCCGTTGGGAACTTTAGATCGCTACAGAAAGCATCTTTTCGGCTAGGTAACGTTTCTTCCCATATCTGTCTTTTGACTGTCAAAGCCAAGCAACTTTTTTTCTCTGGCCACACAGAACCTATGCTGTCTGTGATATTGATTTGCAGGGAAGCCTGTAACCTGATTGCTTCCTCTGCCCTCTTCCCCATGGTAGCATGAAACACAGCCTTACATTTCAATAGAAATGCTAATTGGCTGTTCTTGAATTCAACTCTTTCATCTTTAGTAGAAAATGGACAGCATAACAATATACAATCTGGTACCTTCAACACTGTTTCTGGATTTTGGGAGAATTAGCAGTCTGAATATACATTGAGTAAACTTTGCCATTGTCTGCAAGCGTAAATACTTTACACTTTCTCAAAACTACCTGAGGCTTCCTCTGATTTCCCCTAACAATCCGACCATCCGGGCTTGTCGGGCAGAATTCCGAACAGGTCACGTGACTCTACACATTTATGCACAAGTTTAAAGTTACAGTCTCAAAATAGAATATAAATTTTACGATTGCTAATATTTATTTGGTGGATATGGTGCACATCAAATGGGTTGCTTGAACAATGTGTTTTCAGCATTGTTGGAGCTGCACTCATCCAGGCAAATGGGGAGGGCCTTTTCTCTCATTCCTGACTTGTACCTTGCAGATGATGGACAGACTGGAGAGTCAGAATTCAGAGTCTCTGGCCTATTCTTGTAGCTGCGGTATTTGAATCACTGGTCAAGTTAAGTTTCTAATCCATAGCCTCAGGATAGTGATACTTTTGGATGTCATGGGGAGGTGGTTTGATGGACTTTGGTTGGCACTTGTGTGGCATGAATATCACTTGTCAGCAAGCCTGAATGTTGTCCAGGTCTGGCAACATGCATATATGGACTATTGTGATCCTGGACCTGACCCCCAGGTTTTGGTAAGATCTGGTTAGGGACCAATAACTTTTATTTAAAGTAGACAATGTTTGAGATTTGAGGCACTTGCTAAGAGACTAAAACCACAAGTTTTACTGTACAAGGTCAGAAACATAAAACAATTTGCAATATCTACTATGTAGGGTTAATATAAGGTGTATGTAAATTAACAGGCAAAAAGTGGTTGAACAATGGTAGATGCAATCAAAACAGATCCCACGGATTTCTCAACCCACCCAGCCAATTGACACTAGGTTAACTAATCTCATTGAAACTCTGTCCCTCTCAAACGTTGTTTCAACTCGGATGGCCTCAATGACGGCTCAACTTGCAAGGTTTCAATCGCATCTCCTGAGACTCCAAAATATGTACTGAAGCATCAACTCACAAGCAGAACTTTAGCACTTTATCAGCCATGCCGGGTGGTTAAGACTGCTCCAAAGAGATACCTTTGCCTCAATGGCCCGCAGCATGGAGTTAGCACCTTCAATTACCACAGCTTCTCCGACCACAGCCCCTTTTCTGCTTGGAGCCTCTTTTTTTTCCTGCTCTTTCCTAACTGGGACCTCTCCCTGTCCCTTGTCTCTATGTCCCTCTCTGGGACTTCCTTTGCAACCCTTCTCTGTTCCTATCCTGGGACTCTTCTCGACTATAGCACTCTGCTCTCGGTCATGATCTGGATTTTTGCGTGTTTCTGTTTTTCTTTTTACGCTGGTACACTGTCCGGATAGCTTAGCCCTTTAACTGCTGGATTGTGCATGCACTATGTGAATTCCTGAGGACTTGGAGTTCCTGGCCCTTGCTTGCCAATGAGGTAGGTCTGAATTTCTTGACAACTGCTTCAGTATCTGAGGAGTTGTGAATCATACTGAACACTGTACAATCATCAGCAAACATCCCACTTCTGGCCTTATGATGAAGGCAAGGTCATTAGTGAAGCAGCAGGACATGACCCTGAAGAGCTCTTGCAGCAATGTTCTGAGGCTAAGTTGATTACCCTCTAGCAACTGCATCCCACTTCCTTTATGCAAGGTCTGACTGCAGCCAGCAGAGAGTTTTTGCCTTGATTCTCAACTTTAATTTTGCTAGGACACCTTGATGTCATACTAGGTCAAATGCTACCTTGATATTAAGGGCAATCACTTGCCTCACTTCTGAATTTCCACTCTTTTGTTCATGTTTGGACCATAGCTTAATAAGTTCTGGAGCTGACCATCAGTGAGTGGAGTTGTTGCCACTATATAGCACAGTCGATGCAAACTTGTATCACTTTGCTAATGATTTGAGAATCTAATGAAACAGCAGTTAGCCAGATTGGATTTTTCCTGCATTTCTTGATGACCAGGCATCCCTGGGCAATTTTCCACATTGGCAAGTAGATGTCAGTGTTGCTGTTGTACTGGAGCAACTTGGCTAAGGATGTCACTCATTCTGGAGTATACGCCTTCAGTACTACTGCGATGTTGTCAGGACCTGTGGGCTTTACTGTATCTAGTCCCTTCAACGTTCTGATACAATGTGGAATTAATTGAATTGTCTGAAGTCTAGCATACATAATGATGGAGACCTCGGAAGGAGGCTGAAATGGTTATCAGGCACTTCTGCCTGAAGATGGTTGCAAATGCTTTTGGTTTTGCAATAACATGCTGGGCTTCTCCATCGTTGAGGATACCAGCTCCAGTTACTTAATTGTCAACACCATCCACGATTGAATGTGGCAGGACTGCAGAACTTTGATGTAATCCGTTGGTTGTGGGATCGTTTAGCGCTCTATAGCATGCTGTCTGCTGTTCAATATGCCTGTAGTCTTATATTTCTAACTCTTGGACAACCTTTATATAGATGGCTGTTCTCTCGACCTCTGGGAATTACTATGTAGGCAGCATCTGTAACGCTGTTTTTACTGCTGAAGATGTTGAAGCCTTCCGTGTCTGCATTGAGTTAGCTGGGTACTACAATTAACCTTGATGGCTCTGTTACCAAAGAGAATTGGCCCTCATTTCTGTTCCTAATGACTGCACTAAACCATGCTGGAAGTTTGATATTAGGACTGAATCCAACTGCGGTGCCTCTGGGATTGATTAACCTGTTGAACACTTGCTGGAGGGTTTCATGTGCTGGTGGCGCCACATAGCAGTAAAATTCCAGACTTTCGGAGATGTATAGAGAAAGGGTGAATTTGGATATTCTATTAACAAGCGTGTTAAATATGCACAGTAAGGCAAAAACCCTTATTCTTTTAGGTGCTGATATTGATGCTCTATGTGTTGCACCTCGCCACATTGAAAGAATTGACTTCTTCGCATCCTTCTGTGAAAAGCTGAAGCAACAAGATGAAGTGAGGAATTTACGGGTAGGTATGGAGAATGTTGTATTGCTTGCATGTGTATGATGTTCATTGAATTTATGTGCTATATTGACTGTGATCTGTTTGTTTTTCAGGCTGTTGAAGAAGCTTTTGTCCCAGTAATTAAACTATCCTTTGATGGTATAGAGGTACTTGAGTATTAACTGGTTTGCATCGTTTTTCAGTTAAATTTGTAATTTATCTACAAGATAATATTTTTAAAATGTGATTTTTTTTTTCATGGTGGAATTAATCACTGATAGCTGGTGTAATTTTACAATGTTTAGTATTTCAAGCCTGTATATGTGAAATTAATTAAGAAATGCTGATATCAGTTAACTCCATATGCAATTAAATGTTTGCAAGTCTGAAGGTGAATTCTACTAAAACGAAGTGCGCCATAATATACTTATTGCACTCCCGTAAAGTAGCTGTTACATATATTAAATCAAAAATGCATAGAGGTAAATTTTCTAATATTTGAATCACAATGCGTATTATCTTTTGGGAAAGTAACAATTCGATCAGTTTAGGATGTCAAATCTTCTGTTTCAGATTGATATTTTATTTGCGAGATTGGCACTTCAGACGATCCCTGAAGATTTGGATCTTCGCGATGATGTGCTACTTAAAAACCTGGACTTGAGATGCATTAGAAGTCTTAATGGTAAGTGACTCTCAATTGTAAGTGCACATTGAATAACTTTGTTGTGAGAAATTGGGAGAAAAATATTTATTCTTGCCTTGGTCATGGGTTAATGAGAGAGGCAGAGTGGACAAAAGTGTAATTGTAATCTGTTTGTATTGAATATTTTACTGAGGGGACTGTTCCAGTTTAAAGAAAAGGGCTTTGGATGTAAAATTCAAGTCTGGTGTTTTTAACACTTGTTAAAAAATTATCTCTACCTGCTCTGCAAAAAAAACCCCAAACCAAATGGTTTAAAAGGCATTTAGAATCCCTACAGTCAAGAGGCCATTTAGCCTATCGAGTCTGCACTTGCTCTCCAAAAGTGCATCCCTTCTAAGCCCTCCCTCCGCTCTGCCCAATAACCCTGCGCATTTACCGTGGTTAATCCACCTAACCTACACATCTTTGGACTATGGGAGGAAACTGGAGGAAACCCATGCAGACGCAGGGAGAATTGCAAACTGCACAAACTCACCCATGGCTGGAATTGAACCTGGATCCCTGGCACTGAGGCAGCAGTGCTAGCCATTGTGGCATCCCTTTCACTAAGGTGTGCAACAGCTGTAGTTAGCTGACCTGTAGTGCATTAAGCCCTTGAGTCTTTCACCCACTGAATGTAAACCAGTCAGTGCAGGTGATGGAGCAGTAACGTTTTCCAAAACCAGCATCTTTTTTAAAGTCATGCTTTTAAGGCAAATAAGTTTAAACCCCTTTTGGACTGTTAAACTGAAACGTGTTTCTTGTTCAACAGGTTGCAGAGTCACCGATGAAATATTACATTTAGTACCAAACATTGAAAATTTTAGGCTGACATTGAGAGCAATTAAATTATGGGCAAAACGTAAGTTTTCACATTTTGTGTACAATCAATGTTCGAATTTGAGTTTTCAGGCATTCTTATGGTGACAGTGGTTACATTTTGTTCAGTATGAGAAAGACTTGACATACTAATGTCTGAGCCTTTCAACAAAGCACAACAACATTGCATCAGACAGTCTGTGTGCTTGCGGAATCTCTTACACTTTCAGCAAAGCCCACAGAGACCAATTTAACCCAATCATACCTTGCTGTTATTTGAGTAGCCCAATTACAAAATGTCTTTTAACCATCTGCCTACCCAAACCAGATCAAATTCTCAAGATCTCTGGCTTCCCGCAGCCTCTATTTGCATCTGGGCATCTGAAGTTCTGTTAAGGTGTTTATCTTATGGTTCTCATTCTGCAGCTGTCTTTTCGTGCATTCTAATAGATTTTTGCCAAAGGTTACCTTTTTACAATTTGGCCCCATTTCAAAATCTTTAGTGTCAAAAGCACTTGATCAATGAAGGTCCAAACCACAATTCCTCAGCCTCTTTTACACAGAGTGCATCACAAACAGGATTAAACACCTAGGGTAAGCTTTTCCCCTCTACCCTATGCGACATGTTTTGCAGGGCTGGCGGTGGGATCTTCTGATCCTGCCATTGTGAGTGGAGTTCTCCTTTGATCGCAACCTCGGCTGCCAGGTTAGTCAGTGGAGTTGCCGTCAGCAGGAATGGCCAGAAAATTCCCCCTCATAAGTCAGTATAAGACTCAGTATTTATGAACATCCCAGAAAGTGTACAATTAGTCATAGCATTTAATTTCATTAGAGGCAGCCCAATGTAGTGTTTTCTAGGATTCTTACAGAAGTATCGCTTTGACCTGATGGTGTCTAGCTTTGTGTTATTAAAGCTACATCTATTCAGGTGAGTGGGGAATATTCTATCTCAATTCTGCTGTGAACCTTCTAGATGGTGGAGGGGATTTGAAGGGGAATTCTCTCAGTTAATTTACACATTGCATGCGTATGCATGAATTTCTTAAATCTACTTGAAAGGCCTTGCTTGATGTGCTTAATGCAATGTGTTCAGACCCAGCCATGTTAAGGAAAATTGCTATCAGTAGACAAACTTGGGACTCCCATTTGGCACAGAATTGCTGCACTGCTCCCTGGACCAGTTAATGCATTAAACGGAAGGAAGAAACATTCTAATGTATATTATTCAGGGTTAGTGGTTCAGTTTGTACTGCCCTATGTTGAACTGAATTATGAATCAGGTTAAATCACTGCTTCATGCTGAATTAACTTTGTTCTTCTGGGCCATGGTAGAGTTGTTGCAGCTGTCCTTTGATCCTTAAGTAAATAATTACACTCATTTTGCCTCTGATTATTCTCTGCCTGAAAATACACGTTTGTGGATTCACATTAAGAACATAATTGTATTTTGTTGTGGTACCTCCAGTTGAATGCCCTAAAGACACTCTGCATGTAGGTTCTGATATGAAGAACAACTGCTTGGGTAAAAAGTAGCATTCTAGTTGTGTTCTGGAATAGTTCATGTTGCTGGGGACAGGCTGTTGGATTCTTCAAGCCATTCAAAACCATTTTCAGTGGGCAATGTTTCAGCCAAGCATTGAGTAGTGTTTGACTTGGAATTGTCACCTTTGAGATTTTGGAACCTCCGGGATTCACATTTCTTTAAATTCTGGGCTGTCCACTTTGCTGCCTGACCAACTGGTAATAGCATCTATTCCTGATAGGTGATTTTTAGCACTCACTTTGACATTTTACATGCTCAGCATTCCTCTATTTGACCTGGATACCAAAAGAAAAAGGAAGTGATTCCAGCTCATAGTCACCTGGAACCGAGTGGGGAAATTGGCCTTTACAAATGGGAGATGACCAACAAAGATGCTGTCCATGGTTCAAGTCAATGAACAATGGAATGCAGAACCAGGCCTTGTATAACAGTTGGCACAGATAAATTTCTGCTGTGCTTTATCAACTTTATAAAATAATGGCAGTCTATATTTGTGTACTGTGTATGCATAAAGTGATTTTTCAGAGTGGGGAAGACTAACCCATAGCACGGTAATCAATATTTTTCACTTAATCTTTCCTGGAAAATGGCCATGACTCAAATGTTCGAGCCTATTAGTTTATTTCTTTCTCCAGCTTGAATGTATGTTTGATGGATGTATTAAGTAATATCCAGCAACTGGGGACTGTGATTCTTGGTACTTCTCCAGCTTGACTTTGTCCGCCATAGCAATAATGTTATGCAGCCAACCAGTTCAATCCTGGTAAATGTTTTTAAAATGGCGGCAGAATTGTCACCTTCATCCTTGTTCTTACCTACCTCTCCTCCCTTCTATTCACCTTCCACTATTCCCCCACAGCTTCCCCCCCCCCCTCCATTTTCCACTATCTACTATTGTATGGAAGAACCCATTCAGAAGTCATTCTCCCATCTGCATATTGTTATGTCATAACCTATAGTTTTGAATGTCACTAATCTAAGTTAGAGAAGTTGCAATATGGCTGAGAAATTGAAAGGTTAAATCATAAATTAAATGTTGTAATGTGTGAAACATGTTAATCATGCTGAAAAGGAATCTTTTTTTTTAAAACAGGCCACAACATTTACTCTAACATACTAGGCTTTCTGGGTGGTGTGTCATGGGCCATGCTTGTGGCCAGAACATGCCAACTGTACCCCAATGCTGTTGCATCCACCCTAGTACACAAGTTCTTCTTGGTGTTTTCAAAATGGTGAGTGTTGCTTTCCGTGGATCGATCTTGTAATTAATTTGGCAGTATAGACTTAGAAACACATGATATAATGTGTGTACGCTTTTGCCTCCAGATTGTATAAATATTTTGCTGCTTATTCCTTTCACCCCACACAACCACCAAAAAAAAGTCTGGATGATGGGTCAATTGTTCGATAAAGGGAAGGAGGCGTATGGGGCAGTGGTTGGTAAATAAAGTTGAGGAACAGACAAGTATATGCCTGTATCAGGCTCTGTCCCTCAGTCTGCTCGTGCCTAGTGAAAAGAATTCTGTTCAGTCTTTACTGATGTAACTGTATCATCTCTTTGCATCTTCAGTGCCTCTGCATCCTTTTGAGACTAGAACTGTTCACAACTCCTTCAGTTGAGGTCTAACTAATATTTTGTACAAGTTTAACATAATTTCTCTGCTTACTTTACCCTTGAAAAGTACCCCAGTTCTTTGCTCTTTTCTGGCCTACCTGCATTGCTACTTCTAACTATTTATGTATCCATACTCCCAGATCCCTCTGTCCCACTACCCAATTTGGGCATGTATTTCCAAGGAGTATTTGGTATACTTATATTTTTTGTACTTAGATGTATCATCGCTCACCACTTTATATAGAAGTTTATTTACCACTTTGATGTAGCTTATTTAATTTTTTTTGAGTCCAATGCAAGTCATGCCTTGATCTTTGCATGGAGTTTTGACCAGTGTTCACTTTGTGCTGGTAAGATTAATAGAATTTTAAATAGCTACACAAATAAAATGCAGATTTTAAAAAATACATGCAGGTTTTAATTGTTGCTCAGTTTTATTTACATTACTCCTTTAGCTTATTTAACATGTGTTAGATGCTACATATAGTCAGACACGGTGCCCTGTCCTTTAGGCGGAAGGAGCATGTCCACATTTCGTATCGTTTTCAACTAAACAAAAGCTTGGGAGCATCATTCCCTGATTCATTTTCCAGGGCAATGCCTTGACCAATCAGTGCTGTCCTGCCTGTTTTGAATTTAAGCAATTAACTGTTCCCTGGTGCATTCTCCATGGCAATTGCTGTACCAATTTGAGTCCACTTGCCAACCAGCCAGCACACACTTCTCATGCAGTATAAATTGTTGTTCCCTTTGTTTGTATTCTTGCAAATTTGTCTTGATGAGCACAAGATGAAAAGCTTCGACAGCATGTCTGTCTTGTGTGCAATACTCTTCTTTCTGAAACAGTAAACTGGAATTGTTTTATTTTTAAATGCTACGTGAACACAGTAGCAAACCACATTTGTAACAGTGTCTTCCTTCAAAGAACTTGGCTCACCATGTGAAAACTGTTAAGCCTGTTAAAATCAGTGGCTTGACTTGGCCCTTCTGAGTTCCAGCTGTATTTTCTTTAAGAAAGTAATTCAAATTAAACTTTACCAAGACTTTTATTAAATAAATACTGTTTTAGAGTTACAACAAAGAACTCCATTTGTGAATCTTATAGTAGCTAATATACTCAATTGTATGCTTCTATTTATATTACAAAAGTGTGTTGATAATCACGGGCAGTAGCTGACTCACTTAAAGCACTGCTGGAGAGCACTGTGCGCACATTTATAAATTGCACAGCTGAAACTATTGGAATCACTACCTGGGAAAATTGGCAGCAATAACAGGTTTGCATTAGCTGGACTGGAGTTTTGATTACTTGGTAGCAAAAGCCACACAAGCTTTCGAGGCTCTAAGCCCCTTCTTCAGGTGAGTGGGAATTCTGTTCACAAACAGAACTTATAAAGACACAGACTCAATTTACATGAATAATGGTTGGAATGCGAATACTTACAACTAATCCAGTCTCCATTGTTTTGTTTCTTAAAGACTAGATTAGTTGTAAGTATTCGCATTCCAACCATTATTCATGTAAATTGAGTCTGTGTCTTTATAAGTTCTGTTTGTGAACAGAATTCCCACTCACCTGAAGAAGGGGCTTAGAGCCTCGAAAGCTTGTGTGGCTTTTGCTACCAAATAAACCTGTTGGACTTTAACCTGGTGTTGTTAAACTACTTACTGTGTTTACCCCAGTCCAACGCCGGCATCTCCACACCGTTTTGGTTACTAGCAGCATAGGCTATGTTAGTCTAAATAGATCCTCTTAATTACTAAATTACCTATACAAGTTAAACTGTAATCTTCAAATATAATAAAGTAGTATTGAAATGTTACATATGCTCATGAAACATTCTTGACTAGATGTAAAGCTGTGTAAATAAATCCAAAAGTGAAATTAATCCATCTGAGTTAGGTTTCGAGATAGCTTTGTTTGACAACAATATCTTAGAAAAAGGAGCGTTTAATCACCAAATGGACAACTGCCCAAACCAGTGAAGGATTAATTGGTAAAACCGTAGTAAAGCAATTACTGGAAACCCTGTTATGAAGTAGGGTGCAGGTTACTGAGTCAAAACCACTATCAAAAGTATGCCTTTGCAGTCCAGTATATTTGTTTCAGGAGATTCTGAAATATCAACGCTGTTGCTTTTTCTTGGTAGGGAATGGCCTAATCCTGTCTTGTTAAAGCAGCCTGAGGATTGCAATCTGAATCTACCGGTTTGGGATCCGCGGGTAAGTTAATTGTGACAGCTCTGAACGAGGCTGTGTTGGTTCAGGTTCTTGTACTGCGTTTTTTTTCACTGGCCCGAATGAAAGAAATGTATTCTGATGAAGATGCAACAAATATATAGAGGCTTAACAGCAGATGTAGGAAATCTGAGCTATGGCGATTGATCAGTAAATTATATTTTATGTGCAGTACTGAATGCTTTTCAGATGGTGTTTTATTTGTGTAATGTAGCGCTGCTTCATCAGCTGTTACCTCTTCAATTTATGCCTTGTGTTTTTGCAATAATTAAAGCATGGTATAGATGCATTTACAGGAAAGCTGGAACCTATATGAGGAAAAAAGAAATAGGATGTGGGAGGAGGCTCGTGCAGATTAGACCTGTGGGACCAAGTTACCTGTCTCTGATTCGTAATGGCGTGCAAGAATTTATTAAATCATTATCCCAGAGATTTTCAAACTTCATCCGAAATTGAGATGTTACTTCAGGGATTTTATTTCTCACTTAACAATACGAATATTATTTTGCTTCTTAATTTTGAATTGTTGTCTATTCAGGACCTGTAACAACTGTGGGTTATTATCTTGTGTATAGGTTAACCCAAGTGACAGATACCATCTTATGCCAATTATCACACCAGCCTACCCACAACAAAACTCTACATACAATGTCTCTGCATCTACACGTGCAGTGATGATGGAGGAGTTTAAGCAAGGTGAGTAATTGTATCAATAAAAACAGCAAATACTGGAAATACTCAAGGTCAGGTAGCATCTGTGGAGAGAGAGAAAACGTTTGTTTGACCATTCATTAATTTTATGCTTTTGTTTTGGAAGATGTACTGTATTTTTAAAATCAAACGTCTTCTAAGACTCTAGTCATGCCTTTCAAACCTTCTAATGTGTTACATGTAAGTAGAGGTAAGGAATCCACTTTGTTTCCTCACAGGTCTTTCGATCACAGATGAAATTTTAATGGGTAAAATGGAATGGTCCAAACTCTTTGAAGCTCCAAACTTCTTTCAGAAGTACAAGTATGTATTCAATTACTTATGAGTGGGACAAAGGTTGTGAGGGTTAGCTTATGTTTCACTTTTGGTTCCTGTACCCAGAGGCAACTTCCCTTCCTCTGCTCCCAAGAAAAAAGGAAGTAAATCTCTCCAACATTTTTGATTTGATTGCAACCCAACGCTATGAGTGGCTAAGTCGTAACACCTGAGCCTGGTTAAAACAATTTGAACTAGGAAATTTTCAACCTTGTAGCCACTGACCTAAAGTAACTATGGCTATTTAACTCTAACACCAGTTTTGTAGTACGACCTTAAGCAAATGTGATGGGCAATTTAATTATTCATTAATACTTAAACTCACTTGGTCTATGTTGTGAATTGATTTAATATTATGAAATGCCTTTTCACTTGCCCTTTTCCTTAAACTACTTGAAGTTTTTTTCTGAAATCCTTAGCCAGTTTTCGTATGATATCAAGATGGATTTCTTTCAGAAGAATATTATATTTTAAGTGAGATTCTTGATGTTTAGGATCTAAGTGCTTATTTTCCAAATTTATTTGGTACACCCTTATGAGAGACTGAGCATAATATTATCAAACTTGTCATAACTTTGTATCCACTTCCCTAATAAATATTTTTCTTAGCAAAATGGTGAAATGTCTGTCTGTCTGTTCACGGCTGTCCACAAAGTCAAAATGGAAATTTTGGTTTTACCCTCTCTGGATATATGAATGTAATCTAATAGCTTAATGAATCAGTAGGTAATTTTTGATTGTCAAAAAGGCTAAGGTTCCACTCATGGTCCATGTTGAAATAACTAATCTCATTGGGGTAACGTTGTAATTGGGACACCTTTGCTGAAAGGAAAAAAAATCAACTGGGCTTCTGAACCTCATTGGTATCTACTGATCAGCCAGTGAAAATGCATGCATTTTGACATGAAGGCAGCAATGTGGTTGGACTATGATCTGGTCCCAATTAAGGCAAGTGGATGGTGACCTTCTATAATTGGTTAAAATATGCTTGTTAAAAGTTCTTTCTGAATGCATGATGTATCTGCAGTAAAATAAGGGATGTGGTTTAGCTCTAATTGCTATTAGAGATATAATTACAAGGAAATATTCCAGGGTGCACACTATTTCGGAAAGACAAACCTGAGTCGCAAAACGGGTGGGGTAGCCCTGGTAGTAAAAGATAACTTAAGGACATTAATGAGAGAGGACCTGACCTCAGAAGATCATGAAGTAGAATCGGTATGGGTGGAAATTGGGAATGAGTCAGAAAATGCTGGCAGGAGTAGTTTACTGGCCCCCTAATAATAGTTACACTGTTTAACAGGGCATTAAACAAGAAATTATTGGAATTTGTACTTAAGGCAACGTAATAATTGTAGGGATTTAAATTTTCATATTGACTGAAACAGTCAACTTGGCAAAGATGGTCTAGAGGTTCCAATCTTATTAATTGATCTTATTAAATGGTAGAACAGACTCGAGGAGCTAAATGGCCTACTGCTGCTGCTCGTTCGTAAGATGATCGTATAGAATGTTTTGGTGACAGTTTCCTCTTTTAGTTGAACCAACTAGGGATAAAGCTATTTTGGATCTACTGTTATGTAATGAAGCACGATTAATTGGTCATTCTATCTGGTATTCTACATTCATGGTAGAAATCCACTGGGAAATAGTGATCATAATGACATTGAATTCCATATTAAGTTTGAAAGTGACACATGACAATCACAAAAAAGTAAACCTAAAGCCAATTAAGTATGAGGGGAGAACTGGCCATGATTAAATTGGTAAACAGACTAAATGATATCACGGTAAATAAACAGAGGGAAATATTCTTTAAAAAAATTCAATGTTCAATCAAAATACATTCCACTGAGAAACAACGCGAAGGACCCATATGTGGCTCACTCAAAGCTAAGGATAGTAATAGATTAGAGGCTTAAAATATTGCAACGGACAGTAGAACATCAGTATTTGGAGTGTTTTCGAAACCAGCAAAGGATCACCAAAAGGTAGAATGAGAGTAAATAAGTCAAATGTAAAAAGAGCTTTTGGAAGAATATAAAAAAGGAAGAGAGTAGCTAAAGCAAACATTGGTCCCTTAAAAGCAGAGACAGGAGAAATAATCGTGGAAATGAAGAAATGGCGAAGTAATTCAACAGATACTTGTGTCTGTTTCACAATAGAAGACAAGTTTCATACCAGAAATAAATGGTGATCTGGAGGGCTAAAAGAGTGGGGAAATGAAGGTGATTAATACAGGCAGAGAAAAAATATTGGAGAAACTTAAGGGACTGAAATATAACAAATCCCTGGGAATGATGGCCTACACCCTCGGGTTCTAATAAAGATAGTGGATGTGCTGGCTATGATTTTTCCAAAATTATTTAGATTTGGGAATGGGCGCATCAGGTTGAAAGTTAGCAAACACAACACAGCTTTTCAAGAAAGGAGAGAAAGAAAATAGAGAACTACTGTTAGCCAATCACCTGCCATTGGAAAGCCTGATCTGTCATTGGGAGATGCTGGAATCTATTAAGGAAGCCTTAACAGCTGCAAAGTATATAATTAGAACAAAGCAACATGATTTTACTGAAGGAGAATTCTGTTTGGCAAATTTATTTCAATTGCATTACTTTACATTTGAGAATTTAGGGTAAATGAGGGGTAGCTAGTAGATGTAGTGTACATAGATTTTCAAAAGACATACGCTAAGGTGTTGCACACAAGGTTAATAAGCAAGATAGGGGCTCATGGTGTTGGTTGTAATATTAGTAAGGATAGAGAATTGGTTAATGGACAGGAGGCAAAGACTGGGCATAAATGGGGCATTTTAAAGTTGGCAGACAGTGACTAGTGAGGTGTCACAAGGATCAGTCCTGAGGCCTCAGCTATTTATGATATTTATTAATGACTTGGATGAAGAGGCAGTGAGTAATGTATTCACATTTGCTGATACAAAGCTAGGTGGAAAGGTAAGCTGTGGGGAGGACATAGGCTGCAAAGAGATATAGAGAGGTTAAATCAGTGGGAAAGGGTGGCAGATGGAATATACTGTCGGGAAGACTGAAATTATTCATTTTGGTTGTAGAAATGGAGAAGCAGAATTTTTTTAAAGATGTGAAACTTGTAAATATTGAGAGAGATTTGGGTGTGCTTGTGCAAGGGACATGCAGCGTGCCGGAAAAGCAAGCAATTGGGAAGGCTAATGGCGTGCTGGTCATTATTGAAGAGAGGATTGGAGTACAGAAATAAAAGTCTTGCAACAATTGGAAAGAGCACATCTGGAATACTGTGCAGTTTTGGTCTCCATATTTAAGGAAGGATTTAGTTGCATTGGAAGGCAGTACAATGAAAGCACTTAGGCTAAGGAGATTTCTAATGATGGACTGAGTAAATTTCTACATTATAGAGAGAATACAAGGCAATCTTATTGAAACAAACAAGATTCTGAAGGAGCTTGATAGAGGAGACACATTGTTTCCACTGGCCAGAGAATCTATAACATGGGGGCACAAACTCGGGGCAAGGGGCCGATCAATTAGGACTATGGTGAGGAGAAATTACTTCATTCAGAATTGTGAACTTTTGGAAATCTCTACCCCAGAGGGTTGTGGTTGCTTCATTGCTGAATACGTTTATGGCTTGGGTTTTGGTGTCTCAAGAGACTGAGCGATATGGGGAGTGGGCAGCAAACTGGAGTTGAAGGCAAAGATCAACCAAAATCATATTGAATGGTCAAATCCCGTATCGAATGGTTGAAAAGGCTCGATGGGCTGTATGGTTTCTATTTCTTTTGTCATATTCATTCCATTTAAGACCACAGGGAAAAAAGAGAACCTGTAATGAGACCTTAGTATCTAGTGTCTTTTTGTTTGCACGTTTATGGCCATTTGCTGAACTTGAATACGTAGGCTGGCGCAGGAGCAAAGACTGTGGGAAATCAGATTTGGATGCCAAAGAAGCAATGTTTCCTGAGACTTTATGTTCCAGGAAACACTTGAGGTATAATCTGTACCTTGCAGTTGACAGCATCCTGTTATGACAACAGGCATAAAGTTGAATGTAATTTAGATAATTTCCTCCAGTGTCAAATTTGTTGGAATAACTTCAGCTTCCATCTGCTGGTAAGAATACAAGGAAAAAAAACTTGCCTGAAGTCATCCTTTTGCCAACAGCTCTAAATCTGTCTTGCGCACTGTATGCATCTCGGCACATATTCTACCTTAAGGTCACGTACACTCAAAGTTAGTGCAGTTGGTGCTGTTCTGAGTTTTCCCAATTCATCTGAGTTCCAATATTTTGCCCTCTGTCGCATCCCCGCTGTTTTAAAATTGCGACTTT
Organism: Mustelus asterias; assembly: GCF_964213995.1. Taxonomy (NCBI): domain Eukaryota; kingdom Metazoa; phylum Chordata; class Chondrichthyes; order Carcharhiniformes; family Triakidae; genus Mustelus; species Mustelus asterias. Next base: position 79,897,410 of record NC_135818.1, read on the forward strand.
TGTATGGTCGAGCAGGTTGTATGCCTGAAGAAGATTTATCTGACTCCAGAGTCATTGAGCTGGAGTGAGAGTTGGAGACATTCTGACAGATAACTGGAGGGGAAAGAGTATTTGGACAACTTGCTCCAGACCTTGGTCACACCCTTGTAGTTGGGTACAGGATCGGAACAAGGTTGATGTGACAATAGTGTACTGAGTAAGGGGAGTCCCCTTACACGGAACAAGGAAGGATCCATTGGTGGTGTATTTTGCCAATTTGGTGCCAGGGTAAGGGAGATCTTGTACCAGTTTGATAGGATTTTGGAGGGACAAGATCCAACAGTTTGGGTCCCTGTTGGGACTGACCTCCCAGGAAAGAGGTCCTGTTCAAATAGCACTAGGGGCTAAATTTAAAAAAAAACAAGACCTTGAGGATTATAATCCCTGGATTAATTGCCGAGTTGTGTTCAAATTGACATAAGCAAAATAAGGAGGTAAATGCATGGTTCAAGGAATGGCATGGGAAAGAAGGGTTCCATCTTGCAGGACCCTGCCACCAGTACTGGGACAGCAAGGAACTGCACTTGAATCGGTTGTGACCAGGCAGGGTTTGAGCAGCAAAGATTAATAAAGCATTCACAAAGATGTTAAACTAGTAAATGAGGAATGAGCTCAGGTGAGAGTTTGTATAAAGAGCTATTCTAAACCAAAGAGTAATAGTGAAACTGTGTATTAAACACTACATTAAAAGTGAAAAATGAGAGACATTAGAACGGAAGCCCAAATAAGCATTCTACATTCAAATGCACGGAGACAAATGGAATGAATTTCAGGTGAATTAATTGGTGCATTAGAAGCACTGAACGTCCAAAGAGATGTGTATCTATTTACTTGGATCATTAAAAGTCATGAACAGATGCAAAAATATCAAAGCCTTTTGGAAAACAGGCCTTCAGAGTACAAGAACATTATGGGGGACTTTTCCATCCCACCTGTCCCAGGAATCGTGGTTTGGGGGGCCACCTGTCCCAGGAATCGTGGTTTGGGGGGGGGGACCATGCAAAGACAGATTAAACTTGAGTGGGATTTTCTGGTTTTGGGGCGAGCGCGGCTGGAAAATCCCGCCCAAGGTGTTAACAGCCACGCTATTCTATAAGAGCTTGTTAGACTGTTTTGTTGCAGACACTACACCGGCGGAAGGATATGTTGGTCTTTTGGGGGAGTGCAATGTAAATTTATTAGAATGGTACCTGAAACCCAAGGCTTAAATAAAGAAAGAGATTCTACAAACCTTAATTTTGCTCCCTGAAATTAAAATTAAGTGGTGGTTTGATTAAAGCTTTCAAGGTATTTAATACGGACTGATCAGGTAGATGGGAAGAAAGTATTTCCATTGGTTGGAAATTTAGGACGAAGGAACATAGCCTGAAAATTAAAGTCAGGCCTTGCAGGTGTGAAGCTAGGAAACTTTTCTACAAACAAGCTGTGGTAGCCTTTGGAACTATATTCTGAAAGCAGCAGATGATAGGTCTGTTAATTTTAAACCTGAGATTGATTTTTGTTGTCCTAAAGTATTAAATGATGTGGAGCAAAGGTAGTTTTGAATAAAAAAATCAAGAACTGCTGTAAATACTCAGCAGGTCAGGCAGCATATATGGCAAGGAAAAACAGTTGGCATTTGAAATTGATCTTTCAGGTGTCAGTTATTCAATCTCTTTATTTGTATACAAGGATTGTTGTCATCCTGTGGGGAGGAGAAACTACTTGGCATTACTGCTCCTTTAGAACTTTGCCATGTACAATCTCTTGGTTTGAATATATTTCTGTTCCCTTCCCCCCCCCCCCCCCATCTCATAGTCAACTCACTGGATTCAAGATTGCCTATTAATGGCTGACTCCCATAGTCTTGCTGTTAGCTATCATAGAATCATAGAAATAGATATGATTTCTTTTTCTTTAGATTTGTGCAGTCTATTAAAGTTTTACTTTCACTTTTTGTTCTCCCACTCTTGGATTGGTTTAAATTTTCATTCCACCAACCCTCTAGATGCAGTGCCTATTGTTGTAGATCCTTTCTAGGAATCAGTAGACAGTTTGTTTCATGTTGCACAGCTTTCAGCCTTCTGGAGCCTTCATGGTTATGTACTACTCAACATGTTAGTCGCCCTCTTGCCTAGAATAGTTCCAAGTGAGTGACTATAGTGCAGGTTCGTGACTTAAAATTTTTGTTCCCAATGCAGAGGTTTGTCCAAAGCAGTCTTTTGAGCTCAGCATTGTCACTGCTTTGGTTTGGTAGAGATTGAATGGACGAAGGCATTCTACAATTTCATTGCATCATATTGTGCAATTTAATCATGTGGATTTAGGTGACAGCCATGACCTCATTAACCTGCAGAATTGACATGTGGGGTGACATAGTGGTTAGCATTGCTGCCTTAGTGCGCCAGGGACCCAGATTCCATTCTAGACTTGGATAACTGTGGAGTTTTTGTGAAGGCTAGGTCGTGCCTCACAAGCCTTATTGAGTTCTTTGAGAAGGTGACCAAAGAGGTGGGTGAGGGTAAAGCAGTTGATGTGGTGTATATGGATTTCAGTAAAGCGTTTGATAAGGTTCCCCACGGTAAGCTATTGCAGAAGATACGGAAGCATGGGATTGAGGGTGATTTAGCGGTTTGGTCAGGAATTGGCTAGCTGTAAGAAGACAGAGGGTGGTGGTTGATGGGAAATGTTCATCCTGGAGTTCAGTTACTAGTGGTGTACCACAAGGATCTGTTTTGGGGCCACTGCTGTTTGTCATTTTTATAAATGACCTGGATGAGGGCGTAGAAGGATGGGTTAGTAAATTTGCGGATGACACTAAAGTCGGTGGAGTTGTGGACAGTGCGGAAGGTTGTTGCAGGTTACAGAGGGACATGGATAAGCTGCAGTGCTGGGCTGAGAGGTGGCAAATGGAGTTCAATGCGGGAAAGTGTGAGGTGATTCACTTTGGAAGGAGTAGCAGGATTACAGAGTACTGGGCTAATGGTAAGATACTTGGTAGTGTGGATGAACAGAGAGATCTCTGTGTCCATGTGCATAGATCCCTGAAAGTTGGCACTCAGGTTGACAGGGTTGTTAAGAAGGCGTAGAGGGATTGAGTTTTGGAGCCAGGAGGTCATGTTGCAGCTGTACAAAACTCTGGTGCGGCTGCACTTGGAATATTGTGTACAGTTCTGGTCACCAGCATTGGAAAAGGTGCAGAGGAGATTTACTAGGATATTGCCTGGTATGGTGGGAAGGTCTTGTGAGGAAAGGCTGAGTGACTTGAGGTTGTTTTTGTTAGAGAGAAGAAGGTTAAGAGGTGACTTAATAGAGGCATACCAGATGATAGGATTAGATAGGGTGGATAGTGAGTCTTTTTCCTCGGATGGTGATGGCTAGTACGAGGGGACATAGCTTTAAATTGAAGGGTGATAGATATAGGACAGATTTCAGAGGTAGGTTCTTCACTCAGAGGGTAGTAAGGGTGTGGAATGCCCTGCCTGCAGCAGTAGTGGACTCGCCAACATTAAGGGTATTTAAATGGTCATTGGATAAACATATGGATGATATTGGAATAGTGTAGGTTAGATGGGCTTTAGATTGGTTTCACTGGTCGGCGCAACATCGAGGGCCGAAGGGCCTGTACTGCGCTGTTGTGTTCTATGTTTGTACCTTCTCCTTGTGTCTGTGTGGGTTTCCTCCAGGCGCTCCGGTTACCTTCCACGGTCCAAAGGATGCGCAGGTTAAGTGGATTGGCTGTTAAATTGTCCCTTAGTGGCCAAAGATGTGTGGATTAGCTATGGTACATGCGCAGGGTGATGAGGATGGAGGGGTGGGCCTGGGTTAGATGCTCTTTCGGAGAGTTGGTGCTGACTCAGTGGACCGGGGATTCTATGGGAGTAAATGCCGATCTCTGTTCCAATGATGAGGAGATTTCTGCTATTGTCAGATTCTGCTGAGGTGATGCAATTGAAGAACTGGTTCTCAGACTTCCTATTAGGCTTCGGTTCCTTTCTTCCTGAAGAAATACATTCATTACTGATCCAGAATGGTTTAGAGGGAGTGGGGATCTTAGTTTCCGTCCTCCTATTGTGTACCACAAACAATAATTGACTGAGGGAGACTAAATTCTTCATAAAACTATTAAGAGGTGGAAATGTTCAGGTCAGGCAACATCTGTGAAGAGAAACAGTAATTTATGTCGATAACTTTTCATAATTTACCACCATATTCTGTTTTTGTTTCTGATTTCCAGCATTGAGATGTTTTTGTAAAGGAGGTCAGTAGGACCTCATAGCCTTTATTGCAAAGGAGTTGGGTTAAAATAGGGATGTTTTGTTGCAATTGTACAGGCTGTTAGTGAGGCCACACCTGGAATACGGCATACAGTTTTGGTCCCCTTACCTTAAAAAAGATATAGTGACATTGGAGGCAGTCCAAAGGATGTTCACCATGCTAATTCCTGGGATGAGAGGGTTGTTAAGAGAGATTGGTTAGTCTTGGTATTCCTTGGAATTTAGGAGAGTGAAGGGTGACCTTATTCAAACATACAAGATCCTGAGGGGGCTTGACAGGCTAGATGGTGAAATATTTTCACTAGTGGGAGAGTCTCAAATAAGGGAACATAGCTACAAGATAAAGGGCCAGTCTTTTAAAACTGCGGTGTAAAAATTTCTTTTGAGGGTGATGAATCTCTGGAATTCTCTGTCCCATAGGGTAGTGGAAGCTGGATCATTAGATGTATTTAAAGTGGAGGTGGATAAATATTTGGTAGATTGAAAAATGGTCCTATGGGGAAATGGCACAGAAGGAGTTGAGGCCAGCATAGACCAGCCATGATCGTATTGAATGGTGGAGCAGGTTTTGAAAGGCCTGGTGGCCTACTCCTTGCCTTCTCAAATAGGCAGATTGGTACTGAACTCTGAAGAATCCACTTTTGAAAGGCAAGTTGAAGAATACACAGTGATGATCTGTTGAAAGGGTATTCATGAACAAGGTATATGTAGGGATATGGATACACAAGGCAAGGCCATTATTACAGCATGGTATGCAGTTTTGGTGCAGGATCATTTATAGAAAGGGCATTAAAATCATACTGTGTAGATTCACTGGGATGATGCAAGGAATGGGAAACAGTCCTAAGATACTCGAGCTATTTCCACTGGAATGGAAAAAAGTGGTTTTAATAGCGCTTTTAAAAATTATGATGACATGAATAGCGAAAGATTATTTCCTTTGGTTGGTGAATCAGTGATGGGCGGGGAGTGTTTCATTTTTAAAATTGTCATTGAAGAGATGAGAGGGAGTAGTTGCGACATGGACATTATTGCATATTTTGAAGGAAATTGAATGAATATTTCTTGCTGAAAATGGGAATGATAGAATTAGTTTTAGATTTTACCAATCATGCTCCACTATCAGTGGAACATTGTTAATTCTGGTTTTTAAGTTGCTCCTGAAAATTGGTCCTGGCATATTGCAAATTCTTAATTGACAACATGTACAAGATTCGTAACCAAATCCTAAAACCATCAACTTCACAAGCCGGGTGGAAGTTCTAACCAAACACTAGCCTGTTGGAAATTAAAGTATGGTAGCCACAAAGGAGGCTGAGTGCAAATTGCACGTAACACTGAAATTTCTAAGCTTCAGTGATGTATACCCTGGTAGGTATTTTCACATCAGCCAGTGAAACTGTATTTATTGAAACTTCCCACATTTGCACACAGTCAAGTTTTCTCATTTTAATTTCCTGTGTCCACATTTATAATGACACCTTGTGCTCAAATTGATGGCTTCTTGCTAATGGGAGTACAGCATTGTCTCCATTGGCAGGCGAGTGTATTTACAGCATAAATCGTTTACATCGGTAGCACAGTGGTTAGCACTGCTGCCTCACAGTGCCGGGGACCTGGGTTCAATTCCCAAATTGGGCCACTGTGTGGAGTCTGCACATTCTCCCTGTGTCTGCATGGGTTTCCCTCCACAGTCCAAAGATGTGTGGATTAGGTGAATTGGCCATGCTAAATTGCTCCTTAGTGTCAGCTAGGGATAATGCATGGGGTATGGGAATAAGGCCTGGATGGGATTGTGGTTGGTGCAGACTCGATGGGCCAAATGGCGGCATCCTGCACTGTAGAATTCTGATTCTAAATGTGGATTGAATACATTGGGGAAAGAAAACTAAGGACAGAATGTATGCCTTCAAAGTGAGAACTGAATTGCATTTCCAGCCCTCGTCTAGTGTCCCTCAACCTTTTTGTTCTGCTTCACCTGAAGACTGCACTTGGTCTTGAGTATTCTTGTGCAGACAACTATGTTGATGGTATTACATTTTTGCAATGTAGGGGGAAGCTGTGGTCAACTTTAACATCTGTGCATCAAGGATTTTGTTGAATACTTTTGGAAGTTCATTTTTATTAAACTGCTCTTACCTACATTGCATAATTTGTTGTGCTATTGTTAGTACCTTGTTTATATTTTATCCTTTCCATCCTTTAAGGTTATGTTGCTTCCCATCTAAGGTGGGAAGAGATCTCTCTTTCTTTTTGTGTTCAACCATTTAAAAACTCAACATTTGTTTGCATAAAATTATAAATGCAAATGCAGTAATTACAAAGGACTTACCTGATTGTAAATAGGCATTTTTCCTTTTAGGAACAAAGTAGAGAGCCCAAGAACATATTTGGTAACAGTAATGCGCAGATGTTCATTGTTTTGGTTTCGTTAAGGTCTTTGTGTTTGACCATTTGGTTCCAATGACTTTGTTAAGCTAACTTCCAATGTATGTCAACATTACAGCAGAAAAAGCACCATGATTTGTATAACCTCAAAAGGGAATTGGATAAGTACCTAATGAGAAGAGGTTTGCAGGGTTACTGGAAAAAGGAGGGGGAGTGAGACGGAGTTGGTCTTGCAGAAAGTTGATATAGACTTGGCCAACTGGCTGCCTCTTGTGCTGCAATTATTCTCAGATTCTTACTTTCTTAATCCCTCTTCCATTATGATGGGAGTAGCCTATACCATTTTTCACACTTGAGCAGTTTAGGTTTTTCCACCTTTAATAGCAATGCCCACGGTACCTAGTGATGTCACTCAAGCTTATTCCATGAGTAGCACATCAGCGGAAATACTCTAGACAGAACATAGGAACATTGGAATTAGGAGCAGAAGTTGGCAAATTCAACTTTTTGAACCTGCTCCGCCATTCAAACAAATCATGGCTGATCTCTCCCCGGTCTCAAATCCACCTCCCCACATGTTCCCCATATCTCTTTATCCCTTTTTTCATTAGAAATATATCCAGCGTCTTCTTGAAACCATTCAATGATTCAGACTATACCGTGCTATTGGAACAAGTGTTGTCCTTTGATTTTGAAGAATCCTATATTAGGCCTTTGTTGTTCGATACGCTGGTCACTAGTCATGTGATGTAATTAGAATCCTGGTGTAGCTAATTGCATGTTTGATGACTTAAATGACTAACAGTCATTAACATGGCGTGTGGATGTGTACTCTAACATTTCTGTGCATTTGGTAAATGGGCTGCTGCAAAGCAGTGTTTGAGTGTTATTTCATTGTGTGTGCTTTACTTCCTTGGTTACTGGTTATTGATTTATCTGGTGAAATAGTGTGCAACACGGGTGAAAGCAGCAGATTTCAGCACCATGAAAACACCAGCAACACTATGGAGGGGGGAGCTGTCATCGTGGTCAGCTTGACCAATCTGAATAACCACAGACAGCAATCCCAACCTATAACAAGCAATTTCAGCAGGGCACGTCATGGCACAGGACAATGTGCATCCACCTGGATGGAGAGCCAGGGCGCGTCTCATGTGAGTCAACCTTCTCGGCAAGCCCTTGAAGTCAAAGTATTGTTCGCTAGCTCTGGACAAAAATCCCCAAGCTCTGCAGTAAGATGTGCTGTCTGGTAAAATTCATGACAGAATTTCAAAATTCCACACTGAATTGTGGTAGATATTTAAATATACAGTTGAAGCATGTTTACCTGTATTGTATACAAGATGTTTTTCGACTAAAATTAGTGCACATGGCTAAAATGGTGTCGCTGTAGCCATGACTAGCCAGTTACCGATTTCTGTTGGGTAACGCTGTTTTAGACCAAATATCTGTGCTGTTGTTGCAGGAGGTAGGAATTGGCAAACCCAACAATGCTAGGTTTAAGTGATGCGCACGTTGGGCGAAGGAAGATGGCTCACAGGCATGTGGGTCGCTAATTTTAATCCATTGCATTTTATTACCTGAATTTACTGGGTTATTGATCAGTCTTAATAATTATGAAATGTAATTGGATTATATTTTGAAAATAAAATCTTTTTTAATTGTTCGTCGTGACTCTTTTCTGTTTGTTGATGCTGCTTGTAAGTAGTAGGCACACACAAAAGTCCATTGAGTATGTTACTGGTTAGAAGCCAGTTTCTGTAACAATTGGATGAGTAATAAGATTAAGTGGATGCATGCATGACAGCAAGTGTGCCCAGTTGTGGTAAATGCAGTCGGATTAGGATGGCAGGCGTAGCCTTGCTTTCATTTTCCCCTCCTTTATTTCATTGTTTCAGTAGAAGGAATTGCCCTGTGCTTTGTGGAGAATATGGAGACCCTGATGAGGTTTAAAGTCATCCCATAACCTTGGCCTTCTCTGGCATCGGGTGAAAATGCTGCTCACATTTGTGAGCCAAGGAGCATTGTAGAATCTGTCAATGTGATTGCTTCACATTTTTTAATTGAAGTGTTTTCTGAAGCAGCAAGGTCCCTTTCGTACAATATTTCTTGGATGTAATACATTTTATTGGGATATTTTATTTGGCTACACCTATTTGTACCTGATCATTTTTGGGTCACATTTTTCAAATCTATAAACTTTGTAAAAATCATAACATTTGTGACATTTCTGATGGGACTATGATTCTGCAAACCCAGAAATTATACTTGATGTGTAACTGAGCCATCACTAAATAGGTAAATTTCAGCTCTAAACTTGAAGGAAATTCGCTGAAGGTTAAAGACAAGATTAACTTTCAAGTACATTCAAAAGAAGTGAAAATTGGCAAGTATTTCACAAGACTGAAGTTTGTCATTTAAATGCACAAAGTAATTCATCTCCTCCCTTTCAAAGGCATTACATTGTTCTGCTGGCAAGTGCCCCAACGGAAAAACAGCACTTGGAATGGTAAGTTCTGCAGACTGTTGTAATAAGCATTTAAAATTGGTTAATGGGCTATGATTGTCATGTGGGAGCTGAGAGACTTGTCCATAGTTAATATGAAAAGACCTGTTAATGTTATAATTTGGCAATTTTCTCATTACCAGTTTGGGTATACAGATGTCATGTACTGGCCACGTATCCTCTCTCAGCTCCAACAGTTGAGTAACTTATTGGCATATATTTAGTCACAATTGAGTTTTTCCACGTAGTGAACACTTGTATGAGATAAGGAATTTTATTGGCATCCCTTTGAACCATACACCACCACTAGGTTAAGGGAGTAGGAAAGGGTGAAAGTTTAAACATAATGCACAAAATACCTTATGAATTGTTTTCACTTGTTCCTTGGCAAGCATGATTTTTCTTTTTAAAAACAAGACAAGCCAGCATGGTCTGTGCTAAGTGTGTGGTGCACTTAACTTTTAGCAGGATAGTTGTTCTTAAGAGGAAAAAAGAAAGCATTGATTTATCACCTGAGCTATCCTTCTGTACCTTGTATTGATTAAAGGCAAAGGGCTGTATTAGAATAGCTAAGTGAATGATGTGGGTTTAAGTACTATTCAGGGCTTCAACGCAGAACACAGGCTAATCTATTAAGGGAGAGCTGCACTGTTGAAAGTGCCGTCTTTTGGATGAACCAGTAAACTAGCACCGTGCCCACATTTTCAAACCTATATGGCACTTTCTAGAAAAGCAAGGAGTTCTTCAGATGTCCCAGCTAACTTGCCACCCATAACCATTAAAAGCAGGTTAATTGATTAATCACGTCATTTTGGGATCTTTTTGTATAACAATCACATCATTTGTCTACAGAAGTCACTATTCCAAAGCAACTGATTTGATCTTGTCACTTAATTGCTTGAGTTCCTGTAAGCCATTATAAAAATGCAAGTTTATTTGTTCTACCACTTTCATTGTATTTGCTTACCACCTCAAATGTTTAGCTCAATCCAGGTACTCTGAACCAATTTAGATTGAAACTGATTTTAGTTATGTCATACCTTGACAAAGTGCAGTGTAGTTCACTGAAGCTCCTCATCTCCATTCAGTAACAATGTTTTTGTGTTTAGGGTGGGTTTGGTGGAATCCAAAATCCGAATCCTGATTAGCAGCTTAGAAAAGAATGAGTTCATTACTCTGGCTCACGTTAATCCACAATCATTCCCAGCACCCAAAGACAATCCTGAGAAGTAAGTAATTTTGTCGGCGTTTGTAACTATTCTAAGGATTATAAATTGGTTTATTTTAAATGGTTGCTGAATAAGAGGATAAAAATGCAAGATGAATGGTGGTTTGACCTGAAGAAAAGTTTGCTATGCTTTGCAACATATTTTTATATAGTATTAGAAGTTTGACGGGCTGAATGGCCCAATTCTGCTCCTATATCTTAGGGTCATGAGGTGTCTCATTGTGCTTTTCTATTTCAGGGATGAGTACAGCACAATGTGGGTTATTGGGATAGTCTTTAAGAAAGTGGAAAACACTGAGAACCTGAGTGTTGACCTGACTTATGACATTCAGTCATTCACAGATACTGGTAAGAGCCATTTCTGGTCTCGTGAATGTTGCGACTGTTAACACACAGGAAATACATCTTGTTTGATGGGCCAGTATGCAATTATTTCATACCAGAAATCTATGCAGTTTTTCTTTTGAAAAAAATATGCTGTTGTGGGATAACTTTGGTTCCTGATATTTTGGGCAGAGTTTTGCCTTTGATAGGGGATGGCCCACGTGTAACAGAGGCCTTTGAAAACCGGTTCTGTTTGCCTGTGAGTTAATCCACCCTTGCTTTTAGTTGTCCAGCTGCCAAACTAAATTTAATAAGTTCTAAGTGTCTCAGTGCAGGTAGCAGTTTTGTTGCAGTACAGGTTTTAAATGTGCACCATTCGTGGCCGCACTTGCTCAAAGCTGGCTCCTGGCCCTATGCATGTTTCGTTTAACTGAACCATACCTCCCTATTTGTCTGATATCTGTAACTTTAACTGTCATATATTCAGTTTTAATGCAAATCCTTTAGAGTTTGGACACTTGCTTTGTTTCCTGAAGTTTCAGTCCCAGCCAATGTTCCATTTAAGCCACGCATTGACCCAAAAGTTCCTGTCTCAAATCGGCCTCTTTGCACACCAATGCAAAATAAAAGCACCTGTACTTAAATGAATCAGCCATCCACTACAGAAAATTGGAGGATACATTAGTCCCAACCATGTCTGAACACTCCCAGCTAAACTTGAAATTACATTTCCTATGGTGACGAGTTCTTCCATTTTTCCTATGGGGACATACCTCTTGGGGCTAAAGGGACATGGGGGGGGTGGGGAGATGGAATCAGGGTATTTGATCAGCCTTGATAATGAATAGACGAGCAGGCTCGAAGCGCCAAATAAGAACATAAGAAATAGGAGCCGGAGTAGGCCATCTAGCCCCTCAAGCCTGCTCTGCCATTCTGTAAGATCATGGCCTACTCCTTCTATTTTCCATTTATGTTTCTATCTGCTATTTCAAAATTAGAGGGAAATACTGCACTTGGCATCTCCATATTCAGCAATGTTAGATGAAGTTGGGGCCCCTTGATAGAGTGGTAACTGTAAAATAAGCCAGTAGGCAGACAATTAATCTCACCTACTCTTACAGTTTATAGACAAGCAATGAACAGCAAAATGTTTGAAGCAGATATGAGGATTGCAGCAATGCATGTGAAGAGGAAACAGCTCCATCTGCTTCTACCCAGTTATGTTCAACAAAAAAAGAAAAAGGTAACTTCTACATAATCTATTATTTAAAATTAGATGTTCTGTCTCACGCATGTCTGTGCCTCAAGTGAACACACCTGCTAAATGGAAACAATAACAAGTAGGAGGAGCAGGAGTAGACCATTTGGCCCATCAAGCCTTCTCTGCCATTCAGTATGATCATGGCTGAACTTGGGCTTCAACTCCAATTTTTCACCTCCTCCCCATATCCCTTAATTCCCTCAAAGACCAATAATCTCTTATTCCAGCCTTTAAATGTATTCAAAGATGGAGCATCCACAGCCCTCTGGAGTAGAGCATTTGGAAGATTCACAACCCTTTGAGTGAAGTAATTCTCCTCACCTTAGTCCTAAATGATCGACTCCTTATCCTGAGATTGTACATTGTGCCTTAGGCTCCCCAACCAGTGGAAACAATCTTTCAGCATTTACCCTATCAGGCCCCTTGAGAATTTTGTAGGTGACAATGAGATTGCTTCTCATTCTCCTAAAGTCCAGAAAATATAGCCCAATTTATTTAGCGTCTCGGAATCCAAGAACCAATTTAGTGAAGCTTTGCTATACTGCCACCAATGCAAGTGTATCCTTAAATGTGAAGACCACAACTGCACACAGTATTTCAGATATGGTCTCCTCAAAACCCGATACAATCACATCAGCACTTATTTATTCTTGTGCGCCAATCACCTTGCAATAAAGACCAATATGTCATGTGCCTTCCTAATTACTAATGCTGCACCTGCATGCTAACATTTCCTTGTAAAAGCACAAAGTATCTCAGGACATCAATGCTAACTAGTTCACACCTTTAAAAAAATATTTTGTTGTTTTATTACAATCAAAATACACCTGTTCCTAAAGAGCTAATAAGTAACCTAGGTAAATTGAATCTTTGGTCTGGGTTACATATCAGATCTCATTTATTCCTCCACAATTTGTAAAAGTTTTTTTGTTGGACTACAGAAATAACTGGATTTTTATCAGTCTGTCTAAATGCTACAAGTTATAGCTATAGTCAAACTGATTTCATTATTATCTTTAGGCAACTATCCAGCAGGGATGATTTGATGATTTTTTTTGTTTCCATGCAGTCTTGTCAGGCCACTGATCAATGACTACCTCTTTGTATTGATTTTTTTGAGATAATTTTGGTTCTAATTGAATCCAAGGTTTTAATTTATGAAAATTGTATTAGACGGGAGGGCATGTTAAATTCATTGAATGGTGGGGTGCAAGTTACAGTGCTGAATTGCCAAGCTCCAATGGGAAGCTGATTCTTCCCTGTAGTCAGAGAGGGAACAGGGTGAAGGGATGAGGGATAGAAAAGCCTGGTAGTTTCTAACCTAAAAGTATCAAGGATATGATGCCTGACAAAATTAAATTCCTGGAGGAATCAAGTCCCCCATGTGTTGCACAAAAATTTGCAATACTGAATATGAAGTAAAACTAGCACATCCCATGTCTTGCTATGAATCATTTAGATGTGCTTTGGAATAAGACCAGTCACATTCTTGGCTAAGCTTGTAGTACCAGTCCTCAGATGAAACCTCATTAAATCTGACTTCTGCATTGAAAAAGATCTGGTACTTATTTACTAGTTAATTTTCTTCACCTTCCCAGGGTAGATAATTATTCTAATACCCTTGAAGGGGAAAGTTGATCACCATTTGGCCTATACAAGTCCAGTCAAACCTAATTCTCTTTTCAATATTGTTCTTCCCACTGTGATTTGCAAACAGCTGGTACTCAAAATGCAGGTTTGGAATTCAGTATCTAACCTTTTGAAACTTCTTTTTCATTTTAAGCATTCATTGGAGGGGAACAAAGCCAACTGTGAAGATGAAAATAGCATGGAGGCTTCTCTGGACAGTGACCACAGCCTGCTAGTGCCTTCTAGTCCATTACAGAATGCCAACAGCCCGCAGAGGTAACATGGATGTTACTTCCCTCTTTTTTTTTGTTTTGAAGCAAGGGTTTCATGGAAGAAATTCTCCTTGGGATGAATATTCCCAGTGTTTATGCAGCATATTAATTGACTGGGGTTTGTGGCGGGACAAATGTTAGTCACTGGTGGCAACCTTCCATCTGGTGTGCATCATGGTGGTCAACTGTGTTAAGCATTTCCTGATGTGGGGGCCCAGGAACCGCACTCGGGTAAATAGTCTCTGCTGCATTTGCTGCAGAGGAAGACAGTGGATTGAGAAGACACACATTTCGTTGCCCTATATTTTCGCTGGGCCCTCTGCTCAGCCAGCTGAGATTTCTGTTTCTGCTCACCCCTTACATTGCCCCTCCAAGCAGTCAGCTTGCAGAAGGCATGGCTGTCAGCAACTGTCTCCCAGTTGATGTCATTGTCTCCATCCTCATATATATTACTTATTGGTGTCCTTGCAGTAGAGACATTGATGCCCGGGAGACTGTGACCCAAAGACCAGTTCACTGTATGGAAAGTCTTTGGGTATATGACCATCATCCATCTGATGAATGTGGCCAAAGCAATGCAGACATCATTAGCTTAGCATTGAGTGTAAGTTGATAGAATTAGCATGCCCAACCCAGATCCTCTTGAGTTAGTGACTTTGCCCTGTCTAGAGATACCACTGTGAAGTCTGAGACAATGAAGCTGGAAACCGGGTCTTTTCTACTGCCTAGCATATGTTGTCCAGGTCTCACCATGTAGAGCAGTGTGCTGAGGAATCAGGCTTGGTAGGCTTGCAATTTAGTGTTTACTTAGCTTGGATGCAACATCAAGAAACAGATTGCTGATGATTGAGGAGCCTAGGTACATGAAGCTATCAACAATCTTCAGATTCACATTTTCAATGTTGATATATGGCAACATCCTAGACCATGACATTTGTCGTCTTGATGCTGATGGTCAAACCAAACTCTTTACAGGCATGAGAGAGTCTGTCCGTTTGCTGAAGGTGTTCCTCTGTATGGAATGCTAGTGTGGCATCATCAACGTAGCGCAAATCTTTGAGGACTTGGTGCACCCTTGTCTTGGATCTCAGGTGAGCAAGACTGAACCGCATTCTATCAGTCCTGGTGTGTAAGTGCACAGCCTCTGTAGATGGCAACAGCAAAGACAAGGAAATGCCTCGTTGTGGGTACCAGAACACATCCCTGTTAGACCACACTGCGGATCTCAAAGGGTTCCAATGTTGCTCCATCTTGTTATCATAGAAAGTGGAGATCACATTGAATGGCTTAAGGGGGCAGCCAATTTTCTGCAACAGCTTGAGTAGACTGCCTTTG
Organism: Mustelus asterias; assembly: GCF_964213995.1. Lineage (NCBI taxonomy): Eukaryota > Metazoa > Chordata > Chondrichthyes > Carcharhiniformes > Triakidae > Mustelus > Mustelus asterias. The sequence continues at coordinate 79,912,648 of NC_135818.1, forward strand.
TTCACATGGTCAGTGTCTTGGTGCGATCAATGAAGGCAGTATATAGCAGTCTCCTTTGTTTACAGCAGTTATCTTGCAGCTATCTGACAGAGAAGAGCATATCAGCTGTAGATCTTTCAGTTCTGAAACAACACGGGATTCAAGGTAGGTGTGTTCAGTTATGATCTGCAGTCTGACGAGAGCAAATACCACTGCATTGCTCAACAGGGAGATGTGATCATTGTTGCTGTCACTCTTGCTCTTGTGTTCCTTCACCGTTCCTTCTGTGGCTTTCTGTGGTGTCTAGAACTTCCATGGACAGTGATTTCCCTAGAATACAACACACAGCGGTGTTCCACCCATCTTTCCAATTGCTTACTCCTGTCAGTGATGACCTCCCCTGTCTTTGTTTTCAGCAGGGCAGTTTTCTTTACTGGTGAGGTGGGTTGTCTTTTTGATCCCTTCATACATTTCCCTGTGTTGAAGGATACCTGGATATTCTGGAAAAGTTGTAGCCAGTAGACATTGCTGCACCAAGCAGCCTGTTAGACCCTGTGTAACTCTTAGTGCATTGAGTCTCTTTCTCAGGTACCTCTTGTAATCAATGACAGTGATGTTATCATCGAACCAGTCTGCATTTTCCTGCTGTTGCTTCCTATATGCTGAGAGTGCAGCATTGTCGATGGTGTCTTGAAGTAAGTTCCATTTCACTTCTGCACGCATGGGAATGCATGAGGGTGCCTATTCAATCAAGGAACTGTTTTTATCTGGGTGGGTTTATGTTGATACGAGGATGGCATTTCTGCTTTGGATGAAAACAATGCAAGCGTTGCATCCTAACCCTGATCACCTAGGAAGTGATCTGTTTGAAGGCAACGCTTAGCTGCGTGTCTTAAATCCTGTTCAGTCATGTCTGGTGATACCAACCTAGCTGCTGCCAATGGCCTCATCTGTCTTCAGAGTACCTTGTGGCATGGTTTGTTCTAAAAGAAGCTGTTATTTACTCAGTTCAAGTAGTCTCTGTTCTGCCTTCTCTTTCCTAGGTCATGATGTCTGAGGGAGTGCAGCCATCCCTCATGGCCCTTGTGTTGAAATCCCCCAGTAGATAAAGATGTTCTGACTTGTGGATTCTACTGATAGCAATGTTATGCTCCTCATGGAACTAGCCTTTCGCCTCTTTATTAGAGCACGGTGTTGGCGCATAGATGCTCGTGAGAGTAACTTGCCCTGTTTGAGTTGAGGTAAATGGAAATAACGTGTGCTGAACCACTTGTGAGGGTGTTCTATCATCCAGAGTAATGGGTTCTTTACAATGAACCCTGCACCTTGCTCCCCTGTCAGATTAATGTGTAATGTTTTTCTTTCGGTGAGCGGCTCTCAGCGAGCCTGGTCTCTTGTAGGAAAGCTATATCAACATTCAACCAGTCAAATTGCCAAGTCAATCACAGCTGCCTTGTGTGCAGTATTAATCATCTACAAGTCATCTTTCATGTGATCCTGATCCAGTTTTCCAATTGAAGAGTCAGACACCTTTTCATGTTTTTTGCCTGATGCGATGGATTCAGTCCACTTGTCGAACAGATCCAAGCAGTTGGACTAGCTGGTCAATACTTATTATTCGGGGACTGCCCAATATAGATGGATATTGACTGACCAGTGGGACAGAGCAGTGTCTCCTGTAATTGCCTGTGTTCTGCAGTGAAACTGCACTGTGTTCTCCAGGGTGCAAGCCTGAGCAAGGTACATGGAGAGGCTGGGATGTCCAAATGTCAAGGTCCCCCTCTCGACCTCCTTGGTGAAAGGAATGTAAAGCACTATGTTGGCACCGGCTTGGTTGCAGAAGTTACCAGAAAGATTATGTATTTGGACATCAGTGTGCCTTTGTGCTCCACTGCATATCTTTTTTGTCAGGGTTTAATCCCTTAGCCTTCACCTCTCCAGAAGTATCCTCAGAGCAGTGAAGCTATTTGGCCATAGCTGAGAGATTGGTTCATGAGTGCCAGGGCATGTCATCGTGCAAATGGACCTGTACACTGCAAGTTTGGACCTCCTGAGTTCTGAAGTTTTAGCTGAAAGCTGCAAAGGATCCAATTTCTGTGTGTCACCATGAGGAGGCACATCTGAGAACATGCCAATGCAAAGGCTGTGAGCTGAAGGACAGAGTTACATGTTTGACTCTCTTTAATGCGTTGCTGCTCGCAAGCAGTGTGGATTGGAAATGAGAAGCAAACTAGTACACATCAACCCGGTGGAAGCATGTCCACATGATCAAATGGGATGGAATTCTTGGTACTAACATGTAGCGACATGTGGATTTGTTTCATAAAAAGCTTATACGGTGACAGACTTTAGTTTCCCCATCGTGTAACTGGCGCTTAGCTTGTTCTTTTTTCTTAAATTACCCAGATGTGTTTTGAAGGTGAAGTTTGAGGTAAGGGCTACTGTTTTCCATTCCTGTACCTGATGAAACACATTGCACCAATTGCAGGTGAATAAGTTGAAATAACTGGCATCTTGGAAGAATGAAAGTGTTTTTTAAAAATCCCCATGCATGATCCTGTATGAAGTAGTCGTGGATTTTCATGGCCATTAGTCATGCATGGGTGTACTGTTCAATAATGTTTCTTCTCATTTGATACAGTCCTGTTACTGCTGCATTGACGACAAATGCAATCAGTGTTCAGAATTCAGAAGCCCAGGTGGAATCAGAGACTAGTCCTTCCAAAAGAAATTCCATTCCCAGCTCAGGGGGTAAGTAGCAATCCTTTTTATTGGAGTAGAAATTGAATGAAGGAGTGTGTTGTTGAAGGGTGAGCTACTCTAAACTTTTCACAAGACACATGCCATAGTCCCACTGTGCCTGTATTCTTTTACTTTTCCTGAATTCTTGCTGTACCGGGGCTCTGAGGTCAGACAGTACCTGGTCATAAAAATCACTTAACTTGTCTGTTATGCCTTGAGTAAATATATTGCCATCTTTTCCCCACCCCTAAAAAAAAATTGCTTGTTTTATGGGGTCAAGAACTTTACAGGGAAATTGTATTTTCTATTATTGTGTAGTTTATGGAGTAGGTGCTCTGTGACAACAGATGGGTGGCACAGGGTGACAGTGGTTAACAATGCTGCCTCTCAGCGTCAGGGACCCAGGTTCACTTCCAGCCCTGGGTGACTGTGTGGAGTTTGCACATTCGCCTCGTGTCTGTGTGTGTTTCCCCTGCGTGCTCTGGTTTCCTTCCATAGTCCAAGGATGTACATGTTAGATGGATTGACCATGCTAAATTGCCCCTTAATGTCCCAAGATGTGTAGGTTAGGGGGGAATTAACGGGGTAAATATGTGGGGTTACGGTGATAGGTTCTGGATAAGCTACTCTGGAGAGTCGGTGCTGACTCGATGGGCCAAATAGCCTCCTTCCGCACTGTAGGGAATCTTGTCGATTTTTGTCTATTTTGCAGTTTCAATTGTTATTTAGTCACTTTCAAGGAAGTTTAGCTAACACTGTAAAGCTCCCCCCTGCCCCGCCCCCAACCAATTTTCCCTTTAATTTGTTTTACTGTGCTTGTTACACTGTGGTTCTTTGATATTGATGCATGTGCTTTTCTGAAAGGGACTGGGTTTTTTTTACGGGGTCTGTTTGTTCCCTGCAGAAGCATCTTCGCCATTGTGTGGCAGTGCATCCACACAGCTTAAAGGGAACATCACTCAATCTGCTTCTCCTCTGACTGAGTCTGAATTATGATTTCTCTGCTGCATTCTCATCAGATAGCTAGGTGTAGGCAGAAACTTGCAGCTCAGACGAGGCCTTGTATATAGAGAAGGGAGAATTCCTTGATCACATATTGTTGATTTTGTAAAGGCACAAGTTTTTCTTCCCTTTTATTGGAGGACAGCATTGTTCTAATTTATATGTGGTGGTTGAACTGGTTCTCAAAGGAAAAGATCACAATGGCAGAGAGTTTGAATGTACCTAGATATAGGGAGAGTAATGCCTGAAGGGCATTGAAAATCTGGGTGCTTCAGTTTCCTGTATTTGTGGGATAGAGAGAGTGAAATTCCAAGTTCATTTATGTGAATAGTTAAGTAACTTGCGTGGATTTATTTTCTCTCTTTCCTAGGCTCATCATCATCCAGTGACAACATTCCTCAGGCCTCTCCCATACCTACTTCTACTGCACAGCCAAAGTCAGCAATCAACTGGGTTTTGTCTACGTGTGTCAGCAATCAATCTCCAAGTGCAGCCACAAAAGCATCCAGTCCTGTTGCCTCTGGGAGAAAAAGACCGGCGTCACCACTTACAAATGAATCCACAAAGGAGGTTTGTAAGCTGATTTTCTGTATTTCCCACAGTTGAAGATCCCAAAACGGGTGCATTTTCAATTCTAACTTAACAAATTTGTTTCTGCTTTAGTTTTTTTTTGCCATTTTCACTGTTTAGCTTGAAAACAGTTTGATTTATTGTCTCTTTAGGCATGAGGAGGACAAGAGAAGGAAACTTGAGTATGAGTGAAACTGAGCTGGTTCTCCAAGGTTGATGCCTGAGTCGGGCAGATGTGCATTGTTCAGGGATGCTGTTGATTTGGGTAGTGAATGTTCAGCTAATCTGGCTCAATGATACTCTACTTCTAAGGTTGCATCATTGAAGGGCTCTGATTCTTCCCATTTGCATCCAGCTAACCCTGAAAGTTAATGGATGGGATTGTTATGAAATGGCAAATGGTAAGAAACTTGTCAGTGCTCTCTCTTAACTTCTGGTTTAACCAAGAAAGCACTTCTCCATACTGTGCATGTAAACTTTTGGATAACTGTGCTTAATAAAATCTATCATAGAATCCCTACAGTGCAGAAGGAGGCCATTCTGCCCATTGAGTCTACACCGACCACAATCCCCCCAGGCCCTATTCCCGTAACCCCACACATTCAGCCTGCTAATCCCCCTGATACTAGGGCCAATTTAACATGGTCAATCAACCTAACCCACGCATCTTTGGACTGTGGAAGGAAACCAGAGCACCCAGAAGAAACCCACGCAGACATGGAAAATGTGCAAACTCCACACAGTGACCTGAGGCCGGAATTGAATCCAGGTTCCTGGCACTGAGAGGCAGCAGTGCTAACCATTGTGCCACCGTGCTGCCATCCAGTCCTATGGGCAGAATGCTTGCACTCAATACAAGTCTAGTGGAAACTGCAATATGGATTTTTTCAGTGGTATAGAACATAGACGCTATGATGGATTTCTGTTGTGTCAGACACTCAGTTAACTAAATCAAACTATTACTTGGCAAAAGCACCAGTGTGGTTTGGAGTTTCAGGGACTGGCGTATAGCTGCTTTTTAAAATTATTATACACGGTTAAAATAGTTTACAAAGTGTATTTGACACTTTCGTCATTATTTTGCATAACTTGTCAAATTATGGCTCCAACTTAATAGTTTCATTTTTCACCGAACGAGGTCTGTGATTTTATTTATTGAAAATGTAAAGCTCTCGTAAAAATATTTGTCAGTTGACTTGCTAAAACTAGGAGGTATTTGCATATTGTACCTTGGAGCTGGCAAATGTGGCTGATTTTCTTTTTCATCTATCCAGAAGGTGCATCTTGCAGTGTGGTTTTGAAATTTGACTATTAGTCTAGTCTGTGAAATTGGTGTTTTTTGACCACAAACAGCTAGTTTGATTGCTATTTCAGTCCTTATATGAAGGGTTAGTAGAGGAAAATCTGATTCACCGGCATTATTGAGCACTGATAAGAAACAGAATTCAAGTTTTAATTCCTGCTATCCCGTTGAAATAACTGGCCCTGCCATTGGTGAATATTTTGGCAGTTTTTAAAATTTCATACTGTGAATATCTAGCTAATGTGAAAATGGCCAAAAATATTGACCCTGTAAATTTGCGTATGTTGTTCATGTAAATTGCTGGTCACCAGAGTGAGATTGGCTCAGATGTTGCTTGGGTGAAACTGCTGGCATGTTGGTCCAAAGGCCAAGATAAGAGCAGTCTTTCTATGTTGAGGTGATAAATTCTTGGATTAGTATTTGTCCTCCAATTTTGAAGGAGCAGAATCTTAAATGAGGAATTATTTTACATGTTTAGGAAAGTGGAGTTGAGGCAGAAGATCAGCCATGATTATATTGAATGATGCTGTACTATTGAAGGACTAGATGGTCTACTCCTGCTCTTTCTTATGTTCTGTCTCGGTGTACAGATGTATGCACAATTAATTGTAGTGCAGCACTATCATTTTGTGTTATCAGGTACAGATTTGGATTTTTCTTGTGTTGATCTCAAAGGGATAGCATTCAAAAGGCAGCTCATCTCTCTTGTTTTCTGGTAATTGTTTAGGAGCCTGCAACGAATGGTGTACCAATGGATCAAAATTCATCACAAAGCTTGAAGAGAGCATCTGCACAGGCATCTGAAGTTTCACCAAAGAGAAAGAAACTGGATGTAAGTAGAACCATAGAATCCATAGAATGGCTGCAGTACCGAAGGAGGTCATTCGGCCCATCAAGTCTGCACTCAAGTTCCGAAAGAGCATCTTATCCAGGCCCCCCCCTCATCCTATCCCTGCCTGTAACCTTGTGCATTTACCATGGCCAATCCACCTAACCTACATGTACATCTTTGGACACTAAGGAGCAGTTTAGCATGGTCAATCCACCTAACATGAGCATCTTTGGACTGTGGGAGGAAACCCACGCAGACCAGGGACAACGTGCAAACTCCATACAGGCAGTCATCCAAGGCCGGAATCTAACCTGGGTTGTTGATTTGTCATAAAATTTATGCATACTTTTTCTGACTTTTTAATTCATTCCTGGACTTGTGTCTGACAAGGAAAGCATTTATTACGCCTTTAAAATATTGCCTTTAAGAAAGTGGTGGTGAGCCACTTTTTTGAATGGCTGCAGTCCATGTGGTGTAGGTGCACCCATAGTGCTGTTGGGAAGGGAATTTCAGGTTTTTGACCCAGTGACAGTGAAGCAACATCAATATAGTTCCAAGTTACAATGCTGTGTGATTTGAATTAACAGCTGGTGTTCCCATGCAGTGCTGCCCACGTCCTTCAAAGTAGCAGAGGTTGTAGGTTTAGAGGGTGCTGTTAAAGGAGTCTTGATGAGTTGCTGTTGTGTACCTTGTAGATGGTAATACACTGCAGCCACGGTGCTTTGGTGATGGAGGGAGTGGATGTTTAAGGTGGTGGATAGGATGACAATTAAGGAGGCTATTTTGTCTTGGATGGTATTGAGCTTTAGTGTTGTTGGAGCTGGTCTCATCCAGGCAAGTGGAGAGTATTCCATCACATTCCTAACTTTTGCCTTGCAAACAGTGAACAGCTTTGAGGAATTAGAAGGTGCCTCAGAATTCCCAGCTTCTGCTCTGTTCTGGTAGCCACAGTATGTTTGTGTGTTCTGGTTAGGCTTCTGGCCAGTAGTGACTGTCAGGATTGTTGATGAGGTGATTTGCTGATGGTAATGCCATTGAACACCGTGGGAGATGGTTACATTCTCTCTCGTCAGGGGCTACAGCTTTTGTTGTATCCCATGTTTTTGGCCAATTCTTTATATCTCTGTGAATGGAATTGTTCATAATGCTGAGGACCTCAGGCAGTGATTAAGGTGGATCCTCCATTAGTGGCTGCAGATGATTGCAATTGCATATGCCCCATCCCATACTTGCCTCTTGCACTCAATGACCTTGACACCAGCCCCATTGAGAGTGGTGTTTGTGGAACCACTTCCTCCAGTTATTTAATTATCCACCCCCATTCGTGGCAGATGTGGCAAGACTGCAGAGCTATGGTCTGATCCATTGATGGTGTGATCACAGCTGTTTGTTATTCAGCAAGCAAGTAGTCCTATGTCTGGAAAGAACGTCCTCGCATTCGCATTGCCGTGAAACAGTCTGGGGAGAGCAGACTTGCAGTCATATCACTGTGAAGCAGTCTGGGGAGAATGTACTCGCATTCATGTCGCCGTGAAGCAGCCTGGGGAGAGTGTACTCGCAGTCACATCGCTGTGAAGCAGCCTGGGGAAAGCGTACTCGCAGTCACATTGTCGTGAAGCAGTCTGGGGAGAGTGTACTCGCAGTCACATCGCTGTGAAGCAGCCTGGGGAGAGTGTACTCGCAGTCACATCGCTGTGAAGCAGCCTGGGGAGAGTGTACTCGCAGTCACATCGCTGTGAAGCAGCCTGGGGAGAGTGTACTCGCAGTCACATCGCTGTGAAGCAGCCTGGGGAGAGCGTCCTCGCGGTCACATTGTCGTGAAGCAGTCTGGGGCGAGTGTACTCGCAGTCACATTGCTGTGAAGCAGTCAGTTTTCGGACATAGCGAAAAGAACAACAAGCTGGGGGCCAACAAGAACAGCAACTCGCCAGGCTGGCTTCTGCTCCTGAGGAGGAGCCAGCTGCCCGCCATGATTAGCATTTGCTAGTTCCCATCCTACAGCAGAGCCTGGTCTCCAGTCATTTTGGATCTTCCTGCCATTGGACCAAGATTTTGCTCCATTGGGACTGTGTGGTGATAGGTGTGCAGCGGCTATCCCACATTAAAATAATCCACACACAAGCAACTTCCACCTCAAGCCCACCCACCCAAATGAATTTTGGGACCTAGAACATGAGGACCCTTGTGGACATCTTCAGTTGTGACAGAACTGAGAGTTGCATTTCCATCATAGCCTGGGAGCTCCAGCACTATAACATTGACATCACTGCCCTGAATGAGACACGACTAGCGGGAGAGGGCCAACTTAAAGAACAAGGTGGTGGCTACACCTTCTTCTGAAAAAGAAACTGTCTCTACGGGGTCAACTTCACCATAAAAAAGCAAACTGGTCAGATGTCTTGTGGAACAAATTTCCCCCCCCCCCTCTCCCCACGCGTGGATAAATGTGCATCTCCTGACCCAGAAGCAGCATGTCACAGCCATCAGTGCCTGTGCCCATGCCCCCACCCTGCACGCAATGGATGAGATAGAAGAGACATTCTGCTCCTGCTGAGGCCAACTGCTGTCCCACATCTCAAAGGGATTCTCCTCTGACCTCCATGTCAGAGTTGGGAGGGACGCAAATTTTTGAAAATGTGTGGGGCGGGCGTAGGGAAAACAAACTCCAATGGAATCCTCCTCCTGTCAAAGTGCCTAGACCATGATCTTGTCATAACAAACCTCCTGTTCTGCCAGAGGAGTAAATACAAAACCTCTGGCAACAGTCCTGCTCCAAGCATTGGCACCTAATAGACTACGTCATTGTCTGAGTCACGGATTGTCTGCATCACCCACGCCATGACTGAAGCCACCGACTGATGAACCAACCACCAACTAATTTGCCCTACTATCTCCATCGACTGGCACCAAACCAGTAAAGGCAGAAAGAACTCTGCCCCAGGGCTATCAATATCACTGGACTACAAGACCCTGAGAAGAAAGGTCTACTCAACCAATGCCTTACAACTAACCTGGCATCGACCAATGAACCAGAGCTATGGAGTGTCCACAGTACCTGATCCATCGTAAAAGCCACCATAATCAACACCAGTGTGGAGATGTTCGGTTTCTTGACCAGGAAACACCAAGAATGGTTCAACGAGAAGATCAGGATCTCTTGGACCGCAAACGCAAAGCTTTCCAGAATGGGCAGCTCCACCAGAGTGGGAGCAAACAACCCTACAGGCAACTGAAGGTCGAGATGCAGCAAAGAGCCCATAACGTAATAGATGGTGGGGGGAAAGAACGTAAGAGACTCCAACTCACTAACAACCATAGTGTGTGCAACTTCAGCACAATTGAAAGCATCCAGGGCCCACCCCACATGAAGCCCATCTAGGTTCTGCATGCGGTCCATAAGATATTTTGTTGACCGTTAGGGTTGACACATTCTGCTGATTTCCATCCATGTATATTCTTCCTACTGATACGACACACAAGATGGGCAAGTGAAGCGAGGTGCAACATTGACTGTGGGAGCCATGCTCTGTGTCCAAAGTATAAACATTTATTTTACCATTTGAAGTTGATGGTTCTTAATTAACATATAAATAATTAAGCATTTTCTATAACTTGTGAAATATTTGGAATATTAAATGTATTTACTCATTCTTGGGGTCGTGGTTGGTGAACAAGTTTGGTTTCCATCTTGCAGCCCACTGAGATGGAGGGCCACTCATGCAGCCCACTCAGCAGCCTAAGTTGTCCATCACTGCACGACACCCTTGCTCTTTGAAACCTTGTCCCTAAGTCACCTCATTTTGCTGCAACTTGTTCTTCAGTTGCCTCCTTTGACAACTGTGCATTTTGTTCACCTGCCAGCATTTCTGGCTACTTAATGTAAATTGTTTTTTTTTCCCTAAAGAGACTGGGGAAGATGGGTAAAAGAGTATTCAGTGTCCATTTCTGTTTAATTTTTAGTTGTCTATTTATAACATCTGAAATTTAGGGTAAACCAATTAAACAATCAGTGCCCCTTGAATTTCTTGCTAGGGATCTGTCCCTGTGAAGGAGCAGGGTGACTGTTCGAAAAGTCCCGTCAGTGAGAAAAAAATGGATGAAAATGTGAAGGTAAGCTATGGCTTCTAATTTAACTTTCGCATTCTAACAGGTGTGTGGAAAAACAAAGTTCAACGTACAAAAATACTTAACTTTGAAAATTCTGAAAGGAGGAATAAAATTAAAACTCGTGGCCTTCTGAGAAATAGGAAGTTTAATCTTGTGCAAGCTGGTCAGTGTTGACACATTTCTATAATTTAGATAAGTGCTATTATATATTTGACTCCTTTTTTCTGCAGGAAGTTGAGTCTGAAGAAAAGCTGATGCCAATCCCATCCAAGGCTTCTGCCTCACAGGTAAGTGTGTGATATGTAGTGGAGTTTAATTACTGCAAACAGATGAGGCTTACTTTAATAATTCTGCCTCTCATCTCCTGTAGATACTAGTTCATGTTGGGAGTACAGTTCCTCAGATACTGGCCACCCTGCAGTATCTCTTAATTAAGCATTCTTCATTTTTATATATATATTTGCAGTGGGTATTCATAGGCTTTGTAACTGTTTGAAATGTCACAGGTGAACATAGTCTTGCTGCTCCCACTTGTGTACTACTGAATCAGGATAATAGTTAGGGGCAGGAACTTATCCAAAGTATTTTTAATGTACCTGATTAGTCTGAAATCTATCAGTGACTGAGGAGGAATGAATTAAATCAAGAAGTTATGATTTGATGGCGCCAAGCTTGGGTTTCTAAAATTATTACCATAATTCTTAAACATGGAAAAGTTAATGGAAGGCAAAAGGACTATGTGAGCACCTGCCAGGTTATCTACCTGCCTTTTGTATTACGGGTACGAGAGTTACATGGGAAGTGTATTCTTGGAAATGAGGGCTGTGTTGCTCATCTTCTGATTGAGATCACTAACTGGCAATGTCAAGACTTCGTTGGCTGTAAGTTGATCTTGCAGCACCGTACCCTTTGATATATAAGAGCCCACTTGGGGTTTTTCCAGTGTCTTCCACCATTAACAGTTAACTTTTTTCGCAACTTTCCTCCTGTCCTCTTTGTCACTTTTAAAAGTTAAATAAAGGGTTTGATGAACAATCCCGAATGTGCAAACATAAATTACTAACTCAAACCAGGAAAAGACAGGTGAGCAACTAAGTTTGGATCTCATTGCTTTACACGAGAGTGCGGGCTGAGGGAAAAAGTGGATACTGGTAATGTTCAGTCCTCTACATTCCTAAGATTTTGTATGCACTAGCTGTATTGAACTTCTTGAATATTTGGTTGAAAAGATTTGCACTTAGATGGCAGATAATAATGGTGCTACTCTCTATTGAACTGATATATAAATTAATCTCTTTACACAGGAACCAACGAGCACAGAACTTTCTGATGTCTCTTCTCTTCCTGTAAACCCTGTTCCAGTAGTTAAAAATTCGATAAAGCTGAGGCTGAATCGGTAGAACTACCAATCTCGGGGCCATAGAACACAAAAATAACCAGGACACACGCATACATACACATACACACACACACACACACATACATATACACATACATACACACACACACACACACACACTCTCTCAAACGCAGACGTGAAAACAAAACACCTACCGGAAGAGTCATCTGATCGCTGGCTACAGCTTCCTCCGTGGAAACATTTTAAGAAGTTCTTTGAACACAGGTGATCGTGGTATATGGTGAAGTTGGACGATAAAGGCTGTAGATTTTTTTAAAAACATGTCCTATAAGACTTGATCATTGTTGAATCTGGAGTCTGGTAGAACTCGACCAGTGATGACGATGCACTGCGGACTGACTGGTCATGCAGGGAGTGCATCTTGGCGGAGTACTGCTGATGTGTTGGCAACAGTTATGTTAGTTGAAACTGTTTTTTCCAAGAACTTTTCTTTTTCCTGTTATCTTTGCTCTTAAACTGCCTTGCAATTGTGAAAAGATTTTAAAAATTTTTGTTGACCAATTGTTCTGTCATAATGGGCATTATTTGTAAATTTAGGTTAGTGATGGTATTGAGAGGGAGAGATTTAATATTGAAGGGCTCTTGTACCAGACCATGCCATTATTGATTTCAGGGCACTTAATCTATGTGATCCAGCTGTTTCTTTTCTTTCTAATACCAACTAAAAATTCAGAGCTTTGTTTCTGGGGCATCCTATGACCTGGAAAGGGGGTAGTAGCTTCTGAGAGTTTATTTCCCAGTTGCTTCCATTGTTTTTGTGCTGCTTTTTGATCATTAGATATTAATTTGACTATCTACTTCTAGTTTATGCCACTATCAGGGACTGTTCGGGACTTATTTTGCTTCAGAGCTAAATTCAGGATGGTGGATGTCATGTTAGGACACTGGACATTTCTTTTGGAGCTGGTTTCAAATCAAGCCTTAGTGGGTGGCGTTTAATATCTGCTACCACTAGGATGAGTCACTGCTTTAAAATATTAAATCAGTTCCTTGCCGATTTGAAATCCACAGTGCAAAACTCATCCATATTTGACATTGAACTCATCTGTATTTACATTGATCGAAACTCCTAGGTGATTTGCTCCTGCTTGGGAAAAGCAGACTGTGTGCTTTGCATGGCTTATGGGTTTGCAAACTGCATGGCCATTATGCATCCATGAAGCATGGTAATGTGGGTTTAGAACTCCCCTCTTCTTTAGCTAGAAATCTGGCCTATGTCTTGTACCATTGTCTACATTGACCCATTTGACCCAGAAATGAGTGTTACCAATGGGCTAACGCACTTGCAATTCCACTTAAGTATCCTCAGTGTACAAGCAAATAACTTCCTTTCCCAAGAGCTACCAATAGAAGGACATTAAAAATCTAAAACCTCCTTTCAATCAGTACAAAAAGGTGGCTTTTTTATTTTGCTGGTCCTCCAATTTATATCACTTAAGTCCCTCTAGAAGGGATGTGTAGGGTAAATATTCTCCAGGTATGTGATAAGTAAATTGAAATCTCTCTATGTCCAGATTTAAATCGTGTCATAAAACTACATGAAGGAAAATCTTTTGGGTGCTTTTAAGCTTTGGGATGTGTTATGACAATGTGAGATGTGCATGGCAACATGTTCAGAAACAGACTTTTCTAAAGTTAATGCATTCAAACAGATCAGAAATGATCTTAACCCTGAGTTTCACAATTTCTTTTTGCTAAGTCCAGCTAGCATTTATAGACGCAAATTATAGAAGAGTGGCTTGCTGGACTGCGCAAGCAGTTTCTGGGAATCTGGCACGTGCAGCTTTTTAAAAGAAAAGATTGAGAAAAAACAACATGTGGCTCAAATTTTGCCATGCCGGAATTTGAGTCAATTAATTATGACTGTTATTGGCTCAATCCATAACCGTTTCACTCGAGTCAATCTTTACTATGAGCTTGTCGTCTGCTGGCGGGTAGGGATCCGGATCCTGTGGTTTCCCCATTGTATAACTTCTGTGCTTGAGTTTTTAATGAGAGGTTTCCTCCGGGAATTTAATTTTTTTTTGTGCTTGCATAGACTGATAATTCCTGAAAATATTTTTCATCAATTTATCACAAAAAAAAGAGTTTGAGGTAAAAATGTATACTTTTGGCAATGAAAATGCGCTTTTGGAAGTACAAATAGTATTTTACTGTTTTAATTAAATTTAAATAGTTTAAATGCGTCTCCCCGTTGTGTCCCCCCCCTTCAAAACAAAACTGCAGAGTTTCAAATCCAAGTGTGCGTAATTAGATCTCCTTGAGTGACTAGCTGGATTTGGGAGGAGAGTGAAGAGCTGAATTTGAAATACTAGTTTTTTGCATTAAATGTGTATACATGCATTTCTCTCTTGGTTCCTATAGGCAACCTATTCTTTTTCCTGTCCTGGAAAACATTTCTAATTGTGAAATGGTTGGCCCACTCTGGCAGAGCTGAACCATGTATCCTTCCAAAACACAAACTAAATTGTCTGTACGCTTAAGTTAATTTTTCAGGAGTTTCAGGTATTTTCAGGTCTCTCTTTTAACTTTAGACATACTGTAAGTGGTTAAAGTCTGTTTAACAAATCATCTATCAAATAATTTACTAGGAAGATCTCCCAGAAACTTCCAGGCTTTTGTTTTGAAAGGTATCTATTTTTTCCACATTTTGATGTGCATGGTGATACTGCCAAGTATTTTAGGGTGGAAAAGCAGCTTATGGTAATTAAAAAGAAGCTACAACATCAGTGGTGATCAACCAGTGCAGGCTCTGCACAAAATGGAGAATTGCTTGTATTTTCCCAACCTCGCAACACTATTTTGGCTATTAAAAAATATTGATTGTGGCTACTGACTAATCCCTTTAACTTTAGCTATATAAGTTATTCTGCCTACATGGAAGCAGTTCTAATAATTAAAAAGAATAGGTTTGTTTCCCTTTCAACACCTCTGTTGGTAAGAAGGGCATGAGGTGGTGAGGGAGCCTCTATAATTGAGGTAAAAAGAGCTGTAGTTTCCCCTTTTAGTGGACCTGCCAATGGACTGGTGTTCTTTAAAGCTCTTTGCCTTTACTTTCTTGTAGTGTATTGGGACTACAGTTCACTGTGGCTGACCAGGCAGTTTCAAAATTGATTTTTAGTGAGGAGCAGTTACTGGGTAAGAAAGTGAGTTCTCAGTGTGAAAGTCTGTTCTGCCGTTGTAGAAAAAGGGACTTTTCTTGCGATTGAGAAGAAATACGGCTGATCCTTGCTTCAGAACATTGGAAAGAAAAATATTAATCCTGGTCTTTCCCACCCAAGGAGCTACCCCAGCTAATTGCATGTCTAGTAAGCAGAAAGTTATCCCACTTAATTTTACATAGGAGAAATGAGATGTATACTGACTAACCATGAAAGTGCTTGCATAGTAGATTGTAGTATATATTGTGATGTCTGATTTGAGTTTCATTTTGCCGTGCATTTACATGAAACCAATTTCTTTGATTCTTTGGAGAGACATTGATAACATGGATATCACAGAAATTGTCTTGTTTTTATTGCCAACGTCCTAAGAAATTGGGTCGAGGAGGAAAAATCTTTGAACGCACCAAGATGTGCAGCTTATAGCAGGGAGTAACTTTTTGCCATATAACTGGTACAATGCACTGCCAGCATTGTCTCATTTGAGTTATGAAATGCACTTTTATGTAAGCGTGCATTTGCATCACAGGGTCCAGGAACGCTAGGGTTCATACTTGCTGGTTTGTATGATATTGATGTATATAAGGCTGATTTGCCCTTCCCATTAATTAATGGCATACTCTTAAGTTTACTCCCTCTTGGGATATATTAAAATGTAGTAGAATGGAACTCTTTCTATTCTTCCCCCAACCCCAGCCAAATAACTTTAGCTTTTATTCCAAACATTCCTATTAAGAAAATATTGCAAGTTATATCTACCCATCCTGGTTGGCCGGAACATTTCTTTTTTGTGCTAATGGCATTAACCCATTTTTAGGTTTGCAGTAGGTGACCAGGTGGGAAATTGGCCCGTTGAACTCCATAACACTGGGTCTTTTTAATACGGCAGCAACAGGTTATATGAAAGCTGCTTGATGGTGCTAGTTACAATATCTGCCTGGGACTTTCATGAGTGCTCTGTTTCGATGTTTAAGCCAACTATGTTTAATGAAACCTTTGACAGTGTTGCTTCTGTTTTGAATGCTTTTGTCCACTGATGGTTCCATTGCCACACTGCATGAATAATGGTTATAAAACAGTTCCCAGCATTTAAAAAAAAAAATTTCATGTAAATGAATTGGTGCTGGACTGACCTGTTCCCATTTAACAGGATGATCATTAACTGGCTTTCACTGAATCAAAGTTTTTAAAACATCAAAGATTTCACAATTGTCACACTCTTCAGGAATCAAAATGTCTGTTTACTTGCCTGAATGTGAAATCAAGCTGACTGTGGTTGGGCAGGTTATTTGTGGACGAGCAAGAATTGAAAAAGCTTCAATGTGAATGCACCTATTGTTCTGCCAAGATGAGTGCTAAATTATTTTATTTTTTCATTGTTGGTGAACTTGTCATAGTTTTCCCTTCCTCACAGTTTAACTGTTGCTTTCGCAAGCTGTACTCTGCGGCTCACAGATGGAGTTCTGTTTTTTTTCATAGTGTCTGTACACTAGTAATTTTCAGAAGCTATTTTGTATAGAGATGTATTTCTTCATTTAAAATAAAAAAAATAAAAATGCAGCACAAAATGGAGTGATATCAGAATTCTTTGTTCTCCAGTTCAGCCTTGGATAGTGTCAGGCGTGGCTCAGTTTGGAGTCAAAGGTTCTGGATTCAAGTCCCATTCCAGAGAAGTGAACACAGTCTAGGTTGACACTTAAGTGCTGTTTTAAGGGAATGTCCCACAGTTGGATGTGCAAACTGATGGTTGTGGGACCTTGCTTACATGCATTTAGTGGTTTATGTGTTTTTATTCATTTTGTGGGAAGAGCGTTTGCTGGCTAGGCCAGCATTTCTTGCCCATCCCTTCAGAAGGACAGTAACTATAATTCAGACATCATTGGGCTTAAGGTATGTCGGCTCAGTGCACATTGTTTTGAGAGCTGTAAAA
This sequence comes from Mustelus asterias, assembly GCF_964213995.1. Taxonomy (NCBI): domain Eukaryota; kingdom Metazoa; phylum Chordata; class Chondrichthyes; order Carcharhiniformes; family Triakidae; genus Mustelus; species Mustelus asterias. The sequence goes on from NC_135818.1 coordinate 79,929,694, forward strand.
TGTGCTTCTTATTTGTCCTAACTGCACTCCAGTTAGGAACATTTTCTATCTTGACACAATTGTGTGTATAGGGCCAATATTAAGCTGAAACAGTACACTCCCCAACTTGAGTGTTCTGTACTGGGTCCATCATGCAGTTTTGAACCCTGTGTTCACAAGTGTAGCAGGTACATTCCAGGCACCACAAAGCTGCTTAGACACGCACAACACAGGCCATACCTACACTAGGTCTTTCAACGGGGGCAGGGAATTCATATGGTGTTCGTGGAAGTGGAAATGACTAGGGTTGGGAAGCATTTTCCGATCAGGGCCATTGTGATCTCCTGGACTCGTTTCGATCGCCTCAGGGGGTCGGAGAGGAATTTCCCAGATTTTTTTTTCCCCATATTGGCCCTGGGGTTTTTCACTCTGGGTTTTCGCCTCTCCCTGGAGATCACATGGTCTGGAATGGGGGGGTGGGGGTGAGTTAATAGGTTGTAATGAACAAAGCATCATAGCTGTGAGGGACAGCTCGGTGGATAGGATATTGGTATGTAGATAGGCTGGAAAATTGGGCGGGGATCCTGGATTCAGGATTCAATCCTGGACCGGGGAGCGGCTCGGGCTTGGAGGGCCGAAGGGCCTGTTCCTGTGCTGTATTGTTCTTTGTTCTTTGTTGTTGTTTGTCCCATGGCCCTTTTTCCCTGCTGCCCTACAGACTTTTCTAATATCCATCCATTTCCTTTTGGTGAGTTACTATTGAATTCACTTCTGCCACGCTTTCACTATAACCCCTTATGCAGATATTGCCTCATCTTCCTGAGTTTTCTTTCACCAGTTATCTTGAGTCTGGTAGAACCATAGAACATTACAGCACAGAAACAGGCCTTTTGGCCCTTCTTGCCTGTGCCGAACCATTTTTGTGCCTAGTCCCACTGACCTGCACCTGGACCATATCCCTCCACACCCCTCTCATCCATGTACCTGTCCAAGTTTTTCTTAAATGTTAAAAGTGAGCCTGCGTTCACCACTTCATCTGGCAGCTCATTCCACACTCCCACCACTCTGTGTGAAGAAGCCCCCCCTCCCCTAATATTCCCTTTAAACTTTTCCCCCCTCACCCTTAACCCATGTCGTCTAGTTATTTTCTCCCCGAGCCTCAGTGGAAAAAGCCTGCTTGCATTCACTCTATCAATACCCATCATAATTTTATACACCTCTGGTGTCCTCTGGTTAACACAGTAAGGAGTCTAACAACAGGTTAAAGTCTAACAGGTTTATTTGGTAGCAAACGCCACTAGCTTTTAGAGCGCTGCTCGTTCGTCAGATGGAGTGGAAATCTCTGTTTGACTTTAACCTGTTGGACTTTAACCTGGTGTTGTTAGACTCCTTACTGTTCTTACCCCAGTCCAACGCTGGCATTTTCACATGTTGCCAGTTTTCATCCCAGTAAGAACAATTTCTGTATTCACACTGTCAAACCCCTCATTTTAAACACCTGGATTGCATTTCCCCATAACCTTTATTGCTCTATGGAGAGAGAAAAAAAAGCCTTTGCCTCTTGGCTGTCCCGCTGCCTTGGATTTGAGGCCATCTGCTGTTGAGACCTAAAGTTGTCAGTTTTCCATTCAAATTAAGAGAGTCCATGTTGGGGTGAGTAATCAAGATGTTTCTGCAGATGAGTGAACCATGTCTTATGCTGGTTTGTTACTAAAACTGGATCTCTGCATGATTCATCTGCTTTTTGTTATGCAGGCAATCTTATAACTTTTAATTATTTTGTGATCTTTTGAAAATTAGTAGAAGCACCAAGTTAATAGTATCTCAACTCCTCTACACTACCAGAATAAGTATTTTTTGTAAAATCCTCTACACTACCAGAATAAGTGTTTTTTGTAAAAACATATAAACTGGTACTTTTTCCTCCCCAGATAGTCATGATCATACTATGGGAAGCAATGGCCCAGTGATATTATCGCTAGACTATTAATTCAGCAACTCGGCTAATATTCAGGGGACCTGGGTTCAAATCCTGCCATGGCAGGTGGTGGAATTTGAATTCAATTTAAAAAATCTGGAATTAAGAATCTACTGATTCCATTGTCGGAAAAACCCATCTGGCTCGTCAATGTCCTTTAGGGAAGGAAATCTGCTGTCCTTACCCAGTCTGGCCTATATGTGATTCCAAAGTCACAGCAATGTGACTCTGAACTGCCCTCTGGACAAGGGCAATTAGAGATGGGTAATAAATGCTGGCCAGCCAGCGACGCCCATGTCCCACAAATGAATTTTTTTAAATGGCGAGGGGCCAAATGGTCTACTTTTTTTGTATGTAAAACTTTAAGTTGGTTAAAATCGTTTGAAACAGTTTTTGCAGTAGGAACACAAGTACTTTTTCGGTGCGAAACACATACAAAGTACACCTTCAGATAGGTTAATAAATAATGCTCTTTCTTCCTCGGGGTCTGCTTTAAAACCAGCCAAACTGACCGGTTCAAGTCTCTTTTTCTCCTGTTCTGAAAGGCCCAGATACCAGGTTGTGAGCTTTTTAAAAAAAAAAATTCCTTTGATTTATCCGTAAATAAACTTTAAAGAGGTGAGTTAATATCGTGACCTCTGAGGAGCAATCAAAGGAAAAAAAAGTTGTTGCACTTTTTGATCACTGCCACCAGGGGCCATGGTTGTACTTTGAAGTCCACGCAATGCATAAAGACATCAAAGAACCTAAAATGATTGGGAATGTGGAAATTGAGGTAAAAGATAAAGATCCATCTGGATTACTTTTTGCCATCCTGCTCGTTGCGTGATCCACCAATGGAGTCTTATTTACAATATACGGTCCAGAAACGGATCATTTGGTCCAACTTGTCCATTCTGATATGCTCTACTCTCACCTGATCCCATCTTTTCTCATCTAAATCTACCGATGTAACCCTATATTCTCTTTTCCCTGACATGCCTAAGTTTCCCCTTAAATGCAGCTATGCCAGTTGCCTTAACCACCCCCTGTGGTAGTGTTCAAACTTCTCAACACTGAGTTTCTCCAAGCTTCTTCCGAGTTCCCTATGGATTTCTTGGTAACGATCTTGTCTTGATGGCATTTAGTTATGCATAACTCTTCACGAGAGGAGATGTGTTCTCTGTATTCACTCTTTCAACTCCTCTTTGATCCTCAGATGTGAGGTAGGTAAAACTGCCAGTGAAGAAGAGCTCTGGGAACTTATAGATCCAAAGTCGCCTGTTTCTCTCAATAAAAGTATACTTGCTAGAATACAAAAGCAGGGATGTACTGCTGAGGCTTTATAAGGCTCTGATCAGACCACATTTGGAGTATTGTGAGCAATTTTGGGCCCCGTATCTAAGGAAGTATGTGCTGGTCCTGAGGAGGTTCATAAAAATGATCCCAGGAATGGAAAGCTTGAAGTATGAGGACTCTGGGTCTGTACTCAATGGAGTTTAGAAGGATGAGGGGGGGGATCTCATTGAAACTTAGAATACTGAAAGGCCTGGCTAGAGTGGACATGAAGTTGTTTCCAAAAGCAGGAGAGACGAGGATCCGAGGTCACAGCCTCAAAATACAGGGACAACCCTTTAGAACCAAGATGAGGAATTCCTTCAGCCAGAAAGTGGTGAATCTATGGAACTCATTGCCCCAGAAGGCTGTGGAGGCCAGATCATTGAGTTTATTTTCAACAGGCTCTTGATCGGTAAGGGGATAAAGGGTTGCAGGGAAACGGTGGGAGAATGGAGTTGGGAAACTTATCAGCCATGATTGACTGGCAGAGCAGATGTCATGGGCTGAATGGCCTAATTCTGCTATATCTTATGGCCACATACCATGTCTCAAATCATTCATGACCATAACAAAATAGTGTTTCCTGAATGATTCATTTAAATAAATTATACCAATCTTTACTTTCCACTGCTCCATAGATCAACCAGTTGCTCACTGAAATTTTCTTGAATTTCAAACTCAGATAGCATTCTCTTGTCTAGTTGCAGTGAAATGGATTCTGGCATTATGTATTCCTTTTAGAATCCCAAGAACAACAATCATCTACCTCGCTTCCATTAAGTACATGTCCAATTCACAATTGCATTTCATAATCCCTTCAATCATTTAAATTACAAAGAACAAAGAACAATACAGCACAGGAACAGGCCCTTCGGCCCTCCAAGCCCGCGCCGCTCCCCGGTCCAGGATTGAATCCTGAATCCAGGATCCCCGCCCAATTTTCCAGCCTATCTACATACCAATATCCTATCCACCGAGCTGTCCCTCACAGCTATGATGCTTTGTTCATTACAATCTATTAACTCACCCCCACCCCCCCATTCCAGACCATGTGATCTCCAGGGAGAGGCGAAAACCCAGAGTGAAAAACCCCAGGGCCAATATGGGGGAAAAAAAATCTGGGAAATTCCTCTCCGACCTCCTGAGGCGATCGAAACGAGTCCAGGAGATCTGTATCCTGTGCCTCACATTTCAACAAGAATGTACTTGCAGTGAAGTGCTTTGAGACATCCCAAAGGCACTAAATAAATGTAGGTCTTTCCTTTTGCTAGCTGCAATACTCGTTTTGTATTCAAGGAGGTTTCCACGGGCATCCAAGGAAGGAATGAATAGGGCTAAAGTTTCTAAATGGTGCCATTTCTAGTTTATTGGATTTTAGCAAAGTGTAAATTCTCTTGTTTGGTTTTCTCTCCTGCAACTTACTGCCTCTGTTCTGTCCTGGAGGCTCCCACCAGCACGCTACCTCAACTTCACACTATGTGAGCATATCTTCATACATCAGTTCAGATCGGATGTACTGACTGGCTAATTGACCACAGGAGTCATCACGTCCAAACCTAATTGTTTCCTCAGTGAAAATACTGCAGATGCGGGAAATCTGAAACTTAAACAGAAAATGCCCAACAGGCCAGGCAACATCTCTGAAGAGAGTCAAGAAAAATGTGCACGGTTCCACTTTTGGCAGAATTTCTGCATGATTTTTTAAATCTTGTTTACCTTCATCCTGTTTAATTTCTCCTTCCCTTCCACCTTTTCACAGATGCCCTTCCTTTTCTTCTTTCACCCACCTGCCCCCCACCCTTTCCTCTCATCCCTCCCTTCCCTCTCCCTTCTCCCCCCTCTCTCCTCCTCTCTCTTCTCCCTGGCCCACACTTTCCATCCTTTCCCTCATTGCCTTCCTCCCGCACTCCTCCCTGAGAAGCTCTGTGCTACAGAAGGGCCTGGGTGTCCTTGTACATGAGTCTAAAAAGTTAGTACACTGGCACAGCAAGTGATCAGGAAGGCAAATGGAATGTTGGCCTTATTGCAATGGGATGGAGTATAAAAGTATGGAAATCTTGCTGCAGCTGTACAGGGTATTGGTAAGACCACACCTAGAATACTACTGGCAGTTTTGGTCTTTAAGGAAGAGTATGCTTGCATTGAAAGCAGTTCAGAGAAGGTTCATTGGGCTGATTCCTGAGATTGGGTTGTCTTATGAGGAAAAGTGCAGCAGGGTAGCCCTATACTCATTGGAGTTTAGAAGAATGAGGTGATCTTTGAAATATATAATATTCTGAGGGAGTTTGACAGGGTAGATGCTGAGAGGATGTGAAGAACAAAGAACAGTACAGCACAGGAAACAGGCCCTTCGGCCCTCCAAGCCTGTGCCGCTCCTTGGTCCAACTAGACCAATCGTTTGTATCCCTCCATTCTCAGGCTGCTCATGTGACTATCCAGGTAAGTCTTAAACGATGTCAGCGTGCCTGCCTCCACCACCCTACTTGGCAACGCATTCCAGGCCCCCACCACCCTCTGTGTTAAAAACGTCCCTCTGACATCTGAGTTATACTTCGCCCCTCTCACCTTGAGCCCGTGACCCCTCGTGATCGTCACCTCCGACCTGGGAAAAAGCTTCCCACTGTTCACCCTATCTATACCCTTCATAATCTTGTACACCTCTATTAGATCTCCCCTCATTCTCCATCTTTCCAGGGAGAACAACCCCAGTTTACCCAATCTCTCCTCATAGCTAAGACCCTCCATACCAGGCAACATCCTGGTAAACCTTCTCTGCACTCTCTCTAACGCCTCCACGTCCTTCTGGTAGTGCGGCGACCAGAACTGGACGCAGTACTCCAAATGTGGCCGAACCAGCGTTCTATACAGCTGCATCATCAGACTCCAGCTTTTATACTCTATACCCCGTCCTATAAAGGCAAGCATACCATATGCCTTCTTCACCACCTTCTCCACCTGTGTTGCCACCTTCAAGGATTTGTGGACTTGCACACCTAGGTCCCTCTGTGTTTCTATACTCCTGATGACTCTGCCATTTATTGTATAACTCCTCCCTACATTATTTCTTCCAAAATGCATCACTTTGCATTTATCCGGATTAAACTCCATCTGCCACCTCTCCGCCCAATTTTCCAGCCTATCTATATCCTGCTGTATTGCCCGACAATGCTCTTCGCTATCCGCAAGTCCGGCCATCTTCGTGTCATCCGCAAACTTGCTGATTACACCAGTTACACCTTCTTCCAAATCATTTATATATATCACAAATAGCAGAGGCCCCAGTACAGAGCCCTGCGGAACACCACTGGTCACAGACCTCCAGCCGGAAAAAGACTGCAGGGAAAGACTATGTCCTTCAGTGAGCAGAAACACAAGCGTACAAATTAGGAGCAGGAGTAGGCCAGTCGGCCCCTCGAGTCTGCTTCGCCATTCAATCACTTCAAGGCTGTTTTAACCATCCCCACATTCCTGCCCACTACACGGTAACCTAATGTTAGTGTCATTTCCACCTTGCCCCATTAAAAGCTATGGATCAGTGCTGCACAAACTTATTCCTGAATGACCCTATTTTAAAACCTCAGACTTTGTGACCCCCAGAGTGAACATTTGGCAGATTCCAGAGATGTTAGGGGGAGCTAAGAGCTTCAGTTATTGAGCCGGGTGGGGTGGAGCTTTAGTTCTTGACTGTGTGTGTGTGGAAGGGGATGGGGGGAAAATTGAGTTCTTGTCGAATAGAGTTAGAACCACAGGATTCTAGGGCAAGGGCACAAAGTAAAATAGCATCTGTTTCTATTTTGAAATGTTCAGGATTCGACATCGGGAAAGAGAAATGATAATATCTTCAGTCTTCCTCCGATTCAGTATTTAAAACATGGTAAATCTCCCATTTTAGCTGAAATTAATTTGTTTGCAGGCATCTATGTTTGTATATTTAAGGATTTGTGTTTACATACGTGTGGCTGTGTTTGTGTGTGTATGCGTGTATATATTTGTGATTGCGTGTCTGAATGTTTGTCTGTGTCTGCGTGCAGAAATGGTCTTGGCCACTCTCAGCTTTGCAAGTAATTAGAAGCTCCACTGGGTTCCCTCCCTAGAAGTTGCATTACACTGGACAGTGTGTTTCACATTGTTCCTCAAAACCTTTTCATCTTATCATCCCGACTGCCCATCTGCCCTAGGACCCAGCTTTGCAATTGTTGAAAAAAACCCAATTATTTCATGGAGTATCTCTGCTCAGTATCTGCCCGGTTCCAAGAGCCTGTCTTGTAGCCAATGATGGGAGCAGCTGAATGTGTCCTCCGGGTTTGAGAGACCACAGACGCACCTAGACACGTAGGGCACGGACTCCTGGACCCACTGATGTCGGACAGCCTATCACCACAGGCAGGGCACCTTGTCAGCCTTGGCCCAACGGGTAGCATTCTTGCCTCTTGAGTCAGACGTCGTGGATTCAAGACTCCAACCTAGAGACTTCAGTACATGGATTCCCAAGGAGTGTAATGGAATACTTTTCACCTGCCTGGATGGGTGTAGCTCCAACAACACTGAAGAAGCTCAACACCATCCAGGACAAAGCACTTGATAGGCACCCCATCCATCACCTTGGACACCCACTCTCTCCACCTTCAATGCACAGTGGCAACAGTGTATACCATTTAGATGTCCTTCAGCAACTCACCAAGGCTCCTTTGATAGCGCCTTCCAAACCCGTGACCTCTACTACCTTGAAGGACAAGGGCAGCAGATACATGGAAACACCATCACCCCAAAGTTCACCTCCAAGCCACTCATCATCCTGACTTGGAAATATATTGGCCATTCCTTCGCTGTTGCTGGGTCAAAATCCTGGAACTCCTTCCCTAACAACTGTGGGTGTACGTAAACCACATGGACTCGCGGTTCAATAAAGCAGCTCATCACCACTTCCTCGAGGGCAATTACAGGTGCACAATAAATGCTGGCCTAGCCAGTGATGCCCACATGCCACGAATGAATTTTTAAAAAGTTCTTGATACAGATGATGCTACATAGAACGTAAAGAATCTTTATAAATAACAATTGCAGCATTTGTTCTTCTGGACTGGTTTTAATCTGAGGGGCTTAGAGAGAAATTTTCCAGAGTTTTCATACTTGCTCCTGGGATTTATTTTTGCCTTTCCCTGGAGATAACCTGGCTGCTGAGACAATAGGATGCAGGGAAGGGTGGAGTGTCTATGCAAGATGCTCTGGCCATCATAAGTGTGTGTGGTAAAGTCTTGATGGACCAGCTGTTTATGATGTTTAATGTCAGCTTTATGATGTTTAAGAGAAAATTAAATAAACCTTGGGAGAGGGTGAGACCGTATCACAGGAATAATGGGGTTGTTTTTATTGCCATCTGTTGCCATTTTCTTCCACAAATAAATTATTAATAGACTAAAAACGGATCTTTCTTAATTATCCACCTCGGTAAGTCTTACCAGCCCAGACTCTTGGGTAAAATGTCAGTCAGTCTTTGTGTGCATGTCTAACTGGATTCAACATGAACGCAGCAATGTTCTTCAAAGTCTTCAAAGGACTTTCTTCATCTTTAACACATGTCACCAATCTTCTACTCTGAGATGTTCCAATTAATTTACTTCAGCCTTCTATCTTTCCTCAAGTCTTTAGTGGAACCACATGCTTTATTATCAGTGCAGCTACGAGATTAAATTACCTAGTGAACCACAGTCAGAGCTTTTTTTCTAGGTTATGTGGATGCGCAAACCGAGCTGATGTTGAGGTTTAATTCGTGCTTCACGTTAGTTCTCTGCCACCCTGGCCATCCCAGTTTCATCCATTGGAACCTCTGATTGGTGAGAGCGAGAGTTTGAGTGGACGGAACCAACTCCTTGTCACGCAGTATCATGGGGAGATTGTGAGCAACCTTCCTTACTCACTCTGTCATGAGGTCAGGTGGTGGAATCTCATGAGCTACCCCTCTTCCAAGTGGCCAAGTGTGTGTTGTGACTGACCACAAGTCCATTACAGGCGAGCTTGGCCCTGTCCTTGCTTGAGGCACATACATATTTTCCAGCAGGGATCGTTGGAATCAAGGTTTATTTATTTATTTTTTGTTTGTTCCCAATGGCCAAGGAAAACAATTAGTTGCGGCCAATTGTAGTTCAGTTTGACCTTCCTGGTTCAGGCCAACTAATTCAATGAGGTTGATGATTAAAGCTGGGATCTACCTGCACCCAATTGAGGTATGCTGTAGACTTCCTCTCCAGCAGTTGGTCTCTTAACACTCTAAGAAGTAAGTCACTTATAAATCCAAGAATGGATCTAGGACAAGTGTCTTTAACCAGTGTGTGTAGAGAGCACTAACCGCAGTGTTGTTGAGGTGAATAGAGGTTTACAGCATGGAAACAGGACCTTCGGCCCAACTTGTCCATGCCGCCCAGTTTTTACCATTAAGCTAGTCCTAATTACCCACATTTGACCCATATCCTGCTATACCCATCTTACCCATGTAACTGTCTAAATGCTTTTTAAAAGACAAAATTGTACCCGCCTCTACTATTACCTCTGGCAACTTGTTCCAGACACTCGCCACCCTCTGGACTCTTTTGTATCTCTCCCCTCTCACCTTAAATCTATGCCCTCTAGTTTTGGACTCCCCTCCCTTTGCAAAAAGATGTTGACTATCTAGCTGATCTAGGCCCCTCATTATTTTATAAGCCTCTATAAGATCACCCCTAAGCCTCCTACACTCCAGGGAAAAAAAGTCCCAATCAATCCAGCCTTTCCTTATAACTCAAACCATCAAGTCCCGGTAGCATCCTAGTAAATCTTTTCACTCTTTCTAGTTTAATAATATCCTTTCTATAATAGGGTGACCAGAACTGTGTATGGTACAGTTGATGCATTGAAGCAGAAACGGGCTCAGTATATAAGAGAGAGAGAGAGAAGGATATGCTGATAGGGTAAGATGAAATAAGGTGAGAGGAGGCTGGTGTGGGGCATACATAGACTAGTTGGGCCGAATGGCCTGTTCCTGTGCTGTACGTTCTATGTAAGGTTTTTACACAGTGTGATGAATTTGTAACAAGGACTGAATGTTCCTGTAAGTCTGTGGGTACAATCTTACCGGCCATTCACACCCTACTCTTGCTGCAGCGAGGTCAAAGAGTTTGGCAGTCGGCCAAATCTCCGTTCATTGCAGCGGGATAGGAAAATCCCGCTGGTGTGAACGGTGGTAACATTCTAGCTTGGGAGTCTTTCATTGCACTCCACCAATAAGAAAATGCAGCAGAACACCTGACCACGAGGCCGGGTCCCAGTTTGACCAGGCCTCTGTCTGCCTGCGCTGGTTTCTTTAGGGTAGACCTGATATAGGGGAAGAACTTCCATCCGCCCTGACCCCTATCTGACCGAGGCACTGCCGGGAGGAGGGAACTCCAAGGAATTTCCTCAGGACCAGCTAGGATGCCCTGGGCAACAGCGCTCCTGATGTAAGGAGGTAGACTGGTAGAAATGGAGGGGTCATGTCCTGAAGCCTGGTAAAGAAAAACTGGCATCACTGAGGAATTAGCTCTTGCCAATCCCAAGGATATAATGAATTGGTGTCTAGAAATGGAAGTGAGTGGGAGCTTGTAGAACGACCAATAAACTAAGAGCATCTGTGAGGCAGCTGAGCTAATCACTCTGCCATCGTGCCACCCCAAAAATCTGAGCTCATTCGAAGCATTGCTGCCGTATCCTCACTCATAACAAATCCCATTCACCCATCATCCTTGTGCTCACTGGGCCCGATGGGATTCCCTCCCTAACTTCCCCTCTTTCTATTCACTATCTCTCGTTCTGATCTCCCTCTTTGACCCAAGCCTTTGGTCAGCTGTCCGGACCTCATTCTGTAGCTCAGTGTCACGTGTCGTTTGATAATGTTTGATAAAGGGACTGGTTGAAAAAGTCAGCTCCATGGGAGGTGGCACTACAGAAGCTGAACCATACCACGCTGCTTCCAGTATTGGGAAAGCTATCTTTGGTCTGATTTGATTTGTTATTGTCACATGTATTAGTATACTGTGAAAAGTATTATTTCCTGCGCGCTATACAGACAAAGCATACCGTTCATAGAGAAGGAAATGAGAAAGTGCAGAATGTAGTGTTACAGTCATAGCTCGGGTGTAGAGAAAGATCAACTTAATGCAAGATAGGTCCATTCAAAAATCTGATGGTAGCAGGGAAGAAGCTGTTCTTGTGTCAGTTGATACGTGTCCTCAGACTTTTGTATCTTTTTCCCGACGGAAGAAGGTGGGAGAGAGAATGTCCAGGCTGCGTGGGGTCCTCAATTATGCTGGCTGCTTTGCCGTGGCAGTGGGAAGTGTAGACAGAGTCAATGGATGGGAAGCTGGTTTGCATGATGGATTGGGCTACATTCACGACCTTTTGTTGATTTTTGTAGTCTTGGGCAGAGCAGAAGCCATACCAAGCTGTGATACAACCAGAAAGAATGCTTTCTATGGCACATCTGTAAAAGTTGGTGAGAGTCGTAGCTGACATGCCAAATTTCCTTAGTCTTCTGAGGAAATAGAGATATTGGTGGGCTCCCTTAATTATAGTTTCGGCATGGGGGGGGGGCCAGGACAGGTTGTTGGTGATCTGGACACCTAAAAACATGAAGCTTTCGACCATTTCTACTTCGTTCCCATTGATGTAGATTGGAGCAAGATGTGCCGTAATTGACCAAAAGGCTAGCCAATTCACCAGATGGTGGCATCAAGCAACCATTCCAAAGTTGGACTGCACAACTCCACCAAAGGCATTTGTTTCTCACTGGAAGTTGACCATGCATTCTACTGCAAGAGGGAACCCCCATTTCCCCTTACCCCACCGGCCCCCCACCACTGGCATGATTTAAAGGGTTAGTCATTCAAATCACATCTGACAATCTTGAGTAACTGGCCATTGGAAAGGTTATGGAAGTGCTTCGGAGAGTTATTGGGGATGTCGTGGTGAGATCCTGGATTTGACAGGGGTGATGCAGGGAGGGTAGAGGTGACCTGTTCATCCAAAAGCTGCAGTGGAGCTGGGAGGGACACGGCAAAGGCGGTGCCTCTGACGCAACCGGACAGTGAGGAGACAGAGAGGCTGTAGAGAAGGGAAGCTTCTTTATGAAGGGACAAAGAGGAAGATGCTGTGGAGAAGGGAAGAGGCTGGGTCACTCTTGGTCTCAATAATCTTTTCTCCTTAGTGGAGGGATCAATGACCAGGGGGCACAGATTTAAGGTGAGGGTTTGGAGGGGATGTGAGGAAAATCTTTTTCACCCAGAGGGTGGTGGGAGCCTAGAACTCGCTGCCTGAAAGGGTGGTGGAGGCAGAGACCCTCATAACATTTTGGAAGTGCTTAGATACTACTTGCGATGCCAAGGCATACACGTCTATGGACCAAGTACTGGAAAATGGGATTAGAATAGTTAGGTGGTTTTCCTTTGACCGGGGCAGACATGATGGGCTGAAGGGCCTTTCTCTGTGCTATATACCTCTATGACTCTAATCCCCCCACACACACTCTGCCAGGTGTTTGACCTTGGACACAACTCAATAATAAAGGGACCCCAGTTCACATCACGATGATGGAATCTGATCCTCCGAATGGGTGACCCCTCTGAGTGTCAAACCGGGCGCCAAGGGGCAAAAAAGGGTTAATATTGCCTTCACTGCAGCCCACCTCCTTAGCGAGCGGGTGCCAATGCCCTACCATGAGGGAGACATACTGCAGCATCTGCCGAATAGTTTACTCTGAACCCCCTTTCGGTGGATCATATATCAACATGGCAGGCTTCATAGCAGGAGCGAGGCCTAAACTGTACTTAGTGTTCTGTGCAGACAGAGGTGCTTTGTCATGCCTTGATTGGATGTGAAGGGGAGCTGGAGTGCAGGAAGGCAGTATTTCAGCTCCCTGCTGTTAGGGTCACCCACCACTGGGAGAATTAGCAAGAGCTGAACTAATTCTTTCAATCTGTTCCAGGCAACGGGTCTGCTCTTAACTCTTTGAGGACAGTGGAGCTGAATCAATGAAGTTATAGATCCTTGCATAAACTAACTGAGAAATATCATTCAACAATCTTCATAGCGTCCAAAGATGTGCAGGTTAGGTGGATTTGGCCATAGTAAATTGCCCCTTAGCATCAGGGGGATTAGCAGGGTAAATAAGTGAAGTTATGGGGATAGGGCCTGGGTGGGATTGTGGTCAGTGCAGACTCAAAGGGCCGAATGGCCTCCTTCTGCTCTGCGGATTCTATGATATGAAAGGTATGAAGATACGATGACTTTGTGAGCAGGATCAGAAATGGGCGGCACGGTGGCATAGTGGTTAGCTCTGCTGCCTCACAGCGCCAGCAACCTGGGTTTGATTCCCGGCTTGGGTCACTGTCTGTGCCGAGTCTGCACGTTCTCCCCGTGTCTGCATGGGTTTAAGCCGGGTACTCCAGTTTCCTCTCGCAGTCCGAAAGATGTGCTGGTTAGGTGCATTGGCCATGCTAAATTCTCCCTCAGTGTAACCCGAACAGGTGCCGGAGTGTGGCGACTAGGGGATTTTCACAGTAACTTCATTGCAGTGTTAATGTAAGCCTACTTGTGACACGAATAAAATAAGCTAATAAGTAAATTTAAAGTTTACATTTTAGAACTGGTGCTTCCTCATCCCCTGTGTTCAGGGTGGGCCTTCCCTATGAAGGTTCTCTTCTTCCAACCCCACTCCTCAGAATACCCCTTTGCCCGAACATCCGATCTGGATCGACCCGGCATGTTGCCACCCTGGGGAAGAATGCTTCACCCAGTGCGCAGCCCAAGAAACCTTATAACCTACACAAGAGGGAAGGAAGCTAAGAGAAACAAAATGTTCAAAATTTTTGATGTTTTTATTGAAAGACAAAATGGGTAATAAATGATACTTTCCTTTCTTGTAAAACAAAAGTCCCTTAGTAACAAGTGGTTTCACAGTAGTGCACCTTCAATCGTGTAAAATATTTAAGTCTCACTTTTTTAAGCATTAAACACAGACAATAAATACTGTACAAGAAACTCACAATTACAATAAGCTATTAAGTCCTTACGTTACGCACAATAATTATTCAAACTTAAAAACCGATTGCAGCATTTTCTTTGTGACTAATCCTCTTGAGAACAGTGGGACACAACTTACACACAACAACAGAATAAAAATGGAACATCCAAAGTAAAGTGCCTCAGTTCTGGAGCAATCCAGCGAGCGAGTTACTCCAAAAAGTTACACAGAGCCAACATTCTTATACTGTCCTCTTACCTTGCCTGGGTGCGGTAACCCACGCTGGGCACATCTGGTACAATAGATACCCCGACCTCTCTTGGTATCTCTCCCGAATGAGCCTAGAGATCTGACCATTTAGGGTGATGGGGGAGCACCCCAGCAGAGCTGGCACCCACCTCCGCCGTTAATAATCCCTTCACCCGCTCATCTTGCATCAGGTAGGTTTGTCACCTAGTGTGGAAAGCCATGACTGAATCAACCTCTTTTTACTCCAGGTTTCTCTTCCTGCCACCCTGCCCGAGACCAGTGGACAAGGGCAGCCCAGGAGAACACCTGAGAGTTTCCTGGCCTCCATTGCTCAGCGCCGCACTGGACATTTACCAAGGAACGTCGGTGCAAAACTCGGGCGAAGACCCCGCTTACCTGTCCAGCCAGGAGCTCTGCTGATTAGGATGGAGGGAGGGGGCATCAGAGGGAAATCCCTACTCACTGGATGAACCCATCAGCAGACCTTGTGACCAGGTTCCTTGACTTTGGAGAGGTGGGAGCAGCCTGAGGAATCAGTTGGGAAACTCCTCACAGGAACCAGCTTTCTGTCGCTGCTACTGAGTTGGAATTGGAGGGAAGTCAACAATCACCCTTTGGATACCACATCAACTGAGTAAAGAAGGGAGGGATGGAGAGGGGGGCTCAAATGCCATTGGGGAAGGGGCTAGCTGAAGAGGGAGGGAGTGTTAATGCCATTGGGGAAGGGGTTAGCAGAAGAGGGCAGGATGTTAATGCCATTGGGGAAGGGGCTAGCAGCAGAGGGAGGGGAGGGGCTAGCAGAAGAGGGAGGGAGGGTGTTAGTGTCACTGGGAAAGGGGCTAGCAGAAGGGGAAGGTGTTAATGCAATTGGGGAAGGGGCTAGCAGAAGCATCTAAGAGGAGAGTAGAAGCATTTGCCACATCCTGTTTTGGGCAGGGTGATTACCTAATGCTACAAAGACCCAGGGCAGGGGGTTCACAGAGTCCCCCTTCCCCCACCCCACCCGCTTCCCTCAATAATGTTGATAGCAACAGACAATTCCAAAAGAAAGTGCGGAAAGTCCTATGAGGTCAGAGAGCAACCTTTACAAAGCAAACCGCCTCTAAATAAAACACTGATGTAAAACCACAATTCAGCGTTGTGGAAATATGAACAATAAATCCTGCAAGAACTGGAGCAGAACCTGGTTCTCCATTTATAAACAGCGTCTCTTAGTTTTCCTGGTCCACTTGGGTTTAAAATCATTAGAAATGCATTCAACGCACCAAAGCGGCTTTTCTTCACTCTGTGTGGTTAGTTTTGCAATCCAAATTGCCATAGGTTGAAAATGGAGGGGATAACTCCTTCACACAACACCGACTTTATATATCATTTAGAATGCATTTGTCTTAACGTGACTTCAGACTTTATCACAAAGAGAGTCAGACGTGATCCTCAACAAAAAGAAGAATGGTGCCTGTTTTTTTCTGGTGGTTTAAAAATGCCAAAGGTTTTTGGATCCAATTGCCAAAGGCAAGCAACACAAAAGTCTCAGCTTGATGTAGGACAGGAAAGCTCTTGTCGGACGTAATGGTATCACTCTGGCAGCCGATGCAATCTCAGTCACAACCTGGAGTCTACTTGATGCCAGGGAAAGCAAGGGTTGCTTTTCAAAGCGATGGTCCTCATCAGTTCTCCAAGTCTTTTTTGTGGCTTTGAGGGAAACTGAGGCATCGTCCTCAGATGGCTGCAACTCCAGATGGTTCTGGGACCCCATAGAGCTGAGTTTGGGCGCAGCGCTGGAGCCCATATGATAAAGCCAAAGAAAACACTGACTTTTCCAATGGGAGTTAGACAAAGATTAATATCCCCCCCCCCCCAAACCCACACACTTGAAAATGTTCATCCATATAAAGCTAATGGAGCCAACAATATTACAAATCACTGTCCCTGGGTTCCCAATCTCATTTTATGTAACTAATTGTTACTTCAATGTATCAGAAATGACAGACATAACAGCATATTACACAAGAGGAATCAGGTTACAAATATCAAGGAGTGAGTTACAGACTGCAATCTAATCGAGGGGTTCAGATGGTTTTTATATGTAGAATAATAGATACCCGGGAGTGAGTTACAGACTGCAATCTAATCGAGGGGTTCAGATGGTTTATATATAGAATAATAGATACGTGGGAGTGAGTTACAGACTGGAATCTAATCGAGGGGTTCAGATGGTTTATATATAGAATAATAGATACCCGGGAGTGAGTTACAGACTGCAATCTAATCGAGGGGTTCAGATAGTTTATATATAGAATAATAGATACCCGGGAGTGAGTTACAGACTGGAATCTGATCGAGGGGTTCAGATGGTTTATATATAGAATAATAGATACCCGGGAGTGAGTTACAGACTGCAATCTAATCGAGGGGTTCAGATAGTTTATATATAGAATAATAGATACCCGGGAGTGAGTTACAGACTGGAATCTAATCGAGGGGTTCAGGTAGTTTATATATAGAATAATTGATACCCGGGAGTGAGTTACAGACTGGAATCTGATCGAGGGGTTCAGATGGTTTATATATAGAATAATAGATACCCGGGAGTGAGTTACAGACTGCAATCTAATTGAGGGGTTCAGATAGTTTACATATAGAATAGATACCCGGGGGTGAGTTACAGACTGGAATCTAATTGAGGGGTTCAGATGGTATATATATAGAATAATTATATATAGAATATATAGTCCAAAGATGTGCGGGTTCAGTTAATTGGCCATGCTAAATTGCCCCTTAGTGTCCCGGCATGCGTAGATTAGAGGGATTAGCGGGTAAATATGTGGGGATATGGAGGTAGGGCTGGGTGGGATTGTGGTCGGTGCAGACTCGATGGGCCGAATGGCCTTTTTCTGCACTGTAGGGTTTCTATGATTCTATGATGATTCTATGATATAGAATAATGGATATTTGGGAGGGAGTTACAGACTGCAATCTAATCGAGGGGCTCAGATGGTTTAGATATAGAATAATAGATACTGGGGTGTGAGTTAGAGACTGGAATCTGATCGAGAGGTTCAGGTATTTATATGTAAATGGAGATATGTACAGGTCTATTGGCAAATTTGCTCCTTCCTGTTGATACGTGATGACAGGGGCATATTGACTTCATCAAATCTATTTATAATAAATATTGAGAGTCTCAGAGGTTATGCACATTGAAGATCTTCCAAGTTATAGAACAGAGAATACTCAGCCCACTGGCTGTGTGGGGATGAGGTAGATTATAGTTTGAAAAGTAGGAAGCATCCTTCTACCCTTCATCCTCAGACTCCGGAATGAAAATGCTTAAAAGAGAAGATATTTCCTGCATTGGTCAGGTTGAATGAAGTAAGGAATCAAACATGGAGATAAAGGATAATGAAGTCTTTGCCATGATGCTGGGAGAACTCTCCCGCTCTTCTCCGAACAGTGCTGTGGGATCATTGAGGCCCACTTGTAAAGACCAGATTGAGCCTTGGCTTGGTGCAGCACACGGAAGGCAGCACCTCTGCTAATGCTGCACTCTATCTGTACTGCACTGGACTTGAGCCCGAACCCCCAACCTTCTGACTCAGAGGACAGGAGAGCACCAGCCCAGGGGAAGCTAGCCAATGAAGAATTTTGGTTTATTTTTATTATTGTGGCTCCCTCCAAACTCAGGTGAAAAAAGAACCCCTCCTGAGCATCATGCACTGATTTTAAAATGGTCTCGCTGTGAGAAACAATTCACTCTGTCAGTAAAATGGATATCCCAGCTATGTCAGAAAAAGAAGCTATTCTAGACTGAACCATTTCAACCCATTGGTCACACATATTTGCAGAAGGCTAATTTACAGGTTATGGAGAAACAGCAGTGGCTCGATGGGCCTAATGGCCTCACGGGATGCTGTAAGAGTTTATGATGCCGATCACTGTTCCCAAGCCACGATTTTCTCCGATTCGTGACCATCCAATTGGATTTGCAACAGTGTCTTTCAAAGGGGAATTGGACAAATAACGTGAAACAAAAGCATTTGCTGATCCATGGGGAAAGAGCAGGGGGGAGGGAGTAGGACTAACTGGATAGTGTGACCAATGAGACTGCAGAGTTACAAATGGGCTGAATGGCCTTCTTCAGTGTAGCATAATTTTAGGATTCTTCCACATTGTGTTGGTGAAACCCTTGCCTCTGATGTTTTGGTGGATTTAATGCTAGAGGAATTCTTGACTCTTAAGGTTGAAGTCTGAGGCAGACAAAATACCCCCGAAATTTCGAATAGATGGGTTCAAAAAAGGAAATTCTATTCCTCCTGAATGAAGTTTGGAAGTGAATCTGAATCTGGAGGGAGTCAGTGATCTGTGTCTGGCACAGACACCCTTAGATGGTAGAAACTTTTTTTAAAAATTCAATTCTTGGGATGTGGCCATCACTGACTACGCCAGCATTTGTTGCCCTTAAGAAGGTGGTGGTGAGCTGCCTTCTTAAACCGCTGCAGTCCATATGGTGTAGGTACATCCACAGTGCTGTTAGGGAGGGAGTTCCAGGGTTTTGACCCAATGACAATGAAGGAACGGCCGATATATTTCCAAGTCAGGATGGTGTTTTATTTGGAGGGGAACGTCCAAGTTTTGATGTTCCCACATATCTGCTGCCCTTGTCCTTCTAGATGGTAGTGGTCATAAGTGTGGAAGGTGCTGGTCTAAGAAGCCTTGGTGAGTTCTTGCAATGCATCTCGTAGAGGATACACACTGCTGTCACTGTGCGTTGGTGGTGGAGGGATTGAATGTTTGTGGACAGTCAAGTGGGGCTGCTCTGTCTTAGGTGGTGTTGAGCTTCTTGAGTGTTGTTGGAGCTGCACCCATCCAGGCAAGTATTCCATCACATTCCTGACTTGTGCCTTGTAGGTGGTGGACAAGCCTTGGGAAGTCAGGAGGTGAGTTACTCGCTGCAGTATTCCTAGCCTCTGGCCTGCTCTTGTAGCCACAGTATTTATATGATCAATCCAGTTCAGTTTCTGATCAATGGTAACCCCCCGGGATGTTGATAGTGATGGAATTCAGCGATGGTAATGCTATTGAATGTCAAGGAGTGAGTTGGTATATATAGACTCATCCAAAATGCAAATGCGATAGATTTCTTTGAGAAAATATTTTGTGACACAACATGCGAGTAATTTCAGAAATGACATGCTGGTTGTACCATTGCTTGAGAGGAACAGATGACTTTGGACCAATGGTTCCCAAAGTTCTCCACCCTGGGGTTACTGACATGTCATTTCTGGGTCTGTTGTGGACTAATTAACAGAGATTTGGCGCTATTATTAAAAAAGACTCGCATTTATATAGAACCTTTCTTGATCTCAGGAGGTCCCAACATTTTTTTCAGTCAATGGTATCCAACAAGTCCATTGCCATTGCGTATCACAACTACTGGAATGGTAGACAAAGGGTCATCTGGATTCGAAATGTCAGCTCTTTTCTCTCCTTGCAGATGCTGCCAGACCTGCTGAGATTTTCCAGCATTTTCTCTTTTGGTTTCAGATTCCAGCATCGGCAGTAATTTGCTTTTATACTGGAATGGTAGATGGTGGACTAGATTGATCTTTACTCATTTAGGAACACCTATGCTTGGTGTCAGGAAGATTGTACACTGGAATAGAGATCGCAACAGACTTGTGGCTTGCATTTCAGTGCCCCACCTCCAGGTAGATTCTGTTGAACCTCAGATGCCCTCGTTTGGCATACTCTGCTTATGTGGAATCAGCAGGGGTTTGAGAGCATTTTGTTTCCGTGGCCGTTATTTTCATGGAAAAGGAATTCTTTTCTCCACACAAATGAACCAGTGTTTTTTTATTTTGATTGGAAAGTCCAGGAGACATGTCGAGGTCAAGGGAGCATGAGCATCATCAAGGCAGAAAAGATAGACAAGAACTGCTGGCTCTCCAAGCCTGGGATGTAGCGGCCTGTGTACTGAAGAAGGAAGAGGAGACTGGGGGAGGTAGGGTCGTTCCACAGCTCTCAGTCCCAGGGAAGGAATGGATTAAACTAGGAGACAGCGCAAATTCTCATTCAGCGACCAGTTCCTTCATGTTAAAAGTGGTGATCCCTTGTTTTGAGAAGATGTTACTTTTCATGAAACCAAGAGCGAGTTGTGACAAATTCTTGTTGACTTTGGATATAGTTGTGCCGGAATCAGATGGTGAACAAGATCGAAGCATGTGTAGGCCATAAGGGGAGAGGTCATCACCAATTGGCCTCCTCTATTTCCGGTAGATTCAGCCACTCAAGTCCCATTTAACAATTCAAAATGGTGGAAGTAGTGGGTTCTGGTTCAAAACTAGGCCTAAGAGCCTGAATCATCATGGATGGAGAGTCTGTCATCACTCCATGCATCCAAAAGACCAACGTGGCCTCAGGACATCCCAAAGTGCTTTCCAGCCAATGGAATCCTTTTTGAAGTATAGTCACTGTTGTAAATGCGGGAAATGCAGCTACCAATTTGTATACAGAAAATTCCCCAGGGATTAACATCAACCGTGGATGGCAGCTCAACTTCCCATACAACACCGGGCTTGGTGACACTTACAGCTCCCCCCCCGAAATCTCCCATCACCACCGTCCGCGGTGAAGCTTGAAGAGAATTCTGTGCCAATTAAGTTGGGAAATGGAGAATGGACGCAGGCCACAAAACCAGCAGACGGAGACAGGGTCAACCGCGAGAAATGCGATGGTCGCCGATGATCCACTGCAACCCGTGAGGAGCCATGTTTAAAAGAAAATGAGTGGCGCGACACTCTTCAGCCACGGTAGGAATTGGAACTGGAAAAACCCTGAAGCAGGGATTCCGACAGAGCGAGTGAGTGACAGAGAGAGAGGGAACTCCGCATCTTGGGTTTACTGAATTATCCAGAGAATGTGGCTGTGACA
Organism: Mustelus asterias; assembly: GCF_964213995.1. NCBI lineage: Eukaryota > Metazoa > Chordata > Chondrichthyes > Carcharhiniformes > Triakidae > Mustelus > Mustelus asterias. Next base: position 79,951,176 of record NC_135818.1, read on the forward strand.
GATTTCCTATCAGAGTAACACCTGGAGCCATAAGGAAAAGACAGCGATGATGGAATGATGACACACCTCTTTAGAATACATTTCTTTTCCCTCTTATTTGATGAGTTGAAGGTATTTTCTTTAGGTGAGCAAGTGGTTATACGTTAATATAGATATATATATATATATCTTTTAATGGTAGAACCAATCTGGTACTGTTTCTAACCATCCTTGATGTTGCCATGGAAACGTTGGCTAATGTCATTGGAGGTGGGGTAGGGATGGTGGTTTCCATTATTGAAAACGTCCATTTATTTTTCCATTCATCCCCTCGGAGACTCTTGTTTCTTTTAAATTAATACTTTCAATACTCTTTCGCTTCCTTCAGCTGAGCTATAAAGTCATCTTCCAAAGGGTTTTCGGAACAGTTGAGGCCATTGTTTGGTGGGCGCACGGCATTGTACCTGCTCCAGTCCCCTTTGCACAGTATCCACGGCAACACGTCCACTTTGTAGTGGAGCTCCGGCGAGAACTCCGTGCTGATCAGGTTGGGAGCCCCTGCGCCTTTCCCCCGCGTGATCAGCCTCATCTGGTCGTCGTAGCAACAGTGCTGGGCCGCCAGGGTGGCGCTGTCCAAGGACAGCATGGAGCGGATGCAGAACTTGGAGGTGGGCTTGTAGATGTCCAGGCGCTCCTTCGGGCCGCTGGCGTCTCGCCATCGGAAGAGTCTTCCCTTGCCATCTTCGTGGACGCTGACAATACTGTACACCGCCTCTGTGGGGTAGGTGCAGGGGCAGCTTGGTAAATCCGTCAGGGCCTTCATCAGGTACTTCTTCAGGAACTTGCTCTTGCAGTTCAGCCATTTATCGCAGCTGTCCACTTCTGGGGAAGGAAAGAAAAAGTCCAATAAAGATGGGTTCACATGGAAACAGATTTCCCTGCAGGCCGGCACTTGGCAAATGTTGTTAATGCTTTAAGCACCGTGGTAAAGTCTAACAAGTCGTTAAACACTGACGTTAAAAACAAAGGTAAAGCAGGGAGCAGGAAAAGGCCACACAGCCTCACACACGGACTTACAACAATAGCCCAAAGGTCATTAAAATAAGGTAGTCACGAATAAACCCAATAAGGAATTCAGGAGGAATTCCATAACCCCTAGTGAGTGGTTAGAATGTGGAACTCATTCACACTTGGAGGACTGGGGAACGATTGGTATAGTTACATCGAAAGGGGAATCTAAGTGTACACATGAGGGAGAAAGGAACAGAAGGATGTGTTAACCAGGTTAGGTACAAACGAGTGGCTGGGAGGAGACTCATGTGAAGAATAAACACCAGCATCGACCAATTGGGCTGAATAGCCTGTTTCTGTGCTGTACACTCTTAGTAATTCTCCACAAGTGACAGGATTGCATTAGCACCCATCATCCAGCCTGTTTCCTTTCCATTGACATTAGTAAGAAGCAATATGAAACGTGCTGCTTAACACACGGTGATCCAATAAAACCAGCTTCCCAGCACTGTCAAAGTTGCAACTCCCGTCTCTCTGCAGAGATCAGTATCGCACCAATTACCCTTTCAACCGATAGAGGAGCTGATGCAACTTCTAATCATTATATTGTCGGTGATGTTAAGAGGTCGGACTTCCCACACCACCCACCAATCACCCCCACCCCCACCCCTAACTCCTGCCTGTCAGTCAATCCTGGCATGTTGGACAGGTCAGCCAGGTTCTCATTGAATGGCAGAACAAGCAAGCTCGAGGGGCTGAGTGGCCTCCTCTGATCCTTTCTACATTCCCAGAGAGTTCAGCCGACATGCTCCCACAGTCGGGCTGGTGGTGTAGCATACGCACCGGAGTCAAACAACTCTGTTCCATTCCCCTTCTCCGCCAGAGTTTTTTCAGTGGCTGCATTCAGATCATCTTCCATCCCTTTGGGAAAAGAGTACAGTCAGGGTCAGACGTGGCCCAACAAATCTACACTTCGTTACTCCAGGCCAATGGAGTGAATCTAAAATCTGAATTTAAAATCAACTGTATTCTTTCATGAGATGCGGGCGTCGTTGGCTGGGCCAGCATTTGCTGCCCATTCCTAATTGCCTTTGAGCTGAGTGGCTAACTGGGCCACTCCAGGGGGCAGTCAAGAGCCAACAACATTGCTGTGGCTCTGGAGTCACATGTAGGCCAGACCGGGTAAGGACGGCAGATTTCCTTCCCGAAAGGACATTAGTGAACCAGATGGGTTTTTACAACAATCAATGGTAGCTTCACGGACAACATTGACTCCGTCTACACTTCCTGCTGCCTCGGAAAAGCAGCCAACATAATCAAGGACCCCATGCACCCCGGGCATACTCTCTTCCTATACTAATACATGTGACAATAATAAATCAAATCAAATCTTCCACCTTCTTCCGTCGGGAAAAAGATACAAAAGTCTGAGGTCACGTACCAACCGACTCAAGAACAGTTTCTTCCCTGCTGCCATCAGACTTTTGAATGGACCCACCTTGCATTAAGTTGATTTTTCTCTACACCCTAGCAATGATTGTAACACTACATTCTGCACTCTCTCCTTTCCTTCTCTATGAACGGTATGCTTTGTCTGTATGGTGCGCAAGAAACAATACTCTTCACTGTGCGCTAATACATGTGACAATAATAAATTAAATCAAAAATTACTGAGCCTAACTTTTATACTCCAGGTTTATGAGCTATATGAGCTGCAGTGATGGGATTTGGACCTATGACCCCTGGGTATTAGCTGGACCTCTGGGTTACTCGCCCAGTGACATTATCACTACGTTACGATCTCCCTGAATACACAACACAACTTGAAATAAAAGCAAAAATACTGCGGATGCTGGAAATCTGAAATAAAGACAGAAAGTGCTGGAAAAGCTCAGCAGGTCTGGCAGCGTCTGCGGAGAGAGAAGTGGAGTTAACATTTCAGGTCCAATATATCGCACAGGGCACTGGTGAGGCTGGACCCGAAGTTTTGCATCCAGTTCAGGTCTCTTTAGCTGAGCAAGGAGATACTCGCCATAGAGGGAGTGCAGCAAAGGTTCACCAAACTAATCCCTCGGATAAAAACAGGAAGGGCTGGAAAAACTCAGGTCTGGCAGCATCCGGGGGGAGAGAGAGAAATAGATTTAACATTCCGAGTCCAACATGAGTCTTCTTTGGATCAAATGAATCCATTCAATTTCCAGTCAATTTCCCACATCTGACTGCTTCTGTCCAACACCCTGAGCGCTCTAACTCATGGAATCCCCACAGTGCAGAAGGAGGCCATTCGGCCCATCAAGCCTGCACCAACAAAAAATCCCACCCAGGCCCCACCCCCGCAACCCCACGCATCCACCCCACCAACAAAGGGCAATCTAGCATGACCAATCCACCGAACCCACACATGTTTGGACTGTGGGAGGAAACCGGAGCACCCAGAGGAAACCCACGCAGACATGGGGAGAACATGCAGACTCCGCACAGACAGTGACCCAAGCCGGAAGGAATCAAACCCGGGTCCCTGGCGCTGTGAGGCGACAGTGCTAACCACTGTGCCACCATGCCATTTAATAGCTCTTAGATCTGGAATAGAATCCAATGCCTAGTTTTGGGCTGTTACATCTTCTGATAGTGTGTGTGTCTAAAGTTGCTGGTCCCCATGTGTTTAAGGACAATTTAGAAGTGAATGGCTCAGTTGGTGAATTCTAAGAGTATTTATACTCCAGGGCACTCTGCATTAGTTGCACAATTGTGAACATTTTCTTGACCTTGTGATTGGCAGTAATGTATATAAAAAGGTCTGGCAAAGAGGAGTGGATCCTATCGATTATGGGGCGGCACGGTAGCACAGTGGTTAGCACTGATGCCTCACAGTGCCAGGGACCCGGGTTCGATTCCCGGCTTGGGTCACTGTCTGTGTGGAGTTTGCACATTCTCCCCGTGTCTGCGTGGGTTTCCTCCGGGTGCTCTGGTGTCCTCCCACACTCCAAAGATGTGCGGGTTAGGTGGATTGGCCATGCTAAATTGCCCCTGAGCATTGGGGGACTAGCTAGGGTAAATGTATGCAGTTATGGAGATAGGGCCTGGGTGGGATTGTGGTCGGTGCAGACCCGGGCCGAATGGCCTCCTTCTGTACTGTAGGATTCTATGAAATCCCGCCATCCTGGAAATCTGAAATTAATTAACCTGCTCGAAGTCATGGGCTGACGTCAGTTATCATGGATATGGAAACTGCCAGATTGTTGGAATCTGGTTCACCACTTCCTTCAGGGACTGGAACTTGTCAGCCCTGCTACCCGGTCTGGTCTACATCTGAATCCAGCCCCACTGAAGGGCCTGGACCTCATGTTTCCCCATTGGCTGGTTTGAGGGTGGGTGGAAGGGTGGGAGCACATAAAATCCTGCCTACTCTGCTTCCTCTGCCCCCACAACAATTTTACCGGGGCATTGGACTTTCTGTCCAACAGTCTGTCAACTGAGTGGGCAATTGATGCCCATTTAAAGATCTCATCCTATCAGCAGCAGGAGGGAGAGGTCCATGCGAACTGGGCAGCCCAGATTCCCTGAGCGGCTCGTAGCAGGCAAGGTGGGGAGGGGGGTGACTCTCTCCTTAATGGACCTCTGGAACCAAGGAAGGCCCTTTAATCAGTTACTGCCCCTGCACCCCTCACCCAGCCCTGGACCCCAGGCTCCCCACACACCCCCCCCCCCCCACACACCATGGCCTCTCAAACCTCAACCCTAATCCCTCTCACTAGAGTCTCAGCTTGGCATCCATCGAGACCCCCAAACACTTACAACACAATCCCATGCTGAAGGCCTCTACAAGTCCAGAGTGCAGTACCAAAAGTGGCCACCCCTCCCGGTGGAGCACTGCCCATATGGAGGAGCTGCTGGTCCCTGATTGGCTGGTAGCTCTATGATGCGGAATTTCCAGCCCCCAGAAGTTTCTCCTCTTGTCGACTAATGTCCAACTCGACTCCCTTCTCTGACCCCCGACATTCTAGCCGGATGGGTGGGAGGGATGGTGATGCAGGGACCATGGCATCCTGTAAACCTGTCTGACAACCAGTCAGGTGTCAGACACTGCAAGGAATTGAGGGATGGGCAATATATGTGGTCTCGCTACGTCATTCATATCCCAAAAACAAAGATTGATTTCCTATCCATTTATTTAAATAAATAGAGATTTGTTTGGATTACCCACTCCTCCCCTCTTGATATTCAAAGAACAAAGAACAGTACAGCACAGGAACAGGCCCTTCGGCCCTCCAAGCCCATGCTGATCGTGATGCTTTAACTAAAGATAAAACTTTCTGCCCTTACTCGGTCCGTATCCCTCTACTCCCTCCCTATTCATGGACCCATCCAGATGCCTCTTAAATGTTGCTAATATGCCTGCTTCCACCACCTCCTCTGGCAGCGCGTTCCAGGCACCCACCGCTCTCTGCGTGAAAAACTTCCCCCGCACATCTCCCTTAAACTTTCCCCCTCTCACCTTGAACCTGTGCCCCCCTTGTAATTGACACTTCCACCCTGGGAAAAAGCCTCTGACTATCCACCCTGTCTATGCCTCTCATAATTTTGTAGACCTCTATCAGGTCTCCTCTCAGCCTCCGTCTTTCCAGTGAAAACAATCCTAGTTTATTCAACCTCTCCTCGTAGTCAACACCTCGAGACCAGGGAACATCCTTGCATTTGCTGCACTCAAGTGGTTAGCACTGCTGCCTCACAGCGCCAGGGACCCGGGTTTGATTCCGGCCTCGGGTCACTGTCTGTGTGGAGTTTGCACATTCTCCCCGTGTCTGCGTGGCTTTCCTCCAGATGCTCTGGTTTCCTCCCACACTCCAAAGACGTCTAGGTTAGGTGGATTGGCCATGCTAAATTGCCCTTAGTATCAGGGGGATTAGCAGGGTAAATATGTGGGGTTACGGGAATAGGGCCTGGGTGGGATTGTGATCGATGCAGACTCGATGGGCCGAATGGCCTCCTTCTGCACTGTAGGGATCCTATGATTCTAAGTGAGCCAATGGCCCCAGACACCGGATCAGGAAATTCTCCCCTTATACATGTTGGAAACCGGATGCCATTGAAACACGGTCCCATTGGTTTTAGGGAAGAAATTCAGTTTGCTATCGAGGTGTTGATGGGTGTTCAGATCTGCCCTTAATCTTCCTTCAGAGGATCTCAACACTCACCTGGGCATCGTTTGAGGTCACACGTTCGGGATTCGGTTGCGGTGCAGGCATAACCACAGGACCTGGTGCGTTTCTGGTTGCCACTGCCACATGTGACGGTGCAGGGAGACCAGGCACTCCAGTCCTCATTATCTTCATATTCTGCAGAACGAGAGGAACAAACATCTGAAATGCTGCAACTTTCCTTCACGCGCAGCCGGGGAAAGCTCAAGGAGCAGAACGAGGGTGGGAGAAAATACAACTTGATCAGCAGGGCTGCAAGATTATAGATTGCATCAACACTTTTTAATGCTGTTACGGTCCTGTTAACAATTAAAGAAGAAATCTGAACACATGGCAATTAACCAGCGGGACTGTACCACAAGAATTCGTGCTTTTTAACAAAAATAAACCTTACATAAAGAAAAATTAAACAAAGCAAATGTCACTAACTTAGCATTATGCCTTCTAAAGACTTGTGCTGTAAACTCAATTCTATTTTTTATTTGCCCCCAAGAGTTCCCTTATCATACAAAATCATTTTTCCTGGGATATATTCCACAGCCGTCCAGGGCTTATTCTCCTCAGTGTTCCAGCTATCCTTGGGGACCCTTCCATTAGTTTTTTGGTGACACCAACTTTTCTTCATAGACCCCATGATTGTGGATACCTCCGCTCCCTTTTCAGGCTGCTGGCAAAACTGCCTTCCCAATTTCCAAGCTAACTCTGGTGACTGCTTTCTGCAACAAGGCTCTGTGAGGATCACTGTGAATTTCTCCCACTGGCTGCAAGCTGCAGCAAATCTCCCAGCTTGCCTTTCCCTCGTGAAATCTAAGCTAGACAGAGTCACACTCTGATCCCACTTTGGCGGAAAGGGCTGGAAAATCCCACCCTATACCATGAGGTGCCCCCCCCCCCCCCCAGTCCCAGTATCTCATTGAATAAGACTGTATTGTTGTAAAAATCTCATCGCTGATACGATTTAGGACGAGCATTTTGAAACTGAGGTATTGCTTGACGGGAAGCCAGTGTAGGTTCGCAAGCATGGGAGAGACAGGCGAACAGGGCTTGGTGCAAGAGTTTTGGATTACTATACAAAATCAGCCAAGAGTGATTTGGGATAGACCAGAAGGTACAAAAGCAAGAATGAAGGTTTCAGCAGCGGATAAGCTGAGACGGGGCAGAATCGAGCGATGTTAGAGTTGGAAATGGGCGGTCTTAGTGATGCTGTGAATATGAGGTCACGGGATCACTCGGTTTCTCGAGGTCTTGACACCTTCACTCCAAACCACTTGCCCAGCTTAAATTGATCGTCCTGCATTGGGCCCACGCCAGGTGCCTTTGAGACACACACACACACATGCACAAACACACACACATGCACAAACACACACACACGCATGCACAAACACACACACACACTCACACACATATACCTATATTTGTACACACATATATTTTTATATCTTAGATTAAGCATTTCTATACTTGTAAAGATCAAATACTAGACCAGCCTCCCGTAATCCCTTTAAACAATGGTAAATTGGTTGTTTCCTGTTCTTGTATAGTGGGTCAACTTACCTCAGTGAGGGGGTCACCCCTAACACTGGGATTGTAACTATACCCTGGGAACATGATCTGTTCAGCCCTGCCTGTTCCTTTCTCTCTCTCTCGTACATATCGGGTCGAAGGCAGGAATGTTCCATGGAGATCCGGGCATGTCCGTACAGCTGTCTCACTCTGATATCAACTGCAAACAAGATTCCCAAATGGACCATCAGAATCGAATCCGCACACACGTCCCTGAGTGAACAGCCCTGACGCTGAAATCAGCCAGAGTTTGTTGGAGCACAATAAGAAAAGCAAACCTTACATTTATTAGCACCTTTCACTAACACCAGATGTCCCAAAGCACTTTACAACCACTGGAGTAAAGTCAGTGTTGTCACAGTGTGTGCACAGTAAGATCCCACAAAGAGCAACGTGCTAATGACCAGGCAATCTTCTTTTTGTGATGTTGACAGAGGGATAAATGTTGCTCAGGACGTCTGAGAGAATTCACCATTTCTTTTCCAAAACAGTGGCCATGGGATATTTTCCTTCGATTTCAGAGGGCAGCTGGGACTTCGGTTTAAACTCACATCTGAGATGTGGCACCTCCAACAGCGCAGCACTCCCTCGGTACCACGCCGGAGTGTTACACTTGATTTTTGTGCTCACGTCCTGTAAGCTGGACTCGAACCCACAACCTCTTGGCTGAGAGACGAGAGTGCTGCCCACCGAGCCACAGGTGACACCACAAGGGGGCCACAGCATCACCTTAATAGCGGAAAATGCACCGTGCATTCCACGGTGTAACACGTCTATCTTTACAAAACGCGTTTTGCTCTCAGAGGAACTGAGCTTATTTAGCCCGGAAGGAGTGGATTCGATAAGCCTCACGTGGAGCCGCTGCTTTGCTGACCAGTATTGTGTTGTAAAAGGTTTGTCACTGAGTCTGTGAGTGCTTCCGCAATGTCTCCACATCTGGCTAACTCACAAGGCTGGAGAAACAAATGATTAACAAGCTCTCTGGACAGGACAGCTTCTGATTTCTAAACGCTAACAGCTGCCGTTTACTGACAGCTTCTCAATAAGCAGTTGGAAGAGCTTGCTGAAGTGTTCACTCCAAATCTTTTGAAGTGAGCAGCAATTAACCTGCAGTCGCTGTGGGAAAGGCATGTGTGTATTTGGGCTCAGTTAGAAATGTTCCTCTGGTTTGTTGGTGGCACAGCGCTCTGGGACAGCGGAGAGCTTTGGATTAAACTCTCTTTGGGAGGTGTCTCCCTCATTAGAGACCCCTCTAACACCCTAACTCCCTCTCACTGACAACCAGCTCCCTCTCTCTCTCTCTGTCCAACACCCTAACTCCTTCTCTCCCTTCAACACCCTAACTCCCTCTAACTCTCCACCACCCTAACTCCTTCTCTCTCTCTGACACCCTAACTCCTCTCTCTCCAACACCTTCTCTCTCTCTGACATCCTAACTCCTCTCTCTCCAACACCTTAACTCCTTCTCTCCCTCCAACACCACCCTCTTTCTTTTTCTCCAACACCATAACTCCTTCTCTCCCTCCAACACCACCCTAACTCTTTCTCTTTCTCCAACACCAACACCATAACTCCTTCTCTCTCTCTGACACCCTAACTCCTTCGCTCTCTCTCTCTAACGCCCTATGGGATTGAACCACACTATGGACTCTTTGCCCTGCAGTTGCCTACCTCCTGATACCATTAAGGTGGCACGGTGGCACAGTGGTTAGCACTGCTGCCTCACAGCACCAGGGACCCGGGTTCGATTCCCGACTTGGGTCACTGCCTGTGTGAAGTTTGCACATTCTCCCCATGTCTGTGTGGGTTTCCTCCGGGTGCTCCGGTTTCCTCCCACAGTCCAAAGATGTGCAGGTTAGGCGGATTGGCCATGCTAAATTGCCCCTTAGTGTCAGGGGCAACTAGCTAGGGTAAACGCATTGGGTTATGGGGATGGAGCCTGGGTGGGATTATGGTCGGTGCAGACTCGATGGGCCGAATGGCCTCCTTCTGCACTGGAGGATTCTATGATTCTTTGATCACTGGGCATTCAGAAGATCCCACTGGAGCATCCCTCTCACTGGTCCCTGACTGACTGGATCGAGAGCTCGCTGGGCTGATGTCCTCCTGAGGAATGTGTGACATTCACTGTCTGCAGACAGTGGTGGAAGCCTGGGGGGGGGGAACAACTTTGTGATCCGGCTGAGATTCCGTTCCTCAGACAGCCTCCAGAGTGAATCGCTGGCTGGTGTTGGTGAGTGCTGGACTTTTACATACAGCACCTTCAAGAGGATCGCTTCCTGCCTGGAGCAGGGATCACTCTGCATTAAAGGCAGTGGATTAACAGTTAATGTACGCACTGCTTGTGAAGCGAGCAGGTAACACTGGTGGGAAGTAGGAAGCTGTTCAGTCACATTGCTCCTGGCATCCTGCTGTGGGAGCTGAAAGATGAGTCGGCCTTACCCTAGACACGATTTCTCTACATTTAGACTGCAATGTTAACCATATCCCACACTCCAAAGATGTGCAGGTTAGATGAATTGGCCATGCTAAATTGTCCCTTAGTGTCAAAAGATGTGCAGGTTAGATGAATTGGCCATGCTAAATTGCCCCTTAGTGTTCAAAGATGTGCAGGTGAGAGGGATTAGCCATGGTAAATGTGTGGGGTTAAAGGGATACTGTGGGTGAGAAGACCTGGGTAAGATACTCTGTCAGGTGGAAACTCGATGGGCCAAATGGTCTCTTTTGCACAGTGGGGATTCTATGATTTGTTTGACTCCAAATCACAGCGCCGTCAGGAGTTTCTTTCTGATGGAGAGATGGGACAGTTATCCACTCTGCTGGATTGGCGAGTCATCATGATTTTGTGTTTCATTTTGCAGAGACAACATCTGTTGGTGGGATGAAGCAGCCCTTAATGAGGTGCTCCATGATCGTCACAGGGCTTTTTGGAAGGACAGACTGATTCTTTGCGAGCTTAAGAGAGAGATGTGGCCTAATAGAGAGCACGTGCAACCATAAAGATAAAGCTTGCATTCGCGGTGGCACAGTGGTTAGCACTGCTGCCTCACAGCGCCAAGGACCCGGGTTCGATTTCCAGCTTTGGGTCACTGTCTGTGCGGAGTCTGCACGTTCTCCCCGTGTCTGCGTGAGTTTCCTCCGGGTGCTCTCGTGTCCTCCCACAGTCCAAAAGACGTGCTGGTTAGGTGCATTAACCATGCTAAATTCTCCCTCGGTGTACCCAAACAGGCACCAGAGTGTGGCAACTAGGGGATTTTCACAGTAACCTCATTGCAGTGTTAATGTAAGCCTACATGTGACATGAATAAATAAACTTAAACTTGTTTCTTAAAAAAATAATAAATAACCTTAAACTACTTCCACAATCCCACAATGTCCCAAAGCATTTTGTCCCCAAGGATGGAATTCTGAAGTAGACATGCGCACAGCAAGATCCCAGAAAAAAGCAATACGAGAATGACTCGGCAATCAGTCTTTGTGAAGTTGACTGGGGGATGAATACATAGAACATAGAACATAGAAAGCCACAGCACAAACAGGCCCTTCGGCCCACAAGTTGCGCCGATCACATCCCCACCTCTAGGCCTATCTATAGCCCTCAATCCCATTAAATCCCATGTACTCATCCAGAAGTCTCTTAAAAGACCCCAACGAGTTTGCCTCCACCACCACCGACGTCAGCCGATTCCACTCACCCACCACCCTCTGAGTGAAAAACTTACCCCTGACATCCCCCCTGTACCTACCCCCCAGCACCTTAAACCTGTGTCCTCTCGTAGCAACCATTTCAGCCCTTGGAAATAGCCTCTGAGAGTCCACCCTATCCAGACCCCTCAACATCTTGTAAACCTCTATCAGGTCACCTCTCATCCTTCGTCTCTCCAGGGAGAAGAGACCAAGCTCCCTCAACCTATCCTCATAAGGCATGCCCCCCAATCCAGGCAACATCCTTGTAAATCTCCTCTGCACCCTTTCAATGGCTTCAACATCTTTCCTGTAATGAGGTGACCAGAACTGCGCGCAGTACTCCAAGTGGGGTCTAACCAGGGTCCTATAAAGCTGCAGCATTATCTCCCGACTCCTAAACTCAATCCCTCGATTAATGAAGGCCAGTACGCCATACGCCTTCTTGACCGCATCCTCCACCTGCGAGGCCGATTTAAGAGTCCTATGGACCCGGACCCCAAGGTCCTTCTGATCCTCTACACTGCTAAGAATGGTACCCTTCATTTTATACTGCTGCTCCATCCCATTGGATCTGCCAAAATGGATCACTACACACTTATCCGGGTTGAAGTCCATCTGCCACTTCTCCGCCCAGTCTTGCATTCTATCTATGTCTCGCTGCAACTTCTGACATCCCTCCAAACTATCCACAACACCACCTACCTTGGTGTCGTCAGCAAACTTACCAACCCATCCCTCCACTTCCTCATCCAGGTCATTTATGAAAATGACAAACAGCAAGGGTCCCAGAACAGATCCCTGGGGCACTCCACTGGTCACTGACCTCCATGCAGAGAAAGACCCCTCCACAGCCACTCTCTGCCTTCTGCAGGCAAGCCAGTTCTGGATCCACAAGGCAACAGCCCCTTGGATCCCATGCCCTCTCACTTTCTCAAGAAGTCTTGCATGGGGGACCTTATCGAACGCTTTGCTGAAGTCCATATAGACCACATCCACCGCTCTTCCTTCGTCAATGTGCTTGGTCACATTTTCAAAGAACTCAACCAGGCTCGTAAGGCACGACCTGCCCCTGACAAAGCCGTGCTGACTACTTTTGATCATACTAAACTTCTCTAGATGATCATAAATCCTGTCTCTCAGGATCCTCTCCACCAATACTGGCCAGGACATCGAGAAGAACTCTCCCTCCTGCTCTTGAAAATAGAGGCAGGGATCGTTTACACCAACCTGACAGAGCAGATGAGCGCCGGAACGCTACCACCCCACCAGCCATTGAATCGGAGCGGGCGAAGGTCCGACAACGGAAATCTCCGTTGACCTCAGGCGGGAACTTTCAGTCTCGCTCGAGCGAGGCTGTAAGATCCCGTCTGTTGTGTCAGTTTAATGTCTCATCCAAAAGATAGTGACTGGAGTTCTCTGATCTCGCCCGCAGTTTTAGCTGAGCGCCAAATTCTCCATTCTCGCTGGCAGCGGTGGCGGGAGCGGGTGAGATGGGAAAATCCCATCCCCTGGCAGTGCAGCACTCCCTCATTCCCGCACTGGAGTGTCAGCCTGGATTCACTTTTGATTTGATTTGATTTATTATTGTCACATGTATTAACATACAGTGAAAAGTATTGTTTCTTGCACGCTATACAGACAAAACATACTGTTCATAGAGAAGGAAACAAGAGAGTGCAGAATGTAGTGTTACAGTCATAGCTAGACTGTAGAGAAAGATCAACTTAATGCAAAGTAAGTCCATTCAAAAGTCTGACAGCAGCAGGGAAGCAGCTATTCTTGAGTTGGTGTACGTGACCTCAGACTTTTGTATCTTTTTCCCGACAGAAGAAGGTGGAAGAGAGAATGTCTGGGTATGTGGGTTCCTTAATTATGCTGGCTGCTTTTCCAAGGCAGCGGGAAGTGTAGACAGAGTCAATGGATGGGAGGCTGGTTTGAGTGATGGATTGGGCTACCTTCATGATCTTTTGTAGTTCCTTGTGTGTTAGGCAGAGCAGGAACCATACCAAACTGTGATACAACCAGAAAGAATGCTAACTATGGTGCATCTGTAAAAGTTGGTGAGAGTCGTAGCTGACATGCCAAATTTCCTTAGTCTTCTGAGAAAGTAGAGGCGTTGGTGGGCTTTCTTAACTATAGTGTCGGCATGGGGGGACCAGGATAGGTGATCTGGACACCTAAAAACTGAGCTCAAATCTCCGCAGTGGGGACTGACCACACAATCCGGTAATTTAGACACTGGATGACGACCAACAGAGCCACCGTTAACACCCGGATTATTTCATCTATACACACCCTTTGCAGAATAGGAAGGTTCAGCATCTGGAAGAGAACATTCAGTGTTCCCAACATCTGTTGAACAGAATTATTTACGGGCAGTAAGTGCATCTCGTGTGTCAAACTGTTTTACTAGGAACAGAACATTCTCAACAATTATCACAGAAACCTGCGACATCATCTGCTTCATTCTCTCCTCCTCAAACACACATCCCTGAACAACTTTGCCTTCTTTACCTGAAACTCGCTCTCCCCCTGACAGCAGCTTCGGTACTGCCCCTACCCTCCTCCCCACACCCACCCGACACCCGGGGATGGAGATCTCAGCTGGAGTCTCGCTCGCACGACTGAATGTTTTCATGCTGGAGGAAGTCCAACAGGGGAAAAGAAACAGATAGAAAGGATCTGGCAGCAGAGAGATACAATCATTGTAACAGGAACAACGTCCAGTTACATCAAACATGCTGGAAATGTGTCTGCCCTTCTCTATGGTCTCAACCCTATGACGGCACGGTGGCACAGTGGTTAGCACTGCTGCCTCACAGCGCCAGGGATCCGGGTTCAATTCCCAGCCTTGGTCACTGTCTGTGTGGAGTTTGCACATTTTCCCTGTATCTGCGTGGGTTTCCTCCAGGTGCTCCGGTTTCCTCCCACACTCCAAAGATGTGCGGGTTAGGTGGATTGGCCACCCTAAATTGACCCTTAGTATCAGGGGGACTGGCAGGGTAAATATGTGGGGTTATGGGGATGGGGCCTGGGTGGGATTGTAGTCAGTGCAGACTCGTGGGCTGAATGGCCTCCTTCTGCACTGTAGGGCTTCTATGATTCTATGAACTCTCGTCCAAATCTCCAGGTTCGCTTTAGAAGCTGTCAGCTTTGAAGGACTCTCTTCACCCGATTGAGACTGTGCTGGCACTTTGACAGAACTATCTAGTTAATCCCACTGCCTTGCTCTTTCCCTCTTCAAGGACCTATCCAGAGTAGGTGGGGATGGAAGAGGAGGGGCAGGAAAATGCACTGACCCCCTAGGGAATGGGAGGTGAGCTGGTAATGGTGTCATCGTCAAAACTGATCAATGACCTTAATTCGTTAGCATTGACTGGGCTGGACCAACATTCAGAAATAGAATCAGAGAATCCTTACAGTGCAGAACGAGGCCATTTGGTCCATCGAGTCTGCACCGACCACAATCCCACCCAGGCCCTATCCCTGTAACACCAAGTATTTATCCTACTAATCCCCCTGACACTAAGGGGCAATTTAGCATGGCCAATCCACCTAACCTGTACATCTTTGGAGTGTGGGCAGAAACTGGAGCACCCGGAGGAAACCCACGCAGATACGAGGAGAACGTGTAGACTCTGCACAGACAGTGGCTGGAATTGAACCCGAGTCCCTGGCTCTGTGAGGCAGCAATGCTAACCATTGTGCCACCGATATGTGGCTCCTTTAGACGTGGTTCAGTTTGGTATATAGGGGCAGTTTTACCATGGCAATTTGGTGCAGTTGGCGTGACCCATTGCCATTCTTGCTTTTCAGTGTCAGCGATGTGAGTTTTGCTCTGCCCATAGCACTCAAAACCCGAATCTTTCATGTTGCTGTCAAAGGAAGTTCAATTCCCAGCCTCTTTGTAAATCCCTTCACGTTCTCATGTCCTCCCAACCTCTGTAACCTCCTCCATCCCTCCAATCCACTGAGATATCTCTGCCGAACCAATCCTGGCAACTTGTGTATTCTTGATTTTAACTTTTCCACGCTCAGTCCTCTGTATTCAGCTGCCTGGGCCCTAACGCTCTGGAATTCCCTTCCCAGGCTTCTCTTATCTCCCTTAAGATCTATTTTTGACTGTTCTTTAGTTCAGCTGACCTAATATCTCTTCATGTGGTTCAGAGTCACATTTTGATTGACAATGCTCATATGAACGTATGGACAAGGAGAAGGAGTGGGCCACTCGGCCCCTCGAGGCTGCTACACCATTCAGTAAGATCAAACTCATCCGATATTAAACTCAGCCCCACATTCCCATCGACCCCCGATAACCTTTTACCCCCTTGCTTATCAAGAATCTATCTATCTCTGCCTTAAAAATATTCAAAGACTCTGCTTCCATTGCCCTCTGAGGAAGAGAGTTCCAAAGACTCAGAACCCGCTGAGATAAAAAATTCTCCTCACCTCTGTCCTAAATGGGCAATCCCTTATTTTAGTTTTAGTTTCTCCCACAAGAGGAAACATGCTCTCCACATCCACCCTGTCAATACCCCTCAGGATCTTTTATGTTCCAATGCGCTGCTATAAAGCACCTTAGGACAGAAGCGGATCCATTAATATTAATACCCGCCAAGAATATTGAGGATCTCCTAGTGGGAGAGTGTTCCGGACACAGAAGTACACCAATGTGCCGAGATTCTCAGCATGTTTGACCTCGAGTCAGTAAGAGCTCCACTAACAGATTCATGTGAGCTGAATGGATATTGGTCCCATGCCCAAAATCCATTAGATCACAAGATATAGGAACTGAATTAGGCCATTTAGCCCATCGAGTCTGCTCTGCCATTCGATCATGGCTGATAAGTTTCTCAACCCAATTCCCCCGCCTTTTCCCTGTAACCTTTGATCCCTTTACCAATCAAGAACCTATCTATCTCTGTCTTAAATACACTCAATGACCCAGACTCCAGCCTTCTGTGGCAATGAATTCCACAGATTCACCACCCTCTGGCTGACGAAAGTCCTCCTCATCTCAGTTCTAAAGGGTTGTCCCTTTACTCTGAGGCTTTGCCCTCGGATCCCAGTCTCTCTGACTAATGGAAACATCTTCCCCGAATCCATTCTATTTGGGCCTTTCAGTATTCTGTAAGTGCTCAATGCTGGGCTTGCTACTGGCACAAGACCAATAGGTTACCCATGTCTGTGACACAAGGATGTCTGAAAGCGAGACTTCAGGTTGACTGGAGTTGATGCATTGGGAAGTCCTCAGTGCTGACTGGAGTGATGGAGACCAGCAGTGAAGAAGGGTGTGGAGAAAACAGAGGGCAGGAGTTAAGAAAGCCCACCAATGCCTCTACTTTCTCAGAAGACTGAGGAAATTTGGCATGTCAGCTACGACTCTCACCAACTTTTACAGATGCGCCATAGAAAGCATTCTTTCTGGTTGTATCACAGCTTGGTATGGCTCCTGCTCTGCCCAAGACTGCAAGAAACTACAAAGAGTCGTGAACGAAGCCCAGTTCATCACTCAAACCATCCTTCCATCCATTGACACTGTCTACACTTCCTGCTGTCTTGGAAAAGCAGCCAGCATAATTAAGGACCCCACACACCCCGGACATACTCTCTTCCGCCTTCTTCCATTGGGAAAAAGATACAAAAGTCTCAGATCACATACCAACCAACTCAAGAAAAGCTTCTTTCCTGCTGCCACCAGACTTTTTAATGGACCAACCTTGCATTAAGTTGATCTTTCTCTACACGCTAGCTATGACTGTAACACTACATTCTGCACTCTCTTGTTTCCTTCTCCATGAATGGTATGCTTTGTCTGTATAGTGCGCAAGAAACAATATTTTTCACTATATACTAATACATGTGACAATAATAAATCAAATCAAGTCAAATTAAGGAAGAGAGAGTCCATAATGTTACAATTAGGCAAGCGGTCTGAACCAGATTGCCCAAGCAGTACTGTTTGGAAATAGAGGCTAAAATAATACTTTTATCATTCAAGCTACAAGAAAAATAAAACAAGTTTAACCTGATATACTGATCCACTGATACCACCTGCAAGTATTCAGTAAGATCCTAACAACTGGATGTGCTGAAACTGTAATGTTTACAATACCAAACAGAAAACGAGCACTGAACAGAAAAAAACTTCCATAAATCACTCAGAACAATCACATTGCCAATAAATCTGCTCTGAGTTATCTACAAGTAAGTTCTGAGCTGATGTAACAATCAGCATAACCTAGAGACACATCAAATCACAGAGACAGTGTGACCCATATCACGTCACCAAGGAACAAACAAAGGAGAGTTAACTCAACATCCTGGGAGTTCCCATTGATCCGAAACTCAACCGGACTAACCATATAAATACTGTGGCTACAAGAGCAGGTCAGAGGCTGGGAATACTGCAGCGAGTAACTCACCTCCTGACTTTCCAAAGCCTGTCCACCATCTACAAGGCACAAGTCAGGAGTGCGACGGAATACTCTCCGCTTGCCTGGATGGGTGCAGCACCAATTCAAGAAACTCGACACCATCCAGGACAAAGCAGTCCACTGACACCCCATCCACAAACATTCACTCCCTTCACCACCGGCACACAGTGGTAGCCATGTGTGCCACCTACAAGATGTACTGCAGGAACTCACCAAGGCTCCTTAGGCATCACCTTACAAACCCATGATCAGTACCATCTAGAAGGACAAAGGCAGCAAACACCTGGGGACACCACCACCTGGAGGCTCCCCTCCAAGTCACTTACCGCCCTGACTTGGAAATATATTGGCCGTTCCTTCTCTGTCGCTGGGTGAAAATCCTGGAACTGCCTCCCTAACAGCACTGTGGGTGTACATACACCACAGGGTCTGCAGCAGTAACAGGCAGTAATTCACCACCACCTTCTCAATGGCAATTAGGGATGGGCAATAAATGCTGGCCTGGCAAATAATATCCACATCCCGTTAATGAATAAAAAAAGACCATGAAACGCATCAAGCACCAACTGCCTGTCAATGAGGGAGAGAAATGCAAAACTCCCAGGAATGCAATTAGTTAGAAACAAAAATTCTGAGGGTAGAATTTTAAAATTGGCGAGTGCTTGGCGCTCACCATCCTGAGAGTCGGTGCATAACATGCTGATTCTCGGATGCCCACTGACATTTTAAACGCTCACCCGATCATTGATTGGCAAGGGGCAGAATTTCCACCCGCCCTTGGTAAACTCTAGCCAACCTGATTAGCTGACAGCTCTCCAAATCTGTCCAGACACAATGCTGCAGTGGGACCGTTCTCAAGGTGAATGGGAGGGTAAGGGATGCCCTGAGGGGTTAGGGGTGGGGCGATTGCAGAATTGGGGGGAGGGCTGGGGGAGTGGGAGGGCCAGAGCTCCAAGGACCCGGAGGGGAGGGTGCCCCAAAACTGAAGGAACAAATACCTATCGGAGCTGAGGGATGCCAGTTGTTGACCCTCTGGGCAACGTGCCCAGGTACTGACACTAAATTACACATCTGGCCAGCTGACCTTAATCCATTTGAAGATTATAATGGGGTCATTGTGTCTGAAATTGGCTGGATTGGTTTGGATCAGATAGGACAACAATGGAAACTAAAAGCAGACAGATTATAAAACTGATACTTGATCTGACCTTGCCAGTTTCCCGACAAGTGGCTCATACATACACTACATAAACAAATGCCAAATTTGGCATTAATGTGGCAGCATTTGGTGGCATGGTGGCACAGTGGTTAGCACTGCTGCCTCAAGCGCCAGGGACCGGGTTCAATTCCGGCCTCAGGTCACTGTCTGTGGAGTTTGCACATTCTCCCCGTGTCTGCGTGGATTTCCTCCAGGTGCTCCGGTTTCCTCCCACAGCCCAAAAATATGTGGATTTGGTTGATTGGCCATGCTAATAGGCCATTGCCCCTAGTGTCAGGGGATTAGCAGGGTAAATATGTGGGGTTACAGGAATAGGGCCTGGGTGGGATTGTGGTCGGTGCAGACTTGATGGGCTGAATGGCCTCCTTCTGCACTGTAGGGATTCTATGAATTCTAGCATTGCTTAGAGAGGGAAGAAGGAACAAGATTTGCAATTCTCTGCGATACAATCATTCAATTTGTCCTCTTGTGGCTTAGTCTCATACTCTTAACCTTGGGATGACTGATCGATAGCCAGAAACACAGGAGTTCTCGTTTTTAAACAGACTCACCATAGTTAAACTTCTCCTTGGAGGTCCAGCTTTTCTGTAAAGGCCAGTTCTGATCCCAGACTCCATCCAAGGTGCTGAGGAATGTGTCTTCTCCCTCATACTCCACAGAATAATCATCCTCTTCATCGTCATCCATCCCATTGGAGGAATCCAAGCTGCCGACTTCAGTCGAGTCCGGATACTCCCAGAACAGAGGCCAGAAGATGTCTTTGTGGGACAGCCATTCCGCCGATGAGATGGACCAGTCGTTTCGATTGCCCTTCAGGAGATCCATCTCGATCTCTGCCTGAGGATCATCCACCACCTCAATCGTGACCTGATCAGCAAAAAAAAACCCAAGCCTCAGTTTATCGAACCAATGACCAAGTCCTGATTTCTACCCTTGAACAGTCTAGCTCCTATTTTAGGGTTACGTCCCCTTATTCTGGGCTTCCCCCTCACCAAAGGAAATAGCCACAACTCCTTTAATCATCTTAAAGGCCTCAATTACATCACCCCCTCCAATCATCTATACTGAAGGAATTGAATGTTATGTAGGTTTGAGACCCAGTTATGCCCATTTGTACAGTACATTGTAGATGATTTACCTCCAACAGGGTCTGTTAAACTTCTGGAGGGCCAGTCACCCACTTTTAGCGGAAAGGTAGTACAGACAACTCCAGGCGATGGCCTAGTGGTATTATCGCTAGACTATTCATCCAGAAACTCAGCTAATGTTCTGGGGACCTGGGTTTGAATCCCATCACACCAGATGGAATTTAAATTTATTTAAAAATATCTGGAATTAAGAATCTACCGATGACCGTGAAACCATTGTCAATTGTCAGAAAACCCATCTGGTTCAGTAATATCCTTTAGGGAAGGAAAACTGCCATACTTACCTGCTGCGGCCTACATCTGACTCCAGAGCCACTGGAATGTGGTTGACTCCCAACTGCCCTTAGGCAACTAGGGATGGGCAATAAATGCTGGCCCAGCCAGCGACGCCCATGTCCCACGAATGAATAATTTTAAAAAAATGTCTGGAGTCTGGTTTATGGAGGTGGTCTGCTATGACAAGACAGTGTACAGTTTAGCTACAAAGTTGGCATGTTTGTAAGAGGTTCAAGCTAAGCTGACTTGAAAATGCTATGTAAATCCTAATGAACAAGGGAAAATGTCGAGGAGATGGGCAGCAGATAACTACCTCAACCTTATGGTGACATGAGAACCATTGGCTACACAAAAAAAAATGTATAGTCGCCATAGTCCTGAGTGACCATAGGCTGTTCGGCTAGACAAATATCATAACGTGGAGTCTATCTTTATCCCTCACTGAAGCTTCTGAGAGAATGTGCAACACAAATACCTCATTGATTTCCCAAAGGCAATCTAGACTCTGGTAAAAACATATATTCATCCATCCTTGCTTTTTTATTTTTCAATTCTGACTTGCTAGTCTCCAGGGACATAAGCACCCACAAGAGCCCTGCGCAGTACGTAAACCATCCCTGCACATTTTCCCATTGGCACACACCTTCTCCGTGTCTGCTTTCACATCTGAAGGGGTGAAATGTCCACCATGCAGGTATCTTTGATGTACATTGCTTAGGACTTGGGGAGAGAGACAAGTGACAGAAATTGTTCCTTGAAGCAGCAAGGGTTCATTTAAATGGAGTGGGATTGCCATTTCCGAGCTCACTCGTACCTTTCTCTACACTGTCTGCTACCTTTTCAAGTTAATGGAAATTGTTAGTTGGCCGTTTCTCTGGGGGACATTTAATTACGTTTGAATTACAAGGAGAATTATTTTTGCCAGATTGAGGTTACTTCTCAGCCATGCCCACCCCAAGGTCTCGCCCCCAAGATTGTGTTTGATTCTGGCCTGAGGTTACTGTCTGTGCAGAGTCTGCACGTTCTCCCCGTGTCTGCGTGGGTTTCCTCCGGGTGTTCCGGTTTCCTCTCACAGTCCAAAAGACATGCTGGTTAGGTGGATTGGCCATGCTAAATTGACCCTCAGTATCCCAAGATGTGCAAATTAAGAGGATTAGCCATGGTAAATTGTCCCTTAGTGTCCCATGGTGTGCCGGTTAGGGGGATTAGCACATGGTAAATGCACACGGTTACAGGGATAGGACAGGGAGGAGAGCCTGATTAAATTGCTCTTTCAGAGAGTTAGTGCAGACTCGATGGGCCAAGTGGCCTCCTTCTGCATTCTATAGTTCTATAGTTGGGAATATGTTACAGTGCAGTGGGTGCGATGGTACAGTGGGTGCAATGGGGCAATGTACATGAACAGGCGCCGGAGTGTGGTGACGAGGGTGCGGCTTGATGGGCCGAAAGGCCTCTCTCTGCACTGTAGGGATTCTATGATTCTATGAGTGGTCGGCGGGCTGTTCCAAAATGCAATGTCATGGCTGAGGCCACTCTAAAGAACAGGCCAGAACCCTCACCTAACCTCCATGCGACATTACACAATTAGCCCAGCTTTCGAGTGTGCGCACGAGTATTCCTAAGTTAAGTTACTGTGAAAATTCCCTAGTCGACACACTCCTGCGTCTGTTCAGGTTCACTGAGGGAGAATTTTAGCATGGCCAATGCACCTAACCAGCATGTCTTTCAGACTGTGGGAGGAAAACCACGCAGACACGGGGAGAACGTGCAGACTCCGCACGGTGACCCGAGGCCGGGAATCAAACCTGGATCCCTGGCACTGTGAGGCAGCAATGCTAACTAACCACTGTGCCACCGTGCCACCCCAAATGCAAACAATATTGTTTTATAAGATTTATGCTACTGTTGATTTTGATTATCATGGATATTACTTCAGAATTATGATGACTTTAGAAGATAAAATGGAATTTTTCAGATAAACCTTGTGGTATTAATGTTTATGATATCAAAATGTTGATGCTTTCATTTAATTTTTAAAAAAATTGTGCATAAATTTATTACATTCAGTAGCAAAATATTTTTAGTTGCCACACTAATTCTGATGGGTTTTTTTCGAGTGAGGTTTGACTACTCGATGTTCCCCAGGATCTCTGACTCTGCCTCAGTGTCCACAGCTGAGAAAGTTTGGGAACCGCTGGGATAATGTCCTTTATCGTGATTCAGAACATAAATGATGTAAAACTCTATAACCTCGGTCAGTCCCGGCGTCACGCAGGGAAGCACTCAGAATGTAGCAGGGACAGGGGTCACCAGGAATGTGTTACCAGAGCCAGTGGGGCATCTTAAGGGTTATCAGGCCAAGGGTCATCAAGTCAAAGGTTATCAGTGTGCATGTGAAAGGGTCGCCGTGGTAACGGTTCTGTTATCAGCCCGGGTGATCCACTGACTGATGTATAAAGTGCTCAAAAGCCTTCAGTCTTACAACTGCAGGGCTTGTTGCCATCTGGTACACAGTGCTTGGATCTGTGGGACAATGAAGTCCTTTCTCCCCCCCTCACAGTGGTCAAGTTAGTGACGTAGTCTTCCTGTGTGGGGCAGTTGGGCTTCATGTTGCCAAAGGCGGGAGTTATACACAAACTCTCCTCCGCCTGAGGCTCCGGCTGAATTTGACTTGGCTGCAATAGTGTTCACGGCCAATCGACCTTCACAACTCTGGCACCGGACTGAGGAGCCGCATTTATTGGCTATCAGTTGTCCCACCGTGGGCCCCAACTTCAAAAGAGTGCCCGATTGAACCTTGGAAGCCAAGTCTGGAACTAGTTAAACTGTTTTATTGAATGAAGTGAATATCAGTAGAAGTGGTGGCAGTGCATGTGTTTAATTTAAAAAGCTGGAGTGAATGAGAGAGACAAGCCAGGACACAGAGAGAGAGAGAGAGAGGATAATGGGTAAGGGGGCTGAAGGGTCCAACATGTTGTTTTGGTTAATTGTGCATTGTTTAGTTTACATGAGGTATAGGGCACTGTAAAAGGCCGTTTGGCCCAACCAATCCATTCTGATACACCATTCGAGCCTCCTCCCATCTTTCTTCATCTAAATCGAACATTGTAACCCTCGATTCCCTTCACCCTCTTTACTTCCTCTTAAATACATCTCCACTATTCACCCCAACCACTCGCTGTGGTAGTAGTAGTGATACAGTGGTTGGCACTGCTGTCTCACAGCGCCAGGGACCTGGATGTCGAATTTGCACCATTCTCCCCGTGTCTGCGTGGGTTTCCTCTGGGTGCTCCGGTTCCCTCCCACAAAGTCCAGAGATATGCAGGTTAGGTGGATTGGCCATGCTAAATTGCCTCTTAGTGTCTAAAGGTGTGCAGGCTAGGTGGATTGGCCATGCTAAACTGTCCCTTAATGTCCAAAGATGTGCAGGTTAGGTGGTTTGACCATGCTAAATTGCCCCTTAGTGTCTAAAGATATGCAGGTTAGGTGAATTGGCCATGCTAAATTGCCCCTTAGTGTCTAAAGATGTGCAGGCTAGGTGGATTGGCCATGGTAAATGCGTGAGGTTATGGAGATAGGGCAGGGGTTGGACCTGGGTAAGGTGCTCTTTCGGGGAGTCAGTGCAGACTCGATGGACTGAATAGCCTCCTTCTGCACTGTAGGGATCCGATGGTTCTGTAGGCATTCTCACCACTCGCCGGGTAAAGAAGCTTGTTCCCAATTCCCAATTTGGCTTTCTTAGTGACTGTCTTATATGTCTCTAATTATGCCCTTCAATGGAAACATTCTCTCTGCAGTTTTGTATCATCAGATTAACATTTCAATAATAATGTAGTTCACACAATGGAGCGTCTACAATCTAATCTCAGTCTCAATAGCAGCGTCAGTGTGGGAGCTGAGAGTGTTTTTCAAAATTGTCAAAGAACAGGAAAATCAAAGGCTTTTCATCTTTAACATTCTAATACAGAACACTTAGTTTAACTGCTAAAATAAAAGCAAAATATAAGTTTGTTCAGCAATGGGGAGGCGATGGCCTGGTGGTATTAACGTTCAACTGTTAATCCAGAGACTCAGCTTATGTTCTGGGGACCTGGGTTCGAATCCCACCACGGCAGATGGTGGAATTAGAATTCCATAAGATAAAAATCTGGAATTAAGAATCTACTGATGACCATGAAACCATTGTTGATTGTCGGAAAAGCCCATCTGGTTCACTAATGTCCATTAGGGGAGGAAATCTGCGTCCTTTCCTGGTCTGACCTACATGTGACTCCAGAGACACAACAATGTGGTTGACTCTCTACTGCCCTCTGAAATGGCCGAGCGAGACACTCTGTTCAAGGGCAACTAGGGATAGGCAATAAATGCTGGCCCACAAATGAATAAGAATTTAAAAATAATGCCGGAGGGAGGGGGGATCAGAGATTGCTATGCAGATCCCTCCCCTGGGAGAGTGAATGCTGAGTTCAGTCTACGTTTTACCAGGTTAGACATGGACTGTGGATGGGAGAGGCTTGATGGACCATCTCCTGCCCGCAAGCTTTGCCACACTTACAGAGTACAGCAATCGTTTCTCTCACCTGGATGTTTGGGTTCTGGGCGTTCAGGTCGGCGTTAGTCAGGTCAGGGAAATTCTTCAGGTCCAAGACGAAAGGATCCACCTCCTCCAAGTTGGAACCAAACTTTGGCTGGGCCTGGGTGCCCTGTGTCCCTTGAGGAGACCACCGGCGCTTGTGGCGTTGCTGACTGCTCTGCTTCCAACTCTGCAACTTGTTATTTTCCCGCATTGGCTCCGGAGTTTGAGTCGACCTTGACATCAAATGACCTTTGACCTTCTGAATGAAAAGGAAGATTGAGACAAGGGTGACAGTCAGTAAAATAGCCTAAACCCTTTTGTGAAATGGGAGATTGCAGTTTGTTGATTTATTTTAGTCTCGCTCCAACCCCCACCTCCCCTCTGCCCCCCACCCCCCCTCCCCCCCCCCCCCCCCTCCCCCCCACCCAGTTGACTCTTGCTGTGCTAATGTTTCAGCTAAGCCCTTGTCCAGAGCGAGGAGCTTCTTCAGGGTCTGGTTTTCCTGAGGCGACTTTCTCACCTGCCGGAGGACATGGTGGGTCACTGCTCACCCTCAGCTGGATTAAACCCAACCTTTGAAATAGATTGAAACAGTTTCTGTGGCACGATAGACAGAGAGAGAGAGAGAGAAAACAGGTTTTTAGGTGTCCAGATCACCAACAACCTGTCCTGGTTCCCCCCATGCTGATGCTACAGTTAAGAAAGTCCACCAACGCCTCAACATTCTCAGGAGGCTAAGGAAATTCGGCATGTCCGCTACGACTCTCACCAACTTTTACAGATGCACCATAGAAAGCATTCTTTCTGGTTGTATCACAGCTTGGTATGGCTCCTGCTCTGCCCAAGACCACAAGAAACTACAAAGGGTCGTGATTGTAGCCCAATCCATCATGCAAACCAGTCTCACATCCATTGACTCTGTCTACACTTCCCACTGCCTCGGGAAAGCAGCCAGCATAATTAAGGACCCCACGCACCCCGGACATTCTCTCTTCCACCTTCTTCCTTCAGGAAAAAGGTACAAAAAAATGTGAGGTCACATACAAACCAACTCAAGAACAGCTTCTTCCCTGCTGCCATCAGAGTTTTGAATGGACCTACCATATATTAAGTTGATCTTTCTCTACACTGTAGCTATGACTGTAACACTACCTTCTGCACCCTCTTCTTTTCTTCTTCCCTATGTACTCTATGAACGATATGCTTTGTCTTTATAGTGCGCAAGAAACTATACTTTTCACTGTATCTCAATGTGTGACAATAATAAATCAAATCAAAAACTGTGTGATAATGTTGTAAGCTTTACATCATGCAGATGGAAAGCAGTGAGAGAGAGAAAGGTAATAGCTGAGCCTCTCTGTCATTTTAACTTGATGTCCGAGTAACATCACTATAATCTGGGGCAACATTGGCAGGGTATCTGCTTTACCTCTGGGGGACCTGCAGCAAAATAATGAACTCCTGGGTTTGATGAGATGTGCGAGTATTCACCACTTGAAAGGATTGCATTTATTGACAGCTAAAGCGGCTCCCATGGAATCACTCCCAGTCAGACACTGGCCGGAATTCTCCCACCTTGCCCGCGGCTGGGATTCTCCAGTCCCGCTGCAGTGAAGGCAGATTTGGTTGAGTGCCAAATTCTCCATTCTCATCGGCAGTGGTCGCGGGGTGAACGGGACTGGAGAATTCCGGCCACTGTTGCTGTGATTCCTCTTGTAACAGCAGCAATGCCTCACTATGTAACACACAAGGGGGATCTTTTTGAAACTTACAGGATACTGCGAGGCCTGGATAGAGTGG
Source organism: Mustelus asterias (assembly GCF_964213995.1). Taxonomy (NCBI): domain Eukaryota; kingdom Metazoa; phylum Chordata; class Chondrichthyes; order Carcharhiniformes; family Triakidae; genus Mustelus; species Mustelus asterias. Next base: position 79,978,073 of record NC_135818.1, read on the forward strand.
ATGTGGAGAGGATGTTTCCACTAGTAGGAAAAACTAGAACCAGAGGGCACAACCTCAGGGTAAAGGGACAATCCTTTAAAACAGAGATGAGGAGGAATTTTTTCAGCCAGAGAGTGGTGAACCTGTGGAACTCTTTGCCGCAGAAGGTTGTGGAGGCCAGGTCATTGAGTGTCTTTAAGACAGAGATAGATAGGTTCTTGATTAAAAAGGGGATCAGGGGTTATGGGGAAAAGGCAGGAGAATGGGGATGAGAAAAATATCAGCCATGACTGAATGGCAGAGCAGACTCGATGGACCGAGTGGCCTAATTCTGCTCCTATGTCTTATGGTCTTAATGTATTATTCTGCTGTGGAGACGGAGTTGCGTTAAAACAACGTCTATTTTATGGCTTTAAACAGAGTCAAGCAGAGTTTTCAGTGAAAGAATTATGTGTGGTTTGGAACCTATTTGTAAATGTCATTCAAAACAAATGTATAACTTTCTTTCTCTTTTTATACTTTTGAGCCATCAGCATGTGACATCTAGAGAGCGATAGTTTCATAGAATCCCTACAGTGCAGAAGGAGGCCATTCAGCCCATTGAGCCTGCACCAACAACAATCCCACCCAGGCCCTATCCCCATAACCCCAGTATTTATCCAGCTAGTCCCCCTGACACTAAGGGGCAATTTAGCATGGCCAACCCACCTAACCTGCACATCTTTGGACAATGGGAGGAAACCCCCCGCAGACATGGGGAGGAAGTGCAAACTCCACACAGACAATGACCCAAGCTGGGAATTGAACCTGGGTCCCTGGCGCTGTGAGGCAGCAGTGCTAACCACTGTGCCACCATGCCACCCGTTTCTCTCAAAACCTTTATATATAACAGTTTTAACAAAATGTTGTTCAATTTAAATTGGAATTCAGGGCTTGAAATTGGAAAAGAAATGCCGGAAACCCAGAACAGTTTGGTTGCTCTGCCCTACCCCTCAGTGGCGGAGGTCTTGAGGCACAGAGGATAGCTTGCCTCCCCCTGAGCCAGAGGCTCATCAAAGCCCTTCAGTTACACCCTCACAACAAATTCATTGGTTGCTCTGATGGTATTGGACGATTGTGAAGGATGATGGGTGGGAGGGGGTGGGGGTGGGAATACCAGGAAAATGCCGTAGGAAGGAGGAGGAATCACACGGTGGTGCGGAGGGAAAAACACTGCAGAGCTGCCTCAGCCGGGACGATGCTGTTTAAAGAGGGAAAGGTTACAAGGTACTAGAGAGAAACATCTCAGGAAGAACAACAAAAAGAGAAGGGATTTGCGTTTGAGAGCTCTCTGAATGACATAATTCAACAAATTCCACTGGCAAAGGGAAACCTCCTCAGCCACAGAGTGAGCGTTTTTCTTCTCTCACTGTTTCTGCCTCATGTACGTTTTTTTTAAAGTTTTGCTTTTTATATCCTTTTGCGGTTTCCTGTGCTACGATTCACAGCAAACAAGTATAGCATTAACATTCCTTCATTACGATCTGACTACAGAGACAGACCATGAGGAATGCACCAAGCACTGGGCAGTGCAATCAATTCATGGGAATTTTCCAGGGAGGGACTCGATCTCCCAGCATGCCTCTTGCTCCACTGGGCAGCAGTGACTGGATCTCAGTCATAAAGATGTAATGGGAGAAGGGAGTCGGCCATCTGGCCCCTTGAACCCTGGCCTCTCAGTAAGATTATAGCTGGCCTTCTGCCTCAACTTCACTTTCTCACCCTATCCCCACTATCCCTCGATTCCCTTAAGAGTCCCAAAATCTATCGATCTCTGCCTTGAATATTCTCACAAAGATGGAGCAGCTTCATCCCCAGCCAGATCAGCAGTGGTCTTATTGAATGGTGGAGCAGACCTAAAGGGTCCACTCTTGCTTCTATTCCCTTATTTTCTCTCTGGTGTAGAGAATTCCAAAGATTCATCACCTTCTTGGTGAAGAAATTGCTCGGCATCTCGGTCCCAAATGATCGACCCTTTATCCTGAGACTGCGTCCGATAGTTCCAAGCTCTCCAACCAGGAGAAGCAACCTCTCCGTGTCCACCCTCCTCTGAACCTTACATGTTTCGACAAGATCACCTCTCATTCTTTGAAAGTCCAGTGTAGGTCGGTCGCATCTGCTCAATAAAGCCGTGTTTTCAAAGCATTCCAATCGGTGGATTTTATTTAATGGTGGGCATGGGATAGAAACATCATCAACAGTGCACGGTTTGTGTGGTAAAGTTGTATTTTGAATGCCAAAAATAACAACTTATCTTTGAAATGTAGCCACATTTCATTCCACCAGTTCTGAAACTCTCTATGATTTCTGTTACTCCCTGATTTTCATGGTGTCTTCAGCTGCCAGGACCTCCCCCCCCCCCCCCCCCCCCCCAGTAAGATACAAGATCCCATTGCAAGCCTGTGGCAAGTGATCTTGAGTTGTTTTCAATGAGGGCGGCACCTTCTGCTGAGGGAGGTGTTCTTGCTGCCGATTGCTGTCTACTGACCTCTGCTGGCAAGGTAAGAAGTCTCACAACACCAGGTTAAAGTCCAACAGGTTTATTTGGTGGCACCAAGTGCTACCAAATAAACCTATTGGACTTTAACCTGGTGTTGTGAGACTTCTGACTGTGCTTATCCCAGTCCAATGCCGGCAGCTCCACATCCCTGCTGGCAAGGGCAGGAATGTGGCTATTGCATGCACACATGCCCAAGGCATTGGGCATTGTTTTCCACAATCATATAGTCATACAGCATGGACAGCCTGCTGATACTTCCAGTCTAAGATCATAAGAAATAGGAGAAGTAGACCATTCGGCCCATTGAACCTACTTACCATTCAGTAATATCATGGCTGATCTGACTGTGGCTTCAATTCCACTTTCTTTCCTGTCCCCCATAACCCTTGACTCTTGCACTGACTCAGGAAGCCAGGCTGGAAAGCAACATAGTTTCCCCTCACTGCCATACGATGGGGCCTTCTCCGTCGCTTAGCCCATGGCCTCATCTCGATCGTTTGTAGGGTCCGGTTGGAGGAGAGGGGGGGGGGGGGCATGTAATGGATGGCCCACTACAGGGGCCTCATCCCTAGTGGCACCTCTGACTGGGTGTCCACCATATCTGTCTCCATTTCCGAGCCAGAATCTTCATCGTCCAGAGCACTGGCTCTTGAGTTTTTAGAGGGTGATCTGCAGGCTGGTGTGAAGGACGCAGAAGGTGGCGTGTCCATAGAAACAGTTGCCTCAGTGGAGGGTTCTCTGTGACGGAGGTGATCTTCTTTAAGGTCAGTAATACTGAATAAACCCTCAGACACTCAGTGAAGCCACTGTTTTGCCCTGCAGAGAGTTAGACATTGCCTCAGCTGCAATCAGGGACAGATGAGACCTGAAATAATCCTCATCACTGGGGCAAATGAAAAGCAGATCACAGAGCAACAAGAAGCTGTATCTCATCACCACCTCGTGTTAGAACATAGAACAGCACAGCACAGAACAGGCCCTTCGGCCCACGATGTTGTGCCGAGCTTTATCTGAAACCAAGATCAAGCTATCCCACTCCCTATCATCCTGGAGTGCTCCATGTGCCTATCCAATAACCGCTTAAATGTTCCTAAAGTGTCTGACTCCACTATCACTGCAGGCAGTCCATTCCACACCCCAACCACTCTCTGCGTAAAGAACCTACCTCTGATATCCTTCCTATATCTCCCACCATGAACCCTATAGTTATGTCCCCTTGTAATAGCTCCATCCACCCGAGGAAATAGTCTTTGAACGTTCACTCTATCTATCCCCTTCATCATTTTATAAACCTCTATTAAGTCTCCCCTCAGCCTCCTCCGCTCCAGAGAGAACAGCCCTAGCTCCCTCAACCTTTCATCATAAGACCTACCCACCAAACCAGGCAGCATCCTGGTAAATCTCCTCTGCACTCTTTCCAGCGCTTCCACATCCTTCTAATAGTGAGGTGACCAGAACTGCACACAATACTCCAAATGCGGTCTCACCAAGGTTCTGAACAGTTGCAGCATAACCCCACTGCTCTTAAACTCCAGCCCCCTGTTAATAAAAGCTAACACACTATAGGCCTTCTTCACAGCTCTATCCACTTGAGTGGCAACCTTTAGAGATCTGTGGATATGGACCCCAAGATCTCTCTGTTCCTCCACAGTCTTCAGAACCCTACCTTTGACCCTGTAATCCACTTTTAAATTAGTCCTACCAAAATGAACCACCTCACATTTCTCAGGGTTAAACTCCATTTGCTATTTTTCAGCCCAGCTTTGCATCCTATCTATGTCTCTTTGCAGCCTACAACAGCCCTCCACCTCATCCACTACTCCACCAATCTTGGTGTCATCAGCAAATTTACTGATCCATCCTTCAGCCCCCACCTCTAAGTCATTAATAAAAATCACAAAGAGCAGAGGACCAAGCACCGATCCCTGTGGCACTCCGCTAGCAACCTGCCTCCAGTCCGAAAATTTTCCATCCACCACCACCCTCTGTCTTCGATCAGAGAGCCAGTTACCTATCCAATCTGCCAACTTTCCCTCTACCCCACACCTCCTTACTTTCATCATAAGCCGACCATGGGGGACCTTATCAAACAATCAAACATGTTGGAGGAAGCCTGGGAGAGCTTTGCAAACACAGAGACCAGCCAGTGAAAGGGTAAAAGTTCCACGCTGGGCATCTGATCAACTTGCTAAAACCCCTTACGCTGAGTGGGGTTACACCTCATTCAAAAAGATACCCCATAAACAGGGTCACTATTATCCACAATCTCACCAACCGGATCCCCATTAACCAGAGTTTCAACATCTGGGTCCCCATTAACCAGAATCTCAACAACCGGATACTCATTAACCGGAATCTCACCATCCGGATCCCCATTAACCAGAGTTTCAACATCCAGGTCCCCATTAACCAGAGTTTCAACATCCGGGTCCCCACTAACCAGAATCTCAACATCCAGATCCTCATCAACCAGAATCTCAACATCCAGGTCCCCATTAACCAGAGTTTCAACATCCAGATCCCCAATTACCAGAATCTCAACATCCAGATCCCCATTAACCAGAATCTCAACATCCAGGTCCCCATTAACCAGAGTTTCAACATCCAGACCCCCATTAACCAGAATCTCAAAATCCAGATCCCCATTAACCAGAGTTTCAACATCCAGATCCCCATTATCCGGAATCTCAACATCCAGGTCCCCATTAACCAGAGTTTCAACATCCAGATCCCCAATTACCAGAATCTCAACATCCAGATCCCCATTAACCAGAATCTCAACATCCAGGTCCCCATTAACCAGAGTTTCAACATCCAGACCCCCATTAACCAGAATCTCAAAATCCAGATCCCCATTAACCAGAGTTTCAACATCCAGATCCCCATTAACCAGAATCTCAACATCCAGGTCCCCATTAACCAGAGTTTCAACATCCAGACCCCCATTAACCAGAATCTCAAAATCCAGATCCCCATTAACCAGAGTTTCAACATCCAGATCCCCATTATCCGGAATCTCAACATCCGGGTCCCCATTAACCAGATCCTCACTGGTTCAATGTCAGACAATTTGGTGAATGAAACACAAATGTTTCCTTTGCATTTCCGGGATTTGGAACATCTCCCTCTCTGACACACACACAAATACACACACACATGCAGACAGACAGAGACGCACAGATACAGACACACAGATACTTACACACACACAAACATACACACGCACAGATATACACACAGAGGTGTACACATACTGCCACAGATACACACAGATATACAAACACACGCACACTGCTACATAGACAGATATACACACTGCCACAGATATACTGAGATATACACACACTGCCGTAGATACAAACAGAGACACACACACACACACACAGACAATATGTGCAGAAAGACTAACTGAAGCAGCAGCAGACAGGAGAGAGTTTGAACATTGCGGCAAGAGTTGGGAGTTTGAGTCGATGCAGCCACAACGGCACCCGCGTCCCCCAATGTGGAATCTGTGCAGTGTGAACCGCTCACATCCCTGATTTTAATAACATTCCGGGATCGCACACTGCCGGCGGGGGGAGCGGGAGGGGGGCGGAATGTTAGTGTCTACACCCGGTGCACTGAGCAATCCAAATCCTGAACAACACGTGGACAAAATTCAAGGAGAAGCTGAACTCAAACAAAACCCACCCCAACTTCAACAATATTCACCCCAAATTCAACCCCCCCCCCCCCCTCCGGGAAGCATCAGGCTGTGATCTCTGTCTGGCTCACCTGGGTGTCACATTCCCAGTCAAGTCAACACTCCTAAAGGGAGGAATGCTGGAACAGCTTCACTATAGAAATCACACCTCGCTGCATTCTGTAACCTCCTGATTCTCACTGCCCACTGGGTGCCCCCACAGTCAGAGGCACCTGGATTCCCAGGGAGGGGTGGGGTAAGGGGGAGATTTGTCTTCACCCTGAACTGCCTAGGGGATTTTCACAGTAACTTCATTGCAGTGTTAATGTAATCAATAAACTTTAAAACTGACTCTGCTCTCTCCCTCTGTCTCTGCATCGCCAACAGGAAAGAGGGGCGGGGGGGGGGGGGGGACAAAGCCCGAGGCACATTTCAGCACACAGACCCCACATTCCAAGCTTCAACACAATATCAGAAGCCCCACTTTTCAATTGCTAGCTTCCAATGATTGAATTTTAAAATAATAATCTTCTCCATTCATATTTCCAAAGATTCTCTCTCTCTCTGTTGTGCTTTCCTTTTTTAAAAAAAAACTTAAGAAGACACTCACCTCCTGTTCTACACTCTCGCTTTCCTGCTGGCTTCTGGGCTCGAGTTTCGCAGTTGGAATTCCTCGGAGCAAGGCGAAGAAAGTGGTCAGAGAAAGGAGCGCGAGGAGCCGGGCTGTGTGTGTGAGAAGCTGCATCACCTCACCCTGTGTGTGAAATCTGAAATAAAATCCGAGGCTGCACTGGGACTATCCCAGCCTGTGTGTGTGGCTACAGACACTCCTCAGTTTGTGGGGAAACCTCTCGTCTCTCCTCGCTGCCGCTCCCGAGTGAGTTTCCTCCCTCTCAGTCTCAGCACTTGATGTTCAAGATTAAAGTGATTTTTTTCTCTCCCTCTCCCCTCCCTCAATCGCAGTCACTGGTAAATAATCAAACACCTTTCTAAACCTTGCAAACTGACCCAGCTGTCTGCGCCGAGGTGAAACTGACAACTGTTGATATTGAGAGGCAGACGGGTTATTAAAGGGGGGTCTGCCTAACAGTGTGACTGCTGTCTCTCACTGTCCGGAGCCCAGTGCTCCCTGTGCAGTGAGGCAGGCGTCTCAGTCTCCAGAAACCCCAGCTCTCTCTCCCTCTCTATATTTCTCCTTCCCTCTCTATTTCCCCTCTCTTTTTCTTGCTCTCTCTATTCTCTCTCTCTATTCTCTCTCTCTATTCTCCCTCTCTATCTTTATTTCTCTATTTCTCTCTCTCTATTTCTCTCTCCCTCTCTTTATCTCTCTCTCCTTGTCTCTATCTCTATCTGTATTTCTCTCTCTCTATTGTCCCTATCTATCTCTATCTGTTTCTCTCTCTATTTCTCTCTCCCCCTCACTATTTCTCTCTCCCTCTCTCTCTCTTTCTCCCTATCTCTCTCTATCTGTATTTCTCTCACTATTTCTCTCTCTCTCTCCCTCTCCCTATCTCTATCGCTCTCTCCCTCTCGCTCCCCCTCTCTCCTGATCTCTGTCTGGATGCGGTTTGGGTTGATTTTGCTCTATTCTCTGTGGCTCGGTCCGGTTTGGGAATAAAAGCCCAAAGCAGCGAGACGTCAACAGCTTTAGTGACGTGTGGGTGTTTGGGGGAAGAGTCTTAAATGGGAGAGATGCTAAATCCCTGGCAGAGAGAGGGGAGAGGGGTCAATGGTGTAGGGGGAGAGAAGAGGCGATAATCCCCCAGCCTGAGGGGAAATTACAGCCAAAGTTCAGATAGATTGGGAGGAATGGGTGCGAGTCACACAAGGGAGTGTGGCAGATTGAGAATGAGAGTTCAGGGTTGGGCAACAAGAGAGAGGAGACATGGAGGGAGAGACTGAAGGGCAGAGTTAACAAAAGGACTGGATGCCAATCAGGGGAATGTCTGCAGATATTCTGGTCGAGAGAGAGACAGGACAATGAAATGGGTGAAGGAAGGGGTGGAGAAAGGGGGCCATTTCCAGATAATGTGAACACCAGACTGGAGGGAGTGTGTTAGGAGAAAGGGGTTAGGGACAGTCAGGAGCAGGGAGAGGTTGGAAGAGGAGAGGGAGAAAGGTCAGCTGAGTGGGAATGGGGGGAATGAAACAATCAACATGAGAACAGAGCAAACAGGAAAGGGAGCCAGAGGGAGAAGTTCAGCAGTATTTCACCGAGGACTTTCCTGGAGTGTTAATGTGTGTTCATTATCTTTAACAGCTGCACTGTGAAGTCCTGGAGTGGTGGAGACAGGCTCCATCGAAAGGGTGGCACGGTGGTTAGCACTGCTGCCTCACAGCGCCAGGGACCCAGGTTCGATTCCCAGCTTGGGTCACTGTCTGTGTGGAGTTTGCACATTCTCCCCGTGTCTGGGTGGGTTTCCTCCGGGTGCTCCGGTTTCTTCCCACAGATGTGTGGGTTAGGCTGATTGACCATGCTAAATTGCCCCTTAGTGTCAGGGTAAATATGTGGGGTTATGGGAATAGGGCCTGGGTGGGATTGTGGTTGGTGCAGACTCGATGGGCCGAATGGCCTCCTTCTGCACTGTCGGGATTCTATGAAACATTCAGCAGGGAATTTTAGACTGTTTTCTGAAAAGAAAGAATATATGGGAGAGGGGCAAGTAAGGGGATGGCACTAAGTGAGTTGCCCGTTCGGAGAGCCTACGCAGACATGATGGACCAAATGGCCTCTTCTTGTGCTGTAACAATTCTGTGATTCTGTCTTCATCAAACCCCAAGAATGGACACCCTCACCAAATCCCTACAGTGCAGAAGGAGGCCATTCAGCTCATCAAGCCTGCACCAACAACAATCCCACCCTTATCCTATCCCCGTAACCCCTATATTTACCCTGCTACCCTGACCAATCCACCTAACCCATACATCTTTGAACTGTAGGAGGAAGCCGGAGCACCCGGAGGAAACCCCCGGAGAACGTGCAGACTCTGCACAGACAGTGACCCAAGACAGATATCGAACCTGGGTCCCTGGTGCTGTGAGGCTGCAGTGCTAACCACTGTGCCACCGTGCCGCCCTTGAGGACACCCAGAGATTAGAGATAGAGTCAGTGAGACAAAAGGAGAGAAAGCACATGAGACTGCCAGTAGTTGGGGGGAGGCCCATTCGCGGACAGAGGGAAGATATCAGATGGAGAGACAAGAGGCATGAATGGGGAGAGAGAGGGGTCAGAATGAGAGGTGAGAAAACACACACAAACAGCACAGAGAGCCAGAGAGAGAGAGAGAAAATTGGAATGGATAATGTCAAAACAGCTACACATGAGATAAACACAAAAACATACAAGAGGAAGACAGGAATATAACAAGTGGAGACATTTGGACACGATGGAGAGGTGTGAGAAGGTGCAGAGAAATCTCCTAGGATCAGTCAAATGACACAGGAGAAAATGTCACCATCTCAAAGGGAGGTCTGGTTAATGTTTATTCATCAACCAATATTATCACAGCTCTTTAATTGGTCACATGTCCCATTACTGGGAACTTACTGTGCACGGATTGGTTGCCCCTCTCTGCATTCTCTGTCTAGTACAATACATCATTGGTTGTAAAGGTCTTTTGCGGGGCCCTGAGCGTGTGAAGAAGGCTATTAAAATGTGTATTCTTTCCTGAGAACAAGAGATGGAATGAGTTACATGAAAGACACAGGGAGAGAGGAAGCTACCAAAAGCATTAACAAGAGGATCAAAGTGTGAACTCTTGCTAGGTGGGAATGTAACCAAATGGCATTGAGGAGGCAAGAAGGACACGATTCTCCCAAGACAGAGAAAGTGAGGGGTAGGGAAGCATAGGGGACAGAGAGAGCGAGGGACAGAGGGACAAAGGACAGAAAGAGTGAGGGGCAGAGAGACTGAGAGACAGAGAGAGTGAGTGACAGGGGCAGAGTGAAGGACAGAGAGACTGAGGGATAGAGAGAGTGGGGAAAGAGAGACTAAGGGACAGAGAGAATGAGGGGCAGAGAGAGTGGGGGATGGGGCAGAGAGAGGGAGAGAGCAGGGGACAGAGAGTGAGGGACAGAGAGAGGTGGTGGGTTGGTTGGGTGGGGGGAAGGTGGTGGCAGAGAGAGGGAGAGAGAGACCAGGGGACAGAGGTCTATACAACTGATTCCCAAAACACAGAAGGAGTGTAAATATTTCACGATGGAGATAATGAGAACAGATAACAGGCAGAGAGAGATGAGGAGCAGAGAGATCAGGACAGAACAGTGAAGAGAGAATAGCACAGGTCAGAAAGGGTAGACAGCAGCTGCAAGTGCTGGCAATAGATCCCAAGAGACTGTGGGAGAAATTAGAAGAATGCAAATGTTTGGGAATAGGGCGAATTGTCTGGGAAAGTTTTGTCCTTTATTTACAGGAGGAAAGAGAAAATAACTTTTTAAAAGATATACAGGGGTTATTCCTGGTCAGAGCAACAGTGTCATGTATGTATGCATATACAAGTGTGAATCTGTGTGTGTATGTTACTGTGTATATGCATGGGTGAACATGTGAGTGGAAGCAAGTCATCCTCAATCCTGCAGGACTATCTAAGAAGAAGGGCATGTGTATGTATGTATGGGAATATATATATATATATACATATATAGTGGGTGTGTATATACCACTAGTGGTACCTTCTCGACTTCCTCCAATTTCTGTGGCAAGAAAGGTGCTCCCAACAGTCGTCCCATCAAGTCACCTTGCCCAGCATTGAGGCATTAATCACTCAAAACCAGCTCTACTGGGTGGGACATGTTGTTAACATGCCTTACGCCTGACTCCCTCCTCGGAACTGGGTAGCAGCAGGAGATTCCCTGGAGGGTAGTGGAAAAGCTTTAGCGATGTCCTCAAAACCTCCCTGAAGAGGCCAAACATCCCCAAAACAATGGGCGACCAACCAAAATGGAGAAAGTTGTCACCAAACACCTCTGGAGATTTTTATTGGGAACACGTAGAGGTGAAGTCAAGGCATCAGAGGGAGGGAACAAACCAACAAAGAATCCCCGCCCCCCCGACTAACTCAACCCTTCAAGCACCACTTGTTCCACAAGTGGTAGAATCTACAGATCACATGTTGGATTTATCAGCCATCTCAGAACCAATTGAATCAGAGTGGGAGCAAGTCATCCTCAATCCTGAGGTACTGCTTAAGAAGAGGTGAGTGCGTGTGTACACATACCTATGTATGTATACCTGGGCATATGTATATACATCAATGTGTGTGTGTGTGTGTGTGCATTGAGCTGACTGTTCTCCTGGGGTTGCTATTCTTGAATTTCATCTCAATCCATAGGTTAAAATTGTTTTTTTCTCTCTCTGTTTTCTCACTGTTATTTCTAATGTAAAAGTTCAACTTTAAATAAAAAGTTGTAAATGGAGAAGATAATGAGAGATAATGGAGAAGAAAGTGATTTTAGTTTTGAGGGTCAGACGTCAATAGGAGAGGTGGTGGTATAGAATCATAGAATCATCGAATCCTGCAGAAGAAGGCCATTCAGCCCATCGAGTCTGCACCGAACACAATCCCACCCAGGCCCTATCCCCATAACCCCATGCATTTACCCTAGCTAGTCCCCCTGACACTAAGGTGCAATTTAGCATGGCCAATCTACCTAACCCGCACATCTAGTTGGATAGTCAGAAGCTTTTTCCCAGGGTGGAAGAGTCAATTACTCGGGGGCACAGGTTTAAGGTGCGAGGGGCAAGGTTTAAAGGAGATGCACGAGGCAGATTTTTTTACACAGATGGTGGTGGATGTCTGGAACTCGTTGCCGGGGGAGGTAGTGGAAGCGGATACAGTAGTGATTTTTAAGGGGTGTCTTGACAAGTACATGAATAGGATGGGAATAGAGGGATATGGTCCCTGGAAGGGTAGGGGTTTTTAGTTAATTCGGGCAGCATGGTCGGTGTGGGCTTGGAGGGCCGAAGGGCCTGTTCCTGTGCTGTAATTTTCTTTGTTCTTTGTTCTTATCTTTCGGACTGTGGGCAGAAACCGGAGCATCTGGAGGAAACCCACGCAGACACGGGGACAACACACAAACTGCACACAGACAGTGACTCAAGCCGGGAATCGAAAAGCCGGGTGATGTCACGGGACCTGCAATCCAGGGCAAAGCTCTGGGGACCCGGGGTTCGAATCCCACCACAGCAGAATCTAGGTGATAATTAAAGTCTGTTGTTATTAAAAAAACAACCCTACTGGTTGACTCTGAAATGGCCTTGCAAGCTTCTCAGTTGATGGGCAATAAATGCTGGCCCAACCAGCCACATCCCATGAACGAATGAATAAGGGGAAAAAAATATCAAAATTAAATTTTCGAAGAGATCAAATGGGAGAAAACTATCTTGAGATTAAAACAACAATGAAGCAAAGCATTTCTGTAGCATCACTTTACAGTCAATGAAGTAGTTTTGAAGTTTAGTCACTGTTGTAATGCAGGAAGCACAATATAATGTACACATGGCATGCTCCCACAAACAACTGGGAGATAATGACTAGATCATTTGCTTTAATATTATCAGTTGAGGCTAGAATATGATGGGAACTTTCCAGCTCTTCTTTGAGAAGTGTCCCACATCTTTTACACCCACTAGAAAGGGCAGATGAGCCCTCGGTTTAATATTACACATCTGATAGCGCAGCGCTTTCCCAGGTCTAGAGTGGATAAGCCCAGATTATGTGCTCAAGTCATTAATGTGGGTTTTTGAACCCACGGAGCTCATGAGTCAGTCAGGTGCTGTTTCCAGGCTATGCGAGGCTGCTGGGGGAGTAGAGAGCCCTCAGCAGACCTTAGCGGCAGCACTGATCAGGCAGGCAGGCTATGCATTCAAGAGGGCATGAGATGATTGCTTGAATAGAAACAATGTGCAGGGGTCCGGGGAAAAGACAGGTGAATGGCACTAAATCACGGTGCTCATTGGGAGAGCCGGTGCAGACACGATGGACCGAATGGTCTCCTTCTGCCCCATGATTCCGCATTCAGCCTAATGTGTTCTGTTTCTGCATGACTGGGCTGTGTGGATCTCCCCCTAGGGAAGTCATGGGGCTAGGTTTTGATCTGATTTATTATTATCACATGTATTGGTATACAGTTTATATTGGTATATTGTTTCTTGTGCACTATACAAACAAAGCATACCGTTCATAGAGAAGGAAAGGAGAGATTGCAGAATGTAGTGTTACAGTCATAGCTAGGGTGTAGAGAAAGATCAACTTAATGCGAGGTAGGTCAAAATTCTGATGGCAGCAGGGAAGAAGCTGTTCTTGAGTTGGTTGGTCCATGTCCTCAGACGTTTCTATATTTTTCCTCGACGGAAGAAGGTGGAAGAGAGAATGTCCGGGGTGCACAAGGTCCTTAATTATGCTGGCTGCTTTTCTGAGGCAGTGGGAAGTGTAGACCATGCCAGTAGATGGGAGGCTGGTTTGAGTGATGGACTGGGCTTCGTTCACGACCCTTTGTAGTTCCTTGCGATCTTGGGAAGAGCAGGAGCCATACCAAGCTGTGATACAACCAGAAAGAATGCTTTCTATGGTTCATCTGTAAAAGTTGGTGAGAGTCATAGTGAACATACCAAACTTTCTTAGTCTTCTAGAAAGTAGAGGTGTTGGTGGGCTTTCTTTACTATAGTATCGGCCTGGTGGGACCATGGGGGGGGGGGGGTTTGGAACTATACCGCTGGTTTAATTGCCCAGTTGATATCGGGGTTGAGGGGATGGGCACAAATGCATCCAGTATCCAAATCAAACCTTTCCATGAGGGACTCCTAGAGGCCAAACAGCACCTCTGAATTTGAATAGAAGAGGCAAACCCAGAGTCTGAGACCTAAAAAAGATGACTCAGCACTAGGCCAAGGGAATAGGAGAGGAGGGACAGAGAAAATGGAGGAGGAGGGGATAATATATTGGAAGAAACAAGCATAATTACAAAGGGAACAAAACTAGCCTGTGGGCAAAATCACCCTGGAGAATTTACCGTGTGTTAAAGATGTATATCTTTGTTAAACCAGCAGAAGCGGGAAGGAAAGATACATTGCTCATTGCGAATCTGCAGAATTTGCTGGTTGATTTGCTGCCTGTCCCATGGTAACAATATTCTGCCCTTAGCCTCTCCATTATTTAAAACAAAATGTTGGATTTTGTCATTAATTGCCCATTAAAGACTGATAATTAACCAATTAAACATAACTGTTAATTCAAACTCTCTAACCCAGAGGGGGAACAATATAATCTGCCGAGTCTCATTCCGGCATGTAGCAAAATGTTATTAAGGGATTTAAAACATTTAAATTTTTTCTTTTGTTCATGTTTTCTCTCTTTATCCAATCTTCCTTTCCCTCTCTTTATTTCACTTTTGAAACCGGATTTGATCTACCTTCTCTGTCATTCCCGTCTCTTTCCCAATTCTTATATTTCATTGATAAAGGAGTTTGTTTGGCCAGTCACTACGATGATGTTTACTTGTTGCTTTGCACTGTCAGTAAGTTATGGTGCAAATTTCTTTATTGAGCTGATGTGTGTAAAAAATGTTTTAATGGCACATGCCCCGCCCAATGAGATTTGGCCCAATGTTGTTCTTCACTAAGTGGATATTATTTTTAAAAAGATGCAAAAATAAAGTTTGCTCCCCAATGACAACTAAATCAGAAAATTCTATTTGAAAGGGAATGGACAGTTTAACATCTGGGTTGTAGCCCCAGAGTGTTTGTGAGTGTTAAGCATTCCCAAGATTTGCTTCTCATTATAAACCATGAATTCTATTTTTATTTTGAGTGCCTTTCTTTCCAGATGGAGTTTATTGATGAATGACAACAGAACATAGTTTATTTTAATAAGCATTTTTCAAGAACACAAGTATAAACATTGCATGCAGTATTTTACTGGAATTAATTATACATTTTTTTTGGAGAGAATAGATATGTACAAGGAGCAGGAGTAGGCCACTCTGCCCCTCGAGCCTGCTCCACCATTCAATAAGATCATGGCTGATCTGGTTGTAACCTCAACCCCACGTTCATGCCAACTCCCAACAACCTTTCACCCTTTTGTTAATCAAGAATCCATCTAGTTCTGTCTTAAAAATATTCAAATCTCCTGCCGCCGCTGCCTTTTGAGGAAGAGAACTCCAAAGTCATCTTTCGGATTGTGGGAGGAAACCCACGCAGACACAGGGAGAACGTGCAAACTCTGCATAGACAGTGACCCAAGTCGGGAATCGAACCCGGGTCCCTGGTGCTGTGAGGCAGCAGTGCTAATCACTGTGTCACCGTGCCACCCATGTGAAGAAAAACATTGGGCCAAATCTCACTGGATGGGGTCCGTGTCATTAAAACATTTTTCTACACACATCAGTTCAAAAAGGAAATTGCACCATAACTTACTGACAGTGCAAAGCAACAAGTAAACATCATCATAGTAACTGGCCAAACAAACCCCAAAGAATTATGATCCTCTGAGAGAAACATGTCTCCTCATCTCTGTCTTCAATGGGAAATCCCTTATTTTTAAACAGTGACCCGAGTTCTAGATTCTTCCACAAGAGGAAACATCCTCTCCACATCCACCCTGTCAAGTCCCTCAGGATCTTGTATGTTTCAATAAAGTCACATCTTACTCTTCTGAACTCCAGCCTGCCCTGTCCAATCTTTCCTCATAAGACAACTCATCCATTCCAGATGTTAGTCTAGAAAACCTTCTCTGAACTGCTTCCAACGTATTTACATCCTTCCTTAAATAAGGAGACCAATTTTGTACACAGTACCCCAAATGTGGTCTCACCAATGACCTATAGGAGGGAGGAGGAGGGGAGGCAGTGGTACAATGGTAGTGTCACTAGGCTAGTAATCCTTTTCAGTGGGGGGGGGGGTAACTAATGAAGGGAATGAGCCCAAACCATTGACTATCTGTTCTCCACAGCATGGTGGCACAGTGGTTAGCACTGTGGCCTCAATGCCAGGGATCCGAGTTCAATCCCAACCTCGGGTCACTGTCTGTGTGGAGTTTGCACATTCTCCCCGTGTCTATGTGGGTTTCCTCCCACACTCTAAAGGTGTGCGGGTTAGGTTGATTGGCTCTGCTAAATTGCCCCTTAGTGTCAGGGGGTTAGAACTGTAAATATGTGGGGTTATGGAAATGAGACCTGGATGGGATTGTGGTCGGTGCAGATTCGATGGGCCAATGGCCTCCTTCTGCACTGTAGGGATTTTATTCTATAATTTGCTCACTGTGGTTTCCAGCCTTTTCCCTCCTTTGCTTTGATCTCTACCATCCCACATTCTTTTCCCCATTTAAATCAGGTTAAATCCAGTGAACATGTGCTCTGCAGCCCATCCTCCCAGCTGTTTGAACCCTCCTTAAAGCGCCAGAGTCTTTTTGAAAGTAGAATGCCCACCTACCCACCATCTTGCATTCGTGACTTAGAGGCTTTGGAATTGGATGCACTTGCACTTATTTGGTAACACAGTCTGCAAGACTGGATGTGGTTAATAATCACTGCCAGATCCTTCTCTCTGTCGATCTTCTCTAATATTAACATTCCATTGTCATGCCTGTATTTAAGGGGAGGCAGTAGCATACTGGTATTGTAACTGGACTAATAATCCAGAGACCCAGAGTAATGCTCAGGGGACCTGGATTAAATTTAAAAAAATCTGGAATTAAGAAGCTACTGATGACCATGAAACCATTGTCGATTGGTGAACCAGATGGGTTTTTACAACAGTGTTCTTTAGGGAAGGAAATATGCCGTCCTTACATGTGACTCCAGATCCACAGCAATGTGGTTGACTCTTAAATGCCCTCTGAAATGACCTGGCAAGGCCCACTCAGTTCAAGGACATTAAAAGCTGGCCCACCCAGCGATAGCCACATCCCATGAATTAACTTTAAAAAAAATTGTTCTTCCTTTTAACATAAAATTTCTGTATTATGGCTCCTGCAAATGCTTAGCTCAACTATCCACATCTCTCAGGTCATTTACTTAGCACCTAGCTACGCCATTTATTATAGAGTTACTATTGAATCTATTACTGCCCGAAGGGGCAATGCATTCCAGATCATCAGAATTAACTACATTTAAAGAAATATCTCCTTACATCCATGGTTCTGTTGTCTGTCCTTAAATCTGTGGTCTGGTTACTCACCTTCTTACTCCATCATAACCCTTCATATACACCGCAGATACAGTTTGAACAATGCAGGGGGCTCAGAATAGTTGCCTGGACAAATTCCTTCTCACACATGGCACAGGGGTTAGCATTGCTGCCTCACAGCACCAGGAACCCGGGTTCGATTCCCAACTTGGGGTCAGTGTGTGTGTGGAGTTTGCACGTTCGCCCCGTGTCAGCGTGGGTTTCCTCCGGGTGCTCCAGTTTCCTCCCACGGTCTGAAACTGCGAGTTACTAAGATTAGTAACTCGCAGTTACTAATCTGCTGGTTAGGTGCAATGACCCAAACTGGTGCTGGAGTGTGGCGACTCGGGGAATTTCACAGTAACTTCATTGCAGTGTTAATGTAAGCCTTACTTGCGACTAATAAACAAACTTTAAACTTTTTATTCATCATCACCACCGAGAGCTTTCTGGTTCTCAAACCAGTATGTGAAAATTAACGCATTTGCCCAACTATTGTTTTTTTAAATTGCAAACGTCCAAATTTTCGAGCATCTCCTGTAAATCTGTGCACATTATATTTGGATAATTGTTGTGGATTGGTTTATTTACTTGATTAGTGTATTTGGGCAGATGCAAGATGGGATAGGATAGGAGGTAGGATAACGTCTAAAAGGTCAGAAAGCCAGCATTGTCGCGACGTGTTGCTTTTTTGACTTGTAATCTTAGTAACTCGCAGTTTGAGCTTTTTTTAAAAAAACATTTAAGTTTATTGATTATAGTGTCACAAGGAGGCTTACATCAACACAGCAATGAAATTACTGTGAGAATCCCCTAGTCGCCACACTCCGGTGCCTGTTCGGGTTACACTGAGGGAGAATTTAGCACCTAACCAGTGCGTCTTTCAGACTGTGGGAGGAAACCCAGTAAGAAGTTTAACAACACCAGGTTAACACGCAGACTTCGCACAGACAGTAACCCAAGCCAGGAATCGAGCCTGGGTCCTTGGCGCCATGAGGCAGCAGTGTTAACCACTGTGCCATCCTGTTAGTGTGCCATCCACAGTCCCAAGTTGTTAATTAAATATTGAAGTATTAATTAGGGTGTGAACTGGTTTCCTTTATCTTTCAGAGGACTCCAGGGCTTCTGCCACTAGT
This sequence comes from Mustelus asterias, assembly GCF_964213995.1. Taxonomy (NCBI): domain Eukaryota; kingdom Metazoa; phylum Chordata; class Chondrichthyes; order Carcharhiniformes; family Triakidae; genus Mustelus; species Mustelus asterias. The sequence continues at coordinate 79,996,573 of NC_135818.1, forward strand.
AGGTATGTATTTAATTGAGTTGGCTCATACACATGTTTTAGATTCCTGAGCTTTAAACTAACCAAATCTGGAATTTATCTAGTCTTAAATGAAGTCTGACCTGAAGAATTCACTGGCTTATTTCCTGATTGCCCATAATGTCTCTGTGCTACTTATCCCCGAGAGAACTCTCGTAGTTCTTGCATCTTCACCTAGTAACTTTGTCTGTAAATGACTTTTGACCTTTACTCTTGGTCTCGTAGGACATACCTGCTCGAGGGCAGTAGGTTAGTGCACTGACCTTTCACCTCTGGCAGCTGGGTATAAATCACGGAAAGGGAATGAAAGTCTGTGTTAGGCTGACTGGGTTGGGCCATCTCAATCTAGCTGGTAGTGAATGTTAGCTCGCAGCTACGCTTCAGCATTGGGTTACAACGTCATCCAGGTTTTGTAAAGATGGGCAAATGAAGGGTTGGGGGGGGGGGGCAAAGCATTGATCAATACCAAACTATTAGGGTTCGAATATTGAAATACCTGGTGATTAAATACAGAAAGCACAAAAGTCAAGTCAGGAGACAGAGAAAACGGTGCAATGGATTTTATGAAAGAATGGATCAAAAATTACAACTTCAAGCAAAACAAAACTGCATTCAATCTTACTTGATTTGCATTTGACACATGATTGAAGAGAATTCCAATCAATTTAGTTACTGAAGTTTGACCTCTGGCAGTTTTCCTATATTTTGTTCGAAAGTTTCAAATCTTTTTCTACTTTTGTGACCTTGTGCTCACTAATACCTTGAAGACTGTTGTAAATTGATGTCACATGGGGACCGAGAATCACTACAATGCAGAAGGAGGCCATTCAGCCCATCGAGTCTGCATTGACAACAATCCCACCCAGGCCCTATCCTTGTAACCCCACGTAATCCCCCTGACACTAAGAGGCAATCCTACCCAGACCTGTTACCCCCCAAGTATTTACCCCGCTAATCCCCCCAACCAACACATCTTGGGACACTAAGGGGCAATTTAGCATGGCCAATCCACTTAATCTGCAGCACCCGGAGGAAACCCACGCAGACACGGGGAGAACGTGCAAACTCCACACAGCCACGAGTCAGGAATTGAACCTGAGCCTCTGGCGCTGTGAGGCAGCAGTGCTAACCACTGTGCCACCATTCCTTCAGCAGAAGGAAAGAGGGCAGCAGAGGGAGAAAGAAAAATGGGCAGAAAAATCTTCCCTAGGAAGAGGAGCAGGCCATTCTGCCCTTTGTGCCTGTTCTACCTTGCAATTAGATGGTGGTGAACCTCCATTTTGACTCCACTTCCAATGGGCCTATTAAAAAAGCACCATTTGATGACATTGTTCCTCGAATGGATGCCCAATTGTTTTATCTGAAATCATTTCCATACCTTTAACAAAATCAGTTTCACTTTCTAATTGCATGTTTACACTCTATTTTGTTTTAAAACTGCAGATAAGCCTGAGTGAGCTGCAGCAAAAATCAGGCTTAAATCATGACCAGAATTAAACTCCGAACAATGTGGAAGATGGAAATTGGCTTGTAGGAATTGCTGTTGATTTGTGTTGGGACATTACCACATCAATCAGGTGATTTTTTATTTAGAGAGTCCAGGAAAGAAACATTTTTTTGCACCAACTAAATTGCAGCTGAGCTCAATCCTAAAGCTAGTTTGATATGCATCTAGGAGAAACACCAGGAAGGTCTTATATTAGAGTCATGTCCTGCAGCAACGGTATAGATGCAGCAGAAAAAATGGAGTTTCCTTGGGCAATGAATACTACAGGATGAGTGGGCATCAGCCAAGGCTCCTGGTCCACTTGCTCTCAAGTAACCTGTGCGTTAAGGTCCCCATGCACCCCAGACATACTCTCGTCCACCTTCTTCTGTCGGGAAAAAGATAAAGTCTGAGATCACGTACCAATCGACTCAAGCACAGCTTCTTCCCTGCTCCTTTATATTAAGCTGATCTTTCTCTATACTATAGTTATGATTGTAACACTACATCCTGCACTCTCTCCTTTCAATTATCCCTATGTACTCTATGAATGGTATGCTTTGTATAGCGCAAGAAAGCAAGCCTCCCATCCATTGGCACTATCTACACTTCCCGCTACCTCGGAAAAGCAGCCAGCATAATTAAGGACCCCAACGCACCGTGGACATTCTCTCTTCCACCTTCTTCCGTCGGGAAAAAGATACAAAAGCTGCCATTAGACTTTTGAATGGACCTACCTCGCACTAAGTTGATCTTTCTCTACACCCTGTGACTGTAACACTACATTCTGCGCTTTCTCCTTTCCTTCTCTATGAACGGTATGCTTTGTCTGTACAGCGCGCGAGAAACAATACTTTTCACTATATGCTAAAACATGTGACAATAATAAATCAAAAGTGCACAAATGAGGAAATTGAGACAGACCAATATTGAACGTGGCTGCACTTTGGTGGTACGTTAAGATAAGTTGTATCTCCAAGCTGTAAGTAGGCAGGAGCTAATGTCACCTGATTAATTGGGCAGCTTAAGAGCACAAGTATCAGTGTGCCAGAAAGCTCCGAGTCCGAGTCCAAGGTGCCTCAACTCCCAAAATAAGGCAGCTACTAGTTTCACTTTCCAGCATCAACACACTAGCATTCGGAATAAAGAAAAATAAAACCGCACTCAGGATGCTGCTGCTGCTGCCAAGGTCAGCATTTATTGCCCATTTCCGATTGCCAAAGTGGATTGCCCAGCCACTCCTTGGTGGAAAACAAAACAGAATGCGAATGGATATTTTACTTTATGTTAAACTCTAATAAAACTGTTAGTTTAATTGAATCATAGAATCCTACAGTGGAGGAGGCCATTCGGCCCATCGAGTCTGCACCGACCACAATCGCACCCAGGCCCTATCCCCATAACCCCATTTATTTACCCGAGTTAGTCCCCTTGAAACTAAAGGGACAACTTAGCATGGCCAATCCACCTAACCCACACATCTTTGGAGTATGGAAGGAAACCAGAGCACCCGGAGGAAACACACACAGACACTAGGAATGTCTTAAGGTAGCATTGTTGTAATTAACAGAATTCCCATCACCTTTTACCAGATAATCCTACATTACAACAGTGACTGCTACTACAAAACTACTTCATTGGCTGCAAACCGTTTTGGGCGGCACGGTAGCACAGTGGTTAGTACTGCTGCTTCACAGCTCCAGGGACCTGGGTTCGATTCCCGGCTTGGGACACTGTCTGAGTGGAGTTTGCACATTCTCCTCGTGTCTGCGTGGGTTTCCTCTGGGTGCTCCGGGTTCCTCCCACAGTCCAAAGATGTGCAGGTTAGGTTGATTGGCTATGCTAAAATTGCCCCTTAGTGTCCTGAGATGCATAGGTTAGAGGGATTAGTGGGTAAATATGTAGGGATATGGGGTAGGGCCTGGGTGGGATTGTGGTTGGGGCAGACTCGATGGGCCAAATGGCCTCTTTCTGCACTGTATGATTCTATGTTTTGAGATATCAAGTGGTCATGCTAGCCAAGTAACAGCAGCATTAGTGTTTCAATCAATGTGGTTAGATACCAATATAGCAAAGTAGTCTGCGCCAGTCAACAGAATATTAGATTTATTTTTTATTATTCATTCATGGGACATGGACATTGCTGGCCAGTCAGCATTCATTGTCCATCCCTAGTTGCCCTCAGCAGTTGAGAGTCAACCACGTTGCTGTGGCTCTGGAGCCAAGTGTAGGCCAGACCAGGTAAGGAAGACAGATTTCCTTCCCTAAAAAGGGCATTAGTGAACCAGGTGAGGTTTTCCAACAATCGACAATGGTTTCATAGTCATCAGTAGATTCCTAATTCCAGATTTTTAAAAATTGAAATCAAATTCCACCATCAGCCATGGCGGGATTAGAATCCAGGTAATCAGAACATTAGCTGAGTTTCTGGATTAATGGTCTAGTGATAATATCACTAAGTCATCGCCTCCCCATTATTGGCATATTTCACTGACTTGCATCCAGTTTTAATCTTACTCTTGCAGAACTGTGCCATCAAGAATTTTAGTTGTGGCCACAGGATCCACTTTACAGAACTGTATTTGGAAGAGTTAAATGGGGAAATCCGCCAGACATCATCATTTTGTTAAGTAATAAATACACTTTCATTGCATGCGAAAGTGTATTTATACATGTTTGCATGATGAACCTTTGCTGTGGTTCAGCATCAACTTGATTGTGTCCAATTCTGGGCACCACACTACAAGAAGGATGTGAATGCTTTAGAGAGGATACAGGAAGGATTTACCAGAATGTTTCCAGGGGTGAGAACTTAGTTATATGGATAAATAGAAGAACAACCTGAGCTTCTCCAGAGAAAGCTGACAAGATTTAAGAGGTGCTCAAGAACATGAGGGGGCTTGGACAGCATAGAGAAGCAGTTTCCTTTGGCAGAAGGGGACATCAATTTTAAGGTGATTAGCAAAAGAACAATGATTTGGAGAAAAGCAGCATGTTCAAGGATCTGGATGCGAGCAGCTTGTAAGTGGTGAGGGCAGATTCATTGGAGGACTGATAAACATACCATTTAGGAGCTGGGATAGGCCACTTGGCTCCTCAACCTGCTCCACCATTCACTAAGAACAAAGAACATTACAGCACAGGAACAAGGCCTTTGGCCCTCCAAGCCTGCATCGACCATGCTGCCTGAATGAAACCAAAACTCCCTACCCTTCCGGGGACCATATCCCTCTATTCCCACCCTATTCATGTATTTGTCAAGATGCCCCTTAAAAGTCATCATATCTGCTTCCACTACCTCCCCTGGCAGCGAGTTTCAGGCACCCACCACCCTGTGTAAAAAAACAACTTGCCTCATCCATCTCCTTCAATCCTTGCCCCTCGCAACTTAAACCTGTGCCTCCTAGTAATTGACTCTTCCACCCTGGGAAAAAGGCTTCTGGCTCTCCACTCTGTCTATACCCCTCAATCTTGTAGACTTCTATCAGGTCGCCCCCCCAAGCTCCACCGTTCCAGTGAGAACAAACCAAGTTTCTTCAACCACTCAGAGCTAATGCTCTCCAGACAGGCAACATCCCGGTAAATCTTTTCTGTACCCTCTCCAATGCCTCTACATCTGGTAATATGGCAACCAGAATTGAACATTATATTCCAAGTGTGGCCTAACTAAAGGTTCTATAAAGCTACAACATGACTTGCCAATTTTTAAACTCAATGCCCCGGATGATGAAGGCAAGCATGCCGTATGCCTTCTTGACTACCTTCTCCATCTGTGTTGCCACTTTGTGACTTGTGTACCTGTACACCCAGATCCCTCTGCCCATCAATACTCTTAAGGGTTCTGACATTTACTGTACATTTCCCAGCTGTATTAGACCTTCCAAAATGCATTACCTCACATTTGTCCGGGTTAAATTCCATCTGCCATCTCTGCCAAGTTGCCAACTGATCTATACCCTGCTGTATCCCAACAATCCTCATCGCTATCCGCAATTCCACCAACCTTTGTGTCATCCACAAACTTACTAATCAAACAGTTACATTTTCCTCCAAATCATTTATACATATTACAAACAGCAAAGATCTGAGGAACACTAGTCACAGCCCTCCATTCAGAAACGCACCCTTCCACTTCTACCCTGTCTTCTATGACCGAGCCAGTTCCGTATTTACCTTGCCAGCTCACCTCTGATCCCGATCTGGCTGATCAGATTGCAACCTCAATGCCACATCGCTGCCCCCCCAACCCCAACCATTGATCAATAATCTCTCGTGTTCAGGCTTAAAAATATTCAAAGACCCTCTTCCTCAAAAGGCACGCAGGCAGAACTGGAGGCTCACGACCCTCAAAAAAATTCTCCCCATCTCTGTCTTAAATGAAAGACCCCTTATTTTTAAACAGTGACCCCTAGTTCTAGATTCTCCAACAAGGGAAAAGAGAATTGGATAATTATCTGAAGAAACAAAATGTGTGGGGCTACCGAGATAGGGGAGTGGGACTAGCTGACTTGCACTTAGAGTGCTGGCATGGACACAATGAGCCAAATAGTCTCCGTGCTGTAACTATTTAATGATTCTGATAAACATTCTAGAAATATGGTAAAGCTTTCTCTGTCTGTACTGCTTTGGCTCCCAATGCTTGTGGAATTCACAAACATACCTTTAATAAACCTCTTCCAACCTTGCCAACGACAATATACGCAAATAGAGATATGGAAATTAGACTAAGACATGCTTGTTCAATACTTGATTCACATCGTGCACCAAAGGACCACTGTGAAAGCTAGATTACAGGGATACAGCAAGTTATATTACTGAACTAATGATCTGAAGAAACAAATTCAAATCCCACCAAGGCAGTTGGAGGATTTAAATTCAGTTAGTCATATACATAAATCTGGAATTAAAGAAAGCTGATGGTGACTATGAAACTACTTGACGGTCAATAATTTCCATTAGGGAAGAGCAGCGCTGCAAAAGCTCGTGATTCCAAATAAATCTGTTGGACTTTAACCAGGTGTTGAGACTTCTTACTGTGCCCACCCCAGTCCAACGCCAGCATCTCCATATCATTAGGGAAGAGGAAAATCTACCACCCTTACTCAGTCTGGCCAATGTGCGACTCCAGGAATGGTTGACCCTCAACTGCTCTCTGAAATGGCCTAAACAAGACAACTCTGTTGTATTTAGAGTGCTCACCACCATCTTCAAGGACATCCGGCCCAGAGAAATAATTGCTGGCCATGCCAGTGATGTGCATTTTGAATTTATTGACATCATGAGGACAGGTCCTACACAATGGAAAGGCTCATCATCCTCAGGTGATGCTTCAACATACCAATTAATACAGGAAGGCACCTTCATGTTGTTAGAAGATTGGGGGAAAAAAAAAACAATGCTGGCAATACCCAGGAATTCTGGCAGCCAGGTTAAACAGTCACATTTAAGTTTGACAATCTTTCATCAGAGCTGGAAGTAGTTTGAGAGAGCTGGGATGCGTAGGTGGTTGGGATGGAGGGGAAAGGAATCAAATTTATTGAGGATGGAGGTGTGGAGAGAATAAAACCATGGGAGACCCTTGGCAAGCTGGACTGATGAGCTAGGCTGGTTAGGTGGCTTGACCTGAACAGGCACCAGACTGTGGCAACTAGGAGAATTTCACAGTAACTTCATTGCAGTGTTAATGTAAACCTTACTTGTGACTAATAAATAAACTTTAACTGCTCTCCGAAGAAAGTATACAGACAAATTTGCTCTCACTTCACAACAAAGCACAATGAAAAATAAGGTATACTAATATCAAGTAATTTGCAGCATTTAAGCCATCACTACCTCCAGATTAATGTAAAAACTGCAGCAAATCTGTTACACATGCTAAATGTAGAATTTAAAAGACAAAGTTTTCACCACATGGCCAATCAATGGCTTTTGCTAGATTCCACTGTCACTTCAGTAATGCTAATGCCATATGGGTGGCACGGTGGTTGGCACTGCTGCCTCACAGCACCAGAAACCTGGGTTGGATTCCTGGCTTGGGTCATTGTCTGTGTCGAGTTTGCACGTTCTCCGTGTCTGCATGGGTTTCGTCCAGGTGCTCCGGTTTCCTCCCACAGTCCGAAACATGTGCTGTGCTGGTTTGGTGCATTGGCCATGCTAAATTCTCCCTCAGTGTACTTGAACAGGCGCCGGAATGTGGCGACTCAGGGATTTTCACAGTAACTTCATTGCAGTGTTAATATAAGCCTACTTGTGACACTAATAAACAAACTTAAAAAAACTTGTACACAACTTTTTGGATTGGAAAATACAATGGAAATTAAGAGAAAGCATCTTCAGAGTTTGAATCTATCATGCACAATGACACATGAATTCAAAATGTATTGAAAGTCTTTATTTAGAACATTATACATTTCAGTTGACATTTTTCCAAGCAGTTATTGATTCTCCAGTGTTTTCAACATGCATTGTGTTCCTAACATAATGCATGAATAGATTACACTTTCATAAACCAATGATATTTGTAAAACCACATTTAGGTTAAAAGCCCAATAAGATTTCAATATAAAACATTACTGCATTGAGGGAGTCCCATCAAAAAAAGTACATTTATAATATCTCATGTACAAAAGACTAGGATATGTACAGAAACAGCAATAGTAAGTGATATTAATTGCATTTACAATACACTGCAATTGGTATTCCACCACTGGGACTTAAGATTGTTGAAATTAGAAAAGCAAACTAAATTGAAATATTTGATTGCTGAAATGTGCAATGACAGACAGAGTATTTTTAAAGGGCAAAAGCAAACTTCATTTCTACCCACTGCTGCCCCTACCCCTCCAACAAATAATGGATGAAGTCACTCACGAGGGTTTCAGAAATCTCTACAAAGACAGGATTTTCTTGTGCTATTGGCATAATTGAGGGACCTCTGTTACAAACACCACTGTAACGTGCAGTCATTCTGGGTCAAAATTCATACAAGTGCAAAAACATTAAGCAGTCATTAACTAAATCTTTGTGAAAAATGCAGATACAAGATGAGAGAGTCCCCTGATTTTGTACACATTTCTCAAATCGTAAGAAGTGACTCCGCCACAATTTTATTAAGCTTATGCTGAAATCAAGTGTCTTGTACGTGGTTGTGCTTTGGAGCTTAGATTCCTGGTGTTCACATGGCAAGGTTCGAAAATAAATCACAAGAGCACATTGATTGACAACCGTCACATCAATTTTAAACCTGAAACCAGGATGCTAAATACAAAATGTGTAGCATTAACCCATTTGAATAAGAGGTGGCTCGGCTTTTAATTTACAGTATGATCATAAAGCCACTTTATCAAATGGAGCTTTTAATTTCTCATAATAAGTTCAGAGATTGCTCAGTTTTAAAGGATGTGGCACAACATCCGTGGATCAACACGATACCCACCACATCGTAACAGAAAACAAAAATCCAGATGCTAGTCTGGGATCAAGGGAGAATTGTGAACATCAAATTAGGATCCCATCGCTACACAGGCTTTTAAAAAAATAATGGCCACCCTGCTTTTCAGCAGAAGCACATGGGTCGTGGGTCTTGACAGCCTGGCTTTGCTTGCAGCGAAGTCAACATCTGCATTTTTCTGGTCCCATTGGAAATACCTCATCTGCCTTATTTCAGCAACACTTGGAACACAGCATCAGGTTAGTCAACCAGACATGCCTACAACACTACTTGGCTTGGTTTTCATAGCTATGATCAACACTACCCAAACATTCAACGCATGATGCTACAAAAGCTAGCATCAACCCTTTAAAGCCAACAATAACAATTTGTGTTCGCTGTATGGAAGGAGGGGGAAGGAGAAGTATATCCAACCTTGTACAGCACCACAAAACAGACTTGCATTCAAGATCTTCCTCTTCCCACTCCACATCCTAATGTACTACTTAACAAGGCGGTACTGCAGTTCACACACTTCCACCAGCACATTCCCTCTACAACTCTATTACTGCACGTCACTTTGCAGTGCCTTCCCTCCCTGCAAAAAGCACTTCCTTTTCTTTTTAAAAGTTGCAAAGTCTTAACACCTCAAGCATGCCAACCTGTACGATGCTTATTTTCCGCCACTAAGACTTTAATTCAAAATAATCAACCATTTTTTTCCTTTAATCAGTCGATGAGAAGACGCTACATCGACCACCAATGTGAATAGCAATTTATAAATACAGGTGAGTAAAAAGCTCCATAAAAATAAAAAGATGACTTCTTGGGATTTTCCTTCTAGTATGCGGTACAACAGGCCTCAACATAGAGAGTTTATGGTTGCTGTTTCAAAAGGCAATGGTTTTGAACCCAGGTTTAAAAGCATTAACAAGAAGCTCCTTCTGAAGCTCTAGTCACACCGATAAACCAGCGTACCGCAATTTTGAAACCTTGAAATTTGGTGGTCATTTCCTCCCATCTGTGGATGTCTCAGACCATGACCATTCATTGGCAGAGAAAGTGCATGCCACCTCGCCACTACGTTAACTGGCCAGCACGAGGTGAGCCACACCACTTTTCTCTTCCCTTTTCATGACAGCACAGCTGAGATTGGGAGCACCCTCTCTATGGCGCTAAACAAATACACCGTGTCACCTTCAGGAAAGAAACATAAAGGCCCTCTTTTGCTGAAAAGAGCTCGTGCACCTACAGAAAGTGCGGCAGATGCACACAACATCATGCATCAATTAGCTTCCCAGCGATGTATCCAGATCCTTTTAAAAAAAGTGATATTTCCCATCAAGGAAAGTAACTTTTTAAAAATAACAGACATTACGAAAGGTCGTGTATTAAAAAAAGTCTGCATAGCTTCAACATGCCAAGGGCTTGTGTAAGGGTCTCTGTATGGTCTTTCATAACTGCCTCGACCATCAGTAGGGCAAGTACAACTACTGACTTGTCTAGAATTGGCAGCGTCCCGATCACACAGCTAAAAATAACTGCACTTGTGAGCTTAAAATTCACAGAAGAAGAAAAAAAAACTAGTCATTTTAAAGTCAAAGCTACATTGATGACCTGTGATAGATTTTGGATGTACAAATATAAAAAAACCATCATAGTGAAAAGATTGTTTACGACACATTCATCTTTCAAATGTGATTTCATCAAGTTGCAAAATATAAATCACAAATATGTCAATATATCAAAAGGATTAAAGGTTTACGATATATTGCAAGCTTGCTTTTATTATATGGGCATGTACAATACTGGGAGAATGCTGCAAACATCCCTCCCCAATCTTCAAACACCACCACTAGTTTACCCATCAAGTTAATGAGATCTTGTTATCCAGGATTAGCATGCACTGTCAAACAGTACAGCAAAAATATTCGACTCCTGTATTTAAAGCAATAAGCAGCGGCAGAAAACATTGCTTTCTGCTGTTTGCAATTGTTCAGAGTGTTGATGGAATCACCTGGACGCCAACTGAACTACACTCTCCAAACTCCCAGCCAGGTATCATTTTCTTAATCTGGCTTCTCGGAGCATCTACCTAATATATATTCTTTCTCCCACCTTAAACTCGGATATTACTTTTCTAAAAGTATGAGCGTAGCAGAGCGGAAGCTCAAGCTGAGATGTATGCCAAGACAGCACACAGCCATAGCCCTTTCCGATACTAAATTTACATTTTAACAGCTAGAAGTGTGGAAGTAGAATTAAATGGGTCGTTAACCACAAAGAAACGTTATCAGGGAAGCTGAAGGTGGAAAACAAATGCTCTAATATTTAGTCGTTTGTTGAATCATTGCTATTTATTTAATATACTTTATATACAGGAAACCTTGGCGAGCCTGCAGCTGTCTTTAAGCAGAATGCCGAACTGTGATGTGCAGAAAGGACAGTTTAATCTCAAAAGGAGATTGTGCAATAAGCATCAATCGCACCTTCTACATTGCATGGAGCTTATAAAAAGTCAGATCTAAGCAAAAGCTTTGGTGCAGATGAACAACTGTGAACAGATTTTTCCTTTTTGAACATCAACTGGAGATTACATTTCAAATCAATGGAAAGCTTTAGCCGGACATCAAACTTCATTGAAAAGCATAGTTCTTTTCTCATCCCTGAATGGAAGGACGGAAGAGAAACTAGTGCCAGCCTACAGAAGCTAACCAAAAGGCTGTGCGCGCAAGGAGCAATGGAGAAGATGGCAGGCAAGGCTGAAAGAGAAAGTGCACCAGATGTCGTGGGGAGAAGCAAGAGAGAGAGCTTGCAGGATCTACTTACATAATAAGGCAGCTGTAGAGTGGAATTATTCCAGACAGTTACTTCGTATAATAGTACTTTGCTCAGGGCAATAGTCTGGTCATTAACTGAGCAAAAAGGCAAGATGGAACAAAAGTCCAATAACTACAACTGCACATCCTCTTAGCAAAAAGGGAGAAGGGTGAAAGAGACAGAACACTAACCTGGAGTGACAGTTTGAGATCATAATCGTGCAATTAATTTAACTGTAAACAGATTGATTCAGAGTTAAAAATAAAAAGCACCATTTAGAATATATTACACAGGTTGCCTCAGTGTCAGCCCACAAACAGCTAGAAACACAAACTGAATTCAAGCCACATTTCAACAGAATATGATGCTCAAGATTTTTTTCTTAAAAAGTAGTAAACATTTGCCCCAGAGAAACTAAAAGCTGCAGTTGCTTACAATGATCTGGCACTTGCATCAATTTAAGCAGAAAAGGAGCCCAGTAAACAACAACAACAAAAATAAAAGGCAATTCTTGATTGTGTAATTTAGTACAAAATGTTACTCATGTTCTACAGAGACCCATTCCTTAAACTTGAATGGGTGACATCTGTAATAATGTTCAAACTGGTCTAGAGTTAGGAAAATAAAGCAGGATAAATGTGGAATGATTTCAAATTGATGCACTGGAACACAAAGAACATGACAGCAATGGATCTGGTGTTCTCAGGACTCTCACACCTCGTCTTGCTCAGTCTGACATTTTGGGAGAAAGGGTACAAAATTAAATTTTTTATTCTCCATCTCTGGTCCACCAACCATCTAACTATTCTTTGGATTCAATTTTCCTCCTTGCTCCCCTCTAGTTTTCTCTTCTGTTCTGGAGGCTCAGATTGATAGTGTTGGGGTTTAGCTTCACAGGTAACAGCTGCCCTCTGGTACCTCACCCAAGACACCAACCCACAATTGCGCGCCTCAGTAGTGAGCGTTGTGAGGCGAGCGGATTGCGTGATCCTGGATCCTGTCCTCACCCAAAATCCACTTGTTCCAGGAAAGGGGGTCACTGGACAGCAATACCTTATCAGTGCAATACTGGCCTCACAACACATTAAACTATCACGTTACTGGGAAATCACCTGTTACAAATTAATGATTGGAATCCTGAAAACCACCTTGTCAGGAGGGATCTGGGAACAAATCACACAACATACACAGTGCAATGAGGGATACTTGTCAGGGTGCATGTGGCATTGGAAGGCATCTCTCAGCATTGCCCGATATGGTCTTACTTTTGCCACAGTCTCTTACAGGCTAAAACCAGTGACCAGCACACACAAACATGTTGGAGTGAACCACATCAGTGAGCAGCCCATCACCCTCAACTTGAAACATAAACACAAATAAGGAGGCATACTCATGCCTACATTTCTACTGATATCTACATTTGTGCAGAAAGTATGCATCTCTTACCAATCAACCCAAATCTGAAAGTTTTATAACAATCTTAAACTGTGTGCGCGCGCAACAAACTTTTTCCAATATTACAATGCCACCTCCAAAAACATAAATGGCTTAAATTTTCAGTTCTAGCCCTGGACAATGATCAACTTAAAAGCAAATGCACAGGATCTGCAATATGGAGGGCTATCATCTTTTACCTCATCTTCACTCGACAGTATCTTATACAGGGGGGAGAAAAAGTTGAAATTGTAACGATGCTCCTTTCTCCTCCCCAAAAGTAAAATAAACGGATGCAAAAATACAAATATTCAAACTGTTAATTGTGCCAGAAGATCAAATCTGCTGACTTTGTCAGGGAACGCAACAATAGGCAAGTTAAACCGCATAATTTTTTAACACGTGGGCACAATAACGAAGGGAGTGTTAATAAGATACTCATTTTATACACACACACACAACAAATCCACTTCTGTTTCAGACAAAGGTGTTCTCGCACCTCAGTGGTCACTGGCGAACAAATCTTTTAGGGAGTAGGGAGGAAGGAAGGTATGGAAATACTTTTACTACATTATTTGGGGTCGCTCAGGTTGCAGAGTTCAGGAGATGGTGGTAATGGGATGATTTCAGTTTTGGCTGTAACTTGTGATTTTCAGCGAACAGGTAAATTAAGTTATCACCAACTCCAAAACAAGCTTTATAGAACAGATACAAACTCCCTACTTAAAAAAAAAAATCGAAAGTTCCCACTGCTTGAAATAAAGCTCCGACTTGCATCAAACTTCATATACCATTTTTCTGCAATAGTTCATTCAAAATTTACAAAAACGTAGAATATTACCTTCATATTTGACCGTTTTATCCAACTTCACTTTTTTTGAAAGATAACATTGTATATAAAAAGTGGACCTAATTTTTAAAATGTAGCTTTTGTGAAGCTGGGAAGAAAGAGCACCATCATCGAAATGAGGCAAAAGAACAAAATCCAAGACAGCTTTACACAGATAATCAGTATTAGTTTCAGGGAAGTGAATTAACTGGTAATTCCGGGCTAGCCAACACCAGCTTTAGCCTCGGGAGTACTTAATTGGTCTCTTCAATTGCACGCAAACAAAAACACTTAATAAAATGAGTTAGATCATTGCAGGTTAGTCAAAATAGGCTTAAAATGCCACCCTCCCAACCCACCTTTTTGAAGATTTTGATTGCATCAAGTATAGGACCAGATTTGGAAAGATCATGACGACCAGAGCTGTCAACAAGTGCATTCAAAACAAACACATAGAAGTCTTCCGTGTGGAGGGAAGAAAGAAGAATGGGGGGGGGGGGGGGGGGTGCGCTGTGTGTGTGGAGGAAATAGAAAGTTATTCAAACCATGCTAAAAATGATTCAGCAGCAGAGATTTCACGCTTGTGAGCAGAGCTCCCATCTTGCCAGTATACTGATTCAATTTGTGCTGTAGCTTATAGTGGACAGGGTTTAAGATGAGAAACTTGGACCAAGTGCTGTGAATCCCCATTGTTTTGATATCTCAGTAAATAAGAGTGATGTTGAAAACGCACACACATTGCTCCAGCTAATGCGACACAAATGGCTTTAGTGAATGAGCACTTATTCAACACCTCCAAGTTCAAATTGGGTTTAAAAAAGAAATAGGTCTGAAGATTTGAAGCACAAAAGAAGCAGAGTAGTATTGAACTGAAAGGAGAGACTTGGACTTGTAAATATTTGTCCAAACTGGGACAGAGCTCAGTCCTCATTTTCTTCATAGGTGGCTTCATCAAATGGACGGTCAAGTAAAGGGTCCAACTTGTGTCGTGAGTATTTCAACTGCAGGAGGTCACCAACTTCTCCTATTACTTTTAGAGCCTTGAAGAAAAAAAGTGGAGAGGTGAAATATTACAATGTGCAATCAAATGTTCAACCCCAAATTTTCCTGATCAGATGTTAGTTTTTTAAAAAAATGCAGTGATGGCCAGTGTCGTGACTGACCGGGTTATTCACATCAGAACAGAGCCCCCTCTCCCAAAAAACTCTCAGCGTCTCTAATAAGCATCCCCCCTTTGTTTGGATTGTGAAACTAACTAGTTAGAAAGCTTGCAGCACCTACTATATCATAGCTCACACATGCTATTGGATATGTGGCAGCCAATTTACACTCAGCAAGGTCCAACAAATAGCAATGATGATGATAACTAACCCTGAAATGAAATTAGTTGTGGGGGAGGCGATGGTCTTGTGGTATTATCGCTAGATTATTAATCCAGAAACTCAGCTATTGTTCTGGGGACCCGGGTTCGAATCCCACCATAGCAGATGGTGGAATTTGAATTCAATAAAAAATATCTGGAATTAAGAATCTAATGATGACCGTGAAAACCATTGTCGATTGTTGGAAAAGCCCATCCGGTTCATTAATGTCCTTTAGGAAATCTGCCGTCCTTACTTGGTCTGGCCTACATTTGACTCCCGAGCCACAGCAATGTGGTGGAGTCTCAACTGCCCTCGGGAAACTAGGGATAGGCAATAAATGCTGGCCAGCCAGCGATGCCCATGTCCCATGAATGAATAAAGAATAAAAAGTTGAAGGATAAATATTGGTTAGGACACAGAGGAAAATGGAGGAAGTTACTATATTTACCGACAGTGAGGTTTGTTTGCAGAGTAAAACTCTCATGGTGGTTGATACTACAAGCTCGGATTTTAGGCATGTCAAAAAGCACCACAGTGAAGGTGAGCTGCTGGAAAGATGTTACAACAGCACAGGCGTGCCTGGCAGGAGCCCGAGAGCCCAGATCACAAGGTTAGCAGCATAGCGGAGGGAAAATAATGACCGATAATTTACTTCAAAGCCCAGCCTGTTCAAAAGTAGCAGGCTGCTTCAAAGTGAAATCACATCAATTCAAAAGGCAATGACGGAACACCAAAACAGAAATTATTTGAAAAAGTTGCGCTCAATTTATAGAGAATTGCTCCATGGGTTTTAAGCCAGGTCATGGTAGTTAGCACAAGAGGGATTTAACAGCCAATCATTTTATTGCTGGAAGTTTAGATAAAATGCTCATATCCCTTCCCTATACAAAACTGAAGATGCCCAATACATTGATCTGAAGAAAGCCCAAGTGAAATACTGCAAGTGACTCAAATAGCACTAAATTTAAACCTTCAGCGCTTAGTACATGTAGCTGAATGTAAAAAGTAGTATTCCAATGATTGGCACAGTGGGTGGGCACAGCAGTTGTATACCGCAAACCGACTCCAAAGTAAATATGAAAGCCATTACATTTTCCAATGGGCTTTGTTTAAAAATATTATTAATGGGTGAGTGCTACAGGATTATTAATGGAAAATGACCACAGGGCAGCTTTAAACAAATTAATAGGCTGTGAATACAGTATTCATTGAAGTTGAACCAAATATTCATTAAAAATAAATTGACAATGGCTTCTATACAACAGACTCAACAGTAGAGATAACGCAGATATGTTCCAGGGAGGAGAATTTGGGCCATGACTTGATCTCACTTTAGTTCAAACTACCAGAAGTTTTCAATAAAATTTAAATGATTTCACAGGGACGTGCACCTGGCCCGTAGATTTGTTCACATAACTGTCATTAGACTTGAAAAATAACATGCGAAGCAGTCAGATGCACTGTCATAAAGAGCTACATAAATAAAACATTATGAACGACTGCAATATAAGACACAAACGATTCAATCAAAACGCCTAAAACAACACTAGTGTTAAATTTGCAACCAAATATTTAAGCCAAGAGACCTTCACTTGCACATCAAGTAAGTGGAATTTTTAAAAAGGCCAAAATGGGAACTCTGGCAACTATAAGATCTATCTACTCATTATAAAAGGCTCAGGTGCAATTTGGTGGCTGGGTAGTAATTTCATAAATATTAGTGGCAGCTGCATAATATCCTCTCTGCTCAAATCAATGCTTAACCTAAATACCTAACAAGTCCAAGGCAAGTGGTTAATCAATTCCTAATGCATTTGCAAAATCTATATTTTGTAGTGCTTCCATCATGCCCACGGTGGCAGTGGTTAGCACACTCAGCGCCAGGGACCCAGGTTCGATTCCCAGCTTGGGTCACTGTGTGTGGAGTTTGCACGTTCTCCCCATGTCTGCGTGGGTTTCCTCGGGTGCTCCGGTTTCCTCCCACAATCTGAAAGATATGCTGGTTAGGTGCATTGACCCGAATAGGCGTTGGACTGTGGCGACTAGGGGAATTTCACAGTAACTTCATTGCAGTGTTAATGTAAGCCTTACTTGTGACTAATAAATAAACTTTAACATTTTACTCTGAAATTAGCTGGGTAGGGCCCTGCCAGATTGGCTATGGGACTAGTTACCTGGAGAAATAGTGGGTCCAAGGCATCAGCTACTCCAAACCAGAATCTGGCCAATCCAGTCCAAAACCTCAACACCATTGCTTTAGCACCTGTTCACATGCTTATCAGCATGTTTATCAGCAGGTTGGAACACACACTGCTTTTTCCAACAACCAGATTCCAAATATCAGAGTTTTGGAACAGCGACCTTTTCCTCAAAAACTTTGATCTTAAAATCACTTCACAATCTTATTTCTGGAAAAGTATATATTTTTTGGATTGATCCAATAGCTAATACTTTGGCAGAACATGATGGGCTTTTCAGTACATCACCCATGTTAGGTTTCAGCAAACTACTTCTCACGACACTGGTCAGAGGGACTTGCTGCTTTTTGGCTCTAAACCACCACTGTGCTTCAACACGTTGTACTATTCACTCACTGGTCACACAGGAGTCTTCCCGGATCAAGGAAACACATCTGCAGCACCAGGTCTTGTAATTGCAATTTTTTTCAATCTCCTGTCTCCAACTATCCTGAATTTGGCATGGAAGCATTCATGTCTGAATCGATTTTTTTGCTTTCCTGCTCTCACTGGGTTTACTGAGTTCACTCTTTTGTAGGCATCTTGCAGATTTCAATTACACCAGGATCTGCGATTCTGTTGAGCCACCATTATCTCAAGAACGGGCTATTTACTTAAAAATAAACAATGAAATGTATAGAATAGTTTCTCCCCTCCTATCTGAAGGGGGGGGGGGGGGGGGGGGGGGAGAGAAGATGGTAGAGCATGACCAAGAGGGAAGCAAAACCCAGTATAACCAGACTCTTTCCTGAATAAAACCAGGATAAAAATGATTAAGTGAACTGTTCTTCATGCTGACTGAACATAGCATCATGACATCTTTTGACAATTATATGGAGTTCATTAGATGAATCTTGAAACCCTACCACTAATGCTTAAAACCACAGATTCAAAGAGTGTAACAAGAGACTTCTTTGGGTTTAAATTGCCGTGGCCATGTGGTATTGATTTTATTATTTTGTTTAGATAAAACGTGAAGAGATTTAAAAAAAAAAAAGAACTTCAGGATATAATAGGCTTTCTAATTTAAAGTAAAGCACCGTATGATTGCAGAAACTACAAAGAGGATATTATTTAGGAGCACACAGTTGTATGAATACTGGTAATATATTTTTAATGTCGTTAAGGTACTTGGTCCTTAGGGAATTAGACCGTTTGATACTCAACTTTCATCTTTGGCCAAAAATCTCAGCATTTGAAAGCCGATAAGTGTTTCATTAGATAAGTATTTCAAAGTCACTGCTGAAAAGCATGCCCATATTTTAACTCTTTCAGCATCACTAGAAGTACAGTTCATGTAGGTCAGCATTTTGGTTCTGCAAATGTCATTTCACATTAGAACACAAAGCACTCAAGGAAATGCCATTGAACAGGAACTTCAACAATATTCCATGATTGAGAAAAAGGGACAAGGGCCACATCACAAGCATCAGAGTGCATTGAGTTAATAAGGGCTTTTGCACTGTACTGAAAATTGACAGTGTCCCACTCATTGGTCATCCTATACTTGCTGACCTGCATTGGCTCTTGCTTACCAGTGTCTCAAATTTAAGATTCTGAGTGTTCAAATTACGCCATAATCTCGCCCCTCGTGATCTCTAATTTACTTCAGCCCGACAACCCTTCAGGAACTTTAGCCTTTTCTCTCCTCGCCTTGGGCATCTTACTCAAAATACCTGGACTCGCTTTCAATTCCCAAGCTCACTTGAGTAATCTAGCTATTGATGAGCTCCCTCTCTGGCCCATCTGGACCTCCGAATTCTTTATCTGCTCCCTCCTAAATCAGGCTCACCGACTGCATCAGTTCTTTATTCTGCCCTACCCTTCCCCAGTGTCCCCTACCCCAACTTTGGATCCTGCTGTGCTCATTTATAGGCACCAGCTTTGAACTTAGAACTCACTTGCAGCCTTGGACTCAACTCTGTTGATGACTGAGCAACCTTTGTAACATGATCGTCTTTGAAGCTTTATACTGCCACCAAAGTAATTTTGTGGTTCCAACTCAGTGAACAGGAAAATTTACAATTCAGGAATGCATATAAACAGATACCCTAGTCTGAACACGGTAATAGCAATATTAATGTTTCGTATTAGTTGTACTTAATGAGTAACACTCAGATGAATCATAAGATTGCAATTTCAAGTCCTCCTCCAGAGATTTGAGCACAAAATCCACACTGATACTTAAGTACAGAACTGAAGGAATGCCCCACCAATGGTAATGCCATATTTCTGATGAGACACTCGAAGCAAGGCTTCATCTTATCTCAGGTAAAGGATATCTGACCATTATTCCCAAGAGGAGGGGGCGCTCTCTCCAGTGTCCCGGCCAACATTTATCCCTCAACCAGTAAAAGATCTGGTTATGATCACATTGCTGCGTGTGGGACCTTGTTGTGCAGATTGGTAGCTGAACTTCATACATGACAACAGCAATTATTCTTCAAAATTAGTCCAGCTGTTTAATGCTTTAAGATCGCCTGAGTTTGTGAAAAAAATTTTATAAGCATAAAACTGTCAAACTGCAGTGGAACTTATGATCTAAATTAGAAGGGTGGCTTCAAGCCACCTTTGCAGGGGAAAAACTAGAGAACAAATTGAGGTATTTAACCTTCTCAAACAGCTCTTGCCTCCAATATTAAGAAGAATTCATCATACTCACTTAGCTACAAGATAAAACTCGTCAAACTTATTAGCATCTACTTATAATAGGCAATTAAAAGGTATAATTTGGGTAGTGGCTATGCTAACTTCGAGCACAATATTAATTTCCAATTGTGTGTTTCAATGGCATTTAACAAAAATAACTACTGCCATTAATACTTAGTATACAAGATTATCTCAAAATGTGTGGTGACAAAAAATATTTTCTGGCAGTGCTCTGGCATTTCACTTGAATTGTGAAAGTCAATGAGTTTAATGCACTGAAATGATGCAATGTCCATTACAATCCAATTTAAGGGACTGGCAGTTCCAAAAGACTTTTATTGCATTGTTTTAATGCCAGTTCAATGATATTTTAATGAACATTTGCAACGAGGTGGCCATTTCAGTGATAAAACCTGCCCATAACAGCACAAACAAAATTTTATTTCCATCTACCCTTATCAGGAAAAGGAATAGCTGTTAAAATGAAAAAAAAAACCACTTACTGTATCCAACATCTCTCTGTTGTGAGCAGCAGATACACAAAACCTGGCTCGGGATTCGATGATGGGAGTAGCGGGAAATCCAACCACCACGACACCAACGTTCCTTTTTAACATTTCTCGCCCAAAAGCACTGCAGTAATAATATACACATTTCAGGTTTTAAAAAAGTGAATCGCATTAAAACAGGTAGCTGTGGGAGCAGCAAGGTGGTAGGACTGTGGGTTGCAACAGAAGGTAAGGAGGTAAACAGTGAGCATTAGTTAAAAGCAAAACTCTGGTAAATTAGTTTCTTTTTCTGAAGCTACGATATAAGCACTAATCTCTGCTTTGCAGCAGTCTTTTTTAAAAATAGCATAAGAAAGGGCGGCACGGCGACAGAGTGGTTAGCACTGCTGACTCTCAGCGCCAGGGTCCCAGGTTCGAATCCCGGCTTGGGTCACTGTGTGTGTGGAGTTTGCACGTTCTCCCCATGTCTGCGTGGGTTTCCTCCGGGTGCTACAGTTTCCTCCCACAGTCCAAAGATGTGCGGGTTAGGTGGATTGGCCGTGCTAAATTGCCCCTTAGTGTCAGGGGGACTAACTAGGGTAAATGCATGGGATTATGGGGATAGGGCCTGGGTGGGATTATGGTCAGTGCAGAATCGATGGGCCAAATGGCCTCCTTCTGCACTGTAGGATTCAATAAACCAATAAGATGCTGACATCATGGTGGGAGGTCCATGTTGAGACAGTTATTCAAAGATACTTGCAAAGAACTTAGTGACACCCATGAAGCGGCTAAAACTTGTAATAGGAATTATCGTAATAAAGCTCGTTCTGCCCCAAACAACATTGGTGTTTGTTTTCTGAAGATGAACTATCAAAAGGATAGTCCAAATTTGGTTATAATGGCTTGTTCCACGGTATGGTGCCTAAGGTACTGTTAGTGCTGCAGGGTGAGCTAAGGGGGGCTGAAAGAGAAAGCAAATGCAACTTTCGGTTTTGAAATTGTTTTTTAGAAACAGGAGTTGCAGGCTACATAATTGACTCATGAGATTAGGTTGGTTTAATGTACGTGAATAGGTTATCGTGTTTGGATTTAGAATAGAAAACAGTGAATTCCATTAAGATTGGATGATCAAAACAAATTAGTAACGGGCCACGATAACCACATTTGGTCTACCTGTTGACAATTGGCCTTTAGAAAACAAACACGTATGCAATTTGGGGCAGAGCAAATTTTATTGCAATGATTCCTATTACAAGTTTTAGCCGCTACATGGGTGTCACCAAGCACTTTGCAAGTATCTGAGAATAACTGTCTCAACAATGGACCTCCCATGATGTCAACACCTCATTGGGTCTTATGCTATATTTTTTAAAAGGGGAAAAAGCTGTCCAAATCAGTCTTTGTGATCACAAGATTACCCAACTATGCAAGATACTTCAACTCCTGCTTCCCTAATCTGACTGCTCCAAATGACATATACATGTGGTACTTCTTAGTGAATTCTGAGGAACATTGATTTCTTAATCTGTGAATCACAACTCTAATCATAACTACACTCACCCTGGAATGTATGATTAAGAATCTATAGCTGCAAAGATACGTATTATGAGCAATCAACATTCTTTTGAACTGAGCCAAATGAGGCGAACCTGAACTTAGGCTTCGGAAGTTTTTACAATGAAATTAACTCAAAGGTTTTGGGCTATATTACTTTTGCGAACCATTATTTTACTGTTTCTTCCTCTCTACCCCTGCTCCCAAAAAAGATTTGCACCGAAATGGGAAACTGGATCAGGAGTAGACCCTATGGTCCCTCAAACCCGCTCTGCCTTTCAACATCATGATTGATCTTCGACCTCAACTTTTTTTTTATTCATTCATGGAACATGGGTGTCACTGCTTAGGCCAGCATTTATTGCCCATTCCTAGTTGCCCTTGAGAAGGTGGTGGTGAGCTGTCTTCTTGAATTGCTACAGTCTATGTGCTGTGGGTTGACCCACAATGCCATTAGGGAGGGAATTCCAGGATTTTGACCCAGCGACTATGAGGGAATGCCGATATATTTCCAAGCCAGGATAGTGAGTGGCTTGGAGGGGATCTTGCAGGTGGCGGTGTTCCCATTTATCTGCTGCCCTTGTCCTTCGAGATGGAAGTAGTTGTGGGTTTGGAAGGTGTTGTCTAAGGGTCTTTGGTGAACTGCTGCAGTGCATCTCGTTGATAGTACACACTGCTGCTACTGAGCGTCGGTGGTGGAAGGAGTGCCAATCAAGTGGTCTGCTTTGTCCTGGATGGTGTCAAGCTTCTTGAGCGTTGTTGGAGCTGCACCCATCCAGGCAAGTGGAGAGTATTCTATCACACTCCTGACTTGTGCCTTGTAGATGGTGGATAGGCTTTGGAGAGTCAGAAGGTGAGTTACTTGCCACAATATTCCTAGCCTCAGACTTACTCTTTATGTAACGAGCCCAGTTGAGTTTCTGGTCAATGGTAACCCCAAGGATGTTGACAGTGGGGGATTCAGCAATGGTAACACCATTGAATATCGAGTGCTGGTTAGGGTGCCTCTTATTGGTGGTGGTCATTGCCTGGCATATGTAGAGTGGGAATGTTACTTCCAAATCTTGTTGCATTTGAACATGCACTGCTTCAGTATCTGCAGAGTCGCGAATGGTGCTGAACATTGTACAATCATCGGCAAACATTCCCACTTCTGACCTTATGACGAAGGGAAGGTAAGTGGTGAAGAGCTGAAGATTGTTGGGCCTAGGACACTACCCTGGGGGACTCCTGCAGAGATGTCCTGGAGCTGAGATTACTGACCCTCCACAACCACCTTCCTATGTACCAGGTATGACTCCAACCAGCAGAGAGTTTGCCCCAATACCTATTGATTCCAGTTTTGCTGGGGCTCCTTGATGCCACACTCGTTTGAATGTGGCCTTGATGTCAAGGACCGTCACTCTCACCTCCACTTACATCCTGACTCCTCATTTCCCTTGATTTTCTGAGAAACCAAAAATCAATCTTAGCCTTAAATATACTCAACAATGGAGCACCCACAACCCGTTGGAGTAGAGAATTCAGAAGAATCACAGCCCTTTGTGTGAAGCAAGTTCTCCCCTTCTCAGAACTAAATAATCAAAGCCTTATTCTGAGACTGTGACCCAGTGTTCTAAATTCTCCAGCCACGGGAAACAATGTCTGCTCGTTTCCTTTCAAATCCCTTCAGAATCCTGAATGTTTCATCGAGATCATCTCTCCACTAATCTCTATAGGCCCAATTTACTTTGCCTCTCATCATAGGTCAACTCACATTCGTGGACCCAATCTAATGAACCGCATAATGAACCTTTGCATTCATAACGCAAACATATTAGATATGGAGGCCAAAACTGCCCATTGTACTCTGGTGTGGTCTCACTCAAGCCTTATACAATTGCTTATGTTGTTTGACAATCCCCTTGCAATAAAGGCCTTCATACCACTTGCTTTTACTTGCTGCACTTGCATGCTAACTTTGTGTTTCTTATATGAATAAAGCCAAATCTGAGCATCAACATTTACAAGTTTCATGCTTTTTAAGTCCTCTACTCTTCTACGCTGAGGGGGAAGTAAATATTTCATACTGCATCTACTACCTTGTTGCCCTCTTATTTAACTTTTCCACATCACCTTATAGCCTGTGTTCTCAGCTTACATTCGCAGACAACTTTGTATTACCAGCAACTTGGATATATTACTGGATAGATTGCAAATAGCCGAGACCCCAGCATTGATCCTTGCGGCATTCCTCTAATTACAATCTGTCATCTTAAAATTGACCCATTTATTCCTACTCTGCTTCCTGTCCATTAACCAATCCTCCATCCAAGCTAATTTATTACCCCCCCCCCCCCTTCATGAGCCCTAAATGTGCATTAACCTTTTGTGTAGCACCTTTTGGAAATCCAAATATATTATAGGTGCTGGTTCCCCTTTATCTACCCTACCAGCAACATCCTCAAAGACGACCAAGATTCCTCAGACATAATTTACCTTTTGCAAATAAAAAACAAAAAATCCTGGAAATACTCAGCAAGTCTGGAAGCATATGTAGACAGATGGGGCGGCACAGTGGTTAGCACTGCTGTCTCTCAGCACCAGGGACCTGGGTTCGATTCCCGTCTGCACGTTCTCCCCGCACCTGCGTGGGTTTCCTCTGGGCGTTCCGGTTTCCTCCCACAGTCATGTGGGAGGAAAGACATGCTGGTCAGCTGCATTGGTTATGCTAAATTCTCCCTCAGAGTACCCGAACAGGCGCAACTAGGGGATTTGCACAGCAACTTCATTGCAGTGTTAATGTAAGCCTACTTGTGACACTAATAAACAAACTTTAAACAGGGGAAAAGACTTTGTTTTAAATCTGTGACTGTTCATCAAAACTGGGAAAAGTTTAGGAAAGTTAGGATTTGAGTAAGTGAAGTGAAAGAGGAGAGGTGGGAAAAGAAGAAAAGTGAAGGTCTGATACGGTGGAGGGCAGGAGACATTAAATGACAAAGTTTCATTATGCTCAGCTAAGGGATTGGGTAATGTGTTAAGAGCACAGCTGACGGTAAATGCTGAGGTATTCCAAATCTCAGAAATCTGAAACATCTGCTCTCAAATTCTCATGCCCACATGTTCGTCCCTGGCCTTCTGTAATGCTCCAGTGAAGCCCAAATCCCACAGTCGTTACCACACCAGGCACTTGTATACTTTGGGGTTGGTTCTGACATAGGGCAGAGCAACTGGCTCTTCAAACAGGCTTTCCTACAGACACAGCTTGCTGGGAGTTCACACGGCTTTTGCTGCTGTGGGTTGAGTTCTCAAAACAGCTAACTTGCATTGGCTGAAATTGCTCCTGATGTACTGTTTTCCCTTTTGACTTTCCCTTACCTGAACTAACCTCCAGAGAAGTCACTCTTAATTACCCTCATTTTGAGAGTCCACCTTTTAGAATGTTCTCACGAAGTTCACACTGTAGCTCCTCCTCTGAATCTCTAACCTCTTACTCAAACTCTTGATGTTCCACTGTCACCAACTTGCCTTAAGTAGGAGCGGCACAGTGGCACACAGCAGTTAGCAATGCTGCCTCTCAGCTTCAGGGACCCGGATTCAATTCCGGCCTCGGGTGACTGTCTGTGTGCAGTTTGCACCTTCTCCCCATGTCTCCATGGGTTCCCTTCAGGTGCTCTCGTTTCTTCCCACACTCCAAAAAGGTGTGGGGGTTAGGTTGATTGGCCATGCTAAATTGCCCCTTAGTGTCAGGGGGATTTCCAGGGTGAATAGGTGGAGTTAGAGTTAGGGCCTGGGTGGGATTGTTATCGATGCAGGCTCGGTGGGCCAAATGGCCTCCTCCTGCAGTGTAGGGATTCTACGATCTGTTTATAGGGTTGCTAGGCTCATCAACACATTAAAAACATTAGTTCCATTGACCTAGCCAAACTGTCTCCACCACTACACGGTTTCCATTTTGAAATACCTTTTTAAAAAATAATCATACAACCAGCAGAACACACCCCCAATTACTGGATTTACCTGCTTTCTTCATGTTACCATGATTTCCTGACAAACGGCATAAGCAAAGAAACAAAAGGTGCGCCTCGAGGTGGTGAGAATGTCAGGATAGCTGCTGTCCAAATGCAAAGTGAAGGAAATTAGAGAAAACAAAAAAGACAAAACAAGGAAACATAAAATAAAATGGAAACAGAGTTTGTGATGGAGACTTGCTGAACTCAACGCTGAGTCGAGAAGTCTGTGAAGTTGCTATTTTAGGAGATGCTGTCCCTCAAACTTGTGTCGAGCTTCACTGGATGACTAACAGGCCAAGGACAGAAAGGTCGAGTGGGAGCAAAGGTAGAGAATTAAAATGACAGTCAACTGAAAGCTCGGGGTCCAGCTTGCAGACCTCTGTCAGATCATATGACAATTTCTTAATTTCGTAATTAAGATTCTCTAAAGAGATTCCAACATTTTTCCGGCAACTGGAGTCAGGCCAACTGGACTGTTGTTTCCAGTTTTCACTCTCTTTTCTTTGTTGAGCAGCGTTACATTTGCCAACTTCCAACCATTATATAATTTAAGACATTTTGAAAAATCGTAACCAGCTGGGAAGACAATGTAGACCCAACTGCTATTAGTCTACATTGTAAATAACACTATGGTTGGTACAGAAGATACAATAAAGCAAAGCAACAGACCAATTTTGCTTTCTTTTCCCATGCACAGCCAGGAGTATTAACTCCTCACTGGGGAGAGGCCAGAGTGAAACTGATCTGTACTGCTGTCTCCTAATTGAGAACCCACATTGCAGGCATTTGGTCTAAAATCAATGGAATTTTGGCATATCTACTCTTCCTCCCCCCCACCCCCCCAAGAGACATGGTGACTACACAGCCCAGAATTGCAAAGATAGTTTGCCCAACTTCAAGTAATGGGAAATAACACTACTGATTTTGAATTTGTTCCATTGTTTTTTAAAAATCTGAAGCCACATTCTAGTGGAGGTAATTTGTGAAACTGCCAATGAGGTAATAATTTTGGTACTACAGACGGTTGAAGGAAACTTAAAAACAAAGTCTGAGTCTACACTACAAAGCCCAAATATGTTTTTAATTTACCCAATTTTGGCTGGCATGTACAGCATCAAAGGCACGACTGGTGAATCATCATTTCCATAGATAATGAATCCCATTTCCTTCAGTCTTCTTCTGAAGTACCGCGTGTTCTCCGCCAGCTGTTGAACCCGGGTTTGACCTAAACATGAAATGAAAAAATACATGACATTAATGATTTAAAACTACAGGTGCAACTTAAAAAGGGCATTGCACCAGCTAGGAAACATTAAAATGTATTGCAGAGAGGCTCAAAGTGTACATTTTCATTAAATGCTCATTAAAGATCATGTGCTATAAATAAGCACATTTAACTGAAGATGACAAACAGCTAGGAGCTGTTGAAAGTTGCAGCATAATGTGGGAGTTCATGCAATTGTAGTAAATGAAATTTAAAACAATTAACGTAAACTATTACATACTGGCTAAAATGTGAATGTAAATATGGAACTAAATTAATGCTATTAATAAAAGAACTCATTTTATTCCAAGAAACAATCACATGCTTGGAACAATCTCATACAAACTATTAGGGGCAAAAGCATTGGGGCTATTCAAGGTTCGGTGGATGCCATGAAGAGGGGTTAATATACTGTGGTACAGGATATCTTCAATTGGTAATGTCTTTATGATTCTATGAAATTGAGCTTCAATCTTGCAGTTTATGGCAAACAGGTGTATTTAAAATTTATCTCAGCACATCAATCCACAGAACCCGATTTGTGCAATTTTTAATCATGAATATTGTCTTTATAAACCCTGTTATCAACGTTAAATAAAAGAATGTTGTAAAATGCTGATTAGATTGGAAGTTACTGATAACTGGCTGGGAAATTGAAACAACCACCATTAACAGTTGTATCTGCTTGAGTTACCACATAGCCCATTCGCCTCAGTGCCTCCTATAATGTCTTGTCATTCAGATTTTAGAATAATATCTATAGTACCAGTTCACCCAATGGATAGCTTAGTTGTACAGATCAGGAAAGCACAGGGTAAATCCCCCATTTGTACTGAAATAGCTCATTTCAGCTGAAGTGGGATGTGCAGTTGTCCTTTGGCCGATTGGGCTTGGGAAGGGGGCAGTTTAAAGAGAGAGAAATCAGTTAATATTCCCCTGTCCTGATCTACAACCAGCAACATCTATTTGAAAGCACCTACAACAAACCATGAGAGAACCGATCAGACTTAGCTGTGGTGTCCTTTGTGATAAAATGGTCTGCCAAGGCTCACTGGTTTAACTCGAGGACTGGCTACTTGCAGGTACTCGGGGTTACTGGCATAAGAGCATGCACCACCTATTCAAAATAATCCAAATTATGATATTTTACCCTGGAATAAAACTGTGACCAATATTATCCCTCAAAGAAATCAAATGCAAAAATAAAGATTCAGTTCCCTGCATGACTCGTTAAATGCATGGAGTGTTGTGATTACATGTTTCACCAATTAACCACAATAATTACCAACTGAGCAGACATTTTCAGAAAGGAGCAGGGTGGGTGGGAGAGGAATTGAACTTTACATTTGAAAATGATTTTTTTTAAGCTTACATTCAATGGCAGGATACAGTAGATAGCTTTAGCTTGTGTCTTCCCTTTAAATACAAGAGAAAGAAGTACATCAAATGACACCAATTGTTTAAAACGAACATCAGATTCCAACACCTGCTGCCTTGGACAACTTAGCTCCTGCACAACTTAGTGTGATTCTATGAGTTTGCAAACCAGGCAACTCTGTGGCAGGGTGCTGGAGTTTTCTACTGCTCCCCGTTGTAATGCCGAGCACAAATAAAGTCTCAACCATTGTTGTCAATAGACACTACATCAAAATACTGGGAGAGATAAAAAGGTGATCTCTGCACTGGTTTTGGGGTCAGCGTATTCATACATTCCACAGAAATTACCCTGACAAGCGCAACCAAAGGCCACAGGTCATTACATCTGTTGTAAAGAGAGATTGGCTGTCAACTCCAAAGGTTAAATTTTCTACACATTCAAATAACCTGCAAAATCCAAGGATAATATTCAGTCTATTGGAATAATTAATCACATGGATACAGTTTCAAGTAGTAAAACCTGAAAGAACTATTATAATCAACCTGTAACAGCAAGGGTTTTTTTTTTGGAGTCATTAGTTGTGCAGTTTTATTTACTTGCTGTGACGTTATTTCCTCCATTTAGTTAACTTGTCATTCTGATATTTATATTTGCATTTATAAAAAAAAAAATCTCATTTATATGATGTGGGCATCACTGTTAGATCAGCATTTATTGCCCATCCCTACTTGCCATGAGAAGGTGGTTGAGCTGTCTTCTTGAAACGCTGCAGTCCTGAGGGGGTTCCAGGATTTTAACCCAGCGATACTGAAGGAACAGCGATATATTTCCAAGTCAGGATGGTGAGTGACTTGGAGGGGAACTTCCAGGAGATGTTCTCTATATATATATATATGGCTCATGGATTTCCTTCAAGAAGTTTGAATCACAGATATCCTTTGACTATGAGTAGATTTTGTACATTCAATCTCTTCATGTGCAGCAATATCCAAAAAACCAGTACAACATTAAATTCTAAAGAATATGATCACAATGCCAAATTTCAGATCAATACAACAATTTGAATTACAGAAGAGGGTCTGATTGGTTATCAAGTCGACTCTTTTGCCAAGGTGTAGCCACGGAGGGAAACAATGGAGAACTACAAGTTCTTAAAGTTCCTGGGCAATTCAAAAAAAGTGCAAGGTTGGAACATATGCCTTTCGTTTGCAGAGAATAGGTCCATAGAACCCCTACAGTATCCAAAGATGCCATTCCGTCCAGGAGTCTTCACCAACTCTCCGAAACAGCATCCCACCCAGGCCCTCCTCTCAGCCCTACCCCCATAACACCGCACATGGCGAATCCACCTAACCTACACATCTTTAGACACCAAAGGGCAATTTAGCATGGCCAATCCACCTGTGAATCTTTGAAGTGTGGGAGGAAACCCACGCAGACACGGGGAGAACAAGCAAACTCCATAGTTACCCAAGGCCAGAATCAAACCCGGGTCCTTGACACTGAGGCAGCAGTGCTAACTGCTGTGCCACCTGTGCGTGAATGCATGTCCTAGAGTATAAATGGTTGGTATTCTTGTGTTTGTCCTGACCAGAAAGCTTTGGTACCATGCCTCTCTTTTCAGCAATATTCAAGTTCTGTACTACCTAGCTTGTGACTGTTGTTTTCCTTTGCCAAAAGTAACTTTTTTCCCTTATTTTAAC
The DNA here is from genome assembly GCF_964213995.1 of Mustelus asterias. Lineage (NCBI taxonomy): Eukaryota > Metazoa > Chordata > Chondrichthyes > Carcharhiniformes > Triakidae > Mustelus > Mustelus asterias. The sequence continues at coordinate 80,027,220 of NC_135818.1, forward strand.
ATCCCCAGCCAGGTACAAATGAAAAAGCCAGACGGGAAAAGATCTATTGGTCCATTCAGTCTTGCTCACATAAGTACAATGTCTTGTGCATCATAATACATACATTCCCCAGCCCACTAGATAACTATTTAATCTCCTGGAGAGGCAATAAACTGGATTAAAGAGCCCAGGCCAATTAGGGAAAAAATAAAATCTGAAAAATTCCCCTCTGATCCCTACACGTAGTTCAGGAGACCACTCTAACGGACTTTTATACAAAGTGATCTCTGCCCCAACCAGAAACTAGGATCAGCTTTTGCTGGTTCTGGCCTTATTTAATTGAAGATGGTGACCCCTTGGTCGTCCCAAGTGCATCATGTTGAAACAAACTGCCTACACAACACAATCTATTCCCTATAGCTTATAAAGCTCAAATCAAATCACCCCTAAGTCTATGCCTCTATAGAGTCCCAGTCTTTTGAGCTTATCTTACTAAGATGCTTTAAACTGAGTATTAATCATGTGACCCTTCTCTGCACCCTTTCCAAAGCCTCAATTATCACCCACCATGTAATAATGATTGCCATAGCAATTCTGATACCATAAATTTATCTGGTTTTCCCTGATTAAGGATAAACATACAGGTGAGCCTGTATTCACAACCAACTCAATCATGCTGCAGTGTATTTTATGTTTCATAATGTGACCCATAACATTTCAAACTCATGCCTACATCTTATGATTCAAATCAAATCTATATCCTGTATTTGATATTTTTTGCACCTTCTGAATCTATAGAAAGATCACAGCAGTGGCATTTTTCTTAATTGTTTTATAAATTCACACTTTGAAACAAGCACATGACGGTTTTAAAAACAAATCAAGCATAGTTTTGAAGAGATAAAACTTTGGTGTTATTCATCCTGCTATTAGTTTCTGCAATTTATCTACTGGTTTCTAATTCCTCTGCGCTGACTCATACACTTTGGGATTGACACACAGACCTGAGGACAAAACTATCCCTGCTAGAGTAATTCAGACCCACGCTGAGTGGTTTCATTGACATTTCTATTCAACTACAAATAAACGTAGAAGTGGGAACATCTTTAGGCCAGCGACAGCAAGCAGCTCCAGATTTATATGCGCCACACACAAAATAAAACCCTGGGGTGGTGAAGAAACCATACAGATTAAAGAAGATAGCTCAGTGAAAATGATACTAGATGAAGAACCTTAGCAGATGGGTTGGTTTACATGAGAGTAATTACAACCAAATTTAAATTAGAGGCCAACAGTATCAATGGAAACTCCTCTGCCAACCCACATTAGCAGTTTGTGTTAAAGATGAAAAGTTCCAGCCACATTAAAGTTGTACCATGACAATTAAACTAAGCCTTCTGATCAGCTTCACCCAGAAAAGCATAGCAGAAGTATCCCACTTCCTAGAGTTCTGCACAGGCCAACTCAGACTCCAGTTAAAGCAGGAAGCTCAAAATTAGCAGTCAGGACAGTGGTTCAACATTTTTCTACAGTGGTTGGGGAATATTCAGTTTAAGAGAAATTTGACATGCTCAGTTAATAGCCATCTCAAGACCCTGGGACAAACCTGCAGCTCTCAACTGCTTGTCAACTCAATCCTATTTACACTTTTAGCTCTGGTTGGTACTTTCGAAGTTTGTAAAGGCCTTTTTAAAAAAAGGGCTCAGTGGTGGGTAAATTTTAAATTAGACAGCCAAGATAGGTTATCAGCAGCATGCTATCTGCAAATTAGTCTTTATATGTGGTTGTTGGCTCAATCATATAGATCTATGCAATCCACAAGGGCAGAAGTGTGTACACCAGCAATCCACTACCGCTCTTAGCAGTGTTAGATATATCAGGTCAGTCTAATTGACAGCTCATGTTGCAGTCATTACAAATAACAACAGTCCTGACAGCTGGATAACAATAAAGCATCGTAAGCATCCACAATTTTGCATTATGAACACTTTAGCAGCACAAATAGTCATGGAAACTTCAGTAGTGAAGGAAGCCACACCGCATTCTACCCAACACTAATAAGACTGTTCAGCAAATCCGAGAAAAGGCTTCCATGGTATCAATGTCACTGGCATTATTTAGTAAATAGTCTCACACGGAGGACATCGAAGATAGGTTAACGGGAGGGGAGACAGCATCTGCCCCAATTGAATTCCTTGGCTCCAATGCTCTTGGAAATTGGATAAAGAGTTATTGTGGGTTCCTGGTTTGATCTGATAGTATTCACTACATTTGGTTTCAAAGGTCTTTTTGCAACGTGCGTCTGGTGGGTTCTATAAATAGACAGCTAGTAATCAAGATTTTTGGTATTTCTTGTAGTTTCTTAAATGCAAGAAATTCAAAAAATGCTGGTCACACTGCATTTTCAATGTTGGACGTACAAGTGTAAACAGCGCACTGCACCGTAGAGATATAAAATTATACAGAGATGGTGGCTTTGATGGCTTTTTAAAAGAGCTTTTTAATTAGTCCCACCCCCCAACTGTAAAAGCCGTGCAGAGGCAAAAATCAAACTTCTGTATTTGATCCAATCCCCCCTACCTGAACAAGGCATCCCATTGATGAACGCTGCGGTTTTGGAATTTGAACTGGAGATTAATTTTGGACATCAGGACAGAAAATGAATGAAAAGTCAATAACTTTTTTAAAAAAAAAGCCAAGAATCCCATTAGATAGATTACAGAAAAAGGGGGCTGACTAATGGAAAGAGGGGAAAGCAAATGAGGGAAGTTGGAATGATTTGTTTTTAAATGAACTGGTTGATTTTCTGGTTAAATTTGTAGGTTCTCATTTCTTTTATGCGTGGTGCATGGACCATTCCTGCCAGTGACCCCTTGTTCTCCACAAACATGTGTGACTTTATAAACAAAAGCTGGTAAGTGATCCCAAGGTTTAAACAGTAATCCTGGTACCTGTATTACCTTACTGGATAAGCCACTAGCTCTCTTCTAATGATCTAGATATCAGAAAATGGTTGAATGAAGGGCAATCAGCTTGTGGTTTTGGCTACATATTACACTACAGGCCATACCTCAGTTACAAGACATCTGCATGTTAGGTATGATGGTGGTGGGTACTGACAACTGGGAGACTGACTTCTGGAGGCTGTCCGTTAGCAAGAGCATTGGAAAAGGGCAGCAAATTGCCAATCGGCTCCCGGATTTCCTCTCCAGTAAATGGGGAAGCAACCGCCGTGCTGGAGTGGGACTCCTGAACCACACCAGGTGATATTTAACACAGCTGTCAACAATGGACAAACCATAGTCGCATGAGACAGAACGCTGCCATCCACATGTTAAAACACAAGCAATACTAGACCTATATCAATGGCTGCATGCGATACTTCACTGAACTCAAAGAATCTCCAGCTCCTGTCTTGATAATTGAATTGCTGCAAGGCTGTCAAGATATATTTTTCATCATCTCCAAAATGTGACCAGGGTCAAAGAGGAAAAGACATCTTTTCAGACTAAAGTATACTTGAAGGTATAGGAAATATTTGGAGCCCCAGAGACTTCCTGAGTAGTATATTCTGGCTATAGGCGAGATCCAAAAATCCTTTTGAGATTGCTGCAACCCTCTTTAATTATGCATTGGAATAAAGCAAACTGCTGGTGAAATCTTAACATCTTTGCAATCAACACATTAAAGTCATTGTGTCTCCTCTTAGCCAGCTTGTCTTTAGGAATAGATACATGGGATAACAGGTTATTTCTTCCTGCAAAATTGGCTTCAAATCCAAAAATACTGACCAAAAGACAGAAAAACACACCACGAGCAACATATTTCAGTTATCACCTTGCTCGAGCTGGACAGCATTCAGTGCATCAGAGCTTGCTTCAAAGGCTTTGAGTGAACTCATTCCATTCTATGTCATCTCTGAATGAGATGCAAATTGAGGTCCTGACTGCCTGTTTTAGGAGCCTTAAAGGAATCCCATGGACAATCGGTTACTGCATTTGTACCACAAAAAAAAAGCAATTCATTTCATATCAAAAACTCTGGGATTGACATGCTGTTACGTTTAACTGCAAGTTACTTCCCTCTTCTCCCTCTCCATTGTTGCATAGTGACAGTCTTTGCTGTATAGTTGCACATCAAGCCCAGTTGCTAGGGCGACACGGTGGCACAGTGGTTAGCACTGCGGCCTCACAGCACCGGGCACGCGGATTCGATTCCTGGTTTGGGTCACTGTCTGTGCGGAGTCTGCACATTCTCCCCGTGTCTGCGAGGGTTTCCTCAGGCTGCTCCAGTTTCCTCCCACAGCCCAAAAGATTGGTTAGGTGCATTGGCCATGCTAAATTCTCCCTTGGTGTACCTGAACAGGCGCCAGAGTGTGGTGGCTAGGGGATTTTCACAGTAACTTTATTGCAGCGCTAATGTAAGCCTACTTGTAAAATACATAAACTTAAAACTTTATTTTATGCATCTTTAACCATGCAGTGCAAGCTACTGTGTTTTCAAGTGCAGATGCATTAAGGCCAGCTGTGCTACACTTTTAAGGAAGCAAGTCTCGTGTGGTCAACCAATGGGTTAGTGCATACTAATGGAGATGTATTGGGAGCATAGGAAAGGTAGAGGGGTGGTGGGGGGAATAGATTACCTTTCCAAGTACATTCTAAGATGCTCAGAGGACTAGTAGGGCACAGATCAGGCAAGTTTATAGGAAAGGATAAGGCGGCCAGAAGTTTCTGGAACCAAGTTTGTAAATCTACATGGAACTTCATTAGGTAAGGGAGAGGGGGAGGAGAAAACCTTCAGGGTGCTTATCGTGGAGAATCTCTTTTGCTGGAATCTAACGAAGCAAAAATCACATGCGGATCTTTTAGTTTTTGATGGTGATATTGCACGTCCTGTAGTCCTAGTCGGATTATTCACTATAAATGGTGCCTCCAAAGATATAAACAATAAAGGATGTTTCAGAAATTGGGGAAAAACAGGATAACAAAGTATGGTCATGAATACATGGCATAATGGTGCACACTCTCGCTTATAGGGTACTGCAGGTCAGGGTTAAAATACATCAAACAGATTTGTCTGTTTATGCTTATTGTCCATACGATTTGAGTGCTGTGCAACTGTCAATATTTGGCAGTCGCTTTAAGAATTCAGGTAGACTTCTAAAATGGCCAATTTTCTTAACCGTATTCTTTTGGATGGGTGTGGGATGGGTGAGGAGGGGGTGGCAGTGGTGTGGAAAGAGAACAAAATTACTCTATTCTTCTGCCAAAAACTGACAGCCTTTATAAAACCATAGAGGGAACATGAATGCATATACAGTAGAAGGGTCTTTGTTAAACATAGAAGCGTACAAGTCGAAGCAATTTAAAGCCTGGGACCATTAATCATGATTGTAGTTCGTAGTTTCAGCCAAGTGATTTGATATCTTTTATGTCACTATGCAATTGTATTGCCCAAGATCTTACACCCTCATGGTTCTGGCGCCAGAACTTGTATTAGGCTAGTATCGTTTTCAACTTCCCACGCATTGCTTGCAGGTAAAGTTACAGCCCTTGAGTGCAGTCAACAGGCTTAGAGAGGTCAGTTCTTGTTGATTTTTTTCTCCCCAGACATGAGCACATGCACCCTAACCATAAAGTCCTCACCTGTGTGCCACCAAGAGACACCAATAAACAAGACCGTATTTAAAACACATTTGCTAGGTTGGATTACATGCAGCAAAACAGGAGATCCCACTTGTAAAAACAGATCAACACATACGAAACTCAAGGCAAGTTGCATCCTTCAATGATGACTTTTCAAAAATATTTTATTGAAGGTTTTTCCTATGTTACAAAACGCAACAAACCCTTAAAGATTGGTACAGTACAGCATAACCATTTTTCCACATGTACATACAAGAGACATGAGAAAACACCAACTGCACAGGTTTGGATTATTCATTATAAATGGTGCCTCCAAAGATACAAACAATAAAGGATGTTTGAGTGATTGGGGGAAAGCAGGATAACAAGATATAGCCATGAGTACATGGCATAATGGTGCACCCCCTCACTTTTAGGATGCTAGAGACAGAGCCACGTAACTTGCATTCCAAGATTTTCAAGTAAATACTGCCATTGCATATTCAGCAAAGGAGAATATAGGATATTGACAGGTATAGAAAAAGCTGATCAGCCAAAAGACTCTCGCACCACGTTATGCATACTTCCTCCATCTCCAACTATATCCATGGCACTATTAATACATAACAATGTCTTTTCCCAGGAAAATGGGGCAGCATGGTGGCACAGTGGTTAGCACTGCTGCCTCACAGCACCAGGGACCCAGGTTCGATTCCCGGCTTGGGTCACTGTCTGTGCAGAGTTTGCACGTTCTCCCAGTGTCTGCGTGAGTTTCTTCCGGGTGCCCCAGTTTCCTCCCAGTCTGAAAGACGTGCTGGTTAGGTGCATTGACCCGAACACTGGAGTGTGGCAACTAGAGAATTTCACAGTAACTTCATTGCAGTGTTAATGCTTTACTTGTGACAAATAAATAAACTTTACTTTTAGATATGTGCTCTATCTGTACCTTCACAGAAATCGGTCAGATTCTTTGACCCCAAAAATACAGAAACTATGCAACACCCAATAGTTTGAAGGGGTTTTCCTCACCAACTGTGAGGGCTTATTTAGCTATGCCTGTAACCTCTACACCAAACCACCCACCCACCTCCCCACAGTGGCAATACTCATATTAGCCACGACAAGAGTAAAGGATACCACACAGTATAGACCATTATAAATGCAAGGATAAGAAATAACAGAATCTCTCAGCTCCTGCGTCATACAGCGTACCCAGCACTCCCCAGCTCCTTATGGATATTAAACCACTGGGATTAAATTTTGACATGGAACCAGAAGCAATACAGGTAGTGCCACGTTGCTTAACAAGGATATCGTAGGAACAAATCTGTGTCCTAAGCTTGGAGTAATTAAAGGAACTTGCTGAGATGCATTCCATTATAAACAAACACACGTCTCTGGTTTTCAAAGGATAGCAGGTGAAATTCACCTCAGTGCTCATATTAGATGACCCGTTAACATGATAAATAAAATCCAAAAAGGAATGTAGCAAGGGGTAAAGTCGTGGATTAACAATGCAATGCAGATTATGACCCCAAATTATTGCGATTCACTGAGTTTAGAAAGGCCAAAACCTGAGTAGGATTGTTGAACAGCTTTCAGGATCTGTCAGATGTTACATAGAACATTACAGCACAGTACAGGCCCTTCGGCCCTCAATGTTGTGCCGAGCTTTGTCCGAAACCAAGATCAAGCTATCCCACTCCCTATCATTCTGGTATGCTCCATGTGCCTATCCAATAACCGCTTGAAAGTTCCTAAAGTGTCCGACTCCACTATCACAGCAGGCAGTCCATTCCACACCCCAACCACTCTGCGCAAAGAACCTACCTCTGATATCCTTCCTAAATCTCCCACCATGAACCCGTTAGTTATGCCCCCTTGTAATAGCTCCATCCACCTGAGGAAATAGACTCTGAACATCCACCCTATCTATCCCCCTCATCATCTTATAAACCTCTATTAAGTCGCCTCTCAACCTCCTCCGCTCTAAAGAGAAAAGCCCTAGCTCCCTCAACCTTTCCTCATAAGATCTACCCTCCAAACCAGGCAGCATCCTGGTAAATCTCCTTTGCACTCTCTCCAATGCTTCCACATCCTTCTTTATAGTGAGGTGACCAGAACTGCACACAATATTCCAAATGTGGTCTCACCAAGGTCCTGTCCAGTTGCAGCATAACCCCACGGCTCTTATACTCAAACCCCGTTAATAAATGCTAACACACTATAGACCTTCTTCACACCTGAGTGGCAATTTTCAGAGATCTGTGGATATGAACCCCAAGATCTCTGTTCCTCCACATTCCTCAGAACCCTACCGTTGACCCTGTAATCCGCATTCAAATTTGTCCTACCAAAGTGAATCACCTCGCATTCATCAGGGTTAAACTCCATCTGCCATTTTTCAGCCCAGCTCTGCATCCTATCAATGTCTCTTTGCAGCCTACAACAGCCCTCCACCTCATCCACTACTCCATCAATCTTGGTGTCATCAGCAAATTTAATGATCCACCCTTCAGCCCCCTCCTCCAAGTCATTGATAAAAATCACAAAACGCAGAGGGCCCAGCACTGATCCCTGTGGTACACCGCTGGTAACTGGTCTCCAGTCTGAAAATTTTCCATCCACCACCACCCTCTGTCTATGAGATAGCCAGTTACTTATCCAATCGGCCAAATTTCCCTCTATCCCACACCACCTTACTTTCTTCATGAGCCGACCATGGGGGACCTTATCAAACCCCTCAGGGTAGCAGGATAAAGCAGGGAAACTTCATTCAGATAGCTTTCAGACACTTTCCAGCTTCACCAAAACCTCTGTGACGATATCTGATGTGCCAAATAGCTGGTTTTACAAGGATTGAACGAGGACTTCAACTGAGGCAGCTGCATTCTTGACAATAAGGATTCTTTCCTCTGCTTCATCAAGCTCCTTATCAGTGCCCACAGTTCAGCAATATGAACACTGAAATTTTGTACCAAAAAGCTAAGTCTTTTGTCCATAACTTGAATAGTAGCCATCATCAACAGCACCTTCGATGTCACCGGGTTGAGAGCTCATTCGCTGATCAAACCACCATACTGAAGGTTCAGCTCCACCCCAGCTGCCTCCGACTGCTTCTTTCCATTGAGGATTTTGGAAGGATGGACAGATGAATAGCGCCAGTGCTCACGGAAACACAGCCATTCATCAACCATGACTTTTTAATACTCATTTAGCATCTATGGAGGAAGCTTGAATTTTTTCGCTGCTGCCATTAGCAGGGTGAGGTGCAAGTATTTGGAAGTTTAACTTGAAACTTTTGCGGTCTTAGAAAACTTAACTGACGTGCGCAATATCAAGAAATACCTATTACCTGTATTTTGGGAACCAACCAGGAAAATAAGTACCACAATTCACCAATAAAAAACAGTTGAAGAAAAACAGAAAGTGGAGTTATTATTTTACACATGGTTACAGAATTTTCAGCAATACTTATGTAAGCTTGGCTCAGTTGTAAGCACTCTCATCCATGTCAGAAGATTATAAACACAAGACTCACACAAATTTGGGACTTCATGATCAAGGCAGAAATGAATGGACTGAAGGAATGCTACATTGTCAGAGGGTCCGTCAGTCTTAGATAGTACCATCTGTCTGCTTAGGTGTATCTAAACATCACAATACAAGTGTTGTTCGCCTGGTGTCCTGGCCAACATTCCTGGAGGTGGCACGGTGGCAAGCATTGCTGTCTCAGCGCCAGGGACCCGGATTCGATTCACGGCTTGGGTCAATGTGGAGTTTGCATGTTCTGTGTCTGCGTGGGTTTCCTCCGGGTGCTCCGGTTCCTCCCACATTCCGAAAGACGTGCGGGTTAGGGTGCATTGACCCGAACAGGGGCCGAAGTGTGGCAACTAGGGGAATTTCACAGTAACTTCGTTGCAGTATTAACGTAAGCCTCACTTGTGACTAATAAACTTTAACATTCCTCCCTCAGCCAACATCCCCACAAACAAATTGCCAAGTAGTTCATTCAACTGCTGGTTGAGGAACTTTCCTGTGCACTTACTGACTGCAGTCTTTGCCAAATGAAACATCTGCACTTCCAAATTAATTCACTGGCTCTGAAAGGTTGTAAAAATCTCTTTACTCAAGTTGCTGGCTAGATACAACAGCACTAGGTTAAAAATGGTAACATTGAATCCAAGATTGGGATTCAAATCCATCTTCATGAGGTGGCAATGCTAGACTGAAGGACTTTAATACACGATGCAAATACTGCCTAGCAGTGACTGTGCCTGTGGCAATTGCTACACTTGGTGCTATAGAAAAACAGGAACACAAGTCAGCCATTCCACCCCTCAAACCTATTCTGCCAAATAAATAGAACAACTGCGGATTTGCAGCTGAACTCCAATTACCTGTTCTGGTTACATACCTCTGAGCCCTACACCCATATCGTGGCACTATTCAAAGAGTAGCAAGGGAATTCATCAGGTGTCCTGGCCAATATTTACCCCTCAATCAACATCACAAAAAACAAATTATCTGGCCATTGCTACTTTGAGGGGGCTTGCCAGGAAAATCTGACTTTTCTCCACTTTTTTTTTTATTGGAAAGCACATGTAGACTCAGTATTCCACATATTGTGAAAAGAGTGAATGACCTGAACCTTATGTTTGCATGTATTGGTCGAAAACTTGAGATACAAGGTTAAAGGAAAGCTATGCTTTAATTCTGTAGTGGGTCACCAGAATAAAAAGTAGTTTAGTTTGAGTATAAAACGCAAATAGCAATTCACAGTGCTCAAAAGTCACACCATATCATCAAAGCAGGGTAATGCCAGTTTTCAAATGCAGCAGATATGATCAAAGACGAGGTTACGCTTTTGCACAGCAATATACAACACACCAGAACTTGCATCTAAAGTCTATCGCTGTCTAAGTGAGTTACACTTCGGAAAAGGTAATTTTAGCAGTAAAGTTCAAAAGTCTATGAAACATTGTCGCTTTGAAATGGCAGGGTATATTTGATGGATGGGGCTGGGTGAGCTACTTCTTAAGATCAGTTGGCTTTTTCTTGCTTGTGGGAGTATGGTTGAGTGGAAGCAAAGGTAACGGGGTAGCATTGCAGAGACATGCCAAATTTACTGCCACATAAAGCAACTACATGCCATGAAATAGTTGCAGTAAAATATAAATCCAGGTTAATTTTCAACAGCTGAAATGTGCAAATAATTTTCTGAAAATCCCAACATTTCAATTGCTACTTTGATAGTTTTGTGGTGATCAGGCATCACTCCTGTTCAGTACAGCTTACAATGCTTATACCTGATTACTAAAATACAAGGTTCCCAAATTGAAAATATATTTTTTAGGCTAAAATCCAAATAGCAGTAGGGTTGACTGCTGAATTATCAGAAGTGTTGTCATCATGCTCTGCAGTGAAGTCAATTTTCAAGATGGGGACACAGGAAAGTGTGGGGCCAATAAAAACCTCTGCAGTCCATCTGGCAGATCTTAACATATCCCAGTGCCTTATTTGGACAACAGGGCCCAGAGTTCTTCTGCACCCAACACAGTTCACCTGCTTACGTATCTCATTGCTGCTTGGATTTTGTGCACAAATAGCTGCGCACTTAGTTAACAATGACTCTGCGTCAATGCAAGGCCAGTCTTATGCATTTCATTTGTGTTGAATTACCTCACCTATACATACAGTTTATAAAAGAAAGCCTACTGGTGCTTTAATAGCAGCCATTGTGACAAATTGTGAAACTGAATTTATCTTGTGTTAAAATTATCAAGAAAAACACCTAATGTTGTGAAAACTGCACTGGTTTACAGAGAAGACTTTAGTCAACGTGACTAGTCCTACACTAGATAGTTGACTCAATGTGCTCTCAGGGCAAAAAATACTGCCTCATCAGTGCTACCACATCCAAGAACAAATGTTAAAAACTGCAGTGGTGCATTCTATGCACAAGTCTTGAAGAATTTATTTACAAGCTAGTACATTCAATAACTTGCAATTGCAATAGTAAATGAGAACTGATTTATCATTGGATGGTGCTTTATAGAGGAAGTGTTTAAAATATCAAATTTGCAAGATTGGAACTTTTTATTTATTGTTGCAGCTTCATCTAGACTTTGCACTTTGCTGGATTCTGAACTGAAGCTTTAAATTACTTGGTGCTACCACATAATAAAACTGTAATAACCGTACAACTATAATAAACTGGAGAGCTTCATTAATCAGAACGTTACCATTTATCTCCCAACTAACAGTTCAGAGCATGGGGCAAGTGTTCTGAACAACATTCTGAAAATTGATCGATGTGGTCTCTTGGGCAGTTTAACAGTCTACTACAGGGGATCATACACTAGCATGGTCTAACCGGTAAGCCAAGGAGGACATTAAGGACCTTTTGACCCAGTTCCTAACAATAAATAAATAAATTGGAACAAAGCTGCCCCACACGTTGGCCACTTATGTTACTTTATTTTTTCTTAATGAAGGTGCCGTGATAATAAATATCTAATATGCAGAACAAGTTTGCACCACTACAGTAAAGCTCTTGGGACCTTTTGAAACAATCATTGCCCTCCATGATTAAAACAGACTCATGTGGAACTTGATATTTGAAATGCTCCTAACTGCTTATCACGTGATTTTGCCTCTCAAGCAGGTTCACTTCAGTATCCATAATCAAATTCAATGCCAAAACCTCACTTCATGCATTAAGAATTTTAACATTGGGCTCCCTTATCGGTACCAATGAACTGCAAGAAAACTAGATTTTTAATTTGCTTTGTGTATATTTCTATTAATTCATCGCCTAACTCAAGTGAGATCTACAATCAATACCTCACCCCATTATAAAGAAAAGGACAACCTCAATATATAAATCACTAGATATTTCAGATCAGGTGCTGCTTGCCCATTTCATAAAAATTATAGTGGTTCAATCTATCAATGGTTCAATGTCAATAGTGGTTCAGCTCGAACATCTTAACTTAGCAACTAGCTACCCCCCCGGAATCTTCTGTCAAGAGAAGGGTTTACAACAATGACAGCAGTTTTCATTTACAGACAAAGGCTTAACTTTAATGGATGCCAATAAATACCAACTGCTTGTCAAGTTCAACATGGTTACACTTGAACCATTTAATCCTTTTACTTGTGTCCATTAACAGTTGTCAAAGCCTACTGACCCTCAAATCTCACCCAAAGGAATAAGCCCTAAATGAAGCCCTTGGCCGTTTCCAGTCCACTGCATCATTTAGATCTTGCTGAAGCGATTCATTAAGTGGCACAACCTCAAACATCAGGAAAGTGATCAAATTTATCTTGAGGCAGATACACTCACAACCAGAGCAAACCTTCAGTTCTAATGACCACAGCCCTTCATTGCAGCTGTTGGGGAATACAAGTAGGATTAACAGTCTCAACTTTATATACGAGGCAAAAGGCAGACAAAAGAGAAAGCTTCGTAATATTGGAAGATCAGAGATGCAGTTCAAGTTCTAATTACAAATTTTGGTTCTGAAACAACCCTTGCAAAAGATGCCCAATTTTAAGTACTCCATTTCCCAAAAACTCAAGAACATGAAAATGGCCACTCTCATGTACAAGGACAAACTGGGATAATTCTCCTGTCTGAAAGGGGTGAGACAAATGGGACAGCAACCGTCAATTTTTAAATTAACAGATTTAAAGCCATTTCGTTATATATCCATAGGTATTCTGTAGACAGGAAAATTAAAGAATTGATTTTGTAATGTATCTGCAGCAAGCTTGCATAAACAGCTCATCTAATAGAGAAAACGCTTAGAGAACGTGGGCTATTACGTACATGTAACCTCTGTCGAAACAGCACTTCAAAACATGCTCAGAGGAATCTATGTTTCACCCCCCACCCCCACCCCACCCATTAATGAGGGCTCCTGTGGCAGCAGTTCTTCTACATACAGAACAGCAGGCTTTTATCAACACCTGTCAACCTGATTTTCGTTGACTTAGCATGATTCGGGAAGTGAAGATATGCCCTAATGGGTAGGCCTGTTACGTAAAGCTTCCGAGCAGAACCATGTCACTGCCGTGACAGGCAACGAAAAGAACTTTCACAGCGCATGAAACACGGGTAACAAAAAGAAATGAGACAAATCTCAGCAGGATAATTACACAGCTTTAGGGTTGTGAAGGATTTAGATAAAGCAAATAGAGGGAGAAATGGTTTCCAACTGCTGAAAGGCCAACAACCAGACAGCACTGATTTGAGGTTGCCAAAGAACCAGAGATAACACGAGGAAAAACTGGAGTGGTTAGGATTTGGAATGCTCTGCTCAGTAGGATGAAGAATAACAGATTTGATAATAGCCTTTAAAAAGGAATTAGATAAGTAACTGATGAAAAGAATTCTAAGGACATGGGGATAGAGCAGGGAATGAGACTATCAGGATTACTCTCTGAAAGAGCACTTTACAAGGTTCAGAACAAACGAGGGGACAATATGTATTGCTTGGTGTTTCAGATCCAGTGGATACACATCTTTTTCTCTCAGGGTTGAGACACTTTGGAATTCTCATCCTCAAAAAAGGTGGTTGCGACAGAATATCTGTCTTGTAATTTGTCTTTGAATATCTCAAAAGGTAGAAATAGATAGATTCTTGATAAGCAAGGGGATGAGAAGTTATTGGGGTAGGTGGGAAAATGGAATGGAGGTTAAAATTAGATCAGCCATGATTCTATTGAATGGTACAGCATGCTAGAGGGGCTGAGTGGCCTACTTCTGCTCCCAGATTGTATGCATGTTCATACAAAGGAAATACAACTCAGCCACATGATCTAATTTCTGCTGATGCCACCGATATTGTATCGTAAAATGGTTTTGTTTGTAAAGTGTCAACAACTGTGTCGCTGTGTTTGTTGCATAGCTTCCCATAATGGTGGTCCACAGTTCAGCAGGTCAAACCTAACACCAACAGTCTTTAATGGAAGGCAAAGCAATTATCAGGCTGCAGATGTTTCTCCTCTCTTTTTTGAAAAAAGAGGGAAAGAAAAAAAGCTGTTGGATGCAAAACTAAAAACAGCTTCTTCATTTCCTGGGAATCTATCTTAAAACTGCAAATTCCTATTTAAAAAAAAAGGGCGACCCTAAACCTGGGCTGAATAACCCGCAGTAATTTTCATCAACCAGCTAAGAACGGTTACCCTATTAATCTCTGTGGTTTCAGTGCCGTTCTATTTCCTGTCGAGACCATAAGACCCTTTACAGATTGACTGATACTCTGCGTAGGCGTCCCTGCCCCTTAGAAGCTTGAAAATGGAAGCCGACCGCTGTAATTATCTGTCGGCAGATGAAAAGGATGCCGAGAGAACTGTGTTTCAAAAGGATTCGGCCTCTACATCTGGAAGCTTTTTTTTAAAAAAAAAAAGCCCCCCCCCCCACTTGAAATTTCTTGTAACGTATCTGGAGTTACTTAAGGCCAACATGCAAGCGTTCTGGGTGCAAGAATGTGTATTGTAAGACCAGCAGTAAAATGAAATGTCAGAATGATTTACTTCAAGTTGTAACCCCCATTACCCCCACTAGAAGTCATAGATCTGTGTAATGAGTGCGTATTCGAATGTTGGTTAAGTTTTCAAAAACCACTGATTAGGATGAGCTCCTGGTCAAATTTGAACTTCATCCAACTGCAGAAATGTACTTGTTAAGGCTACAGGATTAGCAAAATTTGGAGCTTATATTTTAAGTGCACACCAGGGATGGTCAATTCAAATTATTCACAATTTCAAAGTTTCAAGTTCAGCAGGTTGAAAATATCGGTTATTTTTGCAGCAAGAAAAACCTTTCATTACCTTCTTCCAATACCTAAACTTTTATTGTTGTACATCTCAAAATTGAAACAGGCAGTTAAAAGATATGTAACCACATATCTGTAAACTACAAATGCAGGATTTAGATTACACAAACATCTCTGCATCACAGAACAGGCTAATGACTTCCAGTCGAGTGGAAAATCATCTGGTACAAGTTAAACAGAGAGTTCACCTTGAACATAAACAAGATGACCCAGTGAGCATTTACTTCGATGTATGCTTGTAGGAACAGGAATTAAATTGAGTAATCAGCTACAGTAATTATAAATGTTTGTTTGGCTTCAAAGTAATATTAAATGAAAACTATTTCTGAAAATACAACAATTAGTTGTGTACGATATGCTCTTTGACTTTGTCCTTGCGAAGCACTTTGCATTTCTCGACACTGATTTCATTTGTCACCTGTCTGCCCAATTCCCAAGTATATTCACATCGTTCTCTAACTCATTTCAGCTTGGTCATTTCCTACTTTCAAACACCTACAACCTTCAAGCTTCTGCGTTTGTGACTCCTACCTCCAGGTAACTTATGGGGATCCAAAATGGACCACTGTGGGACGTCACTGAAGACAGATGACAACACCCCACCCCCTGGGTTTTATTGGCCAAATAATTATGTATTCAATGCAAAACATTTCCCAATTCAAATTCAGTATTGTACCAGCCTTTCCAGTAAACTACTAAAAAAAGTCTTACTGAAATTAAGTGCATCACATCATCTACCTTACTTCTATAAAGCTTCCGTCAGGCTACGAAAAGGAAATCAGCATATTTGATTGCAAAGACCTCTCTTTCGTAAATCACACTGGTTGTTCTGTACAATTTTCATTTCTACCCATTGGTGAGGGAGTAGGGGAGTTATTGTGCGTCCTAGACAATAATGAACATAAAACTGAATGGTGGCACAGTGGTTAGCACTGCTGCCTCACAGCACCAGGGACTCAGGTTCAATTCCAGCCTCAGGTGACTGTCTGTGTGGAGTTTGCACATTCTCCCCGTGTCTGCGTGGGTTTCCTCCGGGTGCTCTGGTTTCCTTCCACAGTCCAAAGATGTGCAGGTTAGGTGGATTGGCCCTTAGTGTCAGGGGGATTAGTGGGATAAATACGTGGGGTTACACAGATAGGGCCTGGGTGGGATTGTTGTCAGCGCAGACTCAATGGGCCAAACCGCCTCCTTCTGCACTGTAAGGATTCTATGATGCTATCTGGTCATTATCGCACTGTGCGCACAAATTGACTCATTTCCTACATTACAATAGTCACTACAGTTCAAAAGTACTTTAAAATGGGTTGGGACAATCTGAGGTTAATACATGCAGTACATGAAAGCAGGCTTTATCCCCCAGTCTTATCTTCAAGAAGGAATTCCACAACTTTACCCACAATGAACATTTGAGGTTTCCGGTGTCACTGTTGCTATATTTTTTAAAAACTGAAGTAACATGTTTCTCTCTGCAATCTTTAGGATCTTCTGCAATAGTCAGTGGAGGATTCGTGCCAGAATTCCTTAACGATCCTCAAATGCAGGTTATCAGGCTTCCGAGATTTATTCAACATCAGTTTGCAGTGGTTTATACATGTGACATGTGAACAATGTCAGAACTTGTCTCTGCAACAACCTCTTCCTCAGTTTTAAAATGTTTCTGCCAGTCTCATCCTTGCTAAGAATGGAAGCAAAAAGATTCATATGTGGAATCAATTGTCATGCCCTCACCCAGCCCCGTTTTCAATATTCTAACTCAATCCTCATTTTTACTAATTCACACGCTTCACTTCTTGTCATGTTCAGTTAACTTTTTTTTTTAAACATGCCTTTCGGAAGTGAATCAGTTTTAAGTTGTTTACCTTTTTAAAAAAATCCAAGTTGCTTCACAGTCATGTTCGACCAGACAGGAGGAGTGCTTCGCACCTTTGCCTTTCATGGGTACACGATGGTTCATAGGGTTCAGGCTCATGTCTGGAGAAAGAACTCCGCAGTTCCTTCACTCCCCCAGTCACATTCAAGACCACCAGGCTCACTCTGGCAATAATTTAACTGAAATGTGGCAACTTTTGCTTTTTCTAAAAATTAATTTTTACTCCATTCTTAAAGTTACAAAGCCAATGTGCAGAGTGGACCAGGCAGACCTGAATCCATCTCCTTGTTTGCCCCAAAAACCAAATTCAAATGGAATCCAATTCATGGTCCCCACAAGACAGACATACAAGATCCAAGCTGACAAGAAAAGGCATTGCACCCCATCTTGGGCTTGACGTGATGCTAAGTTATAACCACTAACGCTTAGATCATCAAACGTTATGATCACTGGTACTTAACCAGTACATCAACCTTTGTGTTGTAGATCTAAGCACTCTTACTCAATGAAATCCAATAAGTTTCCCTACTTTCTTTTCCTTCTTTGCAAACTGAGCCATTTAAATCTTTCCATTAATCAATTTCTGGTAAATTGGTATTTCCAACTACCATAATTGGTCTCTTAATAGTCCTTATTTTACCCCAGATCCTCACCCCTTAACCAGGGGTGAGGATCTGAAGCATACTCCAGTCATAGTTTATCTGTTAAAATTGATTACTTCTACACCAAAGTGATTTTGTATGTCCTTTTCTTAGCATATTTTCAAGTAGCTATGCTCAATCGTTGGAAAGGTTACTTACATTAGCCAAGTAGGTGGCCAGAGAACAAGTTATGGAAACAGTTGTGGTAGGGTGTAAGGCAAGTACTTTCTTTTGCAGAATCATTGACCTCGGCATTGAGTTGCCAGTATATGCAGATTTGTTGTGGGCCTTCCAAAAGAGAAAGTGGATATGCCAGAGTGGAAGACTTTGAATGCATCTTGGAGCAGTAACAAATGTGACTGCTCCCCTGAAGTTGGCTTCATTGCTTTTGGTTACTGAAGAGTAATTTCCAAGACATCTCTCCTGGTACTTTTAGTGTTCGGTCATTTCCAGAAAATTTACGTGAGGCCACTGGGTGGCTATTTGACGAAGGGTGCAGGTTGGACCCTTTTGCGATGGACCAATTGGTTTAAGAGTTCTTCTCTGGCCTGTTTCTATGCACATTGAACCATTCCAGCTCTTTGTAGTAAGCACATCAATGGTTAATGCTGGCTGCACAGCCATTACTCCAAAGTACTATGGCTTCCATTCATTTCCTCTGTGTTGTCACTCGTGATGCAGCAGCATGCAGGTACTTAGGAAAAACATCCACGAGGTTCAACAGGGAACTGTTTGTATTCTCTCAGCCAGTAAACACTAGGTGATCTAGATATGGTACAACAAGCCGATATCAGCGACAGATTGGTAGCTATCTGACAAAGCCAAAGTTGAACATTATGCCCCTTAAAAAGTGTACAGCAGATCTGTAGGAAGGAAAACTAGTCTGCAAACAGTAAAATAAATGAGTCCACCTACTCACCTGAATCAATGCAGACATCTAATCTGCAACCAGCTGCCCCACAGATCACAATCAGGATTTTAAAACATTTGAACAGCACAGAAGCAGTGTACAATTTTACAAACTGTAATCTTCTCAGTTCACATGTCAACTTGGACTCAAATTCAACACTTTCCCTACACGGCAAATTTTGGGAAAAAACTTTTTTTTCAAAGCTGGTATTTTGTTGCAGCAGCCTTGCCTTTCAACAAAAATGAACATTAAAGTCCAAAAGGATGAAACCGTACTTTTCAGCCTCTACAGTGCAGGTAAACCAAGCACAGTATTAAACCATCAGTAGCAGGGAGAACTGAGCTACACAGTACTAAATTAAATTGGAAAATAAAATACAACGGACGGCAGGTGTAATTAAACAGCTTTCTCAGGGGCAGGTTTGGAGATAGTGAATGACAAGAGCAAGGCACAAATGATTTTTAACCACCTAAACACCAACATTATAGCTTTGAAATTATTATGTACACTTAGATAAGTAACTTTTCTGCATATTGTGCTATTATAGCAAAGCCATACACTTCAATTGCATACATATTGAACAATTAGATAAAGCAGCAACACTTATAGTAACTTGAATAGGTCTGTTCCACCACTGTTCAATTACTGATTTGATTTGTCACATTAGTACACCGTGAAAAGTATTGTTTCTTGCGCGCTGAACAGACAAAGCATACCATTCATAGAGAAGGAAAGGAGAGAGTGCAGAATGTAGTGTTACAGTCATAGCTAGGGTGGAGAGAAAGATCAACTTAATGCAAGGTAGGTCCACTCAAGTGTCTGATGACAGCAGGGACAAAGCTGTTCTCGAGTTGGTTGGTATGTGTCCTCAGACTTTATCATTTTTCCAACGGAAGAAGGTGGAAGAGTGCATGTCCAGGATGCGTGGGGTCCTTGATTATGCTGGGTACTTTTCTGAGGCAGTGGGAAGTGTAGACAGTGTTAATGGGTGGAAGGCTAGTTTGAGTGATGGACTAGGCTTCGTTCACGACCCTTTGCAATTTCTTGTGGTTTTGACAGCGTAGGAGCCATACCAAGCTGCGATACAACCAGAAAGAATGCTTTTTATGGTGCATCTGTAAAAGTTGGAGTCATAGTGGACGTGCCAAATTTCTTTAGTCTGAGAAAGTAGGGGCATTGGTGGGCTGTATCTATCTTGTCAGCATGGAGGGACCAGGACAGGTTGCTGATCTGGATACCTAAAAACCTGAAGCTCTTGACCATTTCTACTTCATCCCCATTGATGTAGACAGGAGCATGTCTTCCACTACGCTTCCTGAAGTCGATGACCATCTCCTTCGTTTTATTTATATTGAAGGAGAAATTGTCGTCGCATCAGTTCACCAGATGCTCACTCTCTTTCCTGTACTCTGTCTCGTCATTGCTTGAGATCCGACCCACTACTGTGGTATCATCAGCAAACTTGAAAATCAAGTTGGAGGGAAATTTGGCCCCACAGTCATAGGTGTGTAACGGACCGAGGACACAGCCTTGTGGGGCACTGGGGTTGAGGATGACATGAAGGAGGTGTTACCTATCCTTACTGATTGCAGTCTGTGGGTTAGGAAATTCAGGCTCCATTTGCAGATGGAGGAACCGAGCCCCAAGTCACAGAGTTTCGTAGGAATAATGGTGCTGAAGGCTAAGCTGTAGTTGAGAAATTGGAGTCTGACATAGGTGTCTTTGTTATCTAAGTGTTCCAGAGTTGAGTGCAGGGCCAGGGAGATGGCGTCTGCTGTGGACCTGTTGTGGCCTCTAGGCGAACTGTAGTGGATCCAGGCAATCTGGGAGGCCGGAACAGATTTGTGGCATGACTAACCTTTTGAAGCACTTCATGATGATGGATGTCAGAGCCACCGGATGATAGTCATTAAGGCACACTGCTTGGCTTTTCTTTGGTACAGGGATGGCGGTCGTCTTGTTGAAGCAGATAGGGAGTTCAGATTGGTGTAAAGGGAGGTTGAAGATGTCTGAATACCCTCGCCAACTAGTCCGTGCAGGATCTGAGTGCTCGTCTTGGTACCCCCATCAGGACCGGTCGCTTTCCGCAGATTGACCTTCAAGGAGGTTGCTCGGATGTCTGCAATGGTGACTTGGTTTGTCCTAAGCTTCTGGGGTGGAGGGCATGCTCTTGCTGATGTCTTGCTCAAAATGGGCAATAGAACACTGAGCTCATCAGGAAGGTGTGCATTGGTGCCAGTGATTTTACATACCTTCACCTTGTATCCTGTTTATGTCTTGCAGACCTTGCCATAGTCAGCTGGAGTCCGTGTGGCTAGCCTGGGACTCTAACTTGGTCTGGTACTGTCTAAGATCATGGCTGATCTAAATGTCGCCTCCATCTATCTACTTTGGTTCAGGAATACCCTTGATAAACAAAAATTTAAATTTCCAATTGATCTACCCTTATGGGAGAGTTCTAGACTTCCACTACCCTTTGTAAGCTCCCTGACAGTATCTCAAAATTACAATCTACAGTTGATTACAAGAAAATAAGATATAGGGTGGCACCTGACATTATCTCAAAATTACAATCTACAGTTGATTACGAGAAAATAAGATATAGGGCGGCACGGTAGCACAGTGGTTAGCACTGCTGCTTCACAGCTCCAGGGTCCTGGGTTCGATTCCCGGCTCGGGTCACTGTCTGTGTGGAGTTTGCACATTCTCGTGTCTGCGTGGGTTTCCTCCGGGTGCTCCGGTTTCCTCCCACAGTCCAAAGATGTGCGGGTTAGGTTGATTGGCCAGGTTAAAAAATTGCCCCTTAGAGTCCTGAGATGCGTAGGTTAGAGGGATTAGCAAGTAAATATGTGGGGATGGGGCCTGGGTGGGATTGTGGTCGGTGCAGACTCGATGGGCCGAATGGCCTCCTTCCGCATTGTGGGGTTTCTATGATTCTAGGATTGAATGGATGGATTCATTGTGCCAATAAAGTGTACTGGAAACTCTACATTTCCAATATCAAGTACAGCAGCTCTGGTATAGTGCCCACTTTACATTTTAAATTACTTTCTTCAATCAAAATGGCTTGTTCCAAAAATAATGACTATTTTTGAACAGTGGATTACTAATTATTTCCATGTTTTTCTTCTTGGCTTGTGAATTAATTCTGGCAAATCACCAACTTGCATAACCTGAATGATTCAAATTGTACCTTTAATCAAACTACGACAGGCTTGGGAATTTGGGAACTATTGGCCAGGTTCTGTTTCTGGAACAACCTATTATGAATACTCAATTTCAATATTGCAGTGTTAGCCACTTTGAAAAGCTCTCATGTTCTACTCTCCATAAATTTGAAATTGTGCCAAAACTCTGCTGCCTTTATTCTAATCCCATCTCTGCTCTTTGAACCTACTTTCCACTCCAATATCACCACGATTTAAAAATTCTGATCCGCATTTCCAAATTCCCTCCATCGCCTCGCCCTCCCCATTTCTCTCACCTTCTGCACCACTACGACCGTGAGAGATCTCTGCACTTCTTCAATCCTGGCCTCTTTCATATTCTGACATTTTTATCATTTCACCACTGGTGGCCATGTCTTCAACTGCCTGGATCCAACCTCTTATACCTCAGCCTCTATTTCCCACTTGTCCTTTAACATGCTCCTTACAAGTCTCTCTCTTGAGCAAGCTTTAAAATCGACTGTCCCAATAACTTGTGGCTCGGTATCAAATTTTGCAAAGTGCCTTGCAACGTTTAGTTACACAAAAGGCACTATACAAATGCAATTTGTTGTAGGCAAAATCAATTTAAATGTTCCAGTTTCACCAAGTTCTACCTTAAAGAACTATGAAAAGTAGTGTTTATTGTTGCAACGTGGGTATCACTGCCAAGGCCACATATATTGACCATCCCTCGTTACCCAGTGGACTTTCTTGAAGAAATCGAATTGCTGGGTCACTTTAGAAGCAATTAAACCTCAACCAAGTATTATGGAACTGGAGTCACATCTAGGCAATATTAAGTGGGTTTACAGGTTCCCTTCGCCAAGCAATTGTGGACCAACTGGCCCGAATTCAGCAATATTTTTCTTATTTTGTTTTATTGTCTCTCCGTGTGGCTGTTGGACAGGGTGGAGGAAATAATGGAGGGAGGGAGGAGTTTAATCCCGATGTTCTGGCGATCAGGAACATTGGGCAGACTTGGTGCAGCAGACGGTCTTCTCCAGCCCATCAATTCTGTAAATGCTGGGAATGGAGGGGAAAGTTTTTCAAAAGCTTTTCAGAAACGAAGGGTATTGTTTTTGGCTCAGTAATTCACATTTAGATAAAGCCATTAGACAAACGTCTAAGATTTGGTACAAGAGGATGGAACGGGGACTTCCACTGACCTCAGTTTATAAGCAACATTGTATCACAAGGTTTATCTTTTCCATAAGAGAGATACCTGGAATTATGATTTAAAACAAACATGATCCGAGTTCTAGATTGTACTTTACCGATCTTAGTTTACCTTTTGTGCAGAAGCAACCCAGGTGCAAGTGTTTTTTTTTCAAGTCTACGTGCACCAATGCAAGTTATTTTTGGTGGGGGGGGGGGGGGTAAGATAAAACATCAAGTCCCAAGGTTAACTTTGCGCAAGTCAAACTAAAGTCAGGACACACCCAAGCAAAATATTTTCTTTCAAAATTCCTCATTACTGGAAGGCAAGTGTAATATATTGGATTCAAGCAGTTTACAAAACTCCCAAATACAAATGTGTTCATCCACTCCTCCTCCAGCTCAAAGTTCAAAGCATCCCCATTATGAATACTGATGAGTGGACAACAATTCCTTAGTTAAGTACAGAGACTAAGCTAATAAAATGAATGAAATGCTCAAGTTCTGAAGTTTAAGATACACCCTAAAACACACAAGGCATGGAATGATTACTTTCCACCAGAGGTTTCTAGGCCACTTAAGCCTCGTTAATTCTTCACTTCATAGAATTATTCCACTACATTTTGGCAATCTAATGGCATCATCTGGAGCAAAGTAGCGCTCTGCCAGCTAAAGTGCCCCAACATTGGTTCAGGATGTAGGATCATCGAATCCTACAGCTCAGGAGGCAACTTTTTTGGCTCTTCATGCCGGTTTTGGCTGGTCTAACCCAAAGTAGTCCCACACCCCAGGGTTTTCCTCCCAAATCGTGCAAATTAGTCCCCGTGAAGTAAATGTCAAATTGTCTTTTGAAGGCGTGTGGGGAATCCACGTCCTTCACCTTTTTAGGACGTGTGATTGGTTCTCAAACTTATTTAAAAAAAAATAAATTCCCTTCATTTTCCCTCACTTTCTTATTCCACTTATTTTAAACCTACGACTGCTGCTTATCCACCCACTTATCCCCAGCCTAGCCAACTGTCTTCTCAAACCACAATGTAGAGATGCCGGCACTGGACTGGGGTAAGCACAGCAAGAAGTCTCACAACACCAGGTTAAAGTCCAACAGGTTTATTTGGCAGCACAAGCTTTCGGAGCGCTGCTCCTTCATCATCACCTGATGTTGTGAGACTTCTTGCTGTTCTCACCCCACACCAGTGCTTCAGGACTACATAAAAATTATTTGTCTTTGACTTTCAAATGTTCTGTGAATTATGGGCAAAGTATCACGAGCATCCCGTTCTTGATAAGGAAACTTTTGTATGATTTGTAGATTTAAGCTTTGTACCTTCCTCCCACAGTGCCGTGGCCTCATGAAGGCCAAGTACACAACCAGATTTTTAAAAAAACACCCATGAATTGTTTGTTTAATGTTTGTGGCCTACAACCTGTTCCTCTGGCCTTAAACAAAAATTCAAAGGGAAATTCAAAGGGGGATCTAATATTAAGAATAAACTCAATGACATTGACTGGAGAATGTGGAGAACTCTCTCTCTCTCCAGCAGCAGATGCTTTCTCTACAGTTTTCCATTTATGGTTCAGCTTAATCAACATTCTAAGCGGAACGCATTAAAAAAAATTCTCCAGTTCCAGAAGCATCCAACGGATCGAAATAGCAGGGACCATTTTACATTTTAAAAATGCACTTAAATGAAGTGACTCAAAATGGCACTGCAGGGCTGTTCCACTGAAAGGCAGAATAAATGCCACCACACTGTCAGATGCTCACTACCAACCTGTCATGCACTTCACTACGACTGGTGTGTGCGCCTTTGTGCTCAGTTTATAAGGGAACTAAAAAAATGTGTACATGCCAACACTTGACTCTCACAGGCTCCTATCCACTCTGCACATTTTCCATGCTGAGCGTCAAAGCGACGCAAAGGAGGCTCAGCTGAAAGTGCCGTTAAGTTGGCTGGAGGAGAACACACTATACTGCTCTGCAGTGCGAATCCATCAGCATTGGAGCTGGGAGATCTATGGCCTGGATAATGCAAAACAAACCCCATCCAAAAAACTGGGTCCCGTTTATTGAGGCAAACACGCGATACGTTGTGGAGTGTCGCTGCTAATATCTCATTTGACACATGGCAATGCAATAGTGAAGTAGGTGCTAATACCACTGAGTATTAAACAGTTTTCTTTCCTTAGAGACATATCCCTGGGTATTAGAGAGTTGGCATGCCTGATATTATTAACTAACTAATTAACTATTAATTACACTAAACGTCAGTTCTCTCAAATTACTCCAGCCACCAAAACTCAAAGGCATGACTGTCACACAATTAACAGCTTATTAGGAATGGGGTTGTTGGTGTATATAGCTGTATATTTACTCTCTTGGCTTCTAAGAATCATTGTATTCTTTTGATTTGTGGTATTAGAATTCAGTAAAGATAAATGCTGAGTAGCACAAGTGCAGCTTCTTCATCATATTGGACTTGAATTCAACTAGGTATCAGTTGGCCGAAGCAACTCCATGATGGATGAGAGGCATGCCTGAGTATATCAGCAACCCAGTGTTTGTGAAAACATGCAAACTCTCGCTTTCTGCAGCTGAAGATGGCCCTAGAACTGAACAAATTCACAAAGTTGCAGACATCCTGCCTACCACACAACTGAGCAATGTCATGCATGAAGACATTCAGTGCTGCTGCGATGCCAGGGACAAAGGCTGTATGCCCCAGTGATTGGCCAACTTAAAAAAAATCATTCATGGGATATGAGCATCGCTGGCTAGACCAGCATTTATTACCCATCTCTAATTGCCCTCAAGTGGAGGGGAGCTGCCTTCTTGAATCCTGGCAGTCCCTGTGGTGTAGGTACACCGTCCCAGGATTTTGACCTAGCAACAGTGAAGTAATGGTGCTACATTTCCAAGTCAGAATGATGAGTAGCTTGGATGGAAGCTTGCAGGTGTCTGTTGCCATTGTCCTTCTAGATCGTAGTGGTCGTAGGTCTTGAAGGTGCTGTCTAAGGAGCTCAAGTAAATTCCTGCAAAATTCCTTGGATTCTGGAAATGTTCCAATGGATTGGAAAAAGGGAGAAAGGCAGAAAGTAGGAAACTATAGATCAGTTAGTTTAACATCTGTTGTTGGAAAATTGTTGGAATCCGTTATTATGGAAGTCACTGACCTGAAACATAAGCTGTGGTTCTCTGTCTGCCGATGCTGCGGTTCTCTGTCTGCCGATGCTGCTAGGCTTGTTAATTAGTGAGGCGGCACGATGGCACAGTGGTTAGCACTGATGCCTCACAGCACCTGGGATCGATTCCCGATTTGGGTCACTGTTTGTGAGGAGTTCTCACATTCTCCCAGTGTTTCCTCCGGGTGCTCTGGTTTCCTCCCACTGTCCAAAGATGCGCTGGTTAGGTGGACTGGCAATGTTAAATTGCCCCTTTGCGGCAGGGGGACTAGCTACGGTAAATGCATTGGGTTATGGGGATAGGACCTGGGTGGGATTGTGGTCGGCGCAGACTCAATGGACCGAATGGCCTGTAGGGATTCTATGATTCTAGTTCTAACATTGTTTTTATTGCAAATTTCCAGGACGTGCAATAGTTTGCTCAAGTACAGCCAGTCTTTCTAATTCCTCCTCTATCATTTTTTTTAAGCCCATCCAGTGTCTCAACAACCTCCTCTTTCACTACTACTTTGGCAGCATATTCTTCCTTGGTAAAGACAGATGCAAAGTACTCATTTTCTACCTCAGACAATGCTCTCTGCCTTCTTCTCTTTCTGATCCCCAACTGGCCGCACCGTTGCTTTTGCTACCCTTTTACTATTTACATGCATAAAGATGACTTTTGAATTCCCTTTTATCAAGGTTGCTCTTCCCACCCCCTTCAAGTACTTGAGCCTTTTAACTTCACACGCTCATATATCAAATGGAAAGCTTACAACACCAGACAGGAAGATCATAGATCAGCCCTGGGTGGAAAAAATTAAAACGAAAACCACCCACAAATCATTTCCCACATTTCGGTTGTTTATGCAATTTTCTATTAATGTATATATGAGACACAGAGACTTTTATATGCACACAGACATACACACACACACTTCTCCCTTTAAATATAGCATTGAGAGAGAAAAAACTAAGCTACTTTTGTCAAGATGTCTGTATATTAAACAGAGCCAAGGCCACGGGGAATCCTGATTGATCAAACTCAAGATCTGCTTTCCAGACTATCGAGATGTATTTTTGACTTACCTTTGGTGCCTTGGAAAAATTAAAGCCCAAGGCAAACTCCTTTGAATCTTACTCTGCTCATTTCAAAAAGAGCTGCTTTTCCAAAGTGCATCACTTCTAAGCATTCTACAGGACAGAATACTGTAACCAAAAAAACAAGGAACTGTAGCACAGTAAATTCTGCAAGAAACTATTTCTAAAGCAGAGAAGGTACATGACACCTGTAATTTCCAAGATACAGCCAAGGCTAATTCTCCCACTATAGGAGGGGTAAATTTAAATAAAACCACACTTCCTGAAAGCTGCACGTTCCCACTTTACACTCCCCATGGCAGATTAAACATATACATGCATGCCATCTGCTAATATCAATTGATAATCTGTTGAGATGGTCCACAAGACGGTGCACTGTGTTGATATCTCAAACGCTTGCTTGAAACAATGTTTTGTTAGACATTGTAGACACCCAGTGCCACAGAAAGCCCTGCCCCCCTGACACTGCAAGCTCAGATGTCAAAGCAACAATTGTAAGTGGGGTTTGCACATGGACATCGGGAACTTGCCATTCGCAAATTTTCAATCAGACCTTCCCCAATGGATAAGGAATACTGGTAAGGAAGGCAACCAGGAATTTACAGCAAGGAGGCTTCAGTCAGGCTTTAAGTTTAGCCTTTTCACTTTCAATACAGCCGTGGTACTGATGTCTCTGGTGTAGAGCCTGCACCTCGAGTGAGTGTTTTCCTGCAAGGCAAATACATCAAATCCTTTCTCCCAAGCATCATTTAATGCCTTTCGTTACCCATCTTGCCCGGACAGGTGCAGCTCCAACAGCACTCAAGAAACTGGACATCATCCAGGACAAAGTAGCCTGCATGACTGGCACTACATTCACAGCCATCCACTCCATTCATCACCAACGCTCAGTAGCAGCAGTGTGTACTATCTACAAGTACTGCAGCAATTCCCCAAAGATCTTAGACAGCACATTCCAAACACATGACCACTTCCATCTAGGGCAAGGGCAGCAGATATATGGGAACACCGCCATCTGCAAGTTCCCCTCCAAGGCACTCTCTCCTGACTTGGAAATATATCGCCGTTCCTTCGCAGTCACTAGGTCAAAATCCTGGAATTCCCTCCCTAACTGCATTGTGGGTCAACCTGAACTACAGCGTTTCAAGGCAGTAGCTCACCACCACCTTCTCAAGAACTAGGGATGGGCAATAAATACTGGCCAGCCAGCAACACCCATGTCCCATGAATGAAAAAATAAATAAATTTTTGATCATGAGTTCATTGCACTGAATGTATCCAGTCACTGTACTATATCTTGCTGTTCTAATACACTAACTAGTCCACTTTCAAACATGGATTTCATTATATTCTTAGTCTGCTTCTATTGGCAGTGGCACGGTGGCACAGTGGCTAGCACTGCTGCCTCACAGCACCAGGGTCCCGGGTTCAATTCCGGCCTTGGGTCACACTTTGAGGAGTTTGCACATTCTCCCCGTGTCTGCCTGGGTTTCCTCCGGGTGCTCCGGTTTCCTCCCACAGTCCAAAGATGTGCGGGTTAAGTTGACTGGCGATGCTAAATTGCCCTAGTGTCAAGGGGATTAGCAGGGTAAATATATGGGGTTACAGGAATAGGGCCTGGGTGGGATTGTGGTCAGTGCAGACCCGATGGGATGAATGGCCTCTTTCTGCATGGTGGGGGTTCTATTCTATAAGTACATTGTAATCAGCTTCCATTTAATGACCTGGCAAAGTGCTGTTGTGTATTAATTGGAATACCACAAATTATCTTGTGTGTTTGAATGATTTGGAACGCAAAACTAGATTACCAATAGAGGACAATGTTGATGAGAAAAAGAGATATTTTTCACCATGTCAGCAAGAACTTCAGTACAAATTAGATACCCATGAACACCAACAGAGTGAATCATGGCAAGACACTTATTCAACTGGTTCATTTAACAAGCTATATTTAGTGGTGTCTGAGAGAACCTGTACGAACCTGGTCAGAAAGTGAACTAACATCCTTCCTAACAAATAGCAGGCAGAAGCTTGACTGAAACGTGCTTGCCCCTTTCTCCTCAGTCAGAGTGGGAACCATGTGTTTTAGAAGGGGGAATAGAGAGGGGGACTAGGGGAAACAAAATCAGTTGCAGGCACACAAGAGGTAATATTGGAATTTCTGATGTAAAGCTAAAAAGCTCTTTCAGCTCACGGGCATGAGGTAGGGTCAAGAATACTTAGGCTGGCAGCAACTTAAAATCGCTTGTGATCAGACATCAACATTTCAGGTTGCATTACCCAAGACAAATACTCGCAAATGCACCGTCAGGAACTGAGTTTTCAAACCACAGTGAACAATGGAATAAATCTTTCTGAAAGGCCCCTGTCTGCAGTAATCTAGGCAGTCTCAAATGGGTTGTTAGCATATGTGGGCCTGGTAGGAATTCAGCACATACCAGCAATAAGGTGACTCAGAAATCAAAGTATGGAGGACGGTTGTGGGAAATGGAATGTCACATACTACAGCAGGACTACTCCAACGTTGGACTGAAGCAGGAAAATCTGTCAGTCTAAATAAACTGTTCTGCACTTTACCTGGCAGTCTCCAAATACAGTAAGAAGTCTCACAACACCAGGTTAAAGTTGAGACTTCTTACTGTGCTTACCCCAGTCCAAAGCCGGCATCTCCACATCAAGTCTCCAAATAGTCAACAAATGCTTAAAGCAAAAGTACCCCCAGCTCCCAACTTCTACTACCCTGACTCAGTCTGATTTAGTTTATGAAAAAATAAACATGCTAATACCAAACATGCTCAGAGAAACAAAAAAGCATTCGAGCTTTATAAACCCCAAGATACTCTTCCTCCATAACGAGACACTTCTGGGTGGTGCTTCGAACATATTCTAATCTGTCATTAAATATTTAAAACTGGAAACTATTGTTCGAGAGAGAGGTTGAAGACAGGAAGGAGAGGTAAAGCAGGAAGAAAAGTGATGCTGGAAAATTTACTCCAAAGGCTAGCCGCCAATACTCGAGGCATCACTCATACATTAGAGCTCTCTCACACATACAGCACCATCCAGTGGCACTTTGGTGTTTCTGCTCCCCTATCAACCAATTTAAATCTACACTGCGTTTAACTTGGAAAAATATCAATCGGTAAAGCTGCAATGACTGTGGTATTGTTCAAAGTTAAAAATGTGACAAGGTCACTTTCCCTCCCTTCTGCTATGCTGCTCTGCTAGATTTCCCACAATACAATAAATGCACAAAGCACAACCTTTAATTTAACTAATCAGATTAAACCTTTTTTAAAAGCAGACAACTCAGTTGTAATCTTAGAACAAGATTAAACCAAATGCATCCTCGCTCACAAGCTTAAATACCAAATGATTTCCTATTTATACTCTGCGCATAAATCATAATTAAAGGATCAAGTGTCTTTCCAAAATTTAAACAAACATTTCTATAGGACCTCTTAATGTACAAAGAAATGTCTCAGGCCTTTACAGGATGGTGAGCAGCAAATGAATGGAATTGTTGAGGAGGAAGCAAGAGAAGACGACACACACGTCATCTAAAGAAAACCGATCTTTTAATAATTCTCTGAATTAGCTTCTGTTCGGCAGGTCAGATTGTTGGAAACTGGCAGCGAGCCACCTCCTGGCATCGACAAGACCGCATTCAACTCCAGTCACTGTAATTAAATTTATAGATCCAACATCTCCATTGTCCCTCCAAGAGCAGGAAGCTGGATCCAGCATAAACCAAAGTACGGATTCCCGAATGTGACAGAAACAAGTGGCAGCACTTGTAGAAAAGGCAAGACCCACTGGACAGATATGGTGGGACTGACTAGAGAGACGAGGAAGCATCCATCAGGCAGTGACATACTTCCATTTTATAAAATGTACAAATTGCAGAGAAAAGGAAAGACTCAGTGGTTTGAAACTTCAGTTCTTATTATGTATCTGTATGTTTTGTTTTCTAAGATTTGGTGGAAACTTACACATTTTAGGATTCTTGGAATATGTAGCATCTTAAATCTTTCATTTATGGAAGAGCACATAGTATGATGAAATTAAAGAATAAAGTTGAGAGCAGTATCAACCCATAGTTGATGCACTCCTGCTGAACTTTATTTTTAAAGCATATCTCATATGGAATCCGTGAGTGCTTTTAGAGAGAGAGGACAGATTCATTGAAACCATCAGGCAATGAGCAGCATTGGAAGTAGAGTTGACAAGGCAATTCAGACTCAATTTATAACTTGGATGAAATGTACCCAGACTTAACACTGGAGCAAAGAAAGACGTAGAAATGTACAAGCAATTTGGTGAAGGCCACTTGCTGAAAGCACATTCCACACGCTTCAGCATCAGAGGCCTTTAGATGGGGAGTCGAAAACCTGGAACTCCCTACATAGCAGCAATGTGGGCATACCTGCACCACAAGGACTGCAGCAGCTCAGCATCGTCTCAAACGCAATTAGGGGTGGCCAATAATTGCCTTCACTCTTTACATTCAATGAACGAATAAACAAAAAGAGAACATTGTTGCTTCTGCTCCTCCACCCCAATCTAAGAATTTGCCAGAAGAACAGCACCACTATTATCAGGGTCCACTCATGAACACTTACATCATCCAACAGTAAAACGTGCAGGCTTTACTGGATTGTCCGAGTTCTGTTTAAACATTTTAATACTGAACATGATTACATATTTGTGAACCATCAAGATGCACCAGCAGACAATATAAACTAATTACTAGGAAATACATCCCGTGGTTCACACTCTGCTGATTTCAAAGCTGGGCTGCCACAGAAACAACCAAAAGGCAAGATGCCACACTATCTCAGGGGTACAACTTCATCTGAAACACTAACTGTCGCTTAGCAGAACAATGGTGGGGACTCAAACAGAAAGCTTTGGAAATACTCAGTAGTCGGACAGCGTCTGTGAACAGGAATAAACAGGTAATGTTTCAGGTCTGTAATCTTGCATCCGAGTTCTCGACATTAACTCCCCTCTCTCTCTCCACAGATACTGCCTGGCTTCATGAGTATTTCCAACACTTTCTACCTTTATTTCAGATTTCCAACACATAGTATTGTGCGTTTGTTATAGTGGTAACTTGCTGTTGAGAATGGAAGGGTGAAGGTTTGCCTTGGAACTGCAGTCTGACAGAGAAGGGGAGATATTATAAACGAAGGATACAAACCGAATCCTGACCAGTGATAGTCCAGGTCGTTCCTTTTCAATTTTAAGATCACAAAGTCAACATAACCTGACCCTATGAACCATCAGACAATCTGAACACACTTTTCAAATCTCAAATATTACCTCTCGATGCTCATGCATCACTTGCACCCAAAAACTGAAATGCTTCACTGTGAAGGATGGTGAAACTCCTATAAACAGCTGGCTGCCACCTGGATAGTGACTAACTAGAGGTAGACAAACGCTGGCTCCACCATTAGTAAACAACAATTAGATTTTCTGCTATAATAGGTCCACCACACCTTGCCTTGAGAACGATACTAACATAGTCTAGCCAAGGCCATATACAGAAATGTCTGACCAATAAAATTCGGTACCCTTCTACACAACAGCCACTCTATTTCATTGCAATCTCAGACTGATGGCCAAAGTTGAGTCATCTTTTCCTGAGGAAAGGGACTTACCAAGCGTCGTGCCATCTTCTCCCATGATGCACTTCATAGATGCAATGATTTGCTCTGCAACAGGTGCAGACATTGAGGTGGCATAGACTGTGCTGTGAGAATGTGACCGAAGGTAGTCTACTAGCTCCTGTAATGTAGACACAAATATTTGTTAAGCTATTTCACACTAGGTGAGAAAAGATTAAAATCAATAAACTGTTAGTAGCTTGTAAACTCAGCTATCAATTTCTCTGAAGGTTTGTGTGCTTACACAAGTATCAGTGCACAATTAGCTCATAGATTTCTCTGATACTGCACAGAAGCCCATTTGATTCAGTGCTGTGTACAGCATACCAGAACTTAATACCTTGATAAAAACGTTTAAACCCAAACATTGCTGACAGGCAGGAGGCCTTATAAAGGCAAGTTCAAAATGAACATAACTGTTTTCCCTTTATGAGCTGCTTAACTTAGAAAAATTGGTTTAACTGATATCCAAGTTCCACAATCAATCGATGAAAGCACATCTGCACCCCGTACCATACTGTGTGTGTTTTTTGTCAGTTAAGATCAAGATTGATAAAGAACAGGTTACTTTGACCTACAGAAGGGATGGCATTAGGAAATAAATCATTCCTTAACCACAAGGTGTTCTCAGGTGAGATGTGCAACAATTTCCAACCTACAACCACTCAACGAATAGCATAACTCTCAGCTTTAGAAAAACATTGGTAACAAACAACATTTACCAAGATTTAAAAGCTGGAGTAAAAATATGTGGGCCTAGGTTTACTTACAAATCAGAAAAATCAGCAATACACTATCATCTTACAAAATCAAATACGTTATCTCAGTGCATCACAAACATTGTCCATAGAAATTCTGCCAGTATTCCATCACACACGACATGTATGATTTTCACACCTAAATAGATCGCCAATATGACAACTGATGCAATTTACTCTAATCTTGTATTACAAGTTGTATACTGCAAAACTATCAGCTGCAGCAGCTTGCTCCAATGATCTTAATTAAAGACATACTGGGTCAGCAACCTCAGAATCAAACACGAAGATAAAAGCAAGTTACTGTGGATGCTGGAATCTGAAACAGAAACAAATGATAGTCCAGGCTCAAAAATGTTAGCTCTGTTCTCTTTCCACTGATGCTGTCAGACCTGCTGAGATTTTCCAACATTTTCTGTTTGTTTTAGAATCAAACAGTTGCTCTTTAAAATGAGCTGGACTAAATTTACAGAGTATCTCCTAGCTTCCATTAATGCGAACATTACATTTAGCACTGTCGGGATATTTCAAGTACTGCATACATGACTCTTAAAAGTGTATGATTTCCAAAGACAATGCATTTAGGTTTTTTTTTAATTCATTCATTGGACGTGGACATTGTTGGCAATGCCAGCATTTATTGCCCATTCCTAGATGCTCACAAGAAGGTGATGAGATGCCTTCTTGAACTACTGCAGTCCATGTGGTGTAGGTACATGCACTGCTGTTAGGGGCGGGGGGCAACATATTTACAAGTCAGGATGGTGAATGGCTGGAGGGTGGTGAAAGTCAGGGGTGGCATGGTGGCACAGTGGTTTGCACTGCTGCCTCACACAGCCAGGGACCTGGGTTCGATTCCCGGCTTGGGTCTGTGCGGAGTTTGCACGTTCTCCTTGTACCTGCATGGATTTCCTCTGGGTCCTCCGGTTTCCTCCTACAGTTTGAAAGACATGCTGAACAGGTGCTGGAGTGAGGCGACTAGGGGAATTTCAGAGCAACTTCATTCAGTCTTCATTCATTAAGCCTTACTTGTGACTAATAAATAAACTTTAAAAACTTTATGTTGGAGGGAAAATCTCAGATGGTGGTGTTCCCATGTATCTGCTGCCCTTATCCTTCTAGATGGTACTGGTCATGGGTTTTGAAGATACTGTCAAAGGAGGCTTGGTGAGTTGATGCACAGTATGTTGTAGATGGTACACACTGTTGTCACTGTGCATCGATGGGGAAAGGGTGCTAATTTAATGGGCTGCTTGGTTCTCGATGGTGTTGAGCTTCGAGTGTTGTTGGACCTGCCCTCATCCAGGTAAGTGGAGACTATTCCATCACACTCCTGACTTGTAAATGGTGAACAGGCTTTGGAAGTCAGGTGGTGAGTTCTGGCTGCAGAATTCCTAGCCTCTTATCAGCTCAAGTAGCCATGGTATTACATGGATAGTCCATGGTCAATGATAACTCACTGATCAATGACTAAAAGCAACAGGGTAAATTTGCTCAATTTTGCGAGTGATACATGAATCAAGATTAAAGACAGTTTAGTGATTGTGTTACTGGTAACTGCCAGAAGGTGGAGATGTTGAGCACCAACATCCTTGCATCCAAAACCACCACTTGCTCATGCTTTTTTTTTTACATAATAAGTTTGAAACATTGTGCTGCCTTTTTCATTCTCGTTTATTAGTTTTGCCAAGCTGAAAGATCTTAACCAGAACTTCAAGTGACCTCAAGTGCCGATTATTTTTGTCAGTAGAATGTCAGACATGGTCACTAACCAACAATTAAGATTAACCAAACTAAAGAATTGTGAAATCAATATGGATGGTTTGCCGGCCTGATGTGAAGTAAACATTTCTTTATCTATTTCTTGCCCCGTTGGGAGACACTTCACTCAGCCCAACCGGACAGCATAGTGTCAGTATAGCAATGACCCAAGTATGTTCACGAACACTGCTGGGAGTTTAACCAACCAATCCATGCAATTTATCAGCACAGTGCAGGTAAACTGTATGAGGTTTATTCAAACATGAATACTCCACCAGTAATGGCATTGGATCTCAGCAACCTTGGATACCAAACTGGCTGGCAGATTTATCAGTAATGGAATTAATTAGGCTGACAGGCATTTTAAAGTTAATGATTTGACCATAAGACATAGGAGCAGAATTAGGCCACTCGGCCCATCGAGTCTGCTCCGCCATTCAATCATGGCTGGTATTTTTCTCATCCCCATCCTCCTGTCTTTTCCCCATAACCCCTGATCCCCTTATCAAGCAAAATTCCTCCTCATCTCTGTTTTAAAGGATTGTCCGTTTAGCCTGAGGTTGTGCCCTCTGGTTCTAGTTTTTCCTAGTAGCGGAAACATCCTCTCCACGTCCACTCTATCCAGGCCTCGCAGTGTCCTGTAAGTTTCAATAAGATTCCCCTCTCATCCTTCTAAACTCCAACGAGTACAGACCCAGAGTCCTCAACCGTTCCTCATACGACAAGCTCTTCATTCCAGGGATTGTTCTTGTGAACCTCCTCTGGACCCTTTCCAAGGCCAGCACATCCGTCCTTAGATATGTGGACCAAAGAAAAAAGTGAAGCAGCTCCTTGATGTAAACTAAACTAGCCACAAGATAACCTATGATACTCTAGGGCAGTCAATGCTTACAAAAGTGCCCACCACGTAATGGGAAGTCCCAGACCAATTGTCATACCTTTTTGCCACCTATATATCCACCAGCTGCTCCAAAACTCTTGGTGAAGGTTCCCATCATGACATCCACATCCTTGGGATTGAGGTCGAAATATTCTACCACACCTCGGCCAGTGGGTCCAAGAGCCCCGATACTGTGAGCTTCATCCAGGTACAGGTAAGCCTTGTACTTTTTCTTTAAAGCCACTATCTCAGGCAAACGTACGATGGAGCCCTCCATACTGCGAAATAAAAACAGAACTGCTAAATCCCACACAATTCAATTAAAACATAGATCGAGCCGGAAATGGTCACATTAAAAGAGCACTCTGGATTGAAATGAAGTACATATTTGTAACACTGGGAGCATGAAATACATCGTATTTAATCACTTCACACTGAACAGAAATGCCCACGCGAGTTAAAATTAAATGACTAGCAGTTACAGAAAGAATTCTAAAATGTCAAAGGCTTGGTGATGCCACTTATGCTGATGCAACTTTGTCGTAGCTTCAAGTGAATCCCCTGAACGCTGAGCATCACCACAGGAAATCTGCAAATAAAACATTTATCATGAAGCTCAATCGGTGTCAAAGCCCAGGCAAGAGGTGGTGAGCTTCCCCAAGATCACTGCAAGTGTCTCTCATATCAGCCATGCTCTAGAGGAGCACAAGCAACTGTAGACACTGCAAATTTCCCTCAGCCGCCCGAAATCCACCACGTGAACAACAAAAGTTCAGAACACAGGTTAGGCGGTGTCACACATCCAGCCTCAAAGATGAGTCTTGAGAAATATGCCACGGATCAGCAGTTTAATGTAAATACAGGGAGTTAGTGTTTGTTTTCCAGATTATAGTAAAGCTCAGGATACTTGCAGAGACTGACGCAGAACGTAAAAACACAAGAGAGCCACAATGGAGACTGTTCTCTTGTAAGTAGATGGAAAATGGAATGCAATGGAAAAGCATTTTAGTTATTGCATAAGGGCATAAGCCAACTTTCCTGCCCTCTATTAAGAGTACAAGATGACAAACCTCGAGGGGCTGAGTGGACTATCTTGCTCCTATTTTTCTCAAATAACTTCTGATTATAGCCGGATGTAATAATACAATGGCCCTCTGTAAAGTAAAGGTCAATCCACCTCCATAGCATTTTGATGTAATTAAACTTGAAGTGCAAACCAATTAATATAAAGCAGATTTCTGGCAGGCTCACAAAACCTTAGCATCTACAGACTAATTCCTGCTTTGACTGCATGAAAGCTAGACTCTCCTGCCACGTTTGTATGTGAATCACACTTAAATGAGGGAGGGAAAAACCAAGGACAAACCTCAGCCACCCGAATAAATGCAAAGCTATGACTTAACAACCTCAAAGATAATAACTTGCATTTATATAAAACCTGCCATGCAAAAAACCCAGCAGGATTCGAACTACAAGTAAAAGACAGGGCAATATTTTCAAGAGAATCCTTTATTTGAAATGACACCAAACCCGTCCTTCCCTTTCAGATGATAAATAACAAAGGAATGATGTATGGGGGACACCATTTTCTTTTTCTATTTGAGATTTTGCACACTCAGATTACGGCCTTGAATTCATAGTAAGCTATTCATTACAAGTAGCGACAGTTTAGTTAAACTGATAGTACCTCTTGCCCCACTGGAGTCAGCAGTTTTGGCTGCAAACCTACATAAATCGAAGAGTCCCTGAGCACTTTGCACTGCTAGGCAGTGCTCCATTCAATTCTGTTTCAGGTTGACAGCAACGAAGATCAAAGGTGCTTAAATCCTGGTTATCAACACCACCATTCTGTGCAGCTATTTAAATCAGTTGGTTAAAGTGCTGATGAATACTGCTCGGCAACGCAGACAAATATTTAACCTGCAGATCACTTGGTCCCATCTACCCCTTTGTGCAATTCAGTCAATGTTAAAAATTTCACAGTCTGGGCCAAAACAGTGCTATTTAGAGAAAATGATTGTAAGCAAAATAGTTACGCAGTTTGCCAAAGCTACTCATTATGTGAAACTCTAGGATGCTTATGAAATGAAGAGCTAACTACATGCTCTTAGCAGCTGAGTAGATTTGATCAGTTTAGTTTTTAAAAAACAAATGATAGCCAGCTGTCAATAGGCTGGTGGACAAAAATCCTTATTAATGCAAACAGTCCAAAGATGTGCGGGTTAGGTTGATTGGCCATGCTAAAAAGAAAATTGCCCCATAGTGATCTGAGATGCGTAGGTTAGAGGGATTAGTGGGTAAAATATGTAGAGATATGGGGGTAGGGCCTGGGTGGGATTGTGGTCGGTGCAGACTCGATGGGCCGAATGGCCTCTTTCTGTACTGTTGGGATTCTATGATTCTAACTTTACAGCCTGCCGAATTCCACTGCCACTTGTCTGTCAGTTTAATACCAACATCACAAACTTACAGCCTTACTGCCAGGCACTGAATGCAAATAGCAAGCATCTGTCCTACACGAACATCCTCAAAATTAATAGGTCTGAGCTACACTTGTTTATGCCAGACCTTTTAGGCAGCCCTTTTCTACACTGCTGGCAGCGTGCACAATTTTAAGCTTTCCCATGACTTAGACAATATTTGCTTGTTAATTTCAAAAGATTGTCAGTGAATGTAAAGCCACAAAGAATGGATCAAGAAATCTGCAGATAAAACGACAGTAGCTGCTATTGCAGAGTTGCACGCTTCTCTTAAGAAAAAGATGACCAACAGGAGAGAGAAATACAAGGCAATTCGAAATCCATTTCAAAACATGGCACCAAGCACAAACTAAAGAGGAAAGAAACACTTATGGGAAGGGGAGGGGAAGCTAGTAAGAGGGTTGAGGTAGGGTGGATAAAAAGATCTTAGCTGAAATACAGTCTACTAATACATGTGACAATAATAAATCAAAAAGTCCTTCGTTATATGGGATTAAAACACCTCTCTGTGATGGAACTCTACAACTTAAAAGGATCAATTAACACATTTCTCTCAATACGCCACTGCAAAAAAGCAGCAAAATGCACTTTAATAGTCTTTATCCCAGAAGTATATCCTAAGGCCCTTCATAGAGATATAAGACTGGTGACTACGCTTTCAGCTACCTAGACCCTAAGCGTGGGAACTTCCTCAAACTTCAGTCTATCTAGCTTTCTTTCCTCCTTTAAGATGCTCATTATGAATGACCTCTGACGAAACTTGTCCAACTTTTCCAATATTCCCTGAAGTGGTTCAGTGTCAAATTCTGTTCGATTACACTTCTGTGAAGCACCTTGTGGTATTTTATTACATTAAAGGCACTATGTAAATGTCAGGTATTCTGGTCGACTGAAATATCGTCTGGAACAGGTGGTTACAGGGCATGCAGACTGCAGAGGCGGCGGTATTTTAAAATGTCAGTTCTGTTGTCATAGGAATTGGTGGCGGGCAGTAAAATCTGCAAGGCAGTGAACACAAGGTACCTTCCGAGCATTTCACCAGCCACTGTGGCTAACATACTGCAAAGTGCACAAGGCCTCATTCTGATTAGATTCTGTAATTCAACGCAAGGATTTGGGCTTGTACCTGTAAATTCCCTCTACCACAATGAGAATCTTTTTCCACGGTCTGCGAGTTCGAGGCTGCCCATGGACAATAGCGTCTTTCAACAATTTATCCAAGCTCTGCATATCTGAAAATAAAACAAGCATTGTAATGACTATGGAGTTGGCATTACACAAACATCCATTGATAAACCAGCCTGCACTTTCAACCACGGCCAGCTGTCAGTGCCCGCAAAAAAAGCTCCTCATTGTTACCTTAAAATATTGAGCCAAATGCAAATAAAAATGAGAACTGAAGCAAACAGTAGCCCAATATTAGGTGAAGAAATTTGGCCTATCGCAGCCTGACCATCCAGAAAGAATCCACACTGCTCCTGTTGTGCGTTTTTAAAATAATTCCAACATTTCAGCCTCCCCTGCAATCTCCCATTCCAGAATAGAAGAAATCTGGAACACCAACCCAAAAGGCTGAGATCAATTCAAAATTACAGAAGTGAGATTTATGATTTCTGACATTCAAGGGCAATAAAGATCATGAAAACAAGGCAGGTCAGATACAGATCAGCAATGATTTCATTAAATAGTTGAACAGGTTTGAGTGGTTGAATGAATTATAAATCGCTGTTCATTCAGAGTTAGCTAGTTCTTTAACAATCCACTGGTGGATTTTTAAAATATTGTTTCATGGGATGTAGGTGCTGCTGGCAAGGTCAGCATGAGTTGCCCATCCCTAACTGAGGAAGTGGTTTGCTAGACCATTTCAGAGGGCATTTAAGAGCCAATCACATTGGTGTGGATCTAGAGACACCTTCAGGCAGACCAGGTAAGATTTCCTTCCCCAAAAGGGAACCAGATGGATTTTCACAACAATTGATGATAGATTCATGGTCAACATTTTGGAGACGAGCTTTCATTTCCAGATCTTTATTAATTGAACTTAAATTCCACAGCCATTGTGGTGGGGTTTGAACCCGTATCCCCATAGCATTAGCCTGGGCCTCTGGATTACTACACCATTGATATTACCACCGGGCCACAGTACCTCCAGGATTGTGTAGTTAAATATACAACCTGCCATTAGGTTACAATTTCACTGAAACTTGAAATGCTTTGCTTAACTTTGCCAAGTATTATTTGGCCAAGGGCAGGGGGAAGAAGCGAGCAAGTGCTGCATTATTCCAATGCACGCCCAATGTTAAGTGCATTTGCCTTGGAGGGTGGGACCTTTTCTTGAATTCCCGGTGTCTAACCTTGCACCATGACAATCTTAGATTACCTCAAAGAAAATTCTGTGTTCATACTTATGATAACTTTAATGGTTCCTTATTGCTGTATGACTCTCTTGTGTAGGAATGCAATTGCTCAGTAATAAAAAAAATCAAGGTCCATTACATCATTTCTACATCCTGGAAGTTGCATGTCAAAGATGAACTTGGGTATTGCTGAAAAAAAAAGAGACATGCTGTCTAAGCTTTTCATCTTGCACTCATCAGAACAAAGAGCACCGAATCCTAACCACTAGACCACAGATCATAAGAACACCAACAGTAAAGGGAACAACAATTTATGCTGCATGAGAAGAAAGTACTGACTGGTAGGAATGTGGACTCTGACTGATAGAGACGCTGCCATGGAGAATGCAGAAGGGAACTGATTTGATTGGGGTAGCCATTATTCCATTATCCCGATCACATCATTGCTCATTGTATATCTCACAAACTCAACTGCGCCCAAGACTGCCACTCTCAGTCCTGAAAAGTGCCCCCAGTCTACCCTGGAAGGGCAACGTGTCTCAAACATTTCACTAACAGGTGAAGCTAGTTCTTTCACGCTGTTAGTATGCAGTAGTCACACAAGTGGTATCGTCCACTAACTAGATGCTGCCCTCAAACCATGAAGACATTCTGCCTATCATACTGAGTAATGTGATATGTGGATTTCAGTTCCAATATGATGCCAGGTATGTAGGCCGAACCTTCCAATGACCGGCAGATCGAAACAAGCAGAATGTGCCTTTGGCTGTTTGCAACAAAGCACGGACTGCACCCAACCACGCTTTCAAAACTCAAGAGTGTTCAACATTAATTGTGAATCTGTGTTTATACA
Organism: Mustelus asterias; assembly: GCF_964213995.1. Lineage (NCBI taxonomy): Eukaryota > Metazoa > Chordata > Chondrichthyes > Carcharhiniformes > Triakidae > Mustelus > Mustelus asterias. Next base: position 80,069,477 of record NC_135818.1, read on the forward strand.
ATGCTTGCAAAACAATTCTGATTGTGCTATGAATTACACTGAAAACCAATTTATCATCAGGCAGGCTTGCAGTGTGGTTCATTTATACAAACCAGAAGCCACATCTATTCACCACACAGGACCCTGTCCTTTGCAGACAGAAGGAGCATGCTCACACATTGCACCTTTTTCAATTAAAACAAAACCTTGGGAGACAGGCATTCCAAGGTTCATTTCCCATGGCAATACCATGACTTCTGCAGGACATGCCAGATCGACACAGATACCACCATCACATAGGGGACCACCACCCACCAGGTACACAAAGAACAAGAACAAAGAACAATACAGCACAGGAACAGGCCCTTCGGCCCTCCAAGCCCATGCCGCTCCCTGGTCCAAACTAGACCATTCTTTGTATCCCTCCATTCCCACTCCGTTCATGTGCCTATCTAGATAAGTCTTAAACGTTCCCAGTGTGTCCGCCTCCACCACCTTGCCTGGCAGCGCATTCCAGGCCCCCACCACCACCTGTGTAAAATACGTCCTTCTGATATCTGTGTTAAACCTCCCCCCCTTCACCTTGCACCTATGACCCCTCGTGAACGTCACCACCGACCTGGGGAAAAGCTTCCCACCGTTCACCCTATCTATGCCTTTCATAATTTTATACACCTCTATTAGGTCTCCCCTCATCCTCCGTCTTTCCAGGGAGAACAACCCCAGTTTACCCAATCTCTCCTCATTACTAAGCCCCTCCATACCAGGCAACATCCTGGTAAATCTCCTCTGTACTCTCTCCAAAGCCTCCACGTCCTTCTGGTAGTGTGGTGACCAGAACTGGACGCAGTATTCCAAATGCGACCGAACCAACGTTCTATACATCTGCAACATCAGACCCCAACTTTTATACTCTATGCCCCATCCTATAAAGGCAAGCATGCCATATGCCTTCTTCACCACCTTCTCCACCTGTGACATCACCTTCAAGGATCTGTGGACTTGCACACCCAGGTCCCTCTGCGTATCTACACCCTTTATGGTTCTGCCATTTATCGTATAGCTCCTCCCTACATTATTTCTACCAAAATGCATCACTTCGCATTTATCAGGATTGAACTCCATCTGCCATTTCTTTGCCCAAATTTCCAGCCTATCTATATCCTTCTGTAGCCTCTGACAATGCTCCTCACTATCTGCAAGTCCTGCCAATTTTGTGTCGTCCGCAAACTTACTGATCACCCCAGTTACACCTTCTTCCAGATCGTTTATATAAATCACAAACAGCAGAGGTCCCAATACAGAGCCCTGCGGAACACCACTAGTCACAGGCCTCCAGCCGGAATAAAACCCTTCCACTATCACCCTCTGTCTTCTGTGACCAAGCCAGTTCTCCAGCCATCTAGCCACCTCCCCCTTTATCCCATGAAATCCAACCTTTTGCACCAGCCTACCATGAGGTACTTTGTCAAACGCTTTACTAAAGTCCATATAGATGACATCCACGGCCCTTCCCTCGTCAACCATTCTAGTCACTTCTTCAAAAAACTCCACCAGGTTAGTGAGGCATGACCTCCCTCTCACAAAACCATGCTGACTATCGTTAATGAGTTTATTCCTTTCTAAATGCGCATACATCCTATCTCTAAGAATCTTCTCCAACAACTTCCCCACCACAGACGTCAAGCTCACCAGCCTATAATTACCCGAGTTATCCTTCCTACCCTTCTTAAATAACAGGACCACATTAGCTATCCTCCAACCCTCTGGGACCTCACCTGTGTCCAGTGACGAGACAAAGATTTGCGTCAGAGGCCCAGCGATTTCATCTCTCGTCTCCCTGAGCAACCTTGGATAGATTCCATCAGACCCTGGGGATTTGTCAGTCTTTATATTCTCTAACAAACCTAACACTTCCTCCCTTGTAATGGAGATTTTCTCCAACGGTTCAACACTCCCCTCCGAGACACTCCCAGTCAACACATCCCTCTCCTTTGTGAATACCGACGCAAAGTATTCATTTAGGATCTCCCCTACTTCTTTGGGCTCTAAGCATAATTCCCCACTTTTGTCCCCGAGAGGTCCGATTTTTTCCCTGACAACCCTTTTGTTCCTAACGTATGAATAAAATACCTTGGGATTCTCCTTAATCCTGTCTGCCAAGGTACGTACTCATGCGACTTGGCCAACATGGTCATATGCAGCAGGAAATGACCCCCTGGGGCATGGTACATTGGTGAGACCATTCAGGCACTACGATGGCGGATGAACAGACACCACGCAACAATCGCCAGGCAGATGTGTTCTCTCCCAGTCAGAGAACACTTCAGTGGCCAAGGACATTCGGCCTCCGATCTTTGAATAAGTGCTCTCCAAGGCGGTCTTAGAGATGCACAACAATGCAGAATTGCCAAGCAGAAACGGATAGCGAAGTTCTGCACTCATGAGGATGGCCTTAGCCGTGATCTCAGGTTCATGCCATGCTACATGTAACCCCACCATACTGTTCTGTGGGGAAAAAAATCTCCCTCACTGTCCTGTTTTGATACCATGCACACCTTGATTATGGGTAATGATCTCTCTACCTGAGTTTGCAGAGTGTTTAGTACCAGCTCACTGATCGTTTGTAATTCCCTCTGCCTTAAATTATCAGTTCTTAGGTCATCCTTTCACTTGTTATACAGCCTGTCAACACTTTACACATACTGACTTTACTTAACTGCTTGCATTTGTCTATTAGAACTCATGATTACTTGTAAAGACTTGTTACTCAGCCAGCCTACACAGCATTACACTGTACTTGTCCTTTGACACTCTTGATTACCTGTTAGTGTCGGGCTATCGTCACTCCACCTATATATTGTGCCTGCGCACCTCGCTCCACTTCACCTGGCGAAGGAGTAGTGCTCCGAAAGCTTGATTTCAAATAAACCTGTTGGATTTTAACTTGGTGTCGTGTGACCTCGTCTTGTCCATCCCAGTCCAACACTAGCAACTCCACATCATGACCAGAGTCGACCTGCCTGGTTTGAATTTGAATAAAGGCTTGGCAGTTAACTGTGCCCTGCCACATTCTTCATGACAGCGTCTCTGCCAAATGTCAACCAAATCAGCACGCTTCTGGTATAGTATAAATTATTGTTCCCTTTACTGTTGGTAAACTTGTGATCTGTCCTGATGAGTGGGAGATGAAAAGCGTAGACAGCATGCCTCTTTTCAACACTGCAGAAGGTAGCTGTAGACATCAAGCTGGTTGTGTATCCCTCTTCCTTCCACTATTTGCTTCAACCATTACCAGCTAGCTGAGTTAAAGGTAGTGACCCACCTTCCTGAGGACAGCTAGAGATAAGCAATAAGTGCCAGCATTGCAAATGATACCCACATCCTGAGAATGACTCAAAATGAGCAGACTAGACCTCCCCCAACCTCAAAGTCGCTAATGCAAAATTGTTGCAGTGATGTCAATTTTCAGAAATATGGCCACAAACAATTCAACTCTTCTTCACAGAAATAACTAATATGTTTCCAGCCCATTAGGTTTATAAGCACCTTTTAAATGAACTTAATAATCCCATGAACATAGGTTTATTCATTAAAACTCCTTCCTTTATATGAAAATAGACAAATGAATCATTTGCCACTGGCCTCTCCCCGTGTAAAACAATGGTTGCCACTTCACTGTTAAACCTGTGAGCAGGATACTCTGTAGAGGAAAGGATTATAATGCAAGTGAACCGGTTCAATAATTGGCAAAGAATCAGTAGTCAACGCATTAAGCAACGGGATTTATCTAGCAGAGTTCAACATTTGAATTATCGGTTAATAATCCAATAGCTTTGTCTTGTGTAAAACAGGCAAGTATTTCTAACAGATCTCAGCCCATCCTTAATACAGATAGAAACTAAAAGATAACCAAGAATGGGAATAGAAAGCCCTTGGTTCCAATGAAAAAAGACTCTTTCCCCAAAATGTTTCAACCTCAGTTACTGATTGGCCTGTTATGCATTTCCACACAATTGAAGCTTTTTTTGGGTTGTCCAGCCAATTGTGACAAGCAAATTGCTGGCGGCAGAATGCATCTTTTCCGGAATGTGTTTTAATATTATTATATATTCCTGCAGAATATTTCCTATAATAAACACTGGGTACAGGAACAGTAAGCTACTGAAAAACATGAGGCATCATCACTACATGGAAGCAAAGAAAATTTACGGCACAGATGGAAGCCATTTAGCCCATCCTATTTGTGCCAGACATCGTCCCCAAAAGAAAATGCAGTTCAAGCTGACAATTCCACAGTTCTCCCTTTGAAAAATCAACAACCTGGTTCAAAACTGAGTCAGATGGGAAATTGAGGGGATGAGCCACTGCCTTGTCCATAAACACCATCACTATTTCAATTTTCAGCAGCAATGAGCTGTACAAGTCGCTTGGTCACTTTTTCACGGGCAATCACTCCTCCAACGTCTACTCTTAAATGACCGTTCTTAATAGACGAACACAGCCAAGTTGAAATCGACTCATCTGATATCCAGAATTCTCTGGCTAACAATCAGAAGCAGAATGGCTGGCTGATTCTCATTTCTCTAACTCACGGGCATCAAGGTTAGCCAGTATGCCTCTGTAACTCATCTGGATTTGATGACTTAGCACAGATCAATTGAACTGGGGAGCTGTCATTTGTGTGGCTCACTGCCTGAACAGCTGAGGGTTCAAATGCCTGAAAAGTTATGATTGAGAAGTTTTCAAAATATATAGTCTTTGCGTATATAAATTTACATCTGGCTGACAAATCCCCAGGGCCTGATGGAATCTATCCCAGGCTGCTCAGGGAGACGAGAGATGAAATCGCAGGGCCTCTGACGCAAACCTTTGTCTCGTCACTGGACACAGGTGAGGTCCCAGAGGATTGGAGGATAGCTAATGTGGTCCCGTTATTTAAGGAGGGTAGGAAGGGTAACCCGGGTAATTATAGGCCGGTGAGCTTGACGTCCGTGGTAGGGAATTTGTTGGAGAGGATTCTTAGAGATAGGATGTATGCGCATTTAGAAAGGAATAAACTCATTAATAGTCAGCATGGTTTTGAGAGAGGGAGGTCTTGCCTCACTAACCTGGTGGAGTTTTTTGAAGAAGTGACTAGAATGGTTGACGAGGGAAGGGCAGTGGATGTCGTCTATATGGAATTTAGTAAAGCGTTTGACAAAGTACCTCATGGTAGGTTGGTGCAAAAGGTTGGATTTCATGGGATAAAGGGGGAGGTGGCTAGATGGCTGGAGAACTGGCTTGGTCACAGAAGACAGAGGGTGGTAGTGGAAGGGTCTTTTTCTGGCTGGATGCCTGTGACTAGTGGTGTTCCACAGGGTTCTGTTTTGGGACCTCTGCTGTTTGTGATTTATATAAACGATCTGGAAGAAGGTGTAACTGGGGTGATCAGTAAGTTTGCAGACGACACGAAATTGGCTGGACTTGCAGATAGTGAGGAACATTGTCAGAGGCTACAGATGGATATAGATAGGCTGGAAATTTGGGCAAAGAAATGGCAGATGGAGTTCAATCCAGATAAATGCGAAGTGATGCATTTTGGTAGAGCTAATGTAGGGGGGAGCTATACGATAAATGGCAGAACCATAAAGGGTGTAGATACGCAGAGGGACCTGGGTGTGCAAGTCCACAGATCCTTGAAGGTGACGTCACAAGTGGAGAAGGTGAAGGCGGCATATGGCATGCTTGCCTTTATAGGACGGGCCATAGAGTATAGAAGTTGGGATCTGATGTCGCAGATGTATAGAACGTTGGTTCAGTCGCATTTGGAATACTGCATCCAGTTCTGGTCGCCACACTACCAGAAGGACGTGGAGGCTTTAGAGAGAGTGCAGAGGAGGTTTACCAGGATGTTGCCTGGTATGGAGGGACTTAGTTATGAGGAGAGATTGGGTAAACAGGTTGTTCTCACTGGAAAGACGGAGGATTAGGGGAGACCTAATAGAGGTGTATAAAATTATGAAAGGCATAGATAGGGTGAACGGTGGGAAGCTTTATCCCAGGTCGGTGGTGACGTTCACGAGGGGTCATAGGTTCAAGGTGGGGGGTAGAGGTTTAACACGGATATCAGAAGGACGTATTTTATACACAGGGTGGTGGGGGCCTGGAATGCGCTGCTGGGCAAGGTGGTGGAGGCGGGCACACTGGGAACACTTCAGACTTATCTAGATAGCCACATGAATGGAGTGGGAATGGAGGGATACAAAGAATGGTCTAGTTTGGACCAGAGAGCGGCATGGGCTTGGAGGGCCGAAGAGCCTGTTCCTGTGCTGTATTGTTCTTTGTTCTTAATCCTGGTGCTCACAACTAGCTCAACAATTAAACTAATTGGTAGTTCACATCCAGGTATCCATTATTCTGCCTTTATTTCAGTAAGTTCACTGTCTCCACTGGAGAAGCGTTATTGCTACTTACTGTTGTGCTTGAAAACTCTGATGGTTGCACCGGAAAGTCTGGCTCCCAGCACCAACGAGGCATGATTTAGCTCATCACTCAGGATTAGACAGCCCTGAAGATGGAAAACAGAGTTTTAGAAAAACAACTTTAGACCCATGTTTTGTTTTATTCTAAGCTGAGGGATTTACGCCCATAATGCACTGCAAAGCAACAAGTCTCTGTTCAATGGGGCATAGTTAAATGGGAATCTGAGGGTGTGAACACCCACCCTACAACTTTCAGCATGTTGGTAACATAAATCAGGGTACGCTCCAAATTAGCTTCAGCAGCTCTGCTATACTTTAAATGCACTGTTAGAGTTGCAGTCTAAGAGATAATGTATTGAAAAGTTGCTATTGCTCAGTAGTCCACTGTTAATTATCATAGTCTTATTAGGTATGAAGTTAATCCCATAATGTGGATGTCATTATGTAACTCCAGAATATAAATCAATGAGCGCCAGGATACCTGCTGTGGGCATAAATGCTCATACTCAACATCAGTACGCTCCACATCACGCTGTGAGACAGAGGTGTAAGTGGTAATGTTGTTGGACTCATAATCCAGAGGCCCAGGCTAATACTCTGGAGACATGGGTTCAAATCCTACCAAGGCAGCTGGTGGAATTTGAATTCAGTTAATAAACTCTGGAATATAAAACTACTCTCAGTAATGGTGACCATGAAACTATCAAGGATTGTTATTAAAAAAACACATCTGATTCACTATGTCCTTTAGGGAAGGAAATGTAGCATCCTTACCTGGTCTGACCTACATATGATTCCAGACCCACAACAATGTGGTTGACTCTTAACTGCCCTCTCAAATGGCCTAGCAAAGTTGCTCTATTCAAGGGCAATTAGAGATGGGCAACAAATGCTGGCCTTGCCAACAACACCCATATCCCATGAAAGAATAAAATAAGTAGTGGGGAGGAATTCCAGGGTGAGACAATCTTACAACCACTATCAAAGGCACATTGACAATTCTGTAAGTTTCTTACACAAGAAAAATGTAGCACATTGCCAAAATATTTGACCATCACAAGATCTGTTACAAATACAAACCCCGATTCCTTTAGGTGACACAAAGTCTACTTAAAAGTGGATTCATTTCATGAGAGAAAACAGGCAAGTTTACACTGTTAATATACAACTAATTTCACAATAAACCCTCTCTCCTATCTAAAAGCAAAATAATATTTTTGCAATAAAAAATGTTGTCCAACCTCTGTTATGACCAAAGGAGGAGGAGTGAATAAAGGACATAACGTCTCCAGTCTGCTCTCATACACGAGTGGTGACCAGTTCAGATGATGGAGGGTATCTGAGCACAGGTATGCATAGGAAAAACCAAGAATTCAAACTATTCCAAAGCTCCCACCAACCACCTCCTCAAAAGAAATTGGATGGTGGCTATTAGTTCTTATATAGTCTGAGGATTTTATAGGTCAACTTGTAGGATTGAAATCAGATGTTCCAGCCAGCTGTTGACATCTACAAATTACATCTATCAGAGTGAATCTGAAAACCTTCCCCACTTGGCCATCAAATAAATTTGAGGGGGTTGGTGCACTAGCTGGCTGGATGACATTGTTGTTGTTCCTTGTCCAAGTCAGTGACTTGTTTGGATCTGTACCTCTTGTCACCAGAGGTCCCAGAGGATGGCTGCATTAAAAGGGTCTAACTTAAAAAAATTGTAAAAACACAGCTTACACCTCAACAACTCCCAAGACGGAAAAATTCCACATTAGTCACCAATGATACTTGAGCAGTGCTTCCTTGTACTTCAAAGCTCAATAGCTCAACCCCGTGTCTGCGTGGGTTTCCTCCCACAGTCCAACGATGTGCAGGTTAGGTTGATTGGCTATGCTAAATTAACCTTAGTGTCAGGGGATTAGCAGGGTAAATACGTGGGGTTACGGGAATGGGTCCTGGGTGGGACTGTGGTCGGTGAAGACTCAATGGCTTCCTTCTGCACTGTCGGGATTCTATTAGTCTATGAATATTAACAATGCATTGAAAATGGATCTCAAAGTATATGCACAAATAGCTCAGGTTCCAGTACTATCAAAATGTGTTTTGTGTGTTCGGGGGGTAGAAGTTGCATCAAGGTGGTGATGGAGCACCACTTTCTTTGACAATTCTAACACAATCGAGTGGACTTGCTGGGTTAGTTCAAAATGCATCAAGAGTCAGTCACTGGAATCACACCTGTAGGCCAGACAAGGGGAGGAAAGGTTCCCTTCCCTGAAGGGCAGCAGTGAACCAGCTGGGTTTAAAAAAAAAATGATAGTTATGGTCTTTTCTCCCCTCCCTCCCCCCCAGTGTTAATCCACAAATTTCCTGATTTGCCACAATAGGATTTGCATTTACAATCCGAGTAGCTAATTTTGTACCAAAGCCATTAGGTTACAATTTGACAGTTTTATAATCTGGAATCATAATTTGGTCACCACAAATAAAAGAGTGCACCATTTCAAAAAAACCTAGTAAGTAGTCTCACAACACCAGGTTAAAGTCCAACAGGTTTATTTGGTAGCACAAGGTTTCGGAGCGCTGCTCCTTCATCAGGCGAGACAAGGAGCAGGGTTCTGAAAGCTCGTGCTACCAAATAAACTTGTTGGATTTAAATCTGGTGTTGAGAGACTTCCTACTGTGCCCACCCCAGTCCAATGCCGGCATCTCCACATCAAAAAAAAAACCCGAAGTGGTTGAAAACATGAGCTTGCTGTTTCCCCATGTTAGCAAAGTGGATAAGCAGCTTAATTAACACTGAAGATCCAGATTCGATAACAGGATCTGAACTAACTGACCTCAGTACTACAATTAGCTGTTGGTGCTGGCTGCTGTCTACTTCAAAATGCTTGGGGCAGGGAAGAGAGCAAGAGAACCAGTCAGATTTGATCTTCATCCCTGCAGGAGAGCAACTATGCAAACTTCAAGTGAGGCTTTGTTTTAGCTACAGGCAAATAGCTCGCCATTTATTGTACACCACAGCCATATGATTGCAGAGGAATGTCATTGTTTGTGATTCTATATTCCAAGTCACTGTCTTCCCAGAGAGTAGTCACTAGGGTTGGGAAAAAAATAAGGAAACGGTGAACAAACCTTGCCAACAAGAGCAGGAATATTCATAGAGTTTGTTGCGAATCCCATCCCAAACGCCATGGCTGCTTCAACTCCCAAGAACCGAGCCACTAACTTTTCCAGCTCTTGGTGTTTGTCCAAGTTACCTGCAAATGGAATTAATCATCTTGAGATGAAAGCAATATTCTGCAGATGCTGGAAATCTGAAGTAAAAACACAAAATACTGGACAAACTCAGGAGGTCTGGCAGTATCTGTGGAGAGATACAGAGTTAATATCATCCTTCTACAGAAGTGTTTTATACACTGGTCTATCAGCTTTCACGCGCCAGGGCTTGAATTCGAACACACGATGGATGGTGCATTAAGAAACCACAGTCTGCAGAGAAAAAATAAAAACAGCAAACGCTAGCTCTGGAATGCATCACCCAGATCAGACAGAAATAAGATTTTCACACTATCACAAGGTTGTGGCTTTGCATTTCCGGCTAAGCAACAACTGTACTGAGTAGGGAACAAAAACAAACATTTTTATTCTCACTTTACATATGCAACTGAATAGTCATCAGGAACAAGAGAAAAACAACCAGTTCAGGTTCATCCTGGGAACATGTCCATATATTGGCGTCACTTGGTTATACAGCATTGAATATCCCTTGCTAGTACATCCAGAATGTACGGTGGCACAGTGGTTAGCACTGCTGCCGCCCCAGGGATCTGGGTTTGATTCCTGGCTTGGGTCACTGCCTGTGTGGTGTCTGCACGTTCTCCTCATGTCTGTGTGGGTTTCCTCCCACAGCCCAAAAGATGTGGTTAGGTGCATTGGCCATGCTCAATTCTCCCTCTGTACCCAAACAGGCCCCGAGTGTGGTGACCAGGAGATTTTCTCAGTAACTTCATTGCAGTGTTAATGTAAGCCCACTTGTGACAATAATAAATAAACAAACTCAGAATACCTTAAAAATAAATATCACTCCAATATCATAGAAACAGGTCATTAACAAAACATTGCCACTCTTGTTAATGAGAGCTACCCAACAACATGCTCTGTTCTGGGAACTTCTTTACAATAGGATCATTTACATAGAACAGGGTAATAGTAATTCAGCTGAAGCAGCCTGTACTGCTGCTTTACTTCCATACAGAGTAGGCCTAATCCCACTCAGCTGTTTCCTTCCCTTCAATCACCTCTCTAACCTCTTCTCAAATGTTGACAAGATCTCTGCTTTCATCACACAGCTCCAATAAAGCATGCCAGAGTCTCACTACCCTACATGAAACCAGTTTCTGCTGCTCTCAGTCCCAAATTTCTTGAATTTAATCTATAACTCCTCTCAATATTTAATCAATGGAAACATCTGCATTTATTAATAGGTTTTGAAATCACATAGCATTGCCTATGCACAGTAAGTCTCGCAACACCAGGTTAAAGTCCAACAGGCTTATTTGGTAGCACGAGCTTTGAGCGCTGCTCCTTCATCAGGTGAGTGCCTTCATCAGGTGACTGCTCCTTCATCAGGCACTCACCTGACGAAGGGGCAGCACTCCGAAAGCTCGTGCTGCCAAGTGAACCTGCTGGATTTTAACCTGGGGTTGAGAGACTACTTACTGTGCCTACCCCAGTCCAACACCGGCAACTTCACATCATTGCCTATGCAACAACCATCACTGCATTTCAAAGTGATTAGCTGATCACACATGATGTTTGAAACAGAAAGGGTACTGTAGAACTGTATCACTGCACCCTATGACACGAGTAAAAAATGCACCCCGCTCTGTCCTGTATTCTTTGTTCTTTGCACCCCGCTCTGTCCTGTATTCTTTGTTCTTTGAATAAATGATTTGCTGCCTTCTGCCATTCTCATTGTACGTTTGCAAGTAAACACTCGAGATACCAGATCTTTTCATTTCTTCTCCTTTCACCCTGTTCGCAAGTAGATACTTTCTTCAGAGTAGTGCGAGCCAATACAGGCAACAATCATCACAGCATAGCAACATGCTTGATACAGTGTGAAGAATTCACATACATGTCCTCCTCTGCTGCAATATTCTTTTTTTTAAATCCAATTCTCAACAAGAGAGACATTCCCGATCCAAGCTGACAAGACAGGGCTCTCACCTCCTGTCTTGGGCTTGATCTACATGATCCAAGCTAACTGGAGTAGGCATTGCACCTCCTCCAAAGCTTGATCTCATTTGCATCTTAGCCAAAAGGCCGAGATGCCGCTTTTAAAAATGGCTTCAAATGAAGCTAAAATGTAGCCTCATGACTTCAACCAAGTACCGCATGTCGATACTACACTTGATCTTAGCCAAAAGGCCGAGAAGCGATGCACTTAAAAAAAGTAATCGGGCAGGATTTTCTGACCCTCTGCGGCATGTTTTCCAGTGGTGGAGATGGCTTGCCATTTGTGTCTTCCAGTTCTGCCGATGTCTACAGTGTTTTGCATGGGCTGCTTGTCCCACCATGGGGTGTCACCTTTGGTGGGACTGGAAAATCCCGCCAATGGGAAGGGCCAGAAAATCCCACCCATCGTCACTCACTGTAAAATAGTTTACATGACTGGGCAGGTTTCTTCTTTAAGAGTATTTCCTCAAGCACAAAAATGCTATACAACTAAATGTGAAGTAGAAGGAAAGTTGTTTTTAAAAAGAGTGTTCAGTCAGCATAACAACACTATTTTCTCTAACATTTATCAACAAGTCAAAATAAATGTTTGAGAGAGATTTGTGCTGGTGATATAACTCACCAATTTCTTGCCGTGTGCTACAAACCCCAGCTCCATACTGGACAGTTGCTCTGGTTGCTGCATCGGCACAGAAGCCTTGGAGCTCAGCAAAGCCCAGGTAGTTGTACGAACCCATGTTGAGGACATCTTTGATAATTGCGCCGGTAAACCTAAATTTAAAAAATTCCATCAATCACCTTTAGCAATTAATGTCAGTAAAGCAATTGTTAAAAATCATAATTAGCACACGGAGAGAGAGAAAAATCAGCAGTGGGGCTTATTGTGGGGGACCTTCAGTATGGCAAGATTACACTCTGCAACAAAACTTCCAACACTTGAAAATAATTTGGCCTAAATCGATTGGAGTATTAAAGACGGCGCAGTCTGTTTAATACTGGTCTTTTGCCTTTGGTCTGGAGTTCAAATTCAATTCAAACTGAACTGCTCCTCTGCTGACTTAACAAGCCTGTTGGAAGTGAGTTGCGCACACGCAATTCAGTTCCACTGCACCTAACTTTGGCATGCATTGGCACCGTGACTTGTTTTGTTAAGAAAAATGCAAAAATGCTGTATTGGAACCACAGAATCCCTACAGCACAGAAAGAGGCCAATCGGCCCCTCGAGTCTGCACCAGCTCTCTGAAAGAGGATCTTACCCAGCCCTGCCACCCTTGCACTCCACTCTATCCCGTGACTCTTGATGCAATGCAAGAAACGTGGCAGCTAATTTGCACACAGCAAAATCCCACAACTGCAATGCGAGAATGAGCAGTAAGTTTTTTGTGATGTTGATTGAGGGATAAATAATGACCAGGACCAAGAGGGTAACTCCCTTGCTCTTTTTTGAATTAGTGCTATGGGGTCTTTCACTTGCACCTGAACATTCCCAGTTTAACCTCTCATCCGAAAGATGCCACCTCTGACAGTGCAGCACCTCCTCAGTATTGCACTGGAGTGTCAGCCTTGATTTCTGTGCTCAAGCCCTGGAGTGGGACTCCAACCCTGAACTTTTAACTCAAAGGTATGAGTGCTACCAACTGAGCCACAGCTGACATTCCGTTGTCAGCCATGCCTTTAGCTGCTAAGACTCTCAAATTCCCTGCCTGCAATTCTCCAGCTTTCTCTCACTCTTTTAAACTTACCTTGTTGACTAAGCTTTTGACTACCTGCCTTTATGTAGCTTGGTGTTTGATAATGTTCATGAAGTGCCTTTGGATGTTTTGTCATGTTAAAAAACGCCACATAAATACAAATTGCCTGTGCAAGTTAAGCCATTAATGAGTTAATGGGATAAAATTTAAGTAACTTGTGACAAGGAACTCCAGGAACAGCTCTTCACCCCATGAATCTGCTCCACCATTCCATTTGATTGATTTATATCCTCAACTTCATTTAACTGCCCTAGCTCCCTATCCTTTAATAGCCCTAATCAATAAACATTTATTGAACTCAGTCTTAAAAATCCAATATCCACAGCCTTTTGCAGAACTAGTTCCAAATTTCCACTACTTAGTGTATATAATGCTTCCTAATTTCCCAGTTAAATGGACTAACACGTTTTAAGATTATGCCCTTTGTGGAAAAAATTGTTCAGGGAATATGGGCATCAATGGCAAGGCCAGCATCTATTGCCCATCTCTAATTATCATTAAACCACTGCCATCCATCTGCTGTCAGTAAACCCACAGTGCTGCTAGGGAGGAGTTCCAGGATTTTGACCCAGTCACAGTGAAGGGACTGGATTTCCCTGCAAGGCTAAATAGCTCATCTGGATTCAACCTAGCAAATTCCATTTATATTTCAAGCTCCCGATTAGCTCAGCCTCACACTTCACAATTTCTGCAGATCAAAGAGTTCCAACCTGAATAAAAGCAAATTACTGCGGATGCTGGAATCTGCTCCAACCTGAATGTTCTGTTCCAGGAGGTGCAAGTGATGGTGTTGTGATTATATTCCCACACAAACAGCAAAACATTTTCTGGAATTCTAGTCTACTGCATACACCAATCTAAAAGAAAACAATTATGCACAAAAACTGGCCTTACGAGATTGAAAGATATCAAAGACCTGGTCAGGGAAGTAGAAAAGCGGTGAAGAATTCCAGCCAGGGAAGTGAGAGGCATGTATTTTGGGCAGGGAAACTAATCACAAGGGAATCACACAATAATTGATAGGCTATTTAGTGTAAAGGAAGAGAGGGATCTTGAAGTGCATGTCCACAGATCACTGATGTGGGTCAGATGAATAAAGGTAGTTAAGCATACAGGATCTTTCCTTCATTTGCCAAGACACAGAATCCAAACAGAGGTTTAGGCCATAACTGGAGTACTTTGTACAACGCTATAGGAAGGAGGGGGTACAGGAGACTTGCAAGGATGTTGCTAGGTATGGAGAACTTTAGCTATGAGGAAAGATTGTGGGACAAAGATTTAACGGAGGTTTATAAAATGATGAAGGGTCCAAACAATGGATAGAAAGGATCGAATTCCCTCAGTAGAGAGAGGGGCACGGTTTTAATATAATTGGTGGAAAGTATCAGAGTTGAAAAAAAATGTTGTCACCCAGAGGATGGAGGAGGTCTGGAACTCATTGCCTGCAAGAGGCTGAAACCCACATAGCATTTAAAAAGAACTGATATGCACTTGAAATGTTGGAACCTACAAAACTAGACCAAAAGCTGGAAAGTGGAGTTGGACTGAATCATTCTTTTTCAGTCAGCACAGACATGACAAACTAAATGGCCATCTTGAAAGTTATTAGTGGGAATAAAATTCACAGGCTTGTGTTGACACAGAATAACAGCACTTTCATCACATCACTGGCATTACATATTTCACATATATTCTCAGCTGTAATGACCGAGGGGCTGCTTTTAATTTCAGCACCATATGTCAAAAAAGTGATATCACTAATGTGTCTTCAATGGTAAAGACAACACAACTAAAAGGGCATAAATGGAAGCTTGATTTTTCTTTAACTGATTCACTTTTGCTCAACAGGTTGAAACAATTATCATTAATTCTGCCTGTTGTGTACAGAGATAATGGAACACAATTAAGAAATCTTAAGTATCAGTCAACCAGGCTCTCCCCTTTCAAACATCACTGGTATTATGGGATCCTAAATGCAACAGTTTACAGAATCTCAGGATTCTACTGATCAGCTACCAAAATAATTGCCATCACTTTCTCCAAGTCTGAAACACCTTGGATGCTTTTCTATGTGAAAGATGTTACTTGGTCTGCTCCGTGTCCACAATCGCCCCAACCCCCCCTTTTTGTCTACGGTATACTTATTTTCCTTCCTTCCCAACCACCCTCCAGTGAATTTGTCCTCACTAAAGCAGCTGCTATGAGGGGTAAGGCACCATTGTGATTCTGACAGCTGACTATAACAAAGGTAAACAAAGCATTCAAATAATACCCCCAGTCCCGCCATCCCCAATGAAATTAGTCTCCTGAGAAAGACAAGAATGCTCTTGGTTAACTTTTATATAACTGACTTAAAAGGGTACAAAACACTGGGAAAATCTAATCCTTCTTTTGACGTTTATTATTGTCGAGCCTCAGTTTGAATTTAAACACTCGTGCAGATCACACGCTTCTTAAACACGGATACCAACTTCAGACAACGAAAATTGTGTCTAACACCACAAATTTCAGTTTGCAAGTTGGTTCATTAACCCCGAATAAAATTAGCAGGTACATTAAGTGTGGGCGGGTGACTCACTCGAACGTCCAGTTGTAGTCATGGGAGACTCTCTCCATTACATCAAACTTCGCTCCGGGGACACTGCAGATTGGGCGGTTCCAACTGTCTCGAATTCTCATGTACAGGTTTCTGGTATAGAAATTTTCAAAGTCTTGGTACAACGGCACAAAATCCTACACAGAGGAAGAATTCAGAATTATTCCAAGGCCATGTATTTTCTTATTCTGGAATTGAAACAATTTGTGTCAAAATTAATTTTCTGCTCCCAATTTGGAATACTTTACAGAATAGTACATTTAATTACTCAACTCATCCACATGATTAAACTAAGCAAATGTTACTCCTGTTTGGTAAAAATGAACTTGAGAGCTTGTGTCTATTGTAGAACAAACACATACAAATGTTGCCCAAGCCTTTGTAAGTTTGAGGTTTTTACAACCCGTGACACGGAAACTGGAGTCATCATTTGACTAAATTCAGATACAACCCAAGAGGTTTTCATTGCTTTCAAAAAATCACTGAAGCTTGCAAGGTTCTACAGCCCAATAATAAGCAGCCCTGTACTCTGTGCTCCTTAGCAATAATACTGCATGATGTCTTTTAAATACATAAATCAGGCAAAGATTCAATTATACAGTCAATATAACATTTCCCAACTGTTACAACCAGCCCTGGGTGAGGTTACCCAAAAGTTGTTGGTTCAGGCGAGACCCTTCAATTTGTCACCTCTGGCTGGGATATCCCAAAATTGTACAAATCGGGTTGAGGAGGAATGATTCGTTCAGTGTCTTTATTCAACCCACTATCTGCTGGTAGCAACAAAGGTTTAATCTAACAAGTTTCCCTTTCCCTTCGATAACTATTGGGTCTGGAAAGGGTATGTTTAAAAAGGAGCCAATTTAATCAGGTTTTCACGAGGTTGAGTTAAGTTTATTAATTACTAAAAAGGCAAGGAGAAATTGTAAAATACACACAGCTATATTCATACGGATAAGAAATAAATGAGTCCAATAGCAAGCAAATATAAGAGCTATTTCTGTACTGCGGCAGGAGCAGAAATCTGATGGGAGGGATTCCAACAATTTCCAACCTTAGGCGAACCTGTTATTCATCTTTCTTCCTGCAGAGACTTCCCAGCACAAAGTGTATGATTTGGGTAGGCAAAGGAGCAAGTCCACCTCAGAAATTCAGAAAGCAGATCTAGCACTTACATGGCTGCCAAAACATACACACCCCATAAACAATGCTGTTTGTTTCCACTGCAAATATGCCAGGTGAGTTTCAAAATCACCGAGTGTATTCCAAACATTCTCTTTCCTCACTGCAGTCACTGCCAATCCCAACCCCCCCAAAAAAAACTTACTCCCCATAACAAATTTTCCTGTTCACAAATCTAACGTGCACGTATATTGACATTTAGAAGCAAAATGGTAACGAGTAGCACCTTTATATAGTCCAAATGCTGTAGTCTACGTCAGAGATGCTTTATGTCTCAAGTTCTAATACCTCACCCGAGTGAGTCACATTCATTGTGCAAGTATATTAAATGTAAATAATCAACTCCTTTATTTCTCCATGTATATTGCCAAAACATTGTGCCATGATGTATAAACAGGGCAACATTTATTCTCTACTTTTTAAAGTAACTTCAAGAAGGAAATCAACTACATTTCAATTGGATTGCATCCTCAACAGTGGAGCCAATTAGTTTAAAGTTTATTTATTAGTCACAAGTAGGCTTACATTAACACTGCAATGAGGTTACCGTGAAAATCCCCCAGTCACCACACTTAGGCACCTGTTCGAGTACATTGAGGGAGAATTTAGCATGGCCAATGAACCTAACCAGCACGTCTTTCGGACTGTGGGAGGAAACCAGAGCACCCAGAGGAAACCCATACAGACACGAGGAGGACATGCAGACTCCGCACAGACAGTGACCCAAGCCAGGAATTGAACCTGGGTCCCTAGCACTGTGAGGCAGCAGTGCTAACCACTGTGCGATCGTGCTGCCTAGGGAAATGCATATTTCTCATAATTCTTGCTTTGTCATAAAGGACTGGACTTGTTACTCCAGCAGCAGGGCCCCTTCTTCATGGGTTTTGTGAACTGCAATTAGGTAAACCAGTTTGGCTACAGTCCACTGAATACACAAGGTCAACTATTGACAAAATAGGATGAAAGATGCCCAATTAAAAACTCAGATTGATTCAGACAATTGAAGTCGCACGGGAACAGAGAGTATCAGTAATTCCAAATGGTGCCACACACAGTGGAATCAGATCAGCAATGGTAACTGCAGAGCCAGGTGATATAATTGTCACCTGAAACTAGCAATGCAATACCATATTAAATCAGCTAGTTATATATGAGAGTTAACCATTTGCAGATCCCGGTTGGTAAATGCCATCACTGATTGCAATCAATCACTTGCTTCCAAATACCTGTAATATTCTGTTTTTCAAATAGTCTCCTTTGTGGAGCTCTGTCAGCATGCATTAGACAGGATGAAGTGACGCCAATTCCTAGTGTGGTGTGGGGGCGCGGAAGGAAAACAGATTAGCCTGACAGATCTAGGATTTGAAGAAAATCAATGAGCCCATTGCTCTAAGAGTGGTCTTTGAGTCTGCAAAGCTAATATACTGGCATCCATCAAACATCCCAGGTGCACACAGAAACAGCTAGGATGTCATGCCTTGGAGCAATGTTAGCCAGGCTGATGCTGGGCATGCTATCCACTGCACACCACTGCCACTTCCTCCCCACCCAAAACCTTCTGACACTTCAGTTCACCCTACAGCATAAAGGATCAAGCTTCACAAATCTTTACATTAAGTGCAATTAGAGTAAAATCGAAGGGCTCATTAAACCTTGGAACGAGTATAAAGAACCACAGAACAGATTCTCAGCATCAAGTGACTGTATTACAGCCAAAGATTGTAAAAGTAAGACTAGTGTACACAAAACAATATAATATAAATAGCATTTGGAATTTTCTTGAAGCTAAACTATGATGGCATCACCCTAACACCCCGATTACTGGGTCAAAATGGAAGCTTATACTTTGAGGATATGGAGACAAAAAGGAGAAAAATAGATGCTGAGAGCTTTCTAGTTGGGTGAGCTATATGAATGTTTTCATAGATTTTATGAATGATCAAGACTGGACAACGTTACAGTTGCAAGGTAGCCAAGATCGTTATACAAATTGAGAAAATCATCAAAAGCATAGAAGGCAGATTCAGAGTCATCACTGTTACATTTTGCTATCAAACACCCAGAAAATTGATGTCAAGAGGTTAACTGCTTCTGGCATCGTCACAGCTCCAAAGTCAATGTGCTGTCCTTCCCACATGGAAACTATTTTTGGGTATTTTATTCTTGACATGACTTTATAAAAAGTATTGCAGGTTTTCTGGCAGTGTGAAAGAAGATCCATTGATAAATTACATCAAATGGTACTATCAGGAACCCAAACAGAACTAATTTCATGGCTCAATCTTAATTTTAGCTGAATTTCAAAACAGAATTGAATGGGAGCAGGTAACATATGTAGGCTGTGTGGCCAGACACAGAAAACAGCCACAGAAGCTACTGCTGCAAAAAGCAAAGAAAAGCCGAGGTAGAGGTAAGTGTGCGAGTTAAAAACAAGATAGAAAGCTAAAAGATTAGAGCAGGGCTTATGAATTGGACACACTTACTGCTGTTGCTTCAGTTTTGCCAGAGCGGAACAGACCATTTAACGACGCTTAAAGGGTGAGATAGAGGAGCCTCTGGGGAATTTGATGTGAACCTAAACCAAGGAGGCTCTACAGGAGTGCACCGCTCGGGTGACAACCATCTGTGGGGACCTTGAATGGAATACAGCTGCCAGTGAATGTGAGTCGAGGGCCAAATCTATTGAGTGGGAAAGCGAGTCGGAGTTAGAGAACTTTGGAATTTCATGTGGTGCCATATGTCTGCAAGGAATGAGGCAGGTGCTTGCATGTGACATTTTGACTATATAAAGTGGTGTACCTTTTTATTTGAAGTGTGAATTGCCCTTTAATTTGTGATTAATTTATGTTAAAAGTTACAAAAAAGTGAAATCTTGTTGGCATTTCATGGGAATCTTTTGGTAAATTTTATTTTGGTTTACGGTTCCCCAAAGGGATCGTATCACTATGCAATCAGAAAGATGCTTTTTCCCTTTTCAGGGCTACTAGCCTAATTGCTAAGTTGGCAGGCTGAAAATTGCATGAAAAACATTTACTTGTGTCTAGTATCATCTTACTTTAATTATTTCCTGATGATTTCCTTTGCATTTTTATCGAAGCCTGCATTTGCTAATCTTGGATGCAAACATTGGAAAACGCAATTAGTTTATCCTTCCTCCCCTTCCGTTTCAAAACTAGAAGTGAATCCACATTTGAGGGGATTTTAATTTGCTACTGGGTAGACATGGCCTCAGAGTTCTTAACACTGATTATATGCATAACTCCAACATCTCTATTTAAAAGTGCAGCTTTTGTAAAATACAACCTCGAATAACTTTAGGTCTGGAAAATGAGAGTGTGTATAAAGAAATAGCCAGTTTAACACTGCTGGTGCGCCAACAGTAATAGGAGCACAACACAGACAAAAGCACAGCAAAATCTGAGGGTCGATAATGGAAAACAAGTGCCTCTTTCGGTGGAGTATTCAGTGAGCACTCACTGTTTGCACTTTACTGTCATGTTCAAGTCAGATTGCTAACTTAAGCTTAAAACAACTCCCAATGAAAGCGAGCTTGAATTTGGTCCTCCGTCAATTGACCATAGTTCCTGAAAGGAAACATTTCACCAACAAACAACTCTTTTGCTCCCTGCCCCCTCTGCCAGCACCGAATCTTTTGGTCCTATCTCAAATGAACCCAAGGTCATCAGTGAAAATTCCAACAATAAAGGACTAAATGGATTTGCTGCAGTTTTTAGGCAGTTAATAAGTTTATTTTCCCGTCATGCTTTTAGAAATTATACTTGCAATTTAGCTCAGCGGCAATTCTTGGGTGCTTGTTGTTAACAAACTGAAGTTGCTTTAAAAGTGGGCACCTCAGTGGAAGTTCTAGAAACAACCAACTCCCCGCTTGGTACAAAGCAATGTTTGCACTGCAGATGCCACCTCTGCAGCAATTACTCACGTACTGTGTTTTTAAGAGTTTTAAGTTACAGCTCAGTAGTGATGGAATTGGTGTCAGGCACCTACATTACCAATCAGGTCAGTTGCATATTTTCACCTGATTAAACTCCAGTTCAGGAACTAATGTTGGCAACAATGGCTACACCCAAACTCACTGGAGCTGTTTTGATGCTGTTTGAGAGCTGTACAAGTGCCAAGTTTCCAATGAAGACAGTTTTTATTTCAGGTCTGTGCAGTTAGCTTTTAAACTGACAGCCATGAGTTATTGCAGAAGATCTGTCTTACTTTGGGGAAAGACTTGTGTAATCTGATGTTATGGAGTATGAGCAAGGTGAGCAACAAACTATTTGTTTAACATCTTTAGTATTATAAAATGGCTCAAGGTACTTCACTGGTGCACGCAAGAAACAATACTTTTTACTGTATACTAATACATGTGATAATAAATCAAATCAAAATTATTATAAAGCAAATTAGACACCAACCACAAAGTGATTAAGGCCGACAGTCAAAAACTTGGTCAAAAAGATAGGTAAAGAGCATCTGAAAAAAGGAGAGATCAAACAACTGAGTGTTTTAGTGAAGCAATTTGAGCTTAACGAGTTGCTGGCACGATGAAAATCAGGGATGCTCAAGAGGCCAAAACTAGATGAGCACAGCTGTCTTGGGAGGTTGGAGGGCTGGATGAGAGTAGTGACATAGGGCGGGCAAGATCATAATGGATTTAAAAGCAGACAAATATTTTAAAATTGAGGCCTTGCTTAGCCAGCAACCAGAATGTCAGAGACAAAGTCAGGTACAACAAAACAAAATAGTTTTCACATTAAAATGAAAGGACTTGTGATTGACTGGTCATTGTAGATTAGACATTTCAACTCCAGAAATATATTACCTTAAATCCCTAAACTGAAAGAAACGATAGGCTTTGGGTTATTGCAACATGGTGTGGCAGCTGAAACAATCTGAAGTAAAATCAGAATACCAAATTTGGGAAATGCGTATGTGCTAACAGTTAAGACAAACTGCTCGGAAACACATTTCCTGTAATAAGTAGATGCATCTGAGGAAATCCTTTCGACTGACTCAAATCTGAAAAATTGTAAATTTTTTTTTAAAAAGCTAATCCTGAGGGAAGTACCATTTGCAGTATGTTTTGCTCCAAAAGGAGAGCTCTGTTGATTGGATTCCAAATAGTCGTTTGGTGATACAGAACTTGATTACTGCTGAAAAAAGGCATCAGAACAGACGCAAGAATTCCAAATTATCACCACAATTTATATCCTGTGGGACCCATCTTCTGCAGGCAAAAGGAACACGTCCGGGCATTGCACCTTTTTGAATTAAACAAAAGTCTGTGCATTGTTTGTACCTTTAAGACTTGATTACCTGTAAAGACTCGCATTCCAACCATTATTTTGTAAATTGAGTTTGTGTCTTTATATGCCCTGTTTGTGAACAGAACTCCCACTCACCTGATGAAGGGGCAGCGCTCCGAAAGTTAGTGGCTTTTGCTACCAAATAAACCTGTTGTACTTTAACCTGGTGTTGTGAGACTACTTACTGAGGATAACAATTCCCAGGAGCATACATCATGGCAACACCTCAATCAAGTAGAATAAACTTGCCAATCACAACCTTTTCTTATATACATTATTTATTGCTCCCTTGAAATTAAGCATTTCTGCATGTCCTGATGAGTGCAAGGCAAAAAACTTTGACAGCATATCTCTTTTATGAACAATACTCAGATTGGACTGCAGTAACTAAGGTGCAAGTTTAAGTCCAAACACAGTGTTGCTCACTTCAGGAGGAAAGTGAGAATAATCCCAAATGATAAAAGATTGTTTTATGGACAGTTTTCACTGTACAAATATCAAAACATGCAGTTTAATGCTGCTGACTTGGTAACAGCAAAATCACTTGGCAGATATGCTAGACAGCTGACCGCTAAACTGTGTTTAGACAGTTCTACATTAGTACATTTAATTTAGACTGCAAGAGGTCTCACTGATGAGACTGGGTGATGGCAGTTTCCACTCTGTTGTCTGACACCTAGCCTTGGATAAACCACAATACCATTGCGGAAAGTAAAAGCTAATGTTACAGTGGGTAATGTAATGGCACGGATGGAAGATTGGCTGGCTAAGAGGAAACACACTGGTATGCATGGGCTCTTTTCAGGTTGGCATTAGTGTTGGGATCTCACCATTTTACAATTTATATAAATTTGGATGAAGGGATAGTCGCCAAATTTGAGAATGACAGATAGGTGGGAAAGTAAGTTGTGAAGAGGACACAAGGAGGCTACAAAAAGATAGATACGTTGGGTGAGTGGGCAAAGATCTGGTAAATGGGAAATAATGTGGGAAAATGTGAAATGGTCCATTTTGTCAGGTAGAATAAAAAAGCTTATCTCAATGGTGAAAGATTGCAGAGCTCTGAGGTGCAGAGGAATATGGATGTCCTAGTATCACTTGTATTCAATTCACCTTGCAATAAAAGGAGGGAGGGTATGCTTCACTGAGCATTTTCCCTGTCTGGGGAATCTAAATTAAGGAGGCAGAGTCTTAGGATAAGGGGTTGAACTGAGAAGAGGAGAACTTTGAATCTTTGGAATTGCTTACCACACAAGGCGGTGATGTTCCATTGCAGAGTATAATTTAAGACCAAAATTGATTTATGTTTTTATACAGCAGTCTCTGAAGCAGTGTTTCCCACAGTTCTGAACACCAGGAAAACTCAACAATGCAACACCCACCAAGGTCTGTAATCCATATACACAAACAGCAGTTCAGGAACCAGATATAAATCAGCATGGGGACTAAGAGTGTCCATCATCAATAAGCATCCCTGCTTGCAATGGTACAGCAAAGGCACTATACAAATGTAATGCAAGTAAAACAGTTGCAGCTTCATCACCACAAAAAATATTTCCTTTACATATTTTATGACAATACTTAAAGAGACACCCTATACTTTACTACTGAAATATATGTGGGATTATTGCTCATAAAGTTCCAGACTTCTGAAAATGCTATGCAATTAACTTGCTTAGTCATTGAAATTAGAGGCCCGTCCTTGAGCACGTAATGCTGCAACATGAGGCAAGGAGTTTTCAATTCATCTATCACCAATATTTTATGATAAAATAAAAGGGAAATTTTTGGAAATTCTGCCCCTACCTTTTGCTCTTCACGTTCAGTAGCATGAGGACACTTTTCAATCTTCCACTCCCGAAGAAAATCCCTGAGGTAGCCAAACAGCGTAAGAATTCCATAACCCATGTAGGTCAACACAGCAACGAACATAGGAGTTTCCTCAAAAGATTGATTAAATGGCTTTTTGTATAGCCCTCCATTCTGAGCAATGTGATGAATCTGGAACAGAAAAGTCCATGTACTCCATGAATATTCCGTAACATTTATCTTTTAACGGCAAACATTCACTTGGAGAACCACTGAGACTGCCACTCTAACTATAAAGTCTAGTACAGTCAGCTCTTACACAGCTTATTCCAACTGAACTGGGCTAGTTGCAATTTTATTTTTAGAATGTGAAGTAATCTGGGTATTGGGTAGAACAGGAGATTCCAAGACAAATTTGCAGTGAGACCTCTTGCAGTCTAAATCAATTCAAAAATAAATGAATTGATTTGACTTGGGGTGCTCTTGAGCAATGTTAGGCAATACTTTTACAAATGTATTTTGACCTGGGACTGGCAGGAGTGACTCTTCAGAATACAGCATTTTAGTTGTCTTGCTGAAGTCAGGCTGCTGTCAAATCATGGTCTGTGGAAAAGCCAACTTTGACTAGTCATTCTAAACTTTGACCAGCTAATCTCACTGAATTCAAATACCAATAATTGTCAGTATCCAATTGTAATGTTCATTTGGTTTTCAGTAAATTAATCATCAAGTTGCCACTACAATGGTGTTAATATAATGAAAACCCGAGGGAGCATTGTTTTTAAAAAGTAGTCCTCCGTCACCATTAATGTCATGTTCCAACATAGCCAGTTACAAGACCTCAAAGGGGGAATTTACCTACAAATGAAAAACTAAACTAACGTGGCTGAAGGGATATGGAATTGCAAGCTATTTAGAAAAGTTCCACATAAAACAGATTTCCTCCATGTACTCTTAAAATATTCAGAACCACAAAACCACACAATGTGGGGCGAATAAGCCAAGATTAACATTGAATAGGCCTCAAATGTGTAAGATATCCATAGAACCCATACAGTGCAGAAAGAGGACATTCGGCCCATCAAGTCTGTGCCGACTCTCCGAAAGAACATCCCACCCAGTCACTCCACTCCACCCTATCCCCATAAGCTTGTACATTCACCATGGCTAATCCACTTAACCTACACATTTTTGGACATCTATTCTCATGTCTTCATTTCTTGCTTCCATTCCTTTTTAAATTGCACCGTTTTTGAAATTTTTCATATTTGAAATGTTATCACAGTCGCCACACATTCTAGCTGTCTTTAGTTTTCTGTTTCTGTAGTGCACTATAACAACCACAAGTCCCTCATTTCTGCACGTTTTATGCTGAAGTATTTGAACCCAAGTCCACATTGGGATGATTACACTTGACGTTTGCTCCGTTTTCCACCATCAAAATCTGCTAATCATTCATGAGAACACCTCAGAGCAGAATAATAGTTTGAACCCAAGTATATATTTACATATATGGCTGAATTAAACTGGAATAAGGATAGTAATAACCAGAAGTGCTTGGCAACGTACTGTCTAACCATGGTCTTGTCACAAATCAACAGTTGGTTCTTTGTTTTTATAATTATAGACATGAGACATGACTATGAACATGAGTTAAGCTCAGCTCTCAAACACCACATCCTGACCATATCAGCTTGAAACTAGTAAAATCATAGAATACTGACAGGTTTTATCATCCTAAATTAAATATTTAATCATCTCCAGACAAATAGGAAGAATGATTACAATAGAATGGAGGTAGCCAGATCACAATTATAGAGTGAGTTTTACCATTTACAAGATGCACTGCAGCAACTCACCATGGCTTGCTCTTAACCTGTGACCCTGAACAACTTGAAGATCAAGGATAGCGGACGCGTGGAAACACCACCACCTGCAAGTTACCCTTCAGGTTACACATCCTGATTTGGTAGTGCATTGCCATTCCTTCATTGTCACTGGGTCAAAATCCTAGAATTCTCTACTTTACAACACTGTGGGAGTGGTGGCTCACCAACTTCTCAGGGGCAATTAGGGATGGGCAACAAATGCTGGAGTTTGACAGCAAAACCCACATCCCATGGAAGAATAAAGAATTGCCAGTGAGGTCTTTTTTCCATTAATATTAATTTTTAAGAAAGTTCTGGAAATTGTGGGAGTGATTTGATTGGTTTTGAAAGACTAAGATGGTTTCTCTCTGTTTCTGGCCATGCTGTTCTGGGCATTAATAGTCAAAATGTTCCATCTGTACCTCTCAGAAGCACTGCACATTCTGATGAGATTGCAATGTTGTCCACTCACTTATGACCTCACAAGGGGTTCAAACATTCTAGTCAGATTCGGCCATTTCATGGCTCAGTGGGTACCATTCTTGACCCTGGCAAAAGTAGTGGGCCGAAGTTTCACATCAGAGGCTTAAATGTATAAATTAGCCTATCAGAGGAAGTGCTGCACCATTGGAGGTTGTGTGTTTGGGATGAGATGTTGACCTGAGGCACCATTTTCTGAGAATTTCACACTAACTTCATTGCAGTGTTAATGTAAGCCTTACTTGTGGCTAATAAACAAACTTTTCCCTCAGGTGGACATAAAAGATCCCCAGGACTATTTCGAAGGACATCAGAGAGTCCTCCTGTGACCTGGCCAATATTTATGCTTCAGCCTAAGTCACTAATAAATCATAAGGTCATTATTGCATTGCTATTTTAGGACTTGGCTGTGAACAAATTGGTTGCCACATTTCCTGCATGATAGTGATTAGGTTTCAAAAGTATGTAATTGGTTGGAAGTTCATTGAAGCAGATGTGGTCGTGAAAGCCAGTATATCAAGTCTTTATTTTCCTTTGTTATCGCTAACCTCTGACCTACATGCCTACAGAAGGGGGAAAAAGGGCTGAGCAAGCTGGTTAACTAGGGAGAAAGCACATCCATTCTTGAAGCTTACAGCAGGTGAAGCCAAAAGTATTTGGAAATTTATAGCTGCTTTTGGTAAGTTTCAGCAAAAAAAAATCTATCCTTGCACCACCGGACATGAGTTTCCCTCATGACACCACAAAGTTGTCAGTATTTAAAACCAGACAGCTATGCTTGTAATGAGGAATACAAGAAACATTCTGGATTTTAAAAAATGCTACAACAACCCATTTCTCTGCTTGTGGGAAAATTCTTAATGTCATTGAATTCTAGGCAAGCTCATGTGCAAGGCATTAAACGCAAGATTAGCTACAATTTACTGGAGGACATGTTGAGTCAGACAATGTATTGGTGTTCAGTATAACCACAGTTGATCTCATGATATATAGTTCATGAATTAATCATGCCTTGATTGTACCATGTTACGTCACTTGTTATGGAAAATGTGTACAAACATGGGAGCACATTAGCAGAGAGATGATAGGAAGTTTTATCATTGGTACAACTATGCTTTCTATCAGCTCACAAGGCGGCTTATTCAGCTCGAAGTTACACCAGGCAAATGCAATCACAACTTGGTAAATAGGATTGGAGTGGTTCTAAAATCAAAATGCATTCTCAATTGACCACATTTTAAGGAAGATTGCTTGTGACTGCAACCATTGAAGCATTCCACAAAAGCTGTGACTTGTGCTCTGTTAACCAGCTTTCCTATGTCAATGCAATAAAAATGCAGAATGCATCATTTTTATGCCACCCAAGTGCTTCCATGATTATGGACCAGTTACTGCTGCATTTGCTGGATTATGTGAGTCCAATTGCCTGAAAGTGTCGGAGGGGGATTTACTGCAATATTAATTTCCTTACTGGTCCCGCTTTGCCTTCCCTCATTTTGTCTCAGGCAATTACATGATTGCAGGATTGGGGAGGGGGCTGGATTGGGTCACATCATGATCCTTCAGTCATCATGGTTTGGGGCAGTTATATGAATAAGCAGGTCCCTTCCTGCGTGACAATTTTCTATGTTTGTAGATAGAGCTTCCAGCTGGGTTCAATTGCAAATGTGCGGAGGTGAGGTCCTCCGCAGAGATGAGCTGAGGTGTTGCAAGGCACAGGTGTTTTTGTTCTCCCACCCAAGATGCAAAATAGCAGGTTCCCCGCCATCAGGGAATTAATCTGACTGTTTCAAAACAAGTACCACACAACAACATTGAGATTGAAAAACATGGGGTATAATCTCCCAGACTTTGCTTCCCTCAATCTTTAGCAATATTCAGAGTTAACACACATTCTCAAGTCAGTACAGTTATGAACCTGTAGTCAAATTTCATATTTGATAAATTGTTCACTCA
Organism: Mustelus asterias; assembly: GCF_964213995.1. NCBI lineage: Eukaryota > Metazoa > Chordata > Chondrichthyes > Carcharhiniformes > Triakidae > Mustelus > Mustelus asterias. Next base: position 80,098,106 of record NC_135818.1, read on the forward strand.
CCTTACCCTCAAACAGGTCTTGCCACTGCCTTGTTTCAACTATGCAATTATTATTGGAAAGTAACTTCAAAACATACAAGAAGCCAGATAAAATACGACTTCCTTTTAAAAACAGATGTTTTGTTCAGAAGAATCAATATTTAGATCAACTTGTGTAATATTTGGCTCCAGTGATCTCATAGAATCATACAGCACAGAGGTGGCCCAACGGGTCCGCACTGACATTAGAAACACCTGAACTCCGAGCTAATCCCATCGGCCAGCACTTAGTCTATAGCCTTGAAATGTTCTGATGTGCCAAGGGCTCATCCAGGTACTTTGTAAAGGATGTGAGGCAACCCGCTTATACCACTCTCCCGGGCAGCGCATTCCAGACTGTCAGCACCCTCTGGGAAGAAACGTTCTCTCACATCTCCCCCTAACCCCTGCCCCTCACCTTGAACCTACGTCCCCTCGTGACTGACCCTTCAACTAAGGGGAATAGCTGCTCCTTATCCACTCTGTCCATGTCTCACAATCTTGTACACCTCAATCAGGTCGCCCCTCCGTCTTCTCTGCTCCAACAAAATCAAACCAAGCCTATACAATCTCTCTTCATAAATTCAATGTTCCATCCCAGGCAGCATCCTGGTGAATCTCCTCTGCACCCCCTTCAGTGCAATCACATGCCAGCTACTATTTATTAACACCCAAGTGGAATGAATCTATAAAGTGGAGATGCCGGCAGTGGACCAGGGTGGAATCTGACAGGCAAGAATTGGGTGTAGTCTGAGAATGTTAGACATACATAGTAGGTTGATCAGCAGTACTTTGGTTGCAAATGGTTTGGTAAGTGCAAGTGATATTTCTTGGTAATCCAGATCACCCTATCAATTGGTGATATTCAGGTGAATTAAATGACTTATTAAAATCATCCTAGACACACACAGTTGCATCTATGAATTTTGCAGCAGATGGGAACACAAACCAATTCATTGCACTAAAACAATGATATTGCCGAACTAGACTGATGATATTGAATGACTCCCCAAATTTTTGGCTAAATTCTGTTTCAACATAAATTGCTTTCAATCCATAGTTGAAGACTACTTCTCCTCCTCCTCCTCCTTCCCCTTCTTCCCCCCCCCCCCCCCCCCCCCCACTTCCTCTTCTGCAGCTGTGTGTTCCCTAAGATTGCATAAATTCTGGCCACCTTCCAAAAGCTTGCTTTCATATGCAATTGAGTTGGAATATGACTAACAGTAAGCAGATTGTCAACAGAAGACTTATTGCTGACCCTCATTGTGTCCTTACCAGGTGGCTGTGTTTGTTATTTCCCGTTCTATTCTAAGAAAAATAACAGGAATCCAGAATAATTTTACCATTCAACCTGTGAATGTTGAACCCTTTTATTCCCATGCCAGCTGATATTAGCAAACACACTACAGACGGCTAAAGTTGGAATCTCCCTCATATGTTATAGCTCATTGGAAAAATCACAGCCACTGGGGGACCGTGAAATGTTGATTCTTAAAAATAAAGCACACTGCAGATTTTGCGTATGCCCACTGCTCGTTTCGTTTTGGTTTTGCTCATCTCAACCTACGAGTCAAAGCAATTAGCTTAGACTGGCATTAACAGCAAAATCACTATTACAATCCTGTTGAGTATATGTTGGCTTCTTAATGAGCCATTACATGGTCAAGCTCCTGGCAGGGAAATACAACAGTCCTAGATATCAACGGCAATCTGATAGCAATTAGGGAGCAGCATTATTTTAAAAAACACATTTTCAAATAAAAACCAAAAGCACCTACAAATCTCTCAGAACTGGTGTTATTGTTCCCCTAACAAGCATTTTATCATGCTCTTATAAATGTATTTCTGCAACTCAGTATGGAAGTTGTACATCAGAGATCTGGCTGTATTAGTCAATTGTGGTATCAGGTATCACTTTATTAAGATTGCCATTTATGATGTTTCAGTGCAGTATAGAATGACATTAAAAGGAGGATATTCAAGCCAATGAGCCTGTGCTAGGCAATTAGTGAAACTGAGTTGTATTGGTCACAGCTTCAATAAAACCATTAATAAGTTTATTTATTAGTGCCATAAGTAAAATTACATTAACGCTGCAATGAAGTTATTTACAGAATTACATTTCCACAATAAATCTACTCCATTGCACATCTTTAAATATACTCCAGGACTCCTCACCAGTACACTAATGAACTAAATGGGTGCCAAGGATTGTTAATGAAATCAAACTTCCCTCTCCCATTTTTGACAAGTGAATTGAATAAATATTTCACAACATGTTGCGTGCAAGATATTTAATCAAAATCAAACTCATGATGGACATTCACATGAATGTTACTGTATACACACTGAGCATGTCACAGGATATGGAACTACATAGTTAAATTTAACTTAATCTTTCACATGATTGGGGTTTTTTCCTCAATTGTCAAAAGGTCTGGCAAATTGATGAATCTATTTAGAAACTAAGATTTTATTCACTCACACAAATCAGATGGACTTGAGTTTTTGTTAAATATTCAGGACGTTTTTAATGACCCATTTCCCCTTCTATTCCAGCTAGTCGTGTTATTTACCAGCAGACCTCTGCTTCCACAGGAGGAGGAATGCAATGGGTGGGTCCAGAATGTTTGCAATCCTGAGGACATTCTGGCAACAAAGTAAATATGGAATGTGTGGCGCATTGCCACTTACAAGCAGTATAACTAAAGATACAGACCAGAGCAGAACTGAGATCCATGAATTCCTGTTGTAAATAATCCAAAACTGATTTGCACTGCCAATTTAGTTTTTCTTTTTCCTTCTATCTTCTGCCATTGCTAGCCCATGACTCTTCCATCCAATTCCCCTTTATACTGAAAAGCACTTGATCAGAGGCACAGCCGGGAGATTAATACCTCGATATACGGTAAATTTGAGAAACAAATCCACGTCAGCCTCTCAAAAGGTGCTTTTTTTTTTAAAAAAAGGCTGCAAATCTAAGCCATCAATTGGATTTCTGCTCTGATCAAAACAGGATTGAATGGATATTGAAGTAAAACGGGAGCATACTGTTACAGAAAGAGTAAATCAAGTGCATCAAGCCAAATAAGTAGACACCATGCTTTCATTATTACTTTAACGACTAACCTATTGCACATTTTTTAAGCAAAAAGAACTGGCATACAAACTTACAGCAAGAATTGCTTCTATCCATTACAGCAGACAAATCCAGTGTCAAGACATAACTCAAAAATCACAGTACTAACCCAAATGCATCACTACAGATGGTTCAAAGACACTGGAAAAGGCAAATATTTTTAACGAGTCAGCCTTCTCTCAAGAAATCCGTGTGGATCTTATCTCCTCAGGGGATTCCAACTAAATTGGTTATATTTCAACACATACATCACGACCATCTGTGCTTCCAATTCTAACTATAGCACTGCACCAGTGAGTACACATGACGAGTGATAATCACACAATCACGCTCCTGTGCATCAATTCCAAATATTTGAAACCCAAGCGCCTGCAGAGCTCAAGAATCTATTGAATTTCATGCCTTCATTTTACAGACTGGCATTTTCACATTCCCACAGCATACATTGCAGTGCTGTCCTCAATCACAGCCCTGGCACTACCATAGTTATGACGTCGTCGTCCAGTACTTCCCCAGAGCGGAGAAGCTACAGCATCTCCTCTGGAGCCTTCAACATGTCATTGATGAAGACGAACATTTCGCCAAGGCCATCCCCACACCCCCACTTCTTGCCTTCAAACAACCGCACAACCTCAAACAGACCATTGTCCGCAGCAAACTACCCAGCCTTCAGGAGAACAGTGACCACGACACCACACAACCCTGCCACAGCAACCTCTGCAAGACGTGCCGGATCATCGACACGGATGCCATCATCTCACGTGAGAACACCATCTACCAGGTACACGATACCTACTCTTGCAACTCGGCCACCGTTGTCTACCTGATACGCTGCAGGAAAGGATGTCCCGAGGCATGGTACATTGGGGAAACCATGCAGACGCTACGACAACGGATGAATGGACACCGCTTGACAATCACCAGGCAAGACTGTTCTCTTCCTGTGGGGGAGCACTTCAGCGGTCAAGGGCATTCAGCCTCTGATCTTCAGGTAAGCGTTCTCCAAGGCGGCCTTCACAACACACGACAGCACAGAGTCGCTGAGCAGAAACTGATAGCCAAGTTCCGCACACGAGGACGGCCTAAACCAGGATGCTGGATTTATGTCACATTATCAGTAACCCCCACAGCTTGCCTCCTGGACTTGCAGGCTGTCCTGTCTGGAGACAATACACATCTCTTTAACCTGTGCTTAATGCTCCCTCCACCCACATTGTCTGTATCTTTAAGATCTGGCTGGCTGTAGGGATTCGCATTCTGTAACTTGATTTGTGTGTCTGTGTGCCCTGTTTGAGAGCACATTTCCACTCCATCTGACGAAGGAGCAGCGCTCCGAAAGCTAATGGTGTTTGCTACCAAATAAACCTGTTGGACTTTAACCTGGTGTTGTTAAAACTCTTACTGTACTACCATAGTTGCCAGCCATTGAAGCAGACGTTTGATTTTTATCTGCAGTTAGGTGTCCAAAAGACTGTGGAACCATATCGAGCATACCAAATGAGCAGCAGCAACCTGGGACAAAGGGCTTATCTTACGAGGAAAGGCCAAGCAAATTGGGACCAAATCTATTAAGAGTTCAGAAGAATGAGAGGGGATCCTATTCAAAGATAGGAGATCTTGAGGGGACTCCATTTGTCAGGGAGGCTAGAACTATGGAGACAGAGTTTAAGAATAATAGGTAAATAAGGAGTCTTTTCCCCCTCAGAGGGTGCTTGTCTGTGGAGTTCTAGTCCCCAGAAAGCAGTGGAGACTGCAGCATTGAATTTATTCAGGGCTGAGAGAGTCCTGGAACACAACCAGCCACAATCTTACTGAAAAGCAAAGCAGGCTCAAAGGGCTGAAGAGCCTTGTCCTAATGTTCCTATGCTGCCAAATAAACACTTGGCAACATTCATACTTTTGATCCAAACCTGTTCCACAGAAACCTGGTGATATTGTTACAAAGAAAATCAACACTACCATGCTTGTTCTAACTTAGCAATTGATGGGTTGTGTTCAGAAAAGAAAAATAATTTTGCCAACATTAGCAAGGACATTACCAGAGGCAGTGGCCAGCAGAATAATCAAACACCTTATCACTAAATATTTTGCAGTGATTAACTTCTAAATCCATTCTTGTTCAGAGTATTTTAATGAGGACAAATTTCGCAACAGCAGGAGCCAAACATGGAATGATCGTGGAAAATAAACGCGTTTACCACAACTGTTTGCATTTTACTTGTAATCCTGGCACATTAGTGCAGAGAAGGTTTACCAGGATGTTGCCTGGTATGGAGGGTCTTAGCTATGAGGAGAGATTGGGTAAATTGGGTAAACTGGGGTCAGCATGGATTTAGTAAGGGGAGGTCGTGCCTGACAAACCTGTTAGAGTTCTTTGAAGAGATAACAAATAGGTTAGACCAAGGAGAGCCAATGGATGTTATCTATCTTGACTTCCAAAAGGCCTTTGACAAGGTGCCTCACGGGAGACTGCTGAGTAAAATAAGGGCCCATGGTATTCGAGGCAAGGTACTAACATGGATTGACGATTGGCTGTCAGACAGAAGGCAGAGAGTTGGGATAAAAGGTTCTTTCTCAGAATGGCAACCGGTGACAAGTGGTGTCCCGCAGGGTTCAGTGTTGGGGCCACAGCTGTTCTCTTTATATATTAACGATCTAGATGACGGGACTGGGAGCATTCTGGCCAAGTTTGCCGATGATACAAAGATAGGTGGAGGGGCAGGTAGTATTGAGGAGGTGGGGAGGCTGCAGAAAGATTTAGACAGTTTAGGAGAGTGGTCCAAGAAGTGGCTGATGAAATTCAACGTGGGCAAGTGCGAGGTCGTACACTTTGGAAAAAAGAATAGAGGCATGGACTATTTTCTAAACGGTGACAAAATTCATAATGCTAAAGTGCAAAGGGACTTGGGAGTCCTAGTCCAGGATTCTCTAAAGGTAAACTTGCAGGTTGAGTCCGTAATTAAGAAAGCAAATGTAATGTTGTCATTTATCTCAAGAGGCTTGGAATACAAAAGCAGGGATGTACTTCTGAGGCTTTATAAAGCACTGGTTAGGCCCCATTTGGAGTACTGTGAGCAATTTTGGGCCCCACACCTCAGGAAGGACATACTGGCACTGGAGCGGGTCCAGCGGAGATTCACACGGATGATCCCAGGAATGGTAGGCCTGACATACGATGAACGTCTGAGGATCGTGGGATTATATTCATTGGAGTTTAGGAGGTTGAGGGGAGATCTGATAGAAACTTACAAGATAATGAACGGCTTAGATAGGATGGACGTAAGGAAGTTGTTTCCATTAACAGGGGAGACTAGGACGCGGGGGCACAGCCTTAGAATAAAAGGGAGTCACTTTAGAACAGAGATGAGGAGAAATTTCTTCAGCCAGAGAGTGGTGGGTCTGTGGAATTCATTGCCACAGAGGGCTGTGGAGGCCGAGACGTTGAGCGTCTTCAAGACAGAAATTGATAAATTCTTGATTTCTCGAGGAATTAAGGGCTATGGGGAGAGAGCGGGTAAATGGAGTTGAAATCAACCATGATTGAATGGTGGAGTGGACTCGATGGGCCGAATGGCCTTACTTCCGCTCCTATGTCTTATGGTCTTATGGGTTGTTCTCCCTGGAAAGACGGAGAATGAGGGGAGATCTAATAGAGGTGTACAAGATTATGAAGGGGATAGATAGGTTGAATGGTGGGAAGCTTTTTCCCAGATCAGAAGTGACGTTCATGAGGGGTCACGGGCTCAAGGTGAGAGGGGCGAAGTATAACTCAGATATTAGAGAGATGTTTTTTTACACAGAGGGTGGTGGGGGCCTGGAATGCGCTGCCAAGTAGGGTGGTGGAGGCAGGCACGCTGACATCGTTTAAGACTTACCTGGATAGTCACATGAGCAGCCTGGGAATGGAAGGATACAAACGATTGGTCTAGTTGGACCAAGGAGCGGCACAGGCTTGGAGGGCCGAAGGGCCTGTTTCCTGTGCTGTACTGTTCTGTGTTCTTTGTTCTTTTGTTCTATTACAGCATGTATTGAACAAGTGCCATTATCTCTGAACAGCAGCTCCACAGATGCTGGCTTTTTAGGCAGCAAACTGAGAGATCAGAGGCGACGAAAGAGATAAGGTATCGGCCTGGGCATTCCTTCAGCCATAGGAAGTGCACAAAAGAAAATCTTCCAAGTTGTACACAAACAGCAGCTTCCTTTCCTCGTTGAAAAAAAATAACTGAAGCTAATCCATCCCCGGTGTCATTATGCAGGAAATAAAGCTCAGTGGAGCCTTCAGAAACAACACGTTTAATTGGACCAGGACATGGAAGCAAAATCCTAGCCCCAGTTTCAAGTCATATCTGCTATCCTTGAAAAATTCCCATCTTGACATTCATAATAATAATTGCCCAGGTCCACATTTTAGTGACATTCTCCTGCGAGCTCTGGTACTGCAGTGCATCTAGTTATATAGGTCTGTTTACAAGTGCACGAAGTTACCTTACAAATATGGATACGGCAAGTTATTAATGGAAAGAGGACAGGTGTTCTTATTTTACAAAATTGAAGAGAAATTGATTTTAACTAAAAAAAAAGGTGCTAAACTTGTTATTCTGAAAGTAATTTGCTCTTTTTGGTTACTGGGTATTCACATTGCGCCAGCAAGTCCAAATGGAATAGGTAGCATTCGCATGTTTGCTTCAAGGAGTTGATGGAAATTGCAAGTTTCTGTTCTTGGAAGAGATTCCACTAGCTATCAAGCAGCTGCAGTCATGCCGACCTAATTGACCAAATAGCCTTTGTCCAATTCCTTACAAACCAGCAGCTCATTATTTAATAGGGGGAAAAAACACAAGCTTAAGAAACTATTCCGAAATGCTTATTTTGGAATTTAGAAATAATTTGTATTGGTACAGTGACTGTCAGACATCCTCAAGAGCTTTACAATCAATGACGTACCCTGTACTTCTGAAATATAGTCACTCTTGCAGTGTAAGAAATGCAGCAGCAAATGCCCCAAAACAGCAATGTGATAATGAGCACAATATCTATTCCTTCAAGTGTTGGTTGAGGAACAACTATTGGGCTGGGCACTGGGGAGAACTTTCCTGCTCTCCTTCACATAGTGCAATGGAATCTTCTGTGTCTCAGCGTGAAACAACAGAGCCTCTAGTCTGATGTCTCATTCAAACAAGGACACCTCCAACAGTAGCTACTGCATTAGCCTGGGTTATACACATCCTAAAGTCTCTGGAGTGGGACTCAAATCCCCAGCATCTGGCCAACAGGCAAGAAAGAGCGCGGCCATTGAGCCACAGCTGACATGGGGTCAGGAATTAGATATATTTGTTTAATTTATTTTAGCATTGGTTAGCTCTCCAAATGCTGCCCGAGTACATTGTAAATTAAGCCAGAGGCACATTTTCCCAGATCAGAAAACTCCATAAATTCCATAGTCAGTCTCCCTTGTAACCAGTGGAGCTGCTCAGGAAGGCAGGAGGCTCCAGTCAGTCAGACAATTCTGTCACCAGACAGCAAGGAAAACTGACATGTTAGGTCTCCTCGGTGTACAACAGGTCAGCTTTTAAAAACAAATATCGCAGCAGAATTTTCTGGATAAGTGATTTGACTTTGAACAAAGTGTACTTTTTCTTCCTTTAACCATACAGTAGTTGCCAATTACTTGAAATCATTTCAAATGTCAAAGCATCACTAAAACTATACAGAAACTAAAGACAGCTCTGTAGAGAAGCTTCAAATTAGTGAGTATATTTAGTACTATTGGGATTTGAAGCCCTCCTTGGGGAGGACATGAGAGCCATAGACAGGTTAGATGACTGGACAACAAGATGGCAGATGGAATATAACGTAGGGAAGTTTGAAGTTATTCACTTTGGTCACAATAGAAAAGCAGAATCTTTTTAAAAAGATGAGAAACCTGTAAGTTAGCAGGCAGGTGAAGCAGGCAATTAGAAAGGCAGATGACATGTTGGCCTTTATTGCAAGTGGTCTGGAACATAAGAATAAACACCTTCCTAAAATCATACAGGGTTTTGAAGAGGCCACATCTGTAATACCGTGTGCAGTTTTGGTCTCCACATTTAAGATAGGACATACTTGTATTGGAGGTGGTACAGTGAAGGGTCTCTAGATTGGTTCCTGGGGGTCAGGAGGTTGTTCTATGATGAAAGGCCAAGTAAAGTGGGCTTATATTCTCCGACCTTATTGAAACCCACAAAATTCTGAGGACTTTGATAGGGTAGATGCTAAGAAATCATTTATGCTGGCCAAGGGGACACAGTTTTGGCTAAGATCAAGTGTAGTTATGCGGATGCTGCACTTGGTTGAGGTCATTGGGTTGCATTTAAGCTTCATATGTTTCATATGAAGCAATTTTTAAAAGCGGTATCTCGGCCTTTTGGCTAAGATGCAAATGAGATCAAGCCTTGGAGGAGGAATTCTCCGCCTGCTCCAATCAGCTTGGCTCATGTAGATCAGGCCCAGGACAGGGTAAATGGTTGCTTGCCCTGTCTTGTCAGCTTGGATTGGAAATGTCTCAACTTGTTGAGACTCTGAATTGGACTTGATTTGATTGAATTGGAAAAGTATAAAAAAAAGGGGACACAGTCTCAAGATAAGGGGCTGATCATTTAGGACTAGGTGAGGAGAAATTACTTCAAAGGGCTGTGAACCTTTGGAATTCTCTACTCCAGAGTTGTGGAAGCTCCATTGTTGAATACATTTAAGACTGGGACAGGCAGTTTTTGGTCTCTTATTTAATTATGGGATATGGGGAGCTGGTTGGAAAATGGAGTTGAAGCCAAAGATCAAACTGGGAGACAAATCAGACTCCACTGAACATATTGTCTACTCCTGCTCCTATTTGTGTTCTTATATTCTTGTGTTATGGTGAATTTGCAAATTTGTCACTAACGCACAGAAAATGAATTGAAATTGCACAAGACAAATCCAACAACCACTACCATCGATGTCAGTGCATAAGCCTCAAAAAATCCCTCTAAAAATAGGCGTCAAACATGAATTTTAGGTCTGAAAAAATGAGGTAATCTTGTATGTTGTGATTCACGGTAATCTTGTGCCAGTAGATAACATCTGCAAGGTTGTGTTCAAGACTCTCCCCAGCTGTCAGAACTGTTGTTAAACCAAGGCCTCATTGGCCCTCCCTCAAGACAAAATATTCCATGGCACCATTTAGAGGAGCAGAATTCTTCCAGGGCCTTGCCAACATTTATCCCTCCATCAACATCATAAATGCAGAAAATGTGGCTATTTCACTGCTGTTTGTAGACATGGTTGTATAGAAATTGTCTGTCATGCTTGCCTGCATTTCAAAATAACTTCAATAGCTGCAAAGCCCCGAGAACAGAAAAGGCTGCATATAAATCCAGGATTTTCGACTTTCACAAGTAAATCAGATCATTCTTTAACACAAATGTGTTTGTGTTTTGAAAGTGACAACCAGAAATTTAACATTTCTTTGTGGTATGAGTTAGGACAGTGAGGAAATTTCCAGAGAATTCTGACATGAGGATTATGAAACACTACAAAATTAATCATAGAATCATAGTGCAGAAGGAGGCCAGTCAGCCCAGCGCGTCTGCACCAACCACAATCCCACCCAAGGCGTATCCCCATAACCCTGTGCATTTACCCTAGCCAACCTCCCTGACACCGAGGGGCAATTTAGCATGGCTAAACTCCATACAGACAGTGTCCCAAGCTGGGAATTGAACCTGGGTCCCTGGTGGTGAGAGGCAGCAGTGCTAATCACTGTGCCACCCCACTGTAGAAAAACAGTGAAGATGATGCTTATAAAAGGACATCCTATTTCGCCATTTTTTTTAGTTGAGGAGCGGAGAAAGGCATGCCAAGAGCAGCAGCAAGCACACCTAAAAATGCGTCAACCTGGCAAAGTTACAGCACAGGAGAATTTGCATGCCAAAAAGCAGAAGCAGCATGCAAAAAGATAGCCAAGTGATTACACAATTAATGGATCAGGTCCAAGCTCTGCAGTCCTGCCACATCCAGTCATGATGTGGAGATGCCAGCGGTGGACTGGGGTGGGCACAGTAAGCGCCCCTGGCATTGTGTTCCTCTCTTCACAGATGCAGCCAGATCTGCTGAGTCTTTCCAGCATTTTCGATTATTACATCAATACAAATAATTGCTTTACTATGACAGAGAAAAAGGTTAACTTGGTTCAGATGAGTGATAGCTGTGTTTCACACGCCATCCCATATTTGAGCACAATCTAGACTTACAGACACCCTCAGTGCTGCACTAAGCACTGCATCATTGCAGTCTTTGAGATGAGATATCAAACCCTTTTCAGTTGGGTGTAAAAGATCTCAAGTGCTGTGAAATTGGAGTTTGCTTCACCGCTTGTGAACCTTGATGAACACAAATTAATTTCTGCATCTGATTACACAGAATGACTGTACTTCAAAAGTAATTCATTATCCGCTAAATGCTTTGGAATATCCTGAAGCTGTGATAAATCCAAGTTCTTTCAAAGGGTTAACATCCACACTAATTAAATTTGAAATATCAGCTCGAATTCTGCATTTAAGGTTTCTTGACCTTATCCAAGAACTCTCCCTATGCAGGCTCAAACCAGATCTTTGCACTCTTAGTAGCTCTCTTGCTGCGACAAGAGGGTCTGTCTAACACAGACCTAGTGAAGCTCTTGCGCTTAAAGAACATTTATATGGCATATTTCACAACAGCAAGATATCCCAAAGCACTTCACAGCCAGTGCATTACTTTTCGTTAAGTGTAGGCATTGGAATAATGTAGAAAAATGCAATGGTTTCTTTGCACACAGCGGCAATGAGATACATGACCACATCATTTGTCTTTGTTAAGTGCTGCTGATTGAGGAATAATTAGCAGCCAGCACATCAGGAGAACTCATATTACAGAGACCCCTCCCCCCCCGTTCTTCTCATACTGTCACAGGATCTTTTTATTGAAAAGGAATGATGATAACTTAGTTCATCATCTCAACTGAATTACAGCACCCGAGTGCAGCATTCCCTCAGCTCGACTAAAGTGCTGACCGAGATTCAAGTTCAAATCTCTGGAGTAGGACTTGACCTCATTACACTCTGACTCAAAAGCAGGTTTATTACCACTTGGCTCACACTATTCAAGGACAAAAATATTTCACCCTGCCATCTGGACCACACTCCATCCATTATCTCAATGACGCAAACAATTTTGAAATACAAGAGACACCAATCTGTTGGGATCCCACTCTCACTTTGTCTCTTCGGGTGATCAACAAAGTTTGCACATTCTCCTCGTGTCTGCGTGGGTTTCCTCCGGGTGCTCCGGTTTCCTCCCACAGTCCAAAGATGTGCGGGTTAGGTTGATTGGCCAGGTTAAAAATTGCCCCTTAGAGTCCTGGGATGTGTAGGTTAGAGGGATTAGCGGGTAAAAATATGTGGGGGTAGGGCCTGGGTGGGATTGTGGTCGGTGCAGACTCGATGGGCCGAATGGCCTCCTTCTGCACTGTAGGGTGTCTATGTCTATGTTCATGTAACATATCACTATAGTGTAATATAGTGCAGTTACCTTTGTACCTGTACAAAGGTAATTGCAAGGGCTCATGGAACATTGGTCCTTCATCTCAAGGAAGTTGAGATCCAAAACGTGGCATTCACTTGTAGAGAATTTTGCTCAAACCACATCTGGAGCATTGCATTCAATTTCGGTTAGAGTCTCAGAAGATACTGGCTTTGGAGGGGATAGAATACAAGTTCACCAGAATGATATCTTCTAGGCTTATTGGGTTAAATTGTGAAGGGATGCTACATAAATTTGGTTTAAATAGGTTAATCTGGGAGTTTTGTGCATTATGCTAATTTGTTAGTTATCCAATTACCTCCCACCCCCTTCCTACCTTGTGTGTTGGCATCTATTCACCAGGCAGAAACTACAAGCTTTGTTTTCACAAAATTCTGCTAAACTTGTAAACTGGGAGTGTTTAAAAGTAATATCCTTGTAAGTGAAAAAGCACCAGAGACGTTAAAAAAAGCCTAAACAAACTCTCCTTGCTGAGGGCACTGATTATTTAGCCAGTAGAGGAGATGAAGTGGTCACTGCAATGTTGGCTTATTAGTTGCAAGGATTCCCTGCTCCTTGGAAAAGTTTCATTTTGTGATATTTACCCCTCAAGAGGAAGTGAGTTTCATGACTACTTTAATTTATGCCAGCTTCTATTTCCCAGCTAATTTAAAAAACAAAATTCAAATTTTCAAAATGATCATGGTGTTTTTAGAACTTATGCCCCAGATCATTTGCCTAGGCCTCGATTACTGTTCAGTGATGCAGCCATATTACCATACCAGTCATTTTTGTAAATCGAACACACTTCAAACTTTGGAATGGTGCACTGTCATAGAACTGGATATCTTTACGATTAGACTGATAGATAGCTAGACACTGAACCATCTATGTTCAATCCCTCCAAACATCTATTGTAATTATAAAGAGCAGGCTGCTACATGAAGAACTCTTTATTTACTCTGTCACTATTTAAGGAGTTTTGCATTACAACATCTCATAGCTAAACCTATGAACCACGGGTTGCCCCTTTTGGGAGGTGAGAAAGTCCTTGTTCTTGTATTCTATGCCCCTAATAAAAATGCCTAGGATATTGTGTGCTTTATTAAACACATTCTCATCCTGTACAAATAATTGAGAGGTTAGAACTATTAGGAAAGATTTAATAGGCCAGGGCTCTTTTAGTCTGTTTGCCTCCAGGTAAAAGGACTGAGATTTCAAGTCCCACTCGAGAACTATAACACATAATCCAGAAAGATACTTGAACAGTATTGAGGGGTGCTGCATTGTCATAGGTAGGCACAGTAAGAAGTCTCACAACACCAGGTTAAAGCCCAACAGGTTTATTCGGAACGCTGCCCCTTCATCAGGTGAGTGGAGGGTTCACAAACAGGGACCTGTCTTTTGTCTTAATGACCTAATGACCTAGACCTAATGTCTTTTGGATGAGGCAATAAGCAAATACCCAATGCTTGTTCAAGTGGGTGATAAACATTCCATGGCACTTTTCAAACTATTTTGTATGAAACCAAAACTAAATAAACAAATTTTAAAAATAAATAAATCACAAAATGAAACTTTTCCAAGGAGCAGGGAGTTCTTGCAACTAATAAGCCAACATTCATCCCTTAACTATCACCAAAACAAAACAGGTCACCCACCTTGCTACTGTTTGCAGGACCTTGTCTGTCACATTTACCTACAGAAACTGCAAATAGTGTGCAAATAGATAAATGCAAATTTAATGCAAATAGATAAATGCAAATAGATAAATGATCAATTGTGTCTGGCAGCATTGCCCACAACACTAACCCCCCCCCCCGTCCTCCTTTAAAGAAATGGCATGATATCTTTTGCATCCATCTGAAGTGAGAGAAGGTCTCAGTTTAACATTTTATTAGTACGGTACTTGTGATAATGCATAACCTTCTCAGTGCTGTATTTAAATGTCAGCCTTGGTTAAATCAAATCTGGAGTGAGGCTTGAACCCACAACCTTCCCATTCAGGAGGCACAGACACGCTGACATTTTGCAAAACCATTTTTACAAAAACACTTTTGTATATGACTCAAATATTCCATGATTCTTCAGTGAACAAGCTGACCACAAATACTCCAAGCATTCTTTTTCTTTTTTTGTTCTCATGATTCTTTGCGAGAAACTCGAGAGCAGGAAGAAAACAAACAAGGGCAATTCCAGTTACATGATGTCCCACTGTCGGCACTGATTTTATACAAATTTTCAGTAGAATAATTTCAGAACCACTATAAAAGTCCACTAATATCTATACACCATAATTACAGACAAGAAGGTGAAAAGATTCACTGACATTTTAATTTGATGTTTTCTTAGTATTTCAACTATTCATCTAGATACGATATTTAAGGTTGGCTTTCATATTTTATACCACAGGAATAAATAGTAATAAGAATATTCAAGGCAAACAACAAGACTGAAATTGAATGCAGGGTGCTGAGGTTTAGCCACATATAGTTGCAATCTTCTTTGGTATATCGAATCCACTGGATTTTGAGTCTTGACAAAAAAGGCTGAAATTGAGTAACATGATCTTCACCTGAATATTTAACAGAAATTGATACAAGTCACTGAAAATGAGGGCCCATTAGTTCCTGCGTTAAGCAGAGTTAGTGGCAGCAGAAAGAAGGATACCATTATCCTCGATGTGCCAAAACAGTCAGTAATAAATTCTGCAGATTGTTCATACACTAATGGATGTACAATTAAGAATGTCGAAAATGATTTGAGTGGTGTTTATTTTAATGCTATTTCTGAAAGAACTGATTCTTTACATCTGAAGTGTTTCTCCATTGTTTTGTCACGTGTCAACAACGAGAAGATAAAATGAAAAATTTACTTTCCAATAACCAGATCCAGCCAAAATACTTTTGGTTTTCTACAAGATGCTTCTGGTAGCACAAGTCACAGGCATGATGAGTCTTTGTTGGGGAGTTTCCAGGTGAGTGACTAGCGCAGCCTCAGTGTCCTCTGATGCTGTATATTTTTTGTCTTCACTTTCAGCCTGGACAAACTGTAGAGCTTGTTGTCTGACTGATTCTGCAGGTAAGCTTCCATATCTACAGGGAAGACAAAAAGCAGGAGTGTGGAGAAGATAATACCAAACAAAGTGGGGGCTAGGACACAACCCTGTTTCACCTCATGCTGTCGGAAGTGGTAGCACAGTATAAATCACGAAAGGAATGGATGAGGCGGAGGAGCTTTGATGGACAGCCAATTCTCCCCAGAATGTTGTAGAGCCCTGCATTGTTGAAAGCTTGAGTGAAATTTATGTAACTAAGATAAAGAGGTATATCCTGCTGCCTCCACTTATGGCTGAAGTATGAAGATCAAGTTCACTGTTGGTCCACGAGCATGAAACCTCTATTTCTGGATGTGGAGATGCCAGCGTTGGACTGGGGTAGGCACAGTAAGAAGTCTCAACACCAGGCAACTCCAACAGGTTTATTTGGAAGCACGAGCTTTCGGAGCACTGCACCTTCATCAGGTGAGTGGAGGATTGGGTTCACAAACAGGACATATATATAGATACAGACAAGATAGTAGTTGGAATGCGAGTCTTAACAGGTAACCAAGTCTTTACAGGTGCAAACAATGCGAGTGGAGAGGGGGTTAAGTACAGGTTAGAGGGGTGTGAATTGTCTCAAGCCAGGACAATTGACATTTTTCAAGCCCAGGCAAGTCGTGGGGGTTACAGATAGTGTGACATGAACCCAAGATCCCGGTTGAGGCCGTCCTCGTGTGCGGAACTTGGCTATCAGTCTCTGCTCAGCGATTCTGCGTTGTCGTGTGTCGTGAAGGCTGCTTTGGAGAATGCTTACCCAAAAATCAGAGGTCAAATGCCCTTGACTGCTGAAGTGTTCCCCGACAGGAAGGGAACACTCCTACCTGGCGATTGTCCAGCAATGTCTATTCATCTGCTGTCATAGCGTCTGCATGGTCTTGCCAATGTACCATGCCTTGGGACATCCTTTCCTGCAGCTTATCAGGTAGACAACGTTGGCAGAGTTGCTCCACCTGTAAGCATGACCTAGCAAAGGCCTCCCCATTATTACTAATGAGAAACAGACACCCACTGTCCTCTCTTACTATAAGCATCAAGTAACTGTGATTATGGGACAAGGTGTCACAACCTTACCCTTGATCACACTAAACAGCTTGCCACTGGAAATGGTAAGCAAATTCTGCTACCTCGGATCCACAGTGACCATGTCTCTTAAAGCAGAATTCAATATACACATAGGGAGAGTAGCTACCACTTTGCCGACTCAAAACAGCCTGCGTTCTCAACACTTCAGTGTATGGCTTTGAAACATGCAGAACTCAGTTATCAAGAAAGGAAGCTCAACAATGTTCATCGTTGCTGCTTGCTGCACATTCTAGGGCATCTTGTGGAAAGATAAAATTCATGTATGCGGCAATTTTTTCAAAAGCAAAGTTCCCAACTGTGTTGGCATTTATCAAGCAGAGATGACTTTGTCAGCTTGGGCACTTCTGTAGGATGAAAAATGGTGACATTTCCTGAGGATTTTATGTTGAGTTAGCTGGCTCCACAAGAGTAATAGGATGTCCAAAGCTCTGATCAAGGATGTTTGAGTAATCATGAAGGCCCTAAACACAGATGTTAGCACCTGGGAGACACAAGCCGACACCAAGGGAAAATGGCAACATCACTTGTGGGTGGCCTCTTTGCATCACCATGACAGTGAGTGACTATAGTGCCTGGCAACAGATGTGCCAACACAGAAAATAACTCAGACACCTGATGACCGCTTCATATGTGACACTTGTGGCAGAACCTGCCACTCAGATTGGTCTCTTCAGCCATCAGCAAAAGTGCACCATATGAAGCTAATCCATCTCAAAAGATTGGATTTGTAGTTAATCTTACATAGATTAAGGATAGGCAATAAATGCTGGTCTCGCCAATGAAGCCCACATCCTGTGAATGAATAAAAAAATGAAAGACAACTTTTTTTTAAACCAAAAGGTTTGCTTTATTCGTACACCAGCAGACTAATAGACCAAACCAACTTCAAGTTGATAATGCTGAAAACAATGGTCAGGCATTAGCATCTGTAGGAGTCAATATTCCAGGGTGATGATGCTTCTAATGTTCAAAGTGTGGCACAATATTCCATTGAGGTCATCACTGCATCACTGAGAATGCATTAAAAATCTAATCTTGTTAGAAATCACCCATTCAGCTTTCGTAAGCAACCTGCATGCATACAATGCATTCACCGTCACCTAGAACACCTGGAACCAGACATCAGAAATTACCAATTTGAGGGGTTCTGGAAGAGTTTATGCTACACATAGCAACAAAGGCCAGACACAAGTAAATGTTCTGTAACAAGACATATCCTTTCCTTGTGTCACAGTCTAAAGTCAGTCATGACTTCTTCCATTAAATAGGTCATTCACCCTGTAAACTGGGTGCGGGAGGAGGAAGTAATTGCCCTGATAAACTACATGAAGAAAAAATCTAAGTAGTTAGGTGATGCACTTAGTTAACATCTTGGGAAAATAGTTAGAGCAATTTTATGTTATTATGATGAAGTGGCAAATTGGATTGCCCCCTTCACCTTCCCTAATGCTGTCTCAGTAAACTGGAACGAGAACAGCAATTGCAGTTGAGAAGATTTTAAAGGTACAAACAGGTGTATTCAATGGAAGATTTGCCATAGAATTGAAGTGCCATATGGAAATACCTTAAAAAACCTCTTTTAGAAAATGTTACTGGTGATTTAGCCTGTTTTTTTCCCCACTTATAAATGATATTAAAAATTCCGATAATGGGCTAATTTAGTAGATTTGATTTTTGAAAATCCCAGAGTCCAATTTGTTATAAAAAGACAAAATAGGATTGTCATAGGCATCTCAACACACATGGTTCATTCACAGCTAATTGATATGTATTAATTGGAAAATATTGAAGACCATTCTGATATAATTGAATAAATGTAATTAGAGGGACCAGAAAAAATGCAACCAAATTTACCTGGAATAGACAGTCTAGGAATTTATTAGAGTTAAAAATTCTGTACAAAATGATGAAATATTGCTAAAGAATGAAACTTCTCACTTGTCAAGTCTGACTGAGGCAGAACGCCTTTATTCCTGGACGATGTGCTTCATTTTCTAAGTGGTGATCTGCAGACAAATCTACATCAAGTCATTGGAGACAAGCTGTAATAATGAATTTGATGTACCTGTTACATGTTGGTAATTATCAAGCCTGCCCGTTGAGAGTCACTGAACTTTTGATAATTAGGAATGGGCACAATGGAAAAATATCAATTTGCCTTAGTACTCAAGAGTAACTTCTGAATGTGCTTTCCAGCATCAAGCTTAAAAGATACAATTTATGGTCATTATGTAAGGAAAAGTAAAGTCGCCATAGTTCCAGATGAGTATAGGCTGCTCTCCCCTTTTGAGGGGGAGAGCTGACTGGTGGTGATTTAACCTGAGATCGCCACACCTCAGGCCATGGGCAAGGTTGGGAAGGCAGGGCCTTCATAAATAACCTCGGCCGGTACAGGAATTTAACTTGCATTGTTGGCATCACTAGTGCTGCATCACAAAGCAGCCAACTGAGCTAATTGACCCTCCGTCGTTATGTATAGAATTCTTAACTGTAATGAATTCCAATCCTTGACAGCACTGTACTTATATTCAAATCTATGCTGGGAAATTTCCACACTTGTTATTTGATTCTTTAATTAGTAAAGTTATCTCCATTTAACTTCTCCAGCAACCGTGAATAAAAATAATTTCTGCTTCTGCTCCATAAAGTACACCAGAATTGTATCTGTAAATGTTCGCAATGAGCTTTTTTTAATATCAGGCAAAAATCAAAGCTGAATTAAGGCAATCGTAAATCAAAACTGACACTGCCATGCTGGTCACCAAGCATAAAATGTGTTGACTAATTAAAAGCTGTTAAACCCTAATCCAGACAGTTTTGCACACAATAACTCTTCTAGGAACAGACGAAATAAACTCCATATAGTAACTACAAGAACAAACTGTTTCATTTTACAAACAAAACCAGACTCCCAGAGAACTTACACTGCCTTAAAAAGAATCTTTCACACTTGAATGGTGTGTAATAATTATCTGGACCATCCTAGACTTTCTGGGTGTGGCATATAATCTCACACTCCATACGATCACAAAACAAGTTCAGCAACCTGATATATAGATTGGGTGCCGAGAGAGCCGGGATAACAATACACACAGAACTGTGACAAAGAATTATAAGCACAAAAATACAGAATTGTACCTGGATCAAGGGTGCAATTACAAGAAGAAACAAAATCAATTAATTGTTCAGAAAAAATATCTACATACAAGAAGTTTGCAGATGATACAAATATTGGCCACATTACTCAGAAGAAAGCAGTGGGCTGCAGGAACGTATCAATGGACTGGTCAAGTGGGTGGAAACGTGACAAATGGAATCAAATTCGGTGAAATTTGTAATGTGTTTGGGGAAACAATCAAGGCAAAGAAATAGACAATAAATAGGAGGATTCTGAGAAGTGTAAAAGAGCAGTGGGATCTTGGGTGTATGGCCACAGAACCTGACTTGCTCATAATAATCTTGCAGCAATTGTTTACAATCAATAAAAACGATCAGTAGCAAGTAGGTACAAATCTCTTTGCCCCCCCCCCCCCCACAAGTCTCAATTCCTGTTGCAATTTCACCATTTTATAAGTCCTTGACAGTGTGTTGTGTAGCTGTTGTCACTAATCCTTCCCAAATTCTAATCAAGATTGGTTGGCAACACTGCATCTCATTCCCATTTTTAAATCTGTGTTTACGTTTGAGCATTTTTTTTGAAACGGGACTCCTTTTCCGGTTTTAGAATGAACAAGTTCTGGCACAAACAAAAATACAATTCTCAAGACACGGAATCCTGAGTAAACATTAAAGGAAACCTTGCAATTGAATTGTGAAGCATGTCTTCCTGAATCAGTGTCAACATTGCATTTTCTACCGAAACAATAAACATAAATATACTGGACACCTGTATGGTTAATGAATTTATCCAACAGTCAAAGCCTTATAAAGACGGAGTATTTAAATTTGGGACTGAATTAGTTGATGTTAGCGCCACAGGAACTATAGAGGTCTGGAAATACCATGGCCCTCCCATGACCCCAGATCCCAAAGGATGGGAAAGAAACCTAAAGCGCTGGGCATCAAAGCAATAAAATCTATTTTAAAAAGTCTATTTACACAGAGTGTGGTTGGGGTGTGGAATGGACTGCCCGCAGTGATAGTGGAGTCAGACACTTTAGGAACATTTAAGCCGTTATTGGATAGGCACATGGAGCACACCAGGATGATAGGGAGTGGGATAGCTTGATCTTGGTTTCAGATAAAGCTCGGCACAACATCGTGGGCCGAAGGGCCTGTTCTGTGCTGTTCTATGTTTAAGGAGTGATATTTTACTTTATTTCCCCATCACTAAGACTGGTCTTACTTTGTGTTCATTTTCTTCCTAGTTAGACCATAGCAATTATTAAAATGACAAAATTGTGGATGGGAGGGAATTTAGGGCACAAAAATTATAGAGTAAAACACATCAAGTTTAAATTAGAATTGCTAATAATATGAAACAACCTACAAAAAAAAAGAACTCTCCCACACAAGTAGAATAATATGACTTAACAACTCTGTGGAAAGGAAATATAATAGGATCTTACAGCACAAAGATTATTTGGTCTGTTGTGCCTATGCCAGCTCTTTCAAAGAGCTGTCCAAATAATACCACCCCCACATTCTCCACTATCACTTGCAGGTTGTTAACATCACATTTAATTATGTATTCAATAAATAAATGTCCACTGCATGGTGTCAGAAGCGATTATGGCCATATCAGTAAATAGTTACAGTAATCTAGCCTAGTGACAATGTGTGCACCAATCTCAGACAGCAACAATTGCTGTATTTGTTAAAGTGGTTGAAAGTGCACGACAAGGGCTCATACTGAACTATTAGCTAAATATAATAAATGCTTCTCTAATTACATGAGAAACATTCGAGACATGTCGTTTTAAATTTAGAGGCTTGAGTTATATTATTGTGGCAAGGCAAAGTAACTTACTATTAAATGCAACAGCACTATCGTAACATTGTGAATTGTGAAATTTAATTTCAGGCAGGTTAGATTTAGACTTACAAAAAGTTTGCAGACGATGATACAAAAATTGGCCGCGTTACTAACAGTGAGGAAGAAAGCAGTGGACTGCAGGAAGGTGTCAATGGATTGGTCAGGTGGGTGGAAAAGTGACAAACTGAATTAAATCCAGAAAAATTTGAGGTAATGTGTTTGGGGAAACAAACAAGGCAAAGGAACACACAATAGTGGGATCTTGGGTGCAAGTCTACTGAACGTGATGGTAATCAGGCCCGTGGATAAGGTTGGTTAAGACACCATAAGGGATACTTCCCTTTCTTAGCTGAGAATGAACACACAAGAGCCAGGCAGGTAATGCTGAGACAATCTATAACAAGAATTAGACCAGACTTGTGTACAAATTGATGACTGCATTACAGGAAAATTGTGCTTTGTGCTGACACTAAAAACAGCCGAGGATTTCAACAAATCACAGAATAGTTATAGCACAGAAAGAGGGTAAATATGGCCTGTCTTGTTCATACCAGCTTTGCACCAGACTCGGACGGTGCATTCAACATCATAACCTCGGTGTATGAAAGTTCTTCCTCCTGCCACAATTTTTTGGTTGTATTGGCCAATTGCCTCAAATAGATGTCCTCTGGTTCTCGATTCTTCCATCAACAGGAAGTCTCACCACCCCCCCCCCCCCCCTCATCTATTCTATCAAGTCTCCTTTACTTCAATCTATTCACTAACTGAAGTTCTGCATCCCAGAACCATTTTTGTGAATCTTTCTGCAGCCTCTCCAATGCCTTTGTTGACAGGCATGGATAAATTTTAGTTAGGAGGGAAAGATTAGATAGACTGTGTTTGTTTTCTTTGGAAAGGAGATTTAACTGAGGTGCATAAAGATCACAGGCACAGAGCAACAGGATTACTTTTAGATTGCTCTAGCAAAGAGCAAACAATACCTTGTGACTGACAACTTCAACTATGAGAACTTTAATACTTTAATTCCCCAAATTATTCATAGATAGAATAGAATCCCCACAGTGCAGAAGGAGGCCATTCAGCCCATCAACCCTGCACCAACAACAAACTCACCCAGGCCCTATCCCCATAACCCACAGATTTACCCTGCTAATCCCCCTGACACTAAGGGGCAATTTAACATGATCAATCCACCTAACCTACACAACTTTGGACTGTGGGAGAAAACCCACACACAGTGAGAATGTGCAAACTCCAAACTGTCACCCAAGACCGGAATTGAACCAGAGTCCCTGGTGCTGAGGCAGCAGTGCTAACCATTGTGCCACCCTAATTTATAATGGGTATCTCAGACAACTGTGCTTTGTTCTCAAAAAGCCATAGCATTACTTTTTTTATGCACAAGTTTGTAAAACATTCAACGTAAAACCTGTTCAAATTCCTTTAACCAGTTCAGTCTTGGGTAGAACACTATTTGGAAAAGTTGCATCTGAAAATTTGCACTTATATAAAAGTGGCTACAATGATTATACAGCACTGTCAACAATCAAAGCCCAAGTTATGATCTTCAATCTTTCTAGTCTGCTCCATAACATTTGCATACAGTCCAAGGCTCTCTCGAGTTTGGAGTCATTCGTAAAACATTGCACACACACCCGGAACATCCTCTCTGCACAACTTACAGGGCACCCCCACCCCATCTTCAATAACTCCAAACACCTGTTCAGGTAAGTCTTGTATCCACCTTGCTGGGGAGCCTCCTCCATCTCCTTTCATTTTTGCCGCCTTACCTTCCCGTTCTGGGCGAAAGCCGGCTTCACGAAGCCGTTCTTCCTGGCCGTCACCTTGGCGTCCGAGTGCGCTTTCTCCATGAAGCCGTTGACGGTGCTGTAAATGTCCCCTTTGGGCGCCAGCTTGCCCTCCATCTCCTCCTCCGCCCTACACGGTCCGCTTTCCCGCTGCCCCTACTCGGTCCGCCCTCGCTCGCCAGCTGCTGCCCCTACTCGGTCCGCTTTCCCGCTGCCCCTACTCGGTCCGCTTTCCCGCTGACCCTACTCGGTCCGCCCTCGCTCGCCAGCTGCTGCCCCTACTCGGTCCGCTTTCCCGTCGCCGCTACGCCCCCTCCGGCCGTTACACACTGCTCGCCCCGCCTTTTCTTTTCCCCCCTGTCAAACGGAATGAAATATATGTTTCTATCTTTCCCCCGGGCCGAGGTTTCACCCGCGGAGTTGCCCACAAACAGCTGGCGAGCTCGGAAGCGAACGAACGAGTGCAACTGATGGACAAACACCGGAAAGACGTCATACCCCAGCCTTCCACCAATGGCGAACCGCGTTCTGGGGTCACGTGGACGTGCGGGGGCAAGGGCGGGGCATCGCATTCCATGGCCCCGCCCACCCCCTGCCCATGAACTCCAGTAACCTCTGACGGGGTCCAGGTTAGAGCCAGTGCTGGGCAAACAGAGAGAGTCGGAGCAGGATTTGATTTGTTTATTATTGTCACATGTATTGGCATACAGTAAAAAGTATTGTTTCTAGTGCACTATGCAGACAAAGCACATGATTCATAGAACACATAGGGGAGAAAGAAGGGAGTTTAAGTTAAAAGTAAAATACTGCGGATGCTGGGATCTGAAACAAAAACTTAAAATGCTGGAAAATCTCAGCAGGTCTGACAGCATCTGTGGAGAGAGAATAGACATGATGTGGATCAGAGTCTGGATGACCTTCCACAGAGCGGCTCTGACGAAGGGTCATCCAGACTCGAAACGTTGGCTCTATTCTCTCTCGATGTGGAGATGCCGGTGTTGGACTGGGGCAAACACAGTAAGAAGTCGAACAACACCTGGTTAAGGTCCAACAGGTTTATTTGGTAGCAAACGCCACTAGCTTTCAGAGCGTGCTGCTCCTCCGTCAGGTGGAGTGGGAGATCTGCTCACAAACAGGGCACAGTAAGAAGTCTCACAACACCAGGTTAAAGTCCAACAGGTTTATTTGGTAGCAAATACCATAAGCTTTCGGAGCGCTGCCCCTTCGTCAGATGGAGTGAAAATCTGTTCTCCAACAGTGCACAGAGACACAACATCAAGTTACAGAATACTAATTAGAATGCAAATCTCTACAGCCAGCCAGGTCTTAAAGGTACAGATAATGTGGGTGGAGGGAACATTAAACACAGGTTAAAGAGATGTGTATTGTCTCCAGACAGAACAGCTAGTAAGATTCTGCAAGATCAGGAGGCAAGCTGTGGGGGTTACTGATAATGTGACATAAATCCAACATCTCGGTTTAGGCCATCCTCATGTGTGCGGAACTTGGCTATCAGTATCTGCTCGGGATGTCCCGAGGCATGGTACATTGGGGAAACCATGCAGACGCTACAACAACGGATGAATGAACACCGCTCGACAATCACCAGGCAAGACTGTTCTCTTCCTGTGGGGGAGCACTTCAGCAGTCACGGGCATTCAGCCTTGGATCTTCAGGTAAGCATTCTCCAAGGCGGCCTTCACGACACACGACAGCGCAGAGTCACTGAGCAGAAACTGATAGCCAAGTTCCGCACACATGAGGACGGCCTAAACCGGGATGTTGGATTTATGTCACATTATCAGTAACCCCCACAGCTTGCCTCCTGATCTTGCAGAATCTTACTAGCTATTCTGTCTGGAGACAATACACATCTCTTTAACCTGTGTTTAATGTTCCCTCCACCCACATTATCTGTACCTTTAAGACCTGGCTGGCTGTAGAGATTTGCATTCTAATTAGTATTCTGTAACTTGATGTTGTGTCTCTGTGCACTGTTGGAGAACAGATTTTCACTCCATCTGACGAAGGGGCAGCGCTCCGAAAGCTTATGGTATTTGCTACCAAATAAACCTGTTGAACTTTAACCTGGTGTTGTGAGACTTCTTACTGTGCTTACCCCAGTCCAATGCCGGCATCTCCACATCATCACAAACAGGGCATACAGAGACACAAACTCAATTTACAGAATAATGATTGGAATGCGAGTCTTTACAGCTAATCAAGTCTTAAAAGTACAGACAATGTCAGTGGAGAGAGCATTACGCACAGGTTAAAGAGATGTGCATTGTCTCCAGACAGGACAGCTAGTGAGATTTTGCAAGTCCAGGCAAGTTGTGGGGGTTACGGATAGTGTGACATGAACCTAAGATCCCGATTGAGGCCGTCCTCATGTGTGCGGAATTTGGCTATCAGTTTCTGCTCAGCGACTCTGCGCTGTCATGTGTTGTGACGGCCGCCTTGGAGAACGCTTACCCGAAGATCAGAGGCCGAATGCCCGTGACTGTCCGTGCGGAATCTGCACTTGATGCCCGTGTCTGCGTAGATTACCTCTGGGTACTCCGATTTCCTCCCACACTCCGAAAGACGTGCTGGTTAGGTGCATCAGCCATGCTAAATTCTCCCTCAATATACCCAAAAGGGGGAAAGACAGCGGTCACGGGCATCCGGCCTCTGATCTTCGGGTAAGCATTCTCCAAGGCGGCTTTCACGACACACGACAGCACAGAGTCGCTGAGCAGAGACTGATAGCCAAGTTCCGCACACATGAGGACGGCCTCAACCGGGATCTTGGGTTCATGTCACAATATCTGAACCCCCCACAACTTGCCTGGACTTGCAAAATCTCACTAGCTCTCCTGTCTGGAGACAATACACATCTCTTTAACCTGTGCTTAATGCTCTCTCCACTCACATTGTCTGTACCTTTAAGACTTGATTAGCTGTAAAGACTCGCATTCCAATCATTATTCTGTAAATTGAGTTTGTGTCTCTGTATGCCCTGTTTGTGAGCAGATCTCCCACTCCACCTGACGAAGGAGCAGCACTCCGAAAGCTAGTGGCGTTTGCTACCAAATAAACCTGTTGGACTTTATCCTAATGTTGTTAGACTTCTTACTCTATTCTCTCTCCACAGATGCTGTCAGACCTGCTGAGGTTTTCCAGCATTTTAGGTTTAAGTTATTTATTATTGTCACAAGTAGGCTGACATCAACATTGCAATGAAGTTACTGTGAAAATCCTTTCTGGTTGTATCACAGCTTGGTATGGCTCCTGCTCTGTCCAAGGCCACAAGAAACTGCAAAGGGTCGTGAATGAAACCCAGTCCATCACTCAAAACAACCTCCCATCCATTGACACTGTCTACATTTCCCACTGCTTTGGAAAAGCAACCAGCATAATCAAGGGCCCCATGCACCCTGGACATATTCTCTTCCACCTTCTTCCGTCGGGAAAAAGATACAAAAGTCTGAGGTCATGTACCAACCGACTCAAAAACAGCTTCTTCCCTGCTGCCATCAGACTTTTGAATGGACCTACCTCGCATTAAGTTGATCTTTCTCTACACCCTAGCTATGACTGTAACACTACATTCTCCACTCTCTCCTTCTCTATGATCGGTATGCTTTGTCTGTATAGTGCGCAGGAAACAATACTTTTCACTGTATACTAATACATGTGACAATAATAAATCAAATCAAATCAAAAATCCCCTAGTTGTCACACTTCGGCGCCTGTTCGGGTATATTGAGGGAGAATTTAGCATGGCTAATGCACCTAACCAGCATGTCTTTCGGAGTGTGGGAGGAAATCGGAGTACCCAGAGGAAATCCACACAGACACAGGGATCAAGTGCAGACTCCGCACAGACAGTGACCCAAGCTGGCAATTGAACCCAGGCGCTGTGAGACAGCAGTGCTAACCACTGTGCCACCGTGGTGCAGAATGTGTTACAGTCACCACTAGAGTGTAGAGAAAGACCAATTTAATATAAGGTAGGTCCATTCAAAAGTGTGATGGCAGCAGGGAAGAAGCTGTTTCTGAGACAATTGATATGTGTTTTCAGACTTTTGTATCTTTTTCCAAATGGAAGAAGTTGGAAAAGAGAATGTCCCCGGTGTGGGGGGGGTCATTGATTATTTTGGCTGCTTTGCCGAGGCAGCAGGAAGTGTAGACAGAGTCAATGGATGAGAGGCTGGTTTTGCAAGATGGACTAGGCTATGTTTACAACCCTCTGTAGGTTCCCATAATCTTGGTCAGAGTTGGAGCCATTCATGCCATTCGTTTCGATCATGGCCGATCATCAAATTCAATATCCTGATCCAGCCTTCCTCCCATACCCCTTTAGCCCCAAGAGCTATATCTAATTTCTTCTTGAAATCACACAATGTTTCAGCCTCAACTGCTTTCTGTGGTAGTGAATTCCACAGACTCACCACCCTCTGGGTGAAGAAATTTCTCCTTACCTCAGTCCTAAAAGGTTTACCCCTTATCCCCAAACTATGACCCCTAATTCTGGACTCCCTCACCATCAGAAATATTCCTTCTGAATCCACCCTGTCTAATCCTGTTTAGAATTTTATAAGTGACAATGAGATCCCCTCTCACTATTCTAAACTCCAGTGAATGTAATCTTAACCGACTTAACAATTAAAGTTTATTTATTAGTCATAAGTAAGGCTTACACTAACACTGCAATGAAGTTACTGTGAAATTCCCCTAGTCACTACATTCTGGTGCCTGTTCGGGTCAATGTACCTAACTAGCATGTCTTTCAGACTGTGGGAGGAAACCAGAGCACCCGGAGGAAACCCACACAGACATGGGGAGAATGTGCAAACTCCACATAGACAGTGACCCAAGCTGGGAATCAAACCCAGGTCCCTGGCGCTGTGAGGCAGCAGTGCTAAGCACTGTACCACTGTGCCGCCCAGTCTCTCCTCATATGACAGATCTGCCATTCCAGAGCTGGAATCAGTCTGGTAAACCTTTGCTGCACTCCCTCTATATCAAGGACAGCCTTCCTCAGATAAGGACATGAAAGCTGCACACCAGACTCCAGGTGTGGCCTCACTAACGCTCAATATACAATTGCAGCAAAACATCTCTATCCCTGTACTCAAATGCTTAAATCTCCTGGGCCATTTTTCCATTTTTATTTAAGATTTCCCAGCATGTGCAGTTCTTTCTTTGTTAAATCACATAAAATTCATCTTTCAAGATTAAGCTGCAGAATGCCAGAGGGGAATTTCCTTGGTTTTTCCTTGTTATTGCATGTAGGAAACATTTTGTCCCGGATATTACAACTGCTGCTGTTCTTTCCAAACTTTCATTATCTTCAGTTTCCTGTTGCTTTCTGAGCGGCTCTTCCTCGCTTGTGTTTTTGTCTGAGCCACTTCACCTTTTTTAACAGTCCTGAAGTCATTGATAGTAAACCAAGTTGACATGGCCCCTAAAAGGGACACAACTGATAAAAAAAACTCCAATTAAAATAAACATCCTCCAAAGGAAAAGGATATCTTTTTAAAAACATTACAATATTATTCTGGTCATCCATCAGAGGTGGACGTTGCAACAGTGCCTCTACTTCAAAAGTACTGCATTGCCTGTTGAGGGCTTTGAGGTGTCCTGAGGTCATGAAAGGCATTATATAAATACAAGTCTCTTCTTGCTCTTGTTTCTCCTGGATTTTGGTTTCCTGTGACTTCCCTCTTACTGACCAATGTCCTTTGACAGACAAGTTCATATAGCAATAGCCTGGGATAAATTTGAACATTTGCAAGAATTGAATATTTCCTTCTATAATCTTGCCAATTATCTTAGAGATTCATTTTTCTGTGCATTTTTAAAAGTTTGGAAACCATTAGCTGTGTTCAACTAACTGGGACATTTCTAGCAGGGTTGTTGTGAAATGGTTGTATTCGGCAAAACATCATGGGTACAATACTGATGAGTGGCTGACTAATGATAAAAATTGGATGGTACACATTCTTCCTTCACTCTATAATCTAGGATTTGTCCTTTTGCCTCATAGTCTTACTAAAGAAATTTGGCATGACTCTCACCAACTTTTACAGATGGACCATGGAAAACATTCTTTCTAGTTGTATCACAGCTTGGTATGGCTCCTGCTCTGCCCAAGATTGCAAAGAACTACAAAAGGTCATGAATGTAGCCCAATCCATCACGCAAACCAGCCTCCCATCCATTGACTCTGTCTACACTTCCCGCTGCCTCGGCAAAGCAGCCAGCATAATTAAGGGCCCCATGCACCTTGGACATTCTCTCTTCCACCTTCTTCCTTCGGGAAAAAGATACAAAAGTCTGAGGTCACATACCAACCGACTCAAGAACAGCTTCTTCCCTCCTGCTGTCAGACTTTTGAATGGACTTACCTCGCATTAAGTTGATCTTTCGCTACACCCTAGCTATGACTGCAACACTACATTCTGCACTCTCTCATTTCCTTCTCTATGAACGATATGTTTTGTCTGTATAGAGCGCAAGAAACAATACTTTTCACTGTATGTTAATATATGCAACAATAATAAATCAAATCAAAATCAAAATCAAAAGTTTCACTCCAGGATTTAATTTTGGTCAACTATTGCACAACTATTCATTGTCAGGGATCTCATCCTTTGGACAAAACAGGAAACAATATAAATTAATTCTTGGGCTTTGGTGTCACTGGCATGGCAGAAATTTATTGCCCAGCCCTAATTTGGTGGGAATGTGGTGGTAAACCTCTTTGTTCAGCCTATGAGATGAAGGTACGCCAACAATGCTGTGAAGGAATGGCAATATGTGTCCAAGTCAGGATGGAGTGTTTCCTGGAATGGAACTTGAAGTATTCCCATGTCACAATAGCACAGGTGAAGAGCCCAGATGTCTGACCAGCTGTTTCTACTGAAACAGTTCCCAGATGGCCTCATTATGAGGTTGATCTCCAAGGCTTGTACGTGCAATAGCTCAGCAGGGGATTCTGTTTTGACAACTGAAGTGTTTGCTTTGCTTGACTGATATCTTTACATGGTTTAATATTTTTTCAGTGATCTCTTTTGCCAATGACTGAATGTTCATTTAGACAAGATTAAGAGGCTTTAACAGCTTCTGTTGTTGATACTGTAATTGTAAGTTAAAGGCAAAATACTGAGGCGGCACGGTGGCGCAGTGGTTAGCACTGCTGCCTCACAGCGCCAGGGATCGGGGTTCAATTCCTGGCTTGGGTCACTGTCTGTGTGGAGTTTGCACGTTCTCCCTGTGTCTGCGTGGGTTTTCCCTGGGTGCTCCGGTTTCCTCCCACAGTCCAAAAATGTGCAGGTTAGGTGAATTGGCCATGCTAAATTCTCCCTCAGTGTACCCAAACAGGCGCCAGAGTGTGGCGACTAGGGGATTTTCACAGTAACTTCATTGCAGTGTGAATGTAAGCCTACCTGTGACTAATAAATAAACTTTACTTTGCAGATGCTGGAATCTGAAACAGAAAATGCTGGAAAATCTCAGCAGCTCTGATGAAGGGTTATCCAGACTCGAAATGTTGGCTCTATTCTCTCCCCACAGATGCTGTCGGACTTGCTGAGATTTTCCAGCATTTTTTTGTTTTTGTTTCTGTAATTGTGTCTGATTGACACTTTTATAAGGTTGTAGAAATAGCATATTTTTAAAAATCTGAAATGGATGTTAATCCATGTTCTGTCACCTTGTCTGTGTTTCTCTCTTCCCCCTCCCCACTCTCCCTCTGGCCTCCTCCTTTATGTTCTCTCTGTCTCTGCTTCCCTCCCCCTCATCCTCTCTCATTCGATGTTCCCCAAACTTAGGTGATGTCAGGAAGGACATTTGCCCGTTGTACAGAATACTTTTTTCAACCAGCCTATAATTATAAAGCAGGGAAGGTTCAATGGAAAATTCCTACACACACACACACATAGAAAAATATAGTGACTACAGCATCAACAGGTTACAAGGTATTATGATAGCCGTAGAGTGTGAGCTTTACCTTTCAGGTTCCCAAGCTTTGGGTGGTAATCCAGCAGTTTATAAGATGTAGCACTACATGAAACCAATAACTCATCTTCCGTATAGGAAGGTGTGGCTGCCCTGTTTCCTGTACCATACCGTGAGAATTGGAAAGAGTTTGACACACCTTAAACAATGCCTTTATCTGCTTTATCTTGTTTTCACAGCAAGATAATTCAGCTTCATGTGAGCACTGGTTTTCTAATCTATTATTTTTCAGGTTAATGCATACTGGATGGTCAATTATATCTGGTTATATCTATCAAACTGGGTACTAATTCTGGGCACACTCTGAGAAGCAGATGGACTATAGCTAGAGCAGCACTAGCATTATTATAAGGAGGGAGGGAGCCCCACTTTTATGCCCTTTATATACTGATCTGGGACAATGGGGAGTAAATTGTGCTGCAATGTGATAACGTAACACATCAAATAATGATTTGCTTTAAGGTTTTAAGGTTTATTTATTAGTGTCACAAGTAAGGCTTACTGCAATTAAGTTACTGTGAAATTCCCCTAGTCGCCACACTCTGGCGCCTGTTCAGGTCAATGCACCTAACCAGCGCGTCTTTCAGATTGTGGAGGAAACCGGAGCACCCGGAGGAAACCCACGCAGGCACGGGGAGAACGTGCAGACTCCACACAGACAGTGACCCAAGCCGGGAATCGAACCCAGGTCCCTGGCGCTGTGAGACAGCAGTGCTAACCACTGTGCCACCGTGCCGCCCAATGATACACCAATCAGACACACAGGCTGGGATTTTCTGATCCCACCCAAAGTCTATGGACTGTTGCCCTCCTGAATTTTTTTTCGGGCAGGATGGAAAAATTCTAGACACAATGTCCAAACATTTACAAAACTAATCCCATATCCCACCATATCCCAATCCGAGGCCCCTTTGCCCTTGGCAATAGCACCCAACAAGTTGCAGTGCCTCTTAAAAGTTGCTGAATTTTTTCCCCCATTTTGACACTCATCTTTAATTGCCACTACCTCTTTATATTTTGTTTCTGTGTAGGTTTCTCTCCTAACCACATGGGTCATCTCCAGTCCCATCTGAGTTTGCACTTGAGATTGTGAATAATTACTCAAATTAGGTTAAACCAGAGAATTGAGTGACATTTGTACTTGAGATTCGGGTGACACTGGCACAAGTTCTTAACCATTTAGAATTGATTTACACCCATAGGAGATGAAATGAACCTTAGCTGGCTAGCGCACCCCTGACACATTCCCCCATAACATGGTGGGTGGGTATGGCACCCACTAGGCTGCCCACCCTTCGGCTTCATTCCACCTCCCCTACCATAATATGCTGAAGATAGATGAGAGTAGGAAGCACATTTTCTCTACACCTGGTGTGAAAAAGCAGGAAGGTAAGGGGAGATACCTCCTTCAAGTGCTCTGCATGTAACAGGGGCACCCACCCAAGATGGCACCCCTTTTGTGCCAATCCCTGTGCCTCCAAATCCCACCCCGAGGCCCCCCATTCCCCTCCCACCCACTATTGGCACTGCTGGGAAAGCGAAAGGGGGCAGGACATCCGCCATTTGAGGGCCAGAAGCTCCATTCCCTGCTTGTTAGGACCACCCACTGCTAATAGCACCGTGGGATGTCTTTTATTTTAAGGGTTGTTGGTTTGCAACCGCTAAATTTCACCTCACGAAGTAGGAGCGGGAGTACTGGCGTAGGCCACTTGATCCATCAAGCCTGCTCAACCATTGAATAAGATTGTGACTGACTTTCTTTTTCAGCACCACTTTCCTGCCCACACACCAGCTCCCTTGACTCCCACAGGGGGGACATCCAAAAACAACTTCTTCCCTGCTGCCATCAGACTTTTGAATGGACCTACCTCGCATTAAGTAGATCTTTCTCTACACCCTAGCTATGACTGTAACACTACATTTTGCACTCTGTCCTTTCCTTCTCTATGAATGGTATGCTTTGTCTGCATAGCACGCAAGAAACAATACTTTTCACTGGATAGCAATACATGTGACAATAATAAATCAAATCAAATGTTAAACCATCTCCGTCCTCTCAACTGGATGTAAGAAAAACCATGGTGCTACTTTGAAGAGAAGCAAGTTGGCTATCCTGGCTTATAGTTATCTTTAACCAATATCACTTGAAGCAGATTGTCTGGTTATTATCCTGTTGCTGTTTATGGAATCTTGTTATGCACAAAGTGGGGCCTCATTTCCTACATTACTACAGTAATTAAACTTCAAGAGTACTTCATTAGCTGGGAGACATTTTGGAATGTCCTGAAGTTATGAAAGTCACAGTATAGAATAGAAGAATCACAGAATCCTACAGTGCAGAAGGAGGCCATTTGGCCCTTCGAGCCTGCACCGACCACACTCCCACCCAGGCCCTATTCCCATAACCCCACATATTTACCCTACTAATCCCCCGACACTAAGGAGCAATTTAGCATGGCCAATTAACCTAACTCGCACAGTTTTGGACTGTAGGAGGAAACCGGAGTACCTGTAGACAATGTCAATAGCAGACACGGAGAGAATGTGCAAACTCCACACAGACAGTGATCCAAGCTGGGAATCGAACCCGGGTCCCTGATGCTGTGAGGCAGCAGTGCTAGTCACCATGCCACCTCATATAAATACAAGTCTTCCTTTCCTCCTCCTATAGTTACCAAATAATACAATTTAATGAGGAATAGCAGGAAGTCACCATGATGCCTTCATCTTATGACAATCTGTGATACCGTTGAGTGCTTCAAGACCTTAATTAGTGACTGTTGAGAAATTAACATGCACTGAAAGCATGTCTTATTCCAATGAGACACCCACAGAGAAGATATAAAAAATAATGTAATGACTTGCATGCAACACCTATCAAGAGGAAACCATATGAGGGGGTACCGCAATGGCAAAGTAACAATGCAGCATCCTGATAGGTAGGGTTACCAACTGTGATTAAATGTATACCTGGAGATTTTATTGCATGACTTGCAATAAACCTAACCCCCCTTCAGCTAGTAGTCGGCCAACACACCCATCCACTGGCTTCCTACGCCAATAAGAAGTTTCACAACACTAGGTTAAAGTCCAACAGGTTTATTTGGTATCACCAGCTTTCGAAGCGCTGCTCCTTCATCAGGTGAGTCAGTGAAGGAGCAGTGCTCCGAAAGCTCGTGATTCCAAATCAACCTGTTGGACTTTAACCTGGTGTTGTGAGACTTCTTACTGTGCCCACCCCAGTCCAACGCCGGCAACTCCACATCATTCCTATGCCAATTGCAAAGCAAAAAAACTCATTACCCAATTGGATGATGCTTGACCCACCAGCCAATTAGACTTTTTATCATCCCATTTTCAATATTTGTATATCTGGTGAAGAGAAATGGTGAACAGAAATGGCAGGGTAAAGCCATTTTTTAAAATGGGCTGATGATTTTTCCCCAGGGTTGTACAGAGCAGTGCTGTGGAGATTGGTTTTCAATTCTTGGAGATGCCAGGGTAATCCTGGAGGGTTCGTAACCCAACTGATACTGCCTCCCACCTACGTGGAAAATGAGTAGCAATGTTTCTCTCAAACAGATTTCAAATCCATGAGGATTCAAAGCGAATTTTGCTGCAACTTTCGGGACCAGGCCAGAGGTGTGGAGGGGAGTCAGGGAAAGACTGAATCACTCTGGCAGGTGACTCATGCCAATGGGAACAGGTTGCTTCATCTCTGCTCTCTGGGGCAGTGGTGGGACAGGCAGCCACTAGAACCTGAAAAACAAATCTGCGGAAACAAAAGTCACCGTGGACCATGCCACAACTGGAGGAGTGAATAAAACAACAATAAAAAAATAACAAAAACAGAAAATGCTGGAAAATTTCAGCAGGTCTGACAGCATCTGTGGAAAGAGAATAGAGTCTAGAGGCTTGCGTTACTGTCTGTGTGGAGTTTGCACATTCTCCCCATGTCTGCGTGGGTTTCCTACGGGTGCTCCAGTTTCCTCCCACAGTCCAAAAGACGTGCTGGTTAAGTGCATTGGCCATGCTAAATGCTCCCTCAGTGTACCCGAACAGACGTCAGAGTGTGGCGGCTAGGTGATTTTCACAGTAACTTCATTGCAGTGTTAATGTAAGCCTACTCGTGACACTAATAATAAATAAAATAGAACCAATGTTTTGAGTCTGGATGACCCTTCTTCAGAGCTGAACAGAGCTGCAGAAGTGTCATCTCGACTCAAAACATTGGCACTATTCTCTCTCCACAGATGCTGTCAGACCTGCTGAGATTTTCCAGCGTTTTCTGTTTTTGTTTCAGATTCCAGCATCCGCAATATTTTGCCTTGAACAAAAAATAAGACACCGCTGGAGATCTGAAACCAGAAAAGAAAATGGGGACTTCTTCTCTCTTTCAGGATTTGGCTATTTTGGCACCTATTACCCATCACGAGTCGTCCAATGCCACTGGGCTGCATTTTAACTGCCCGTGGTAGGTTTCCCTCAAAGGTGGGAGGAGTGTAAACTCGGGCGAAAACCCACTTCCACTCGGGCGGGTACACACCTCCCACCACCTTCTCATCCACCCTGTGTTCACTCCCATAATACAACGGGTGGGCAGACGCTGAAATCAGCAGCCTGTCCCACTGTATTTAAATGAATAATCATGTGCAATTAGTTATACCCCGACATTACGCTGCCCAGGCCATAAAACGGTTTGATTTGATTTGATTTATTATTGTCACATGTATTGGGGTACAGTGAAAATTATTGTTTCTTGTGTGCTATACAGACAAAGCATACCGTTCATAGAGTACCATGGGGAGAAGGAAAGGATCGGGAGCAGAATACAGAGTTGAACATGACAGGTGAAACTAAAACTAGGGGACATGGCCTCAAAATAAGGGGGAGCAGATTTAGGACTGAGTTGATGAGGAACTTCTTCATACTAACGGTTGTGAATCTGTGGAATTCTCAGTCCAGTGAAGCAGTTGAGGCTACCTCATTGAATATTTTTAAGGAAAGGATAGATAGGTTGTTAAACAGTAAAGGAATTAGGGGTTATGGTGAGTGGGCGGGTAAGTGGAGCTGAGTCCACCAAAAGATCAGCCATGATCTTACTGAATGGTGGAGCAGGCTCGAGGGCCAGATGGCCTACTCCTGCTCCTAGTTCTTATGTTCTTATGTTAACATTATTAGACAGTTTAAAGGAGTCAGAGTTAAGTTTTAAGAGCAGATAACGAGAGTAAAAGATGGAATTACAGGGTATGCTGGGGACAGCTCACAAGAAGTTGCCTCGCTCCGAGCGCCATCTTTTTTTTTGGCCTGGGTAGCCAAGAGGAAGCAGGAAACCTGATCTTTTTCACTGAAGTGCTTGAAGTGTGAAAAAGGAGGGTTGCTCTTTGGAGCTGCACTTTGCTGATTATGGGCGCCCACTACTTTAGGCGGAACACCCCCCTTTCCTTGCTAATTGCCCCCTTCCCTAAACCTATTACCAACCCCTCCCAACACCCCCCGAACACCCCCCCAACTCCGCACCGCCCCCCCCCTGAACACCCCCCACACCCAACTCCTCTCCCTGAATTAGCCACACCTCCAGGCTGAAAGCCTCAGACTTGCCTGCTCAGGTGATCCATGGGCTTTGGTCTTTTCCTTCTGCAGATCCGGCAGTGGCCACTGATGCCTTTGTGGTGCTGCTGGGGACAGATGGATCTCTCCCTTGGACAGTGACGAGTTTCGCTGGATCCTTGAGTTTTAAGAAGTGTCCCTTCTCTTCACACTCCCGAGGGTGCCTGGTTTGCTTTTTTTAAACATCCATCCTGGAAGGTGGTCTTGCATTTTTAAATAGTTTGTCCTGTCTCATTTCCAATTGCAAGATGTCCAGTCAGTTGGCTGAGAACTCATATTCTCAAAGATAAAGGGGCTTATCCTCATGGCAACCTGCTTCGAGTTTATTACTGAAAATCACAATACTCAGAAGGTTTAAAAACTCTCCAAATCAGTTGCTTTTCTTGTTGGCAAAACCCATGGTCACATTTATCGACCAATTTTTTATTTCCCAAAAAAAGACTGATTCCAATTCTCAGTCTGCCACGGGGAGACATAGTAAGTAGTCTCACAGCACCAGGTTTATTTGTAGCACGAGCTTTCGGAGCGCTGCCCCTTCATCAGCTGAAGCCATTTAATCTGGTGTTGTGAGACTACTTACTGTGCCTACCCCAGTCCAATGCCGGCAACTCCACATCATGGCTGCCACGGATAGAATAAGCTCATGTCCCCTGGTTTACTAGTCCAGGAACATAACCACTACATGGCAAAAGGATTATATGCAGAGTATTGAATCTTTTGTCTTTTCTTCTCAGGTGCTGAATGTTATCCACATCTCCCATTGATAAAAACCGAGTAAGTGATGAATGGTAATCCATTGCCATCTGCTGGCAGCAGAGGAGTTGTTCAATGATTCCAGTGGTACATGCCTAAAAGCAAATAGTCCCCTACATTTAGCTATATATAAACTGCAAACAGCAAGGGAGCCGGTACTGAGCCCTGTGGAACCTCAATGGAAACAATCCCCCAGTCACAAAAACACCCTTCAACATTTAGCCTTGACAAAGGGTCCTCTGGACTTGAAACATCAGCTCTTTTCTCTCCTTACAGATGCTGCCAGACCTGCTGAGATTTTCCAGCATTTTCTCTTTTGGTTTCAGATTCCAGCATCCGCAGTAATTTGCTTTTATATTTTAGCCTTTGTTTCCTGCCACTGAGACAATTTTGGAGCCGATTTGCCACTTTCCATGGATCCCATGAACTTTTAATTTTCAGACCAGTCCACCCTGTCAAAAGCCTTGTTAAAATCCATAGACGGCATCAAGGACGTTATCCTCATCAACCCTCCCCCTTCAAAACGTTTCTTCACGTTGGTCAGACAGGATTTACCCTTAACAAATCCAGTTTATTTATTAGTGTCACCAGTAGGCTTACATTAACACTGCAATGAAGTTACTGTGAAAATCTCCTAATTGCCACACCCCGACGCCTGTTCGGGTACACTGAGGGAGAATTTAGCACGGCCAATGCACTTAACCAGCACGTCTTTTGGACTGTGGGAGGAAACTGGAGCACCCGTAGGAAACCCACGCAGACATGGGGAGAATGTGCAAACTCCACACAGACAGTAACCCAAGCCTCTAGACTCTATTCTCTTTCCACAGATGCTGTTAGACCTGCTGAAATTTTCCAGCATTTTCTGTTTTTGTTATTTTTTTATTGTTGTTTTATTCACTCCTCCAGTTGTGGCATGGTCCATGGTGACATTTTTTTCCGCAGATTTGTTTTTCAGGCTCTAGTGGTTGCCTGTCCCACCACTGCCCCAGAGAGCAGAGATGAAGCAACCTGTTCCCATTGGCATGAGTCACCTGCCAGAGTGATTCAGTCTTTCCCTGACTCCCCTCCACACCTCTCAGGGATGGAATAGTCACTCACAATACGGAAACTGGAGCACACGGAGGAAACCGACAGAGACACGGGGAGAACATGCAGACTCTGCACAGACAGTGACCCCAAGCTGGGAATTGAACCTGGGTCTCTGGCGCTGTGAGGCAGCGGTGTTAACCACTGTGCCACCCCCATACTGACTGTCCCTCATTAAGCCCTGATGAAGGTTCATCCTGACCCAAAACATTGGCTCTATTCCCTCTTCACAGATGCTGTCAGACCTGCTGAAGTTTTCTAGCGTTTCTAGCAATGGTTAGCACTGCTGCCTCACAGCGCCAGGGATCCAGGTTCAATTCCGGCCTTGGGTGACTGTCTGTGTGGAGTTTGCACATTCTCCCCGTATCTTCGTGGGTTTCCTCTGGGTGCTCCGGTTTCCTCCCACACTCCAAAGATGTGCGAGTTAGGTCGATTGGTCATGCTAAAAGTGACCCTCAATGTCAAGGGAATAGGGCCTGGGTGGGATTATTGTCGATGCAATTTCAATGGTCTGAAGAGCCTCCTTCTGCATTGTAGGGATTCTATAATTCTATCTTCTGTTTTTGCTTCAGATTTCAGCATCCGCAGTATTTTGCTTTTGTCCCTCACTAATTCATGCCTTACTTAATGGTTATTTATACTGTCTCTCTGAACTTTTTCCAATAATTTGCCACCACTGGGTTTAGGCGGACTGACCCACGGGCTATTCTTTCTGGCCATTTTTAGCAACAGTGCCATGTCCGCTGTCCATTAAGCCTTCAGCATCATGCCATTGCTGGGGAAGATCGGAAAATGAAGGTCAGAGTCTCTGCTATTTGCTTTCTTGTTTCTCTTAGCTGTCCAGGAGACATTTCATCTGGACCTGGTGATTTATCCATTTTCAAGAATGCCAAACACCTGAACGTTTCCTCCCTCATTATGTTTATCCCAGCCAACATTTCACACTCCAACTTCTTAACTACAACATCTGCTGTTTCTGCTGGGATTCCACAAGGCTCAATACTGGATCATTTACTATTCGTGGCATACAAACTTAAATGTAGTGGGTATGGTCAAGGAGTTTTCGGATGATTCAAAAATCAACTGTGTGGTTGTCAGTGAGGTAGAAAGCTGTAGACTGCAGATAGACAACAATGGACCGGTCAGGTGGGTGAAGAAGTGGCAAACAGAATTAAATCCAGAGAAGCGTGTGGTGATGCATTTGGGGAGAATTTGCAAGACAAGGGAATACACAATAAAGAGAAGGATTCTGAGATAAAAGCAAATTACTGCGGATGCTGGAATGTGAAACCAAAAGAGAAAATGCTGGAA
Organism: Mustelus asterias; assembly: GCF_964213995.1. NCBI lineage: Eukaryota > Metazoa > Chordata > Chondrichthyes > Carcharhiniformes > Triakidae > Mustelus > Mustelus asterias. The sequence goes on from NC_135818.1 coordinate 80,138,575, forward strand.
ACTCTCAGCAGGTCTGGCAGCATCTGTAAGGAGAGAAAAGAGCTGACGTTTCGAGTCCAGATGACCCTTTGTCAAAGCGTAATACATTCAGTTCCCTCTTCCAAATCATTAACATATAATGTGAACAGTTGGAGTTTGAGCACAGATCCCTGTGGAACCCCACTAGTCACCGACTTCCAATCAAAAAGAGTATGCCAACTCTTTGCTTCCTATCTGAGAACCAGCTTTCTATCCATCTCAATCCCATGTGCTTTAACTTTACATCGTAGTCTGTTATGTGAGACCTTGATGAACCTCAGAGGACTGGATCCAGAGAAGCGAGCAGAATTGAAATCAGACAAGTAAATACTTGATTCACTGCACATGGGTGACAGAACAGAGGATATTCTGACAACATTTGACCTGCTGGAAAGTAAAAAGCGCGACATAGAGATGATAAAGTTCGATTTTTCCATCAAGAATGATGTGATTTATGAGAGGCCTGGATCTCACAAAGAAAAGAGTAGCAATGTCAGCCTCCCATAGCATTAACAGCTGAACATTACAAACAAGCAGAACGCTGTGAATCAAGATGAATTTGACCAAGGGGGACCTGACCATGGATATGGGAAATGCCATCGCCTACCAGTTCCCTTCCAACTTACACACCACCGTGTCTCGAAAATATATCGCTGTTCCCTCACTGTCACTGCGTCACATTCCTCAAGCTACCTCCCTAACAGCTCTGAGGGTGGCCCTTTGCCACACGGACTGCCATCGTTCAAGAAGGTGGCTCACATCCACCCTCTCAAGGGCCACTTGGGATAGCTAAGAAATGTTGGCCTTGTCAGCGATGTCTTCATCTCTGGAATAAATAAGAATAGAAGTGGGAATGTTTGATAAATTTTTGAAGGATTGTCTTTTTATTTATTAGTCACAAGTAAGGCTTACATTAACACTGCAATGAAGTTACTGTGAAAGTCCCCTAGTCGCCACACTCAGGCGCCTGTTTGGGTACACTGAGGGAGAATTTAGCACGGCCAATGCACCCTAACCAGCACATCTTTCGGACTGTGGGAGGAAACCGGAGCACCCGGAGGAAACACACACAGTCATGGAAGAGAACGTGCAAACTCTTCACAGACGGTGACCCAAGTCGGGAATCGAACCCGGTCCCTGGTGCTGTGAGGCAGCAGTGCTAACCATTGTGCCGCCACAGTTACTGGACTGAAAGAGCACAGGCTCATTATATCTTGCACTATTTTGACATGACAATCAGTCTGAATACCAAAGTGAGTGTTTTCTGGGTATATTTTGGTGTCCTATTTGTGATCATTTACGATTCAACTGATTAACATGGGGACTGTGATCAAACAAAGTGACTGAGAGAGCAGCTAACCAGTGGTAACAGTTATAGCATAGTGACTATTTGTACATCATTGAGCAAAGTTTCGGTTCTGGAGAGCTTGCCCTGGATTTGACCTGCCCCTAAAATGAAGGATTTTGATACATGGTATTGGGGGAAAGCTGACCTCTCTCTCCATCTTGGTAAGTGTGGGAGGTTCTAGGGCTTTGGGGAAAAATATGCAACAAGTTACACCAGCCACACAACAGAGAGAAATGTAAGTCTTCATTCCGATAACCTTGGCACAGGGGAGCTGGAAGTTTAAAAATGAAATGACAGTGGAACAGCAAACCGCGTCTTTGACATGGTAATCCTGAACAGCGAGCGTCTTCATTTGTACAACGCAAAGGAACACAGCATCAAAAAGGAGGAGAAAGACAAGGCGACGGACAGTCTCAGTCTGTAGTGATCTGACTTCTGAGACAGAAGTATGAGGGTTCATGCACCCACCCCCACCACCCCACCCCCACCAACTCCCCCCCCCCCCCCCCCCCCCCCCCGCCCCACCGACCCACCTCAGCTGCTCCACAGGCTTGAACCCACAATCCTGGCTTCCAGTCCCATGGAGTGCAGGCTACACTGTCCATTGAATACCATGGTGTATCGGCCGGCACAGTGGTTAGCACTGCGGCCTCACAGCGCCAGGCACCCGGGTTCGATTCCCGGCTTGGGCCACTGTCTGTGCGGAGTCTGCACGTTCTCCCCGTGTCTGCATGGGTTTCCTCCGGGTGCTCTGGTTTCCTTCCACAGTCTGAAAGACGTGCCGGTTAGGTGCTTTGGCCAATGCTAAATTCTCCCTCAGTGTACCCGAACAGGCGCCCGAGTGTGGCGACTAGGGGATTTTCATTGAAGTGTTAGCCTACTTGTGACTAATAAATAATGAATAAATATTAAGTGTCGACTTATAGATGAGGCATTAAAGCTGAGGCCCCCATCTGCTGCTCTCAGGTGGACATCAGATATCTATTTCGAAGAAGACTAAGTCGTGTTCTTCTGGCATCATGCTCAATATCTATTCCTCATCCAACTCAGCTAATGTGCTGGGGACCCGGGTTCGAACAGCAGAGGGTGGAATTTGAATTCAATAAAAAAATATCTGGAATTAAGGATCTACTGATGACTGTGAAACCATTGTCAATTGTTGGAAAAACCCATCTGGTTCACGAAGGGAAGGAAATCTGCCATCCTTACCCGGTCTGGCCTGCACGTGACTCCAGAGCCACAGCAATGTTGTTGACTCTCAACTGCCCTCCATGGGTAACCAGGGATGGGCAATAAATGCTGGCCAACGAGCGACGCCCATGTCCCATGAATGAATTAAATAAAAATCACCAAACCAGATGATTTGGTGATTATTGCACTGCAGTTTGCGGCAGTGTGCTGTACGAAGATTTGTTGCCATGTTTTCCCTCAACTTAAAAAGCATTACATTAACCGTGAAGTGTTTTGTGATGTCCTGAAAAGACTTTACTGCACTGCAGTCTGACAAGCTGCTGTGTAATCTCACCCTTCTGGAATTATGTATGTTGACACTGTAATTAGATTTGTGATTTTTATACATGCTGTATTATTGTACACCTGATCTTCCTTTGTTCACGAGATGCAGGGACACTGAGCATTGAATGAAATTCAATTTTACTGCCTCGTGTTGATTTAATCAGAGTGTTATATGTTGAGGTTATTATGGTGTTGTCACATTTCGTTAACATCGTGCTCTCTGTAGCTGCACAGAGAGAACACAGGCTCACATTTTATCCGCCACAGATGGGGGTGAGACCACTGCACTTTCAGTTACCGAGGCGATGGAGGAGCCAGGATATGAAATCAAGAACAAGGGTGGCACGACGGCACAGTGGTTAGCACTGCTGCCTCACAGCGCCAGAGACCCTGGTTCAACTCCAGTCTCGGGTCACTGTCTGTGTGGAGTTTGCACATTCTCCCCGTGTCTGTGTGGGTTTCCTCTGGGTGCTTTGGTTTCCTCCCACATTTGGAGTTTCTGACCTGAAACATAACACCCAGGAGTTAGACCAGGTTTTAATCTGTTGGAACATTCCCTGGCTAAGTGCTGTGGAACTGACTCTGTCTTTAACCCTGGCTCAGGATCGGAGACATTCATAGAAGGTCCCAGGAAGCAAGGGGATTGTTCATACACACATATGATCCCTGCAGAGGGAGGCAATTTGTCCCACCAAGTATGCACCGACCGCAATCCCACTCAGCCCAATTCCCATAGCCCCTCATATTTACCCTGCTAATCCCCTGACACTAGGGTCAATTTAGCACGGCCAATTAACCTAACCCGCACATCTTTGGAGTGTGAGAGGAAACCGGGGCACCCGGAGGAAACCCACACAAACACAGGGAGAATGTGCAAACTCCACACAGACAGTGACCTGAGGCCGTTATTGAACCCGGGTCCCTGGTGCTGTGAGGCAACAGCACTAACCACTGTTCCACTGTGCTGCCCGAATTCATCAGAAGTTAAAATTTCCCAGGCAATTCCCATGTAGGTCCATGGCAGGGTTTCCACAGGGTCCCACCACGGATCTTCAGTTGTACATCCGGTTTCCTCTCACACTCCAAAGATGTGCGGGTGAGATTAATTGGCCATGCTAAATTGACCCTAGTGTCAGGGGATTAGCAGGGTAAATATGAGGGGCTACGGGAATTGGGCTGAGTGGGATTGCGGTCGGTGCATACTCGATGGGACAAATTGCCTCCCTCTGCAGGGATCATATGTGTGTATGAACAATCCCCTTGCTTCCTGGGACCTTCTATGAATGTCTCCGATCCTGAGCCAGGGTTAAAGACAGAGTCAGTTCCACAGCACTTAGCCAGGGAATGTTCCAACAGATTAAAACCTGGTCTAACTCCTGGGTGTTATGTTTCAGGTCAGAAACTCCAAAGTGTTTTATGGAGTCTGCCTGGATCATAAGTTTAGTACTTTGAATTTGGCTAGGGTAAGCATGATATGTTTCACTTCAGGTGATACGGTGACTGGAAGATTTGGTACTATGTTCACAGAATAACTTTTCCATTGTTACTAAGGAGGACTTTGCAGGACATGCCTTTGTTATGTCCAAATTGCTCAATGTTGGGTGATCTGTCTGGTTTCATTTTTTGGACTTGGTCGGAATGGGTTTGTGCAACTGGATGGTTTTGTAGACCATTTCAGAGGACAATTAAGAGACCACTGCTTTGCTGTGGGTCACATGTAGGCCAGACCTGGTAAGGATAGCAGATTTCCTTTCCTAAGGAACATTAATGAACCAGATAGATTATTTTCTGGTAATTCACACATTACATGGCTGGTTTGCAGAGAATAGATTTTTACTACAGATTTATTTAATTTATTTTAAATGCCCCAGCTGCCATTGGGGTTTTAACTTTATGTTTCTGGATTATTAATTCAGTTACCTAACCATAATATTGCTGTACTTCTGAGGTCCCCATTCCAGGCTGGTGACTGTAACACATTTTCCTAACTGGCTAAAACTATTTTAACTTTGCCTTTTCCCTGCTTTAAATCTCTCTGTGCTTTGATTTTGTTTCCCTCAGTTTCTTTTGTGATCTCCTGCCCTTTGAGGCCTAGTGATCCTGTGGCACATTGACATTCAAAAGCGCTCACAGTCAAATGTCATCTCAACCCTTTGATGTACTACTTTCTCATAACATATGTATGATCCTGAGGGGCAATTAACTGCTCTTTCAACTGTTTATTTTCTTGTTCAGCTCTTGCCTTCTCAGTCTGCATATCAGTGCATAGCTTTGCCATTACAGATAGCTCCAACGCAGTGTTTTCTGGAGCATTCAACGCCTTTCCCAACTCCTTGAATATTCCAGGGGCGCATATTGATTCATCAATATAAATGCAATTCGTCATTTTTTGCAAACTTTCTCAATATCAGATACCATACTTGAGAAAAAAAAAGAGAGTGTATAACCAAACTGGGAATGACCCAGTTCTTGTCCAAGTTAACTGGTTCGATTTATTTAATTCATTTTAATGAATTAAGATTGTCTGACATGCGTAATCTGAAAGGCAGGTGGAAATAGATTCAATAGTACCTTTCAAAAGGCAGCACGGTGGCACAGTGGTTAGCACTGCTGCCTCACAGCGCCAGGATCCGGGTTCGATTCCCGGCTTGGGTCACTGTCCTGTGTGGAGTTTGCACGTTCTCTCCGTGTCTGCGTAGGTTTCCTCCGGGTGCTCCGGTTTGCTCCCACAGTCTAAAAGACATGCTGGTTAGGTGCATCGGCCATGCTAAATTCTCCCTCAGTGTACCCGAACAAGCGCCGGAGTGTGGCAACGAGGGGATTTTCACAGTAACCTCATTGCAGTGTCAATGTAAGCCTACTTGGGATACTAATAAATAAACTTAAAACAAGAGGAACTTGGATAATGGGTAAATGTTCGCAGAGCAATGGGAGAAAAGAGTGGGAGTAATTGCATAGCTCCCTCAGAGAGAAAACCAACACGATGGGCCCAACGACCTCTGGATGTGCTGCATCATTCTGTGATTCTCAGGTAGGGCAGGAGCTAATGGGTTCTATAACTGGGCTCTATATGTTTGAGATTAGCCCTACTTGACCCTACCCCTGAGCATGACCGGATCAACCAGATGAAATCAAAGTTCTCAGCCTGAATGAACACCGCTCGACAATCACCGGGCAAGACTGTTCTCTTCCTGTGGGGGAGCACTTCAGCGGTCACGGGCATCCGGCCTCTGATCTTCGGGTAAGCGTTCTCCAAGGCGTCCTTCACGACACACGACAGCGCAGAGTCGCTGAGCAGAAACTGATCGCCAAGTTCCGCACACACGAGGACGGCCTAAACTGGGATCTTGGGTTCATGTCACACTATCGGTAACCCCCACACCTTGTCTGGACTTGCAGAATCTCACTGGCTGTCCTGTCTGGAGACAATACACATCTCTTTAACCTGTGCCTAATGCTCTCTCCACTCGCATTGTCTGTATCTTTAAGACTTGATTAGTTGTAAAGATTCGCATTCTAATCAGTATTCTGTAACTTGATTTTGTGTCTCTGTGCCTTATTTGTGAGCAGATATCCACTCCATTCCCACTCCATCTGACGAAGGAGCAGCGCTCCGAAAGCTAATGGCATTTGCTACCAAATAAACCTGTTGGACTTTAACCTGGTGTTGTTAAAACTCTTACTGTGATTACCGGATTATCCAGCCTCTTCAGTGAGGGGAAATGATGAGAATAGAAACTTAGATTCTCGGGGTGGGGCGGGGGAGGGAGTCCTCATCAACATACCGGGGAAGCTGGGGTGGGCAGAGGAAGAGAGTAAAATGGAATCAAACTGGAATCAGTTGAAGAATTGGAGGAGGGAACTGAAAGCATGGTTGACCAAGATGTCTTGATGAAGATTTGGAAGGCACGAAGAGAGGAAGCAAGGTGATGGAGTTGTAGACAAAGAATTCCAGGATCAGGCATTGATGGTGGGAGCGGGATGGGGCAATGGGAATGATGTACAGTGATATTCAACTGAGGAGTATGCTGGGTTATAAGGCTGAGGGTAGCTACAGAGAAAGGGTCGAGCAAGACTGAGACAAGGCAACAAGAGGAGAAAGAAGATGTTCTAATTAGGAAGTGGGCACGTTAAGGACAGACGTGAACCTGGCTCAGATTCCCCCTCAATATCTAATACCAACACACTCTATCAAGAGCCTGATTTGAGGACTGGTCCTTTGGATGATTTACTGGGGGCTGCTGGAATCCTTGAACCCAGTGTGAGACAGAGAGGAACAGAATGGAAAACACATTGCACCGTTTTAGGGAAAACCTGAAAAATATAAGAATGTTTTAGTCCATCAGAGTCACTGGCTGGGATTTGCCTGTTGGGGTCCCTCTAACACCTTGTAGCGCTCCCACTGACAGCAGCTCCGAGGCTTCTGCTCCACTGACAGCTCCACCGCTAATCAAAATCATGACAAATATGTCTGCATTTTAGAAAGGTGGAGGCACCCACACACCCACACACACACCCACACACACACCCACACACACATCCATACACACACCCACACACACACACCCGCACACACACCCACACACACATCCACACACACACACACACACATCCACACACACATCCATACACACACCCGCATACACACACTCGCACACACACCCACACACACATCCACACACACATCCACACACACATCCACACACACACACCCACCCACACACACACCCACACACACATCCACACACACATCCATACACACACCGCATACACACACTCGCACACACACATCCACACACACATCCACACACACATCCACACACACACACCCACCCACACACACACCCACACACACATCCACACACACATCCATACACACACCGCATACACACACCCGCACACACACCCACACACACACACCCACACACACACCCACACACACATCCACACACACTCCCACACACACACATACATCCACACACACATCCACACACCCACATACTCACCCACACACACACCCACACACACACACACACACATCCACACACACACCCACACACCCACCCACACACCAACACACACATCCACACACACATCCACAAACACACACACACACCCCCACACCCACACAGACACACACACACACACCCACATCCACACACATGTCCACACACACCCACCCACACACACAGACACATGCAGTGACACACAAACCCACACACGCAGTGACACACACCCACACACAAACCCACACACCCACACACACATACATACACAAACCCACACACACACCCACACCCATGCAAACATCCACACATAAACCCACACACAGTGATACCCACACACACATCCACATACAAACCCACACACACACATCCACAGACACACACGCACCAACACTGACACCCACCCACATACACTCACACATACGGATACACTCACACACACACCCACATGCACACACTGACATTGATACCAACACACACGCACATACATTTAGACACACCGACACACACACACGGACCACCCACATACACCCACAAACATGCACACACTGATTCTGACACCCATACCTACACCCACACACACACATACAGGCACAAACAGATGTGCACACACCCAGGCACACAAATGTGTACACAAACACACACACAGGTACACAGATGTGAACGCAAACACAAACACAGGCTCACAAATGTGCACACAAACACACACACAGGCACACAGATGTGCACACACACAGGCACACAGATGTGCACTGACATACACACAGGCACACAGATGTGCACACACACATACACAGGCACACAATTGTGCACACACGTATATATACAGACACAGACACAAATACTTCCTTATGTCAGTTGTTGTTTGATGTGTTTGGTAAAATTATTTTCAAAATCAAAACAACTGAACAACGGCAAGCAACCAAACTGGGAAAAAAGTGTAATATTTAAATACACACACAGATAACCACAATATAATGTGTAAATCTTTGTTTGGGAGGTCTATTTTACAAATGTTCCCTGGTTAAAGACCAAGAGTTGATGGATAGATAACACTGTTGGTTACAGAACGAGTCTGTGAAGGAAGTCTCCACAGTGTTCTGTATGTTAACAGCCAATTTTTATTAACTGTTTTTCACTTGGTGCAGGCAAGGAGTTATCTCCATGATTAGATCTTAGCTCATATCTACCGAACACCACATTGACCCTAGCTCTGGGTCATGTGCCTGTATACATCGCTGTGTAGGTGGGACTGTACTCAGTCCCACATTAACCCTGTATGTACCAGACCCTTCTACTACATCTCCCACCAAGTCTTCAGACCATGGATATAGAGTTACTTTAATTTACTTTGAATCTCACATTGTTATAAGTCTTGTGCATTTATTTCATGATTACAACTTTGCAACCGACTCAAGAACAGCTTCTTCCCTGCTCCATCAGACTTTTGAATAGACCTACCTCATACTAAGTTGATCTTTCTCCACACCCTAGCTATGACTGTAATACTTCATTCTGCACCCTCTCCTTTCATTCTCTATGAACGGTATGCTTTGTCTGTATAGCGCGCAAGAAACAATACCTTTCACTTTATACTGATACGTGTGACAATAATAAATCGAATCAAATCAAATCAAACCAAATAGCAGGTGGCACAGTGGTTAGCACTGCTGCCTCACAGCGCCAGGGACCTGGGTTCAATTCTGGCCTCGGGTCACTGTCTGGGGACAATGCGAGAATGTGTGGAGTTTGCACATTTTCCCCGTGTCTGCGTGGTTTTCCTCCAGTGCTCTGGTTTCCTCCCACACTCCAAAGATGTGCGGGTTAGGTTGATTGGCCATGCTAAATTGCCCCTAGTTTCGGGGGATTAGCGGGTCAAATATGTGGGGTTATGGAATAGGGCCTGGGTGGGATTGTGGTTGGTGCAGACTCGATGGGCCTCCTTCTGCACTGTAGGGATTCTATGGATTCTATAAATCAAATCAAATCAAGTCCTTGAAGTTAAAGGTTCAGGTGGTTCAGAGGCCTGATAGACCTTCCATATCTTGTTCACTGTTCTTTCGGAGAGTGGTAGGCTCTGTTGTTTCTGCTTCATGTTGGTGGCTTGGAGGTTGGACTGTCATCTGAATATGTCCCGTTCTTTTCTTCCATTGCTTAATGTTAACCATTAAGGCTATTGCTTAGATCCTCGGTTGCTGAAATTCTCGATCATTTCCTGCTTGATGGATGAACATGGCATCCGTCTCTGTAGCATGGCCCCTTTAAGGGCGATCCTTCGCAGGCCACATGACCAGGCCAGAGCCAATGGAGCATGAGGACCAGGGCCAAGTGGGAGAGAGGGTGAGTATTCCTACAGCTGGAGAGCTTCAGTTGGAGTCAGGGCGTTGTTAGGAGTAGACCTGTATTAGTTGTGCTGTTAAACCCTTTGTTGTATATAGTTTGGCATGTCAGCTATGACTCTCACCAACTTTTACAGATGCATCATGGAAAGCAAACCAGCCTCCCATCCAATGACTCTGCCTACACTTCCTGCTGCCTCGGCAAAGCAGCCAGCATAATTAAGGACCCCACGCACCCTGGACATTCTCTCTTCTACCTTCTTCCTTCGGGAAAAAGATACAAAAGTCTGAGGTCACGTACCAATCGACTCAAGAACAGCTTCTTCCCTGCTGCTGTCAGACATTTGAATGGACCTACCTTGCATTAAGTGGATCTTTCTCTACACCCTAGCTATGACTGTGACACTATGTTCTGCACTTTCTCGTTTCCTGCTCTATGAACGGTATGCTTTGTCTGTATAGCACGCAAGAAACAATACTTTTCACTGCATGTTAATACATGTGACAATAATAAATCAAATCAAATCAAAAAAATCAATAAATCATTTAGTTAGTCACCTCGAGTTATTATAGTCTTCTTGATGATGCTTTTTCTTCTTCTTTCTCTGTGCAGATGATCTCGATGCCCTCTGAGGCTGAGGAAGAGTGTTCCTGTGGTGAAGAGAAGGTTTATTTGGTGCCCTCACCCCTACTTTTCATTGTCAATGGTGCAAAACTGCTCCCAGGTTCCAGCATCCCCTGTGGCAATGCTGGTTGTAAGTTACCATGTGTGTGTAGTGGTTACTGCATCAGCCCGCTATCCCATCATCATGGTTGTGGGGGGGAGAGTCTTCCCAGATTGCCGATCATTCTCTGGTGCCACTTCCATCAGAGGTGTGATGGGAGCTTTGTGAGTGGCAGGTTGGTCTGGCTATTGGGGACATTCCAGAAGCTGCAGTGATAATGGACGGACCTGCCCCACAAAGAAAGAAGAAAGACACAAGGTGGGATCTGAGTTTGAATACACTTTTGTGTTCAGGAATGTGGTGTTCTAGCTGGCCAACGACAGTGGTAGTCTTGACACACTCAGTCACCTGGAGGAGATCCTTGGCTACACAGGCATCCCTGCCAAGGGAAGAGAAAGGCTGGTGTTGGGTGACTTACATCACCTCAGAGACCTGTTTGCTGCCCCGTGTTGTATTTTGTCCACTGAACGGTTTTTCCATGGCAGAGTATAATTCCTCTGTGCTACTTGTCAAGCTCCATTCAATAACTGTGCTTCTGCCAATGGATTCTGAAAGATCTTGTGCTCTTTAGTGAGAATTTCCACCTTTACTTGTCTTTCAATATCTTGATTTTCATTTCTTTGTGTCTCTCTTTGGGGATAGTAAGAAGTCTCACAACACCAGGTTAAAGTCCAACAGGTTGATTTGGAATCACGAGCTTTCGGAGTGTTGCTCCTTCATCAGGTGAGTGGAGGTTAGGTCACAAACCCGGCATATATAGGCAAAGACACAATCGCAAGATAATTACAGATTGGAATGTGAAGAATGGTTGGAATGTGAGTCTTTACCATCATGATCCACATCATAACTCTTTGGGGATGTGATGTATTTCCAACATTCCTTTTATACGTGCAATTATTTCCTTCATTGCTGCAATCCCATTCTTGTAAATCTCAGCTTTCTCCCGGAATAGCGAACCTTCCTGCGTCTTCTCTGAAAAATAGTTCATCAGTTCTTTTTTGACATGAAATTCATTTTGTTTTGCTTCGTAATCTTCCCAAAGGACAAACTCGCACCCGAGAGATCCTTGTAGAATGTGAAGGTCCTTCAACAGGTTTTCCTTTTCATTGTGGAGCTCGGGTATTTCATCTTGAGATTTCTTGTCTTTTACTAGAGTCTCACTGAGTTTGTTCTGATGTGCTTCAATTCCGTTGCTCAAGGCGTTCCTTATTCCATCGTGTGGCTGGAGGATGATGGACTGTTTTTGAGTCCAGTCCTGAGGGGCAATTAGCTGTTCTTTCAACTGTTTATTTTCTTCTTCAGCCCTGGTCTGCTCACCCTGCAGATCAGTGTATAGCTTTGTCATTACTGATAGCTCCAACCTACTGCGGAGCCGTTTTGAAGAGAGAAAAAGAACTGTTCCTTCACAAAGGGGCAATAATATTTAAAGCTGTGACTGCAAAAGAGAATAGTAAATGACCATGGATCAAAAATGCAACTGACCAGATCAGTTTAAATTCATCCCAGGGTGAATTTTCTCAGTGCCTGCAGATCCATTTGAGAACTACTTTCAGTTTAGAATCCAATGGAGATTTTCATTTTCTTACTTTTTCAGCATTCTTGTGAGGTTGAAGGATTTTTTTTTGATCCCTGGCTGCCACCATGTTGTAATAGTTGGCTACAGAACAATTCTGTGAAGGAAGTCTTCATAGTCTTCTGCATATGTTAACAGCAAGTTTTTTGTTAACTACATGTAACTATATACATATGTACAGTAGAGAGTTCAGGCAAGAAGCTATCTCCATGGCTAGATCTTAACACATCTCTGGTGGAACACCATAGTAACACAGTCTTGGCCATGTACCTTCTTACATCAGTGTGTGGATGGTGCTGCACTCAGTCCCACACTAACCCTCTGTATACCACACCCTTATATTATGGCTAGGAGTTCAAGGGAGGTGAAGAGCTCTGCAATCCAGCAAGTCCAAGCCTCTGCCTTGTACTTCACTGTGTAATCCCAAGGGCCTAGCAACCAATTGTACGAGCCTTTCTGCAGCCAATCTACAAAGTGAACTTGGAGAAACAAAGATGTTGAGAAAGTTGGGAAGCAACTTTTCTCCCGGGTGATGCAGGTCCATTGATAGTTATCCAGAGAGTTCTGTGACACGGAGAGAGAGAGAGAAGCAGCTCACTCAATGTCATTGCCTACACATCAAAATATTTTGCTTCCTATTACAAACTCTGTGTGGGTTCAGTACCACCTTGCTGCTCTGAATCACAGCAAGGCAAATCTGAGGCTTGAGTCATTCTGTACATTGTTTCTAAAAAATGCTACAATTATTAACACTGAGAAGAAAAAAAAATAATGAGAGGGCTGTGTCTGTAAAATGATGCGTGTTCACGAATGCAAGAGGACACAAAGTTCACGAATAGTGGTGGAAGTAACTGACATAACTGCATTCACTAGATGAGCAAATCTGTAAACTGTTCTCCCTTTACGTCAGCAAGTTTTCAAACTTTTCCATGTCTGAAACTCCCTGGAAATATTGGTTGAGAATTTCTTCAGACAAGTTCTAATTCCTCGAGCTCCTGGTAAAATTGACACACTACCCGGGAATACACTGTAAATACTGACAAACTCCCCGCGAACACACAGTAAATACTGACACACTCCCCGGGAACACACTGTAAATAGTGACACACTCCCTGGGAACACACTGTAAATACTGACACACTCCCCGGGAACACACTGTAAATACTGACACACTCCCCGGGAACACACTGTAAATACTGACACACTCGCCGGGAACACACTGTAAATACTGACACACTCCCCGGGAACACACTGTAAATGCCGACACACTCCCCGGGAACACACAGTAAATAATGACACACTCCCCGGGAACACACTGTAAACACTGACACACTCCCCGGGAACTCACTGTAAATACTGACACACTCCCCGGGAACACACAGTAAATAATGACACACTCCCGGGGAACACACTGTAAATACTGACACACTCCCCGGGAACACACTGTAAATACTGACACACTCCCGGGAACACACTGTAAATACTGACACACTCCCCGGGAACACACTGTAAACACTGACACACTCCCCGGGAACACACTGTAAACACTGACACACTCCCCGGGAACACACTGTAAACACTGACACACTCCCCGGGAACACACTGTAAACACTGACACACTCCCCGGGAACACACTGTAAACACTGACACACTCCCCGGGAACACACTGTAAATACTGACACACTCCCCGGGAACACACAGTAAATAATGACACACTCCCGGGGAACACACTGTAAATACTGACACACTCCCCGGGAACACACTGTAAATACTGACACACTCCCCGGGAACACACTGTAAATACTGACACACTCCCCGGGAACACACTGTAAATACTGACACACTCCCCGGGAACACACTGTAAATACTGACACACTCCCCGGGAACACACTGTAAATACTGACACACTCCCCGGGAACACACTGTAACTGCCGACACACTCCCCGGGAACACACAGTAAATAATGACACACTCCCCGGGAACACACTGCAAACACTGACACACTCCCCGGGAACTCACTGTAAATACTGACACACTCCCCGGGAACACACTGTAAACACTGACACACTCCCCGGGAACACACTGTAAATACTGACACACTCCCCGGGAACACACTGTAAATACTGACACACACCCCGGGAACACACTGTAAATACTGACACACTCCCCGCGAACACACTGTAAATACTGACACACTCCCCGGGAATACACTGTAAATACTGACACACTACCCGGGAACACACTGTAAATACTGACACACTCCCCGGGAACACACTGTAAACACTGACACACTCCCCGGGAACACACTGTAAATACTGACACACTCCCCGGGAACACACTGTAAATACTGACACACTCCCTGGGAACACACCGTAAATACTGACACACTACTCGGGAACACACTGTAAACACTGACACACTCCCCGGGAACACACTGTAAATACTGACACACTCCCCGGGAACACACTGTAAACACTGACACACTCCCCGGGAACACACTGTAAATACTGACACACTCCCCGGGAACACACTGTAAATACTGACCCACTCCCCGGGAACACACTGTAAATACTGACACACTCCCCGGGAACACACTGTAAATACTGACACACTCCCCGGGAACACACTGTAAACACTGACACACTCCCCGGGAACACACTGTAAATACTGACACACTCCCCGGGAACACACTGTAAACACTGACACACTCCCCGGGAACACACTGTAAATACTGACACCCTCCCCGGGAACACACTGTAAATACTGACCCACTCCCCGGGAACACACTGTAAATACTGACCCACTCCCCGGGAACACACTGTAAATACTGACACACTCCCCTGGAACACACCGTAAATACTGACACACTCCCCGGGAACACACTGTAAATACTGACACACTCCCTGGGAACACACTGTAAATACTGACACACTCCCCGGGAACACACTGTAAATACTGACACACTCCCCTGGAACACACTGTAAATACTGACACACTCCCTGGGAACACACTGTAAAGACTGACACACTCCCCGGGAACACACTGTAAATACTGACACACTCCCCTGGAACACACTGTAAATACTGACACACTCCCCGGGAACACACTGTAAATACTGACACACTCCCTGGGAACACACTGTAAAGACTGACACACTCCCCGGGAACACACTGTAAACACTGACACACTCCCCGGGAACACACTGTAAACACTGACACACTCCCCGGGAACACACTGTAAATACTGACACACTCCCCGGGAACACACTGTAAATACTGACACACTCCCTGGGAACACACTGTAAACACTGACACACTCCCCGGGAACACACTGTAAATACTGACACACTCCCCGGGAACACACTGTAAATACTGACCCACTCCCCGGGAACACACTGTAAATACTGACCCACTCCCCGGGAACACACTGTAAATACTGACACACTCCCCTGGAACACACCGTAAATACTGACACACTCCCCGGGAACACACTGTAAATACTGACACACTCCCCGGGAACACACTGTAAATACTGACACACTCCCCGGGAACACACTGTAAATACTGACACACTCCCCGGGAACACACTGTAAATACTGACACACTCCCTGGGAACACACTGTAAATACTGACACACTCCCCGGGAACACACTGTAAATACTGACCCACTCCCCGGGAACACACTGTAAATACTGACCCACTCCCCGGGAACACACTGTAAATACTGACACACTCCCCTGGAACACACTGTAAATACTGACCCACTCCCCGGGAACACACTGTAAATACTGACACACTCCCCGGGAACACACTGTAAATACTGACACACTCCCTGGGAACACACTGTAAATACTGACACACTCCCCGGGAACCCACTGTAAATACTGAAACACTCCCTGGGAACACACTGTAAACACTGACACACTCCCTGGGAACACACTGTAAATACTGACTCACTCCCCGAGAACACTCTGTAAATACTGACACACTCCCCTGGAACACACAGTAAATACTGACACACTCCCCGGGAACACACTGTAAATACTGACACACTCCCCGGGAACACACAGTAAATCCTGACACACTCCCCGGGAACACACTGTAAACACTGACACACTCCCTGGGAACACACTGTAAATACTGACCCACTCCCCGGGAACACACTGTAAATACTGACCCACTCCCCGGGAACACACTGTAAATACTGACACACTCCTCGGGAACACACTGTAAATACTGACACACTCCCCGGGAACACACCGTAAATACAGACACACTACCCGGGAACACACTGTAAACACTGACCCACTCCCTGGGAACACACAGTAAATACTGACACACTCCCTGGGAACACACAGTAAATACTGACACACTCCCTGGGAACACACAGTAAATACTGACACACTCCCTGGGAACACACAGTAAATACTGACACACTCCCCGGGAACACACTGTAAATCCTGACTCACTCCCCGGGAACACACTGTAAATACTGACACACTCCCCGGGAACACACCGTAAATACAGACACACTACCCGGGAACACACCGTAAATACAGACACACTCCCCGGGAACACACTGTAAATACTGACACATTCCCTGGGAACACACTGTAAATACTGACACACTCCCCGGGAACACACAGTAAATAATGACACACTCCCCGGGAACACACTGTAAACACTGACACACTCCCGGGGAACACACTGTAAATACTGACACACTCCCGGGGAACACACTGTAAATACTGACACACTCCCTGGGAACACACTGTAAACACTGACACACTCCCGGGGAACACACTGTAAATACTGACACACTCCCGGGGAACACACTGTAAATACTGACACACTCCCCAGGAACCCACTGTAAAGACTGACACACTCCCCGGGAACACACTGTAAATACTGACACACTCCCCGGGAACACACTGTAAATACTGACACACTCCCCTGGAACACACTGTAAATACTGACACACTCCCCGGGAACACACAGTAAATACTGACACACTCCCCGGGAACACACAGTAAATACTGACACACTCCCCGGGAACACACTGTAAATACTGACACACACCCCGGGAACACACTGTAAATACTGACACACTCCCGGGGAACACACTGTAAATACTGACACACTCCCGGGGAACACACTGTAAATACTGACACACTCCCCGGGAACACACTGTAAACACTGACACACTCCCGGGGAACACACTGTAAATACTGACACACTCCCCAGGAACACACTGTAAATACTGTCACACTCCCCGGGAACACACTGTAAATACTGACACACTCCCCGGGAACACACTGTAAATACTGACACACTCCTCGGGAACACACTGTAAATACTGACCCACTCCCCGGGAACACACTGTAAATACTGACACACTCCCCGGGAACACACTGTAAATACTGACACACTCCCCGGGAACACACTGTAAATACTGACACACTCCTCGGGAACACACTGTAAATACTGACCCACTCCCCGGGAACACACTGTAAATACTGACACACTCCCCGGGAACACGCTGTAAATACTGACACACTCCCCGGGAACACACTGTAAATACTGACACACTCCCCGGGAACACACTGTAAATACTGACACACTCCCCGGGAACACACTGTAAATACTGACACACTCCCCGGGAACACACTGTAAATACTGACACACTCCCCGGGAACACACTGTAAATACTGACCCACTCCCCGGGAACACACTGTAAATACTGACCCACTCCCCGGGAACACACTGTAAACACTGACACACTCCCCGGGAACACACTGTAAATACTGACCCACTCCCCGGGAACACACTGTAAATACTGACCCACTCCCCGGGAACACACAGTAAATACTGACCCACTCCCCGGGAACACACTGTAAATACTGACCCACTCCCCGGGAACACACTGTAAATATTAGCACACCCAATATTACACACTCATATATACAGTTTTTGTGATATCCTTTCCCATTTGCAGTGAAAATCTTGAGACGTGTATGTGGTTCTCTATTATCCTGTATACATTATCATCCGAACTCTGTGTTAACCTTGTGAACTGTGCTCCAGGAAATATCCATCAGCATACAGCTGCTTGTAAATTTCAATAATATAAGAAAGAATTAAAAAGCGGTAGAATATATAACCAACTGCAGACAGACCCCATGAGCTCTCTTGCATCCACCATCAACAGCAAGCAGTCTGACGGTCTGTGGCCATATAGATTGTGGGGTGAATTGTATGGAGGCACACTGTGTGGGGGAGGCGGGGGTGGGGGGGTCTTGGTGGCTGGTTGGAGAGTTGGAGTTGGAGAGACCCCCATTGCCTGCCTCCAGAAAGGCTCCACCATATTGTGAAACAATCAGGTTTGGCCTCCAGCTGGTCTTTTCCAGGATCAGGATCCGGGTGACGGGAAGATCCGGGTGATCGGAGACTGCCAGAGTCTGGCAGCTTTTTTGGAAACTGAAGAGCCCGGATCCGGGGTAACTGACGGGGGGAGGTGTTTCGTTGAGGGTTTGGGGAAGTGGGGGGTTGTAGTGCTGGGGTTTTAGGGCTAATAGCAGCAAGGTCAAAGGGGGAAGGATGTTGATTTCAGTGTTCCCCCCCCCCCCCCTCCTGATGCCAGGACCCTCAAATCAGGCACTGTGTTTGAACAGTGAGCCCCATACCCATGGTATCCTGCACATAACCCTACAAAGGTTTGCATGTCGCGCTCCCCACTGTCAGCCATTGGGTTAATATCAGAGGCAGTGGGAAGAGCCCTTGAATTGGGCATTAGTTGCCCACTCCAAGGCCTTCATTCAGCAGCGAGATAGGAATGCTGTTTATGAGCCTTCCTGATGGACATAATCGCGGTGGAGGTGTGAAGGTTTGGGCTTCCCCACCCGCTACCATCCCGCCTGATTAAATATCCTTCCTATCTCCAAATCCATCACAGGGAAGGGCATAAAATACTGCCCTGTGTGAGTACGCGCTGTGGTAGAAATTGAAGTGAAATTCACATCTAGTGAGTCGAAATAAAATCAGAAAATGCTAGCAGCACTCAGCTGGCCAGGCTGTAACTCCACTCAGAGGAACTGAAATAGGTTTAATGTTTCAGGTCAAAGACCTCTGGCCAGGATCTCCAAAAGTCCCGTAGCATTTTATATCCAACTGAAGAGTGCTCTCTGTTGTAACATCGGAAACACAGCGGTCAATTAGTGCACAGCAAGATCCCACTGTAACAAGAATCAGGTCACCTGTTCTTAGTCATGAACCCCATGAACAGGTCACCTGTTCTTGATCCTAGTCAACAACCTGAAATGCTAACTCTGTTCCTTCTGAGCATTTCATAGAATCATAGAATCCCTACAGTGCAGAGGGAGGCCATTTGGCCCATCGAGTCTGCACTGACCACAATCCCACCCAGGTCCTATCCCCATGACCCCATGTATTTACCCTAGCTAGTCCCCCTGACACTAAGGGGCAATTTAGCATGGCCAATCCACCTAACCCGCACATCACTGATGTCCATAGCCGCCAACCCCCTTTCAGGTCATGACACTTGATGAGAGAGTTGGGTGGGATTTTCCTGACTCATCGCCCACCCTTGGGATCATCCAGTCCTGCCGAATGTCAATGGACTTCTGGCTGGGTCGCTGAATCTCGAGCGGTGCGTCCCACTGCGATATTATGGTGTGCCATATTATGACCACCAAAGAGGGAAGGCAGACCCTTGGGTCAGTGTCTCGATTGAAAGACAACATTTCCAACAACCCTCTCAGTGCCAGGCTGAAAACATCAGCCGGAATAATGTGCTCGTGTCTCTGCAGGAGAGACTTGAACCCACGATCCTGTGACTCAGAGGCAGGAGTGCTACCCACAGAGCCACAGGTGACACCTCACAGATCACTCCCTTGACAGGCACTGCAGCTTCATTAGAGCAATTACAATAATTAAGATGGGATCCAGGCCTCGTTGCATCAGTTCTGTCAGGGAAGGATTCTGTGAGGTGTCAAACACAGCTCAGTGGGTAGCACTTCTGCCTCTGAATCAGAAAATCGTGAGTTCAAGTCTCACTCCAGACACTTCAAACATGCAATCCAGGCTGATATTCCAGCGTCATTCGATAGGTAAGATCAAAGCACATCCACTCTCCGCTGATTCAGAATGATTCTTATTTACCACAAACCCCCATACAAATCTATAGATGAGAGTGAGAAAAAATATACCCTGACATTAGTGATAAGGACTTTTACCTCCTCCTCACCAGAGCTGCTTTGTGGAGTGATCCAATATGTTAGGAAGGCCAAGGAGAAGCAATATAAAATAAAACAATGGGTGGCACGGTGGCACAGTGGTTAGCACTGCTGCCTCACAACGCCAAGGACCCGGGTTCAATTCCGGCCTCGGGTCACTGTCTGTGTGGAGTTTGCACATTCTCCCCATGTCTGCGTGGGTTTCCTCCGGGTGCTCCGGTTTCCTCCCACAGTCCAAAGACGTGCGGGTTAGGTGGATTGGCCATGCTAAATTAACCCTAGTGTCAGGGGGCTGGCAGGGTAAATATGAGGGGTTCTGGGGATAGGGCCTGGGTGGGATTGTTGTCGGTGCAGACTCGATGGGCCAAATGGCCACCTTCTGCACAGTCGGGATTCTATGAAAAGGTACAATTGTAAAGTGGGTGCTGGGGCAGAGGAGCTGGGGGTATCTGTGTCACTGAGGGTGGGAGAGCAGGTGGGGAAAATGGTTAAAAAGGCAGACGGAACCAGGGCTTAATGACCTGAAGCAAAGGAATTATGGTGAACTTTCATCCAATATTGATTTGGCCTTGGCTGGAATATTGTATCCATTCCTGGGCACTGCCCTTTGCTAAGCGTGCGAAGATATTGGAATCAGAGCAGAGAAAGATTCGTGAGAATGGTTCCAGGGATACATGGATGGATTGGAGAAGCTGGGGTTGAGATTGACAGATTTTTGATCAGTAAGGGAATCACAGGCTAGAAGCGTAGAAAGTAAATTGGGCCGAAGGGTCTGGTTCCATGCTACAAACCTCTATGACCCGCTGACCCTAAGAGCAGGAGTGGGCTATTTGGCCCTTCCAGCCTGATTTGCAATTCAATATGATTATGGCTGATCCTCTACCACAATGCCATTCTCTAGTGCTCTCCCCATACCCTTTAACACCCCCAGAGTCTATGGGGATAAAATGAGAGAGTGGAGTTGAGAATTATCATTTCAGATCAGTTATGATCTCGTTGAATGGCAGAGCAGACACGATGGGCCGAATGGCCCTTCTGCTCTGATGTCCTACGGACTGTTCTTCTCAAGAAAGCTTCTTTCTTTTATTCATCCATGGGACACTGGCTGGCCAACATTTATTGCCCATCCCTACTTGCCCGAGGTGTGACTCACCTGCTGTGTCTCTGGAGTTACATGTACAAAGAACAAAGAACAAAGAACAATACAGCACAGGAACAGGCCCTTCGGCCCTCCAAGCCCGCGCCACTCCCCGGTCCAGGATTGAATCCTGAATCCAGGATCCCCGCCCAATTTTCCAGCCTATCTACATACCAATATCCTATCCACCGAGCTGTCCCTCACAGCTACGATGCTTTGTTCATTACAACCTATTAACTCACCCCCACCCCCCCATTCCAGACCATGTGATCTCCAGGGAGAGGCGAAAACCCAGAGTGAAAAACCCCAGGGCCAATATGGGGAAAAGAAAATCTGGGAAATTCCTCTCCGACCCCCTGAGGCGATCGAAACGAGTCCAGGAGATCACAATGGCCCTGATCGGAAAATGCTTCCCAACCCTAGTCATTTCCACTTCCACGAACACCATATGAATTCCCTGCCCCCGAGACAGGTTCCCAACTATCCGCAGTCTCGCTCTGTACTGGCACCAGCAAGATGATCATAGAATGAAGCCTTGAAACGAGAAACAAGGAACAATTAGCCCGCGCCGCTCCCTGGTCCAAACTAGACCACTCTTTTGTATCCCTCCATTCCCACTCCGTTCATATAGCTGTCTAGATAAGTCTTAAACGTTCCCAGTGTGTCCGCCTCCACCACCTTGCCCGGCAACACATTCCAGGCCCCCACGACCCTCTGTGTGAAATATGTCCTTCTGATATCTGTGTTAAACCTCCCCCCCTTCACCTTGAACCTATGACCCCTCGTGAACGTCACCACCGACCCGGGGAAAAGCTTCCCACCGTTCACCCTATCTATGCCTTTCATAATTTTATACACCTCTATTAAGTCTCCCCTCATCCTCCGTCTTTCCAAGGAGAACAACCCCAGTTTCCCCAATCTCTCCTCATAACCAAGCCCCTCCATACCAGGCAACATCCTGGTAAACCTCCTCTGTAGTCTCTCCAAAGCCTCCACGTCCTTCTGGTAGTGTGGCGACCAGAACTGGACGCAGTATTCCATGTAGTATAGACCAGGTAAGGACGGCAGATTTCCTTTCCTGAAGGACATTAGTGAACCAGATGGGTTTTTCTGACAATTGACAATGGTTTCATGGTCATCAGTAGATTCTTAATTCCAAATATTTTTATTGGATTCAAATTCCACCATCTGCTGTGGTGAGATTCGAACCCGGGTTCCCAAAACATTAGCTGAGTTTCTGGGTTAATAGTCTAACGACAATACCACTAGGCCATCGCCTCCCTGACGGAGGTGCTGAGAATCGTGATGGATCTGGGCGGAGTGGATGGACAGGAACTGAATAAGAGGATGCTGACATGAAGCACTTTATTAAAGACGTCCTCTGCGGTTTCACAGAGAGAGGTTGGGGAAATGGATAAGGAATGAGAAAAGGCCAGAATATAGAGATTGGGAAGGATGATTACAAATTTGGTCAAAGACATGGATTTGGAGAAGAATTCCTTCAGTGGGGAAAGGGAAGTGGAGTGAAAGAAAGATTCAAAGAGAGAGCTCGAGAGAGTGTAAGACTCAGAAGCTGATAGATGCAGACACCCCCACCCCCACCAACCCCCCACCCAATGGTGGGACAAGGGGAGAGGGTGTGGCAGAAAGGGTGGAAGAAGATGGGAAAATAAGGCTGCAGGGCGTGATTGTTCAGATAAGATAAAAGCACATCGACTCTGTGCGGGTTCAGGAGTACTGTTATTATCATTATTCTCCAAACAAATGATAGTGACAGAAAATAATACACTGACATTAGCAATGGGGACTTCATATCTCCTCCCCAACAGAGCCACTTGTTCACAACAACACAGCAAAGTGACACAATGAGGCTTATAAACGCAGATTTTCTCATACCTTTAATAACTATAATCTGTTAT
This sequence comes from Mustelus asterias, assembly GCF_964213995.1. Taxonomy (NCBI): domain Eukaryota; kingdom Metazoa; phylum Chordata; class Chondrichthyes; order Carcharhiniformes; family Triakidae; genus Mustelus; species Mustelus asterias. Next base: position 80,162,407 of record NC_135818.1, read on the forward strand.
ATCCATAGCAAGACATTAAATCTGGATGTCCTTACAAATCAGCCAGCCAATGACATCTTTCTCCTCCTCTCTTGTTGTGTACTGTTATTTGAGACGTCAGCTCCACATGAGCCTCTGTTTGACAGCTCGATTCTGCCATTTCAATACTTAGATTCGGAATATTTTAACCCTTTGTGTAGCTGTCGATTCGGGGAGTGGGAGAAGTCGCTGGGGACGCAACGGATGACCCTTGTAATAAGCAAAAATTTCTTTAGTAAGTTTCCCGCCAATACTTTTCCCACAACATTATGCTTTCCGTTGCATTGATTGTTTAGTATTTATTTCTTGAACACAGGTCCCTTGCTGCACTCCCACTGATGAACCAGCAGGTTTGAGCTGTGCCCCCACTCCAGGGTTTGAGTACCTCAGTCAGACTGACAATTCACAGGGACATCAGAACAGCAACAGGCCTCAGGCCTGATCCGCCATATTATTAGGCCATGTTCGGTCTGTATCTTAACTCCAGCTACTTGCCTTAACCATTGCCTATTAAACTTATCTTTCAAAGTTTCAATTGTCCCCCACCCTTCCACACTCCCAGCTTTAATAATTGATTTGATTTGAGTTGTTATTGTCATATATGTTAGTATAAAATGAAAAGTATTGTTTCTTGTGCGCTATACAGAATTATTTAGGGGAGAGATTTCTTTCTGCAACCCTTTGTATGAAGAAGCGTTTCCCCACCCTTGAAGAACCAACTCCAAATTTAAAATTATGCTGCCCCAACTTTTATTGGGATTTATCCAACAGAGGAAATAATTTCAATAAATCTACACAAATTTTAATTCCAGATTTTTATTGAATTCAAATTTCACCATCTGCCGTGGTGGGATTTGAACCCAAGTCCCCAGAGCATTAACCTGGGTCTCTGGATTATTAGTCCAGTGACTACACCGCCACCTCCCCATTCCTACTAGTTGTAGGAATTTTGGAGGTGGGGAAATAAAGCTGTTTGATTGGGCGGGTGCTTGAAGGTGGGAGATCATGTGATGAAATATGCCCAATCAAAGTTGGCACCATTGAACTGCATTCTGGGAGTGATGATGAACACAGTTCTTGTGGACGGCGCCATTGATGAATTCTAGAAGTTTTGTCTCGAGAATTCAGGCGCAAATCAATGCCGTGTACTCGAGAGATTGTGTTGCATTGACTTAAATAAGCCTCTTCAGTCTGTTGATAGGGTGGTAACTCTAAGCAGGACCATGAACTCAAGCCTCAGGCTTCTGGGCCTTGAGTAGGAAACATTGTTAAAGACATTGAAAATACAAAAGCCTTTTGATGCCTTATGAATTTGGAAGTTTATTTATTTTTTAACCCACCAAAAATTAAAAAAACCTTTTACTGCTCCAAGTTATGTTTTTAAAATTTATTTCTCATGCTGCAAGGGGGGTGGTGGTGGTGGTGGTGGTGGTGGTGGGGTGGGGGGTGGGGGGCGGGTGGGGGGCACCCAGGGGGGCACCCACCCGCACCCGCAACCTCTCAAGTCACTTGCAGCCTGTGTGGTGTAAGTACACTCACTGAGCTGTTTGGGAGGGAGATCCAGGGTTTTGAGCCAACGGCAGTGAAAGGATGGCCAATATAGTACCTTAAGACAGGGATGGTACATGGCTTGCAGGTAGTGGTGGTGTTTCTATGGGCTAAGTTAAAGGCAAAATACTCTGGCTGCTGGAATCTGAAACAAAAACAGAAAATGCTGGAAAATCTCAGCAGGTCTGACAGCATCTGTGGGGAGAGAATAGAGCCAATGTTTCGAATCTGGATGACTCTTGGTCAGAGTTCTCCAGCATTTTCTGTCCATGGACTATGTGTCTGGTCCTTCCAGGTAGTAAAGATCATGGGTTCTGATGGCAGCAGGGAAGAAGCTGTTCTTGAGTCGGTTGGTTCATGACCTCAGACTTTTCTATCTTTTTCCTGATGGAAGAAGGTGGAGGAGAGAATGTCCAGGGTACGTAAGGTCCTTAATTACACTGGCTGCTTTTCCAAGGCAGCGGGAAGTGTAGACAGAGTCAATGGATGGGAGGCTGGTTTGCGTGATGGATTGGGCTTCATTCATGACCTTTTGTCGTTTCTTGCGGTCTGGGACAGAGCAGGAGCCATACCAAGCTGTGATACAACCAGAAAGAATGCTTTCTATGGTGCATCTGTAAAAGTTGGTGAGAGTCGTAACGGACATGCCAAATTTCCTTAGTCTTCTGAGAAAGTAGAGGCGTTGGTGGGCTTTCTTAACTATAGCGTTGGCATGGGGGGACCAGGACAGGTTGTTGGTGATCTGGACACCTAAAAACTTGAAGTCCATTTACCTCGGGCGGGATTTTACGGGGTTTCGGGATGAGCGAGGCCGTAAAGCCCCACCCATTGTGTTTATCCTGAATAAGAGAATAAATCTTCCAGCAAATGATAGAGAACTCTACAGGATTGTGATTAAAAAAGCTGTGCGGCAAAAGCAGGCGTTACTCATTTTTATCAGACTCCAGTCTGATTTGTCGCTGTCATGCTCTGTCTTTAAACAAAAACCTGTTATTCAAAACAGCGTTCTTCCCCAGCAGAAGCTGCGTCCCAGCCTCTTGTTTATGTTGACTTTCAGTGAAGATTGCTGCTGCTTCTTGATAATTACAGAGGCGGAATGTCACTCAAGGAGATTGGTGTCGGCCCCCTGATAACACACAAAAGCGATGGTCTGCGAGATCACAAATGCCTCATTAGTGCCAGCCTCCCAATGTGGCAGCTCCTGATAAGACCGAGGGCTGATCAGTATGTGCCAGGGTGAAGGGATAATAGCACAAACAGGAGCTCCTTCCCTCTTCCTCGCTGCTGTCGCGGTTATTGTTTGTGCCGCCGGTGAAATGTCGAGAGCTGCAGATTGCCGTGCCTGTGAAGGGCGCAGTCCCGATCCTCAGAATCCTGAGCAAGCTCAACAACGAGCTCCCCATCCCTTCTGTTTAAAACCATTGTCAGTGCCGACGAGGGCGGCACGGTGGCACAGTGATTAGCACCGCTGACTCACAGCGCCAGGGTCTCAGGTTCGATCCCCGGCTTGGGTCCCTGTCTGTGTGGAGTTTGCACGTTCTCCCCGTGTCTGCGTGGGTTTCCTCCGGGTGCTCCGGTTTCCTGCCACAGACCAAAGATGTGCGGGTCAGGTGGATTGGCCATGATAAATTGCCCCTTAGTGTCAGGGGGACTAGCGAGGGTAAATCTTTGAAAGTGCTCTTATTTGTTTTTTCACACAGAGGGTGGTGGGTGCCGGCGGAGGAAGTGGAAGCAGATACGGCAGTGACTTTTAAGGGGCGTCTTGACAAATACATGGATAGGATGGGAATAAAGGGAATATGGTCCCCGGAAAGGTCGGGGGTTTTAGTTCACATGGGCAGCATGGTCGGTGCAGGCTTGGAGGGCCAAAGGGCCTGTAGATGTGCTGTAATTTTCTTTGTTCTTTATTCTTTGTTCTTAAATGCACGGGGTTATGGGGATAGGACCTGGATGGGATGTGGTCGGTGCAGACCCGATGGACAGAATGGCCTCCTTCTACACTGTAGGATTCCATGAAAACAAAATAAAGGAGGTAAGTGTCTCTTGAGATGTGACGTCTCCACCACAAAATGTCACCTCAGAATATCACCCAGATAACACAAAGGGGCTGTTTCAATCCCTCCAAGAAGGTGTGGCGATGAGGTGAAATGTTATTGTTTCTTGCAGTGTGGGTTTTCTGGTCTGTGTGGAAATGTGGTCGAGGCAGATTCAATGATCACTTTTGAGGGAAAATTGGATCAATTCTCATCAATATGAAGAAACAATTACACGGCCATCATGAAAGAAGAATGGAGTGGGGGGAAGGGGGGATCAGGATATTGAATTTGATGATCAAGCATCATCAAGATGAATGGCAGAAACAGGCTCAGAGGGCCGAATGGCCTACTCCTGCTTCTAGTTTCTATGAAACCAGTTGGAGAGCACTTTCAAAAGTCTGGTAAAGGTATGATGCTTCCTCTTGTGGGCATTCTAGGACGAGAGGTCATTGTCTTAGGATAAGGGGCAGCAAATTTAAAACAGAGTTGAGGAGAAACTACTTCTCCCAAAGGGTTGTGAATCTGAGGAATTCACTGCCCCAAAGTGCGGTGGATGCTGGGACAGTGAGTAAATTTAAGGAGGAGTTAGACAGATTTTTAATTGGTAATGGGGTTGAAGGGTTTTGGGGTGAAGGCAGGAAAATGGGGATGAGGAACATATCAGCCATGATCGAATGGTGGAGCGGACCTGATGGGCCGAATGGCCTAATTCTATATTGTAGGAGTCTATGATTCCAGGAAGCAGGACTGCCACAGGTACACGTGGTGTTGGGTTTTACCTGCCAGTCAGACAGCACAATGTAACCACAATATTTCCAGCATTTGCTTTGCCTCCCACTCCTCCAGAGTTATGATCCACGGACTTATCCGCGAGCCCGTGCTCCAACATGCTGCCCCTTCCGTGGCCACATCATCCCAAATCCAAAGGACTAGCTCCCATGGGGTTGCCAATGATACCCAGCTCTGACCTCTCCACCACCCCTCACCACCTCATCACTGCCCCTGTGTGCTTGGGCTGCTCTTCCGATATCCAGTCTTGGACGAGCTGTGATGTCTTCCGGCCAGTCACGAAGACTGAAGCCATTGGGTGGGATTTTCCAGCCCTACCCGCCGGCGGGATTTTCCGGTCCTGCCAAAGGCAGTGACACTGGAAGATGGTGACCTTAGTTCCGTCACTTCTTACACATTGTTCCTGATAGTCATTTTTGTTGGAATCAGCTGGGACAGTTGGACGACAGGCGACTCAAACAAAATCACACATTTCGCAGGCAAGGTTTAGAGTTTTAGATGCACTTCTATGACCGACTTGGACCAGTTCGAATTCACTCAGAACTGGTTGTGAACCTCACAACTTCTATTTCTTTGCTTTGGCACTTTGCATTAAAACAGCAACTGCTCACTTTTTAAAATTTCATTCGTGGGACACGGGCGTCGCTGGCTGACCAGCCCTAGTTGCCCTTGAACTGAGCTTGCTGGGCCATTTCAGAGGGCAGTTGAGAATCAACCACATTGCTGTGGCTCTGGAATCCCATGTAGGCCAGACCAGGTAAGGACGGCAGATTTCCTTCCGTAAAGGACATTAGTGAACCAGATGGGTTTTTCCGACAATGGTTTCACGGTCATCAGTAGGTTCTTAATTCCAGATTTTTTAAAGTTGAATTCAAATTCCACCATCTGCCGTGGTGGGATTCGAACCCGGGTCCCCAGAACATTAGCTGAGTTTCTGGATTAATAGTCTAGCGATAATACCACTAGGCCATCCATTGCCTCCCCTTGTATATAAAAAAACATTTAGTGCTTCAATTCTTTTCTGGAAGAGACTTCAGATTGGGAAGCAGTTCTGGGATGATGCCGGGATTTCAAGTGAAGCTTCTGAACTGTGCGTGTGTCCTTCTGCCTTTAGTGTTTCCGCATTCTGGAGCACACACTTCCATCTATCATTCTGTCCCTGGGACAAGAGGACCGCACCGTGGGTGTGGAGGGTTGGGGCATGGGCATCAGTCTCCCTCAGCATGAACCACAGGAGCCCCTCCCAGCTGATGCCCACTGCAGATGGAGCCGGCGGCTGCTCCTTCCTTGGGTCAGCATGGAGAGTCAGCAGAGATTACCCTGAGTAAACACACAGCCAGGTGAGCTCAGGTGGGTTTAACCTGGAGCTTTGCTGCTGCTGCACTGCACAAAACACAAACAGATGATATCAGCCTTCTGCACGTGCTCCCCGGACAGAACCTCACTCTCCTGCAGGCAGCTGGAAGGCACAGGCAGAGAGAGCAAAGGAAACATTTTAGAACGCAGAGAATTAATCCAACGCCTTTCACCCAAGTCTTTGGCTTGATATTCACAGCCAATCAATTTGTCTTGAGGTGGGAAAAGACAACAGACAATATGTGCACAGCAAGCTCCCACTGAAGCACATGAGATTAACTGTACCTCTAGAGAGCATGGCTTAAACTGTTGTCCATCACGATCCTCCAGGAGACAGGATGTGATGTACAATCCTGTGGCTAAAGTCCCCAATGACCGTAGACTGATCTGTCCTTTGAAGGGGAGAGCTGACTGGTGGTGATTTAACCTGAGGATCACCACACCTCAGGAAAGGGGCAAGGTGGACCTTCATGGATAACCTCAGCTGATGTAGGAATTGAACCCAGGCTGTTGGCTTTGCTCTGAGTCACAAACCAGTCGTCCATCCAACTGAGCTAAACCGACTCTATAGATGGAATACGACAGTAAGTCCTATACGTCAGACCTGTCTAGATAACCTCTCTGTGTGCATATAGATATCTTCATGTAAAGAACCCACATTATTGTTACACCAGTTGTTGTTGTGCGATTGGTCCGCATGCTATAAACAGGAGAACGCAACATGCACAGTGGGATATGTTGAAGGATGAATGTTGGGATGGGTACTGGAAAAACTCGCTGTTGCTCTTTGGAAAAACATAATGGAATTGTTTATAGCCATACAAATCAGTTACAATTAAAAATCTAAAGATCGAGGGTGGGATTTTCTGCCCCCGACCCGCCCCTCCCCCCACGGCGTGTTTTCCGTCAGCGAACGTGGCTCGCCATTGGCCGACCACGGGATTTTCCATTCCCGCCGATGCCTGCGCCATTGTGCCTGTTCTGAAGAAGACTCGAATGTTAACTCCGTTTCTCTCTCCATAGATGCTGCCAGACCTGCTGAGTCCTTCCAGCATTTTCTGTTTTTATTTCACGCTTCCAGCATCCGCAGTATTTTATTTTCATTTTAATGCTTGGTCTGTTATTCGATTAGACCATGGCTGATTTGTACCTCAAACCAATTACCTGTGTTTACTTCTTCCATATCTTTAAAGAACAAAGAACAGTACAGCACAGGATCAGGCCCTTCGGCCTGTGCCGACACAGATACCTCTCTAATCTAATATTTTCTTGCCTCTACGTGGTCCAAATCCCTCTGCCTATTCATGTATCTATCCAGATGCCTCTTGAACGTTGTTACAGAATCTGCTTCCACCACCTCCTCAGGCAGCGCGTTCCAGGCATTCACCACCCTCTGTGTGGAAAAACTTGCCCCTTACATCTCTTTTAAACTTTCCCCCTCTCGCTTTCAACCAATGGCCCCGAGTAATTGACCCTTCGACCCTGGGGAAAAGATTCTGACTATCCAAGCCTGTCATAATCTTGTAAACCTTTATCAGGTCCCCCCTCATCATCCAATGCTCAACCTGACAAAGTCTGTCAATCTCATTCTTGGAGATTTCAGTTGATATCTCGGGGGCAGAAATCCCACATTTTCTAGACTCTAAAGGCATCAAAGGGAGGGAGCGAGACTTTCTTCATGAGATAGAGGATCAGCCATGATCATAATGAACGGCGGAGCAGTCTTGAAGGGCCGAATGGCCTACTCCTGCTCCTATTTTCTGTTTACATTTTTGCTACCCTTCTTGCAATAAGGTGCATAGTTTACCCTTGAGCCATACCCCCAGGGCAGGGCATGTGGCAGCCTTGGGTTACTGCGTAGCACTCATGCATTTGGGATGGAAAGTTGTGGGTTCAGGTCAGGTTTGTTGGATTGAACTCCCTCTCTAAATACTTATGCACATCAGAGCATAGGAACTAGGAGCAGGAGTAGGCCATCTGGCCCCTCGAGCCTGCTCCGCCATTCAATAAGATCATGGCTGATCTTTTCATGGACTCAACTCCACTTACCCGCCCGCCCGCTCACCATAACCCTTAATTCCTTTACTGTTCAAAAATTTATGAATCCTTGCCTTAAAAACATTCAATGAGGTAGGCTCAACTGCTTCACTGGGCAGGGAATTCCACAGAATTTCCATAGGGAATAATCCTCATTAACACTCCCAAGACAGAAATGAAGGAGGTGGGTTAAGCTTGGCCAGAGAGAAGGGTTTTAAAAAGAGGCACCATGGAGAAGTAAAGATGTTTAAGGAGAGCCTGAGGCCTGAACAGCAGATGGAGTGTAGGCCATCAGAGAAGCACATCAGATACCAAAGCAAAACAGAAAATCTCCGAGGGTTAGAGGGTGGAGGAGGTTAGAGAAAGAGTAAAGCGACAAGTCTATCGAGGGATTTAATCACAAGGATGATAATATTAAAGCTGAGACGTTGGCAGAGCAGGAATCAATGTGGGTAAGTGAGTACAGGGCGATGGGTGAGTGAGACTTGGCATGGCTTTCTAATAAGGGCAACAGAATCTTCTGTCAGGCCCAAATTTCTGAAGGGTGGAAAGCTGCAGGTTAATGCCTCGTAAATGGTCAGCTCTGAAGTTGAACAAAAGCATGGAGGTGGGTTTTGCCAGGAGCTTGGCTGAGGGAAAGGCAGAGACGGGCATATTACAAAGGTGGAGGAAGATGGCGATGGGAAGGCTTGGAGTTGGCCGTTCAGCTCAGTCAGTGAGGTCACTAATATTGTGAACACTGTTGTGATATTCTTGGAAAATACTGAGCCGCCCTATTTTCTTTTCTCCACGTTGGCACAACGTTTGTGGGTTTTATTGGTAACACCAGTGTATGAAGCCCGCTCCTAATTGTCCTTGAGAAGGTGATGGCGAGTCGCCTTCTTGAACTCGCTGCAGTCCCCGTGGTGTAGGTACACCTACAGTGCTGTTAGGGAGGGAGTTGCAGCATTTTGACCCAGCGACAAGGAAGGAATGAGGACGTCGTTGTAGCTTCAGATTTCCCCAAGCATGCTCAGACACATTGCGATGCATTACCTCTCACCCTGGGTATAAAATACACATCTCTTTAACCTGTGTTTAATGTTCCCTCCAACCACGTTATCTGTACCTTTTAAGACCTGGCTGGCTGTAGAGATTTGCATTCTAATTAGTATTCTGTAACTTGATTTCTGTGTCTGTGCACTGTTGGAGAACAGAGACCACTCCATCTGACGAAGGAGCAGCAAGCTCCGAAAGCTTATGGTATTTGCTACCAAATAAACCTGTTGGACTTTAACCTGGTGTTGTGAGAGTTCTTACTATAAAATAACCTCCCTTGCTCCCAAATGCAGGTGTTTGCATCGCGTGACGGAATAGACAACAGAATCAGTGGAGATGGGTGGTCATGTATAAACAGCTTTCGTTGTGATGGCAGTTCTTCTCCACAACATTATACCAGGTCCACACCCGACACACTTTGTAACTCTTGGCGCCAGCACCGTTAATGTTGGCTGACAGAAGTCAGAGCTATAACTGAGAGGGACTTTGGGTCGAAAGAAAAGCTTAAGGCCAGCAAAACTCTTCCATTCAGCCTTGTTGCCTGCCTCGAGGAAGCTAGATCCCAGGAGTGTTTCAGTCTTCCATGTGATATTCGAACCAACTTTGTCACTCAAAATACACAAAGACACAGAATTGGGGTTGCATTTAATGCTCCCCCGATGGCTTATTTGAAAGCAGTTGTAAGATGCCTACCCACTGCCTTCCAGCCCACCTCTCTGACCTGTCTCCAGTATCACAGTGGACAGGCATCAGAAAGCCCACCAACCCTCGGGCCAGTTGAGGCCCTTAAGTAGCCAATTAATGGCCACTTAAATGCCTCATCGTGCCCTGGTTATTTTACCTATCGCAGAGGGAGGATCATGCCGGGTGGGGAGCCTGGCAGTTTTACTGCATGGGCTGGTGTCAGCCAAGAGGGGGATCACCTCTGGGTATCCCCTGTGACGATCGGAGGCATAGCCCCCAAAGTTACACCCCTCCATCAAACCATTCCACCATGACCGCTGCCTCTCAAACCCTGCCCCCACTCATTCCCCCTGCTGGGCTCTGCCAGCCATGCACGCCGACACCCCGACACAAGGGCTTACTTTGAACAAAGAATGAAGAACAAAGAAACTTACAGCACAGGAACGGGCCCTTCGGCCCTCCAAGCCTGCACCGACCATGCTGCCCATCTGCCTTACCCTTCCGTCCGGCTCCATAACCATCTCTTGTTTGGTGACTGTCTGCAGTGCCGGCAGTGACTAATGCTCGGACCTGGCACTGCTCGAACTACAGAGTTATAGATTGGCCAAGCTCTCCTTCCCAATGGTGTCTGAAGTCTCAATCTTAGATTATTAACTCTGCTCCCAATGTAAAATGGTGGCGGGCAGTTGGCTTTTTTGATGGGCAAACTCCGTACCGGGGTGGGGGGAGTGGGGAACATGGCACCCAGTCAAATCCAGCCCTTGAATCCAAAATCCAGCCTGGCAGCCCAGTGCGGTACTGAGGGAGCCCTGCACTGTTGGGGGAACCCTGCATTGTTGGGGAAACCCTGCACTGTTGAGGGAGCCCTGCACTGTTGAGGGAGCCCTGCACTGTTGGGGGAGCCCTGCACTGTTGAGGGAGCCCTGCACTGTTGAGGGAACCCTGCACTGTTGAGGGAACTCTGCACTGTTGGGGGAGCCCTGCACTGTTGGGGGAGCCCTGCACTGTTGAGGGAGCCCTGCACTGTTGAGGGAGCCCTGCACTGTTGGGGGAGCCCTGCACTGTTGGGGGAGCCCTGCACTGTTGAGGGAGCCCTGCACTGTTGAGGGAACTCTGCACTGTTGGGAGAGCCCTGCACTGTTGAGGGAGCCCTGCACTGTTGGAGGTGCCGTCTTTCAGAGGCCCCATCTTTCCATGTAGGTGGATGTGAAAGATCCCATAGTGTGATTTTCAGGGAGCTTTCCCTGGCATCCTAACCAATGTTTATCTATTAACAAACCTCACTAAAATCAAATTATCTGGTCTCAATGATCTCATTATCATTTGTGGGAGCTTGCTGTGCACAAATTGGCTGCTGCATTTCCTGCACAGTGACTATTCTTCACAAAATACTTCATTGGCTGCACTGCATTTTTGGAACATCCTGAAGTTGTGAAAGGCGCTACAGAAGTGCAAGTTACCTTTGTTGTAGAAGCTACGGCAAGGAAGGTAAGTTCATAAGATATTGGAGTAGAATTAGGCCATTCAGCCCATCGAGTCTGCTCTGACATAGCTGATATGCTCCTCATCCCCATTTTCCTGCCTTCTCCCCATAACCCTTCAACCCATTACCAATTAAAAATCTGTCTAACTCCTCCTTAAATTTACTCACTGTCCCAGCATCCGCCGCACTTTGGGGTAGCGAATTCCACAGATTCACAACCCTTTGGGAGAAGTAGTTTCTCCTCAACTCTGTTTTAAATTTGCTGCCCCTTATCCTAAGACAATGACCTCTCGTCCTAGAATGCCCCACAAGAGAAGCATCCGCTCCACGTCTACTTTATCCGTACCTTTTATCATCTGGTATACCTCAATTTGATTTCCCCTCATTCTTCTAAATTCCAGAGAGTATCGGCCTAAACTGTTCAATCTCTCTTCATACGACAAACCCCTCATCTCTGGAATCAATCCAGTGAACCTCCTCTGAACTGCCTCCAATGCCACTACATCTTTCCTCAAACACAGGGACCAAAACTGTGCACAATACTCCAGGTGTGGCCTCACCAATGCCTTGTATAGTTGCCGGTATAACACACACAGGCCGAGGTTGAGCCTTTAGCACTTAGAAATATGGCCTATTTAGATCCACCAGAAAAAGAAAATTAAACTGATAAAATACTTGAGTAAACCTCTGGGAATCAAGTTCACGATATATTCCCCCTTCTCAAAAAGCTATTTTTAATTAATCTGAAGTCAATCCAAGGGCAGATCAGTGAGAGTCGAGCAAATTACCCATCACGCAGACAGCATATGCTTCAGTGAGCTTAATGGTAGATGTGACCTATATTCACTTTGAGTGAAAGATGCGGTATCTCTGAGCAGATTATTAGATGGAGTGCAGCGAGATGAATTGGTTACAGCGATGGAGTCACTTTAAAGAAGTCACTGTTTACGTGAAGAAGTGTTTGGCAAATCTTGTCTTTCTTTGAGGAAGAGGGAATTTTTTTAACAGCTCATGAAGTCCCATATAAATAGCCTTGTTAAGATGTTAAATGATACGTAATTGGTGAAATATTGTTTGTACAAACTGTAGGCATGGAAGATACATCTCCTGTCTGAAAGGCTCTGAATCATAGAATCCCGACAGTGCAGAAGGAGGCCATTCGGCCCATCGAGTCTGCACTGACCACAACCCTAAGGCCATAAGACCATAAGACATAGGAGCAGAATTAGGCCACTCAGCCCATCGAGTCTGCTTCTCCATTCAATCATGGCTGATTTTTTTCTCATCCCCATTCTCCTGCCTTTTCCCCATAACTCCGGATCCCCTTATTAATCAAGAACCTATCTAGCTCTGTCTTAGAGACACTCAATGACCCGGCCTCCACCGCCTTCTACGGCAAAGAGTTCCACAGATTCACCACTCTCTGGCTGAAGAAATTCCTCATCATCTCTGTTTTAAAGGATCGTCCCTTTAGCCTGAGGTTGTGCCCTCTGGTTCTAGTTTCTCCGACTGGTGGAAACATCCTCTCCACGTCCACTCTATCCAGGCCTCGCAGTATCCTGTAAGTTTCAATAAGATCCTCCCTCATCGTTCTAAACTCCAACGAGTATAGACCCAGAGTCCTCAATTGTTCCTCATACGACAAGCTCCTCATTCCAGGGATTGTTCTTGTGAACCTCCTCTGGACCCTTTCCAATCCCACCCAGGCCCTATTCCCGTAAATCAACATATTTATCCTCCTAATTCCCCCTGGCATTAGGTCAATTTAGCATGTCTATCAACATAACCTGCACATCTTTGGAGTGTGGGAGGAAACCAGAGCAACCGGAGGAAATCCACGCAGACACGGTGAGAATGTGCAAACTCCACACAGACAGTGACCCGAGGCCGGAACTGAACCCGTGTCCCTGGCGCTGTGAGGCAGCAGCGCTAACCACTGTGCCACCGTGCCGGCTCTAGAGAATGTTTCTCCACCCCCTCCCCCGGTGTCTCTTTAGGTTGAGCTAGGCAAACATGGGATGACCCCGGGTCCAGAGGGAGGCTGGCGCTCCGGGTTCAGAGAGGCTGGGTTCAGAGACTCTGAGATCAGAGACTCCGGGTTCAGAGACTCCGGGTTCAGAGGCTCTGGGTTCAGAGGCTCCGGGTTCAGAGACTCCGGGTTCAGAGACTCTGAGATCAGAGACTCCGGGTTCAGAGACTCCGGGTTCAGAGGCTCTGGGTTCAGAGGCTCTGGGTTCAGAGGCTCCGGGTTCAGAGACTCTGAGATCAGAGACTCCGGGTTCAGAGACTCCGGGTTCAGAGGCTCCGGGTTCAGAGGTTGGCGCTGCAGTCAGCTTTCCCCAGCTTTCCCCAGCTCTGACTCACGGGTTTGTGCTCTTGCCTCCGTGTCAGCAGGTGAAAGGTTCTAATCCCAATTGGACCTGCGGTGTCAGAAAGGTGCTGCCTTCGGATGCGCTGTACAACCGCGGAGATGTCTGCCATTTCGGATGGATGGAAAGAATCCCACTATTTTGGAGACGTGCGGGAGTGGGGGGGGGGGGGGGGGGTATGACCCTGGTGCCTTGGCCAGTGTCGATTGAAAATAAAAGTATCCAATCGTTATCACAGTGCTGTTTATGGGAGCTTCCTACATGCAAATTGACAGCTGCACTTCCTACCTTGCAATAGTGGCTACACGTCTCCTACCTGATGGACTGTAAAGTACCCTGGAACATCCTAAGGTTGTGAAAGGTCCTTCTTTCTAGTGTCACTGGACTGGTCGGGGGGGGGTTAAGGAGACACCTAATCCCCCCCTCTCCCCCCCGCCCCCCATTCTGCTCCAAATTGCTTTCTAGCTCCCCCTGCTGGGGTGTCAATGTGTGGATGTTGGGTGAAGATGGAATTAGGCTTGTCTGTGTTAACATTGGAGGCCTTATTGTCATCACTTAATAAGAGGTTTTTTTAATCATTTGTGGGATATGTGCATCGCTGACTGGTCAGTTTTTATTGTCCATCCCCAATTCCTCTTGAACTGAGTGTCTTGCTCGGCCATTTCAGAGGGCAGTTGAAAGTCAACCACATTGCTGTGGCTCTGGAGTCACATGTAGGCCAGACCAGGTAAGGACGGCAGATTTCCTTTCTTAAAGGGACATTAGTGAACCAGATGGGTTTTTCCGATAAACAACAATGGTTTCATGGCCATCCTTAGATTCTTAATTCCAGATATTTTTATTGAATTCAAATTCCTCCATCTGCCGTGGCAGGATTCGAACCCGAGTTCCCAGAACATTAGCTGAGTTTCTGGATTAATAGCCTAGTGATAATACCAATGCCATCGCCTGAGGCACTGGAGCCTGACTAAGATCTGGGGAAAATCATAACCCTAACTGAGAGGCAATCGGTCCAAGAGAGTAGGGGAGAAAATAATGAGCTTCCTTCTTTAGTGGGTCTGGTTGACGGAGAAATGTTGGCCGGGTCAGCAGGGAAGGTGGACTGAATGGCACCCTCCTCTGCTGTGTCCTTTGACAAACTTTGTGCTGATATTAATGAAGAGGCTGACCCACAGGAAGAGGTTGCAGGCCCTGAGATCAATGTCTCATCCAGAGGGCTAGCGAGGGTCTGACTATACAGTGCTCCCTCAGTACTGCATTGGCATATCCACCTCGTTCCAAAAGTTCGAGCCATTTGGTGGGATTGGAACCTCTGATCTATCACTCAAAGAGGACCACACTACTAACTGAGTCAAACTGGCTCGTCAAGATAGCGCAATGCACAACAAGAAATCATTGAACAATTCCCATCAATGTAAGCAGTTGTTTATGAATTTCCCATCTGGCTTCAGCCAATAGGAATTATTGGGAACTGTGCTTAAGTTTTCCAAGTGTATCACTTCCCCCCTGTTTAAAAGACAATCTCTGAACTAGCTACAGTCTTCTTTTAAATGCAGAATTAAAACTCACTCAAGAAACCAAAAGAACTTGCATTTATATAGCAGCTTTCACAACCTCAGTGTAATAACTCAGGAGTTGGCTGTAAAGGAATGTTGCTTTATTGCACAAAGTAAAATTAAAACAAAACCACAAGCCTTGGTGAACACAAACAGGTCCCAACCGAGACGTTACAATAATGGACTCGCTCAGGGACCTGCTTTATAAAGGGCTCTGGCTAGTAATGTAGATACCCAGGCTAATCCTCTGGGTTCAAATCCCACTATGGCAGTTGTGGGAACTTAAAGTCATCTAATAAAATCTAGAATTCAAAGCTGGTCGACCATTAAGCTATAATCAACGGTCGTGTGGGCAGCACTGTGCTGACACAGTGGTTAGCACTGCTGCCTCACAGCGCCAGGGACCCGAGTTCGATTCACGGCTTGGATCACTGTCTGTGCGGAGTCTGCACATTCTCCCCATGTCTGCATGAGTTTCCTCCGGGTGCTCCGGTTTCCTCCCACAGTCTGAAAGACATGCTGGTTAGGTGCATTGGCCATGCTAAATTCTCCCTCAGTGTACCCGAACAGGCGCTGGAGTGTGGCGACTTGGGGATTTTCACCGTAACTTCATAACAGTGTTAATGTAAGCCTACTTGTGATACGAATAAATAAACTATAAAAAAAACCCCACCTGGTTTACTAGCGTCCTTTAGGGAAGGAAATCTTCCGTCCTTATCTGGTCTGACCTACATTTGACTCCAGAGCCACGGCAACATGGTTGACTCTCAACTGCCCTCTGACAAGCCACTCAGTTCAAGGGCAATTAGGGATGGGCAACAAATGCTGACCTTGCCAGCGATGCCCATCCACATCCCATGAAAGAATAAAGACAGGATCTCAGGTTAATATCTTATCTGAAAGTTGGTACACTCGACAATGCAAAGCTTCCCATCAATACAGAAACAGGAGTGCCAGGCTGGGTTGGGGATTGAACCCATAACCTTCGTGATTCAATATAAGAGAACCCATTGAGTCACCTAGCAATGAAAAGCAAGCCTGAGATCTGTACCTTCCCCCAGAATAGAAATAGTTATCACTGGAAATTGAACACATAAGATTTATGAATGTAGTGTAATTTATAACATTATTTTTCCATTATAAATGGCTAACTAATGGCTCGGTTTATATAGCTGAGTGTAAAAATTTCATAACATAAATCTTGTTGGCGCAATTACTAGGGATGACCATGTTTGAAATATGTGCCTGTGAAATGTATGGTGTAACAAATAACTTATACCCGCGGTGAGGTACAATTTAATCCTCCTGCCACACATTAAGGATGAAATTGTCACTCTGGGGCAAAGGCACTTTGGGCTGGATACTAACCAGTCAAGTCAGCATCTAAACTCCCCAATGGGCTAAACGAGAAAAGAGGGGACCTCTTCCATGGGTGTCTTTGCCATGGAAAATTCTGGAAATACTTAGCTGCTGTGTGAAAAGACATAGGTGGGTTCTCGGGAACAGGAGGATAAGAGATATCCCTCGAGCTGAATAAAATGAAATTGGGGGAGGATGTTTGGGAGGAACTTGGAAAGGGTTGAGTTGCAGAGGAATTGTCATCGAACACAGCTTCATTTCAAAGCTAGGATAAAGTCCAAATTGGAGGTTGCAAATCCAGTGGGACAATGTAAAGATGCAAGCCAGCTTAATCAAGGACCCTTCGTGCCCCGGATATATTCTCTTCCACCTTCTTCCATCGGGAAAAAGATACAAAAGTCTGAGGTCACTTATCAACCGACTCAAGAACAGTTTCTTCCCTGCTACTGTCAGACTTTTGAATAGACCTACCTCACACTCAGTTGATCTTTCTCTACACCCTACCTATGACTGTAACACTGTATTCTGCACTCTCTCTTTTCCTTCTCTATGAACGGTATGCTTTGTCTGTATAGCTGGTAAGAAACAATACTTTTCACTGTATGCTAATACATGTAACAATAATAAATCAAATCAAAAGAAGAAGAAATGGAGTGAAAGGCAGCTGAACCAGAGAGTAAGACACAAGGAAGCTTTCAAAACTACGGGGAAGGTGGGTGAGTAAAGGCAAGGGAGGGTGTGTGGAGGGCAGTGGTTGGTGGGCAGAGAGTAAATGAAGGAAGGAAAGGGCAAGTGGGAGGCAAAGTGAGAGATAGGAAGGGAAGGTGGTGGAGGGGTGGATGGGGGAGGGGAGGATGGTTTGAAGAGGGAGTGGATGAGTGGTGAGTGAGGGGGCAGGGAGCTGGGTGAAGGGGGTTGGATGGAATAGAGGAGTGGGTGAGTGGAGGGTAGGTGGAGAGAAAGCTGAGGGAAGGTGGGGAGAGGGAGTTGGATGCGAATGCTAATGAATTAAATTGGTTCAGATCTCATAGTTTGAGGATGGAACAGGGTGGGGATCACATTGTCATCTTCTTTGGCTCCCGGATTCTTGATTCACTTTGGGAAGTTGGGACTCTGGGATTAAAGAACAAAGAAAATTACAGCACAGGAACAGGCCCTTCGGTCCTTCAAGCCTGCACCAACCATGCTGCCCTACTGAACTAAAGCCTCTACCCTTCCAGGGACCATATCTCTCTATTCCCCTTAAAAGTCACTATCACATCTGCTTCCACTACCTACCCGGCAGCGAGTTCCAGGCACCCACCACCCTCTGTGTAAAAAAAACTTGCCTTGTACATCTCCTTTAAACCTTGCCCCTCGCACCTTAAACCTATGCCCCCTAGTAATTGACTTTTCCACCCTGGGAAAAAGCTTAATCTGGGATTAAGCCTATGTACTTACAAATGGCAGACACATTCCCATATTATTCCTGAAGGACTCTGATAAAAATATCTCCCTGCGTCCTTCCTTCGTTCATCAGTATCCCATTTACACCCTTCGATTTAATTCTATTCGTTGAGCTGCTCAGATTCTGAGGGCCAATGACTTTATTTAGAGAATTCCCAGATCCAGGCTGGAGAGAAGGATTCAGAGATAGAGGAAATTATTTTATTTCATTGACAGGGGGCTAGTGGCACTATCAACTTTGATCTTTGCTGGGCCAGTACAGAGAATTCTTATTGCTGGTTCCGAGGAGAGACAGTCCTGCTCGTCCCAGAGAAATATTGTCAGTGCTGCTGCTTAGATCAAAGTGAAGATCTTTTTTTGGGTGATCCACAGCTTGGAAGTGGAATATCTTTATTTTTCTCTCATGCAGCTCAGGGAGATTATGATTATGATTAAGGGGCATGAGTGGATCTGACAAAATTTCTTATGAAGCAAAATGTAGACTGCTGGAGCTTGATGATACCATCGTTCTTCATAAATAGCTACTGACAGCATCAGTTGTGTGCAGGAAAGTGGAATCACAATGCATTGTGAATGCTTACAAATCCACAGGCAGTTCCTCGGTAAGCTCCTCTCTACAATCGGCCTGCTAAACCCAGCTCATTCAGCAGCCTCTGATATTAGCACTCAGTCTCAATGGAAACCCTCAATGTGGAAGTGGCTGCATTGGTCACGAGATAGGGCACTGCACTGGAAGTAGCTCATACAGGGTGGCACGGTGGCACAGTTTTAGCACTGCTGCCTCATAGCTCCAGGGAACCGAGTTCGATTCCCGGCTTGGGTCACTGTCTGTGTAGAGCCCGCACGTGCTCTCCGTGTCTGCGTGGGTTTCCTCCGGGTGCTCTGGTTTCCTCCCACGGTCCAAAGATGTGCGGGTTAGGTGGATTGGCATGCTAAATTGCCCCTTAGTGTCAGGAAGACTAGCAGGGGAAATACCCTGCATGGTGCGCTGGTTTCCTCCCACAGTCCGAAACTGTGCGGGTTAGGTTAATTGGCCATGCTAAATTGCTCCTTAGTGTCAGGTTAAATATGTGGGGTTATGGGGATAGGGCCTGGGTGGGATTGTTGTCGGTGCAGGCTTGATGGGCCAAATGGCCTCCTTCTGCACTGTAGGGATTCTATGATTCTATGATTCTACTTGCATCAGGGTGGGGGAGGTGACACCTTAGAAAAGAATTTGAAACGAGAGAGACCAGCAGTCCAAGGGTTAATGCTACCTCATCTGTGTGAGAAATGCAAAAACCATTACTTGCTGCGGTAACAGTTGTTCAGGCAATGCAATTAACAGGCCATCATACAGGCACCACTTGTCAGGAATATAAATCAGGTTTGTGGTCATGTTTTGACTGAGCGCACACAGAGTGATGTGTCTCTGCACACACGGTGTCTCCGAGCTGGAGTCTGTGGCGAGTGACTCAGAAGATAACAGCACAGCCGATCTTTGACATCAATTCCCACATTTCCACCGGCAGTAAACAGCAACCTTCATTTGCGAAATCCTCGCGTTGACATTTACTCCATCTCGCCATTTGTGTCTGTGCCTGCGTGCCATTGAGGGGAGCTGGAGGAGGAAGCCTGCCTCAGACTGTTCGCCAGCATGTTTCAGGAGGAGTGCATCCTGAGCATCTTTAAAGTGGACTCAAGGCTATTTTTGATTTTAAATCTGAAAATTTCAACCCCTTTCCATTATTTCTCTACACCTATCTGCCATGATCGAGCAGATTCGATGGGCCGAATGGCCTAATTCTGCTCCTATATCTTATGAACTTATGAACTTAGCTCGGACTGTAAGACTATATTCTGCCTCCTCTCCTTTCCTGCTTCCCTATGTACTCTATGAATGGTATGTTTTGTCTGTATAGCGCAAGAAGCAATACTAATACATATGAAAATAATAACTCAAATCAAATCAAAATCAAATCTGAGCAGCTGAATGTAATCCATAAACCTTGTGCATTCCAGTTCCTGTTCTCCCATCAGAACATCTCCGCCACAAAGACTCTTTTCCCATTTCCTAATAATTTTGGGGCAATGGGTATGAAATGAGTTTCGGATGGTGGCGTGGGATTGCTGCCTGTTCCATTCACTCCCTGTCCTTGTGGGTTTGGAAATATACACCTCCCACAGAGAGAAACTGCAAGGTGCTGGAGGGAAGGCAAGGCGCTGTGTACTAGCTAACCTCCAGTGGCACCCCCATCGTCCACTGCATTGAACACAAATTGTTCAATCATGTTTACCAGCACAGAAGTAGGCCAGGTTAAATAAACTAGGATTGTTTTCACTGGAAAGATGGAGGCTGAGGGGAGACCTGATAGAGGTCTACAAAATTATGAGAGGTGTAGACAGGATGGATAGTCAGAGATTTTTTTCCCCAGGGTGGAAGTGTCAGTTACAAGGGGGCACAGGTTCAAGGTGAGAGGGGGAAAGTTTAAGGGAGATGTGAGGGGGAAATCTTTCACACAGAGAGTGGTGGGTGCCTGGAACGCGCTGCCAGAGGAGGTGGTGGAAGCAGGTACATTAGCAACATTTAAGAGGCAACTGGATGGGTCCATGAATAGAGAGGAATAAAGGGATATGGACTGAGTAAGGCCAGAAGGTTTTTCGTTTAGTTTAGTTAGGGCATCATGATCGGCATGGGCTTGGAGGGCCGAAGGGCCTGTTCCTGTGCTGTACTTTTCTTGATGTGGAGATGCTGGCGTTGGACTGGGGTGGGTACAGTAAGAAGTCTCACAACATCAGGTTCAAGTCCGACAGGTTTATATGGAATCACAAGCTTTTGGAGCACTGCTCCTTCATCAGGTGAGCGCTGCCCGAAAGCTCGTGATTCCACATAAACCTGTTGGACTTTAACCTGGTGTTGTGAAACTTCTTACTGTACATGTCTTTTTTCTTTGTATTCAGCTCATGTTGGTGTTTATTTCTCCCCCCCCCTCCGACTCTTCACCGCACCCTATCAACCCCATTCCTTTCTGCCTCATACTTAGGTCTTCCCCTTAACTGCAATTATGCCATTTACGTGACACAAAGGAGTGGGTGGTGTAGTGGTAATGCCACTGGGCTCGTAATCCAGTGCCCAGGCTAATTCTCTGGGGGCATGGGTTCAAATCCCACCATGGCAGCTAGTGGAATTTAAATTCAGTTAATAAAATTGAAAGCTAGTCTCAATACTGGCGAACATGACAACTATCATTGATGGTTGCAAAAACCCAAATGGTCCACCCTTTAGGGAAGGAAATCTGCCGTCCTTACCCGGTCTGGCCTACATGTGACTCCAGACCCACAGCAATGTGGTTGACTATTATTGGCCCCTGAAATGGCCTAGCCATCCACTCAGTTCTAGGGCAATTAGGAATGGGTTACAAATGCTGGCCAGTAATACGCACATCTATGAAAGATAAAAATAGTGCTTGTGGTCGTGAGTTCCTCGTTCTCACCACTCCAGCTTTTGCTCCTGAATTTCCAATTGGATTTATTAGTGATTGTATCTTAGTCATGGTGGCACAGTGGTTAGCACTGCTGCCTCACAGCCCCAGGGACCTGGGTTTGACTCTGGCCTCGAGTCACTGCCTATGTGGAGTTTGCACGTTCTCTCCGTGTTTGCGTGAGTTTCCTCCGGGAGCTCCGGTTTCCTCCCACAGTCCAAAGATGTGCGGGTTAGGTTGATTGGCCATGCTAAATTGACCCTAGTGTCAGGGGATTAGCAGGGTAAATGTGTGGGGTTGTGGGAATAGGGCCTGGGTGGGATTGTGGTCAGTGCAGATTCGATGGGCCGAATGGTCTCTTTCTGCACTGTAGGGATTCCATGATTTATAATCCTAATTCATGTATTCCCTGCAAATGGAAACATCTTCCTTATGTCTATCCTATCAAACCTTCTCAGAATTTTAAAAACCTCACCCCACACGCTTCTCTCTTCTTGTGAAAAGATCTCCAGCATGTTCACACATTCCGGGTAGCTGTAACCTCTCCGTTCTGGTTTCATCTCAGGAAGTATTTCTTTTTGCACCTTCCTCAGTGCTTCTAACCCCTTTTGGAGACCAGGACTGATAATAGGATCCATAACTCTTGTTCTCAGATCCATGGTCTTTCTCCAGTCTATCTCGACAATTTCTTCTAGACTTAAGCTCCGGCCTCATGTCCTTTAGTCCTCCTTAATCACCCTCTCCACGTGGCTGGAGAGCTCCTCCCAGAGTAGGCTCCGCTCACTAAAAGGCACAACATACATGGGCTCATAACTTCCAGGATCCCCAGCGTCGCATTGGGGGTACCCCAACGATGCACTGGGGAATTCCTCTGGACAATTGCGCTGGGCTGGGAACCATCTGATAGAAGCGATTTAAATCACTAACTTTGGATGGCTCTGTCAGTTTTACCCAGTTTATAAAGTTTATTTATTAGTCACAAGTAAGGCTTACATCAACACTCCAATGAAGATTACTATGAAATTCCCCTAGTCGCCACACTCCGGCGCCTGTTCGGGTCAATGCGTCTAACCAGCACGTCTTTCAGACTGTGGGAGGAAACCGGAGCACCCGGGAGGAAACCCACGCAGACACGGGGAGAATGTGCAAACTCCACACAGACAGTGACCCAAGCCGGGAATCGAACCCGGGTCCCTGGCGCTGTGAGGCAGCAGTGCTAGCCGCTGTGCCACCGTGCCACCCAGATAGTTACTCTGGAAGAGTTAGAAGAAAAATAATACTTCTAACTCCAGAGTAACGATTTTAAAAACTCAGATCCAGCCTCACATGGCCCCGGGTGTCTGGTACAACCTAACCCTTCCCCCTCCCATCCAATCCTCTCCGCCTCTCCCCCCAGCCGACTCCTCCCCCATCCTTGGTCTGATCCCCCTTCTCGACTTGAGCTAACCCCTCCCAACTCCCCTTCTTCAAACCCCCCCCGACCACACCTCCTCTCCTGACGCCCCCGTGACCCCCCCCCAGGCCTGACCCCTCCCTCCCAACCCCAACCCCATCTGACTTGAACCCCCCACCCCCTCCAAATTGAACAACCCCCCCCTTCTCCTCATTTCCACAAATTCCACCTTGTTGATCCCTTTTTCCAATGGCTGCCATTCTCTTTCTTGAATGCAGAGCGAAACAGCTCACGGTACCCACTCGCGCAACCCATACATTAAGAACAGCCAGGTTAGTGAGGTACTGGGCTAATGGTTGCTAATCGAATGCCAATGGAAGTCAGTGTCTTTGGGGGCAAAGAAGAGAAAAATGAAGAAAATCGAGCCAAAATTCTGATGAGAAATTAGTCCTTATTCTACTATAGTAACGTCACCTTGCACCACAATGGCCCAGAACAGTATAGACTGAGCTGGGTCCTGAAGGACAAAGCTTCTAGATTGGCACTGCAGCAGGTGGTGAGGGAACCAACAAAAGAGAAAAACATACTTGACCTCACCCTCACCAAACTGCCTGCCACAGATGCATCTGTCCATGGAGTATCAGTGGGAGTGACCACCACACAGTACTTGTGGAGACAAAGTCCCGGCTTCACATTGAGGAATCCCTCCAGCATGTTGGGTGGCATTACCAGCATTCCAAAAGGCATAGATTTCAAACAGATCTAGAAACTCAAGACTGGGCATCCATGAGGCGCTGTGGGCCATCAGCAGCAGCGGAATTGTACTCCAGCACAATCCGCAACCTCATGGCCCGGCATATCCCCCACTCAACCATTACCATCAAGCCAGGGGATCAACCCTGGCTCAATGAAGACTGCAGGAGAGCATGCCGAGGGTAGCAGCTGGCATACCTAAAAATATGGTGTCAACCTGGTGAAGCCACAACCCAGGACCACTTGCGAGCCAAGCAGTATGAGCAGCAAGTGATAGACAGAGGTAAGCAATCCCATGGATCAGATCAAAGCTGCGCTGTCCTGCCACATCCAGCCATGATTGGTTGGAGTCATGCCTGGCACAAAGAAACATGGTAGTGATGGTTGGAGGTCAGTCATCTCAGCTCCAGGACGTTTCTGCAGGAGTTCCTCAGAGGAGTGTCCTAGGCCCAACCATCTTCAGCTGCTTCTTCAATGACCTTCCTTCCATCACAAGGTCAGAAGTGAGAATGTTCGCTGATGATTGCACAATTGATGATTGCACCATTCGCGACTCCTCAGATACTGAAGCATTCCATGTCTAAATACAGCAAACCTGAACAATATCCAGGCTTGGGCTGACAAGTGACAAGTAAATTCATGCCACACAAGTACCAGGCAATGACCATCTTCAGCAAGAGAGAATCTAACCATCGTCCCTTGATATTCTATGGCATTATCATCACTGAATTCCCTGCTATCAACATTCTGCAGGTTACCATCCACCAGAAACTGAACTGGAACAGCCATATAAATTCTGTGGCTTCAAGAGCAGATCAGAGACTGCGAATCCTGCGGCGAGTAACTCACCTCCTGACTCTCCAAAGACTGTCCCCATCCAGAAGGCACAAGTCAGGAGTGTGATGGATAACTATCCACTTGCCTGGATGGGAGCAGCTCCAACAACAACACTCAAGAAGCTTGACATCATCCAGGACAAAGCAACCGCTTGATTGGTACCCCAACCAGGAACATTTACTCCCCTCACCACTGATGCACAGTGGCAGCTGTGTGTACCATCTATAACATGCACTGTAGCAACTCAACAAGTATCCTGAGACAGCATCTTCCTAATCTATGACCGCTACCATCTAGGAGGACAAGGGCAGCAGATACACGGGAACACCACCACCTGGAGGTTCCCCTCCAAGTCACTCACCGTCCTGACTTGGAAATATATCGCCGTTCCTTCGCCGGGTCAAAATCCTGGAACTCCCTCCCTAACAGCACTGTGGATGTACCTACACCACATGGACATGCAGTGGTTGAAGAAGACAGCTCACCACCACCTTCTCAAGGGCAATTAGGTGTGGGCAATAAATGCTGGCCAGCCAGCGACACCCACAAATTCTGAAAGATTAGAAACATCCAATTAGGTGATGCTGCTGGCATTGCACGCACTAGACCCACGTCATCCCAATCAGACTGCCCCCCCCCCCAGTTCAATCCTTGCTGGATATGAAGAGAATTGGAAGTTATAAAGATGAATTTGCTTTAGGTTTCCAGTTGGCTCCTGCCCATCCCCTTGTGTGTCAAAAGGTCCTGAGTTCAAATCTCACTCCAGTACTTGAGCATAACCAGGCTGACATAGAATCATAGAATCCCTATGGGAATCCCTATAGAATCCCTAAGGATGCCATCAGCCCATCTAGTCTGCACCAATTCTCTCAGACAGAGTACCTTGCCCTAGTCCTTTCCCCCACCCTATCTACACAACCCTACACATTTAACTTAGCTCATCCCTGTAACCTACACATCTTGGGACACTAAGGGGCAACTTAGCCTGGCCAATCCACCTAACTTGCACATCTTTGGACTGTGGGAGGAAACCCACGCAGAGACGGGGAGAATGTGCAAACTCCACACAGACACCCAAGGCTGGAATTGAACCCGGGTCCCTGGCGCTGTGAGACAGCAGTGCCACCGTGACGCAGGATGCTAAATTGAGGCCCCACCTGCTCCTCGTGGGGAAGTGGTGGTGGAGGGGGCGGGGTAACAACCCTATCGCACTGGTGCCCCAATGGCCAATATTCACTCCTGTGGTGGACCTCAGTTGTGCCTTTGTCCTATATGGACCACCGTTGTGTGTGCTTGTCATACCTGGACACATCCCCTTCCAGTTTGGTTCCTCCCCTCGGCACCTAGTATAAAGTGGCTGTCTCCTCCCCCTTGTTCAGTCCAGGTTGGTTATATGTTGGGATCTGTTCCTGATTCTGTTGTGAATAAAAGCCTACACTTATATTGGCATTTCGGTAGTCTTCCGCCTTATTGATAGCGCATCAACCCCTCAATCAACATCACTGGGAGAAACAGGGCATCTGGTTCATTTAATGCATGGCTGTTTGTGGGAGCTTGCTGTGTAACGATCGGCTGTTGCATTTCCAGCGTTGCAGGAGGGGCCAACTTCAAAATGATGCCGTGGCTGCAACAGGATTTCCTGAGTTCACGAGAGGTGCTGTATAAATGCAAGTGCTCTCTGTTCAGCGTGCGGTTCCCTCGACCTTTCAGCCACAAGCTAGGTGCATGTCGCATGAATCATTCGGGAAAAGTTGCAATAAATTTGTCTGGACATCTATTAAGCTTTGTTTGTATTCAGTATTCATTTTAACCGATCCTTTTAGTCTAATTGGGCTGTCTGACTGTGTGTCTTGCTTTCATTACCCTCTGTCTCATCAAGCACTTTCTTGTTCCCGGAGCCCGCAATCAACCTGCAGTATTGATTAAAAAATGAGCAGGTTTGTCTCACCGCCGGGTGGACGCGGCCCTTCATGTAACTTATTTCTCTGGGCGGAGGGGGGGAGCTTTAATCAGCACAGTCACGTTCTGTCGTCCCGCGCTCCAACATTAGAGAATATCACCTCCCGCAAATTGAATCTCATGTTCCGAGCAGGGAGTGTGGTCTCTCCGCAGGGACTCAGGCTCGCTGGCTCTGCAAGATGTGATCTCGAGGGCAGCTCCTCTGTGCTCTACTAACAGAGATACTCGCGTGCTCAATTCATTATCTGCCAGATAATTAGCCATTTTAGCGTTCGGAGAGAGACTGAACGCACAGTCTTTTCATCTCTGGGCTCGATCCAGCACAGATGGAGATGACTGGGAGAAGGAGGGGGGGAGGAAACAAAGCTTTCTTTCCTTTGTGGAAAGACATTATCGGTCTGTTGCCCTGATGTGAGATGCAGCTGGTGGTCACCAGTACTCAAGGGGACTTGAATCTGCTCTGTGGCAACGGAGCGCTGTCAATGCGGAGAGATATGATTTTGATTTGATTTATTATTGTCACATGTATTAACATACAGTGAAAAGTATTGTTCCTTGCGCTCTATACAGACAAAACATAAATTTCAGCCATGCCAGTGATACCATACCCCAAGAATTAATTTATAATGTTTCCTGTTTTGTCCAAAGGATGAGATCCCTGACAATGAATAGTTGTGCAATAGTTGACCAAAATTAAATCCTGGAGTGAAACTTCTGATTTTGGATTTTGATTCGATTTATTATTGTCACATGTATTGGGATACAGTGAAAAGTATTGTTTCTTGCGCGCTATACAGACAAAGCATACCGTCCATAGAGAAGGAAAGGAGAGGGTGCAGAATGTAGTGTTACAGTCATAGCTAGGGTGTAGAGAAAGATCCACTTAATGCGAGGTAGGTCCATTCAAAAGTCTGACAGCAGCAGTGTAGAAGCTATTCTTGAGTCGGTTGGTACGTGACCTCAGGCTTTTGTATCTTTTTCCCAAAGGAAGAAAGTGGAAGAGAGAATGTCCGGGATGCGTGGGGTCCTTAATTATGCTGGCTGCTTTGCCGAGGCAGCGGGAAGTGTGGACAGAGTCAATGGATGGGAGGCTGGTTTGCGTGATGGATTGGGCTACATTCACGACTTTTTGTAGTTCCTTGTGGTCTTGGGCAGAGCAGGAACCATACCAAGCTGTGATACAACCAGAAAGAATGCTTTCTATGGTGCATCTGTAGAAGTTGGTGAGAGTCGGAGCTGACATGCCAAATTTCCTTAGTCTTCTGAGAAAGACCCACATATCGGGGTCCAGTCGGGCAGGCTGCGTGAAGGCTGAACATGGGAGGCAGACTGAAGCTCTACACTGTCTTCTTCACAGCAGAAAACCAGAGGCTGCCCTACCTGTCTGGAGGAAGCTGTGCTGGGCACGTCCAATCTTTAATAGTCCTCCTTGGTGATTTATCATTGTATGCTAATAGTCAGGTGAAGGCTGCAATAAGGTGGTGGAATGACTTCAATCAGGCCATTGAGGTTGGCCTATTGGAATATGAACTCCCTGATTAAGGATCTGCTGTGTGCATTGGTGGTTCAGTTGGAGAATTCTTGCCTGCCACGCTGGAGGCCCGGGTTTGATTCCCAGCCAATACAAAGCTCCTTCTTTTGTATGTCAGGATGGCCGAGCGGTTTAAGGCGCTGTGCTAAGGTCACTGTCTCCTCTGGAGGCGTGGGTTCAAATCTTAAGTGCTTGCTTAGACAGCACATATACTAAAATTGGAACAATACAGAGAAGATGAGCATGGCCCCTGTGCAAGGGTGACACGCAAATTTGTGAAGTGTTCCACAACAAAAGATGTCCCTGATCAAGGATCCAATTGATGGGCCAATCAGGGAGTCTTTGCTTTGTATTTAACCGGAAGCATCAGTTCCTCTGATACCCCCGGAGATAGACTGCTAACTGCTAACACTCGGTGTACTGCTGTTAGAGTTTATAAATAAAGGGATTTTGGTGAAGGGACTTCTGCCTCTGCTAAGGTTAGCCTTGACTGAAAAAAGGATTCTCTCCTTTCCCTCTCTATGTGCGATATGTATAGTGTGCAAGAAACAAAACTTTTCACTGTATATTAATACATGTGACAAAGACTGTGTCCATAGAGTTTCACTTTGGTTTGGCTCCCACCCCTAGGTTCCCTCCCGTGTCCAACCTCCACCCACCCTGACACCCTCCCTCCCCCACGCCACCTTCACCTTTCACCTGCCTCCCATGTTTAGCCTTCACACAGCCTGCCCGACTGGACCCCGATATGGGTCAAGCTTCTACTCACCTCAAAGTTGTGGCAAAGAAGAAGCTCGCCCTGTGTACATCACCTGTATACAGCGGTAAAAGTTCTAATTTCTCACTGATAGGGAACTTCATTCCAGCGAGTTGGCCTTTTAATGAGTGCGCGTGACACACTAATGCAACAGGACTTCCCGGTATAGTTTGTGGGGAAGTTACCTACCTTTAATCCGCCTCTGAAGTCCCGAGAACTTAATTCCTAAAGTTCATTCTGCCATTGGGAAGCTGATATGGCCTCCGGTCAAACTAAGCTCCCCTGCCCGTCCCTTGCTGCTGGGGGGGGGGGGGGGACTGGAAGATTCCGCCTATGGTGTCTGTGCCCCTTCAGAATGTGGGTCAGTGAAGTAAGACAGACACCGGAGAATATTTTCCGTTCAGTTTTTGATCACAACAAATGGAAAATATGGGTAAATTGCAAATTTGCTGCAGAGGTTAATGATGCAATAACATTCGTCCCATTAACTGCAGGAGGCTGAGAGACAAGTAACAGACACCACTTCCAACGCTCAGTCATGTTGGAGTTGCTTTTAAGGATCTTATGCAGACAATGTTTGCAATCCAGATCCCAGTAGGAATGGACCCATTCACTGAATTGTCCCTAGTCTGGCTTTAAAATGGGAAGCCATAAATTGCCAATGAGGGCAACAAATACCAATACAGTCAGGTGCTTAACTGAGTTTGGGAAAGAGAATCATGGAACCACAAACTTTTGGCTGAGATCAACCCCAAGATGGCGCAATGCCACATCTTGTCAGCTTGGATCTTGTATGTCTTTCTTATGGGGACCTTCAATTGGATAAAAATGGGTTAAAGGGATCTGGGGAACAGGTGGGGAGGTGGATTTGAGACCAGGGAAAGATCAGCCATGATCTGATTGAATGGTGGGGCCGGCTGGAAGGGCTGAACTGCCTGCTTCTGCTCCTAATTCCTATGTACCTATGATTCAATTGGATTTTGAATTTGGCTTTTGGAGCGAGTAAGGAATGGATTTGGGTTTGCCCGGTCCACTCTGAGCATTGGCTTTGAAACTTTAAAGAAAGAAATCATTTAGACCATTTCTCCGGTGCTGAAACATCCTTGGGGTTACCATTGACCAGAAATTCAACTGGACTCACCACATAAACACAGTGGCTACAAGAGCAGGTCAGAGAATAGGAATACTGCAGTGAGTAACTCACCTCCTGACTCCCCAAAGCCTATCCACCATCTACAAGGCACAAGTCAGGAGTGTGATGGAATACTCCCCACTTGCCTGGATGGGTGCAGCTCCAACAACACTCAAGAAGCTTGACACCATCCAGGACAAAGCAGCCCATTTGATTGACACCACATCTACAAACATCCACTCCCTTCACCACCGACGCTCAGTAGCAGCAGTGTGTACTATCTACAAGATGCACTGCAGCAATTCACCAAAGATCCTTAGACAGCACCTTCCAAACCCACGACCACTTCCATCTAGAAGGACAAGGGCAGCAGATAAATGGGAACACCACCACCTGCAAGTTCCCCTCCAAGTCACTCCCCATCCTGACTTGGAAATATATCGCCGTTCCTTCGCAGTCACTGGGTCAAAATCCTGGAATTCCCTCCCTAACGGCATTGTGGGTCAACCCACAGCACATAGACAGCAGTGATTCAAGAAGGCAGCTCACCACCACCTTCTCAAGGGCAACTAGCGATGGGAAATAAATGCTGGCCAGCCAGCGACGCCCATGTCTCACGAATGAATAAAAAAGATGACTCTTCCACCTTAATCCTGGTTTCCTGTATCCTTTCCACATTCCTTTTTGAGCAATGTCATAGTTTCTTCCCCAAAAACTCGTAGTCAAGCACTCGAACTTTCCGTTGAAAAGGATTCTTTTAAATTAACTCCTTCCTGCATCCATCCATCCACGATCCACCCCCTCCCCCTCCACCCACCCACCTCCACTTAATGAAAAGCTCCATTCGGTTCCGAGTGGAGAAAGCTACAAAGCAGCCACCAGGCTGACACTCAGCTGGCCACATCTTCTGACTCCCAGGGCAAACACTCCTGGGCGGCACGGTGGCACAGTGGTTAGCACTGCTGCTTCACAGCTCCAGGGACCTGGGTTCGATTCCTGGCTTGGGTCACTGTCTGTGTGGAATTTGCACATTCTCCTCGTGTCTGCGTGGGTTTCCTCTGGGTGCTCCGGTTTCCTCCCACAGGCCAAAGATGTGCAGGTTAGGTTGATTGACCATGCTAAAATTGCCCCTTAGTGTCCTGGGATGCGTAGATTAGAGGGATTAGTGGGTAAAATATGTAGGGATATGGGGGTAGGGCCTGGATGATGCAGACTCGATGGGCCGAATGGCCTCTTTCTGTACTGTAGGATTTCTATGATTTCTTGGTGCGTTTGTGATTTCTTTAAAAAAAAGCAACCCCCCCCCTTCCCCAAAAGGGGTCCGAGGAACAACTTCTTCCAAAAATGGATGTAATTGGAGCCTGCGCTAATGGGACTTGCCGCATGAAATGATCAGTAATGCGTTGCCATTGGATACCAAGGCTGTGGCATCATCAGAATTCCACTCGTGGGATATCTCTCTCACTGTTAGCTACTCGAAGCTACTTTGTGGTTGATCAAAAAATCCTTCCCACAGTTTAGATCACTGACTGAATATAAAAGTAACACTTGCAATTATAGAACGCTTTAATGCATCAATACATCTCAAAGTACTTCCCTTATTAGATTAGATGAAGTGCAGTAACTGTTGAGGAGGCAGACTTGAGGCGATTCGAATATAGCTAGGCTAAAATGAGCCCCTGTTATCCAACAATCATTTGACCCTCCCCCCAAGCGCATCGTTCATCAGAACAACAGATACAACGCTGACCAGATCGGGGGCTGGAATTCGCAACTCGCACCTTTTGGCAGTGACGTGTTGGGGACAAGGGTAAGATGCCAGCTGAGGCTCAGCAGGTTCCATTCTGCCTCTGAATCAGCAGCTCTTGTGGGTTGAGTTCCCACTCCAAAGGCTTGAGCCAAAAATCTATTCTGTTACTCCAGTGCAGTACTGGGGGAGTGCTGCACTGTCAGAGGTGCCTCTTTTGAATGAGATTTTAAACCGAGACTCTGTTGGCCTTCGCAGATGGCTGTGGAAAATGGATGTGTTATCTCACATCTTGGTATGGCACCTGCTCTATCCTGGACCACAGGTAACTACAAAGGGTCGTGAATGAAGCCCAGTCCACCACACAAACCAGCCGCCCACCCATTGACCCTGTCTACAGTTCCCGCTGCCTCGGAAAAGCAGCCAGCATAATTAAGAACCCCACGCACCCCGGACATTCTCTCTTTCACCTTCTTCCGTCGGGAAAAAGATACAAAAGTCTGAGGTCACGTACCAACTGACTCAAGAACAGCTTCTTCCCTGCTGCTGTCAGACTTTTGAATGGACCTACCTCGCGTTAAGTTGATCTTTCTCTACACCCTAGCTATGACTGTAACACTACATTCTGCACTCTCTCCTTTCCTTCTCTATGAATGGTATAATTTGTCTGTATAGCGCGCAAGAAACAATACTTTTCACTGTATGCTAATACATGTGACAATAATAAATCAAATCAAATCAAACGCTCATCGTCACTATAAATGTATTATCTGGTCATTTAACTCATTGCTATTTGGGGAACTTGATGTGAGCAAATTCGCCTCCCAATGTTTCCTACATTACAACAGTGACTGAAATTCAAAAATACCCCATTGGTTGTAAAGCATTGTTCGATGTCTTGACTCTGTGAAAGGCTCTGTATAAATCATAGAATAAGACCATGCAAAAGTTTCTGCTTACTCTCTGAACGAGCTATTCAATTAGTCCCCACTGCCATGTTCTATCCCCCAAAATTTTACCTTTCCCTGTCACCAATCACATTTAATCTGTGTCCTCTGGACCAACCCTTCTGTCACTGGAAACAATCTTTCCTTATTAACTATCAAAACTCTTCATGATTTTGAACAGATCTCCCCATAAACTTCTGCGCTCAAAAGATAGCAATCCCAGCTTCTCCAGATGTCCCACGTAACCAAAGTCCCTGACCACTGGAACCATTCTAAATACAGCTGGACGGCACGGTGGCACAGTGGTTAGCACTGCTGCCTCACAGCGCCAGGGACCCGGGTTCGATTCCCGGCTCGGGTCACTGTCTGTGTGGAGTTTGCACATTCTCCCCATGTCTGCATGGGTTTCCTCTGGGTGCTCCAGTTTCCTCCCACACTCCAAAGGTGTACAGGTTAGGTGGTTTGGCCATGATAAATTGCCCCTTAGTGTTCTGACGCGTTTGGTTAGATATCTCAGGATAGCCAAGGTAAATGTATGGGGCTACGGGGATAGGGTGGGGGAAAGGGCCAGTGTAAGATACTCTGACAGAGAGAATCGGTGCAGACTCGATGGGCCAAGTGGCCTCCTTCTGCATTGTAGAGATTCTATAAATGCAGCAGAAGAACATGACTCTAGACTGAGGATCCAGAACCTTCAATTAGAGAGCAGAGTGGAAGACTGAGTGGAATCTGGAGACCTAAGTCAATCTTCATGAAGTGCAGATGGAACTCGATCAAGGGGCGGTCACTCTCATTTTGTCTCCTGGGTTCAGTCTTCTGTTTGGACCAAAGGTCAGGAGCTGAGTGGCCCTGGCAGAACCCAAACCCAAGCACCAGTGAGCGGGACATTGCTGAGTAAGTGAAGGAGGTGCTGGGCTGTGACTGCGACATTCTGTTAGAGCAGTGGATTGGTGTGCGGAATGTGGTTGGGAGGGGCTGCTGCTTACAGAAGCTTGACACCGAACCGACACTTGGTTCTGCCACCAAGCACAACTGGAGAAAAGATACATTTTTGTTGCCTTCATTTCTCTTTACTGCAGATAAATATGAAAACTACTCAGTCAGAAATGAGCAAATCCTATTCATTTCCTATTCATTGGTGAGGAAACTACCTCAACAATATTGACTTTGTGTAACTCAGGCCGCCGCCGCCTGTCACTTGAAGATGGATGTTCTCAAGTACTTTGTGGGCAGGCTTTGTCCCTCACCTCACCCTCCGCAGCAGATCATCCGAAAGGACAACGGGGGTCTCAGCTGCATGGGGAAGGTCCAGTAGTGGCCGGCTCTAAACTAGTCAAAGACATGATCGTGAGGGCGTACAATGGTTCACTGCCATTGGTTAGCCTTCTGTGAGAGTGACTATCCATTTATTCAGTCACATCTGTGCATCCATTAAACATCTGGGAAATCAATTGCAAGAAACTGTCAATTTTACCTTGTCCGCTACAATGTATAATATGTTATATCTTCCTGTCTGCAGAGCTTAGTTCCTCTTCTTCATGTTTTTGTCACACTTTGTTGGTCAACTTTGCTCCATTGTTTACAATGGGATTTGTGCATATGTAAATTTGTCACGCTGTAATGATAGACTGCTACCAATGGTGGCACTATAGCTCAGTCTGTGCTCCACAGAAACTCCTACCAGCTCCATACTTCTGCTTCCCACTTTAAAGTTTATTTATTAGTGTCACAAGTAAGCTTACATAAAGTTTTTTAAAGTTTATTTATTAGTCACAAGTAAGGCTTACATCAACACTGCAATGAAGTTACTGTGAAATTCCCCTATTCGCCACACTCGGGCCCCTGTTCGGGTCAATGCACCTAACCAGCACATCTTTCAGAATGTGGGAGGAAACCGGAGCACCCGGAGGAAACCCACTCGGACATGGAGAGAACGTGCAAACTCCACACAGACAGTGACCCAAGCCGGGAATCGAACCTGGGTCCCTGGCGCTGTGAGGCAGCAGTGCTAACCACTGTGCCACTGTGTCACCCCATTGACGTTAACACTGTAATGAAGTTACTGTGAAAAGCCCCTAGTCGCCACACTCCTGCGCCTGTACGGGTACACTGAGGGAGAATTTAGCACGGCCAATCCACCTAACCAGCACGTCTTTTGGACTGTGGGAGGAAACCGGAGCACCCGGAGGAAACTCACGCAGACGCGGGGAGAATGTGTAAACTCCACACGGACAGTGACCCAAGCCGGGAATCGAACCCGGGTCCTTGGTGCTGTGAGACAGCAGTGCTAACCACTGTGCCACTATTACTACCCGCTTTTGCAGTTTCATGTAAATATTGATATGAAAATATGTGAAGCATATAAAAAATAGGGACCTATGCCGTTGCAATGCAATGTCCCAACCTCTCTCAAACCACCGAAGAGGGACATTGCACTCAGTGTGACATGCACAGGAGACTGACCAGTAAATGAAAGACTTGCATTTATGTAGTGCCTTAACATCTTCCAAACCACATCACAGCTAATCCAAATACGTTTTGAGGTGTTAGAAATGTAACAGCTAATTTTTAGAAAGTCACATCTGACAAACAGCGATGTTTGTCCCCATGATCTGTTTGGAGTCCAGCATCCACAGTATTTTGTTTTTAGGATGTGTTTTGGGTGTTGGTTGAGGGATGAATGTTGGCCGGGACATCAGGCAGAACTGACCTGCTCTTAAAATGTCTCGCATATCCTCTGCACCATGTGTGATAAAAGTTGCATCCTTGGTTTAA
This sequence comes from Mustelus asterias, assembly GCF_964213995.1. Taxonomy (NCBI): domain Eukaryota; kingdom Metazoa; phylum Chordata; class Chondrichthyes; order Carcharhiniformes; family Triakidae; genus Mustelus; species Mustelus asterias. Next base: position 80,197,418 of record NC_135818.1, read on the forward strand.
TGTCTCAACTGAAGATGGCATCTCCAATAGTGCGGCACTCCCTCAATGCTGTATCGCTGCATCAGCCAGAAGTATGTGGGACTCGAATCCGCAAGAACCACAGCTGGCACCTTCGAATCATAGAATGCCTAAAATTCAAAAGGAGGCCATTTGGCTCATCGTGTCTGCACCCACTCTCCTCAGGAGCATCTTACCCAAGCCCTATTCCCATAACTCTGTGTAACTACCCCACTACTCCCTCTAACCTATACATCTTGGGACACTAAGGGACAATTTAGCATGGCCAATCCACCTAACCTGCACATATTTGGACTGTGAGAGGAAACCGGAGCACCCGGAGGAAACCCACGCAGGCGTGGGGAGAATGTGCAGACTCCGCACAGACAGTGACCCGACATCTTGCGTAGCATCCAGTTAAAAACTCAGCGGTTACGGTGAGAGATATCCCTGCCGCCAGTGACGTGACGGCTGTCGGGTTTTGGGGCCAGGCCTCTTGGCTCCAAGGACAATATGAGATGAGCAGGGGGCAGACTTGCCACGTGCTCTCAGGAAGCTGGCCGCTCTGGGGAATGGTGAGCGGAGCGTGGAAGATTGATCTTTCTTCAGCTGAGGAAAGATCGCGCTGTCTCACTCGGCATGAGACGGCACGGCTGTGGAGGGGGAGCTGACCGGGGCGTGCTTCTTCTGTTACAAAAAGACAAGGAACTCGAGTGTGTCAGCCAGGCAAGGCTGCTTGTGTATTCATGCTCGGCCGCAGGAAATCAATAACTGCCCGACAGCATCCTCGTTGCTGCTTGTATAATCATTGTGTGTTTGCATTTTATATTCATTCACTGCTCCCTTCACAAGGAGGTCTATAGACTGAGAGAAAACTTCTATATTGACCGAGCAGTGGCTGACTGCTTCCATCCAGTGCCAACAAATCTCTCACCAAGTCGCCAGTTTGCTCTCAGTAAATCAGCACTCCCTCTTGTTTAAGGGTGCAATACTCTGTGTCAGTCTTCACACCCTCCTCCTGGTGTCCACTTCCCCCAGTAATGGAGAGCGGCCTTTGAACAGGATCTGATGGAAAGCTTTTCGAAAGGGAGATCTCTTACCCGCACCACAGAGGATCTGACTGAACCGTCCAGGTTGACTGGCTGGGTGGCAAGAAGTGGGGGGGGTGGGTGCAGTTGACTGGCCGGGGCATTGATCGGGGGAAGGAGGGCAATCGGTTAGGGCTGCAATTGGGGAGGGGGCGGCACGGTGGCACAGTGGTTAGCACCGATGCCTCACAGCGCCAAGGACCCGGGTTCGATTCCCGGCTTGGGTCACTCTATGTGTGGAGTCTGCACGTTCTCCCCGTGTCTGCCTGGGTTTCCTCCAGATGCTCCAGTTTCCTTCCACACTCCAAAGAAGTGCAGATTACGTGGATTGGCCGTGCTAAATTGCCCCTAAGTGTCAGGGAGACTGGCTAGGTTAAATGCATGGCATTATGGGGATAGGACCTGGGTGGGATTGTGGTCGGTGCAGACTTGATGGGCCGAATGGCCTCCTTCTGCACTGTAGGATTCTATGATTGTATGATTCTATGATTGGCCAGAGCCATGATCAGGGGGGGTGGGGGGAACAATCGACCAGGGTGGAGATTGGGGTGGGGTGGGGGGGGTGGGGGGTGATGTCTGTGGGGGTGCGGCTGACAGTCTCTCAGTGTGTACACTGTATGTACAGTATACTGGGAGATCGGGGACCCTGCGCAATGGCACCCCTTGAGCTCAGCAGCCAGCATCACAGGCGTGCTGGGACTCCATCTCTACCTGCTGGCAAGATTCACATTATAGCCTCTGTATTGCATAGAGTGCTGTAAATGTCCGTGACTTAACCTGGCTGTAGGAAACAGTGAGAAAACCTCCCGTTCTCTCACCCCTTTCACATTTAGAATTTGTTTGAGAGAATTCTGCCCATAGTTTGACCTCTCATGTTAAAGATCCCATGTTACTGTGACGAGCAGAGGAGGTCTCCCTTGTGTTTAGCCAAAATTCACATCACTGAAAAATAAAATCACATTCGTCTGGCCATTTAACTCATTGCCGTTTGTGTGAGCTTGCTGCGCATAAATTGGTTGCCACACTTTGCACATTACAACAGAGTCTGCAATTCAAAATTCATTGGCTGTAAAGTGATTTGGAATGTCCTGAGTAGCAGGGAGCCAAAGAGCAGGTTGTGAAAGTTCTGGTTCTGGCTCTCTGAGGGGTTCCTGCTAGTTTGCTGACAAGGCCGTTGCGAGTCTTCAGTTTAGCTGAGATTTTCTGGAGATGTGGGTTGAAGGTCAGTGTCCGGTTCAAGGCAACACCAGGGGTGTAGAATGGTGTTTGTTGTGGCTGCTGCTGAGGTAGAGGTGACTTCTTTTACCTTCCTTCCAGCCTCCCTTCAAGGTACGTACCTCAGTTCCATTGTGTCTTGGGCCTGTTTAAGAGAATTTGAGGGGACCAGAATCAGTTGCTTTACTCTATTTAGCCACTGGTGATTATGGAGCGTGGTCGGGTAAATCAGGCTGGGTGTAGGTCGGCCACTAATTTGAGGTATACCCAGTCCCCTCACCCAGTCCAAGACTTTTCTCATCATTGTTTTAAAACCAAGGGACAAAGTGTTGAAAGAAAATGAAGCCAACACAATTTTCTTTCATGACCTTATGGCTTCTCTGAAGCACTGACAGAGGGTCATCTGGACTCGAAACATCAACTCTTTTCTCTCCTTACAGATGCTGCCAGACCTGCTGAGATTTCCCAGTGTTTTCTCTTATGGTTTCTCTCCTGGGTTTGTTTGCGGCACTGTGCTCGAGATCCATCTTTAATGGGTGGCACGGTGGCACAGTGGTTAGCACTGCTGCCTCACAGCGCCAGGGACCCAGGTTCAATTCCCAGCTTGGGTCACTGTCTGTGCAGAGTCTGCACGTTCTCCCCGTGTCTGCGTGGGTTTCCTCCGGGTGCTCTGGTTTCCTCCCACACTCCAAAGATGTGCAGGTTAGGTGGATTGGCCATGCTAAATTGACCCTTAGTGTCAGGGAGGCTATCTTGGGTAAATACATGAGGTTATGGGGATAGGGCCTGGGTGGAATTGTGATCGGTGCAGACTTGATAGGCCAGATGGCCTCTCTCTGCACTGTAGGATTCTATGTTCTAATTCCTGGAGAAGCCACAATAAGAAGGTGAGATTTTCTCTTCAGTCAGCCCGGCCACATCACTGCTTCTGTTTTGACCCTTTCAGGAAGCACCCAGCTGGATGGAAATGAATACAACTGCAATCGTACGCAGCGAGATGTCAAATTCTTCAGCCAGTTGGCAGCTTCCTGATCAACCTGGTGTAGGGCAGTGAGACAGCCACTCGAGCACAGCTTGGGGCACTTGTCAATTATATGCAGTATGGTTTGCACTTTGCCAGTGTTACGCAGGAGTGAGTCAGATTGTAGCGGCAGGTTCCAACTCCTGTGTGAAACCTGTTCAGTTTGACCCATTGGCCGCACCTGGGATCGAAGCCTGGGATTTCCAAGATGGGATCATCAACCAGGTGCTGATTCTGGCCTGTGTCATTGGTGTTGTGCCGCAGGTCCTTTCACTGGTCCGGCTTGGGCAGGTTGGTCCAGTTTGGCCATCTCGAGATGAGGCGTTTTCTGGGTGGGTGGATGATGTCTTCATAGAAATCATAGAAATCATAGAAACCCTACAGTGCAGAAGGAGGCCATTCGGCCCATCGAGTCTGCACCGACCACAATCCCACCCAGGCCCTACCCCCACATATTTACCCGCTAATCTCTCTAACCTACACATCCCAGGACTCTAAGGGGCAATTTTTAACCTGGCCAATCAACCTAACCCGCACATCTTTGGACTGTGGGAGGAAACCGGAGCACCCGGAGGAAACTCACGCAGACACGAGGAGAATGTGCAAACTCCACACAGACAGTGACCCGAGCCGGGAATCGAACCCAGGACCCTGGAGCTGTGAAGCAGCAGTGCTAACCACTGTGCTACCGTGCCGCCCTTCTACCAGTGGCCGGATTTTTGTGCACTCTTTCTAGCAATCGTGCTGTGCTGGCTTCACAACGGATTTGTGGTGGCGTAATGTTGCAGAGCACAGGTAGCCAACTTATGTTTGTTGACTGGATTGCTCCTGAGGTGAGGCGGCACAGTGGTTAACACTGCTACCTCACAGCGCCAGGGATCCGGGTTCAATTCCCGGCTTGGGTCACTGTCTGTGTGGAGTTTGCACATTCTCCCAGTGTCTGCGTGGGTTTCCTCCGGGTGCTCCGGTTTCCTCCCACAGTCTAAAGATGTGCGGGTAAGGTTGATTGGTCATGCTAAATTGCCCTTTAGTGTCAGGGGGATTAGCAGGGTAAATGTGTGGGGTTATGGGAATAATGCCTGGGTGGGATTGTGGTCGGTGCAGACTCGATGGGCCGAATGGCCTCCTTCTGTACTGTAGGGATTCTATGATTCTATGATTCTACATTCCTCGGTCTTGTTCAGCTGAACATCTACCAGTTTGCAGAGCACAGAGTTCTTCCAGAGTGGAGTGCAGTACTCAGTTACTGAGTATCCAATAGCCAAAGAGCAGGTCTTTAAAGTTCTGGTGTTAGTTCCCCAAGAGTTTGCTGTTAGTTTGCTGAGGAGATTGTTGCGAGTCTTCAGCAAGTTTTTTACACAAAGGGTGGTGGGTGCCTGGAACTCGTTGCCGGAAGCAGATACGATAGTGACATTTAGGGGGCGTCTTGACAAATGCATGAATAGGATAGGAATAGAAGGATATGGTAGGGGGTTCTAGTTCAGTCGGGCAGCATGGTCGGTGCAGGCTTGGAGGGCCAAAGGGCCTGCTCCGGTGCTGTAATTTTCTTTGTTCTTTGTTCTTTGTACTCAAGCTGAGATTTTCTGGAGGTGTCGTTTGAAGGTCAGTGTGCGATCCAAAATGATACCAAGATAGACGGGCGTAGGATGGTGAAACCAAAAGAGAAAATGCTGAAAAATCTCAGCAGGTCTGGCAGCATCTGTAAGGAGAGAAAAGAGCTGACATTTCGAGTCCAGATGACTCTTTGTCAAAGCTCACAAAGATGTAGGATGGAGTTTGATGCAGCTGCTGTTTAGATAGAGGTCAAGTTCTTGGTGACTTCTTGCATTGTCAAGGTGGTAGACACATGATACGGTTTTGGTAGCACTTGTTTTGTACGCCAGTTTTGACAGTAGTCAATAGTCATTTTACGACCTTGCTCGGGCGAGGCTTGTAAAATCCCGCACAAGGCCAACGGAGAAGGGCGGCACGGTAGCACAGTGGTTAGCACTGCTGCTTCACAGCTCCAGGGTCCCGGGTTCGATTCCCGGCTCGGGTCACTGTCTGTGTGGAGTTTGCACATTCTCCTCGTGTCTGCGTGGGTTTACTCCGGGTGCTCCGGTTTCCTCCCACAGTCCAAAGATGTGCGGGTTAGGTTGATTGGCCAGGTTAAAAAAATTGCCCCTTAGAGTCCTGGGATGCGTAGGTAAGAGGGATTAGCGGGTAAATATGTGGGGGTAGGGCCTGGGTGGGATTGTGGTCGGTGCAGACTCGATGGGCCGAATGGCCTCCTTCTGCACTGTAGGGTTTCTATGATTTCTATGATTAGAAATCCGTTCTGCAAGATCTCAGGGGCGGGCGAGGTGGTAAAATTCCAGCCAGAGAGTTTACTGAGGTGGTCATTAAGGGCACTGTTAATGTCCTTGAAATCTCTCGCTTGGTAAGCACAGCAGATGTCATCTGCATCAATGAACCTGGGGTTGGTCAGACCAGGTAAGGATGGCAGATTTCTTTCCCTAAAGGACATCAGTGAAACAGATGGATTTTTATGACAATCAACAATGCTGCATGGTCATCAGTAGACTTTTAATTCCAGATTTTTATTGAGTTCAAATTTCACCATCTGCCGTGGTGGGATTCGAACTCGGGTTCCGAGTACATTACCCTGGGTCTCTGGATTAGGAGTCCAGCCACAATACCATTAAGCCACTGCCTTCCCTTCAGCATGAATACTTTATATTTGTTCATGGGATGTGGGTGTTGCTGGCCAGACCAGCATTTATTGCCCATCCCTAATTGTCCTTGAGAAGAACAAAGAACAGTACAGCACAGGAAACAGGCCCTTCGGCCCTCCAAGCCTGTGCCGCTCCTTGGTCCAACTAGACCAATCGTTTGTATCCCTAGGTGGTGAGCCGCCTTCTTGAAGCGCTGCAGTCCATGAGGTGTAGTGGGAGTGAGTGAGGGAGTTCCAGGATTTTGACCCAGCGACAGTGAAGGATCGGCGATATATTGCCGAGTCAGGATGGTGAATGGTTTGGAGGGGAACTCGCAAGTGGCTGTACAATCTTATTACAGCGACTGCAACTCGAAACTTAGAATGATCTATTTGGTTGTTCCAGGAGACTGAAGGTTTAATTCTGCATCAAGTCCCTCCCTAACAGCACTGCAGGACTACCTTCATCACATAAACCGCAGCGGTTCAAGGGGAACGAGGGATGGGCGATAACGACTGGCCTAGCCAGCGACACCCACATCCTATGAATGAATGATTTTTTTTATTTTAAAGAATGCTGCAAAATGTCTGTTTTATCTCCCTTTGTTAACACAGCTCACGCTGCGAGTTATTTTCCTCGCTACGTCTTCTCATGGCATGAAAAGACAGCTGCCTTTGTTATGCTCTGCTTATCTTGTTGATATTAACTAATGTCCTTTCAAAGTCAGCCATCCTTTCTCAGAACTGTTACACACAACAATAGTATCCACGATACCTTTCAAACTTGACCAAGGTTACCAGCATGCCTTCTGATTTTGGCCAAGTTCCCATAACCCTTCGCTCCAGTGGTGTTTTAATAGTCACGGTCCACTTCCTCAGTAAGTTATTGATCACAAACGAGTCTGCCGGTAATTTTGTCTCAATTGTAATTGACTGCAAGTGAGCTGCCCTCTATTTCATGTCCGCATTATCACGCATCAACTTCCATAGGCAGACCAAGAACCTTAACAACCAGAACCCTTGTCATGATTCTCTACTGTGAAGGAGTTAATCACAGAATCTCAGAATACTACAGTGTGGAAGAGGTCCTTCAGCGCATCGAGTCCGCACCGACGCATGAAATACCCTGACCTGCCCATCTAATCCCACTTGCCAGCACTTGGCCCATAGCCTTTAATGTAGCTGTAGTTTCTCAGTTGTCCCTGAATTACAATAGATCGCTCAGTGAAGAGACGTCATCCATGTTCTTCAAGTGGTGAAAGATAAAACAGCACATGACAACTGGCTAAACCATTTTGTCAGATTTATTTACAGGTGAAAGAATATATCAAATCAGAAAGACGCAGCAAGACATTAAACAGCGCAGAACGTAAATAATATTGTAACAAATCAGTCGACAAAAGGATTAATAGTAAAAATCATGGACATTTATGACACAGAGGATCTGATGAACTGGTGCAACGACAATAATCTCTCCCTCAATGTCAGCAAAATGAAGGAAATAGTCTTCGGCTTCATGAAGCATAGTGGAGGACATGCCCCTGTCTACATCAATGGGGATGAAGTGGAAATGGTCAAGAACTTCAAATTTCTAGGTGTCCAAATCACCAACAATCTGCCCTGGTCCCCCCATGCCGACACTATAGTTAAGAAAGCCCATCAACTACTTTCTCAGAAGACTAAGGAAATTTGGAATGCCCATTACGACTCTCATCAACTTTTACAGATGCACCATAGAAAGCATCCTTTCTGGTTGTGTCGTAGCTTGGTATGGCTCCTGCTCTGCCCAAGACCGCAAGAAACTACAAAGGGTTGTGGACAAAGCCCAGTCCATCATGCAAACCAGCCTCCCATCCATTGACACTGTCTACACTTCCCGCTGCCTCAGAAAAGCAGCCAGCATAATTAAGGACCCCACGCACCCCGGACATTCTCTCTTCCACCTTCTTCCTTCGGGAAAAAGATACAAAATTCTGAGGTCACGTACCAACCGACTCAAGAACGGCTTCTTCCCTGCCGCCATCAGACTTCTGAATGGAACTAACTCGTATTAAGTTGATCTTTCTCTGCACCCTAGCTATGACTGTAACACTACATTCTGCACTCTCTCCTTTCCTTCCCTTGGATTCCATGGGCTTTTAGTTTTCCCACCATGTGGGACCGTGTCACAAACCTTGTTAAAATCCTTACCACATCATACAGCTCCATAGACTACATCAAAGGCACTACCCCAATCGACGCTTCTTGTTAGCTCCTCAAAAGCTAGTAGACCATTGACTTTTCCCCTCCCGGCGCCCAAGGCCTGGTCCTGGTCCGACTGGTACGGGGGACACAGGAGATCCGACAGTGCCGAAACGCCCGATCCTGGTCATGATCCAAGTGGTAGGATGAGAGTTTTGGCTTCTTGTCAAACTCTCATGGTGGGTCAAAGGGCTTCACGGTGGGCCTCAGTATTCTCCCTTCTAACATGGTCACTGTTACCGTTGCCGTGCGGCTTGATGTGGCCACCGGGTGTGCACAGCAAGATTCCAGGAACAGTCAGTGCGAGAAACAACGGTCGATATTTTTAGCTGTGCTGGTTGAAGGAAGGTGGCCAGATACGAAGCTGGGGTAGCCAGGGACAAAGTAGAAAGGGTCAAGAGCTTTGACCACTGCTTAATGAAAAGCTCCATTCTGTCCTAAGTGTTCCAACTGTCGACATAAATGGGGACAAAGTAGAAAGAGTCGAGAGCTTCAAATTTTTAGGTTTCCAGATCACCAACAACCTGTCCTGGTCCTCCCCATGTCGACACTATAGTTACGAAGGCCCACTCTACTTTCTCAGGAGGCTAAAGAAATTTGGCATGTCAGCTATGACTCTCACCAACTTTTACAGATGCACCATAGAAAGCATTCTCTCTGGTTGTATCACAGCTTGGTGTGGCTCCTGCTCTGCTCAAGGCCGCAAGAAACTACAAAAGATCGTGAATGTAGCCCAGTCCATCACGCAAACCAGCCTCCCATCCACTGACTCTGTCTACACTTCCTGCTGCCTTGGCAAAGCAGCCAGCATAATTAAGGACCCCACGCACCCCGGACATTCTCTCTTACACCTTCTTCCGTCCGGAAGAAGATACAAAAGTCTGAGGTCACGTACCGACCGACTCAAGAACAGCTTCTTCCCTGCTGCTGCCGTCAGACTTTTGAATGGAACTAACTCGCATTAAGTTGATCTTTCTCTACACCCTAACTATGACTGTAACACTACATTCTGCACTCTCTCGTTTCCTTCTCTATGAATGGTATGCTTTGTCTGTATGGCGCGCAAGAAACAATACTTTACACTGTATGTTAATACATATGACAATAATAAATCAAATCAAATCAAAGATTTCTCTGTTTTGTTTGGACACCTTTCAATCTGGGGTCCTGGGACTGACTATATTGCAGCCGATTCTTCTTCCTGCTTGCAATGAGAGGCTATGATTCATACAGGGCATGGCTCCATTGGCAAGTGGTCTTTCTCACAAAAACTATAGATGGAGTGTTGAGATGTTGAGAGGCTAGTTTGAATGCATCAAAGCTCAGGCTTTTCATTTTATGATAATTCATGAAAGAGCCACAGGGGATGGGAGGAAAATTAGTCTGACATGGGCAGTACGGTAGCACAGTGGTGAGCACTGCTGCCTCACAGCTCCGGGGACCTGGGTTCAATTCCCGGTTTGGGTCACTGTCTGTATGGAGTTTGCACGTTCTCCCCGTGTCTGCGTGGGTTTCCTCCGGGTGCTCTGGTTTCCTCCCATAGTCCAAAGATGCGCGGGTTAGGTGGATTGGCCATGCTAAATTGCCCCTAAGTGTCCCGGGGTGTGTAGGTTAGAAGGATTAGCAGGGTAAATATGTGGGGCTCTGGGGATAGGGCCTGGGTGGGATTGTGGTCAGTGCAGACACGATGGGCCGAATGGCCTCCTTTTGCACTGTAGGGGTTCTATGATTCATGACTTGTTTGCAGGGCCAGATGCAATGGAAACTGTCAAAAGGGAATTGGATGAATACTTAGAAAGGAAAACATTCACAGGGCGATGAGGGAAGAGCCAGGGGATGGGATAGTACTTTCAAAGAGCCAGCACAGGTGCAATGGGCTTAATGGCCTCCTCCTGTTTTGTGAGATTTGACGATTTGTTCATGCAGTACAGAATATGACCACCAAGGGGCAGCCTGTGTCCAGCAGATTGCTGGAGCTTCACTGGTTCTGGAGCTGCAGGGGATGCCATTCAGGGAACTTGCAGCAATCTACTTTCATCCAAGCTCCATCTTTATTCAAGGAAAGCAATTCCATCCTGAATTTTATAAATCAGCACAATACAGTTGCAAAGCCTGAGGAAATTAATGAATACAGACGAAAGGAATGGAAATAGAAGAACAAGGAGCACTGATACAGAGGCAGATGGGGGGAAGAAATTATATTTAACTTTACTCAGGAAAGGTCAGGAGAAAGCGAAACATTAACAGGGAATGCGACAGACGGGTGGCGAAACTGATACGCCCATTGGACTGACAAGATCTACATCATAGAAGTCATAGCATCCCAAACAGTGCACAAGAGGCCATTCGGCCCATCGAGTCTGCATCGACTCTCCTGTCAGAATATCTTAGTAAGAAGTTTAACAACACCAGGTTAAAGTCCAACAGGTTTATTTGGTAGCAAAAGCCACACAAGCTTTCGAGGCTCTGAGCCCCTTCTTCAGGTGAGTGGGAATTCTGTTCACAAACAGAACTTATAAGACACAGACTCAATTTACATGAATAATGGTTGGAATGCGAATACTTACAACTAATCCAGTCTTTAAGAAACAAAACAATGGGAGTGGAGAGAGCATCAAGACAGGCTAAAAAGATGTGTATTGTCTCCAGACAAGACAGCCAGTGAAACTCTGCAGGTCCACGCAACTGTGGGAGTTACAAATAGTGTGACATAAATTCTGATTCTAGGATCGCATGATAAAGACTCAGGAGGAAAAAAGCAGAAATATTTATGTGAAATAGTGTGACATAAACCCAATATCCCGGTTGAGGCCGTCCTTGTGTGTGCGGAACCTGGCTATCAGTTCCGCACACACAAGGACGGCCTCAACCGGGATATTGGGTTTATGTCACACTATTTCACATAAATATTTCTGCTTTTTTCCTCCTGAGTCTTTATCATGCGATCCTAGAATCAGAATTTATGTCACACTATTTGTAACTCCCACAGTTGCGTGGACCTGCAGAGTTTCACTGGCTGTCTTGTCTGGAGACAATACACATCTTTTTAGCCTGTCTTGATGCTCTCTCCACTCCCATTGTTTTGTTTCTTAAAGACTGGATTAGTTGTAAGTATTCGCATTCCAACCATTATTCATGTAAATTGAGTCTGTGTCTTATAAGTTCTGTTTGTGAACAGAATTCCCACTCACCTGAAGAAGGGGCTCAGAGCCTCGAAAGCTTGTGTGGCTTTTGCTACCAAATAAACCTGTTGGACTTTAACCTGGTGTTGTTAAACTTCTTACTGTGTTTACCCCAGTCCAACGCCGGCATCTCCACATCAAGAATATCTTACCCAGGCCGTCTCCCCCACCCTGGGGCGCCTCGATGGCACAGTGTTTAGCACTGCTGCCTCACAGCGTCATGGACCCGGCTTCGATTCTGGCCTTTGCTGACTGTCTGTGTGGAGTCTGCAAGTTCTCCCCGTGTCTGTGTGGGTTTCCTCCGGGCGCTCCGGTTTCCTCCCACACTCCAAAGGTGTGTGGGTTAGGTTGATTGGCCGTGCTAAATTGACCCCAGTGTCAGTGACATTAATAGGGTAATTACGTGAGGTTACAGGGATAGAGCCTGGGTTTGTGCAGGCTCGATGGGCTGATTGGCCTCCTTTTCACTATAGGGATTCTATGATTCTATCCCTGGAACCCCACACATTTACCATGGCCAACGTACCTAACCCGCACATCTTCGGAGTGTGGGAGGAAACCAGAGCACCCGGAGGAAACCCACGCAGACATGGGGAGAATGCGCAGACTCCACACAGACAGTGACCTAAGCCGGGAATCGAACTCGGGTCCCTGGTGCTGTGAGGCAGCAGTGCTAACCACTGTGCCACCCGAATGTGTTTACATATCTCATTTCCATGTTAGTCGCTTAATCACGAATGGCTCACGCCGCTGCTCCAATCTCCACAATGCTGCCTGCATCTTCTGTGCAACATGGGGGAAATAATGGCCTCCAGACCCCCCAAAATGCATTACCTCACATTTGTCCGGATTAAACTCCATCTGCTATCTCTCCGCCCAAGTCTCCAACCGATCTGTATCCTGCTGTAATCTCTGACGGTCCTCATTACTATCTGCAAATCCACCAACCTTTGTGTCATCTGCAAACTTACAAATCATTCCAGTTACATTTTCCCCCAAGGCATTTATATATGTTACAAACAGCAAAGGTCCCAGCACTGATCCCTGAGGAACGCATTCCAATCATTATTCTGTAAATTGAGTTTGTGTCAAATGGAATTTAACGCAGACAAGTGTGAGATATTGCACTTTGGAAGGACAAACCAAAGAAGAACGTACAGGGTAAATGGTAGGACTCTGAAGAGTGCAGTTGAACAGAGGGATCTGGGAATACAGGTACAGAATTCCCTAAAAGTGACGTCACAGGTGGATAGGATCGTAAAGAGTGCCTTTGGTACATTGGCCTTTATAAATCGGAGTATCGAGTATAAAAGTTGGAGTGTTATGGTAAGGTTATATAAGGCATTGGTGAGGCCGAATTTGGAGTATTGTGTACAGTTTTGGTCACCTAGTTACAGGAAGGATGTAAATAAGATTGAAAGAGTGCAGAGAAGGTTCACAAGGATGTTGCCGGGACTTGAGAAGCTGAGTTACAGAGAGAGATTGAATAGGTTGGGACTTTATTCCCTGGAGCGTAGAAGATTGAGGGGAGATTTGATAGAGGTGTATAAGATTTTGATGGGTATAGATAGAGTGAATGCAAGCAGGCTTTTTCCGCTGAGGCTAGGGGAGAAAAAAACCAGAGGGCATGGGTTAAGGGTGAAAGGAGAAAAGTTTAAAGGGAATATTAGGGGGGGCTTCTTCACGCAGAGAGTGGTGGGAGTGTGGAATGAGCTGCCGGATAAAGTGGTAAAAGCGGGGTCACTTTTAACATTTAAGAAAAACTTGGATGGGTTCATGGATGAGAGGGGTGTGGAGGGATATGGTCCAAGTGCAGGTCAGTGGGACTAGGCATAAAATGGTTCGGCACAGACAAGAAGGGCCAAAAGGCCTGTTTCTGAGCTGTAATTTTCTATGGTTCTATGGTCTCTGTATGCCCTGTTTGTGAGCAGATCTCCCACTCCACCTGACGAAGGAGCAGCACGCTCCAAAAGCTGGTGGCGTTTGCTACCAAATAAACCTGTTGGACTTTAACCTGGTGTTGTTAAGACTTCAACACTGCTTGTCACAGCCCTCCATTCAGAAACCCTTCCACTGCTACCCTCTGTCTTCTATGACTGAGCTAGTTCTGTATCCATCTTGCCAGCTCACCTCTGATCCCGTGCAACTTCACCTTCTGTCCCTGGCCTGAGCTCTGCCGCCGTTGCCACTTTTCTCTCCCTGCTCTTTATTGAAGTCTCACCTCTCTGTAGGATGGCACGGTGGCACAGTGGTTAGCACTGCTGCCTCACAGTGCCAGGGATCTGGGTTCAATTCCTGGCTTGGGACACTGTTTGTGTGGAGTCTGCACGTTCTCCCGATGTCTGCATGGGTTTCCTCCGGGTGCTCCGGTTTCCTCTCACAGTCCGAAAGACGTGCTGGTTAGGGTGCATTGGCCGTATTAAATTCTCCCTCAGTGTACCCGAACAGGCCCTGGAGTGTGGCGACTAGAGGATTGTATGCTTTGTCTGTATAGCGTGCAAGAAGCAATACTTTTCACTGTACATGTGACTATCATAAATCAAATCAATTATGTAAGCCTACTTGTGACGATAATAAATAAACTAAACTCTCTCTGCGCTCTATATTGAAGTTTCACCTCTCTATCTGTGTTCTTCATTGATGAGTGTAAAAAGCTTCACCAACATGTCTCTCTTTTCAACAATATTCAAGTTCTTTACTACCCAGTGACTGCATCTGGACACCACACACAGAGAGAACGCATGTTAACATATAAAAGGATTATACATCAATGCGGACGCACACTCAGAAATTTAGCACAGGAGAATACGATAGTGAATTTTAAGGGGTGTCTTGACAAATACATGAAAAGAATGGGAATAGAGGGATATGGTCCCGGGAAGGGTAGGGGGCTTTAGTTCAATTGGGCAGGCTTGGAGGGCCAAAGGGCCTGTTCCTGTGCTGTAATTTTCTTTGTTCTTTGAGAAACCTGTATGGAGAAATACTTCATGGCTGTGGTTACTACTTGGTAAGCAGTGTGGCCAAGTTGATAGTCAATCTAATACATAACAATCTCCAAGTCAATCTGTGGCTTCCACTCAGTCAACGGGAGTGGGTGAGAGCAAGTGTTTGAATGAAGGGTCTGGGGGCTATGTTAATGGTGTGGTTTTGTAGTTTGCCGATGTGCTAATCGAGGGCATTCTCTTTGTTGGACTTATTAACTACTTGCGTTGTTATTTTAACAGTGGTTTCGCTTCTCCACCACCACCCCGCCCCCCCCCTCCCCCCCCTGCCCCCGAGCAAAAGGAGACCAGGTTATCTAAAATTGTTTTTTTGTGTGTGTGTGAACCCATTCAAAAGGAAGATAAATGATCAATAGCAACAATAAAGAGCAAGTGGCAAGGCTCCATCAGTTGGATTGCTTCCTGCTACTCACCTTCACTGTTATCACAACTAAAGGACCATCGCGCTCAGCAGTAAAAGTGGAAGTGGCCATTTGTCAGCGGCGACAGAGAGCGTCGCAGGACCAGCAATCTGTTCTCAAACTGGGGTTTGAACTGAACATTTTGCCTGGTCACTGATTTAAATGGAACAGGGAGTCAACTGGGAAATAAGCAACCCATCCAACGCCACAGGGCTGAGGTATGATTCATGAGGTGGAGGATACGGAACTCGGAGCCCTTTCGGTGCCTCTCTCTATTTATAGAAGAGTTTGCACAGCCCCCCGGCAGTCTGTGCAGGTTGTCGGCACTGCATTTTACTCAAGTGTGCCACGAGACAATTAACTGGTCCCTTTTCGTGGGGAGGTCGGTCGGACGGTGGTCGTAGGGGGGACATTTTTAAAAAAAGTTTATTTATTAGTATCACTATTAGTGGCGCTACAGTTCAGTCTGTGCCCCACAGAAACTTCGACCAGCTCTATAACTCTGCTTCCCACTTTAACATTTATTTATTAGTATCACAAGTAGGCTTACATTAACACTGCAATGAAGTTACTGTGAAATTCCCCTAGTCGCCACACTCCGGCGCCTATTCGGGTTACACTGAGGGAGAACTTAGCACGGCCAATGCACCCTAACCAGCGCGTCTTTCAGTACTGTGGGAGGAAACCGGAGCACCCGGAAGAAACCCACGCAGACACGAGGAGAACGTGCAGACTCCACACAGACAGTGACCCAAGCCGGGCTCCATTCTCTTCTCCACAGATGCTGTCAGACCAACTGAAATTTTCCAGCATTTTGTTATTACAGTGACCCAAGCTGGGAATCGAACCCGGGCCCCTGGCGCTGTGGGGCAGCAGTGCTAACCATAAGGCAAATAAAGATGACCAGCTCACGTGGCATGTTCTTTATCTTGAATTATTATTATCAAGCTGAGTTCTAAACGGAATTAAATGAAGGTCATTGTAACTGCCACGTGACATTAGACAAATACTTTATATCTGTCTTCATGGTAGAAGACACAAGAACGATGCTGGAAATAATGAGGACCTGGGACATGGGATGACAATCTCAGAATAAGGGGGTGCCATTTAATCCCTAGTACTGAGATGAGGAGAATTCTCCACCCCTAATAGAATCATAAGGTGTGATGTTCTGGCCACATTCACCCCATGACCAGAAAATCCCACCAGAGGTTAATGGACCTTTGCAAGATCCGTGTCCCGCCCGCTACGATTCCCGTGGCGGGCGGGACGGGAAAATTCCACCCATAGAATCATAGAATCCCTACAGTGCAGAAGGTGGCCATTTAGCTCATAGAGTCGGCACCGAAAACAATCCCACCCAGGCCCTATCCCCATAACCCCACGTATTTTCCCGTAATCCCCCCGAGATTCAGGGGCAACTTAACATGGCCAAATCAACCTAACCCGCATATCTTTGGAGTGTGGGAGGAACCCACGCAGACATGGGGGAGAACATGCAGACTCCACACAGACAGTGACCCAAGGCCAGAATTGAATCCAGGTCCCTGGCTCTGTGAGGTAGCAGTGCTAAGCATTGTGGTTGTGGTTACTCAGAGTTTGTACATATTCAAGACTGAGATCGATGGATTTTTGAGTAAGGGAATATTAATAAGGGAATTGAGGGACATAGGAATAGTGTAGGAAAGTAGGAGTTGAATAGACTATCTTACTGAATGGAGGAGAAGGCTCGAAGGGCCAGATCCTATTTCTTACTTTGTTACGTATTTTCAAAGTGTGGTCACTGATGTAATATAGGAAAATGGTGAACAGAAATTTCCTACAAGCAGCCATGTAATAATGACCAGATATTCTCACTGATTGGGAAAATAATGTTGGCCAGGGCACCAGGAATAACCCCTCTACTTTTCTTCTAAATAACACCACGTGGATATTCTACACCACCCTGCCCCCGAGAGAGGAGACGGGGCCTTGGTTCACCATCTCATCCAGAAGCCGAGAGTTCTGACAGTGCAGCATTTGCTCAGCATTGGAGAGAAATGTTAGCCGGGAGTTTGTGTCCAAGTCTCTGGAGTGGAGATTGGAGCCACAATGGGGCGGCACGGTGGCACAGTGGTTAGCACTGCTGTCTCACAGCTCCAGGGACCCAGGGTTCTATTCCCAGCTTGGGTCACTGTCTGTGTGGGGTTTGCATGTTCTCCCTTCGGGTTTCCTCCGGGTGCTCCGGTTTCCTCTCACAGTCCAAAGATGTGCGGGTTAGGTTGATTTGGCCATGCTAAATTGCCCCTTAGTGTCCCGGGATGCGTAGGTTAGAGGAATTAGTGGGGTAAATATGTGGGGCTACAGGGATAGGGCCTGGGTGGGATTGTTGTCGGTGCAGACTCGATGGGCTGAATGGCCTCCTTCTGCGCTGTAGAGATTCTATGATTCTACTATCATGAGTAAATCATTGCCCCAAAATGTTGTAGTTCGCCTGTGGGCCGGCATTGGCGGGGATATCGACTATGGGTGTCCAAACACAATCCTGATCTTTATCCAGTTTCCACACAGAAGAGCTCACCAGCAGACATCACTGGTTAGCTGTCAAGATGTGGAGATGCCAGCGTTGGACTGGGGTGAACACAGTAAGAGTTTTATCAACACCAGGTTAAAGTCCAACAGGTTTATTTGGTAGCAAATACCATTTGGTAGCAAATAAACCTGTTGGACTTTAACCTGGTGTTGTTAAAACTCTAGCTGTCAAGAGTCAGAGGCATGGGAAATTTGAACTTGGGTCTATACAGATTAAAGGTCAGCTTGTAGCTCACTGTACCACACACTGTTGGTAATTAGAATCCATTATTACAGTACCCAATTCAATGACTCCCAGTCTGTAGGCCTTGAGTAAAGACATGACCTTGTCTCAGCTACAAGCCACCTTACACGATGGGCGCAGAGCCTCCTAGCTCTCATTGTCCGGGCTCCCATATGTCAAATAACTACTTGGGTGAAGTACCAAAGGGATGTTGGCATCCTGGGACAGTGAATAGACAGAAAGGGTCTCTCAAAGAAACAATCAAACCTGAAGCCTGATTCCAGTCAGAGCTATCCCCTGTTGCAAATCTAATTGGAAATTCAATGATAATTGGGGAAACCTGCTCAGTGAGCAGTTCTTATTCACAAGACGACAAAGGATGAGACATCCTGTAAATTGCTCGACATTTGTTGGAGCTAAACAGCCCACGCTTTGTCCGCCCTCATTGAGAAAATTCAAAACATTTTATGTCGTGCAGGTAAACTATCGCATCATCTTATTCTTGGCCTGAGACTGTAAGGATTCGTTAACACATTCCATTTTGTGAACTTGACTGGGATTTGCTCTACAAAGAGCAACAAGAGATATTGGCGCTGCTCGGCTATCAGTCACTCAGCTGTCGCTCGGGGGAGGTGACGGCCTAGTGGGATTATCGCTAGACTATTAATCCAGAAACTCAGCTAAATGTCCTGGTGACCCGGGTACGAAGAAGACTAAGTCGAGTTCTCCTGGCATCCGGCTCAATAATCATTCTTCATCCAACTCAGCTAATGTTCTAGGGACCTGGGTTTGAATCCCGCCACGGCAGATGGTGGAATTTGAATACAGAAAAGGTTTTCTTCAGGGAAGGAAATCTGCCGTCCTTACCTGGTCTGGCCTACATGTGACTCCAGAGCCTCAGCAACGTGGTTGAATCTCAACTGCCCTCCAGGAGATGGGCAATAAATGCTGGCCAGCCAGCGATGCCCATGTCCCACGAATGAATAAATGTAGGCCAGGTCAGGAAAGGACATTAATGAACCAGATGGGCTTTTACTGCAGTTGACAATGGTATCACTTTTAATTCCAGATCTTCATTCAATTCAAATTTTGCTATCTGCCATGGTGGGATTTGAACCCCGGTTCCCAGAGCAATACCCTGGAGGCTCTGGATTGCTAGTCCAGTGACAATACCACTTTGCCACTGCTTTCTCTGGCACATGTCATGCTTGATGTCCTGGCCTGATGTTGGAAAGGAATTTTCCAGAAAACTTTAGCCCCTTGTTGGTCTTCTTTATCTTCTTTCTTTGGTCTCTCTCATGAGATAACACGGCTGTGAGTGGGGTTGAATTACAATCATCTGGTCACGATGCTCTGCCCATCAGGGCAGCGCGGTGGCACAGTGGTTAGCACTGCTGCCTCACAGCGCCAGGGACCCAGGTTCAATTCCGGCTTTGGGTCATTGTCTGTGTGGAGTTCGCCCATTCTCCCTGTGTCTGCGTCGCTTTCCTCCGGATACTCCGGTTTCCTCCCACACTCCAAAGATGTGTAGGTTAGGTGGATTGGCCGTGCTAAATTGTCCCTTAGTGTCCCAAGAGGTGTAGGGTAGGGGGATTACCGGGGTAAATACATTGGGGATACGGGGACAGGGCCTGGGCAAGATGCTCTGTTGTAGAGTTGGTGCAGACTCGATGGGCCGAATGGCCTCCTTCTGCACTGCAGGGATTCTGTGATTGCAATGGTGGCGCAGGCTTGACGAATCAACTGCTCTGCCTTGCTTATCAATTGCAACTTTTTCTATCTTTTTTTTTGAGGTGTGTGATATTGAAAATCAATTTGCAGCTCTGCGGAAACTATAGCAACAGCTTATTTTACTTAAACAACGGGAGCCTTTTGAGGTGATCAGCTTTGAAAGCGCTGAAATTGCCATCCGGCCGGAACAAGCTGGAATGAGGAAGCTTAGGAATATCCGAAATAAAAATCAAAGTGTCTGCACTGAGTAAGGACAACAGGAACACGTACTCTCCAGTGACAGATGTTGCTGTCTCCCTAGTTACTGTCAGAACCATTTATGTGAGGACATAAGCAGTGCGCTCACATCAAGGCAAAATCCGCTTGCCGGCCATTGAAAATATCCCATTCCTTCGCAAAGCAGAAGAAAACAGCGGAGGAAAATCAGTACGTTTTAATACCCAGAAAGAAAGAGAGGGAAGACAAAGGAAAGGCAAGACACTCCGGTTATCAGTTCTGCCTTAATCTAAGTCATTTTCAGTTCCTGCATATATTAATACTCCTAAGGCATTAAATGTCTGTCTGTGTTTCATGAAAAATGTTCAGCCTTCCTTGGAATCAGGTCCTCCATCACATACCACCGAGAGTGACAGATGGTTTACTGGATTTTGAACCATTGATTTGATTTGATTTATTATTGTCACATGTATTAACATACAGTGAAAAGTATTGTTTCTGGCACACTATACAGACAAAGCATACCGTACATAGAAAAGGAAAGAGAGGGTGCAGAATGTAGTGTCACAGTCATAGCTAGGGTGTAGAGAAAGGTCAACTAAATGCGAGGTAGGTCCATTCAAAAGTCTGACAGCAGCAGGGAAGAAGTTGTTCTTGAGTCGGTTGGTACGTGACCTCAGACTTTTGTATCTTTTTCCCGACTGAAGAAGGTGGAAGAGAAAATGTCCGGGGTGCGTGGGGCCCTTAATTATGTTTGATAATGCGCCGAGGGAGTGAGTTTGATTGCTTTTGGCTGATGACTCCTGTTAAGTGCTGTGGGGTGTGTGACCACAATAAGGGCGCAATATGAATTCCAATTTTAAAAAAAAAATTATTCATGGGGCATGGGCATCGCTGGCTGGTCAGCATTTATTGCCCATCCCTAGTTGCCCTTGAACTCAGAGGCGATGGCCTAGTGGGATTATTACTAGACTTTTAATCCAGAAACTCAGCTAATGTTCTGGGGACCCGGGTTCAAATCCCACCACAGCAGATGGTGGAATTTGAATTCAATAAAAAATATATTTGGAATTAAGAATCTACTGATGACCATGAAACCACTGTCAATTGTCGGAAAAACCCATGTTTTTTTAGGGAAGGAAATCTGCCGTCCTTACCTGGTCTGGCCTACAGGTGGCTCCAAATCTACAGCAATGTGGTTGACTCTCAACTGCCCTCCAAGGACAACTAGGGATGGGCAATAAATGCTGGCCAGACAGCAACGCCCATGTCCCATGAATGACTTAAAAAATTGAATGGCTTGCTCGGCCATTTCAGAGGGCAATTGAGAGACAATCACATTGCTGTGGATCTGGAGTACCACCACGAACATGTCTGCCATCTCGGATGGATGGAGAAGATCCCACTATTTTGGAGACGTGCAGGGGGGTTTGACCACCGGTGCCTGGCCAATGTTGATTGAAAAGTATCCGTTTATGGGAGTTTTCTGCATGCAAACTGACAGCTGCATTACCTACATTGCAATAGTGGCTACACTTCTACTACCTGATGGACTGTAAAGTATCCTGGAACATCCTAAGGTTGTGAAAGGTTCTATATGAATCCTTCTTTCTAGCGTCACTGGACTGGGAGGTAAGGAGATAGCTAATCACCTCCCCTCACCTCCTGCTCCAAATTGCTTTCTAGCCCCCTCTGCTGGCGGTGTCAATGTGTGGATGTTGGGTGAAGATGCAATTAGGCTTGTCTGTGTTACCATTGGAGGCCTTATTGTCATCATTTGACAGTAGGTTTTTTTATTCATTTGTGTGAAATGGGCACTGCTGACTGGCCAGTTTTTATTGCCCATCCCCAGTTCCTCTTGAATTGAATGACTTGCTGGGCCATTTCAGAGGGCAGTTGAGAGTCAACCACGTTGCTGTGGCTCCGGAGTCACATGTAGGCCAGACCAGGTAGGGACGGCAGATTTCCTCCCCTAAAGGACATTAGTGAACAAGATGGGTTTCTCTGACAATCGACAATGGTTTCGTGATTGTTGCGCTGATAGGCTGAACCATGGTCAGATCAACTGTTTGTTGAAAAGGGAGTGGGGGCAGAGCGTGAGAAGGGCCACCAATTTACAATCGCCCATTGCCTGCCTCCTGTCCGCTCCCCACTCCAACAGACTTTGACCAGCCTATCAGTACTCAATCAATACGGCTGCTTCCCAATCATCTTCATGCAACCTTGAACATCTAGCGGAGTTCCCTGGGTGGATCATCACTGCCGGGAATGACATTTTGATTTAATTTAAATTTAGTTTTATTTTAGTTACAGTGCCCCACCAGAGGCTGTCAGCCCTGTCATTACTGTTTAATTTATGGATTATTGTTTTTCTTACTAGGGTATAGTGGAGTTCCACAGGGATCGCTAATGGGACCACTAGCCACCATTTACAGAAACTGAGTGGCCTCGGAATTCAGAAATTTGACCTCAAAATTTGTGGGCAACACCAAATTGCGGCAGCTGTAGTTAACACAGGGGGGACTGTGATAAAAATCCAGGAAGAGGTTAATAAATTTGTAGAATGTGTGTGTAACTAGATAATTAACTTCAGTATAGATAGATAGGTGTGAGGATCAGATGGTACAGAAGAATAGTAAGTGTCAGGATGCAGAGGGATCTGGGGGATACAGATATACACATCACTAAATGGAGTGACACAGGGTATTAAGGCACTGTCAGAGCAAATGAAGCACTGGGGTTCATATCTTGAGGGGTAGGATTGAATAACAGAGACCTTACATTAACCATGCTTGGATCTGGGATAAGCCACACTTGGAGTGCTGTGAAAGGACGTAGAGAAGAAATTTTTCACTTGGCGGTGAGACCAGAACTAATGTCCTTTAGGGAAGGAAATCTGCCGTCCTTACCTGGTCTGGCCTACACTCCAGAGCCACAGCAATGTGGTTGACTCTCAACTGCCCTCGGGCAACGAGGGATGGGCAATAAATGCTGGCCAGTGAGCAACGCCCATGTCCCATTAAAGAATTAGAAAAAAGAACGAGAGATCTAGCTTCTTCCCTGCTGCTGTCAGACTTTTGAATGGACCTACCCCGCATTAAGTTGATCTTTCTCTACACCCTAGCTATGACTGTAACACTACATTCTGCACTCTCTCCTTTCCTTCTCTATGAACGGTATTGCTTTGTCTGTATAGCACGCAGGAAACAATACTTTTCACTGTATACTAATACATGTGACAATAATAAATCAAATCAAAAGATTATGAATTCACTAATAAATTCAGTAGAGAGTTCAGGAAATTTAAAAAAAAAAAAATACTTTTCCAATTCAATCAAATCAAATCCAATTCAGAGTCTCAACAAGTTGAGACATTTCCGATCCAGGCTGACAAGACAGGGCAAGCGACCAAACCACCCTGTCCTGGGCCTGATCTACAGGAAAAATTTGTTTTACCCAAAGAGTGACTAAAATATGGAACTCACTGCCTTGACGGAGCATAGATGCGTTTCAGAGGAAGCCGGGGAAACACATGAAGGAGAAGCTGACAGAAGGATGTGTCAATGGGATTAGATAAAGAGAGCTGGGAGGAGACCCACGTGAAGCATGAATACCAGCATAGACCTGCTGGGTTGATGAAGCTGTTTCTCTGCTGTAGATACTTTGTAATACTTTGTGGATAGAGGACCTTGCATGCAAGCCAGATGACAATGGCGTAAAAATGACATGATTGGTCTACACCATGGGATAATACACATCTGAACCAAAATCGACAGACTATGAATTCAATCCCAAATGAATCTGAATTGGCCCCGTTCAGAATTCTAAAGAGGATCCTGATCAGGTTTCTGAACATGTAGTCCCCACCTAAGCTGTAGATTTATTACAAACATGACCATCCAGCTTGAATTTGAAAATATTGATTTCTCCCACGAAGCTAAGTTTGACCCCCCTTCAAAACTCTGTACCCTATCCAGCACCAAGACCTGTTCACCCATCACCCCCCTGTTTGCTGACCAACTGTTTGCTGTGTGGCCAAATTCCCCTCCAATTCGATTTTCAAGTTTGCTGACGACACCACCATAGTGGGTCAGGTCACAAACAATGACGAGGCAGAGTACCGGAATGAGATAGAGAATCTGGTGAACTGGTGCGGCGACAATAATCTCTCCCTCAATGTCAACAAAACGAAGGAGATTGTCATCGACTTCAGGAAGCGTAAAGGGGAACATGCCCCTGTCTACATCAACGGGGACGAAGTAGAAAGGGTCGAGAGCTTCAAGTTTTTAGGTATCCAACAACCTGTCCTGGTCCCCCCATGTCGACACTATAGTTAAGAAAGTCCACCAACGCCTCTATTTTCTCAGAAGACGAAGGAAATTAGGCATGTTAACTACAACTCTCACCAACTTTTACAGATGCACCATAGAAAGCATTCTTTCTGGTTGTATCACAGCTTGGTATGGCTCCTGCTCTGCCCAAGACCGCAAGGAACTACAAAAGGCCGTGAATGTAGCCCAATCCATCATGCAAACCAGCCTCCCATCCATTGACTCTGTCTACACTTCCCGCTGCCTTGGCAAAGCAGCCAGCATAATTAAAGATCCCATCCTCCCCGGACATTTTCTCTTCCACCCTCTTCCATCGGGAAAAAGTTACAAAAGTCTGAGATCACACACCAACCGACTCATGAATAGCTTCTTCCCTGCTGCTGTCAGACTTTTGAATGGACTTACCTTTCATTAAGTTGATCTTTCTCTACACCCTAGCTATGACTGTAACACTACATTCTGCACTCTCTCGTTTCCTTCTCTATGTATGGTATGCTTTGTCTGTATAGCGCGTTAATACATGTGACAATAATAAACCAAATCAAACATTGGCTCCTGGTTAAGCAGCACTTTGATTTTAAAATTCTCATGTTGGCCTGTTGTGGGGTAGATTGAGATGGCCAGTACTGTCTTCAACTCCAGACAATACAAAACTCACAAGGAAGATATCCCTGGATAAAGACGTAACATCTATATGAAACAAAGACACAACAAGCAGCTGCTCGGAGATCACCAAAAGGATTAAGTAGCTCTGAAATAAAGGGACAGGATCTCTCCGAGGAATCTAACGTGTACAATCAAAACAGATCAATTATAGATTTTCTTATCGATCATCTCCGGCTCATATTAATTCAAACTCAATTACATTTAATAAACACACATCAATAATAATTCCTGACAAGTAACTCAGCCAATCACATTTTACCATCCGGTATAATGATATCTCATTCGTCCATTTAATTCGGATGCTGACTTCCACCTTGGCTGAAAGTCACTTCCCTGTTGCTAGGTAACTATGGACGCTCCTCATAGAGGTCAAAGTGAACATTCCCACTGGTTTATTGCCAAAACTGGATAGACAAGCGATCCTGCGTCCAGGTACGTATCTTTTCTATGTCTAGACAATGAATGCCCCTACTCATAAAGTTGCAAAATGTGTTCCCTCTCCAGAAACTCTCTGATATGAATTCTGCTAACACTGGGGAAGGTTCCTCTTATACTTCTTAGGTGCAAGCTCCTATGGCACTATTCCAGACAGGTATTGACCTGGACACCAGCGAGAACTCCCCCGTGCTCCTTTGAAATAGTAAAAACATAAGAAATAGGAGCAGGTGTAGACCATAGACAGTTCTCAAGCCTTTGGCTCTGAACTCTTTACCTTTACCATCATACCTTGCGGTAACTTGCCTTTGGCTGAAATGAACAATGATTCATTTAATACTTAAAATACATTTAAAATATCAGGATATATGTCATAAAATCATAATTATTTATTTAATTCTCTTATTGCATCTACATATGTGTAAACTATTTGTTTCATTAGCTTATTACTTTGTTTCAAGAGTCTTTTAACTCTTTGCTGGTAGTGCTGTCAGTGCCTTATGTATTCTGTCTAAAGCCTCATTAGCTGGTTAATAATTTCCCTCTTCAAGGCCTCTCTTAAAGAAGTCTTTGTAGTTGTCACTAGATTAACTGTAAATCTTTATTAAGTATTAGCACTATTTACCCATGCACAGTAAAGGTATAAGGCTAGGAGCTATCTCCATTTTTAGGTCTCTTTCCTTCTCTCCTCAACCCCACACTGACCCCTGGGTTTTGGTCTGCACTTCCCGCTGCCTCCTTCTGTCAAACACCTTTGACTACAAGTCCATTAGGCAGTGGTCAGCTTGTAACATCCTGGAGAACCTCCTGGAAAAGGGGATGGCGGATCCTGCCGGATGGCTCCCTGAGCGGACAGTCAAAGTCATTTGGCAGAATGCCCCATTGCCAGAACTTTCAAACAAGCACCACGATGTAGCTTATCAGATAACTTCTTACACGCTCGGAATCTCATCTCACCTGCACGGTTCCCTCGAGGTGGATTTGGTGGGGAAGAAACTGCTGCCCACCTCCTTGTGAAATGTGCTGAGGGAAGCGCCGAAACTTGGGGCAGCAGCTGCAGAGGCGCAATGGGGAAGGATTGCTGCCTAAGACCTTTCAGCCACAGTGAACTGAGGAGAGGGGAATTGTACAGAACCCCCTTGTGCTGTATGGCTCAAACTGAATGTCCTGAGTGAATATTACATGTAGCACAATTGTATGCACCTCAGAGTGCAACTTGATCTGTGTGGACAACTTAAATACATTTGCACCTTTTATAATGACCATTTTGAAATGTCTTCATTTGATTTGATTTTTTAATGTCACATGTATTGGTATACAGTGAAAAGTATTGTTTCTTGTGTGCTATACAGACAAAGCATACCATTCATAGAGAAGGAAAGGAGGGGGTGCAGAATGAAGTGTTACAGTCATAGCTAGGGTGTAGAGAAAGATCAACTTAATACGAGGTGGGTCCATTCAAAAGTCTGATGGCAGCAGGGAAGAAGCTGTTCTTGAGTCGGTTGGTACGTGACCTTAGACTTTTGTATCTTTTTCCCGACGGAAGATGGTGGAAGAGAGAATGTCCGGGGTGCGTGGGGTCCTTGATTATGCTGGCTGCTTTTCCGAGGCAGCGGGAAGTGCAGACAGAGTCAATGGATGGGAGGCTGGTTTGAGTGATGGATTGGGCTACATTCACGACCTTTTGTAGTTTCTTGGGGTCTTTTGATTATATTGAGACACCTCAGAGTGCAAGCTGATCTATGTAGAAAACCTGAATATTATTGCACTTTCCACGATGGACATTTTGAAAGGTGTGTAATGTTCTTTCAGGTAATTTATGAATAAAATAAAAGTATATTTTTGCAAAAATAAGAGTGTTTTCTTACATCGCTGTGGGTGGTACCATTCTCCATCCCACATTAGCAGCCAATGTCACAAAACGACATCTGAGGGAAGGTGGCTAAAAGCTTGGACAAAGCGGTAAGTTTGAAAAAGCGTCTTAAAAGGAGAGAAAGAGGCAGCGAGGAAAGGTTTAGGGATGGAATTCCAGAGTTGAGGCATGGCCACCCACAGCAGGGTGACGTAAATGGGGGTTGTGTAAGAGGCCAGAGAGGGAGGAGCATGGAATGCTGGAGGGTCGTGGATGGGGAGGGGGTTACAGAGATCGGAAGGGGCGGGAGCATGGAGGGAGTTGAAAACAAGACTGACGGTTTTGAAATTGAGGCATTGTCGGGGCAGGAGCCGATCCGTGGCAGTGAGCCCAGGGCTGGTGGGTTGGTGCCACTCTGGATACGGGCGACAGAACTCTGGATGAGCTCAGGTTTTCTGGAGGACGCGATCTGGGAGGCAGGCTGGATAAGCTCTGTCAAGAGTTAAAAGAGATGCGATGCTGCCCTTGGGCAAAGAGCCTGCCATGGAGGGCGGTACATCCATCATGCAAGGTGCTAGAGAATAGCCAGCGTATATGATTCTGCCTCCCAGGAACAATAGGGGTTAAATATGAGAAAACTGGGTGGAAATACATCTGAAGAAAAATCAAATGGGTGCAAACTTTGAAAGTATAAAAGCTCCATTCTCCATTCAGTTCTCAAGCAGTTAGGATCAATTGTATAAATGCACCGGCAGTGATGTGCTATTATGGCTGGGATCCAACACAACCTGAAGAGTATATTGCTATTGATCTGTATTGCAGGCTGTCAGCACATCAGTGTATTTCAGGCTAAAGATATTTCTTTGCCTCGTCAGGCTCTATAAGATCTTTGGCACAGTAAAGACAAACTCAAATCCCTCAGGAACAGAAGGACATCTGTATAGTTATCATTCAAAGTCTAGTGTTTTTTAAAAAAAATAAAAGAACAAACCTCACTCTCTGGCTCAGTAGCTAAATTCCCCCGCTCTGCATGACACCGACTAGATTCCTGTGTGTGTGTGTGTGCCATTGTCTGATTGCAGATGAGGCAGTGTTTTTTTATTATATTGTATGTGGTTGTTTGATTTGATTTGATTTATTATTGTCACATGTATCAGTATACAACGAAAAGTATTGTTTCTTGCACGTTATACAGGCAAAGCATACCGTTCATAGAGAAGGAAACGAGAGGGTGCAAAATGTAATGTTACAGTCATAGCTAGGGTGTAGAGAAAGGTCAACTTAATGCGAGATAGGCCCATTCAAAAGTCTGATGGGAGCAGGGAAGAAGCTGTTCTTGAGTTGGTTGGTATGTGACCTCAGACTTTTGTATCTTTTCCCCAACGGAAGAAGGCAGAAGAGAGAATATGCGGGGTGTGTGGGGTCCTTAATTATGCTGGCTGTTTTGCCGAGGCAGCAGGAAATGTAGATAGAGTCAATGGATGGGAGGCTGGTTTGTGTGATGGATTCGGCTACATTCACGACCTTTTGTAGTTTCTTGCGGTCTTGGGCAGAGCAGGAGCCATACCAAGCTGTGATACATCCAGAAAGAATGCTTTCTATGGTGCATCTGTAAAAGTTGGTGAGAGTCGTAGCTGACATGCCAAATTTCCTTTGTAGGAGTGGGAAAGGGAAGTTGGGGGGGGCTGCAGAGCAATCGTCCAGGATTCACATTTCTATTGCTATCTTACCACCTCTCCCTCAGTGAGGGTGACATGGTGGCACAGTGGTTAACACTGCTGCCTCACAGTGCCAGGGACCCGGGTTCGATTCCCGGCTTGGGTTACTGTCTGTGTAGAGTTTGCTCATTCTCCCCATGTCTGCGTGGGTTTCCTCCGGGTGCTCCGTTTTCCTCCCCCACTCCAAAGATGTGCGGGTCAGGTTGATTTGCTGTGCTCAATTGGCAGTTAGTGTCAGAGGGACTAGCCAGGGTAAATACGTCAGGTGACAGGGATAGGGGCTGGGTGGGATTGTGGTCGGTGCAAACTTGATGGGCCGACTGGCCTCCTTCTGCACCGAAGGGATTCTATGGAGTTTATAGGATGCGCAGCTGCCTGGCTCCTCTGGGTGAAAATGAGGATCAATGTCAGCTGTGATTCACCATGCATTCAAACAGCCCAGTGGCACTGACTGGGAGAATGTATGGTGACAGCCACTGGGGAAAGATAATTGGAGGGTAACCTGGAGTCATGGGGTCCCTGCAGCAGATTAGGGGATGGAGAGAATTGGAGTGAAAAAGGCATGGTTAATGGAAAAAATATCCACCAAGGATCATTCTGCAAAACGTTTATCAAAATGTAGCTTGATTGGAGATAGTCAACATCAATCCTAAAGGAGTTGTACACATTGCCCAGGTTCTTGACCACAGGACATCCCAAAGTGCCTGGTGGTCAATAAGCTACTTTTTGTCGTAATGTAGGAAATGTTATAGCTAACCTATGCACAGCAATATCCCATAAAAAGCCATGGGAACATATAAACGAGGAACAAGGGTAGGCCATTCAGCCCCTCTACCTTTACTGCCATTCGATAATTGTGGTCTCAACTCTACTTTACTATCTATCTACCCCTTATAATCTTTGACTTCCTTGTCAATCAGGAATTAGCTTTGACGAAGGGTCATCCTGGCTTGAAACATTGGCTTTATTCTCTCTCCATAGATGCTGACAGACCTGTTGAGATTTTCCAGCATTTTCTTGTATTTGTTTCAGATTCCAGCATCCGCGGGGTACATTTGAGCATGGGATTGAAACGTTTTTGGCCTCTGAGGGAATCAAAAGGACATCAGGAGCCGGCAGGAAAGTGGAGTTAGAATAGAATCCCCACAGTGCAGAAGGAGGCCATGTAGCACCGACAACAATCCCACCCAGGCCCTATTCCCATATTCCCACATATTTACCCTTGCTCGTCCCTCTGACATTAAGGGACAATTTAGCATGGCCAATCAACCTAACCCACACATCTGTGGAGTGTGTGAGGAAACCGGAGCACCCGGAGTAAACCCACGCAGACACGGGGGAGAACGTGCAGACTCCACGCAGATAGTAATCCAAGCTGGGAATCGAACATGGGTCCGTGAAGCTGTGAGGCAGCAGTGCTAACCACTGTGCCACTATGCAGCTCAGCAATGACAGTATTAAATGTTGGAGCAGGCTTGATAGCATCTATGGTTTACTCCTGCTCCTATTTCTTTTGTTTTTACTATTCCAAAGGAGCATGGGAGTTCTCGCTGGTGTCCAGGTCAATACCTGTCTCGAATGTGCCGTAGGTGCTTCCACCTAAGAAGAGGAAGAGGAATTCTCCCCAGTGTCCTGACCAACATGTATCCTTTTCTGTGCACAAATTGGTTGCCGTGTTTCCCACATCACAATAATGATGACACATCCATAGAACATTACAGCACAGAAACAGGCCCTTTGGCTCTTCTTGGCTGTGCTGAACCATTTCTCTGCCTAGTCCCACTGACCTGCACCTGGACCATATCCCTCCACATTGCTCTCATCCATGTACCTGTCCAAGTTTTTCTTAAATGTTAAAAGTGAGCCCGCATTCACCACCTCATCTGGCAGCTCATTCCACACTCCCACCACTCTCTGTGTGAAGAAGCCCCCCTAATATTCCCTTTAAACTTTTCCCCCTTCACCCTTAACCCATGTCCTCTAGTTTTTTTCTCCCCGAGCCTCAGTGGGAAAAGCCTGCTTGCATTCACTCTATCTATACCCATCATAATTTTATACACCTCTATCAAATCTCCCCTCATTC
This sequence comes from Mustelus asterias, assembly GCF_964213995.1. Taxonomy (NCBI): domain Eukaryota; kingdom Metazoa; phylum Chordata; class Chondrichthyes; order Carcharhiniformes; family Triakidae; genus Mustelus; species Mustelus asterias. The sequence goes on from NC_135818.1 coordinate 80,228,083, forward strand.
TTCTACGCTCCAGGGAATAAAGTCCTAACCTATTCAACCTTTCTCTGTAACTCAGTTTCTCAAGTCCCGGCAACATCCTTGTAAACCTTCTCTGCACTCTTTCAACCTTATTAATATCCTTCCTGTAATTAGGTGACCAAAACTGCACACAATACTCTAAATTCGGCCTCACCAATGTCTTATACAACCTCACCATAACATTCCAATTCTTATACTCAATACTTTGATTTATAAAGGCCAATGTACCAAAGGCACTCTTTACGATCCTATCTACCTGTGATGCCACTTTTAGGGAATTATGTATCTGTGTTCCCAGATCCCTCTGTTCTACTGCACTCTTCAGTGTCCTACCATTTACCTTGTATGTTCTACCTTGGTTTGTCCTTCCAAAGTGCAATACCTCACACTTGTCTGCATTAAACTCCATCTGCCATTTTTCAGCCCATTTTTCGAGCTGGTCCAAATCCCTCTGCAAGCTTTGAAAACCTTCCTCACTGTCCACTACACCTCCAATCTTTGTATCATCAGCAAATTTGTTGATCCAATTTACCACATTATCATCCAGATCATTGATATAGATGACAAACAACAATGGACCCAGCATTGATCCCTGTGGCACACCACTAGTCACAGGCCTCCACTCAGAAAAGCAATCCTCCACTACCACTTTCTGGTTTCTTCCATTGAGCCAATTTACTACCTCTCCATGTATACCTAGCGACTGAACCTTCCTAACTAACTTCCCATGCGGGACCTTGTCAAAGGCCTTACTGAAGTCCATGTAGACAACATCCACTGCCTCCCCTTCATCCACTTTCCTGGTAACCTCCTCGAAAAACTCTAATAGATTGGTTAAACATGACCTACCATGCACAAAGCCATGTTGACTCTCCCTAATAAGTCCCTGTCTATCCAAATATTTGTAGATCCTCTCTCTTAGTACTCCTTCCAATAATTTACCTACTACTGACGTCAAACTTACCAGCCTATAATTTCCCGCATTACTTTTTGAGCCTTTTTTAAACAACGGAACAACATGAGCTATCCTCCAATCATCCGGCACCTCACCCGTGGATACCGGCATTTTAAATATATCTGCCAGGGTCCCTGCAATTTCAACACTAGTCTCCTTCAAGATCCAGAAGTATTCCAGTGGCTGTAAAGCACTTTGAAATGTCTGGTGCTCATGAAATGCACAGTGAAATTGCAAGTCTTTCTTTTCCTTTTTTTCCCCCCCATTCCCAACGGGGGTGTGAACACCATGAATCGTGGCATCCATGTCCAAAGTTCTGGGCACAAATTAAATGCCCAATATCTCTGGAAGTTAGATTGCAAAATCAGTACAGCGCAGGAGACTATTTGGCCCATCCTGTCTGCGCCAGCTCTCCAGTGATTAGAATTTACAGCATAAAGGCCATTTGGCTCAAACCATTCTGTTAGCGCTTTAATTCTGGGTAACATGGTGCCGCCCCAGAACAAATATCTTTTTTTAAAGAAAAACTGGTGTGCATAAACATTCAGACTATAAGAGGATATAGAGGTGGTGGATAATTCCACATTATTGGTCTCTCCTGCATTGTTTCCTAAGAAGGTCTTGCGTCATGCAAGGCTATTGTTACGGCTGATATAAGCACCTTCAATGTAATAAAATGTGTATCAGAATGCAGGAGCAGTCACGTGTTGGTAATGTTACTGGGCAAGTAATCCAGAGGCTTGGACGAATGGTCCAGGGACACAAGTTTAAATCTCACCATGGCAGCAGAGGGAATTTAAATTCAATTCATTAATAAATCTGGAATAAACAGCTAGCCATTAAAAACCCATCTCGTTCAGAACTGTCTTTCAGGGAAGGAAATCTGCTGTCATTATCTGGTGGCGTACCTGTGACCGCAGATCCACAGCAGTGTGGTTGACTCTTAACAGCCTTTTGAAATGGCCTAGCTAGCCACTCACTTGCATCAAACCACTATAGAGCAGTTGAATACCCACGCCACATAGACTGCAGCAGTTCAAGAAAGGGCTCACCACCACCTTCTCATTGATCATAGAATCCTACAGTGCAGAAGGCCATTCAGCCCATCAAGTCCGCACTGACCCTATACTGTACCTATCTATCATAGATTTCATAGAATCCCTACAGCGCAGAAGGAGGCCGTTTGGCCCATCGAGTCTGCACCGACCACAATCCCACCCAGGCCCTATCCCCATAACCCCATGTATTTACCCTAGCTAGTCCCCCCTAACACTTGTGGGCAATTTATCATGGCCAATCCACCTAACCCGCACACCATTGGATTTTGGGAGGAAACCGGAGCACCCGGAGGAAACCCGCGCAGACACGGGGAGAATGTGCAGACTTCGCGCAGACAGTGACCCAAGCTGGGAATGGAACCTGGGTCCCTGGTGCTGTGAGGCAGCAGTGCTAACCATTATGCCACCAATTAAGGATAGGCAATACAAATGCTGGCTTGGTCAGCCCTGCTCACAGCCTGTGAATAAAAAAGTACCAAGATGCTTCGCAGCAGCATTATCAAACAAAATTTGACACTGAGCCAAGTAAAGGGGTGGCACAGTAGCACAGTGGTTAGCCCTGCTGCCTCACAGTGCCAGGGACCTGGGTTCGATTCCCAGCTTGGGTCATTGGCGTTTGCACATTCTCCTCGTGGCTACGTGCATGGGGTTACGGGAATAGGGCCTGGGTGGGATTGTGGTCGGTGCAGACTCAATGGGCCAAACAGCCTCCTTCTGCACTGTAGGGATTCTATGAAATCTATGATAGATAGGTACCGTTTGTAGCTTCCACCGGAGTGTGATTTTCACCATCGGGGGATTGGGGGGCGGTAGGATGTGGTGGAGAGAAAGAGAGAGAGAAGAAACAGAGAGTGAAAGATGTAATAGATGGAAACCTGTCCATTATTATGTCCCTTTTCTCATTCCTCTGCTACCAAACATGAACAAAGTCTACAGTCCTCCATCTCAGTTGCAAGTCCAATAAACATAACCTAACTATGGTAGAGGCACAGCCCATAAACTACAAATTGTAAAGAGCAATAAAAATTGAATTATGCCGCTCTCTATGTTTCACACTTGAAACCTAGCAACGTTATACTAAAACCATATTTCACTCTGTTCCATAACCAAGAATGAATTGATGGTGCATGGCATGGCAGATGATGACTAATAAAATTCATCAAAGGTTTGTCAGCTTAAACGAGCACCACCAACTGTTTAAAACACATTCAGGTCTACGTCTTGTTATTGGAGAAATATTTCAATGGACCTTCCCCGTTGCATTGCGTGATTCCGCTGGAAAAAGAGGTCTGGAAACTGGACTTGAAAAGGGGAGTTATGAAAAAAAAAATCATAAGAAGCATAAGAATTCTCGTTCTGAGAATGCGGGCGGGAAATAGAAACATTGCTCATTTCTCCTCTCTAAGCAGAAGGCTTTTTGGGTGAAAGATCAGTCAAGTCATTCAGGTGAGAACTTATTAGGAAGCACTTCTTCACAAAAAAGGTGGTTGAATTGATGGTTGTGGGTGGCACACTAGCACTGCTGCCTCACCGTGCCAGGGACCCAGGTTCAATTCCGCCTTGGGTGAGTGTGTGGAGCTTGCATGTTCTCCATGTGACTGTGTGGGATTCCTCCGACACTTCAAAGACGTGTGGGTGATTGGTCATGCTAAATTGTCCCTTCGTGTCAGGGGGATCAGCAGGGTAAATACATGGGGTTACGGGGATAGGGCCTGGGTGGGATTGTTGTTGATGCAGGCTCGACGGGGTCGAATGGCCTGCTTTTGCGCTGTAGGGATTCTATGAAATGTTGGACTTTCCACCACAAATAGCAGTAAATGCTAATAATTCCCAATTTGGGATTGGTAGGTTTTTGCTGGTCAGGGGTTTGAATTGTGGAGTGGGGAATTGAATTCACTGCCTTTTTTTAAAAAGTCACTCTGAATGCTCATTTGCTGCGGCATAACCTACACTACTCCTGTTGATGGGCAGAGGTTATCTTGGAACAGTATTCCTGCAAAAGACAGACGTGACGCGTTTAGATCACTATCGCTCCATTGTCCCCAGGTTATGCAACTGCATCAATAGATGCAGCGCCGCGTAGGCCAACTCCCTTAGCAGCAAGATGTTCAGAGCGCTTGTGGACCACCAGAGCACAAAATGGAATCTGCCACAACCCTACAGTAGTAGCGTTGACCTTTGCAAGGCTGGCACTGCGTTCCTCAAAGCTGAATGCCGTTACTATGATCTCCTTAGTAAGAAGTCTCACAACAGCAGATTAAAGTCCAACAGGTTTATTCGGTACCACGAGCTTTCGGAGCGCTGCTCCTTCATCAGGTGAAGGCTCCTTCATCATATGATCTCCTTAGAATTAGAGTAATATAAGGTGGTTATGCATTTGACTGTGTCTTGTTCAATCCTTGGGAGACCTAAACACTAAATGAGCTGTTTTATGTGGGGTAAAATGAAAGCTAAATTTAGAGTTTAACAATTAATTAGATATTTTCAACTGGGGGAAAGTTACTGTCTCTTAGGTTTCAGAAAGGATGGTGGATGAAACACTAACTATTTTGGTCTCCGCTGTGTTTCTCTCTGTAGTCTACTTTTCCATATTTAGTAGATATTTTGTATGCTTGTGAGGAATTCTGGACTACAGTGGAGGGAATTTAGATACCAATTCATCAATTCAGACATGATGCTCAGCATTTAAAATATTTCAGGCAACAAAGAGACCAATATTCATGTATAAATACTTTTTATTATTCATATGGTATAAAACAAGAACTCCCACTAGGTTTGATTATCTTGTAGCAGCTGTTCATTATTTGCATATCACTTTATCAAAGTCTCCACCTGTTACAGTATATTTTCTCTTTGCAAGTAGAAGGTAGCTATTCCAGGCTTTCTCTATGCTACTGCACAGTTCCACAGATAAAGGCTGCCATGGTGAAATAGTATGCCAGACAGCCTGAATGTGACTGAAGTAAGAAATACGAATGCCAGTTTCAGGAACAGTACTCCAAAAGGGTAACACCTGGGGCAAAGAATATGGTGGCTTCACGTTCAGCCTAATTTATGCCATAAGTAAAGTTTATTTATTAGTCACAAGTCGGCTTATGTTCACACTGCAATGAAGTTACTGTGAAAATCCCCTAGTTGCCATAATCCGGCGCCTGTTCGGAGAGAATTTAGCAAGGCCAATTCACCTAACCTGCACATCTTTGGACTGTGGGAGGAAACCGGAGCACCCGGGAGGAAACCCACGCAGACACGGGGAGAATGTGCAAACTTCACACAGACAGCGACCCAGGCCAGGAATTGAACCCACCCCCAGGTCCCTGGCGCTGTGAGGCAGCAGCGCTAACCACTGTGCCAACGTGCCACCCAATACTTGTCAGCTTGACGAGACATTGCGTATCCAACACAGATTGTTTTCCATTCTCCTGCCTTCATCTCAATTTGTGAATACTTGAATCAACCCCAAAACATGGGTATCGATGGTGAGAGCCATTATAACTGGCACTGATGAGAAGATGTCTGAAAATGCCTGCTGATGAGGAGACCCACGAATATTGGCTTCGAGAGGGAGAATCAGCATTGACAGGGAGATCTATGAACACTGACGTTACAGGAGATCCTTTAGTATTTCCGAAGCAGCTTCCCCCAAGTACATAAGGAGCAGAAATCTGGCAATGCAAATATAGTGAGCTAATACATCTCTGCCTCTGAGAATCTGCCAGCCCACAAAACCAGCACCTTACCACTCCTCCAGTACAGGTTACGGAGACTCTGTTGCTGTTTCCAGTTTCTGTCGTTTATGTTCATGATCCTCTTCAGCGTCTTGGTGATAAGAGTACGGCTGGGAGTCTGCTATCTTTCCAGTTTCTGACGTGACGGGGAAACTCTGTCCAACTCCCACCACTTGGCGCACGGTCATGTTTATCCTGGAATTCTGTAGGTATTTCATACAGATTTCCCAGTCGCCTTCATCACTTTGTTGATAGCTTGTGTCAGCAGAGCAGCTGTCCCTGGCCGTCACGTCCTCTAGACAGCTGGGGATTGCCCTTCCTTCTAGATTGGGGACAATCCGGGGAACCGCGTGATAGAAAAGGCGACTCCTGCCTGACATGATTACGATGTCGCCGCTGTGAATAAACATTGGAAGCGGAGGGTCCTGCCTCTTCAGGCCTCCAAGTAAAAACACGGCTGATTGGCCAAAACTAGAGGAACGAGAGAGAAAAGGAAAACTTGAGATTAGCAATTTCAATTATCTTCAGCCTATCCATTTTCTTCCATCCCTTATTGAAGCAGTGGGATTTTAGAGGTACAGATTATCCTTTGGCACCTCACCCACAAAACCATTCTTCAGATATGATGCTTGACAGTGTCTATGGATGCTTCCATCATAATGACCCAGTAACTAGTTTTCATAGAACCCCCAAGTGCAGAAGGAAGCCACTCAGCCCATCGGATCTTTACCAACCAGGCCCTATACCCGTAACCCCACACATTTACCCTGCTAATCCCCCTGACATTAAGGTCAATTTAGCATGGCCAATCCACCTAATCCGCACATCTTTGGACTGTGGGAGGAAACTGGAGCACCCGCAGGAAACCTACGCAGACACGGGGAGAATGCAGACAGTGAACTGGGGCCAGAATTGAATCTGGGACCCTGGCGCTGTGAGGTAGCAGTGCTAACCACTGTGCCACCATGTCGCCCCAAAAAACTCCCTGGCTTGTCCGGGATTTGAACCTGGGACCTCTCAAATGCCAATGCTACCCTAAGCAAGAATCATACCCCGAGATCAACAAGCTAACCGCGCGTTGTCTGACACTGGGACGCAACCAGCTCAGCACAGACTTTGCCACGGGGAACTATACAGGCAGCAGAGCTTTGCACGATGCTTATGGAGGGTGGATGATGGGAGGGCAACCAAAAGAGCATTACAGTATTTGAGTCTGGAGATGACAGGACTATGAACGAAAGTTCAATGGCTGAGAGAATGAGACAGTGGCAGAAGGGGGCTCTGTTGCAAGGTGGAAGTAAAGTAGTATTTGTGATGAGAGAGGATACAGGATCTGAAATTCAGTGTTGCTTTGGTCCTTAGCTAATCATTCCAATTCAGCTCAAGACAATGATTGGGAGGGTGGGGATTGGAGCCAGTGACCAGTCATAGAATCCCCACAGTGCAGAAGGAGGCCATTCAGCCCTTCGAGTCTGCACCGACCACAATCCCATCCAAGCCCTATTCCCATAATTCCATGCATTTATAGTAGCTAGTCCCCCTGACACTAAGGGACAATTTTAGCATGGCCAATCCACCTAACCCGCACGTCTTTGGACTGTGGGAGGAAGCCCATGCAGACATGGGGAGAATGTGCAAACTCCACACAGATAGTGACCCAAATTGGGAATCGAACCCGGGTCCCTGCCGCTGTGAGACAGCAGTGCTAACCGTGGTGCCGTGCAGTAGCCACATCGTTTAAAATAAATCAAAATTACCTAATAGTTCACCTGACTGATTTCTAGTCACCAAGAAATATCAGAAATCTAATTATTGGGGTCTTGAGATAATAACATTTATATATCATAACTTTCCCACATTTATTACCCTATTACAATGAAAACTGACCTGAGATTTCTCAAGCTGCATTCAGGGTAGGAATAAGATTTTGACTTCATTAAGCAATTTGGTTTCTCACTCTGATGAATTTAAACACCTGGATCATTCTTTAGTCACATCTAATTCAACAGGAGAACCCCAGAGGCTGACGGTGCAAATGTTGGAGCAGTCAATTCAGTCATTTACCCAACTCTATTCTGAAAGTCATTTCTGAATCTGCTTGAACCACCCTTTCAGACAGTGCATTGCAGATTACAACTCATTATAAACAAACATCTTCACATTTCGCCTCTGGTTCCTTACCAATTACTTTAAATCAGCATCCTCTAATTACTGACCTTTTTGTCACTGGGAAACACGAGTGAACTGACACTGACTGTGACGATCGGTAAAGATATTCATTAATAGGAACAATTCTTTCCCCCCATTTTGTCCACTTTCTTTACCTGAATGATAAAAGGGGTTTGGAACAATCTATCTCGGATTCATCCACGTGAATACCCAGTGAAGAGTCAAAATGATAATAGTTCAGTATTCCAGCTTCTGCCTTAAACTGCTGGAAGCCACATGCTGCCGCCACTTGTTCAGACAGGTGAGCGAGGTCCGTGGGAAATGCTGTATAGTGATCGGGTGAATACTTCTGCAAATAAAAAGTACGAGCAAGCAGTCGGTCAGGTACACACAGAGCAAAGGCCATCTTAAAGACAGCAATGAGAGCAATGTCTGCTCACATAGATAAAAATCCTTAAAAGTGTCAGACTCAACAAATATATAAACTCACACAGGTTTCATGCCAGTTTGATTATTTCTCAGCTTGAATCTGGGCAATGTTTGAAAGTAATTTTTAATGACAGAGAAGGTATTCATTCATGGGTCATCTCTATGGATCAGTTGGCTCATCCTGCCTGTGCCTGCCGCTTGGCAGCATATCCAATTAATTCCTATTCCCTCTCTCTTTCCACCTGCTCTTGCAAACTTTCACTTCTCAATTGCATATCAACTCCCTTTTGAAAATTACTATTGAACTGGCATGGCATGATACTCCCACATTACACACGATTGGGAATTCCAGGATATCAGCTTAGTTTAATCAAGGAACGGCCATAGACATTCAAGCCAACATGATGTGCGATTTGTAGGTGACAGTGTTTCCACAAGATTGCTGACCTTTTCTTTCTTCTGGTTAGCTACTGTGGGGAGATGTTGAAGTAACCTCGATGATTTGCTGCAATGCATCGTGTAGCTAGTACACACATCAGACATTGCTGAAAAGTGCTTTCATCTGTGAAGTGCTGCACTTTTAAGTCCTGGTGTGGTTACGATCATCCAGACAGGCGGTGGGTATTCCATTACACACCTGACTCAAGCCTTATAACTGGTAGAGAGGCTTTGCATACCTCGCCTTTCTCCTGCACTTGTAACCACAACATCAATATGATTGATCCAGTTATGATTCAGGCGAGTGGAAACCAACAAGTCGGTGATGTTGGGGGAATTGGCTGGGATTATCTTTAGATGAAGGTGATCATTGCATAGCACATTTGGTACAAATATTACATTCCATTTGCCAGCCCATGCCTGGAATATGTCCAGATTTTATTTAGGTCAGATTGGGAAGTGGAGTGAATTTGAATATTGAATTCAATATGATTCTATACAACCATAGAATCCCTACAGTGTAGAAAGAGGCCATTCAGCCCATTGAGTCTGCACCGACTCTCCGAAAGAGCATCCCACCCAGACCCTCCCCTCCACCCTATCTCTATAACCCAGAATTTACCTTGGCTAATCCACCTAACCTGCACATCTTTAGACTGTGGGAGGAACCCAGAGCATCCGGAGGAAACCCATGCAGACAAGGGGGAAAATGTGCAAACTCCACGCAGACAGTCACCCAAGCCGGGAATTGAACCCGGGTGCCTTGCGCTTGTGCGAACCACTGTCCCACCATGCTGGCCCTTAGAGTTGAACACTTTTGTGGTAGTCATCAAATAACTCCATTCCAGACTCCAACTACTCGCTGTGTGAAAAAGTTTTTTCTCACATCACATTTGCTTCTTTTGCAAACCACTTTACATCTGTGTTCTCTTGTTCTTGATCCTTTATGAGCTAGAAGTTTCTCCTTATCCAGTCTCCTCATTATTTTGAACAGCTCTATCAAATCTCCTCTTAGTCTTCTTCTCTCCAAGGAGAACAGTCTCAACCGCTCCAATCTATCCCCATAATCCCTGAAGCCATTTTGTAAACCTGTTCTGCACTCTCTCTAATGCGTTCACATCCTCCCTTTAGTGTAGTGCCCAGAACTGTACACAATATTCCAGCTGAGGTCTAAGTAGTGTCTTTACAAGTTCAGCATAACCTCCTTGTTCTTATACTCTATGCCCCAGAAAACAATATGCTTTATTAACTGCTCTCTCCACCTCACCTGCTACCCTCAATGATCGAATGTATACACCCAGGTCCCTCTGCTCCTGCACCCCTTTAAGAATTTTACCTGTTATTTTATATTGTCGTTCCACTTCTTCCTATCAAAATACATCACCTCAGACATTGAACTTTATCTGCCACCTATCTGCCCATTATCAATGTCCTAACTCCCCCGTAACGCATATTCAGAATCTAGGTTCATAATGGGAAGAATGGTCACTAAGTTGAGTTACAGGAGGATACCAAGCATCAGTGCAGCACGGTGAACACATTGACAGAGAAAGAGAGAGTAAGCAAACAAAAAAATTCACTCATGCAAGTAATTCCCCACAGGATGAAATGGTTTCAGGAAAGCATTTGTCTTATAATCAAGGGTTATGGGGATAAGGCGGGGAAGTGGAGTTGAGGATTATTGTATCAGAACACGCATAATCTCATTGAATGGCGGGGCCGATTCGATGGGCCGAATGGCTTGTTTCCGTCTCTATGTCTTATGGTCACTAGTCCCTTCTTTCCTTCTGGAGTACATCTCTCACAAGCCACATGGGATAAAGTTTTGGATTTTCAGCTTCCTTGCAATCACTTAGCGTTGCGAGAGTGCTGATGGCTGCATTAGTTAGAGAGGTTACTGAACTTCCCTGACAAGCTACTGCAAATTGGCAGCAGGAAGCTAGGAGCGGGCTACCTACTCATCTTTCCGACAGGTGTAAGGTGTCAAACCACAGGCTGAAATCATGAAATGGAACCTGAAAAAGAAAGGAGTGCACATTTTTCCTGGAAATGTTTTCTGAGTTACAAAGCAAAATTACCTTAGTCTCCCAGTTGTAATGATATCCTAGGGTAACCCATCGCAACTTCTCCAGCAAGCTTTTAGCCTCTCGTTTACCAGGGGCTTTTAGCCTGGAAAATATAGGAAGTTCCATTAAAAAAATGCACTCACTTTTCACTCCCATTCCACGCTTGAATCTTTGGATTTTGGGGTTTGCTTTCCACTACTCGAAGAGTTGGCAGGTAACACATCCCTGCCAACTCCAACTGCCCCACTGCTAATTTACGCACTAATGAGTGTAGATTGGCATTAGGTGGGGCTTCTGCTCCTCACTTGGGAGGAACCATAGAACTCCTACAGTGCAGAAAGAGGCCATCCAGCCCATCGAGTCTGAATTGATTCGCCTTATCCCCATAATCACGTGCATTTACCATGGCTAATCCACTGGAAGTCCCGCCTTAGAGAGCTGCCATTCAAACTGATTGGCCGACGGCTCTTCAGTTCCTGCAGCAATAGTGCCGCAGTGACCGGAAGGAGAACTGCACCATGAGGCTCCAGGCCAAGCCCGGAAACCAGAGGAAAGAGGAGTGTCAGGAATGCCAGCGTGGGAAGGCCTGGGAGATTGTAAAGGGGGTGATCGTGGTTTCAGGGGCTGGAGGAAGGAAGGTGGGTCTAGGGGTCATCAGGCCTTAAGGGGGAGGAGGGGGTCAGTATCGCAAGTCGGAATGGGGCTTCTGATGGAGGTGCTCCAGATCTAACTTGGATTACTTTTGGGTTTCCCCCATGAAGCCTGGAAGTTGGGCAGGAAATGGCCATTAAGTGGCTTTTAATTGGCCAATTGGGGCAAGGGTGGACTTCCCATTCAAGGCCTTGCTCACCCAAGTGTAAGATTGCTGTGAGGCTGGGGTGGCTGTGAACCTGGGGGGAGAATCCCGACCTTGCAATTCATGTTGGGGGAGGGGCGAGCGGAAAATTCAGGCCCTAGATTGTACAACATAGTATCCAATGGTAATAGGGATGTCTGAGTGACCTCCAGAGTGTGGTCAATCCCGCCCTTTTGTGAGCCCCAAGACGAACTCACTCAGCTGGTAATACCTGGAAGAGGGTAATACCGTGCGCAGGGTTATGGGCGATGGCCAACTGATTCTACGGTGCTGAAGATGGAGGAGCTATTGTCGAAGACAACAATGGTTGAAGAATCCTCTCGGAAGAGAAGTTGTGTGCCCTTCAAAAACACAGGGGAAGATGGTGGGTATAGTAGTGGTGTCACTTGACTAATAATCTTGGAGGTCCAGGCTAATGCTCTGAGGATATGGATTCAAATCCCACCATGGCACTGGTGGAGTTTAAATTCAATTAATACAATGTGGAATTGTAAGATAGTTTCATGGCCACCATAATTATCATCAATTGTCTAAAAATCCATCTGGTTCACCAATGTCCTTTAAGGAAGGAAATCTGCCATTCTTATGTCGTCTGGACTTCATGTGACTCCAGACACACAGCAATGTTGTTGACTTTTAATTACACTCTGTAATGATCTATTAATCCATTTAACTCAGTTGCAATTAGAGATGGGCAACAAACACTGGCCTTGCCTACATCCCTTGAAGGAAACAGAACACTCAAGGAAGGCAAAGGGAAAGCACCTCATGTTCATTTTGCTCTTGTCAAATATGGTTAGTATAAACCATTCTTATCAAGACAACAGCGTAAATGGATTAGCACCACTTGTTTCCATACCTCACTTGGTATGTATGTTCACAAACTGAAGGTGGACCCGGACTGTCATCGTGCTACTGCACAACCCTCAAAAAGCTCTCAAATAAGCAAAAGAAAATAAAAACTGACACCAAAAGAATTGCTACTTGGAATGGTACCACATTCAATCAAGCAGGAAAAGCAGAAAAGGTCATTCAAATATATGCAGATCATCAATTAATATTCATGGTTTGTGTGAATTAAAGTGGATGGAAGTACCAACACAATGATGGAGTCATTATCTGCTTGGGTGGAGAGAAAAATCTCCAACCCAGGCACTTTTATCCAAGAGGCTCAGTGGCCCAAGGATACAGCTTGGGACTGCACATCACTGGAGTACATCCTGTCAATCTGTACCGGTCTTCAACCCTTTCCTCACTCATGAGATTTCATGGTTCAAGTCCATATAGTACAGCATCCAGTGTTTTGGGCAAGGCTGGACGAGAAACTCATCCAACCGGATAAAACAAGCGGGACATGATTGGCAGCTCTGGGACTCAAAGCACATACCGTTAAGAGCACAGGCTGCATGCTCCTATCAACTGGGCGTTTTGAAACTACACACTTTAGTTTTCAGGAATCATACATGATGGTACTGCTATTTCGCTGATGTGGCAGTAGGCGGCTGGAAGATTTTCATATTTGCAAAGCCTACGAATATTGCATTTGATTGAAAGAAGCAAAATCAGGAATTAAGAAATGAACTTTATCTCTATACAATTTGTAAATGCCATATTAAAACAAGGATTAAAAATGTATTGCTTTCAGGAAAAGAAAAAGAGAAACACACAAAGAGAAACAGGGAGAAGCAAAAACTGGTAGGAAGAAAGAAATGGAGAGACGCAAGAGACAGAAACAGCAGGAAATAAAGTGGAAAGATTTTCGATTCTGCCTTGCAAGATTTGGTAGCTTTCGAATTAAATTAACTATACTGAAATCCACAATACAACCATGACGTAATTCCTCTGTCATTTCTGATTGACAGAAAGAAGACAAAAACGGTCAGGGCCAAATTGTTTTGACAAGATTCTGTCTCCATAAGCACACAAGGGTGAGATTCGCTGTCCTTGAAATCCGCCTGCATACAGCTTTTGGCTGGTGAATGGACAAGGATTAGCTAATGTATTTTTCACATATGCAGTATGATTTTAACTATGTAAGCACAATTTAAATAGGTGATTCCAGTTCTCAACTTGGCTTCGGTGTGAGGCTGTATCTAGCAATCAAGTGGAAAATGGATGAATATGATCCAAAGCGGAGTCAGTGCTGATACACATTAGGTTCTTGACTTTCTGGCTGAGATTCAGAACTACTTTAGCCGCTAATGTTGGCCCAGATCTGATATTTTGGCTGCACTGTTTAGCTACTCTCAGCATCACGTTGCAGATATACCGAGCAGTTTTAAAAAGCATTTATAAACGGGTAGCCCATTCAGAAAAAAGAACATTCAATTCTTGCATTAGTCAGATCACTGTAGAATTATTATCAATGTGTTAATCAGCTATTTACTGTGTATTGCAGCACCTGGAACACACCCAGGACGCATTTCAACATTAGGATTGGTTTCTTTCTGCATCTCCCCAGCAAAGCAGTCAATCCAATGCTGGTGTAAGTAAGAACCAATGGAAGTTAAACTGGCACCAAATGTGTTACATAAAGTCTGTTTTTTAAAATAAAGTTCACTGTATTCATTAGGTCTGTGCCAATTTTATAAATATTGCACACAAGATATTGGATGGTATTGAAAACAAAGCTAGTAATGGGTCTGTTATGTTACATAACAAAGTGGCATAGCAGCCTGATTTATATATAATTTGGCTGCAATAAATCATAGAGACACAACCAGCAGTAAAAAATCTTTTCGAGCATCAGACTGGTGGAATGATTAAAGAAGGTCACCTATCAGCCCTTTTGACTACTAGTGGTGTTTGGTACAGGTGGGTGGGCAACCTTGTTCTCAAAACCAGCCTGCTTTATACATGCAGTTAGGGAAGGATCTTAATGCTGTTCTTTCTTCCAGTAGGATATTCAACGTCTAAATTTACTAGATTCTGTTCCTTCAGGGCCCTTGCGCTTTAGGGTTTTGCAGTATAATTAGGAGTGCCACGATGCTGCTAGTAATGGGAACCTGGAATGCTTATACAGCATGTAGCATAATAATTACATAAACTGTGCTGCACAGTATTCCAGTGTAAAATGCACAAGCTTCAAATCTAATAGGTGATCGTGGCTTTTATTAGCTGATGGAGCAGGAAATGAGAGAGGCAATAGGAGATGCAGCCTCCTTGTTACCTTTCTTCATAAACAAACCAAAAATATATTCTCATTGACCATCTTCAGTTGCTTCATTCACCTTCCCTCAAAATTGAGATTGGAAGAGATGTTCACTGATGATTACACTATATTCAATTCCATTCGCGGTTCCTCAGATAATGAAGCAGCCTGTGCCTAGACACAGCAAGACCTGGACAACATTCAAGTCTAGGCTGATAAGTAGCAAATAATATTCACACCACACAAGTGCCAGGAAATTACCATCTCAAACTAGAGTCTAATCACTTCCCCAAAATACTTAATTAAGTAGAAACTTCAATTGACAAGCCTTATAAATACCAGAGCATCCCAGTGGCTAGGTAATCTGCAGCTAGTGACTTAACCCATCTCCCAAAGTCTTTCCACCATGTACAGGGCCCAAGTCAGGAGCGTGATGGAATACCCTCCACTTGCCTGGATGAGTGCAGCTCCTTCAACACTCAAAAAAGCTCGGTACCATCCAGGACAAAGCAGTCCCACTTGATTGGCAGGGCACACCATCTATTAGTGGTGCACAATGGCAGCAGTGTGTACCATCTGCAAAATGCACTGCAGCAACTCACCAAGGCTTCAAACTCTTGACTTCTACCACCTACAAGGAGAAGGGCAGCACCGCCACCTCCAAGGCGCACATCCTCCCGACGTGGAAAATATCGCAGTTCCTTCCTCCTCAGTGGGTCAAAATCCTGGGACCTCCAATAAACAGCACTCTCAGAATATTGTCACCACATGCACGCACACGAACCATTGACTTTTCCAAAAATGCAACAATCTGCCACGTAGATTGAAGCACAACCAGAAAGTTGTAATGTCTGCACTACCGCTCTTTCAAGGCTTATAGAATTATAGCAACAGGATTCTGCATAGCTCTCGGAGATTTGGGATACTTGTTACAGATTGACTTGATGGGTTATAAACCCAGATCCTGTGATTGTTAAGCTGGGAATAAATACTGCAAATTAGGAGGGGGGGCGCTGGGAAATGAGGCTCATCAATTGCTAGGATAATTCCTGGTTTGTAGCAGTTACCTCAGCTGTTCTCTACTCTGCTCCCACAGGTCTGTGGTTTCATCTCGCGACATGTGCAGGTCCAAGTTGCAGACATTTGGTTTCCGAGGGTAGATTTTCAAACATTGCTTTGCCCAATATCGCTGCCATCCAGGAAGAAATGGGTCCGAAATGAACATGAACCCTATCAGAAAGGCAGTTAGATAAAATGGTCAGTCAAATAACTTGCATTAAAACAATTTAAAATGATACATGGCCAAGTCTCTGTAACTGGAATTCGACACCTTCTTCTCCACCACCACCTACTCATGGGAAGTAGTATAAAACTGGATGGAAAGGCAGGGTGTACCATGCATGCCTTTTGCCTAACTGTCTCCTTTCGCATTTCAGCAGCAACAGGTTAGATATTGGATGGCTCACCCGTCCTTGGGCCAATTAAAGCCATTCAAGGGCCTCTTCCCACCATGTTGGCATTTGACTAATGACTTGGGAGTATTCAAGCCACATGGCAAGATTAGCTGGTAAACTCCTCTCAGCAGCCTAGCTGTGGTTGGGAGTGTGTGTAATGAGAGGGACACAGTGAAAAGGACCCCAACCTCGCTTGAAGACTAATCGCTTGCCAGTATCTGCCTCACTGGTCCTGGTCAGGCCACCCCACTTGCCTGGCCTCCTCCATGATTAAAGTGCCAGCCCAGGCCACCACTCCTGCTGATCGTAAGATCTGGAGGGAACTACCATCTAAATTACACAGACCAGTCTATCTCGTAACATGTCATTCAGGGGTGGCCCGAATTTACAGTGCTCTGCCAATTTTCGTAATCTGATCAGAAATTTGGTGACAGATCCCCCAGTGGTTCGCCCTGCCACGTTAAAGCTGATTCGATGGAGTATTATGGAAGGTTTTGGGTCATCATAGCCTTTAACCAAGTCCATCAATTCATTAAAGATTTTGGAGTCAGAAGCACCCGAGTTGGTCAGACTTTTTATTACACTGAAGGTCGGAAACACGCACACTGTCAACTGGACCACTTTCTGCTTCTCGTCCCCCTTAATATGGTTGGCCCAAAAAGTGTAATGCATACGCTCTACGTATTGGGCCCAGTCTTCTATGCTGGCATTGTGGTTTACCAAACAGAGGCATTTTTCTTACCAGAGGATTAATTGGCTCAACAGTAAAGATGGTCCGGGCGAAGGAGGAAAAAAGAACTTTCTTGTCTTACTCCTCATTGCCAATGTAACAATCTTACCGAGGCCTGTCTTCTGTCACCATCACTCTTTATTTATAATGTGCTCAAAGTGTTGCTCAGTGGCTGCAGTGCCAGTCTGAGTGGAGCCAGCTTGTTTTAAACCCCCCGCTGCTCTTTCCCTACTGGGCGGGCCTCCACTTACCTAATAGCGGATTTTGTATTCTATGAGGCCCACGGGGAGATCTATTGACAATCCTGGCCATCATAACAGAAGCAAAAGTGATATGGAATAAACATTTTTGTGCAGCGGGTGGTTGATGTCTGGGATGCACTGTCAGCAAGTGTGGTGGAGGCAGGTTCAATTAAAGCATTCAAAAGGGAATTAGACTGTTATCTGAAAAGGAAGGATATGCAGGGTTACGAGGAGAAGGTCAAAGAACCACACTAAGGGAACTGTTCATTTTGGACCTGGTGCAGACATGAAGGGTCGATTGGCCTCCTTCTATACTGTGACAATTCTGTGTTTCTTTTTATAAAATTCAAAACGCTATTGACTCTTTTTAATGGTTTTATCTACCCACGTGCTACTGTACAGGTTGACATTCACACTCCTCTCCTGGATTCTCATCCTCTTGTATTCTTACAATAGAAATCCGTCACATTTGTCAGAGTGTTCAGTGGAATCTTTCAAGGTCCTAAAGTGTAAGAACCTACTTATTGTTTCCAG
The DNA here is from genome assembly GCF_964213995.1 of Mustelus asterias. Classification (NCBI taxonomy): domain Eukaryota; kingdom Metazoa; phylum Chordata; class Chondrichthyes; order Carcharhiniformes; family Triakidae; genus Mustelus; species Mustelus asterias. The sequence goes on from NC_135818.1 coordinate 80,245,911, forward strand.
AAAACTGGTGTACTCTTTCAGAAACAAGAGGCTCTTGATTTAACGTTTATAAAGCAAAATATTTGGAAAAATACACAAAGTATCAGCAGAGTGAGGAAAGCACAAACATAACTGCTAATGTGCTTTAGCAAATCCATGTGTTCCCCAACCGGAAACCATATATGAACGGGGATATTCACTGCTTGAAGTCCAGGTCTGAGGCGTTCAAGTCAGGCGACACTGACCTGTACAAGAAAGCCAGATATGATCTAAGGAGATCCATCAAAGATGCCAAAAGACAATACCGGACCAAGTTAGAGTCCCAGGCTAGCCACACTGACCCCCGCCGACTATGGCAAGGTCCGCAAGACATAACAGGCTATGAGATGAAGGCATGTAAAATTGCCGGCTCCAACGCACCCCTCTCTGATGAGCTCAATGCATTCTAAGTCCACTTTGAGCAAGAGGTCAGCGAGAGCATGCCCTCCACCCTGGAACTATCTGTGGTCACCATTGCAGATGTCAGAGCAGCTTTCTCGAAGGTCAACCCACAGAAAGCGACTGGCCCGGATGGGGTACCCGGACGAGCACTCAGATCCTTCGCGGATCAGTTGGCGGGGGTATTCACAAACATCTTCAACCTCTCTTTACAACAATCTGAGGCCCTATCTGCTTCAAGAAGATGACCATCATCCTGGTACCTAAGAAAAACCAAGCGGCGTGCCTTAATGACTATCGGCCGGTGGCTCTGACATCCATCTTTATGAAGTGCTTCGAAAGGCTAGTCATAGCACAAATTAATTCCAGCCTCCCGGACTATCTGGATCCACTACAATTTGCCTACCGCCGCAACAGGTCCACAGCAGACGCCATCTCCCTGGACCTGCACTCAACCCAGGAACACCTAAATAACAAGGACACCTCTGTCAGACTCCATTTATCGTCTAAAGCTCAGCCTTCAACACTATTATTCCCACGAAACTCATCTCCAAACTTCGTGGCCTGGGCCTCGGCACCTCCCTCGGTGACTGTATCCTGAACTTCCTAACTCACAGACCACAATCAGTAAGGACAGGCAACAACACCTCCTCCACGATCATCCTCAACACCGGTGCTCCACAGGGCTGTCTTCTCAGCCCCCTACTATGCTCCTTATACACCTATGACTGTGTGGCCAAATTCCCCACCAATTCGATTTTCAGATTTGCTGACGACACCATTGTAGTGGGTCAGATCTCAAACTATGATGAGACAGACTACAGGAATGAGATAGAGAATCTGGTGAACTGGTGTGGCAACAATAATCTCTCTCTCAATGTTAACAAAACGAAAGAGATTGTCATCGACTTCAGGAAGCGTAAAGGAGAACATGCCCCTGTCTACATCAACGGGGATGAAGTAGAAAGGGTCGAGAGCTTCAAGTTTTTGGGTGTCCAGATTACCAACAACCTGTCCTGCTCCCCCCATGCCAACACTATAGTTAAGAAAGCCCACCAACGTCTCTACTTTCTCAGAAGACTAAGGAAATTTGGCATGTCAGCTATGACTCTCACCAACATTTACAGGTGCACCATAGAAAGCATTCTTTCTGGTTGTATCACAGCTTGGTATGGCTCCTGCTCTGTCCAAGACCGCAAAGAACAACAAAAGGTCGTAAATGTAGCCCAATCCATCACGCAAACCAGCCTCCCATCCATTGACTCTGTCTACACTTCCCACTGCCTCGACAAAGCAGCCAGCATAATTAAGGACCCCACGCATCCCGGACATTCTCCCTTCTACTTTCTTCTTTTGGGAAAAAGATACAAAAGTCTGAGGTCACGTACCAACCGACTCAAGAACAGCTTCTTCCCTGCTGCTGTCAGACTTTTGAATGGACCTACCTTGCATTAAGTTGATCTTTCTCTACACCCTCGCTATGACTGTAACACTACATTCTGCACTCTCTTGTTTCCTTCTTCATGAATGGTATGTTTTGTCTGTACAGCACGCAAGAAACAATACTTTTCACTGTATGTTAATACATGTGACACTAATAAATCAAATCAAGACTGAAATAAATATTCCCCACCATTCCCTTCTTGGATAATACAGTACAGAGCCTTTCACTATCAATTAATCTAGACTTCAGAAAGGGAGAGAGGAAAGAAGAGAGAGATGGGGTAGAGAGACTGCGAATGCCCCAGATAGGATTGTGACATCTATCAATGGCACGGTTAGCTCAGCCATCTGGAAAAGTACAAGTAAAAGGTCGATTGGAGCAATATACTGAGATAAACTGAGAGTCGAAGAAAGGGTTGACCAAAGATATCAGAACACCATTCCCTAAAGCAGATACAGAAAATTCCACTTAATCTATTGCCACATCAATTTAACTGATTATGATTTTTCCTACTTGCACACAGCCCAGTCATCTGGACAGTGCTTGCTGTCCCAAGAGCAATGTTGCCTGACTCTCGTCATCTTCATTCAAAAGCCCTGGGCAGTCTTGTACATTCTCCAGCTTTCAAAGAGCCAGCACAGGCACGATGGGCTGAATAGTCTCCTTCTGTGCTGTGTGGTTCTATTCATGTTTATTCTGAAACTGCAGAGTGAGGGTTTTGCACTATCAGATTCGGATGCTGCGAGATATAGGGCGGTCAGGCTGACCATTAGAAGTCACGTATAGAAATTCCATTCACATTTCATTAGCAATGATTGATTACTGTGATACGCTCGGGGTGGATGATGTACAGTACCTGGATAGCCATCTAAACTATATGCTTTCCATTTGCATACTGGCTGCAGTCCAGCTTTACAGGCTTCCTGGTCACTGATGGAGGTTACATTAAGTGGTGCGATCAATACCTGCAAGGGAAAGAAAAGGTGACACAATAAGCTGGCAGATCATTGGAATTATTAAAGTGATTATTGAATATTGTATTCCCTTGAGTATAGGAGTGATCAAATGGAGGTGTTCAAGTTGAACAAAGGACTTGATAAGGTAGATAGAAACTATTTCCTCTGGTGGAGGATTCCAGAATATGGAGCATCAACTTAAAATTAGAACTAGCTTGTTCAGGGATGAAATCAGGAAGTACTTCTTGGCACAGATGATAGGGGAACTCTGGAACCCCGCTGAAGCTAAATCAATCAGCCAGGACATAACTGAATAGGCTTGAGGGGCTGAATAATTTACTGCTGGTCTATCTTCTTCAAGCATAGGATCACTCAGGGTACACCATGAAGCAACAGGCTATCCACACCAATCAGTCCACACTGGCATTTATGCTCCACTCCAGCCTCCTCCTGCAACTCTAACAGCATAATCTGATATCCTGGCTCCCTCAGTTGCTCATCTAACCTGCCTTTACATGCATCTATACCTTTTTCTTCAACAACTCCATGCAGTAGTGAGTTACACATTTCCACATCTCTCGAGGCAAAAAAGTTTTTTCTGAGTTCCCTATTTCATTCTAAGCGACTATCTTATGCTGCAGGCTTCTCGGCTTGCTCTCCCCTGCAAGTGGAAACATTCTCTCCGAGTTAACTCTTTCAAAATCTTTCATACTAGATCATCCCTCAGCCTTTCCTTTTCAAGAGAAAGTATGCTCATTCTGTCCTGATAGATAAACACATTGCCCAGGTGCTCAGTGGGCACTCCCAGTCTGGCACTGCCCAAGGGGCACCCCCCCTTGCCCTCGGCCTCCCCGGGGGGCCTCAGGTTCCACTAGCAAGGCCAAGTCGACCGTTCCCCGTTCATGAGGAGCATGTCTATTCCTCGCCGGCGGGAACATGGGGAGGGGGGAAGGGGGGTGGGTGGAGAACCGGCGCCAATCGCGCTAATCGCTTTATGCCCCACTTTACGACCACATCGTGCCCGAAAGCAGGCGCAATGCGATGGTGAAATCACCCCCAAGGTTTTTTTCATGGGATGTGGGTATCATTGGCAAGGCCAGCATTTATTGCCCATCCCTAACTGCCCTTGAGAAGGTGGTGGTGAACTGCCTTCTTGAACCACTGCAATCCATGTGGTGTAGGTACATCCTCAGTACGGGCAGCACAGTGGCACAGTGGTTAGCACTACTGCCTCACAGTGCCATGGATCTGGGTTCAATTCCCAGCTTGGGCCACTGTCTGTGTGAAGTCTACACGTTCTCCCCATGTCTGCGTGGGTTTCCTCCGAGTGCTCCGATTTCCACCCACAGTCTAAAAGACATGTTGGTTAGGTGCTAAATTCTCCCTCAGTGTAACTGAGTAGGCACCGGAGTGTGGCGACTAGGGGATTTTCACAGTAATTTCGTTGCCATGTTAATGTAAGATGACTTGTGACACTAATAAATAAACTTAAACTTAAATGGCAAAGGAGCCATCAAGAGTTCTTCACTTTTTCTTTTACCAACTGCCTAATTCAAAATTGTGCTAATTCATGAAGTTAATATGTAGTTTTATCCAGTCAATATTATCTCTCCTACTTCTACATCACTAATTCCATCGGATGGATTTACCATCTGACACCAAAAAGGTCAAATATATTTCCTGCTAATATCGATTCTTTTTTCATGCTATTTTGAGAAATTCTACATGTTGACAGCAATAGAGCAGAATTTAACTTGTGGTGTAAAAATTAGAGTGTTGATAAATGGTGGAAGGTTTCACTCTGCACCCAGCGGTGATGTCTCAATCAATGAGTGCAGGCTACCTGAGCCACCAAACAGCACAATGTTGAAGGCAGATCAGTAACAGATCCTACACTGTGGCCCTTCTGCTGTCAGATCCAATTTGGCAGCTGCAAGAACAACATGACATCAAGGAACAAGAGTCAATATTCAGTAACATCCAACATTGCTGCAGCAGGAATTGGGGATCATATTTCTCCTCTGTTCCCAAACACTAAAAATATTGAAATCATTCGACTCCAAAGTCCCTGGATTTTAAAAAAAACCTCTGCATTGCTATAAAAACACACCACTGTGTGATGAGTGAGAATGGTACTGCATTCACACTGTCTCTTTAATGTTTTTATAAACTGCTAACTCAAGAGGTGACAGATCATTTGAGGCTTTGCACGACATGGGTGCAGGATACGCAAGGGTGAATGGGTCAACAGCTATAGCATCGCCAGTGAAAGAGAGGATAGGAAGTAGATATTGCAATGATAAAAGTATTGGTTTTTGTACAAAATGCAATCCTGCCACCTCCAAGATAACTGAAACCTAGAAGCAATTATTCGTCATTCAAGTGTCAAACACAGAGATACATACAATTCCTTCTTTTTTTAGGGCACTCAAGTTTCCCACAGATGTTGGCCAAATTCTCTGCAGTGGGCAATTCAATCTCAAAGGCCAAACTAGTGGTAGTAGAATGTGTGTGGTCATGAAATCAAATACAGGAAATGGTGAATCCTCTGTCAGGATCAATCTAATCACTTATTGGCAAACAATTGAAGAGCCTCGATGCCAGTGGGATTTAGTGCACCACAAGAAATATTCGACTTTTTAAAACAGGCACAAGCTGTGTCTGAAATAGAGGAGGATTTTCACGCACCATCCTGCTTTGATGCAACAGTATTGAGCAACCAAATGATTGAAGAACAGAAATAGACTGTCTTCACCCTAGGTGGCTCAAAGTAGTCTGAACAAGTCTGTTAGAACTGATGGACTGTATTTTCACACCAGTGCTGAATTAAATTAACCATATACAAAGGCTCAGGATGCACATGACTTTTCTACATGGTTCATGCTATGCTTTCAGTATATATCAGTATACTCTTATATTGAAACTGTTTGACGCTGTCTTCTATCTAATCTTAATATTCTAAATTGGGGCAAGGCCAATTTTGATGGTATCAGGCAGGAACTTTCAAAAGTTAATTGAGAGAGTCTGTGGGAAGGAAAAGGGACGTCTGGTAAGTGGCACGCTTTCAAAAGTGCGTTAACCAGGGTTCAAGGTAAACACATTCCTCTTAGAGTGAAGGGCAAGGCTGGCAGAAGTCGGGAACCCTGGATGACTCGGGATATTGAGGCCCTGGTCAAGAAGAAGAAAGAGGCACATAACGTGCATAGGCAGCTGGGATCAAGTGATTCTCTTGAAGAGTATAGAGGGTGTAGGAGTAGAGTTAAGAGAGAAATCAGGAGGGCAAAAAGGGGACACGAAATTGTTTTGGCAGATAAGGCAAAGGAGAATCCAAAGAGGTGCTACAAATACATAAAGGGCAAAAGAGTAACAAGGGACAGAGTAGGGCCTCTTAAGGATCAACAAGGTCATCTATGTGCGGATCCACAAGAGATGGGTGAGATCCTAAATGAATATTTCTCATCAGTATTTACTGTTGAGAAAAGCATGGATGTTAGGGAACTTGGGGAAATAAATATTGATGTCTTGAGGAGTGTACATATTACAGAGAAGGAGGTGCTGGAAGTCTTAAAGTGCATCAAGGTAGATAAATCTGCGGGACCTGATGAGGTATATCCCAGGACGTTGTGGGAGGCTAGGGAGGAAATTGCGGGTCCCCTAGCCGAGATATTTGAATCATCGATAGTCACGGGTGAGGTGCCTGAAGATTGGAGAGTGGCAAATGTTGTGCCTTTGTTTAAAAAGTGCTGTAGGGAAAAGCCTGGGAACTACAGGCCACTGAGCCTCACATCTGTGGTGGGTAAATTGTTGGAAGGTATTTTGAGAGACAGGATCTACAGGCATTTAGAGATGCAAGGACTGATTAGGGACAGTCAGCATGGCTTTATGAGTGGAAAATCATGTCTCACAAATTTAATTGAGTTTTTTGAAGGGGTAACCAAGAAGGTAGATGAGGGCAGTGCAGTGATGTTATCTACATGGACTTTAGCAAGGCCTTTGACAAGGTACCGCATGGTAGGTTGTTGCATAAAGTTAAATCTCACGGGATCCAGGTTGAGGTATCTAAATGGATACAAAATTGGCTTCTTGATAGAAGTCAGAGGGTGGTTGTAGAGAGTTGTTTTTCAAACTGGAGGCCTGTGACCAGCGGTGTGCCTCAGGGATCAGTGCTGGGCCCACTGTTATTTGTCATTTATATTAATGATTTGGATGAGAATATAGGGGGCATGGTTAGTAAGTTTGCAGATGACACCAAGATTGGTGGCATAGTGGACAGTGAAGAAAGTTATCTCCAATTGCAACGGGATCTTGATCAATTTGGCCAGTGGGCTGATGAATGGCAGATGGAGTTTAATTTAGACAAATGCGAGGTGATGCATTTTGATAGATTGAACCAGGGCAGGACTTACTCAGTTAATGGTAGGGCGCTGGGGAGAGTTACAGAACAAAGAGATCTAGGGGTACATGTTCATAGCTCCTTGAAAGTGGAGTCACAGGTGGACAGAGTGGTGAAGAAGGCATTCGGCATGCTTGGTTTCATCGGTCAGAACATTGAATACAGGAGTTGGGACATCTTGTTGAAGTTGTACAAGACATTGGTAAGGCCACACTTGGAATACCGTGTGCAGTTCTGGTCACCCTATTATAGAAAGGATATTATTAAACTATAAAGAGTGCAGAAAAGATTTACTTGGATGCTACCGGGACTGGATAGTTTGAGTTATAACGAGAGGCTGGATAGACTGGGACTTTTTTCTCTGGAACATAGGAGGCTGAGGGGTGACCTTATAGAGGTCTATAAAATAATGAGGGACATAGACAAGGTAGATAGTCAATATCTTTTCCCAAAGGTAGGGGAGTCTAAAGCTAGAGGGCATAGGTTTAAGGTGAGAGGGGAGAGATACAAAAGTGTCCAGAGGGGCAATTTTTCCACACAGAGGGTGGAGAGTGTCTGGAACAAGCTGCCAGAGGTAGTAGTAGTAGAGACGGGTACAATTTTATCTTTAAAAAAGCATTTAGATAGTTACATGGGTACGATGGGTACAGAGAGATATGGGCCAAATGCGGGCAATTGGGATTAGTTTCGGGTTTTTTTTTAAAAAAAAGGGCGGCATGGACAAGTTGGGCCGAAGGGCCTGTTTCCATGCTGTAAACCTCTATGACTCTATGTTACTGCCTTAGACATCTCTGTAGCTTTTAACAGGGTCTGGCATCACACACTTCTAAGCAAGTTACCATCACATCAATTGTATGTTTATGGCTAGCCCATCGCCCTCTGTGCTGTAGTAGATGGCTTAACCATGATATTTTGCCCATTACCCATGGCTTCTACAAGGCTCTACTGTCCATTCTACTCTTTCTATATATTAAAATAAACTTCATAGCACTCGACGAGTCCGATCTCCTCTTAAGGACACCAATCTAAATTCGGAAAATTCTTTCAGGTTGCACACCCAATACTCATTTCCATTGTATTGCACTGGCTGAATTACTACACCTTGATCTCCTCCACGACTTTCAATGAGGCTGTGTAAACACTGTTTCTTTCAATTACTGAAATTGAACTTTATATATCTACCATTCCCATTAATAGTGACCATCTCTTAACTTTGACAGTTTTGCCTTTAGACTTTCTTTATCTGCTGAACATTTTGGTCTCTTTATTTCCTTTGATTTGAAATTAAACACCTAATTCTTCCCTGCTGAAGTTGCTTCCGATAGGCTGACCTTCCAATCACTTCTTTTCTGAACAACTCTTCACAGTTTAGGACAGGGAGAGCAAGTGAGAGAGAGGTGGGTAAAGTGAGCGGGTGCGAGATTGACTCAGTCATCCTCCGTCATATTTTATGGATGCCCCTGGAGGGGAGATTTTGTCCATCCCATCGATTTCAGTAAGGAAATAATACGCTGATAGATACAAATAAATGAATTTACCAAGAGGATAATTAGGAGGGATGACTTTTTAAAAATCTGTACATGGGATGTGGGTATCGCTGGCAGGACAGCATGTATTGTTCATCCCTGAGGGCATTGCTGTGGATTTGGAGTAACATGCAGACCAGACTAGGTAAGGACAACATATTTTCTTCCCTAAAAGACACTAATGAACCAGATGGGTTTTTTTTACAACAATTGACAATGGTTTCATGGCTATCATTCGACTTTTAATTCCAGATTTTCTGCTATGGTGAGATTTGAACCCAGGTCCTCAGAAAATGTAGAATAATTTTCGGAATCAGTTCTATCTGCACATTGTAATATATGTATACCAATGTAAAGTTGGTGTGTGTTATAGTTGTAGTTGTTTGTTTAGCATTTGAAGTTACCCTGGATTCCTGGATCGTTAGTCTAGTGACCATACCACTGCCTCCACTGTGCGCATGTGAATAATGACTGAGATGGGGGGGAAAAAGATACTAAAAAATATGACACTTAATATTATTCACGCAAAAGAAACACTGTATCTATTACTTTCTGTGCAAATTCCTGATCCAGGAAACAATCTTATTAATTGTTAAATGCAAGGGTAACGGTACTGTAAGGTTTACTATCAGTGCACGGGAAAAAGTATTCTTAGAGAAACAATCTTATAGATGCTTTGTCCTTTTTAAAGCTTAGACCATCTAGACAGTCAACTGGCTAAGAAACCAATTATACTGAGCATCCCTACAGGGACTGCAGTATGTGCCAACTGAAAGAAGCAATGAAGGAATATTACAGCCTCAGTAAAATGCTAGTGTACATTATTCAAGGCAATCATAACCTTGCAAAAGCACAGTTTAAAATTACATTAGGCTGCAACTGTGTTCAACTCCAGGCTGAGTGTAATTATGCTAGAGTATATAAAAATGATAATTTACAGTGGCTCAAGGAGATTGGAACGGAATAGTCACAACTGGAACTTCTCCTACAAATTCAAATAATTACAAACAATGATTAACCTTAAACACTTTTGGTTTATATGAGTGTGGATGGGTTTAAAAATCAGAAGAACTGGTGCAGTGGAGATGCTCAGCCAAGGAATCACACCAATCAATGTTCCCTCTGGCTGTGCTGGTATGCAGCAAACCTAAAGTTCCTGTGCAGGTCTCACCAAGTTGGCCCCTTGAAGTTAGTGTGTGTGCACAGCGACACAAAAATAAATTCAGGGGGCCGCGCACTTAAACAAATTAGTCTTGCAATCCAAAGAAAAATTCTAGAATATGTTATCGCTAATATGACCATTAGCCCATGATGTTGTAGTATTTGCTATGATACTCATGTTTAGCTCAATCTGCCATAACGCTGCTGCAGAACTACTTCAATTAAAAAAAATTGAATGTTTACTCTTTTTTGTAACTACCCAAATGAGTACAGGGATAATGGATGCGAATTAAAACCAAATAATCTCCTAAAGAAGGTCATTTTATTTTAATAGGCATTGCTCTAGAGATATGATAGATTGTTATTTTGAAATAGTTTAATAAAAAAATATTGGCAGGCATGATGCATTAGAACATTCTTTCAACCCAAGAGAGGGTTAAAATAAAGACTCAGGGATGACCCATCTAGTATCATTTAGCTTTAAGATTTCTGCTTACATGAGTGTGCACAAGGAACTTAGCTTCTGCTATATGCCAGTGCATAACTTAAAATTGCCCAGAATTGACTATTTTATTTAGAGAGCTTCTGTGTCATGTAAAAATACTTTATTGTGGAAAACAAAAGGGAGGGTCAAGAACCAAAGGACGCATTGCCAACATTTAAAAAAAAGTGAAGTTGTGAATTGCTGACAACAAACTTAGAATTTGAAAGCATGAGGATCGAAAAAACTTTGGAGGCTCATTGCGAGAGGGAATTGTGAGATGGCAGGTTTTATCTTGTATATTGCTTGATGTGGGTGAGTGTACTCGTACAGGCCTTTGTGTATATTAATTGCCACATACTTCTGGAATATTGGACCCAATCTTTTATATTTGCATCGTAGGCCTTCATGTTTAGCAAAAAGAGGCATTTTTCTTACGGGAGGATTACTTGTCTTGATAATGAAGGTTGTCCAGAGGGAAGAAAAAAAAACCCGTTTTATTCTTCGTTGTCAATGTAATAATCTCACTGAGCTTAGTCTTCCGTCACCAGCACCCTTTACTTACATCGTGAATAAAGCTCCACTTTTATTCTACAGTTGAACGCGTGGCTAAAGGACTGGTGCAAGAGGGAGGGTTTTAAATTCATAGATAACTGGGAAATCTTCAAGTCAGGATGGCAACTGTACAGAAAGGATGGGTTACACCTTAACTGGAAGGGAGCAAATATCCTGGCTGGGAGTTTTGCTAGAGTGTTTCGGCAGGATTTAAACTAGTGTGGCAGGGGGGTGGGGAACAAAACAGGAGGTCAGTAAATACTGAGGCTGGGGTCGAGCTGGGGGCCAGGGCAAGGCTAGCTAAGAAGAGGAGCACTCTGGAGGAGGAGGACCTGACTGGGCCTGGAGGTCTGGAGTGCATCTGCTTCAATGCGAGGAGTGTAACGGGTAAAACAGACGAACTTAGGGCCTTAATGCTTGTGCGGAATTTGGATGTGGTTGCGGTGACGGAAACTTGGTTAAAAGGACAGGACTGGCAGCTGAATATTCCGGGGTATAAGTGTTTTAGGCGAGACAGAGGAGGGGCTAAAAAAGGTGGGGGAGTAGCGATATTAGTTAAGGAGCATATTACCGCGGTGCAGAGGGTAGACAACTTAGAGGGGTCATGTACTGAGTCGCTGTGGGTGGAACTCAGAAACAGGAAGGGTGCAGTCACTATGCTGGGGGTGTACTACAGACCACCCAACAGCCCACGGGAAGTGGAGGAAAGGATATGTCAGGAGATTCTGGATAGGTGCAGAAAACATAGGGTTGTTGTAGTGGGGGACTTTAATTTCCCTGGCACCGACTGGAAAGTGCTTAGAGCTGGGGGGCCGGACGGGGAGGAATTTGTAAAATGCGTACTGGAAGGTTATTTGGAACAGTATGTAGATAGCCTGACTAGAGAGGGGGCTATACTGGACCTAGTTCTGGGAAATGAGCCCGGCCAGGTCGTCAAAGTTTCGGTAGGGGAACATGTGGCAAATAGTGACCACAACTCTGTTAACTTTAGGATAGTAATGGACAAGGATGAGTGCTGTCCTACGGGCAGGATGCTAAATTGGGGGAAGGCTGACTATAGCCGGATTAGGCAGGAATTGGTGGATGTTGATTGGGAGAGGATGTTCGAGGGTAAGTCCGCGTCTGGCATGTGGGAGTCTTTTAAAGAACTATTGATAAGGCTGCAGGATAGGCATGTGCCTGTAAAAAGGAAAGATAGGAAAGGTAGGATTCGAGAGCCGTGGATAACCAGGGAAATTGAGGATCTGATTAAAATGAAAAGGGAGGCGTACGTTAAGTCCAGGCAACTAAAAACAGATGGAGCTCTGGAGGAATACAGAGAGAGTAGGAAAGATCTCAAACGGGGAGTTAGAAGGGCAAAAAGAGGTCACGAGATGTTCTTGGCAGGCAGGATTAAGGAGAATCCTAAGGCATTCTATTCATACGTTAGGAACAAAAGAGTTGTCAGGGAGAAAATCGGACCTCTCAGGGACAAAGGAGGGGAATTATGCTTAGAACCCAAGGGAATAGGGGAGATCCTAAATGAATACTTTGCATCGGTATTCACGAAGGAGAGGGGCGTGTTAACCGGGAGTGTCTCGGAGGGAGGTGTTGACCCGTTAGAGAAAATCTCCATTACAAGAGAGGAAGTGTTAGGTTTTTTAGGGAACATTAAAACTGACAAAGCCCCAGGGCCTGATGGCATCTATCCTCGACTGCTCAGGGAGACGAGAGGTGAAATTGCTGGGCCTCTGACGGAAATCTTTGTTGCTTCTTTGGACACGGGTGAGGTCCCTGAGGATTGGAGGATAGCGAATGTGGTCCCGTTGTTTAAGAAGGGTAGCAGGGATAACCCAGGAAATTATAGGCCGGTGAGCTTGACGTCCGTGGTAGGGAAGTTGTTGGAGAAGATTCTTAGAGACAGGATGTATGTGCATTTAGAACGGAACAATCTCATTAGTGACAGACAGCATGGTTTTGTAAGAGGGAGGTCGTGCCTTACAAATTTGGTGGAGTTTTTTGAGGAAGTGACAAAAACGGTTGATGAAGGAAGGGCCGTGGATGTCGTCTATATGGATTTCAGTAAGGCATTTGACAAAGTCCCACATGGCAGGTTGGTTAAGAAGGTTAAGGCTCATGGGATACAAGGAGAAGTGGCTCGATGGGTGGAGAACTGGCTTGGCCATAGGAGACAGAGGGTAGTGGTCGAAGGGTCTTTTTCCGGCTGGAGGTCTGTGACCAGTGGTGTTCCGCAGGGCTCTGTACTGGGACCTCTGCTATTTGTGATATATATATAAATGATTTGGAAGAAGGTGTAACTGGTGTAATCAGCAAGTTTGCGGATGACACGAAGATGGCTGGAATTGCGGATAGCGAAGAGCATTGTCGGGCAATACAGCAGGATATAGATAGGCTGGAAAATTGGGCGGAGAGGTGGCAGATGGAATTTAATCCGGATAAATGCGAAGTGATGCATTTTGGAAGAAATAATGTAGGGAGGAGTTATACAATAAATGGCAGAGTCATCAGGAGTATAGAAACACAGAGGGACCTAGGTGTGCAAGTCCACAAATCCTTGAAGGTGGCAACACAGGTGGAGAAGGTGGTGAAGAAGGCATATGGTATGCTTGCCTTTATAGGACGGTGTATAGAGTATAAAAGCTGGAGTCTGATGATGCAGCTGTATAGAACGCTGGTTAGGCCACATTTGGAGTACTGCGTCCAGTTCTGGTCGCCGCACTACCAGAAGGACGTGGAGGCATTGGAGAGAGTGCAGAGAAGGTTTACCAGGATGTTGCCTGGTATGGAGGGTCTTAGCTATGAGGAGAGATTGGGTAGACTGGGGTTGTTCTCCTTGGAGAGACGGAGAATGAGGGGAGATCTAATAGAGGTATACAAGATTATGAAGGGTATAGATAGGGTGAACAGTGGGAAGCTTTTTCCCAGGTCGGAGGTGACGATCACGAGGGGTCACGGGCTCAAGCTGAGAGGGGCGAAGTATAACTCAGACATCAGAGGGACGTTTTTTACACAGAGGGTGGTGGGGGCCTGGAATGCGCTGCCAAGTAGGGTGGTGGAGGCAGGCATGCTGACATCGTTTAAGACTTACCTGGATAGTCACATGAGCAGCCTGGGAATGGAGGGATACAAACGATTGGTCTAGTTGGACCAAGGAGCGGCACAGGCTTGGAGGGCCGAAGGGCCTGTTTCCTGTGCTGTACTGTTCTTTGTTCTTTTGCAGCTAAAGTACAGAGGTCAAGCCTTTGACTGCCAGCCCAAGTAGAGACAGCTGGTTTTAAACTTCCACTGCTCCTTTCCTAGTGGGTGAACCTCTGCTCGTTGAATAGGGGAGCTCCTACTCTACAGGACCCACAAGGAGATCGATTGATGGTTTCTTCAGCTGTCATAACAACATCCTAATGACAATTGGTAGCCAGATATTTTTTCATAAAATAGGACAGAACAGAGCATGTGAGGTGTACAAGTAGAAAGCTACAACTAAGAGGCACTGTAGAGAGGTAGATTAGAATTTCTTTCCCCCATTTGAAAAGAAGCCCTGCCAACTCTATTTAGCGGAGGTTGTAGTAGCTGTAAATTGGAACCAGCATGAAGATGCTACATTACTTTAAACTCACTCCAAAAAAGTAGCAGACAGACAAACCAAACAGAAAGCACAAGCCATGTTCTCAATCACCTATTTACCTGCAGACTGATATGGGAAATGATAAGCAATGTATTAGGTTCCTGTTGAAAGATTGCTCACAGACTATAGGTCAGCTGATAGAGCAAACTAGGAGGTTACTGCTTTACAGCACTGGTCCCAGTTGACACATTTCTATTAAGAACGCCATGCTTTTGCAAACTGTTTCACATTTCGAGACATTTGGTGCAAGTTGATAAGGTCAGATGTTTTTAGTGTTTTATATATATATGATCAGGATTATAAGTAGTCACCCACTAATCCCTGAAAGCTTCTTCACCAACTACAAGATTCAAGTTAGAAGCATGATGTATTTACCCATCATTGGCCTGGATGGATTTTTTGAAAATATTATTTGTTCATTAGATGTGAATGTCGCTGGCAAGACCAGCATTCGTTGCTCATCCCTAACGGGACCTCGAGAAGGTGATGATGAGCCATCTTCTTAAACTGCTGCAGTCCGTGTGGTGTAGGTAGACACAGGGCTGTTAGGGAGGGAAGTCTAGGACTTTAATTCAGGATATGACCAAAGAAAAACCCACCATCCCTGAACTGAGCAGTTTGTTTGACTTGTTAATCTGGAGGATGCACTACAACAATTCAGTAAGGTTCTTTCAACAGCACCTCCTCTCATTGCCACTGAGGACAAGAGGAGCATCACCATCTCCTCCAAGTAACACTTGTTTCTGAAGAAGACATTTCATTCATAAAATATCTGAAAAAACATTACGCACATTTCAAAAAGGCCATCACAGAAAGTGCAGCAATATTCAGGTTTTCTACATACATCATGTTGCATTCTGAAGATACAAAATAAACAAATATCACAGGTGGGATTTTACAGCCTCGCTCGAGTGAGACCGGAGATTCCTGCTCGAGGTCAACGGACATTTCTGTTGTCCGCCCCTTGCCCGCTCCGATTCAGTGACGGGCAAGGCGGTAGAATTCTGCTGAACCATTCCGCAGGGACCATTCCCTCCAGGACACCCTGGTCCACTCTTCCATCACACCCAATACCTCAGCACCGCCCACATCACCTTCCCATGCAATCGTAGAAGGTGCAACACCTGCATCTTCACCTCCTTCCTGCTCACCATCCCAGGGCCCAAACACTCTTTTCAGGTGAAGCAGCGCTTGCGTGCACCTCCTTTAATCTGGTCTATTGAATTCTCTGCTCCCAATGCGCTCCACTTTACATTGGAGACACCAAGCACAGATTGGGTGACCACTTTGCAGAACACCTTTGGTCCATCCACAAGCAGGACCCAGGCCTTTCTGTTGCTTGCTATTTCAACACACTATCCTGCTCTCCAGTCTACATGTCCATCCTTGGCTTGTTGCAACGTTCCAGTGAAGCCCAACTCAAACTGGAGGAACAGCACCTCTTCTTCCAATTAGGCACTTTACAGCCTTCCAGACTGAACATCTGAGTTCAACAATTTCAGAGCATGAACTCTCTCCTCCACCCTCACTCCATTTCCATTCTTTCTTCTTTTCATCTTATTAATTCATTTTTTAACTTTATATTCTTATTTTGATTTTTCCACTTCTAAAATCTCGCTTTCCATCTTGTTTCATCCCCCCTTCCCCTCCCCTCACCTCACTAGGGCTATCTGCCACATTCCTACACGTTGCACCTTTATTCTGCAATTTGCACATTCCGATCTCTCATGGATGCTATTAGTACCATTCCTCGCCTTTATCATCACAATTTACATTCCCTTTATCTTTTTGCCTATGCCATTCCTATCAATTACAGCCCCCACTCTTATCATATAAATCTTGTTCTATTTTTCTTGTCTTCAGCTCTGACAAAGAGTTAACCTGTCTCGAAACTTTGGCTCTATTCTCTCTCCACAAATGCTGTCAGATCTATTGAGATTTTCTGACATTTTCTGTTTTCATTCAAGACTCAGATGTCCATATCCTACCGGTTTGCCCATCATGCCCACCCTCCATTAGCTACTTTTACCATCATGTATCAAATTCAAATTTACAAAATCGCTCCATAGCAATGCCCATCCACCTGCAGCTTCCTCCTGCTGTATATTTCAGCATGTTTCCTTCAGCTTTGACTTTGGTCTCCTTTGTATCCTCCCCACTAACAGTGGAAGAGCATTAAACCATCTCAACTCTATTCTCTGGGTCTCCAACTATTTGCTGCTTCAAACACTGTTCATAACACCCTCCCTCAAAACTATCTTTCTCATCACGTTTTCAGTCATTCTTTCGATTGCTTCCACCATGGCATCCGCATCTCATCTGTGAAGCATCCTAGTTGAGCCACAGTCTCCAGTAGTTTTTAAAAATGTGTTGATGCAATGTGGACATTGTTGGCTAAAAGTCGGCGTATTGCGCATCCCCAATTACCCTCGGGTAGGTGGTGGTGAGCTGCTTTCTTGGACTGCTGCAGTCCATGTAGTTTAAGAACACCCACAGTGCTGTTAGGAAGGAAATTCCTGGATTTTGATCCAGCAACAGAGAAGCGACTGCAAGATAGTTCCAAGTTAGAATGGTGTGTGACTTGTAAGGTGATGGTCCCATGTATCTGTTCTTGTCCTATCAAGTGGGCTGCTTTGTCCTAATGGTGTCGATCTTCTTCAGTGTTGTTGGAGTCAGATTCATCCAGGCAAGTGGAAGAGTATTCCATCACATTCCTGACTTGTGCCTTATAGATGGTGGACAGGCTTTGGAGAGCCAGGAGGCAAATTACTTGCCGCAGAATACCCAGCCTCTTACCTGCTCTTGTATCCCCAATATTTATATGGTGGTCCAGTTCAATTTCTGGTCAATGATAATGCCCCTGGATGTTGATAGTGAGAGATTCAGCAATGGTAAGCCATTGAATGTGGGGCTCAGATGTCAATCTGGAGATGTCAACTGGAGATCAAATCTCAGATGATTTTTAAGGAGATTTTTCTCAGTACTCAGCAAAAAGATATTCCTGTGATAAAAAAGGAATGTAAGAAAAGGGATAACCAGCCGTGGATAACTAAGGAAATAAAGGAGAGTATTAAATTAAAAACCGATGCATACAGGGTGGCCAAAACTAGTGGGGAATTAGAAGATTGGGAAAGCTTTAAAAAACAACAAAGAACTACTAAGAAAGCGATAAAGAAAGGAAAGATAGATTATGAAACTAAACTAGCACAAAATATAAAAACTGATAGTAAAAGTTTTTACAAATATATAAAAAGGAAAAGGGTAGCTAAAGTAAACGTTGGACCCTTAGAAGACGAGAAGGGGGATTTAATAATGGGGAACGAGGAAATGGCCGAGGCCTTAAACAAGTTTTTTGTGTCGGTCTTTATGGTAGAGGATACAAATAGCTTACCAAAAATTGATGGTCGTGGGACTGTAGGGGTGAGGTCCTTAAAACGATTACTATTACTAAAGAGGTAGTGCTTGGTAGGCTAATGGGACTAAAGGTAGACAAGTCCCCGGGCCCGGATGGAATGCATCCCAGGGTACTGAAAGAAATGGCAGGAGTAATAGCGGATGCGTTGGTTGTAATTTATCAAAATTCGCTGGACTCTGGGGAAGTGCCGGTTGATTGGAAAACAGGTAATGTGACGCCACTGTTTAAAAAAGGAGGTAGACAAAAGGCTGGTAACTACAGGCTGGTTAGCTTAATGTCCGTAGTTGGGAAATTGCTGGTATCCATTGTTAAAGAAGAAATAGCAGGACACCTGGAAAAAAATGGTTCGATCAAGCAGACGCAGCATGGATTCATGAAGGGAAAGTCGTGTTTGACGAATTTACTGGATTTGTATGAAGATGTAACGAGTGCAGTTGACAGAGGGAAACCGGTGGATGTGGTGTTTTTTGATTTCCAGAAGGCGTTCGATAAGGTGCCTCACAAAAGGTTGCTGCAGAAGATTAGGGTTCACGGAGTTGGGGGTAAAGTGTTAGCGTGGATTGAGGATTGGCTATCGAACAGGAAGCAGAGAGTTGGAATAAATGGGTGCTTTTCTGGTTGGTAGTTGGTGACTAGTGGCATGCCGCAGGGATCGGTGCTGGGGCCTCAACTGTTTACCATAAACATAGACGATCTGGAGGAGGGGACCGAGTGTAGGGTAACAAAGTTTGCGGATGACACAAAGATGAGTGGGAAAGCGAATTGCGTGGAGGATGCAGAAAGTCTGCAGAGAGATTTGGATAGGCTAAGTGAGTGGGCGAGGATCTGCCAGATGGAGTATAACGTTGACAAGTGTGAGGTTATCCACTTTGGAAGGAATAATAGTAAAATGGACTATTATTTAAATGGTGAAAAATTACAACATGCTACTGTGCAGAGGGACCTGGGGGTCCTTGTGCATGAATCGCAAAATCTCAGTTTGCAGGTGCAGCAGGTGATCAAGAAGGCAAATGGAATGTTGGCCTTTATCGCGAAGGGGATGGAGTATAAAAGCAGGGAGGTCTTGCTGCAATTGTACAAGGTACTGGTGAGGCCGCAACTGGAGTACTGTGTGCAATTTTGGTCCCCTTATTTGCAGAAGGATGTATTGGCCTTGGAGGGAGTACAGAGAAGGTTCACCAGGTTGATACCAGAGATGAGGGGGTTAGCTTATGAGGAGAGATTGAGTAGATTGGGCCTGTACTGGTTGGAGTTTAGAAGGCTGAGGGGAGATCTTATAGAGACATATAAGATAATGAAGGGGCTAGACAGGGTAGAGGCAGAGAGATTCTTTCCACTTAGAAAGGAAAGAAGAACTAGAGGACACAGCCTCAAAATAAGGGGGAGTCAGTTTAGGACAGAGTTGAGGACAAACTTCTTCTCTCAGATAATAATGAATCTCTGAAATTCTCTGCCCATTGAATCAGTGGAGGCTACCTCGTTAAATATGTTTAAGTCACAGGTAGATAGATTTCTGATCAATAAGGGAATTAAGGGTTATGGGGAACGGGCGGGTAAGTGGAACTAAACTACTATCAGATCAGCCATGATCTTATTGAACGGCGGGACAGGCTCGGGGGCTCGATGGCCTACTCCTGCTCCTATTTCTTATGTTCTTATAAGGTTAGATTTTCTCTCGTTGGAGATGGTCATTGCTTGGAACTCGAGTTACTTGTCACTTATCAGCCCAACCCTGAATATTGTCCAGGTCAAAGAACAAAGAACAATACAGCACAGGAACAAGCCCTTTGGCCCTCCAAGCCTGCGCCGCTCATGTGCCCACTAGACCATTCTTTTGTATCCCTCTATTCCCAGTCTGTTCATGTGGTTATCTAGATAAGTCTTAAACGATTCCAGCATGTCCGCCTCAATCACCTTGCTTGACAGTGCATTCCAGGCCCCCACCACCCTCTGTGTAAAATACGTCCCCCTGACATCTGTGTTGAACCTTGCCCTCCTCACCTTGAACCTGTGACTCCTTGTGTTCGTCACCTCCGACCTGGGAAAAAGCTTCCCACTGTTCACTCTATCTATGCCCTTCATAATTTTATACACCTCTATTAGGTCGCCCCTCATCCTCCGTCTTTCCAGGGAGAACAACCCCAGTTTACCCAATCTCTCCTCATAGCTAAGACCCTCCATACCAGGCAACATCCTGATAAACCTCCTCTGTACTCTCTCCAAAGCTTCCATGTCCTTCTGGTAGTGTGGCGACCAGAACTGGACTCAGTATTCCAAATGTGGCCTAACCATCGTTCTATACAGCTGCAACATCATATGCCAACTTTTATATTCTATGCCCCGTCCACTAAAGGCAAGCATGCCACATGCCTTCTTGACCACCCTCTCTTGCTGCACATGGACTTGGACTGTTTCAGTATCTGAGGAGTTGCAAATGGTGATGAAGATTGTGCAATCATCAGCAAACATCCCCACTTCTGACCTTATGATTGATGGAAGGTCATTGATGAACCAGCTGAAGATGGTTGGGCCGAGGACACTACCCTGGTGATATCCCTGTACTGAGATGATTGACTACCAACAAGCACTAAGTAAAGAGAGACACAGACTGAGTGGAGGCATAGCTAATTTCCATGCTGTAATTTATATGATGTTGGTCGAGATCTGCACGTTGTTTCCAATGCAATCTGACAATTAAAATACGTGAAAGTAATGTTGTCAATTTTCTATCATGCCTTTGGTTACATATGTTGTGAATGCTGCATAATATATTTAGGAAGACCATCAATTACTCCCAGTGGTCATGCAGATGGAAATCGATGCTGGTTCAATACTTTCAGTTTATTCTCTTTCATGTGGTGGTGTTTATTTTGCAGGTGGCAGTGAGTGTGACTTTGCAGCAAAGTGGTATGTGGTAATGGATGAAAGTGCTTAAACCTAAAAGTAGCCTTGCAAAAGGGCAGTAACAGAGTGATGCTACAGCGCTGTTGTAGAAAACCTACTCGGATAGAAAGACTGAGTGAGGGGCATCTCAGACACCTCTGGAGATATATATAAACAAGGTACAACATAGAAGGAGGCCATTTGGCTCATCAGATCTAATTTGTTTGAAGAGCAATCCAGTTCGCCCCTCTGCTCCCCTCTTACTCTTTTCACTGTTATTTTTATCTGCTTCAAGTATTTATCCATTAATTTTGAAAGCTACTACTGAATCTGTTTCCACTGTCCTATTTGCATTATAAATTCTAACACTCATTGCATGAAAAGTTTTTTTACCTTGGGATGCCCCTGGCGAGAAGAAAATCCACAAGCTTGCATTCAAACTCAATTTATAAAAGAATGTAAAATTCTGCAAATTTTGTTTTGCTTTTCAGTAAAGGCATCAATTTTCTTATCATCCCACCAAGCCGTGTTTGCGACATCAAAAGGAAAATGTCTATATATTTCACAGTGGGAGCCCTTAACTGCAAATTGAACTAAATGCCACGCTGTAGTTATAGAACTTGAAAAAAATATTATCTGTTTGACATACTAGTCACACTTATGGCCAAGTGACAGCACATTTATTAAAAATTACTCATTCTTGGGATGTGAACATCGCTGGCAAGGCCAGCTTTCGTTGCCTGAATCACTGCAGTCCATGTGGTGTAGGTAATCTTACGAATGCTGTTTGGGAGGGTGTTCCAGGATTGCAAACCCTACAGGTTTGGGCCTGGAATCTCCTGGAATTTAAAATTGGGAAGAATAAAGGCTCTTTGATTGTCCGTCAACAATTAACCAATTGGCTATTACAGAGTCTATTCACTTCCCAATTGCCCATGGCAAAGCAGTGTCATGAGGATGGAGGAGTTGGGTGACCAAAGA
This sequence comes from Mustelus asterias, assembly GCF_964213995.1. Classification (NCBI taxonomy): domain Eukaryota; kingdom Metazoa; phylum Chordata; class Chondrichthyes; order Carcharhiniformes; family Triakidae; genus Mustelus; species Mustelus asterias. The sequence continues at coordinate 80,267,745 of NC_135818.1, forward strand.
GGAAGGGGAAGGGTGTTAATGAGCCCTGCCATTAGAGGGAGATCATTGGTTGAATGTATTCCTGGACATTTTACCACAAGGGAACGAAGTAGAAAGGGTTGAGCGCTTCAAGTTTTTAGGTGTCCAGATCACCAACAACCTGTCCTGGTCCCCCCCATGCTGATACTATAGTTAAGAAAGCCCACCAACGCCTCTACTTTCTCAGAAGACCAAGGAAATTTGGCATGTCAGCTACAACTCACCAACTTTTACAGATGCACCATAGAAAGCATTCTTTCTGGTTGTATCACAGCTTGGCTCCTGCTCTGCCCAAGACCGCAAGGAACTACAAAAATTTGTGAATGTACCCAATCCATCATGCAAACCAGCCTCCCATCCACTGACTCTGTCTACATTTCCCGCTGCCTCGGCAAAGCAGCCAGCATAATTAAGGACCCCATGCACCCCGGACATTCTCTGTTCCACCTTCTTCTGTCGGGAAAAAGTTACAAAAGTCTGAGATCATGTACCAACCGACTCAAGAACAGTTTCTTCCCTGCTGCCATCAGATTTTTGAATGGACTTATCTTGCATTAAGTTGATCTTTCTCTACACCCTAGCTATGACTGTAACACCACATTCTGCACTCTCTCGTTTCCTTCTCTATGAACGGTATGTTTTGTCTGTATAGCACGCAAGAAACAATACTTTTCACTGTATATTAATACGTGTAATAATAAATCAAATCGGCAACTCGAAGACGAATCATTTCAGTGGGTTCACAAACCTGAGTCCAAACCCAGACATGGGGGCAGATTAGGAACATAACTGGGAAGTGTTCATGGCTTCAGCTCTGGATATTTGTGGTGCTATTGTTAAAAATTCAATAGCTAATTCCTTCATTTTAGAACTCAATCTGAACTCAAGCTGGCCATTCAGATCCTCAAACTTGTTCTGCTGGTCAATTGGATCATGCCTGATCAGTACCTCAACACCATTTACTCACATTTGAGCTACATCGTTGGAAACCCTAGTAGAAATCAATTTTGTAAATATAAACTGATATACCGTAATTCAGTGCTTTGAGCAAATGGTACAAAATTGTGCGGTTAAATAAGTTACACAGGCACTTCAAAATAGCAGCTGAATGTTGTTGAGGTTTAAGTTTATTTCTAAATGTCACAAATAGGCTTACATTAACACTGCAATGAAGCCACTGTGAAAATCCCCTAGCCGCCACATTCCGGCACCTGTTCGGGTACACTGAGGGAGAACTTAGCATGGCCAACGCACCTAACCAGCACATCTTTCGGACCGTAGGAGGAAATCGGAGCACCCAGAGGAAGCCCACACAGACACGGGAGAACGTGCAGACTCTGCACAGACAGTGACCCAAGCTGGAAATCGAACCTGGGTCCCTGGCGCTGTCAGGCAGCAATGCTAACCACTGTGCCACCGGTGCAGGGAGAGAAAGAGAGACATATATACAAATGCCAGAAGAGGAAAGAAACAAAACTTTCCTACAACTAGATACCACTGAGAAACTAGTTATCATTCATCCAGTTTCTGATTAGGCTGTCTGTAATACCTCAAGTGTCAGGCTTCAGGCATGTGGCCCACCTGGTAGCAGTCAGGTCTGGGCTTGCTGCAACGGTGGAAGTGCTATCTTTTGGATCAGACATTAAACTGAGGACCTACCTGGCCTCTCAGATGTAAAACATCTCAGGGCACTTTTTCAAAGAAATGCAGGGGAATTGTTCACCTGTATACAGGTTAATATTTATCCCTGAATCAATAAGAACAGATTATAGGGTTATCATGTTGCTGCTTGCTGTGCACAAAGTGACTGCTGCATTTCCAACATTATAACAGTGACGACATTTCAAAAATGTCTTCACTGCTTGTGAAAGGCACTAAAGAAATGCAAGTGTTTTTTTTCTAAATATTCAGGAGATGCAGATTTGGGTTCAAATTTTTTGTGAGACAATATTTCATTCAAGCTTTGACAAAGGGTCATCCGGACTCGAAACGTCAGCTCTTTTCTCTCTTTACAGATGCTGCCAGACCTGCTGAGATTTTCCAGCATTTTCTCTTTTGGTTCAGTATTTCATTCAGTAGTGTGGAGTGCTGAAGCACACGCTCCTCAGAACTTAAGAAAAGCCCATTGGTTTATATGCCTCTATAAGGTTGAAAGAACATTGTGAGGAAACAGAGGTAGTGTTAGTTTCATGTTAAAGGTGCTTGCATATCTGAGTTTTGTTTTCATTTCAAACTGTGCCTGTATTATAATTAAAGTTTACGACATAAAAGCAAATATAGAGATTAAAAAAACTAAGCTGTTGCTTAGCAACCAGGGGTCCACATGGAAAAGCATAAGCACCTGTGGTTCGGTTAGAACCAGGTACCTGAGAAGAAAGCAGCTTTTCCAGCAGAGAGGTAAGACAGTGGAGGAAGAGGCAGAAAGCATGTTCAAGAAGCGAAAGAACAGCTAGTTCTGGAAACCAGGAAATGAAAAGCCAAGTCTGCAAATACTGAAGTCAAAGGGACAAAGAACTGGAATTTGAGCAAGGTACTGTTTAGTGAAGTTAATGAGAGAAACTCCCAGTTAAAGACAGAGCTGAAAAGAGTAGACTTGGGGAACAAAGAACAGTACAGCACAGGAACAGGCCCTTCAGCCCTCCAAGCCTGCGCCGATCACACTTACCTATCTAGCCCAACCGCTTATATCTCTCTATCCCCCGTTTGTTCATATGTCTATCAAGATAAGTCTTAAATGTAGCTGACGTAAATGCCTCAACCAAGCTCCCACCACCCTCTGTGTAAAAAACGTCACCCGCACCTCTCCACTGAACCTCTCCCCACCCCTTATCTTGAACTTGTGCCCCCTTGTAATTGTCATTTCTGCCCTGGGAAAAAGCTTCCAATTTTCACCCTATCTATACCACTCATAATTTTGTAAACTTCTATCAGGTTGCCCTTCAGCCTCCATCTTTCCAGGGAGAACAATCCCAGTTTATTCAATCTCTCCTCATAACTAATACCCTCTATACCAGGCAACATCCTGGTAAACCTTTTCTGTACTCTCTCCAAAGCCTCCACATCCTTCTGGTAGTGTGATGACCAGAATTGGACACAGTATTCCAAGTGTGGCCTAACCAACGTTTTATACAACTGTAACATAATTTGCCAACTTGCCCTGTCCAATGAAGGCAAACATGTTGTATGCTTTCTTTACCACCGTTTCCACCTGTGCTGCCACTTTTAAGGATCTGTGGACCTGTATTCCCAGACCACTCTGTGTGTCTATGCTCCCGATGGTTCTGCCATTTATTTTATAGCTTCCACCTGAATTGGATCTACCAAAATGCATCACCCCACATATGTCCGGATTAAATTCCATCTGCCATTTCTCTGCCCAATTTTCTAGCCCATCTATATCCTGCTATATTCTCTGACACTCTTCACCACTATGCACAACTCCGCCAATCTTAGTATCATCTGCAAACTTGTTAAATCAGGCCAGTACGTTTTCTTCCAAGTAACTTATATATATTACAAACAGCAGAGGTCCCAGCACTGATCCCTGCAGAACACCACTAGTTACAGACCTCCATTCAGAAAAACACCCTTCCACCGCTACCCTCTATCTTCTATGGCCAAGCCAGTTCTGAATCCATCTAGCTAGTGCACCCCTGATCCCGTGAGATTTAATCTTTTGCACCAGCCTGCCATGAGGGACCTCGTCAAATGCTTTACTAAAGTCCATGTAGACAACATCCATTGCCCTTCCCATAGCAATCATTTTTGTCACCTCCACAAAAAACTCAATTAGATTAGTGAGACATGACCTCCCTCGTACAAAACCATGCTGTCTGTCACTAACAGGACCATTCAGTTCCAAATGTGTATAGATCCTATTCCTAAGAATCTTCTCCAACAATTTCACAATCACTGACGTCAAGCTCACTGGCCTATAATTACCTGGGTTATCCCTGCTACCCTTCTTAAATAACGGGACAACATTGGCTATCCTCCAATCCTCTGGCACCTCACCAGTGGCCAATGAAGAAACAAAGATTTCTGTTAGAGGCCCAGCAATATCATCTCTTGTCTCCCTCAGTAACCTGGGATAGATGCCATCTGGCTCTGGTGATTTGTCTACCTTAATGTTTTTTAATTCACTTAACAATTCCTCCCTCATAATGATGACTTGTTATAAAGGGTTTACAAACCCCTCCGAGACACTATCAATTGACGTGTCCCTCTCCTTTGTGAATACTGATGCAAAGTGCTCATTAAGGATCTCACCCACCTCCTTTGGGGGTTCGACACATAATTTCTCTCCTTTGTCCTTAAGTGAACCAACTCTTTCTCTTGCTACCCTCTTGTTCCTAATGTATGTATAAAATGCCTTGGGATTCTCCTTAATCCTATCTGCCAAGGACATTTCGTGACCCCCTTTTGCCCTCCTAATTCCCTGTTTTAGCTCTTTTCTACTTTCCCTGTATTCTTCAAATGCTTCATCTGTTTTTAGTTGCCTAGACCTCTTGTATGCATCCTTTTTCTTTTTGACTAGACTCACAACTTCCCTGGTTATCCACGGTTCCTGAATCATGCCTTTCCTGTCCTTCCTTTTCATAGGCACATGCCTGTCCTGCACTCTGATCAACTGCCCCTGAAAAGACTCCCACATGCCAAATGTGGATTTGCCCTCAAACAGCCTTGGCTAGCGAGAAGCCAGATGGCTGAAGTAATCCTAAGGTTGGCAACACCTTAATGCAGCCTGTGAAACAGTAGTGTACTGTTGGCATGGTTGGTACCTGGGAGACTGTCTGGAAGCTTCAATGAAGATGGCAATCCAAGGCAAAGGAATACTGAAGAGGGAGAGACTGAAATCCTGGAAATCAATCCTTGGTGAAAGCACCTGAGAGAAAACTTTGTTTGGGAGAAGATTCTAAGGTGTGTTTTTCAATAGGGGAGTTTGGAAACACTCATGTGGAAGTCAGAGTTCCAGTGAGACTAGTTGGCTCACCATATGACAAGCATCTGGGGAATTTGATGAGAAATCCACAGAATTTGTATTGGGTGACACCTGTCACTTGGTTTCAGAGTGTGGCGCATCTAACCTCTGTTGGCTTACATGGACTGTGTATATACCGAGAACATTTTAGTACAAGATATTTTGTAACTTGTGTTATTCTTAAAAATCTGTGAAGATATAGGTGGGGTGAAGGAGTACTATAGTCAATGTTTTCACGTTTAATAAATGTTTAGTTTTTTTGTTGGAAGTTAAATGACAATCCTGTGACTCTGCTTATCCATGTCTCTAAAGAAAAAAATAAAAGTTATGATCTATCGAGCCCGGGTTCCATTCTGGGACCTGACTGCCCAGCAGTTTCAGCTGGGATTGTTAAAACATTTAAATATTTTAATTACTTTAAGCCCAATAGTGACCAAATTCAAAGGGTTCAAACCAGCAACTCCAACTGCATACGCCCCAAAATGCTTCCTTTGCTAACCCCTTTTCTCATTCCCAAAAAACAACCAACGACTTGAACAATCTTCCACAGCAATAAATCTCCATGCCCTCTCAGGATTCATTTAAGGAAAAAGACAAATTACTGCAGATGCTGGAATTTGAAACATAAACAGGAAATGCTGGAAAATCTCAGCAGGTCCTGACAGTATTTGTGGAGAGAACAGAGCTAAACATCAGCTCTAAGATAAAAGAAAATTACTGTGGATGCTGCTTGAAACAGAAACAAAAACAGGAAATGCTGGAAAATCTCAGTAGGTCTTGACAGCATCTGTGGAGAGAGAACAGAGCTAACATTTCAAGTCTAGATGACAGCAGACGCAAAATGTTAGCTGTTTCTCTCTCCACAGTCTGCCAGACCTGCTGAGATTTTCCAGCATTTTCTGTGTTTCTCTATCCACAGATATTGCCAGACCTGCTGAGATTTTGCAGCAATTTCTGTGTGTTTCTCTCTCCACAGATGCTGCCAGACCTGCTGAGATTTTCCAGCAATTTCTGTGTGTTTCTCTCTCCACAGATGCTGAAAGACCTGCTGAGATATTGCAGCATTTTCTGTTTGTGTTTCCTTTAAGGAAAATCTGTTGAACTTTGTAAATCAACATGACCATCCACTGCATTCATGCTGTGTACCTCCTGTGAAAATTCCCCAAAGACTGGAAGGCAACAAAGGGAAAGAAAACCTTTACCGACATGCCCATTGTGGGCAGCACAGTGGTTAGTTAGCGCTGCTGTCTTTCAGTGCCAGGGACCCGGGTTCGATTCCCAGCTTGGGTCACTGTCTGCACGTTCTCTCCGTGTGTCTGCGTGGGTTTCCTTCAGGTGCTCCAGTTTCCTGCCACAGTCCGAAAGACGTGCTGGTTAGGTGCATTGGCTATGCTAAATTCTCCCTTAATGTACCCGAACAGGCGCTGGAGTGTGGCGACCAGGTGAATTTCATAGTAACTTCACTGCAGTGTAATGTAAGCCTACTAATAAACTTGAAACAACTTCCTCACCCCCCCCACCCCCAGTGACCCAAGTAGTGAAAGAAGACAAGTTTGTTTCACGTTTTGGAGGGGGGGGGGGGTCTTGACCATATTAACAATAATGCAGGCTCCCCGAGTTCAAGCACCTACTTTACAGTTCTGCTGAGCTCTGGAGAAGTCGACGATCCCGCCCGAGAGGTCTGGTGGGGGTTGGCGCCTCTTGTAATATTTGAAGAGCCTCCTGAAGGCGTCTTCCCCTTGCTCCAGGAGGGCAGCCGCCATGCTGCTGCTACTACAACAACAACTGCCGCCTCACAGCCATCACAGTTTCGGTTTTAACATTCCCCCCCCCCCCCCCCCGCGGGACCGACACTCGCCCTTCGGCCCCAATTTTTCGCAGTCCCTTTTTTTAAAAAAAACAAAATTGGCTCAGCCGTTAGGTCAGAGGTCAGCGCGCGGGGCCGGCGGCCGTTACAAGATGGCGGCGGCTCCTTCCAGAAAGAGCTTCGAGATCTTCGTGTCGCGGGTGCCCTGGACCCTGGCCGGCAGTGAGTGACTCTCTCCCCCCGCCCCTCCAGTCCCTCGCCAGCAGTGAGTGTCTCTCTCACCCCCATCCCTCGCCAGCAGTGAGTGTCTCTCCCATCCCCATCCCTGGACAGCAGTGAGTGTGTGTCTCACCCCCATCCCCAGTCCCTAGCTAGCAGTGAGTGTATGTCTCAGCCTCATCCCTGGCCAGCAGAGTGTGTCTCTCATCCCCATTCCTGGCCAGCAGTGAGTGCCTCTCTCATCCCTATCCCTGGCCAACAGTGAGTGTCTCTCCCATCCCCATCCCTGACCAGCAGTGAGTGTCTCTCCCATCCCTGGCCAGCAGTGAATGTCTCTCTCATCCCCATCCCTGGCCAGCAGTGAATGTCTCTCTCATCCCCATCTCCGGCCAGCAGTGAGTGTGTGTCTCAGCCTCATCCCTGGCCAGCAGAGTGTGTCTCTCATCCCCATTCCTGGCCAGCAGTGAGTGCCTCTCTCATCCCTATCCCTGGCCAGCAGTGGGTGTCTCTCTCATCCCCATCCCTGGCCAGCAGTGAGTGTCTCTCCCATCCCCATCCCTGGCCAGCAGTGAATGTCTCTCTCATCCCCATCCCTGGCCAGCAGTGAATGTCTCTCTCATCCCCATCCCTGGCCAGCAGTGAGTGTGTGTCTCATCCCCATTCCCGGTCAGCAGTGAGCGTGCCTCATCACCATCCCCATCCCTGACCAGCAGTGAGTGTGTCTCTCATCCCCATCCCCAGTCCCTGGCCAGCAGTGAGTGTGTGTCTCATCCCCATCCCTGGCCAGCAGTGAGTGTCTCTCCCATCCCTGACCAGCAGTGAGCGTGTCTCCTCCCCCCGCCCCCCCCACTCTTTATTTATTGCAGTGAGTGTCTCCCCTCTCCCCACCTACCTCCACTTGATGAAGAATCATATAGATTCAAAACGTTGGCTCTATTCTCTCTCTGCAGATGCTGTCAGACCTGCTGAGATTTAACAGCATTTTCTGATTTTTGTCTCCTCTCCCCATCCGCACTCCCACCCCCCAATGTTTGTTTATTGCAGTGATGTGGAGATGCTGGTGTTGGACTGGGGTGGACAAGATGAAAGGACTCGCCACTCCAGGTTATAGTCCAACAGGTTTATTTGAAATCACAAGCTTTCAGTGCGCTGCTCCTCTGTCTTGATGGTAATGGCTCCACCTGATTAAGGAGCAGTGCTCGAAAAGCTTGTGATCTCAAAATAAATTTTGGGGTGGCACAGTGGTTAGCACTACTGCCTCGTAGCACCAGGGACCCAGATTCAGTTCCAGCCTCAGGTCATTGTCTGTGTGGAGTTCTCCCTGTGTCTGCGTGGGTTTCCTCCGGTTTCCCCCACAGTCCAGAGATGTGCAGGTGAGGTGGATTGGCCATGCTAAATTGCCCCTTACTGTCAGGCGGATTAACAGGGTAAATATGTGGGGTTACAGGAATAGGGCCTGGGTGGGATTGTGGTCAGTGCAGACTCGATGGGCTGAATGGCTTCCTCCTGCGCTGTAGGGATTCTATGAAATTTGATTTGATTTATTATTGTCACATATATTAACATCCAGTGAAAAGTATTGTTTCTTGCGCGTTATAAAGACAAAAATACCGTTTGTAGAGAAGAAAACGAGAGAGTGCAGAATGTAGTGTTACATAGTTAGGTGTAGAGAAAGATCAACTTAATGCAAGGAAGGTCCGTTCAAAAGTCTGACAGCAGCAGGGAAGAAGCTGTTCTTGAGTCGGTTGGTACATGACCTCAGACTTCTGTATCTTTTTCCCGAAGGAAGAAGAAAGAGAATGTCCGGAGTGGGTGGGGTCCTTAATTATGCTGGCTGCTTTTCCAAGGCAGTGGGAAGTGTAGACAGAGTCAATGGATGGGAGGCTGGTTTGTGTGATGGCTTGGGCTACATTCACGACCTATTGTAGTGCCTTGTGGTCTTGGGCAGAGCAGGAACCATACCAAGCTGTGATACAACCAGAAAGAATGCTTTCTATGGTGCATCTGTAAAAGTTGGTGAGAGTCGTAGCTGACATGCCAAATTTCTTTCGTCTTCTGAGAAAGTAGAGACGTTGGTGGGCTTTCTTAACTATAGTATCGGCATGGGGGGACCATGATAGGTTGGTGATCTGGACACCTAAAAACTTGAAGCTCTCGACCCTTTCTACTTCATCCCCATTGATGTAGACAGGGGCATGTTCTCCTTTACGCTTCCTGAAGTCGATGACAATCTCCTTCGTTTTGTTGACATTGAGGGAGAGATTATTGTTGCCACAAGAATGATTCTCTATGTCATTCCTGTACTCTGCCTCATCATTGTTTGAGATCTGACCCACTACGGTAGTGTCATCAGCAAACCTGAAAATCGAGTTGGAGGGGAATTTGGCCATGCAGTCATAAGTGTATAAGGAGTTTAGTAGGGGGCTGAGAACACAGCCTTGTGGGGCACCGGTGTTAAGGATGATTGTGGAGGTGGTGTTGTTGCCTATCCTTACTGATTGTGGTCTGTGAGTTAGGAAGTTCAGGATCCAGTCGCAGAGGAAGGTGCCGAGGCCCAGGCCACGGAGTTTGAAGATGAGTTTCGTGGGACTACAACCTGCTGTTGTGATCTCTCATCTTATTTCTTGCAGTGCCCCCCCCCACCTTTTAATTATAGGGGCCTGTCCTGATGGGGAAATTATTTTGAAACAGCCAGTTAATTGCAGTTTCCACGTGAATCACCAATCCTTACGGAATAAAATGCACATCAAGGACAGAAAGTGCTGCCTTCTTGAACTGCTCCAGTCCATGTGTTGTAGGAACACTCGCTGCTGTTAGGAAGGGAGATCCAGGATTTATGACCTGCAGGCAGAATTCCCAGCCTCTGACCTGTCCTGATGGTCACAGTATTTCTATGGCTGGTCCAGTCAATTTCTAGTTAATGGTAACCCCCAGGATGTTGACAAAGTTTAAAGTTTATTCAATCGTGTCACAAGTAGGCCTGCATTAATGCTGCAGCGGGGTGTTGTGGGGTCCCCTGGTCGCTGCGCTCTGATGCCTGTTTCGGGGGAGTGTTTGGCATGGTCGATGCACCTTTCAGACAGTGGAGGGGGGGAGGCTGGAGCGTGTGGTGGAGGCCCGCGCTGACACGGGGAGAGGGTGCGGACTCTGCACAGACAGTGGCTCGGGCCGAGAGTTGGGCCTGGGTCGCTGGCGCTATGGGGCAGCAGTGCTGGCCACATGCTGCCCGAGGGGGGAGTGTTACGGTGGGATGCAGGAAACAGCCAGTTAATGGTGGATTCCACGCTGGATGATGAACCCTTACGGAATAAAATGCACACATCAAGGACAGAAAGTGCTACCTTCTTGTATTGTTGTAGTCCATGTGTTGTAGGAACACTACAGGTGGCACGGTGGCACAGTGGTTGGCACTGCTGCCTCACAGTGCCAGGGACCTGGGTTCGGTTCCTGGCTTGGGTCGCCATCTATGTGCAGTCTGCGCGTTCTCCCTATGTCTGTGTGGGTTTCTTTCGGATGCTCTGGTATCCTCTTGAAGTCTGGGGGATGTGCTGGTTGGGTGCATAGGCCGTACTAAATTCTCTGTGCCTGGGCAGGTACCGAAGTGTGGCGACTGGGGGATTTTCACAGTGGCTTCATTGCGGTCTTAATGTAAGCCTACTTGTGACACTAATAAGTAAACTCACTGCCGTTAGGACAGGAGATCCAGGACTTTGACCCAGAGGCAGAATTCCCAGCCTCTGACCTGTTCTGGTAGCCATAGTATTTCTATGGTTGGTCCAGTAAATTTCTGGTTAATTGTAACCCCCCTAGGATGTTGAAAGTAGGGAATTTAGTAATGTTATGTCATCGGAGATGTTAAAATCTCTCTTGTTGGGGATTTATTGCTTGGAACTTGTGTGGTACGAATGTTACTTGTCACAGCCCAAGTCTGAATATTGTCCAGATTTTGCTGAATATGGACATTGACTGCTTCAGTGTTCGAAAGGAGGTAGGGTTATGAAAGAGGGAGCTGCAGAAATAATGGATGCAGTGATTATGATTTTCCCAAATCCTTTAGATTCTAGAATGCTCCCAGTGATTGGAGGTTAACAAATGTGACAGCTTTTCAAGAGTTTGAAAACAACAAAAACAGGACAGTTAACCTGACATTAGTTTGGAAAATGTTGAAATCCATTATTAAGGAAAACTTAACAATAAACTTGGAAAATCATAGGCTAATCAGACAAGGCAGTATGGTTTTCAGAAAGGGAAATCGTTTTTGACAAATTTATCAGACTTCTTTGAGGATGTAATTTATAAAAGACAACTAATAAAGATGGTAGACTTGGACTTGAAAAGACATTCAAAATGGTGCCACACAAAGAACAAATAACAATACAGCACAGGAACAGGTCCTTCGGCCCTCCAAGCCTGCGTTGCTCATGTGCCCACTAGACCATTCTTTTGTATCCCTCTATTCCCAGTCTGTTCATGCGGTTATCTAGATAAATCTTAAACGATCCCAGCGTGTCCGCCTCAAATCACCTTGCTTGGCAGTGCATTCCAGGCCCCCACCACCCTCTGTGTAAAATACGTCCCCCTGACATCTGTGTTGAACCTTGCCCCCCTCACCCTTGAACCCGTGACCCCTTGTGTTTGTCACCTCCAACCTGGGAAAAAGCTTCCCACTGTTCACTCTATCTCTGCCCTTCATAATTTTAATGTGGAGATGCCGGCGTTGGACTGGGGTAAACACAGTAAGAAGTTTAACAACACCAGGTTAAAGTCCAACAGGTTTATTTGGTAGCAAAAGCCACACAAGCTTTCGAGGCTCTGAGCCCCTTCTTCAGGTGAGTGGGAATTCTGTTCACAAACAGAACTTATAAGACACAGACTCAATTTACATGAATAATGGTTGGAATGCGCATTCCAACCATTATTCATGTAAATTGAGTCTGTGTCTTATAAGTTCTGTTTGTGAACAGAATTCCCACTCACCTGAAGAAGGGGCTCAGAGCCTCGAAAGCTTGTGTGGCTTTTGCTACCAAATAAACCTGTTGGACTTTAACCTGGTGTTGTTAAACTTCTTACTTCATAATTTTATACACCTTTATTAGGTCGCCCCTCATCCTCCGTCTTTCCAGGGAGAACAACCCCAGTTTACCCAATCTCTCCTCATAGCTAAGACCCTCCATACCAGGCAACATCCTGGTAAACCTCCTCTGAACTCTCTCCAAAGCTTCCATGTCCTTCTGGTAGTGTGGCGACTGGACGCAGTATTCCAAATGTGACCTAACCATCGTTCTATACAGCTGCAACATGAAATGCCAACTTTTATATTCTATGCCCCGTCCAATAAAGGCAAGCATGCCATATGCCTTCTTGACCACCCTCTCCACCTGTGCTGCCACCTTTAAGGATCTGTGGACTTGTACACCCAGGTCCCTCTGTGTGTCTATACTCCTGATGGTTCTGCCATTTATTGTATAGCTCCCCCTTACATTATATCTACCAAAATGTATCGCTTCGCATTTGTCTGGATTAAATTCCATCTGCCATTTCTCTGCCCAACGTTCCAGCCTATCTCCTGCTGTATTCTCTGACAATGTTCATCACTATCCGCAACTCCAGCAATCCCTGTGTCATCCACAAACTTACTGATCACCTCAGCCACATCCTCCTCCAAATCATTTATATATATATATATATATATATATATCACAAACAGCAGAGGTCCCAGTACAGAGCCCTGTGGAACACCATTAGTCACAGACCTCCAACCGGAAAAAGACCTCTTCACTGCCACCCTCCGTCTTCTATGGCCAAGCCAGTTCTCCACCCATCGAGCTAGCTCACCTTTTATCCTGTGAGGTTTAACCTTTTGCACCAGCCTGTCATGAGGGACCTTGTCAAACGCCCTACTAAAATCCATACAGACGACATCCACGGCCCTTCCCATATTAACAAGGTTAATATGCACGATATGGGCTCATGGATTTGGTGTAATATATTAACATGGATAGATTGGTTAATGAATGGGAGGAATAGGGATAAACAGGTTGGCAGGATGTGACTAGTGGAATTCTGCAATGATCTGCTGGATCCTCAGATATTTACAATTTATACAAGTGATTTAGACAGAGACTGCAAGTAATGTATCTATGTTTGTTGGTACAACTTACAATCTCACCTGGCTTTGTGAGGAGGACACAGAATCTGCAAAGAAATGTAGACAGGTTAAGTGAGTGGGCAATAAGGTGGCAGATGGCATATAATGTGGGGCAGAGTGAGGTTATTCACTTTGGCAGTAAAAATAGAAAAGCAAAATAGTTTTGAACCGGAGTGAATCATAGTATTTCTATGGTTGATCCAGTAAATTTCTGGTTAATTGTAACCCCTCTAGGATGTTGAAAGTGGGGAATTCAGTGATGGTAATGTTATATCATTGGAGATGTTAAAATCTCTCTTGTTGGGGATTTATTGCTTGGAACTTGTGTGGTACGAATGTTACTTGTCACATACAAGGAACACAGAAATTTAGCACGCAATTACAGCAATCAATTGGGAAGGCAAATGGTATGTTGGCCTTCATTAAGTCAATTGGAGTACAAGAATAAGAGTCTTGCTACAGTTGTACAGCACTTTGCCCAGACCATACCTGGAATACTGTGTGCAGTTATTGTTTCAAAAATTAAAGAGTATAGTGGTATTTGCCTTGGAGGCAGTAGAGCAAAGGTTCACTAGTTGGTTCTTGGGATGAGAGAGTTGTCCTTTTGATGAACAGTTGAGTAAACTGAGCCAATGTTCTCAGGAGTTTCAACGATGAGAAGTGATAGAATTGAAATTTTGAGCTTGTCCCTTAGTTAATTTGACTTAGTTTAATTGTTCAGTCAAAAAGATTGGCAGGGTAGAAACTGAGAGGTAGTTTCACCCCTTAGCTGGGAAATTGAGGAAATCTGGGTAGAGCCTCAGGGTAAGGGCATCTAATAACGTTGATTGAGATGAGGAAATTTTCTTTGTCCAGGGGGTTGTGAATGCATTGTACATTAAGAACACTCGAGGAAGGCTGGGATGGATATTTGACCTGAGAATCAATGGATGTGGGGTGCTAGTGGGAAAATGGGAGTTGAAATAGATCCATTACAGTTTTGAATGGCAGAGCAGGCTTGAGGGTCATATTGTCTACTCTTATTTCCTATGTTTTATTGTAAGTGTGATTTACATTTAATTAGTCTTTGAATGTTTAGAAGATTAAGATGAAATATGCCCCTCTGTATCTTTGCAGAAGAAATCAAAGAATATTTTGGACAGTTTGGATTAGTAAAGAAATGTCTTCTTCCATTCGTGAGTATTTAATTAGCTGGATTTTTGTTTTTGCTCTGTTATAATAAATGTAAATTAGAAATTCCTTTGTATGCCGTGGATGAGATTATTCTGTTTCTGGATGGAGTCCACAAGTCTTACTACATTATTAGGACCAGGGAGAACCAGTGGATGTGGTTTATTTAGACTTGCATAGCTCATGACCATAGACTGCTCTCCCCTTTGAGGGGGAGTGATGACTCGTGGTGATTTAACCTGAGGATCACCACCTCAGGCGAGGGGACAAGATTAAGAAGGCGGGCCTTCATGAATAACCTCAGCAGGTATGAAAATTGAACCCGCATTGTTGGCATCACAAACCAGCCGTCCAGCCAACTGAGCTAAACTGAACCCCCACCTGACAGGAATTGAATAAGCACCTGCAGGGCTAGGGGAAAGGACTGGGAAATGCAACTAGCTGAGTTGCCCTTTGAGAAATGGTACGGATGTGAAGGGCCAAATAGCTTCCTTCCGGGCAGTAACCATTCTAGGATTCTATGATGCTATGAAATTAGAAAGCATAAAGGAAATGGAATGTTACGAGGGATAAGGGCTTATAATTGTGAGAATCTTGAATAATGATTGAGGTTTTCATAGCTGTGCAGGATTATAATGGCAGGTTCTTATGAAACAAAAGTAGCAGGATTAGACCTTATGGCCATCTCTGCCTTTGAAACAATCCTGCCTGATCTGTTTCAACTCAACTTTCCTGCTCACTCCTCATATTCCTTGATTCCTGGAGACCACATGACAGGCACAGATTTAAGATAATGACTAAAAGGGTCAGAAAAACATACTTGCATGTTAGGATGTGAGGTTTTCCACTCGATAAAGTAATATTATTTTCAAAGTTGATGAAAAGGACAAAGAATGAAAGTTTTATATGGTGAGGGAGTGAGATGTTAGATAGAATAAACACTTATGCAGGCCTGATGGGCTGAATACATTTCTGTGCTCCAGTATTCCAGTCAAGAAGGAGAGAGGGACTAACAGTGGTTATGAGACAATGAATAATCCAGAGACCTGCAGCAATGATTTGAAGACTCCAATTCAGATTCCCCCGATGCAGCTGGGGAATTTAAATTCTATTATTTAAATAAATCTGGAATTTTAAAACTAATAAAATTTCATGGTCACCATTACTAATGTCATAAAGATTCATCTTGTTCATGTTAAGGACCCTGCTGAAGTTAAATGCAAGGGTTTCTGAGAAGAGTAACTTGGAACACCAGTCCTCATTGGTGTATATTTTCAATTTGGTATATTGAGAAAAAAATATGCAAACCAGCAAAGAATAATCCTGTCATATTGTGATCACTGAATAATATTTACTAACTTGCAAGGATTATAATACGCTACAACAGTACACTTAGCTACATTGGTGGCTATACACACAGTATCTCATGAAGTTACCTCTTTGTTCCCAACCACTTACATTTCCTGAACTGAGGTGAACCATCGGAACATCAGTAACAAAAATAAACTGATGTTAAATATATGGTACCCTGATTATTGGATTAATGAATGTTCTGGAATTGTCAATAACTTGAAATTTGTAATGTTCAGCACTACACAACTTCTGTATTGCAGGACAAAGAGACTGGATTTCATAGAGGATTCTGTTGGGTTGGCTTCAATACAGAAGAAGGGCTTCAGAATGCACTGCAGAAGGAACCACACCTCCTTGAAGGGGCAAAGGTAGTTTTAAACCAGTGCTCAAATTTATGGGTTTACCAAGAAGTAACATTGCTGTAATCAAATTCGATCCAGATAAGTTAAAAGTGGCTTGGGCTTATTTTATTTGGTCTCATTTTGAGTTTTTCCCTGGCTAGTGTTTTGTACAGAACAGCTGCCATTGAGAAACCACAGGGTGTTTAGTCTGGGGAAAAATTAACAAGCTTCACTGAGTTGCAGTGCAAGGCACCTGAGATTGGGCAGAATAGAAGAAACTTTACTGTGTTTAACTGCTAGACAGGTCATGCATGTGCTCTGAACTGTGGCTAAGTGAAAATTTCCATCCTCCTTGATAGCAATACAAAATATAAGTCTCAAAGGCACAAGGAAGTTTTTTGTTTTATTAAAAGTGAACAGAAGTGCATTACCAAACAGTGGCACCATCCAGCGCAACCTATGATATAAAAGCCAATTTCATCCACAGCCGAGTGCTGTCTGCTTACCCAAACATCTGGTTAGCATTTAAAGGAGGTAAATAAAAGTCAACTAACCTGGCCACATTTTGTTGAGTTTTAATAATACAATTTACAGCAACACATTCCATGGGGATAATGTTGGTATTACATTAAAGCGAAGTAGAAATTGGATAACTCATTAAAAATTTATTCTTTTCACAGCTTCAAGTTCAGAGAAACAGAAAATTGTTTCAAGGGCGCAGACCAAATAAAGTCACTGAATCAGCAAATTGACACTGAACATGGAGGGTATAGTTAAAGCTGTTTTGTCCTAAGTAAATTAAAGATGGTGATTTAAACACTTCTTTGACTTTTTGCTTTTTTTTTTATAAAATAGTCTTGCAGAACTAGGGTGTATACCCTCTTTTGTTAATTAGAAAAGTGGCCAGACTGAATTTAACTTTACAGAAGCATCTCTATACATAGAACTCCTATTAGAAGACTCTTAGAGTTTCCCAAGATTGTGTTCCATCATGATATTCAGTACATCCGTGCAGAAACAAATAGCAAGGATACTGTCTTGTGCTATAAACACAAGGCTATACTACATAAACAGTCCATCTATTCCTTTCTTCGCTTCTTTCCCTCATGTTCATATTCTTTTGAGCGACTGCTTTCAGGCCTCTTTGAACCACCATGCTGCTTGGCTTCCTCTAAGAACTTGTCCAGACCAAAGGGATCTTCTTCATCTCTCTCAAATTGAACAGGGCCATCACGACGCTGTCTGCGGTCTGTGCCAGAGAATTCTCGGTCGGGGACAAACCTAAGCAAAAATGCAATTGTTTATATTTAAATCTAGACATCACTACCATCTGACAAATATTTCCACCCCCGTCAGAGGTATCCAACTAGCACATAACCGACTCGACTAGAGTGCTAGGATGAAAGGGAGTAAATATTTAAATAGATAAAATTAAAAAGAGTCATGGCAGATCCTTATACCTCTAAGAATATTCCACTAAATAACAACCATGAGAGTCCAACCAAATGCAACAGTGGTTTCTAGCAACTTCATTTGGCTCAAATATATAAAATTGGATGTAATCACACTATGTATATCTTTAGATGACAGTTACAGAAAATATCCCCACTAAAAACCTGAATAGGTCAAGGAAAGGGATCTCATTTGATGATCTTCACGGGATGAAGATCAACAAAATACTAAGTGAAGAAGAGTACTAGAAAATGGAGGGGTTTAAAAATAATTTCTATTACACAGCATTTAGACGAGTGAGAAACTTGTTTCCAGAGGTAAACAGACTATTTTGACAGTATCATAAGCTTCTCTGCACAGCTCATAGCAGGCATTCAGCCTGGGTTAAGACCAGTCAGTGCTGCTCTGAAACCAGATCTCAGCAGCTGGGCTGAAAAGGAGCAGAATGTGATTCTTTCAATTGAGGCCATGATCATCCGAAACCAACCCCACTGGACTGGCCACGTGCTTAGGATGTCAGAGTCCCGACTGCCACATCAAAGCATCTTTGCCCAGCTCTAGGAAGGTTCCTTAACACGAGGATGACAATGTAAGCACTTCAAAGACACCCTGAAGAAGAGACCTACTTGGAGGAATCTCCTAATTTGAAGCAACACAATTCTTTCAGGAGACCTACTTGGAGGAATCTCCTAATTTGAAGCAACACAATTCTTTCAGGACACCCAACGGCAAGAGGAGGCCCAGAAAAGGAGCCCGAGAAAGAAGAAACACCAACGATCTGGAGTCCAAGGACTGAACACACCTCCCAGAAACATCTGCTGAGTGTGTGGTCAAAGATGTGGCTCCAGGGTCGGGCTCATCAGCTACGCAGGGATCTACAAAACCCATGTCCAATAACATTGAGTTTCTTAGGTGGACAATCCTACTTGTGAGTGTTCGCCGAAGCTAGACAGACTACCAGTAAACCTGAACGGAATGAAAGATGATACAAACTCTAGAAGTTTAAAATAAAACCAAACTCACCGACTATTTTTCATAAGCGTGTCTAAATCATCACCATAAGTGTCTTTATCAGCATTCTTGTTTGGCCTGTACACATTTTGGGCCATATCTTTGCCAGTTCTCCAGGGCTCATCATAAACAGCGTAACGCTCATCCTCTCCTCCTGCGAAGCCACTGTCCATACCCTGGCAACATAAAACAAGACTTAATGGTATTTGCTAATTTTTAACTGAATTAATGAAGTTGTTCCTTGTCTTGTGGATTTTTAAATAATGCAGTTTTGGCTTTACCTAATTCACTAATCTTTGCCAGATTCAGTTTGAACCTGAAAACGGAACTGATTAAAAATAGACCACGCTGAATTAAAGCTGCAGTTACAGCAGAGGAAACACAAACTGCCAAAATAAAAGTTGTCTTGTCCCATTAAGGGGTTTATCCAAATTTATCTTATGTGGGAATATTTTACAATGCTTACTGCCCTTGAGGTCTCAAGCAAAAAAATAAAATTGCCTGATTTATACAGGAGATTACAAATGCATGTTGGCCTCTCTGGGATCAAGGGTGACTCCTTAATATGTAGAATTCACAGAACAGTAATAGGCTTTGGGGTCTCCCCATCATTTTTCATCTAACCCCAACAAGATATTTATCTCAAGATTCATAGACTCGAAACGTTAACTTTAATTTTTTTCCCCCTCCAGATGCTGCCACATCTGCTGAGTTTTTCCAGCATTTTCCATTTTTGTTTCAGGTTCCAACATCCACAGTATTTTGCTTTTATTTTAATATATTTATCTATGCTACTTGCCTCATCATGCGGTACCCTCATCTGGGTAAAGAAGTTTCTCCTGAATTCCCGATTGGATTTACTAATGACCATCTTATGGTTAAGGCCCCTAGCGTTGGACTTTCCCCATTAATGGGAAACTTATTTTTTCTATGCCTACAGTATCAAAGCCCTTCATAATTTTAAAGACCTTGATTAGGTTACAGAGCCCCACCTCGTTCAATCTCTCCTGATAGTTACAACTTAAGTTCTGGTATCACCTTTGGAAATGTTTTTGAAGCTTAAAATCAGAATTGTACACAGTACTCAAGTGGGCTAATCAAGAATCAAGACAACAAGAGTTCTGGTGAATGATGAAAAGAAAGCTAAAGGGTGGAATTGAGAGAGATTGAGGAACATTCCAGTACTCAACACGTCTTATTACTATATAGCCAAAACATTAGAAAACAAGTCAGGAGTAATTGTACCAGAACTGTTCAGTGATGTGTTTAGGTCATATCTTTTCACTGAGACATGAAGCAGAGACACTATTGATCAGAATCATGGAATTTTACAGCACAGAGAGAGACCCATCGTGTCGGCACCGGCTCCCGAAAGAGCTACCCAGCTAGCCTCATTCTCCAGCCCTATCTCCATAGCCCTCTAAATATATCACTTTCAAATATATATCCAACTCCTTTGAAACCTGCATCAGAGAACTGAGTTACAGCTTAAGTTAAGGAAAAAGGTGACAGGAGAGATACACACGATAATAAGACTATTTTAAATTAAAGCATAACTGCACGACAATGGGAACAAAACAGTACATTAAAGAGGAGCTTCAACCCTCCTATTTCACAGTCATCCTTTTGTAATGGAAAAGGGGTAAGACTAATGGCACTAATGGTGGTTGTGTGAAATGTTATGCATCTGAAATGTGGATTAAGTTTGGAGCATTTTTCCTGGTCACCAATGGTAGAGCAATCAAAATCAGGGGAGTACAGGAGGCTGGAATTAGAGGGACAAAAGATATCTCTGAGGGCTGAGAGGCTGGAGATTACAGAGATGCGTAGGGGTTGGACCATGGAGGGATTTGAAAACAAGAATGAGAATTTTAAAATGAAGGTGTTATTTAACCAGGACCCACAGTAGGTCAGTGAGCACAGGAGTGATGGGTAAATGGTATGGATCCGAGTTAGAACATGGGCAGCAGAATTTTGGATGACTTACAATTTAGAGAGTGGAATGTAGGAGGCCAACCAGGATTGTGTTCCAGGAAATCTGGAGGTAACAAAGGCAAGGTTGAGGATTTCAGCAGCAGGAGCTGAGGCAGGGACGGAGAAGGATGAAAACTGATAGTTTCAGCAACTGCATGGCTATGTGGTTGAAAGCTAATCACAGGGTCAAATATGACACCTAGGCTGTGAACAATCCGATTCAGCGTCAGAAAGTTGCCAAGAAGAGGGATGGAATGGGTGGTGAGGGAGCAAGGTTTGTGGCCATGTCAAGTCAGGAGGAAATGACTCTTCACAGGTTCTTTGGACTATGTTTCATATTTGCTAAGTTGAATAGCTAATTCAAACTATGATCCATTTGATGGCACGGTGTAAAGCCGAAGAGAAACTTGGCCAATTGGGGAAAATGAGTAAGTGCCAGGTAACTCCCTGAACAACCCCACACTGAGGAAGGCACACAACTGCATAAATCACCAGCTTTTACAGATGCACCATAGAAAGCATTCTTTCTGGTTGTATCACAGCTTGGTATGGGCTCCTGCTCTGCCCAAGGATCTACAAAAGATCGGGAATGTAGCCCAATCCATCACGCAAACCAGCCATCCATTGACTGTCTACACTTCACACTTCCCTCTGCCTCGGAAAAGCAGCCAGCATAATTAAGGACCCCACACACCTTGGACATTCTCTCTTCCACCTCTTCCATTGGGAAAAAGATACAAAAGTCTGAGCTCACGTACCAACCGACTCAAGAACAGCTTCTTCCCTGCTGCCATCAGATTTGAATGGACCTACCTCGCATTAAGTTGATTTTTCTCTACATCCTAGCTATGACTGTAACACTACATTCTGCACTCTCTCATTTCCTTCTCTATGAACGGTATGTTTTGTCTGTATAGCGCGCAAGAAATAATACTTTTCACTGTATGATAATACATGTGACAATAATAAATCAAATCTGGCCACATTCTTCTGTAATTGCCATTTTAGTTTACCTTGTTCTGGTTGAAAAGTCTTTGGTCATACTGTATTTCAGTTGCTGCACGTTGATTTGGTACACCCAAAGCAATCAGTTCACTGATGTCTCGGTCCTGATCCCTTTGCAGCTTGGTCCTGATAATTAAAGTAGAATTGCTTACACAGCAGAACTCAACCGGCACTGTGAAATCAGCACCAAAATTCTTATTGCAGGGTAGAGGATGTTAGAAAATTTCACTCTCCATTAAGAATTTCTGAAATATGCTGAACTTCATTCAACTGAATTGTAAAATATTAGGTTAAACCTATCCATGATTATACCAATTGGCTTGAAGGATAAACTTGCATTGCTTCAAACAACTTTTTCTAATGTCGCCTTTTGCTCAGTAGTAACACTGTACCCCTCGAAGCCAGAGTATTGTGGGTTCAAAGCCCATTCTTGTGCACATAATTCACACCAACTCTACAATGCTGAAGGAATATTATTAGAAGTGCTATCTTTCAAATGAAGCATTGACTTTGACCTGTTCGACAAGTAAATAGATCACCTCAGTATTCTAAAGAGCAAGCGTCTGCTCCTGATCTGTTGGCCAATGTTCATCCCTCAAAACATCAGCATCAAAAAGATTAACTTGTCATTGTGAGACCTTGCTATGTGCAAATTGACTGCATTTCTCTGCAAAGCAGCAGTGACAACACATTAAAAGCAAGTCCTTGACTGAAGCGTTTAGGGATGTTCTGAGGACGTGCAAGGTGCTATGTAATGCATTGTAAGTTTTTGCTAAAAAGCGACAAGTTCTAAGCCAAAGATACTGAGATGAGGCTTTCACAATGTTACTTTTATATGGCATGCACTGATCCAACCACTCAAAGTGATATTTCTCAAAGATTCCTCAAGTTGTTATGTACCTCTTATCCGGGGCTGCCCGGGCTAGATTGCGTTCGTTCTGTCGCTCTTTTCTCTTTGCCATTCGAATGTCATCCCGCTCTCTGGTTTCATTTTCCTCTTTAGAAAAAAGGAACCGCGTCACATAACTTGTAAAAATAAACTGCAGGAGGTGGTTTTTTAAAAAAACAGATAGAGGCTAACCATTCTGCTTGTAAATTCTGAAGATCAGACTTCTGAATTCTGGATATACTCTCATTGGTACAGAGATATAAATTAACAGAGTTAGAGAAAGTCTTCAAATTAGAAATAAAACAAGGCCGATTAAGATAGCACAGGCTTGTTCATAGAAACCCTACAGTGCAGAAAGAGGCCATTTGGCCCATCGAGTCTGCACTGACCACAATCCTACCCAGGCCCTACCCCATATCCCTACATATTTACCCACTAATCCCTCTAACCTATGCATCTCAGGACACTAAGGAGCAATTTTTAGCATGGCCAATCAACCTAACCTGCACATCTTTGGACTGTGGGAGGAAACCGGAGCACCCGGAGGAAACCCACGCAGACACGAGGAGAATGTGCAAACTCCACAGTCACCCAAGCCGGTAATTGAACCCAGGTCCCTGAGGCTGTGAAGCAGCAGTGCTAACCACTGTGCTACCGTGCCGCCCATGCATCATGCGGTCATTTTCGGTGTCATGTCCTTAAGCATTTGTACAGAGTGCCTTATTTACAAATCAGCTAACACACCATTGCAGCCAATGGGGCGGCACGGTGGCGCAGTGGTTAGCACTGCTGCCTCACAGCTCCAGGGACCCGGGTTCAATTCCAGTCTCGGGTCACTGTCTGTGCGGAGTTTGGGATATTCTCCTCATGTGTGCATGAGTTTCCTCCCACAGTCCAAAGGTGTGCGGGTCAGGTTGATTGGTCATGCTAAATTGCCCCCCCCCCCCCCCCCCCGAGTGTCTCGGGATGTGTAGGTTAGAGGGATTAGTGGGGTAAATGTGTGGGTTGTGGGGAATAGGGCCTGGGGTGGGATTATTGTCAGTGCAGACTTGATGGGCCGAATGGCCTCCTTCTGCACTGTAGGGATTCTGTGAATTGCTATCACGATGCATTGCAGTCATGGGACGTGGGTGCAAATTGGTCATCATTACAGAACTTGATCTGAATTGCAGTGCTATTGTGGGCCACACTAAACAGAGGTCAGAACAGAACATTTTTGAGATGGAGAAAAAATTGGTAATGATAAATACAATCCACTGTTCTGCACATCCTGGTTTTGAAAGACAGCAGCAGCTTGGGAACAGCTTGTCCAAGTGCTCTCTTCTCCAAGGATGGCATTGGAAGAAAACTAAAATGGAGTTAATTTTATTTTTAAAGTTGCACTCACTTCCCTCCCCCGCAACCCCAAAATCATAGGTCTGTTTAAGGGTTTAAACCTTGAAAGAATATGTGGTAACCAACAATTTTGTAAGAAACTAATAGAATATGAATTTGTTACATCGAGGTTGGTTTGTCTCAGAAATGTTTTGGCATGTTCATAAACTGCTTTCAACACAAGCTACTGTACATAAAAGTAATTCAATGTGTATGAAATAGAGGTATATTCAGGCATAATGCAAATACAGACTTTCCTTCACAAATATCTCATACCTTTCTCTATGTGTGTCTTGATACCAGCTCTCCTCTCCCTGGCAATCTGAGCCAATTCTCGGAGCTTCTCTTCCTTCTTCTCTTTCTCCTTCTGAGCCATTTTCCTTTCAACCTGTGCTCGCATCTCTACAGCCTCACGTGCCTATGTGCACAACACGGGTCAGTTAGGGAGCAGAATTGCTTCTGGTGACCTCAATGAGGTCAAACATGAACAGGAGCAAACAGAAGATCACTCAGAAACCAGGCTGCACCTCGCAACGTTTCGGTAGCTCAAGAAAAATTACCTTTCTGTCTGCAATGTAGAGAGCCTCTGCAAGCTTAGCAAAGTTCTCATTGATGTGAACTGTTTGAAGCCCTCGGCCATCGGCAGCAAGACGCTTGTCCAGTGGAATTGTGTAACCCTGGAAAACACAACAGGCATACAATAAAGAACTGTACAAATGTGAATCCGGCATCTCAGTCAGAAAATAGAAGGACAGCACAAAAGATTTTTTCTAAAATGAGAATTGGAAATGCAGGCACTGACAGTCTGAATTAGGAGCCCAGGAATCTTAATTTTTGACTCTCATGATATGTTAATGAGATCCTCCAAGACTGTGGGCTTTTGAGAAGAATTGAATAGTTTCTCTTGAAATTCTGCATTCCAGTTGATCAGCAGTGTAAACTTAGAATCCAAAGAATCCCTACAATGCAGAAGGAGGCCATTCGGCCCATCAAGTCTGTACAAAGCACAATCCCACCCTAGTGCTATCCCCATGCAATAACCCAGCTAGTCCCCCTAACACGAAGGAGAAATTTAGCATGGCCAATCCACCTAACCCACGCATCTTTGGGCCGTGGGAGGAAACCGGAGCACCCGGAGGAAACCCATGCAGACACAGGGAGAACGTGCAAGCTCCACACAGACAGTGACCCAAGCCGGGAATTGAACCCGGGTCCCTGGCACCGTGAGGCAGCAGTGCTAACCACTGTGCCACCGTGCTGTCCTCTTCACTAAGAGTTAAGCCTCTTGGCCTATTGAAAAAAAAATACTACTCTCAGAATCATAGAATCCCTAGAGTGCAGAAGGAGACCATTTGGCCCATCAAGTCTGCACCGACAACAATCCCACTCAGGCCCAACCAAATTGTTAAGTGACACTTGAAGAAACACAAAACTGAGTTGATTGTATTTTTACAGTTGCGTCCAAATGTACCAGATAATGCTGAGAATGATGATAAAATATTGGAATACAAGTGTTGCACATACAGCTTGCAGGAAATAGCTTCTGTTCGCTGAATGATAAAACTCGTCAAAATATTAGAGTTTGCGAATAATTCAATTTTTTTTGATAATTAAGGGTCAATTATTGAAGCCCTGGTTCAATATTTCAATGAATTGTTATGCCCAACTTCCTTTGCATGAGATCACATTTCAGCAGATTCAGGAGCATTCATGCAATACTATTTGAACATAATAACAAGAATGCACTCCCAGGGGCATATTCAGTTGAGAAATGCATCAAATTTTCAGAGCTTACAAACCACCAGCCCCTTCCGACAAATTTCCTGAGGTAAGCAGATATGCCAAGGTTCGGATTTCCACGGACAGTGGTGGAGTTCCACTTCTCGCTAATTGAGTCGGGTCATCCAACTGTGCGTCTCACGCGCAGCGTTCTGCTGAGATCAGCCTAAACCAGAGGCGGTGGATTGCTAAGCTCAGGGAGAGATCGGCTCAGATGAAGTGAGAAATTGAAGGAAACAGAGACGGCCGTGACTGCTGCAAGGAAGTAAGCGGTCACATGGCCCGAGAAGCACTATCACCTTTCAAACAGGACTCCTACTTTTCCACCCTCTTAAAAGCCAGTCATCAGTTTTATGAATCATTCCAAGGATAAATAAACGAGGGGACACAATTTAAAAGTGAGGGCTGGGAGGTTTAGGGGGGGATTTGAGGAAAAACCTTTTTACTCAGAGGGTGGTGACGGTCTGGAATGCACTGCCTGGAGGGTGGTGGTGATGGGATGCCTCACATCCTTTAAAAGTACCTGGATTAGTACTTGGCACGCCATAATATTCAAGGCTATGGGCCAAGTGGGATTAGGTGGGCAGGTCAGGGCATTTCATGCGTTGGCGCAGACTCGATGGGCCGAAGGGCCTCTTCTGCACTGTGGTATTCCGTAATTCTGTCATGCACTTTGCCAGATTATTCGCCAGTTCAGTTTGTAGAACACCAACTGCGTAAATTTTATCCAAACTTGAAGCCAATTGCAGAAAAGTCTCTCCAAGTGCAAGCTTCAATTGTCATCACCAGTGTTTAACATCCTGAACACATCCTCAGGAGATACATATTGAAATAAATGCAAAATACTGCAGATGCTGGAATCTGAAACAAAAACAGAAAAACGCTGGAAAATCTCAGCAGGTCTGACAGCATGGGTGGAGAATAGAGCCAACGTTTCGAGTCCAGATGACCCTTCGTCAGAGCTCAAATTCATATTAAAATGAAGCTTTTAAGTTAACCGTCTAAATCTTCATCAATAATCATATTACTTGCAGCACACAACATTGTTTTGCATTGAACTAAATCAGGAGATTTTTATTTTACTAAACTAATAATACAGCCTGAATTATTTTAAATGATTATCTGGATTATTGGTGCTGGTAAAGTGAACATTTTATTATAATTAAACTGATGGCTACACTATAGATTTAAAAAAAAAATTGACTGCAAAAAAAAAAGGTCCAAGTCTTTACCTTTGCGTTCTTCCAGTTTGATATGCATGGAGGAATCTTCCACTCTTGCTGCTCTTTCACAGTCATCTGCAACAAAGATATTGAAAAAGCTGCATTAAAGGAATCCAACAAGCATAAACAAGGAGGTCTCATAGCACAGCCGACATGGAAAAATAAATACTATTGTGGCAGTTTTCTTAAAGGTTTCACAATTCAGGTCCGAACAAACCAGCATGCATTTGAGGATGACTTCAAATGCTTTATGAGAATTACTTTGATTTGATTTATTATTGTCACATGTATTAGCATACAGTGAAAAGTGCTGTTTCTTGTGCACAATGCAAAGCATACCGTTCATCGAGAAGGAAAGGAAAGAGTGAAGAATGTAGTGTTACAGTCATAGCTAGGGTGTAGAGAAAGATCAACTTAATGCAAGGTAGGTCCGTTCAAAAGTCTGATGGCAGCATGGAAGAAGCTGTTCTCGAGTCAGTTGGTACATGACCTCAGACTTTTGTATTTTTTTCCCCGACGGAAAAAGGTGGAAGAGAGAATGTAAGGGGTGTGTGGGGTCCTTAATTATGCTGGCAGCTGGAAGTGTAGACAGAGTCAATGGATGGGAGGCTGATCTGCATGATGGATTGGGCTACATTCGCAACCTTTTGTAGTTCCTTGCGGTCTTGGGCAGAGCAGGAGCCATACCAGGCTGTGATACAACCAGAAAGAATGCTTTCTATGGTGCATCTGTAAAAGTTGGAGAGAGTTGTAGCGGACATGCCAAATTTCCTTAGTCTTCTGAGAAAGTAGAAGCGTTGGTGGGCTTTCTTAACTATAGTGTTGGCATGGAGGGGGGGGGCAGGACAGGTTGTTGGTGATCTGGACACCTAAAAACTTGAACCACTCGACCTTTTGAACTGTAATCACTTGAAAACTATGTAGGCACGTGTGTGAATAAATCTCCAAGTGCTTGCTTTGGCTTGGGTGAGGGACTTTAGAACAGCAGGAAAAATCCGATCTATTTGCATAGTTCCAGGTGATTCTTTATTCCGTGTAGGCTGATGCTGCCAGCGTGGTTTCATCCAAGTCATCGCCGCACCGAAGTGTCAACCTAGAACATACGCTTCTTGATCAGGCTCAGTATTTTGGGATTAGGATGACAAAAAAAAGTTAATTGCACCCAACTTCAGAATTTTTCAGCACTGATGATCATTTGACCCATTGTGCTTCTCTGAAAAGCTATCCATTTAGCCCTCTCTTTCTGTACTTTTGAAACTTTTCCTTTTTCAAATTTGATCCACATACCGATTTTGGAATTTGCTTTCATCACTGTTTTTGGAAGGACATTGTGTTCCAAGGACAGCTCTGTGTTTAAAATAAAAATGAACTCCCAACCTGTTTCTTTCGTCTTTTGATGATCTTGCAGCAATGTAGTCTGGCTG
The DNA here is from genome assembly GCF_964213995.1 of Mustelus asterias. Lineage (NCBI taxonomy): Eukaryota > Metazoa > Chordata > Chondrichthyes > Carcharhiniformes > Triakidae > Mustelus > Mustelus asterias. The sequence continues at coordinate 80,295,913 of NC_135818.1, forward strand.
CCAGCTCATCAATTATTACACAGCAACTCTTGTTCTAAGTGTATTTGTGAATGGGTGGCAGCTGTGGTAATCAAAATAGCCCACGCATACTCTCCAGATAACAAGTGGACAATGGCCAAGGTGTAGAGGACACAGGGAATTTAAAAAAAGGCATTCATTTGTGGGATGTGGGTGTCACTGGCGAGGCCAGCATTTATTGCCCATCCTGAATTACCCTCGCGAAGGTGGTGGTGAGCTGTCTTCTTGAACCACTGCAGACCCTGTGGTGTAGGTACACCCAGTGCTGTTAGGGAGGGAGTCCAAGGATTTTGACCCAGCGACGAGAAGGAATGGCGATATATTTCCAGGTCAGGATGGCGAGTGACGTGGAGGGGAATTTCCAGGTGACGTTGTTCCCACAAATCTGCTGCCCTTGTCCTTATAGATGGTGGTGGTCGTGGGTCTGGAAGGTGGTGCCTAAGAAGCTTTGGTGAGTTTATGCATCTTGTAAATGATACAGACGGCTGTGACTGTGCACTCGTGATGGAGGGATTGGATGTTTGTGCAGGGGATGCCAATCAAGTAGGCTGCTTTGTCCTGGATGATGTTGAGCTTCTTGAGTGTTGATGGAACTGCGCTCATCTAGGCAAGTGGAGAGTATTCCATCACACTCCTGACTTGTGCCTTGTAGATGGTGGGCAGGCTTTGGGGAATCAGGGAAGTGGGTTACTTACCACAGGAATCCTAGCCTTAACCTGCTCCTGTAGCCACAGCATTTATATGGCTGGCTTAGTTCAGTTTCTGGTCAATTAGGATGATGATGGTAGGGATTTAGCTATGGTAATACCACAATGTCAAGGAGTGATGGTTAGATTCTCTCTTATTGGAGAAGGTCATTGCCAGGCATTGCGTAATGCGCATTTTACTTACCATTTATCAGTCCAAGCTGGATACTCCCCAGGTCTTGCTGAATTTGGACATGAATTGCTTCCGGTTTGATTCTAACCAGCAGAGGATTTTGCCCTTGATTCCAATTTTGCTAGGGCTTCTTGGTGCCACATTTGGTCAAATGCTGGCTTGATGTCAAGGGCAATCACTTTCACCCTACCTCTGAAATTCAGCTCTTTTGTCCATGTTTGAACCAAGGCTGTAATGAGGTCAGGAGCTGATTGATACCCAAACTGGGCGTCAGTAAGCAGGTTATTGCTAAGCAAGTGTCACCTAACAACACTGTTGTTGACCCCTTCCATCAAGAGTAGACTGATGGGGTGGTAATTGGAAAAGTTGGATTTATCCTGTTTCTTGTGCACAGGCCATACCTAAGCAAAGTTACACAATACCAGTGTTATAGCTGCACTGGAATAGCTTGGCTCGGAGCCCGGCAAATTGGAGCAGAAGCCTCCAGTACTATTGCCATAATGCTGTCAGAATCCATAGCCTTCGCAGTATCCAGTGCCTTCAGCAATTTCTTGATATCATGTGAAGTGAACCAAATTGGCTGAAGACAGGCGACGGTGATGCTGGAGATCTCCAGAGGAGGCAGAGATGGATCATCCACTTGGCACTTCTGCCTAAAAACGGTTGTGAATGTTTCAGCCTTATCTTTTGCAGTGATGTGCTCGACTCCTCCAGAGGGCTGCCTAATTGTCCACCACCATTCACGGGTGGATGTGGCAGGACTTCAGAGCGTAGATCTGAGTGTTGGTTGTGGAATCACATAGCTGTGTCTATCACCTGCTGTCTATGCTGTGTGGCATGGACGTTTTGTAGGCTGACAACCCATTTTTAGGTATGCCTGGTATTGCTCCCGACATGCCCTCCTGCATTCTTCATTGAACCAGGGTTGATCTCCTGGTTTGGTGGTAATGGTAGAGTCGGGGATATGCCACGAGTTTGCAGACTGTGAAGAGTATAATTCAGCTGTTGATGGTCCACAACACCTCATGGATGCCCAGTCTTGAGTTGCTAGGTCTGTTCAATGTCTATCCCATAGGGCACAGTGATAGTGCCACACAACACAATGGAGACTCCTATCCATACTGTCACTGCAATCCCTGTTTTTGTGATTCAAAGAGGGAGAAAAACTATTCGAAAAGCAAATTAAAAAACTGATAATGCAGAGGCAGGCAAATATCCAGGGGTTCAAAGGATCTTCATTAACCTTAGTTAACATTTGAAACCAATATGCCTTAGAATGCATAACAATATTTGTTTCTGGGTCTATTTTTAGGCATGTTTGATTCTCCCATTGATGATGTCTTTAATGCAGGTTGTCCAATAAATCAAATGTTTCCCTTTGCTGCTGAGTGATTGCACCGTACAGGTATTTTATTTCTCCATTGAAAGTTACAGGGCTGTGTGGGTTGTTAGCAATTTGCTGCTCTGATCCATCACTCCCCATTACTTAGTTTTTCTGACAAACCTCACCACGCTGCCAAGAGATAACGCAGCAAGTTTTAATCCATCTGCAGTAATCAAGTTTGAACGGTACCAAAGCTATAATTCTGTCGAGAAGATTTAATTCATTATTTCTGGACCTACAAGTTACTACTCAATCAGGTTTTGAGGAAGAAATCACTATACAGCCAGACTGCTGCTGTGTTATCGAAGACAGTACAAGTACATTAGAAAAATACTCCAGTAAAGTCTTCTGTGAAATACTGGCAAGTAATATTAGTTGATTGCTCCCTTACCTTTCTGCTCGGTGAGTGCATGACAGGCGCAGGAGGAGATGGGGGACCCCGAGGAATCTTCTTATTAATCCTAAATGCAAAGATGACAGAACAGGACTGGTCATAATGAACACGCTAAGAAGTAACAGCAGAGTTAGAAACACATGTAGGTTTCTGATCCAAATCCAGCTTCAGTACTGGAAGGTAGTGCACTATAATTAGTGGAAGTGGAACTGCCAAACTGTCAAATTGTCCAATGTCATGGTCTGATCACATTCAAGTTTCACACAGGGACCTTTGAAAGTCATACGCACCTTCGGATTTCATGATATTTTGAAGCTTTACGCCTGGCTGTTTGGAAATAGCACTACTATTGTGAATCACCGTCAAAAAATAAAATTCTACTGCTGAAAGATCTGCACACCATGGTATGTACTTACTTAAACCGGGGTGGTTCCATTGGGTCCTTTTGCATTTCCACCATCCTAATAACTCTCTGTTTAGCTCCCGAATTGAAAGCAACACCTTGTTGAGAAGGAGTGTATCTGAGAACAAGGAAAAAGAAAAAAATGTTTAACGTGCTGACATGGTTAATTTTTACATACCATAATTAATTCTTAAAAATTAGACTTCGGCAATAGCTTTTCTTGACTGTTCCAGCACCGTCATTCCTGGTGCCTCCAAGGATTGATCACTGGCACCCTCATGGTTATCTGCATGCTGCCTCTTGGTGAGATCATTCGCATATACAACATCTGGTTCCATATGTAAATTGGTGACACCAAGCTCTACCTCGCCACTGCCTCTTTCAACCCCTCACTGTCACTGATATGGCATACCACTTGTGATATCCAGTCATGGAATAGGAAAACTGAAGCCATTATATTTGGTCTCTTGTCACATCGTTCCCCAGTCAGGCTGTTTGAGCCCGAACCAGACCATTTGCAACTTGGATGTCATAGTTGACTGAGTTGAGCCTGTTACCTCTAGGTTTGACCGTTCCAATGTCCTTTTGGTCAGCATCTTCCACCCTACATAAACTTAAGCTAATTCAAAACTCTGCCTCTTGTCCTCCAACTCAGACCAACACCTGTTCACCCATCACACTTGTGCTCACTGACCTGCATTGACACCTGATCCGGCAAGCTCCTAACTCATCCCTGCCCCTTCTGTAACCTCCTGCAGTTTGCTCCACCATTGAATATCATGGCTGATCTTCTACCCCAACCCCATTTTCTCACCCACTCTCCATATTCATTGATGAGAAACCAAAAATCTGTCTATTTCAGGCTTAAATGTTGTTAATGATGGAGCGTCCACAGACCCCTGGGACAGAGAATTCCAAAGATTCACAACTCTTTGCACAAATAATTTTTCTCCTTATCTCAGTCCTAAACGATTGGCCCTTTGTCTTTAGGCTGTGCCATGTCTTGATTCCCCAGCCAGTGGAAACAAGGGCCCTGATTTTACTGATGTGGAGATGCCGGCGTTGGACTGGGGTAAACACAGTAAGAAGTTTAACAACACCAGGTTAAAGTCCAACAGGTTTATTTGGTAGCAAAAGCCACACAAGCTTTCGGAGCTCCAAGGGGCTTAGAGCTCCGAAAGCTTGTGTGGCTTTTGCTACCAAATAAACCTGTTGGACTTTAACCTGGTGTTGTTAAACTTCTTACCCTGATTTTACTGGCAGGGCCGCCTGAGGCTCGTAAGGTCGCACCCGAGGCCGATGGGGAATGTCGTTCTGCGAGCCTCGCTCACCCCGATTTCGGGGCGGCCATGGCAGTAAATTCAGAGCCAATGTCTCAGTAGCTACCTTGTCATGCCCTTCAGAATCTTACACGTTTCAATATCACCTCTCATTCCTCTAAACTGCAGCGAATATAATTTACTCAGCCTCTCATCATAGGACAACCCTCTCATTCTAAGAATCAATCTAGTGAACCTTTGCTGTACCATCTCCAAGACAATTATATCATAGAAATCATCATAGAAACCCTACAGTGCAGAAGGAGGCCATTCGGCCCATCGAGTCTGCCCCGACCACAATCCCACCCAGGCCCTACCCCCATATCCCTACATATTTTACCCGCTAATCCCTCTAATCTACGCATCCCAGGACACTAAGGGGCAATTTTAGCACGGCCAACCAACCTAACTTTGGGACTGTGGGAGGAAACCGGAGCACCCGGAGGAAACCCACGCAGACACGAGGAGAATGTGCAAACTCCACACAGACAGTGACCCATGCCGGGAATCGAACCCAGGTCCCTGGAGCTGTGAAGCAGCAGTGCTAACCACTGTGCTACCGTGCCGCCCTTAAATATCTCCACTACTAGTTCCTCCTCAAAAAAAATATATTAATAAGTTTGTCACGTATGATTTTCCTTTTGTAAAAGCAGGTTGACTTTGTCTGATCAGACCATGATTTTCTAAGTGCATTATTAAGACTTCCTTAATAAGATTCCAGCAATTTTCCCAATAACTGGTGTCAGTCTAACTGGCCTGAAGTTCGCAGTTTTCTCTTTCCCTCCTTTCTTGAATGATGGCGTTACATTTGCCAGCTAGGACCTGTTCTAGAATGTAGGGACTTTAGAAAATTATAACAAGTACATCTATTTTTTTCTGTAGTTACCCCTTTTACAACCTTAGGATGTGGGACATGTGGTCCTGGGATTTGTCAGATTTTAATCTCTTAGGTTTCTCCAATACATTTTCTCTGCTGATGCTAATTATGTCAAGTTCCTCATGCTTATTAGCTCTCAGGGTGTACTCTAGTTCCAGTATGTAATTTGTCTTCTACTGTGAAGCCAATCACAAAATGTCTCTGCTATTTCTTCAATCACCCTGATAATTTATCTGGTCTCTGCCTGTAGGGACCACTGTTTACTTGAGCTACTCTCTTTTAAAATACTTGTGAACGCCCTGACAATCTTTATATTTCTGACCAGTTTACTCTAATTTTTCCCCTATCAACAGCTTTTTTGTTGCCATTTGCTGCTGTCTAAAACATTACCGATCCTCAGGCTTACTTCCATTCTTTCCCACATTATAAGCCTCTTTTTTTAATCTAATACTATCCTTAAGCTCTTTAGTAAGCTGCAGGTAGATCTTTCTTCCAGAGTTTTCAATGGAATGTATTCTTGTTGAACATTTTGAATTTTTTTTTTAAACCACTGTTTATTTATTGCATGCCGGTTAGTTATTTCAATCAACCGTAGCCATTTTGCTCCTCATATCTATGTAATTGGCTTTGTTTAAGACTCTTGTGAGAGACTGGAGTACGCCACTTTCAAACTTAAAATAGAATTCAGCATATTATCAGTTTTTCCCAGAGGATCTTTCACTATGAGATTGTTAATTAACCCTGCCTCACTGCACAATACGAGATGTAAGATAGCTTTTTCCCTAGTTGGTTCCAGAAGGTATTGTTCCAGGAAACTGTCACAAAAACATTCTACAAACTCATCTTCCAGACCACCTTTGCCAATTTGATTGATCCAGTCTTTATGAAAATTAAAGACCGTCACAATTATTGCAAGCTCCAATTATTCTTTGCTTAATGTTCTGTCCAACTGTTTAATGACTGTTAGGGGGCTTATAAGCTACTCCCAGTAGCACCAGGGGTTTTCTGACCCTTGTCCATTCCATAGAACTATAGTATCCTTACAGTGCAGAAGGAAGCCATTCGGCCCATTGAGTCTGCATCCACCACAATCCCATCCAGGCCCTATTCTGGTAAACCCACATATTTACCCTGCTAATCCCCTGACACTAGGGTCAATTTAGCATGGCCAATCAACCTAACCCGCAGATCTTTGGACTGTGGGAGGAAACTGGAGCACCCGGAAGAAATCCACGCAGACACGGGGAGAATGTGCAAACTCCACACAGACAGTCACCCAAGGCTGGAGTTGAACCCAGGTCCCTGGGCGCTGTGAGGCAGCTGTACTAACCACTGTGCCACCCCTCTATTTCCTCTTGAACATCCCTAATTTTAATCATTTCAGCACAAACAACCATACTTTCACCCTACTTTGGCTCTAAACTCCAGAATTCCACCCCCAGACATCTCCACCCTCCCTCAAGACACAGTGAAACCTGCCTTTTTGACCAAGCTTTTGGTTTCCTGAGCTAATGGCTCCTTATACAGTTCAGCATTAAAATCTTTGTTTGATGACTTGCCTGTGTAATGCCTTTGAACATTTTACTACATTAAAGGCACTATAGAAACAGTTTTAGAGGACCGATCTAACACAGGATTTTTAAATGGAGTCATAGATAGAGTCATAGAGGTTTACAGCATGGAAACAGGCCCTATGGCCCAACTTGTCCATGCCGCCCTTATTTTTTTTTTTAAAAAACCCCTAAGCTAATCCTAATTGCCCGCATTTGGCCCATATCCCTCTATACCCATCGTACCCATGTAACTATCTAAATGTTTTTTAATAGATAAAATTGTACCCGCCTCTACTACTACCTTTGGCAGCTTGTTCCAGACACTCACTACCCTGTGTGTGAAAAAATTGCCCCTCTGGACACTTTTGTATCTCCCCCCTTAAACCTATGCCCTCTAGTTTTAGACTCCCTTACCTTTGGGAAAAGATATTGACTATCTACCTTGTCTATGCCCCTCATTATTTTATAGACCTCTATAAGGTCACCCCTCAGCCTCCTATGCTCCAGAGAAAAAAGTCCCAGTCTATTCAGCCTCTCCATATAACTCAATCCATCAAGTCCCAGTAGCATCCTAGTAAATCTTTTCTGCACTCTTTCTAGTTTAATAATATCCTTTCTATAATAGGGTGACCAGAATTGCACACAGTATCCAAGTGTGACCTTACCAATGTCTTGTACAACTTCAACAAGACGTCCCAACTCCTGTATTCAATGTTCTGACCGATGAAACCAAGCATGCCGAATGATAAAGTTATGCTATAGGGTAGATCCAGAGAAATGTTTGCATCTGGTGGAAGCATCCAGGACAAGGGGGCCTAATTTTAAAATCAGAGCTAAGCTATTTAGAATTGAAATGAAATCAGGACTTAGGTAATGAAAATAAGACACATGCACAGACTTGAAATTTTCAAGGCTCAGATTGTTTTTGTAAGTATCGAGGGAAAAAAGATTGAATTGTGTGTAGATCAGCTATGATTTAACTCAGAGAAACAGGCCCAAGGGGCTAGATGGACGATTGCCATTGTCAAATTCCTACTATGGCTGAAAATTAATTTTGTAAAATAAAAGTCATTAGTGGAGCTGGAATTAGTCAACAGCAGAGGCTCCAACATTGTAAAATCATCACATGAAACTGATCAAAACTTTATGCAGGCAAGAAACAGTGTCTGTTTTTCGCGAACAGCCAATGGCACCAGATTGAGAGAGAAAAATCTTCAAATCTTTTTCCAACATTTCATTCCCCCATCCGAGAGAGTGGGCAGCCGATTTGATGCCTGGCCTGTGTCAGCGTTTGGGAGCCAACACAAGCACAATGAACTACAAACACTCGAGCGTTCGGAACAACAGCGGCTGCGTTCATCAGCCCAACAACATTGTAGGAGGAATCCATCTGTGGGGTTTACCCCTTTCCCTTTTTAGAGGGGTAAAACACTCAAGCTTCCACTCCATCAGCGCCTGGTGGGCTGACCCGAGATCTCTGCGGCCACGCAATCAGACATCGCGTCCAAGCACTGCAGAATACTACACGTTAGATGCACCGTTTACTTAAATTTTGTGCTCATTCCCCAAAAGCCAAGTGAGGCATGCAAAACATAAATACTATTCGAGTGGCCCTTCTAACCTGATATATTGTGCAGGGGCCAGTTTCTCAGCTGCCCGAACAGGCATAGCTGCTGCAACCTTCTGTGAGACTTGTTTTTCAAGAGCTGAACGTGTCTTTTCAGTCAACTGTAATGAAAATAAAGAGAATTTAGGTTAACTTGCATTTCTTTACCCTCCAGGCTTCAGATGGTCAATGTTCCAAAGAAGCAGTTGATTCCATCTCTAATCTTCATTTTCAAGGACTAATGGGCTATTTCACCCATGGCAAAGTCAACTGTCAAACTGCATTTGTCTTAAAATTGAGGTGTTAGAAACATCATTTCAGAGAACACATGAAGCTGTCCATTCCAATGGTTAGAGCCCTTAAAGAGTATTGATAGGCAGAGGGATTTGGGTGTACAGGTACACAGGTCACAAAGTGGCAATGCAGGTGGAGATGGTAGTCAAGAAGGCATACGGCATGCTTGCCTTCATCGGCCGCGGCACTGAGTTAAAAAATTGGCAAGTCATGTTGCAGCTTTATAGAACCTTTAGTTAGGCCGCACTTGAAATATAGTGTTCAATTCTGGTCGCCACACTACCAGAAGGATGTGGAGGCTTTGGAGAGGATATAGAAAAGATTTACCAGATGTTGCCTGGTATGGAGGACATTAGCTATGAGGAGAGGTTGGAGAAACTTGGTTTGTTCTCACTGGAGTGACGGAGGTTGAGGGGCGACCTGATAGAAGTCTACAAGATTATAAGGGGCATGGACAGAGTGGATAGTCAGAAGCTTTTTGCCAGGGTGGAAGAGTCAATTACTAGGGGGCATAGGTTTGAGGGGCAAGATTTAAAGGAGATATATGAGGCAAGTTGTTTTTTTTTTTACACAGAGGGTGGTAGGTGCCTGGAACTCGCTGCCGGGAGAGGTAGTGGAAGCACTACCTCCCCGGCAGCTTCTTGACAAATACATGAATAGGATGGGAATAGAGGGATATAGTTCCCGGAAGAGTAGAGGGTTTTAGTTCAGTTGGGCAGCATGGTCCGTGCAGGCCGAGGGGCCTGTTCCGGGTGCTGTAATTTTCTTTGTTCATAATTCGATCCACAATTAAGAAGTTTTCTTTCAGACTGTACTAACATTGCAGTCTTGGTTCAAACAGACAGCACACCGGATTATCTGGCTGATTCTCCAATTTAACCATTGCACAATTATTGATAGGTCTCCAACACCTCACTCCATTGGGCATTCATGTGTGAATCTTAACTGTTAATATCAGTAACTACAAGGTCACAGGTACACCACTTAACAGGTAGATCAGGATGGTACAGTAGCGCACTGTATAATATTTCTAACAACTGAGCCATCAGAATGCTCAGGAACAAGAAAATGTCAAAGTTGGACTTTCAAATATTCTTTCCTGAATCTCACTGGGCCAATTAGCCTGGACACAATCTTTGTACGGTGTGTATGTGAACATGTTTAAACACATCCAACTTAATTATAGTACATGGACATCCATTTTATGTTCACATGGGAAAAAGTTAAGATTTATAATGAACTATCTCAAAGGATTCAACACATTTTGTAGCCCAGAGATTTAACATAGAGACAAACAGAACATTACAGCTTAATACAGCAGCTTTCCTGTAACAAAATACACCAAGTTGCTGTACAGGGGAAGAGTTCAACACACAAATGGTAACATGTTGAATAAGAAAAATATTGCATTTAGATAGCACCTTTCCTATGCCAGGAAATCCCAAAATGCTCCATAGTCAATCAGTCTTAGCCTGCCTTCATTTTCACCCATTTGTGACAGAAGTTTAACTCACCCAGATTCCACTCCATAGAATCCCTACAGTGCAGAGGAGGCTATTCGGCCCATCAAGTCTGCACCAGCTCTCTGAAAGAGCATATTAACCAGTCTCCCCACACCCCCCCTCCCCCGCATAACCCCATTAGTGGATCAGCATGGCTAATCCACCTAATGTACACATTTGTGGATGCTAAGGGGCAATTTAGCATGGCCAATCCACCCAACCTGCACATCTTTGGACTGAGGGAGGAGACCGGAGCACCCAGTGGAAACCCATGCGGACATGGGGAGAACGTGCAAACTCCACACAGTCACCCAAGGTTGGAATCAAACATGTGACTCTGGCGCTGTGAGGCAGCAGTGAAATCCTTACTCTCTGGACTTCCCTCCATAAACCCTTGCACCTTTCCTCCTGCCTCTACTTCACCATCTCCTACAGCAGCACCATTATTTTGACCACACGTTTGGACACCGCTCCTAATCTGCTTCTTCCTGACACAACATCTGTTTTCCATGTGATCACCTGTATGGCACCATCGATTTTTTTAGTTAAATAATTGAAAGTGCAATAACAAATGCAAGTTATTGATTATATAACGAAACAAGGCAACCAATTCCCAAACAGCAAAATTTTACACACAAAAATTGAGAGAAACGACCAGTTTAATGTACTTGGGAGGGATTGGTCAGGAAAGGCTCTCAATTCAAAATGTGTAATTGGATCTTCAATTCTACCCAAAGTCTTTCACTAGTTTGATGGACATTGTACCTTTACAATGCACAACTAATTGCTTGGATAGATCAGCCTACCTGACTCACCTTTCCAAATCTCTCATCAGGTTCCTCACCATTTCATATTTAATTGACAATATATAGCTCAAAACGATAACACACTTCATGCCTAGACATAAACGCCAGTGATAAATAACACACCTCTTTTATACTTTCTTCATCAGGTCTCTGCAGCTCTGGATCATCTTCATTGATGATCTCCTTTGGAATCAGATCTGTAAACTTGCTGTAGATCACCTACACAGGGAAAAATCGTTAAGTTTTCAAATGTCACATAACTTTTAGAGTTTGGCTCAGAATTGCAGAGCAAATATTCTAATGAAAGATGGAACCCCACCACTTCACAACAACTCCACAATATGTTGCCTGGCACAGAATGAGAAACAAAATGATGGAGTATTAATTCACATTACCACCAAAATGCACTCCGAGTCTGCGTTCCACTACTGGAAATGGAAAACAGGACAACATATCAGGTTAATGGAGAAGTTGGACTGCCGTTACGATACACGTTGCCGTACCTTGTCTTTTGACTGCCCTTGCCTAGCAATAGCATCAAATTTGATCTTTCCCTCTGCATCCACTTGAATCGCCAGTGCATTGGATGACTTTTTCTTGCGACCCATCTCCAATGGAAATTGTGCCATGTGGACCTCTGGGAATGCACCTCCATCGCCAAAATCCTGGATAAACAAAACAAAGACCAAATCTTCTTCATCAAAACTTTAGAACTCAAGTAACACTCAGGTACTCTGCAGGGGCAAAGTCATATTGGTTATTTACATTTTATACAATATAGTCAGTTTTACTGATTGTATTTAGGTTTGACAAATAAAAATGTATCTTTGTAAAGTACTACAGTGACACCACACACATTTTTGTCTAGGAAGTCAACTGGTGCTAGCTCACAGGTGTTAATGACTTCGGATTCTGACAGTACTTGGCCACGTTCTCAGTTCTATAAGATGACAAACTGTTAGAGATTGTATGGCACCAACTTCAAAGCAGCCTCTGCTTTCTCTTTTGCTTAAACACTGACTGCTGCCACCACCATCCCATAGTTTTATTGGGAGGGAAGAAAGGAACATATTTCTTTGCATAAGACCTTGAATGGGCCCACAGAGGCATTGATGTAGTTTCCTTTACATGCTAAAGCAAAATACTTCTGTTTAGCTGTTCAAGAAAATATATATTTTTTAATTGTCTGATTGAGCATAAGATGAGGGAACTGTGCCAGCCTAATGATGGGACTTAGAATCATGGAATCGCTACAGCGCAGAAGGAGCCCGTTTGGCCCATCAAGTCTGCACTGATCACAATCCCACCCAGGCTCTATCCCTGTAACTCCACGTATTTACCCTGCTAGTCCCCCTTACATTAAGGGGCAATTTAGCATGGCCAATCCACCTAACCCTCACATCTTTGGAGTGTGGGAAGGAACTGGAGCACCTGGAGGAAACTCACGCAGACATGAGAAGAACATGCAAACTCCACACAGTCACCCAAGGCCGGAATTGAACCTGGGCCCCTGGTGCGGTGAGGCAGCAGTGCTAACCATTGTGCCACCCTTTGTGACAAAGGAGTTATGCATCATAAGCAGTTCAGCCTCAGATGAACAGGGTGTTACAAGTGGTGCTGCAGATTAGGAGATCCAAGGTCTGTGCTGCATTCAGAGTGATGTAAACTCAGAGGTATTTGGCAGTGCAGTCAAACACATAGGGCCTTCAACTATAAATGGGAGTGCTACATTTTTGTTCAGTCACAATGTCAAGCAGTGATTTTCTCAGGGACGCCATCACAGGACCTGGCACTGTATGAGACATTTATTTTCTCAACACCACTGACACACTCAGACCCATAGAGCTGAAACCCACAAACGAGGAGGCAGTCAGCTACTTGGAACCCTCCAATCATAATACATACTGTGCTCCACTTTGGTTGGTATTTACCAGTCAAAAATGTTCTTATTATTAAAGCCCAGATTTTGGGCAATACAAGTGCAGTGAACGGACAACGTTTCACCAGAACTGTACAACGACGACATGCTGAAGGCAGGCCCAAGGTCACACGATGTTGCTTCGGCACAGAGGCCTTCCATGTTAAATTAATTCGAATTTTGTTCTTTTAGATGATCTGCTTATAAACAAGACTGACCTTGGTTAAAGAAAAATTACACAGGCTAGAAGCTTGTAAAAAACTGTAGGAAACCCACAATCTGTCAGCATCTGTTCTGATGAAGTCTAGACCAGAAATGCCTTTTCTTGTCAAACGCTGACAAACTAGGTGTGAATTTCCAGTGCTTTATCTTGTGCTGTGCTATTTGACGGTCGCCTACTGTGCATTAGCAGCTAACCTCAAAATGAGAATGGCAGATGCGTCTACAAAAGCAATTAAACATTTGACACAAATATAAACATGCTATCGGAGATCTATCCTGCACTCCCTCACCGCACCGCAATAAGCTTCAGCAATTCCAGGACAAACAATGAGCACCTGCAATTTACTGAGAGCTATTCAGTCTCTGCCACAGTCGATGGTGGGGCTAAAGACCCCAACGCGTGGGAAGATTTACTTTCTTGCCACTGAATGACTAAGGCGGCGGAGTGATGCATGGCAGATGCACTGGTGAAATTATGTGTTGGCTTAGGAATTATATTTTTTGTCGTCATTTTTAAGCAGTGCAGTTGGCCTATTGCTTTTGGTGCAGGAATGGGTTTAAGAATGGCCTATGCTAATCACCAGAATGATTTCCAGTCTCCATGTCTTATGTATGGAAATTCGTCAAAGACCAATCATCTTAGGATGTATTTGCTGAACCCCTACCAGTTTCCCATGGATCAGTTCTGCCTGTGTGCATATAATAGATTCTTATTGCTGTGCTGTATTTAATGTCACTCCTCAAGCTTGTATATTAAATCCATCATAAATAAAAAGAGCTAACGACTCCCATTTATTAAAAAACCTACATCTTCATATGAATTCACAATGCAAAGTGCTGTAGCTGAACATTTAAGCATGTGATGTACCAATCTTGAGGTGTGGAATAAATGACAGGATTTTCTCATGCCAAGACATTACCTCTGAGGAGCGAGGAACCCATCCTTTCCTGTGTCCATATGGTGGAGGTTCTCTTCGCGATGCCACTAATGCTGTCTGTCTAATTCGTTGCGAGCGAACTTTTTCCTCAGCTTCCAGCTGGTCCTGGGACAGTTGGGTTGGCGCAGGCAGAAAACTTGGAAGTAAAAGAAAATAACCTTTATTTTAACCATTGTATTCACCAGAAGCAAGGCAAAGGTACTCTGGCATCTCCATAGTCACCAAAAATAGCAACATAATTGGTACATATACAGTTAGCCATGACGGAGGAATGGTATCAGTGGTAATGTTTCTGGGTTAGTATCGCGAGGCTTGGATTAATGACCTGAAGACAAGAGTTCAAATCCCACTAGACAAAATACCCTTTAGGAAAGGAAATTGGCTGTCCTTAGCCGGTCTGGCCTACGTGACTCCAGATCCATTAACCATGCATGCGACGCGCCACCTCTCTCTCTGTTTAGCTGCCATGGGTCATCAGCAGCTTTACTGGTTTCACCGCAGGAACTCTGGCCAGGGCTCCTGCTCACACCGAGTGTGTATAAACCGACAAAGCCTGATTTGGAAATATGGCCTCAACATATGCTCAGTAAGAAGTTTAACAACACCAGGTTAAAGTCAACAGGTGCTGCCAGTGCCTCAGACGATATGCTAAAGACATCAGCTTGGTCAAGCTGGACTATATTACAAAAGGAGCATTCTAATGCAGTACGAAATTGAAAGCAGTATTTGCTGAATGACTTTCTACTGTCTTCACCTGGAATAAGCAAACTTGTGATGCTCAATTTTTGTAAATAAAATTTAATTGTCATTTGTGCTACAAAACAACCACACCATTGCATCAATCACTGCAGGAAGATTAAGTAATAATAAAACTGGATGGACCACCTGGCATCAACCTAGGCAGTGGATTCGACAATGACACATCCTACTCAGTCAACTCTGCAAAGTCCTCTTCACTAACATCTGGGCGCTTGTGTCAGAATTGAGAATTGCCCCACAGACTAGTCAAGCAACAGCCTGACATAGTTATACTCACCAAATCATACCTTAATGCCAATGTCCCAGACTCCATCACCACCATCCCTGGGACTATCCTGTTGATGGGGCACAGTTACACAGGAAGTCCTGCACATTAGACTGCAGACCCCATGAAACTACATGGGAAAGGAAACTTCCAGCTGATTACCACCTACTGCTCTGTACTCAGCTGATGAACCAATACTCCTCCATGTAGCATCACAGCTTACAAGTCCTGAAGGACTGATGTGATTGGGTCTGCAGCAGATTGTTAGAGAACTAGAAAATAGGGAAAAACCTACTTGATCTCATCCTCACCTATCTACTTGTCACAGATGCATCAATGCATGACGTTTTGGTGGGAGTGACCCTCACAGTTCTTGTGGAGTTGGTTGTGTCTTCATTAAGGCACTCCATTGTGTTTGGTGGCACTGCCACAATGCTAATTGGGATAGATTCAGCAGCATATTCCTCTCTCTAACATTGCCAGTGGACTAACCATGGTGCAAAGAATGTAGGAGAGCTTACCAGGAACATCAGGCATCCCAAAAAAATGAGATGAAACAACACTTGTGGTAAACAGTGGACACAGCATGTTATAGCCAGAGCTAAGCCATCCCACAACCAATGCATCAGATTTAATCTCTGCAGTTCTGCCACATCCAGTGATGAAAGGTGGTGGACAATTAAACAACTAACCAGAGGCAGCCACGGCTCTGCAAACATCCCCATTCTCAATGTAGGAGGAACTCAGCACATCAGCTCAAAAAACAAGGCTAAGGATTCGTCACCATCTTCAGTCAGATACAGGGGAGGTGGTGGCCTAGCGGTATTATTGTTAGACAATTAATCCAAAAATCAACTAATGTTCTGGGGACCCGGGTTCGAATCCCGCCACAGCAGATGGTGGAATTTGAATTTTAAAAAAAATATCTGGAATTAAGAATCTACTGATGACCATGAAACCATTGTTCAATGTTGGAAAAATCCATCTGGTTTACTAATGTTCTTTAAGGAAGGAAATCTGCCGTCCTTATCTGGTCTGGCCTACATGCGACTCAAGAGCCACAGAATTGTGGTTGACTCTCAACTGCCTTCCAAGGGCACCTAGGGATTGGTAATAAATGCTGACCAGCCAGCAATGCCCATATCCCATGAATGGATAAAAAAATTACGGCAAGTGGACGATCCACCACTGCCTCCTGCTGGGTTCCCAAGCATCACAGACGCCAGTATTCAGACAATGTGGTTCATTCCAGGTGACATCAAGAAATGGCTGAATGAGCTGGATACAGCAACACTCTGGCAATAACACTGGAGACTAGAGTGCCCCAGAGCTAACTGCATCACAACTCAAGCTGTTCCAGTGCAGCTATAACAACGGCATTTATCCCTGGTACTTCGTGTCCACAGAAAGGGCAAATCCTGACCCGTCAATTGCTGTGCCAGCAGTTTGCTTTCAATAATCAGCAAAGTGCTGGAAGATGTCATCGACTCAAGTGGCTTTTACCCAGCAATTACTTATGCATTGATACTCAGTTTAGAATCCACCAGGACCCGTTGGTTCTCATTACAGCCTTGGCCTAAACATGGATAAAATGAGTTGAATTCCTGAGGTGAGGCGAGAGTGACTGCCCTCGGCATCAAGGCAGTATTTGACCGAGTGTGGCATCAAGGGGCCCTAGCAAGACTGGAGTCAATGGAAATCGGGGGTAAAGTTCTCCACCGGTTGGAGTCATATCTAGCAGAAAGGTGGTGGTTGTTGAAGGCTAATAATCTCAGCCCCTGTATAATCCTCAGGAGTGTCCTAGAATCAATCATCTACAGCTGCTTCATCAATGATCTTCCTTCCAACATTAGGTCAGAAGTGAGAGTGTTCACTGATGATTGTAAATTGTTCAATGTAATTACTGACTCCTCAAATACTGAAACAGTTTGTCAATATGCAGAAAGACCTGGACAACAAACAGGTTTGAGCTGCCAAGTGGCAAATTATATTTGTGCCACACAAGTGCCAGGGAAAGACCATTGCCAACAGGAGAGAATTCAACCAATCTCCCCATGACACTCAATGGCACTGACATCACTGATTCGCTCCCAAACATCTTGGAAGTTAACATTGACCAGAAATACAACTGGACCAGCAATTTTATATACTATATGTTACACACTGTGACTACAAGAGGTCAGTGGCCGGAAATTCTGCAGCAAGTACCTGACCCATCGACTCGCCAAAGCTTATCCATCACCTATAAGCCATATGTCAGGAATCAGGAGTGTGATGGAAGACACCACTTGCCTGGCAGCCATTGACCTCCTTAAAACGTTCATTCCCTCCACCTCTGGTACATAGTTGTTGCTGTGCATAGCGCCTACAGGATGCAATGCAGTGACAAGCCATGCCTCCTTCAGCACCACCTTCTAAACCCATGGCCTCTACCGTGGGTGTGAGGAACAAGAGTAGCAGGCACATGGGACTATCAACTAAGCTCTCCTCCACATCATCCAGACTTAACGATTATTGCCATTCCTTCACCGTCACCAAGAAAAACCTGGAATTTCCTTCCCAACAGCACTGTGGTGTACCAACGTCGCACAGACTGCAGTGATCCAAGATGGAGGCCCACCACCACCTTCTCAAGGGCATTAGAGATATGCAACAAATGCTGATTTTGCTTGTGGCCACAGCCCCTGAACAAATTTTGAAAAAACAAAAGGCTCAGTTAAGCAAAATCTGTTTCCCAATGAAGATGCCCAGGCACAGCTGACCGCCAGGCAGGTCTAGGACACAGTCCTGGCACACAGCTTGCAAGAAAGTCACTTGCGTTTGGTGGAGTGACAGGCCAACGGAAAGCAGGAAGTCTTTCCTGAAACAAAGTCAGCCCTGTGAACCCCGTATCACCGTATCACAACTCAAGCTGTTCCAGTGCAGCTATAACAACGGCATTTATCCCAGGTACTTCGTGTCCACAGAAAGGGCAAATCCTGACCCATCAACTGCTGTGCCAGCAGTTTGCTTTCAATAATCAGCAAAGTGTTGGAAGATGTCATCGACTCAAGTGGCTTTTACCCAGCAATTACCTATTCATTGATACTCAGTTTAGAATCCACCAGGACCCTTTGGTTCTCATTAAGCCTTGGCCTAAACATGGATAAAATGAGTTGAATTCCTGAGGTGAGGCGAGAGTGACTGCCCTCGGCATCAAGGCAGTTAGCAAAAGGTGTGGCTTTTGCTACCAAATAAACCTGTTGGACCGTAACCGGGTGTTGTTAAACTTCTTACTGTGTTAACCCCGTATCAAGACAAACTAGAACAAATTACGCAGAACAGCGATTCATCCAACTTTCAATATCTTTCTTTTTTTATTTGGAATTCCTCAATGAACTGTTTCTCACCGCAACAAAACTAAGCAACTGAGTATGAAGATCGGCAATGTCTTGGCGTCATAAGCCAAATATATTTTAACCACGGTAAGGGCATGAGATACAATAAATGGCAGAACCATCAGGAGTATAGACACACAGAGGGACCTGGGTGTACAAGTCCACAGATCCTTAAAGGTGGCAGCACAGGTGGAGAGGGTGGTCAAGAAGGCATATGGCATGCTTGCCTTTATTGGACGGGGCATAGAATATAAAAGTTGGCATATGCTGTTGCAGCTGTATAGAACGATGGTTAGGCCACATTTGGAATACTACGTCCAATTCTGGTCGCCACACTACCAGAAGGATGTGGAGGCTTTGGAGAGAATACAGAAAAGGTTTACCAGGATGTTGCCTGGTATGGAGGGTCTTAGCTATGAGGAGAGATTAGGTAAACTGGGGTTGTTCTCCCTGGAAAGACAGAGGATGAGGGGAAACCTAATAATTATGAAGTGCATAGATAGAGTGAACAGTGGGAAGCTTTTTCCCAGGTCGGAGGTGACAAACACAAGGGGTCACGGGTTCAAGGTGAGGGGGGGGGGCAAGGTTCAACAGATGTCAGGGGGACGTATTTTACACAGAGGGTGGTGGGGGCCTGGGATGCACTGCCAAGCAAGGTGATTGAGGCGGACACGCTGGGATCGTTTAAGACTTATCTAGATAACCACATGAACAGACTGGGAATAGAGGGATACAAAAGAATGGTCTAGTGGGCACATGAGCGGCGCAGGCTTGGAGGGCCGAAGGGCCTGTTCCTGTGCTGTATTGTTCTTTGAGAGATGAACTAGTTGAGATGGTATAGTCACAGTAGATTGACATCCTGTCCACATTTCTTCAGTGGTGATCCTAGCTGGTTCAAACGCATTAACATCTTCCAAGCACATAGATCATCATTCTTGCAGTAGCAATTTGTAGAAAGTATGGCTAAGTATGCATTAAAGATAGATGTAGCTAATACTGCAATTTGTATCCATTTCGAGTAGAGGCAGGAAACAAAACACCAATGGTGAAAAGGAAACTAAAAATAAATTGAGTATTTAGTACAGTAAGAAAATGGTAATGGAGTAAATAATGGGACATAAAATGGATATGTCTCAAGGACTTGATTGTTTCTATCCCAGGGCTTTGAAAAGTGAGGAAATTGATTTGAATTATCACCACATGCATTGGGATACAGTGAAAAGCATGGTTTCTTGCGCACTACACAGACAAAACATACTATTCATAGATTATATTGGGGAGAAGGAAAGGAGGGGATGCAGAATATATTGTTGTAGTTACTGATAGGGTGAAGAGAAAGATCAGCTGAATATATGGTAGGTCAAAAGTCTGATGGAAGCAGGGTGTGTGGGGTCCTTGATTATGCTGGCTGCTTTTCCGAGGCAGCGGGAAGTGTAGACAGAGTCAATGGATGGGAGGCTGATTTGCATGATGTACTGGACTAGGATCACAACCCTTTGTAGTTTCTTGCGGTCTTGGTCAGAGCAGGAGCCATACCAAGCTGTGATACATCCGGAAGGGATGCTTTCTATGGTGCATCTGTAAAAAATTGGAGAGAGTTGTAGCGGATATGCTAAGTTTCCTCCTGAGAAAGTTGGTGGGTTTTCTTAACTATAGCGTCGGCATTGGAGAGACCAGGACAGATTGTTGGTGATCTGAACAGGTAGAAACTCAAAGCTTTCGGCCATTTCCACTTCATCACCGTTGATGTAGACAGTGGCTCCACTACACTTCCTGAAGTCGATGACCAGCTTCTTCGTTTTATTGACATTGAGGGAGAGATTATTGTCATCGCACCATTTCACCAGAGTCTCTGTCTCTTTCCTGTACTCTCTGTCTTGTCATTATTTGAGATCTGACCCACTACGGTGGTGTGATCAGCAAACTTGAAAATGGAGTTGGAGCAGAATTTGGCCACAGATTGTAAAAGCATTAGTCTTTAAAAGATCTTTGGATTCTGTAATTGTGCTATTAGATCAAGAGGTGAGACAGGTAACTACAACCGTCATTGTAACTTCTGAAGGAGAAAACCAATAATACAGGACACAATCTTGAAATTAGAGACAGATCTTTGAGGACCAAAGACAGGCAGCACTTTCTCACATAAAGGATAATTTGGAAAACTCTCTCTTCAAAGGGCTGTGGATACAACTGGGAGTTTTCAAGACTGAAACAGACAGAATTTTGTCAAGTAAGGATAACGCAGGATGTAGATCAAAGGCAGAGTTCAGGTAGAGAGCAGCCATGATCTAACTGAATGCCAGAGCAGACCTGAGAGATTGAGTGGTCTACTCCTGTTCCTTATATTCTTCTGCGATGTTTGCATTATTTGCTGAAAAGCTGGCATGGGTGTGACATTCTCTAAAACTGTTACATTGATGAGGGAGAAACCAGAGTACCAGGTGCAGGTTGATAACACACACTAATTTTGGAAACATTAATAAAAAAAGCTTGAATAAACTGTAGCTTTTACTTAAAGATGTCTAGCAACATGAGATGGTCACTGGCAAAATAAGCCAAAATTCTAAGGGCTTTTGGCTATGTCTGAAAGTTTATTTATTATTTATTTATCTGTCTGTCACAAGTAAGGCTTACATTAACACTGCAATGAAGTTACTGTGAAATTCCCCTAGTCGCCACATTCCAGTGCCTGCTCGGGTCAATGCACCTAACCAGCACGCATGTCTTTCAGAATGTGGGAGGAAACCGGAGCACCCGGAGAAACCCACGCAGACACAGGGAGAATGCACAAACTCCACACAGACAGTGACCCAAGCCGGCAATTGAACCCAGGTCCCTGGTGCTGTAAGGCAGCAGTGTTAACCACTGTGTCGCCCCTAGAAAGTACCATTATTGAAGTTTGAGATGGAAAAGGAAAAGCCAGCAGGAAAATAACCAAAAGGATAGGTACAACCATCCATCCTTGTTTTATTTCTGTTACAACAAAGAACAAAGAAAATTACAACACAGGAACAGGCCCTTCGGCTCTCCAAGTCTGCACCGACCATGCTGCCCGACTTAACTAAAACCCCCTACCCTTCCGGGGACCATATCTCTCTATTCCCATCCTATTCATGTACTTGTCAAGACGCCCCTTAAAAGTCACTATCGTATCTGCTTCCACTACCTTCCCCGGCAACGAGTTCCAGGCACCCACGACTCTAAGTAAAAAAAAACTTGCCTCGTACATCTCCTTTAAACCTACGTTAAACCTATGCCCCCTAGTAATTGACTCTTCCACTCTGGGAAAAAGCTTCTGACTATCCACTCTGTCCATGCTTCTCATAATCTTGTCGACTTCCATCAGGTCTCCCCTCGACCTCCGTCGCTCCAGTGAGAACAAACCAAGTTTCTCCAACCTCTCCTCATTGCTAATGCCCTCCACACCAGGCAACATCCTGGTAAATCTTTTCTGTACCCTCTCCAAAGCCTCCACATCCTTCTGGTAGCAATGGGGAAAAAGATTCAGGGTGAGACCCAATGTGCATGACACTTCCTTTAATTTTACCAGACAACAGATAATAATATGCGAATTTTGTACATGTTAATCTCATTGCAAGTGCAATTATCTGTCATTGTTTATTTGAAACAAGTTTAGAATCATTGAATCAAATGAAAGCGGGGAACAGTGGGTCCATCACACCGACGCCAGCTGTGTGAAAGCTATCAATTGCGTCTCAATCCCTTGCTTATTTGTTTTTTGATAAAATGTCATTTCATTTTTGATCTCCAATGTGTGGACTTTTTTGGTTTGGGTGATGGTTACCATGGCAGCAACTATGTGATAACACCATAGACATTGGGCACCTCATCATAATTGGTTAAAGGACAAACCATAAAGGTCTGACCAGCAAAACATCTGCATAAGTGCAAACAGTATGTTCGTAGAAAGTGTATGCAAAGTTCCAAAGGAATTAGAGTACAAAATTATAAAACTTATAATCAAAAACCTGACAATCAAAATAAGAAATCACAGTGAACCCTCCCATCTCCAGTTCACTGAGATTAATAATCTTTCACAGTCCCTTTAAGTGTTGAGGTTTGTCCTGTAACAAAATAAATAAAAGTGACTCCAAGTATGAGCTTTTCCGCCACACTCCTCCCAGCGCTCCTCTCTTCCTCAACCCGGGGCTGAGCCAGGCAAAGACGAGGCTTTGTTGGGCCTACTGGCCATCTCCAACAGAGCATTGCCGGAGCCCCGGGAAGGTCCCAGAGACACGGATCCGTCTGCAATCCCCTCCTGGTAGCGACAAGAGACTCTTACCGCGGGACCCGGCACTGAAGTGGCGGGGGAATAATGAGGGGAATTAAAAAACACACCAACCTCGTCAGCGCCATTTTCTCCAGAAAGTTGCTACCGCCACAGCGATCCTACGCCTGACATCATTCCGCAACGTCCCTTTGATGCCTTTGCGCCTGACGTCATTCCGCAGCGGCACGTTTGAAGCCTTTGCGCCTGACGTCACTACACGCAGTACCCAACCGTCCTCTTTCATGTCGATGCGTTTGACGCCATTACGCAACGCGCAGCGGTCCCCTTTGATGCCTTTGCGCCTGACGTCATTACGCAAGGCGCAGCGGTCCCATTTGATGCCTTTGCGCCTGACGTCATTACGCAACGCGCAGCGGTCCCCTTTGATACCTTTGCGTCCGAGCCCCCCCCCCCCTTCGTCGCTCAATGGTGTCAACCGCAAACCCTGCAGGAGCGCCGATCACGTTTTTTTTAATTAACTCCTTTCTCTATGAAACCTAATCGTTAGAATCTGCCGTTGTGAGTGATGTCCATCCAGCTGAGTGAACTGGGTGCGAGCGCGGTGCAGGAACAGGGCCTTTGTGAAGAGCTGTAGTTTTTCTCTCCGCCGGCCGCCATTGACAGACAGGGGAAGGGCGGCCGGAGGTGACTACAACTCCCAGCGGCCTCCGCGCGATTGGAATCTACCATCATCGCCGCGGGACAGGGGTGCAGGGACTGGAGTGTCAGAGGGCGGAGGTGAGTGTTGAGTTTGGTCGGTAAGTGCAGCAGGCAGGAGAGGTAGTGTTCCTGCGGTTGTCAGCAAGGCTAGAGGGAAAGTAATCACATTGGTAGCTTCTGAACATGGTACTGACTATATGTACCTGTTTTATTAAATACTCTTGTCAGCGAATGGTATGGAAACAGAATGATGAGTTTCAGTTGTATGAATGAGTGAAAGGTCATGTTTGAACTATGAAGACAGGGCACTTCAGAGAGGCTGGGAAAGGATCATTCAATATTAAACCATGTGGCTAACAAGGCTTAACTAATAAGATCATATCCAGGATAAAAATAAATTACTGCAGATGCTGGAATCTGAAACAGGAAATTAATCAAAGGTCTGACAGCATCTGTGGAGAGAGAGCAGAGCTGAGATCAAAGGCTTGGAAATGAGTTGCACAACATGTGTCAAAGAGGGTTGGGTTCATTCCAATTTGTATGACTCAGGGTACCGTGCTGGTTGTACGGATGTCCAGTTCCTACTGCAAAAGTTGTACAACATCTGCTTATTCCTTGACTGTATGATCACTATTGCCGCATCATCTCTGTTCCCATGGGTTAAACATTCCTTGGGCCCTGAAAACCTGGTGCTCAACTGAAAGAAAGACTTGCATTTATCATCGTGGCTTTCATAATCTCACGGCGTCCCAAACTGCTGTACAGCTGATACATTCATTTTGAAGTTGTTTTTTAATTCTTTGGCTGGGATGTGGGTGCCAGCATTTGTCGCCCATCCCTAGTTGCCCTTGGACTGAGTGACTTGCTCGCCCATTAC
This sequence comes from Mustelus asterias, assembly GCF_964213995.1. Lineage (NCBI taxonomy): Eukaryota > Metazoa > Chordata > Chondrichthyes > Carcharhiniformes > Triakidae > Mustelus > Mustelus asterias. The sequence goes on from NC_135818.1 coordinate 80,320,255, forward strand.
AGAGTTAGGAGTCAATCATATTGTTGCGGGTCTGGAGTTACATGTAGGCCAGACCAGATAAGGACAGCAGATTTCCTTCACATGAAGAGATTAGTGAACGATGGGATTTTGCAAAATTGATGATGGTTTTATGATGACCATTATTGAAGCTAGCTTTCAATTCCAGATTTATTAATTGAATTAATGGCACCAGCTGCGTGTGTGGGGTGGGTGGGGGTGTGGGGACTGTGGATTTGAATCTATGAGTGGGATTTTCTGACCGCGCTCACCCAAGACCAAAAGATTCCACCCGAGGGCAGCAAACCTTTGCATGATTCTGTCCCGCCTGCTACGCTCCTGTGGCAGGTGGGACGGGAAAATCCCGCCCATTTCTCCAGGCCTTTGTCCTGGGCCTCTGGATTACTAGGCCAGTGACCCAATCAGCATCTCCCCAGTAGTTTGCTGTTTACTGTTTTCAAGTTTACTGTGGTAATGTGGAAAATACAGCAGCTAATTTGTGCATAGAAACTTCTCCACTGAGATAATAATTTAGCGATGTTGGTTGATGTAAATCTGGGCTGCGTCAGTTGAAACTTTGCTGCAGTCTGGGCAATATCTGATAACCCAACCCATGTCCCCTGTCAATCTATCATTATTTTGTCCAGGTTCTTGCATTTCCTGTTGGGACCAGCTTTTATAACAAGCTTCTCAGGAGAGATCTTACTAAAAGTCTTCTGAAATCCATACGGACGACTATTTTCCTTGAACTGTCCTATCAGTCAAGTCTTAACAAAACCTCGAGCAAATCTGTCAGCACACCACAGAGCCTTAAACCTAAAGTGTATTTAATTAGATCATGCCTGAACTTTTACATTACTCCTCTTTCTCACCTTAACTCTATATTCCTTGATTCTTAGTGCCCAACAATCGATCAGCCTCAGTCTTGCATATACTCAACGATGGAACATTCTAGAGTAGAGAATTCCAAAGATTCAGAAACCTTTGAGTGGAAAAATTTCTCCTCATCACAGTCCCAAAAGGCCACTCCATTATCCTGAGACTATAACCCCTAATTCTAGACTCTGTAGCATGGGGGAGACACAGGGTGCAATTTTCCCAGCCATGTTGGGGCTGGTTCCCATGCATGTAGGGTGGTCAGATTCTGGAAATTGATGTTAAGTGAGGACCTAGATGCCATCCGCCCTTTTCTGACTTTCTTTGGTTTGTTCTCAGTCCATCAAAGATTAAAGGTTATTTATCAGTGCCACAAGTAGGCTTACATTAACACTGCAATGAAGTTACTGTGAAAATCCCCGAGTTGCGTGTTTGGGTACACTGAGGGAGAATTTAGCATGGCCACTGCACCTAACCAGCACGTCTTTTGGACTGTGGGGGGGAAACCGGAGCACCTGCAGGGAACCCATGCAGACACGGGGAGAATGTGCAGACTCCATACAGACAGTGACCCAAGCTGGGAATCAAACCTGGGTCTCTTGCGCTGTGAGGCAGCAGTGCTAACCACTGTGCCACCATGCCAATCGCCAGGGATCCCCCTTTGCTCTGGTGGGGAACCAATTGAATCAACTAACAAGGCAAATTAAAGCCTTTTTACCAATGAGTTTATTCTTTCCCAACAATGCTTAGCTTCCACGCTGTGCCTGCTCCTTGCCAGGGTCACTATGGCGACTGCACAACACAAAGAACTTCTTCAGTGAAACTGACAAACTCTGACTGCTTTGATTGGTTACATTGGAGAGTTTTAGTCGTGGTCAAGGTGAGAGACTGCTGTTCAAATCACTCCTTCTCTCAGAAACTGCTTTCACTGCTTGAAGGGAAATTGCCAACTTCTGGGAAGACAGTTCACCAGTCTAGTATTACTTTCAGTTGCACTTCCCCTGCTGCCAGCTTTCAGCCCTCCATGGGAGCAGCTTATGCAACTCCACCTTCCACCTCTGCTGAGGGTCCAGAGCAGAGGCCACACCACCACCAACTGTTCCAGCAGGAGAAACACCAAGACTGGGTGTCTTCTGCTGAGCTGCATGCCACTCCACTGGATACTGGGAATGGATACCGAGATCCAGCCGGCAGGAGGCAAAGCCCTCAACACAGGGTGAACGAGCAGAGAATTGACTCTCCCAACATAGATTCATAATGTCTTTTAGGAGAGGAAATCTGCCATCCTTACCTGGTCTGGCCTACGTGTAACTCCAGAGCCATAGCAATGTGGTTGATGCTCAACTGCCCTCTGAAATGGCCCAGCAAGCCATTCAGTTCACGGGTGACTAGGGATAGGCAATAAATGCTGACCCAGCCAGTGATGTCCATGTCCCATGAATTAATTAAAAAAATCCCTACAGTGTAGAAGGAGGCCATTCGGCCCACTGAGCCTGCACCGACAGCAATCCCATCCAGGCCCCGTAACCCACGCATTTACCCTGCTAATCCCCCTGAAACTAAAGGACAATTTAGCACGACCAATCCGCATATCTTTGGACTGTGGGAGGAAACCGGAGCACCCGGAGGAAACCCACGCAGACACGGGGAGAATGTACAAACTCCACACAGACAGTGACCTGAGGCCAGAATTGAACCCGGGTACCTGATGCTGTTGTCTTGAGAAGGAGTGCCAGTTCTCACCACAGTGCCCCCTCTCCATTGTCCAGGGAGTCCAGATCCCCCCCCCCCCCCCCCCCCCCCACACACACGCACACACACACTATTCAGTGTGGATGAGCTCTTGAACATTGAGTGGATGTTGGGTGAGAACAGGATTAAACATGTGCTTTTGTTATCCTCCATTCGCCACTAGTTTGGTTGCGCTCACCCTCTCGCTTCTCTCATGTAGAGTGCCCACTTGAGCACAACACTCGAGAGAGCCCCTGGCCCCTATTTGCACAAACTGGATGCCACCTTCATGTCTAAAACGACACTTCAGGAGAATGAATGAATGATAGGAAAACATGAGAGACTCTGAGTACATTCTGTATAAACACACGCCAGTTTTGAGTCCAAGCTTTCAGGAGAAGGAGTGGGTGAAAATTGGCAAGAAGTGAACCTTGATTCAATATTTCAACAGGTGGCTTCACTGATATTCATAAATTTCCAAAGCTGCCTTTTATCTCCCAAGGAAAAGCAAGTTTCCGAGTGAAAGCTCCCTTTGTGCCAGCTTGGCTCAGTAATGCCCTTTTCCTCTAGCTGTTGGTTCCATTCCTACGTCAGTCTCTCTTCATGCTTTGTGGCAGCACTACTGAGTGCAGAGGGAGCAGCATATTGCTGGGTGTGTCAGCCTTCAGATAAGGTATTTAAACTGAGGTCCCCTCTCCCCTCCATATCACCGCCTCCCCCCTCCCCCTCCCCATCTGCTCAGTTGTTCAAGTTAAGATTCCTATGACAATCCAAAGAGCTTCTACAAATACATAAAGGGCAAAAGAGTAACAAGGGAGAGAGTAGGACCACTTAAGGATCAACAAGGTCATCTATGTGCAGATCCACAAGAGGTGGGTGAGATCCTAAATGAATATTTCTCAGCAGTGTTTACTGTTGAGAAAAGCATGGATGTTAGGGAACTTGGGGAAATAAATAGTGATGTCTTGAGGAGTGTACATATTACAGAGAAGGAGCTGCTGGAAGTCTTAAAGCGCATCAAGGTAGATAAATCCCCAGGACCTGATAAAGTGTATCCCAGGACATTGTGGGAGGCTAGGGAGGAAATTGCGGGTCCCTTAGCCGAGATATTTGAATCATCGATAGTCACAGGTGAGGTGCCTGAAGATGGAAGAATGGCAAATGTGCCATTGTTTAAAAAGGGCTGCAGTGAAAAGCCTGGGAACTACAGGCCGGTGAGCCTTACATCTGTGGTGCGTAAGTTGTTGAAAGATATTTTGAGAGACAGGATCTACAGGCATTTAGAGATGCAAGGACTGATTAGGGACTGTCAGCATGGCTTTGTGAGTGGAAAATCATGTCTCACAAATTTAATTGAGTTTTTTGAAGGGGTAACCAAGAAGGTAGATGAGGGCAGTGCAGTTGATGTTGTTTACATGGACTTTAGCAAGGCTTTTGACAAGGTGCCGCATGGTAGGTTGTTGCATAATGTTAAATCTCACGGGATCCAGGGTGAGGTAGCTAAATGGATACAAAATTGGTTTCTTGACAGAAGGCTGGAGAGGGCTGTTTTTCAAACTGGAGACATGTGACCAGCGGTGTGCCTCAGGGATCAGTGCTGGGACCACTGTTATTTGTCATTTATATTAATGATTTGGATGAGAATATAGGAGGCATGGTCAGTTGGTTTGCAGATGACACCAAGATTGATGGCATAGTGGACAGTGAAGAAAGTTATCTCCGATTGCTACGGGATCTTGATCAATTGGACCAGTGGGCTGACAAATGGCAGATGGAGTTTAATTTAAATAAATGCGAGGTGATGCATTTTGGTCGATTGAACCAAGGCAGGACTTACTCAGTTAATGGTAGGGCATTGGGGAGAGTTCCAGAACAAAAGGATCTCGGGGTACGTGTTCATAGCTCCTTGAAAGTGGAGTCACAGGTGGACAGGGTGGTGAAGAAGGCATTCAGCATGCTTGGTTTCATTGGTCAGAACATTGAATCCAGGAGTTGGGACGTCTTGTTGAAGTTGTACAAAACATTGGTAAGGCCACACTTGGAATACTGTGTACAGTTCTGGTCACCCTATTAAACTAGAAAGAGTGCAGAAAGGATTTATTAGGATGCTACCGGCACTTGATAGTTTGAGTTATAAGGAGAGGCTGGATAGACTGGGATTTTTTCTCTGGAGCGTAGAAGGCTGAGGGGTGATCTATAAAAGGTGTATAAAATAATGAGGGGTGTGGATCAGCTAGATAGTCAATATCTTTTCCCAAAGGTAGGGGGATCTAAAACTAGAGGACATAGCTTTAAGGTGAGAGGGGAGAGATCCAAAAGTGTCCAGAGGGGCAATTTTTTCACACAGAGGTGAGTGTCTGGAACAAGCTGCCAGATGTAGTAGTAGAGGTGGGTACAATTTTGTCTTTTAAAAAACATTTAGACAGTTACATGGGTAAGATGGATTTAGAGGGATGTGGGCCAAATGCGGGCAATTGGGATTAGCTTAGGGATTTAAAAAAAAGGGCAGCATGGACGAATTGGGCCGAAGGGCCTGTTTCCATGATGTAAACCTCTATTACTTTATGACATGATTGAGAGAAGAGTTGGAGAGGGCGGGGGGTGGGGGGAGGGGGGGTGGTTAGTTTCTCCTGATCCCTTGGCCAATCTTCTCGCTCAGCCAAGATTTGATTTGATTTGATTTGATTTATTATTGTCACATGTATTAGTATACAGTGAAAAGTTTTGTTTCTTGCGCGCTATACAAACCATACCGTTCGTAGTGTACATAGGGGAGAAGGAAAGGAGAGGGTGCAGAATGTAGTGTTACAGTCATAGCTAGGGTGTAGAGAGAGGTCAGTTTAATATAAGGTAGGTCCATTCAAAAGTCTGATGGCAGCAGGGAAAAAGCTGTTTTTTGAGTCTGTTGGTACGTAATCTCAGACTTTTGTATCTTTTTCCCAATGGAAGAAGGTGGAAAAGAGAATGTCCGGGGTGCGTGGGGTCCTTGATTATGGTGGCTGTTTTTCCGATGGAGCAGGAAGTGTAGACAGAGTCAATGGATGGGAGGCTGGTTTGCGTGATGGACTGGGCTTCATTCACAACACTTTGCAGTTTCTTACGGTCTTGATCAGAGCAGGAGTCATACCAAGCTGTGAGACATCCGGAAAGGATGCTTTCTTTGGTGCATCTGTAAAACATTGGTGAAAGTTGTTGCAGTTGGTGGGATCTTGCTCTGCATGATGCACCCTTTATTTCCTGTGAACTGCTTTGAGGTGTTTCTGAGAGACAGGATAAATCCAATTTTTTTAGTTTTTACCAATAATGTTGTCAGATGATTTACAGTTGGGGAAATCCATAATTAACAAAGTGAGGGAACCTTTATTTTTCTGTTGATATTTCACAAAATCCACAATGTTTTTTGGCATTTGATATATAAAGGGTGGCACAGTGGTTAGCACTGCTGCCTCACAGTGCCAGGGACCCGGGTTCAATTCCCGGCTCGGGTCACCATCTGTGCAGAGTCTGCATGTTCTCCCCGTGTCTGCGTGGGTTTCCTCCCACAGTCCAAAGATGTGCAGGTTAGCTTGATTGGCCGTGATAAATTGCCCCTTAGTGTCAGGGGGATTTGGAGAGTGAATACGTGGGGTTACAGGGATAGGGCCTGGAAGGGATTGTTGTCGGTGAAGGCTTGATGGGCTGAATGGCCTCCTTCTGCACTGTCGGGATTCTATGATTCTAATTGCACCAAACATTCTGTGCGGGAATCAGCTGAATGCAATAATTCTCTCCATCACAGAGCTTGATGCATGAGAGGTTAGCAGCAGCACTGTCCGAGATGAGCTGAAGCTCACAAAAGCTGGTGGTGGGAAAGAGTCGAGTCTTCAGGTGACAAGGGCACGGAGAGATTCAGCGGCGGATGGGCAGAAGTGAAAGACAAGGAGGTGAAAGCCGCCTTTATAAAGGGTAGCACTGGTGAGATAATTAGCTTCGGGTTGACTAGGATGTTGAGTTTATGAGCAGTCTGGTTAAACCGAAGACCATGGCTGGGGATAGCAGGCTGAGGCATGACAGGACCTAACTGGAGGGAATTGTGGCTCATCCCAGATTTGACTGCAAACGACCTGGGGCCAAGATAGCAGCAGAGTGGTGAGAGATGGTGGAGAGACACCAGTCGTGTGGCTTTGGTTACTCATGAAAGCTAACCCTGTGGCTGTGGATGGTTTTGTCAAGAGGACACCTGAGCACGAGGAAGGGATTTCCCAAGAACAGATTTGTGGGGGACTCTAGAGGTAATAATGCAGAGATAGGAAGGGATTGAAGTGATTCATGGAGCTCTTGGCTAGGATTTGTTAGATGATATATGTTGTTTTCTTTTAGTTCCCAGATATTGTTAATAGTCACACTTTAGGCCTTGGGATATCGGAACCCTTTTCGTTTAATATTGTCATGCTGTCTCGAAAAATAGAAGGTCCCAGATTAAATTGCATCTGGTATACATCACATGACTCTCTAGTGTAGTGTACGGCCCCTTGGAACACTACACATTACACATTAGTTTCTAACTGTGGAAAGTAGATGTGGGGGGTTCATAGAATCATAGAGCACAGAAGAGGCCCTTCGTCCCATTGAGTCTGCACCAACACATTAGAAATACTTTAACTCCCACCTAATCCCATCTGCCATCACTTGGCCTATAGTCCTGAATGTTATGATGTGCCAAGTGCTCATCCAGGTACTTTTTAAAGGAAGTGAGGCAATCCGCTTGTACCACCCTCCGAGACAGTGCATTCCAGACCATCACCACCCTCTGGGTAAAAAATATTTTCCTCACATCCCCCCTAAACCTCCTACCCCTCTTCTTGAACCTATGTCCCCTTGTGACTGATCCTTCAACTAAGGGGAACAGCTTCTCCCTATCCACCCTGTCCACGCCACTCATAATCTTGCACACTTCGTTCAGATTGCCCCTCAGTCTTCTCTGCTCCAATGAAAGCTGGGTGATGGGGATGATATGTTTGAGATTGTCAGAGATTGGGGAGGATAAAAACGATAAGACATCGCAAGTCACTGACGGTCTAATTTCATTAGGGTCCTTCCCTGTGCTTTTGAAACCTGATTGGAGAGAATTAAACACAGACGTTTACACACATAGAACCCCAACAGTGCAGAAGGAGGCCATTTGGCCCATCGGGTCTGCACTGACTCTCTGACTGAGCATCTTGCTCAGGCCCTATCCCCGTAATCCCACATATTTACATCGCTAATTCCCGTAACCTATAACCTGCAACACGCGGGCAATTTAGCATGGCCAATCAACCTAACCTCCACATCTTTGGACTGTGGGAGGAAACCGGAGCACCCGGAGGAACCCATGCAGACATGGGGAGAATGTGCAAACTCCACACAGACAGTGACCCAAGGCCAGAATTGAACCTGGGTCCCTGGTGCTGTGAGGCAGCAGTGCTAACTACCATGCCGCCACTTGCATGGAGTTGAAAGATGGGTGCAGATTTGGGAAGATAACATCACTCACGAGGAATTGGAGAGAAAAGGGAGATTGGAGCAGAGGTATTAGTTTGCTGAGTTTTAAAATGTGTGGGACAATATGAAGGGTGAGGGATCTAGTTACAATGCCGGCTAACATGAGGGCCAGGAAGGGAGATTGGGCTGTTAGTAGTTCAAGGAGAATAGGGTCAAGGGCCCAGTGTTTCCCTGACAAATGAGCATGGGGAAGGTAGGAGAGAAACTAGAGCATGCCGTGGGTTAATGACTCAGACAGCAGATGGGGAACAGGAGGGTGTCTGGGGGAGATTTGGCCTGGTGAGGAAGAGGAAAATCAAAGCAGTAGAAGCAGCTGGATGGATGGCGTCAGTCTTCATGAGAAGTACATAACTGCCTCGCACTTGTTTTAGGTGAGATTGGAGGAGCAGGGAGAGAGGTTTAAGGAGATGTTTGATGGCTCGCTTTGATTTCCGGCCCAATCCTGAGGTGTGTCTGCGTCAGAGGAGATTGAGGCTTGATTGCGCTTGAGCTTCTATTCCCAGCTGCTATTCTTCCAGTTTTAAAATAAAGTACCTCACACTCGATGTAAAACTGTGTTTGCTGTTGTGTTGTCCATCTGCTTCGTCTACCAGTTCTCTATAATTCACTATAACTCCCGAGTCTTTTTGTTAGATAGACTCTTCGCTATTCCCAAATCCTGAGTGCTGTATTGGAAAAACTAAAGCCCAGAGGGAAGCCCCACCACCGGAATGTCTTTTATCTCTTCTATCAGATAGGCTGTCTCCAATTCCATGTGTCTCTCCGTGTTTTAGATGTTGTCATTTTTTTTCAGCTCCTTTTCCCACATAACTTTTAATGTTGGGGTTTTAAAACAAAACGTATTCACGCCAGTACTGAAAAAAATACAAATTATAGTCAGTAGAAGTTGTTTTCGCCAAAGACAGCACACAGTAAGCAATTAATTAGTTAGCAAAAGAGAAAATGCTGGAAAATCTCAGTAAGTCTGGCAGCATCTGTAAGGAGAGAAAAGAGCTGACGTTTCACGTCCAGATGACCCTTTGTCAAAGCTCTGACAAAGGGTCATCTGGGCGCGAAACGTCAGCTCTTTTCTCTCCTTACAGATGCTGCCAGACTTACTGAGATTTTCCAGCATTTTCTCTTTTGGTTTCAGATTCCAGCACCCCAGTAATTTGCTTTTAATTAATTAGTTAAGGTTGGTAATCGATAACGAACTCATGCCGTTTTGTAGCTAAGTCTCTGGTCCAGCACATGCCTGGCAGGTTTACTTTTCTGATTGCAGACAGGGTGAGATCAGTCAGAGAGGCAGTCTAGACTAACAAAGGGTGGGAGAATACAGATTTAAGCCTGAATTAGGATGTGAAATATTGCTGAAAAAAGAGACATGTTACCGAATGAGTGCACTAATAGTTACCCTAGCAACCAATTTAAGATAATCAGTTGAGCTCAAATCATGGCTCATTTATACTTGCTCGAGGCGATGTACACTCATACACAGGGACCTGTAATCTGCAAACAAAAATAATATGTTCAAGTCTTACACTTTTTTGAATTGGGAGCTTGTGGAGCCTAAAGCTCCCCGTTGCTTTCTCCATGGCAACATCCTGTCCATTCAGAGTTGACTTGTCAACCAGTCAGCACCCTTTTTACCTGCTGCAAAAATTGCTGTGATTGCTTGAAATTTGGCATTTTGGCGTTGTCCTGATGGGTGTAGGACAGAAAACTTCAGCAATATGTCTCTTTTCAGCAGTATTCAAGTTCTGTACTGCTGAGCAAATGGTAATACATGGAAGGTCGGTTTTCTCAGATGGCAGCTGACCTGAAAGGACATGAGTGAATATTTCAGCTTCTCTCCGTGATAGTGTTTGCTTTTTTTTCATAGGCTTTGTGACAAAGGGTAAGTTGTAGAGTCTGGAATTGCCGCTTATGTTCAGTCACTCATGTCCTGACAAATAAACCAAGTTCTTGATTTGTCCGTGACCTTATCTTGCCAGATTGTCCAGCAGTTCCATGTGGTGAAAGATTGAGGAAGCGGAACTGAGGCCCAGCTTGGATGTCATCGTTGCAGCCACTTGAGGTAACAATACCATCCAATTAGATATTGGGGAGTGTGAGCCAACCTTGGCATGTAAAGGGCATGAGGGGCAATGTCACTAGACGAGTAATCCAGACCCAGGCTAATGCTCTTGGTGTGGAGATGCCGGCATTGGACTGGGGTAAACACAGTACGAAGTCTCACAACACCAGGTTAAAGTCCAACAGGTTTATTTGGTAACAAAAGCCACTAGCTTTCGGAGCGCTGCCCCTTTGTCAGGTGAGTGGGAGTTCTGTTCACAAACAGGGCATATAAAGACACAAACTCAATTTACAAAATAATGATTGGAATGCGAGTCCAATTGGTACATTGGGGAGACCATGCAGACGCTACAACAACGGATGAATGAACACCGCTCGACAATCACCAGGCAAGACTGTTCTCTTCCTGTTGGGGAACACTTCAGCGGTCACGGGCATTCGGCCTCTGATCTTTGGGTAAGCGTTCTTTAAGGCGGCCTTCACGACACACGACAGCGCAGAGTCGCTGAGCAGAGACTGATAGCCAGGTTCCGCACACATGAGGACAGCCTCAACCGGGATCTTGGGTTCATGTCACACTATCTGTAACCCCCATGACTTGCCTGGACTTGCAAAATCTCACTAACTGTCCTGTCTGTAGACAATACACACCTCTTTAACCTGTGCTTAACGCTCTCTCCACTCACATTGTCTGTACCTTTAAGACTTGATTACCTGTAAAGACTCGCATTCCAACCATTATTTTGTAAATTGGGTTTGTGTCTTTATATGCCCTGTTTGTGAACAGAACTCCCACTCACCTGACGAAGGGGCAGCAAGCGCTCCGAAAGCTAGTGGCTTTTGCCACCAAATAAACCTGTTGGACTTTAACCTGGTGTTGTTAGACTTCTTAATGCTCGTGGGACATAGGTTCAATTCCCATCATGGCAGCTGGTGAACAAATATCATTGAAAGCTAGCTTTAGGCCCATCAATTGTTGTAAAAATCCATCGGGTTCATTGCAGTGTTAATGTAAGCCTACTTGTGACTAATTAATAAACTTTAACTTTACTTTTTACCCGGTCTGGCCTGCACATGACTCCAGACCCACTTCAATGTGGTTGAGTCTTAACCGCCCTCTGACATGTCCGAGCAAGAAGTTTAACAACACCAGGTTAAAGTCCAACAGGTTTATTTGGTAGCAAAAGCCACACAAGCTTTCGGAGCTCCAAGCCCCTTCTTCAGGTGAGTGGGAATTCTGTTCACAAACAGAGCATATAAAGACACAAACTCAATTTACATGAATAATGGTTGGAATGCGAATACTTACAACTAATCAAGTCTTTAAGAAACAAAACAATGTGAGTGGAGAGAGCATGAAGACAGGCTAAAAAGATGTGTATTGTCTCCAGACAAGACAGCCAGTGAAACTCTGTGGGGGTTACAAATAGTGTGACATGAACCCAATATCCCGGTTGAGGCCGTCCTCGTGTGTGCGAGCAAGCCAGTCAGTTCATGAGCAACAAATGCCGGCCCTGCCAGTGACACCCACATCTCATGAAGGCATATTTAAAAAAGAAAATCCATATACCGGGGTGGCTGTTCGTAAGTACCTCACCGGGACCCATACCGTAATGTTCACTAGTTGGACTTGGCAACCTAGAGTGGATTCTCAAGTGCCTTCTGCAAGATCCGTGTATGCAGCACCTGCAGATCCCCTCTCCACCAGCTCAGTGAGTCTATTACCTTTAGTAAGACATGATCTACCTTTCAGTATGCAGCGCTGACTCCCCGTAATCAGCTTTTTTGTTTCTAAGTGCTCACCCACTCTGTCGCCAGCGATGGATTATAGCAAATCTTCCCACGAGTGATCTTCCCAGACCAGCTTGTGGTTTCTCAGTTTGCCGCTCCTTTCTTTTTGAATAGGGTACAAAGTTTTCTACCTCCTAAACTTCTGACAGAGTTGAATGAGTTCTGACGAATTCTACCTGACGCTCCTCACTTGCTTCTTGTTTGAAATCTTTGGATGGGAACTGGGTGGTGGGGATTTTCCCAGCTTCAATCCCACTACTCTATTGGTTTTTTCTGTTTGGTGGTCCCTGTAAACCTTTCCCTGTCACTAATCTGTGGTCTCTTCACCAGATTGTGGGCTTCTCAGTGTATCTCTGGTACTGAATCTTCCATTTTGATGACTGAAAATGAAGTATTAATTTACCACTCAGTCATCCTCTAATCCCTCACTGACTGTGATGCTTTATTTCTCTTTACCTTCTGTACAGCATCCGGAATAGTTAATTATGCTATCCTCTTTCAACATCCATTTCCCCCCATTGTCCATCCATCTCCGTGGGACCTACATGTCCCACAATGACCTACTGTACATAGTCACAGCACCTCCAGCAATAGTTTCCTTTCCCCTCTCATGTGGACAGCGGTTCCAAGATCTCTCCTTGCTCGGAACAGGAGGAGGCCACTCCGTTCTTCATAGCTACTCCTCCATTCAGTTAGTTCATGGCTGACCTGTTTCTTAACTTTATTTATCAGCCTTGGCCTCCTAAGCCTTAATACCTAACAAATCTTACCAATTTTAGTATTGATTTTTCAGTTGACCACTCCAGTCACAACAGCTTTTTGAGGGAGAGAGGTCCACAAGCCTTACTGTGAAGAATTGAGGACTGGTATTGTTCCGGAACAGCAAAGCTTTTGTTTTGAGATTATGTCACTTTGGCTTGACGCCACTTGCATGCTGTTTGTCTGCGAAATCATCTGCACACATGGGGGAACAGTCTCTACACACTTAGCAATGATAACCAGCCCTCCTTCTCCTTGGGCTGTTTTGACTGTCTCTGAACTGGTGCCTCTCTTTATTGATGTCCAGGCTTGGATATGATCTTAAGTTCCTTCATTTCAACTTTGGGAGACCAAAGATATAATTTTTGGGCTCGCCCACAAGTTCTGCTCCCACACTACTGATTCCATTCCCTCTTCTCTGGCCATTGCCTTGGGCTGAAGCAGATGGATTGCAGGTTTGGTGACATGTTCAGTCCTGGATAACAACGTTTTTTTAGGGAAAAAGTTCCAGATTTCCATGGGGGTCATAAAAGTGGCATGGGAGAGAGCGCGAGGGCTCAGGACCAACAAAGTGGCAAGCGAGGGTGAGTGTTCAGGACTATCAGAGCAGCAAGAGAGAGTGAGGGTTCAAGGCCACTAAAGTGGCAAGTGAGGGCAAGTTGGGATGAGAGTAGGACTGGGTAACAAAAATACACAGTCTGTGGGTTTAGAGCCATCTTCAGAAACAAAAAGTGAGGTGCGTGCGCTACATGGCAGTTTTAAGTTGATTGGCACTGGTGAGTATTGCTGCTTAGGGACTGAGTCTAAACAACCAGCAGATTAAAAATGATAATTATATCAAGCATTATCAAGTAACAAGTGAGTCTATTTTTAAGTTTTAAGTAAAGTTTATTGCTACTAGTAAGTTGTGTTAAGTATTAGGATTTATTAGTATTAATGGTAAGGTTTATTAACAGCATTAAGGTTTATTAGCAGTAGCAAGGTTAACTAATAAATAGAAAAATGGCAGGGATACTCTGACCTCTAGAGGGTTCATCCTGTGCTATGTGGGAACTCCAGGATGCTTCCCGTGATCTGGATAACCATTTGTGCAGCAAGTGGTGTCAGTTGCAGCAGCTTGAGCTCTGGGGTTCCAAACTTTAACAGTAAGTGGTGTCACTGCAGTGCATCCATGACGTTGGGAGCTTGCTGAATAGAATCTTTATAGATGTGGTCACCCTGCAGTATGCGGGGAGGAAGGCGATGGGTAACTGCCAAGGTGTTATAAAGAAACAGGCAGGTAGAACAGGAGTGCCCTGAGTGCATCCCACTCACAGTATTCAGTTCAGAATACTGATGAGTGTGATGGTTGATCCAGGGAGTGCAGTCAGAACCTGGTCCATGGTACCTCAGTACAGAGGGGTGGAAAGAAGACTGGAAGGACAAAGTGATAGGTGATTCGATGATCTTGGAAATGGGTGGGGCGGGGGGGAGGAATGGAGAATTGTAAACTATACAGCCATGTTCAAAAAGGGTGTAAAGATAAGCCCAGCAACTCCACACCAGTCAGTTCAACTTGGGTGGTGGGGAATCTTCTAGAAACAATAATTCGGGACAAAATTAGTAGTCGCATGAACAAATGCAAGTTAAGGAAAGTCAGCATGGATTTCTTAAGGGAAAATCATGTTTGACTATCTTGCTGGAGTTTTTTTTAAAGCAGTAACAGAGAGGGTTGATAAGGGCAATACTAATGATGTGGTGTATATGGACTTCCAAAAGGCATTTGATACGGTGCCACACAACAGACTTGTGAGCGAAGTTATAGCTCATGGAATAAAGGGACAGTGGCAACATTGGCCGCGAGTGACAGGAAACAGGGTGTTGTGATCAAAGGGTGATTTTCTGGCTTGAGAAATGTTTGTAGTGGAGTTCCCCAGGTGTTGGTGTTGGGATCCTTGCTTTTCCTGATATATATTAATGACTGAGACCTTGGTATACAAGGAACAATTTCAGAGTTTGCCAGGGTGGCACTGTGGCACAGGGGTTAGCACTGCTGTCTCACAGCTCCAGAGACCTGGGTTCGATTCCTGGCTTGGGTCACTATCTGAGTGGAGTTTGCAAATTCTCCCCGTGTCTGCGTGGGTTTCTTCCGGGTGCTCCGGTTTCCTCCCACAGTCCATGCGGGTTGTGCGGGATAGGTGCATTGGCCATACTAAATTGCCCCTTAGTGTCCCGGGATGCGTAGGTTGGAGGGATTAGCAGGGTGAATATGTGGGATTACGGGAATAAGGCCTGGGTGGGATTGTTGTCGGTGTGGACTCGATGGGCCAAATTGCCTCCTTCTGCACTGTAGGGTTTCTATGATATGAAACCTGGAACTGTGAGAAAGATTGTGTAGAACTTCAAAAGGACATTGACAAACTGGTGGAATGGGTGGGCAGGTGGCAGATGAAGTTCAATGCGGAGAAATGTGAAGTGATTCATTTTGGTAAGAAGTACATGGAAAGACAAGACAAAATAAAAGGTTTTGGGGGCTGCTATGATGTTTTCCTTGTCATTATAACTACCGTTCCCCTCATGTAGCCAAACAAAGTCATGGAGTAGTTTAAGATGATTTATTACTGCAGCTACAGAACTTTGATCAAATCTTTAGGACCCAGTCAGAGTACCGATTTCACAAACAATTATAGTTTCAAATTCGATTACAAGTAATTAGCACATAGCAATCAAAGTATAGGAATTATCTCTATCCATTCACGGTTATTAAGGTTACATCATGCATACATAAGGGTGTAGTAGTCCAATTGTAACTTGTGAATGTCTTCCTAATTATATCATCAAGCAATATCTCTGACCAGTGGTCGGAATGTCAACCTCATTTTCCATTGTTCCTTGTTCTAATGGGCAAACATGAGCTGCAGGTGCACATCGTTCAATGAAATGGTACTTGATTCTTATCTGGGTCTGCTTGAATCAAAACCTGTCGTTTTAAAAGTAAAGTAAGTTTAAGTTTATTTATTAGTCACAAGTAAGGCTTACATTAACACTGCAATGAAGTTACTGTGAAATTCCCCTAGTCGCCACAGTCTGGCGCCTGTTCGGGTCAATGCACCTAACCAGGTTTTCACACAGCTTTCCCTACGTGACAGAGAAAGAGCTTGCAGCTAATGTGATTTTTATACTTGTGTGATTATTAACCCTTTCAAAGGTACAATTCTAAAAGAGGTTCAGAAGCAGAGGGACCTGGGTGTATGTGTCCATGAGTCATTGAAGATGGAAGGACAGGAAGGACATATTTAGAATGCAGTTAATAAAGCGTACAATAGTGTAGGTTTTATTAATAGGGGCATAGAGTACAAGAGCCAAAGAAGTTATGTTAAACTTGTATAAGACACTAGTTTAGCCTCAACTGGGGCATTACGTCTAGTTCTGGAGACTGCACTTTAGGAAGGATGTGAAGACATTGGAGAGAGTGCAGAAAAAACTCACGAGAATGGTTCCGAGTGAGGAATGTAGATAGGTTGGAGAGAAGAGAAGGCGTTTTGATAAAGGCATTCAAAATCATGAGGGGTTCTGGACATCGTAGACAGGGAGAAATTGTTCCCACTTGTGAAAGGATTGAGAAGGAGAGGGAACCTGTCCTCACATTTTCTATGACTCGCTGTCAGCTTTGTTCAATAATATTCCTGTGGCGTACCTTGGGACATGTTTACTGGCTTAAAGGTTCTATATGTGTACCGCAAGGATCTGTTTTGGGGCCACTGCTGTTTGTCATTTTTATAAATGACCTGGATGAGGGCGTAGAAGGATGGGTTAGTAAATTTGCGGATGACACTAAAGTCGGTGGAGTTGTGGACAGTGCGGAAGGATGTTGCAGGTTACAGAGGGACATGGATAAGCTGCAGAGCTGGGCTGAGAGGTGGCAAATGGAGTTCAATGCGGAAAAGTGTGAGGTGATTCACTTTGGAAGGAGTAACAGGATTACAGAGTACTGGGCTAATGGTAAGATACTTGGTAGTGTGGATGAGCAGAGAGATCTCGGTGTCCATGTGCATAGATCCCTGAAAGTTGGCACCCAGGTTGATAGGGTTGTAAAGAAGGCGCATGGAGTGTTAGCTTTTATTGGTAGAGGGATTGAGTTTCGGAGCCAGGAGGTCATGTTGCAGCTGTACAAAACTCTGGTGCGGCCGCATTTGGAGTATTGTGTACGGTTCTGGTCACCGCATTATAGGAAGGATGTGGATGCATTGGAAAGGGTGCAGAGGAGATTAACTAGGATGTTGCCGGGTATAGTGGGAAGATCTTATGAGGAAAGGCTGAGGGGCTTGAGGTTGTTTTCGTTAGAGAGAAGAAGGTTAAGAGGTGACTTAATAGAGGCATACAAGATGATCAGAGGATTAGATAGGGTGGATAGTGAGAGCCTTTTTCCTCAGATGGTGATAGCTAGCACGAGGGGACATAGCTTTAAATTGAGGGGTGATAGATATAGGACAGATGTCAGAGGTAGGTTCTTTACTCAGAGAGTGGTAAGGGCGTGGAATGCCCTGCCTGCAGCAGTAGTGGACTCGCCAACATTAAGGGCATTTAAATGGTCATTGGATAAACATATGGATGATATTGGAATAGTGTAGGTTAGATGGGCTTTAGATTGGTTTCACTGGTCGGCGCAACATCGAGGGCCGAAGGGCCTGGACTGCGCTGTAATGTTCTATGTAAGTGCAAGTTGTTGTTGTTGCCTAAACTAAAATTCCTTTTGTTTGACTAACTGGCTGGTTGACACATACAAAAACCCATCACCCGATATCGGAATCTACTTAACAAGCTGCCGACAAATCTATCTCACCGTCACCCCCTTCCCACCCCCCAACATTTTGTGTTGGTGTGAGGGGAGTGTGGTGCATTCTGCTTTACACCCTTTTTCAGCCTGTAGGTTCTGGCTAATTAGAGCCAGGCCTCTGAGTTTTCTGCGTAAGGACAGGGAAGCTGCCAGAGGTTAACCAGATTAAATCATACAGCGCACTCACAGATTACTGCAACGCTATCCACAACCTGTCCAGATTTAGACATCAACCTTGTTCCTTCTCCACTGTGACAGAAGCTGAAGTTTTTCTTTTGAACACAGTCTCGTTAGGATTTTGTACTTTTTGTCTCTGCTGCCAGTTCGACTGTGATTGGTGTCGAAAGGCCAAACGCCTGTTTCAGCAGGTCAGAGGCTGGGAATTCTGCAGCAAGTAACTTTCTTCCTGACTCCCTGAAGCCTGTCCACCAGGGCACAAGACAAGAGTATGATGGAATACTCTCCACTTGCCTGGATGGGTGCAGCTCCAACAACATTCAAGAAACTTGACAGCATCCAGGACAATGCAGCCAGCTTGATTAATCCATCCGTCACTCACTTCTTCCCCCACCGGCTGCATCTAGACCATAAAACCATAAGACATAGGAGCAGAATTAGGCCACTCGGCCCATCGAGTCTGCTCCGCCATTCAATCATGGCTGATATTTTTCTCATCCCCATTCTCTTGCCTTTTCCCCATAACCCCTGATTCCCTTATTAATCAAGAACCTATCTATCTCTGTTTTAAAGACACTCAATGACCTGGCCTCCACAGCCTTCTGTGGCAAAGAGTTCCACAGATTCACCACTCTCTGGCTGAAGAAATTCCTCCTCATCTCTGTTTTAAAGGATCATCCCTTTAGCCTGAGGTTGTGCCCTCTGGTTCTAGTTTTTCCTACTAGTGGAAACATCCTCTCCATGTCCACTCTATCCAGGCCTCGCAGTATCCTGTAAGATTCAATAAGATCCTCCCTCATCCTTTTAAACTCCAACGAGTACAGACCCAGAGTCCTCAACCGTTCCTCATACGACAAGCTCTTCATTCCAGGGATCATTCTTGTGAACCTCCTCTGGACCCTTTCCAAGGCCAGCACATCCTCCCTTAGATATGGGGTCCAAAACTGCTCACAATGCTCCAAATAGGGTCTGACCAGGACCTTATATAGCCTCAGAAGTACATCCGTGCTCTTGTATTCTAGCCCTCTCAACATGAATGCTAACATTGCATTTGCCTTCCTAACTGCTGACTGAACCTGCACGTTAACCTTAAGAGAATTCTGAACAATGATTCCCAAGTCCCTTTGTGTTTCTGATTTCCTAAGCATTTTCCCATTTAGAAAATAGTCTATGCCTCCATTCCTCCTTCCAAAGTGCATAACCTCACACTTTTCCACATTGTATTCCATCTGCCACTTCTTTGCCCACTCCCCTAACCTGTCCAAGTCCCTCTGCAGCCCCCCTGCTTCCTCAATACTACCTGTCTTTCTACATATCTTTAAGACCAAGACTTTCCCCCTTTTCCTGTCTTTGTATTTACATCTGTTACATCTCTAACATTTTCTCATGCTGATGAAAATTGATGGAAGCATTATCTCAGCCTGGTAAGCTGAGTTATTCCAGCATTTTCTGGTTTTATTCTTGTCATTAGCAAGTCCTTGTCCATGGGCCTTGATTAAGTCTTGCGTTTCCAAATACTGACTAACCTAAATCTTGAATGATCACAAGGTTGTGGATTCAAGTCTAAATCCAACGTTTGAACACAAGAATGAAGACTATTACTCCAAATGATATGGAGAGATAGAGAGATCACTGCACTTTCTGAGGTGTTGCCTTGCAAATGAGACGTTATCACCGAAGTACCTCCATTTCAGATTTGTGACCGATTGGGTGACTGCCTGGCAGAACATCTCTCGTTCAGTCCACAAGCGTGACCTCGAGGTTCCTACCATTTTAATTCTCAATCCCATTCCCGCTCTGACTTCCCCATCCTCTGCCTCCTACACTGTTCCAATGAAACTCAACATAACCTCGAGGAATCACACCTCATCTTTAGATTAGGAACTTTACAGCCTTCCAGACATAAGACTGAGTTCAGCAATTTCAGATCACTGCCCCTGTCCCCATTGTTTTGGGCCGTAGCTATTGAGCATGACTCTGATATGTCCATTTGCACCTGCTGTGGGCTCAACTTTGTACCATTACCAGTGGCACGGTGGTTAGCACTGCTGTCCCACAGCGTCAGGGACCTGGGTTCGATTCCCGGTTGGGTCACTGTCTTTGTGGAGTTTGCACTTTCTCTCTGTGTTTGCGTGGGTTTCCTCCGAGCGCTCCGGTTTCCTCCCACATTCCGGTTAGGCGCATTGGCCATGCTAAATTCTCCCTCAGTGTATCTGAACAGGTGGCGACTAGAGGATTTTCACAGTAACTTCATTGCAGTGTTAATGTAAGCTAATAAATAAACTTTAAAAAATTGATCTCCTCTTGCCTTGTGCCATTATTCCTTTGCCGTTTAACCTCTCCTGCCTGACACCCCACCACCTTTGTGTTCCTTTCCCCGTTTTCCTGTCTTTTGTATTTACATCTGTTACATCTCTAACATTTTCTCATTCTGATGAAAGTTGATGGAAGCATTAACTCAACCTGGCAAGATGAGCCATTCCAGCATTCTCTGGTTTTATTCTTGTCTTTAGCAAGTCCATGTCCATGGGCCTTGATTAAGTTTCGCATTTCCAAATGCTAACTAACCTAAATCTTGAATAATCGCAAAGTTCTGGATTCAAGGCTCAATCCACGGTTTGAACACAAGAATGAAAGCTGATACCCCAGTGTGATATGGAGAGGTAGAGAGATCAATGCACTTTCTGAGGTGTTGCCTTGCAAATGAGACATTATCACCGAAGTACCTCCGTTTCCCCTCCAGTGGGGTAAAAGACCCCCTCAACACTATGAAGAAGAACTGGAAATTCTCACCGGTACAAGAGCAAAATTCCGCATAAGCTGGAAACCTGAAGGTGGATATCTGTACATCAACAGGCTTCATTTATGAATAATTTACTAATATTATGAGAATTGGATAAATACTTTAATGGGGAAAACATCTACGGGCCTACGCAGAATGAGCAGAGGTCTGGGATTAATTTGACAGTTCTAAGATCTGGTACAGACACAACGGGCTGAAGGGCCTCCTCCTGCGCCGTATGATTTCTATGACTTGATGATGAGCAGACTGGCTGCAAAATCAGTGTGTCCCATCTAAGGTCTCATTGACATGCGGGCACTTTGTGTATCCCGCCTTGCAGTCCCTCTCTTTATTCCCAGCTATAGCGGGCGCAAGAGGAAATCAGGATGGTGTAACCTTTTACTCTGTTCCAGATGCTGGTTCGAATCCCCTGACAAGCAGCATAAGGATGTGGTGATTGAGGGGGTTGGGGGGGCAAGGGGAGGGGGGGGGGGGTGGGGTTGGTGGGGGGTGAGATGTGAGCAGTACACTGATAGCTACTGGCTTTGTATCCCAGTTGGAAACCTCACCATTGAACATTTCACAAAACAAAAAGGTCACACTTCCTCTCAAATTGGAGAACCGATTCTTAGCAGTGCCAGTGTGAATTATGATTTAACATTTGCCCTTTGATGAGATTGCCTGTGCACTGCTATCCTTGAGAACTAACAATGTGGATATACAGCAGGAACAGCTGGCAGTGATTGACACAGCTTCTGAAACATGGCAATCATGCAATCGGCTTGGGGTTAGCGAAGAGACAGCTTTAATAGCGAAATCTCTACATTGACCTGAGCTGGGACAGCATGGAAGCCTGTCGACTTGTACAGGCAGCACTGAGATGGGACGTTCAACACAGCAGAGTGTTCAGTCACACAGCCTCAGTTGAGCCTAATTTTCCTGGAAATCTCTTCATGTTGTTCCTTTGTTGCCTGAGGGTTGCCAGTCACCATGGGGCATGGTCCCAACAATTGCCTCAAGCTGGTATTGGCGTTATTCTGCAACACGCTGTCACCACCTGAACTAACTGACCCGGCCTGTCAGATCTAGAGATATTTTGGGGGCAGGCCTCTTCTAACCAACCTCATTTGTTTACATACACAGGGGTTAATGTAGTGTGGAATTGAAGCAGGGTGCATATGGCCAGAGGTTTTTCAGAGTACCTGCAATGCTAAATGCCTTGTTTTAGAGGCATAAGAAATAGGAGCCATTCGGTTCACAGATGTATCACAGCTTGGTATGGCTCCTGCTCTGACCAAGACAGCAAGAAACTACAAAGGGTTGTGGACGTAGCCCAGTCCATCACGCAAACCGGCCTCCCAGCCATTGACTCTGTCTATACTTCCCGCTGCCTTGTAAAAGCAGCCAGCATAATCAAGGACCCCACACAACCCGTACATGCTCTCTTCCACCTTCTTCTGTCGGGAAAAAGAGACAAACGTCTGAGATCACGTAACAACTGACTTCTCCGCTGCTGCCATCAGACTTTTGAATGGACCTACCATATATTCAGTTGATCTTTCTCTACACCCTAGCTATGACTATAACACTACATTCTGCACCCTCTCCTTTCCTGCTCTACGTACGGTATGTTTTGTCTGTATAGCGTGCAAGAAACAATATTTTTCACCCAGTTAATACATGTGACAATAAATGAAATCAGTGCGATCATGAACGATCTTCTACCACAATGTCATTTTTCCGCCCATACCCCTGATGTTTCTAATATCTAGAAATCTATTGATTTCTGTCTGGAACGTGCTCAGCGACTGAGCCTCCATCTCCCTTTGGGGCAGAAAATACCAAAGATTCACCACCCTCTGAGTGAAGAAATTCCTCCTCATCTCAGTCCTAAATGGCCGACCCCTTATTCTGAGACCATGTTCCCTGGTTCGATTCCCCCAACCAGGGGAAACATCCTTTCTGCATCCACCCTGTGGAGCCCTGTAAGAATTTTGTCTGCCTTAATAAGATCACCTCCCACACTTCTAAACTCTAAAGAATAAAGGCCCACTCTCCGCAACCTCTTATCCTGGGACAACATCCTGGGATCAGTCTGGTGAACCTTTGTTGCATTCTCTCTGTGGCAAGTTTATCCTTACTTAGGTAAGGAGACCAAAACTGTACATAGGTGTCCAGGTGTGGTCTCACCAAGGCTCTATACAACTGCAGCAAGACTTCTTCAGTAAGACCTTTGCATTAATCTTTTGCAGTCCTATCGGAGGTGTGGTACTTACTAACTCAGCTCACTTAGGCATTTGATATTATCGGGGCCCATTTAAAAAAAAATCATGGGATGCTCACCTGATGAAGGGGCAGCGCTCCACAAGCTCGTGATACCAAATACATCTGTTGGACTTTAACCTGGTGTTGTGAGACTGTTTACTATGATTTAGGAAGTTTGTTTTTAATGTTTTATTCTCTGTGTGTACCATGCTCGCTCTCTCTCTCTCTCTACTTGTCAGACCACATTTTGTCACCCTCCTGATTTACAAAAACATGAATCTTGCCGCATTGCCCTCTCGCTGGGGAATTGATGTTGTCACTTTCCTTCAGGCACTAGCTGCTTATCTCTGTCGTTCAGAACCAACTTTGTCTGAGTTTTATTTATTTGTGATTCAGCGACACCCTCTCACAAGGTTGCTGGTGATCGTCAGTGGGCCAGGCAGAGAGTGAGAGAGTTAATGTTTCAGGTTGATGACCTTACATCAGGAATGTTTCACAAGGAATCAAGCCTGATGGAAGGTCATTGCTGTCAAAGATTAATTCTGTTTTCTTTCCCCTTTCTTTCTCTCTCCATTGAAGTGTCCGACCTGCTAAGTGCATCCAGCATTTTCTTTTTTAATTTCACTTTTCCATAATTTGCAGTATTTTGCTATGAGAGGGCGGCACAGTGGTTGGCACTGCTGCCTCACAGTGCCAGGGACCCGGGTTCAATTCCAGCCTTGGGTGACTCTTTGTCTGTGTGGGATCTGCATGTTCGACCGGTGTCTGTGTGGGTTTCCTCCGGGTGCTCCGGTTTCCTCCACACAATCCAAAGATGTGCAGGTTAGGTGGATTGGCCACGTTAAATTGCCCTTAGTGTCCAAAGATGTGTCGGTTAGGGGGATTGCCATGGTAAATGTGTGGGGTGACAGGGATAGGGTGAGGAGGGGGCGGGCCTGGTTGAGATACTCTGCCAGAGGGTCCATGCAGACTCAATGGGCCGAATGGCCTCCTTCCACACGGTAGGGATTCTATGGACGGGATTTTCTGGCCATGTATACCCCTCAGAGAATTCCCGCCAATATCTCACTTTAAAAATGCCTATCTTTGTGTTCAAATCCATCCCTGTCTCTGTGATCTCCTCCACAATCCTGCCATCCTGCGATCTCTTACACTACTCCAATTCCAGCCTCGTGAGCATCCCTAATATTAATCGCTCCACCGTTGGCGGCTGTGCCATCAGCTGCCTGGGCCTGGAGCTCTAGGGTCCTCTCCCTGAACATCTTGCTCCTTTTAAGTTGCTCCTTAAAACCAACCTCTTCGATACTGCCTTTTTTGTCTTCTGCCCTAAAATCTCCATGTTGCTCGGTGTTAAACTTTGTTTGAGGTGGAAGTGGAAGTTCTGGTGCTAGTTGGAGGAGGAGGAGGTTGTCGATTCCCAGTGTCCTGGGCGATACTTATCTCTCAATCGACAAAAATACGATTACCTGGTCAGTTGGAATCAATTATCAAGGAAGCAATATCAGGACATTTGGAAAGTCAAGACACTATCCATCAGAGTCAGCATGGTTTTATGAATGGCAAATCATGTTTGACTAATTTGCTAGAATTCTTCGAGGATGTAACCAGCAAAGTGGGTAATGGGGATCCTCTAGATGTAGTATATCTGGACTTCCGGAAGGCATTTGACAAGGCGCAGCCCAAAAGGTTAATTCACAAGGTTAGATCACATGGGATTAGGGGTAATTTATGAGCTTGGATAGGTGACTGGCTGATGGACAGAAGACGGAGAGTCGGGATAAATGTTTTTTTTTCTGGATGGCAGGAAGTAACTAGTGGAGTGCCACAGGGTTCGGTCCTTGGGCCCCAGCTATATATTAATGACTTGGATACAGGGATAGAAGGCTCTGTAGCCAAATTTGCAGATGACACAAAAATAGACAGGACAGTAAATTGCAATGAGGAAATAAGAACCTTACAAATGAATATAGATATGATAGGAGAGTGGTCCAAAATGTGGCAGATGGAGTTTAATGTGGATAAGTGTGAGGTAATGCATTTTTGTCGCAAAATGGGAAAGAGACTTATTATCTAAATGGGGAGAGACTTCGGGCTGCTCCGGTGCAGAGGGATCTGGGTGTACTCGTTCAAGAGTCACAGAAAACTAGCATGCAGGTACAGCAGATAATAAAGAAATCGAATGGAATGTTGGCATTTATAGCTAAAGGAATAGAATATAAAGGTAAGGAAGTATTGTTGCAACTATACAAGGCATTGGTGAGGCTGCACCTGGAGTATTGTGCACAGTTTTGGTCCCCGTATTTGATGAAAGATGTAGTGGAATTGGAGGCAGTTCAGAGGAGGTTCACTAGATTGATTCCAGAAATGAGGGGTTTGTCTTATGAAGAGAGATTGAACAGTTCAGGCCTATACTCCCTGGAATTTAGAAGAATGAGGGGAGATCAAGTTGAGATATTCAAGATGATAAAAGATTTGGATAAAGTAGACATGGAGCGGATGCTTCCTCTTGTGAGGCATTCGAGGACGAGAGGTCATAGTCTTAGGATAAAGGGGTAGCAAATTTAAAACAGAGTTGAGGAGAAACTACTTCTCCCAAAGAGTTGTGAATCTGTGGAATTCGAAATCCCAAAGTGTGGTGGATGCTGGTACACTGAATACACTTAAGGAGGAGTTAGACATATTTTTAACTGGTAATGAGTTGAAAGTCTATAGGGTGAAGGCAGGAAAAGGGGGAAAATGGGGAGGAGCATATCAGCCATGATCGAATGGCGGAGCAGACTCGAGCCGAATGGCCTAATTCTGCTCCTATAATCTTATGAATTTATGAATTTATTGTCACGGCACAGTGGTTAGCACCAATCCACCTAACCTGCACATCTTTGGACTGTGGGAGGAAACCGGAGGAAACCCACGCAGACATGGCGAGAATGTGCAATCTTCACACAGACAGTGACCCAAGCCGGGAATCGAACCCGTGTCCCTGGCGCTGTGAGGCAGCAGTGCTAACCACTGTGCCACCCTTTGGGGTAATTTCCCATTGGAAGTTTGAACTTCCCAAGCAAATTTCATGCAAACCTTATCTGGAAAGGTCCAGGAAGTTGTGGGTGAGGCAGGGGTGGAGGGGAGGGGGTGGTGGAAGAGCAGGGGGTTAGCACAACACATCTTTGTGATACCTCTCAGCTATGGAGATTGGAGGTTACGACTCATAAGATCCATGGATTTCATTCACTGTCCTCTCTGCTGAGAAGGTGATTGGAAGTCAGGGTGGCAGTAAGAACTGGTGCTGTAGTTGAGCTCCGCATCTCGGGCCTATGACTTGGGCTTCTGACTTCTCATTGATATTGCATTCCTGCACGCTCCCCGCTCCACCCTGCCCCATCAAGCTTACTATGCTGCGCATCTCTGGTTGTTAGATTCAGGCTGGATTTGTTTTTGGATTGTTAAATAACCTGCTATACCCACTATAAAATATCCTGGTTTGACATCTCTCGTCGGAAAGACTGGAATTGGTATGAGATCACACAGGCCTGTGTACTTGAGCATGGATTTGTGTCCATGGAGTACACAGTTCCTGTAAAGTTTTTGCAAATAATCTGAATCTCTGAAGCAGAGTGCTCCTTGTTCCTTTGCTTTTAAAGACAAGCATATAAAAAATGATGGACACAGAAAGAGAATCTAGTCCATCAAGCTTGCCTGACATGGCCGCAAGGCATAAGATATTGCGATTGGACTCTTGCTACCCCCAACAGTTATGGAAGATGAAAAGAAAGCAGAAAAACCCAAGATCTATTCGGGAAAAAAACCTGGAAAATTCTCTAATTTCTGAGGTGATTGCAAACTTGTGTGCCTCAGCCTAGGGAAGATTTTCAATTTCTTACCTAACTTTCTGAGTAACCTGCGAGTGGATGCCTGCAGAAAAGCTCCAGGATTAAATTCTCCCTAATTTTACCATTCTTCTTTTGATGTCCATGGAAGAGACAACAACAACCCTTTCATGCCAAGGAAAAGCCATAGCAAACCAAGAGTGTTAGACTTGGAGCACAGTTTTTAAGCTTAGGTTTGCTCGTTCATGCTGTGCCAAGCTAGATGATTAGTTTGGTTCTTTCGACCATTTTGTGCCTCTGTCCTATGAATAGAAGGTAAATCAGGCACAGCACTTTTGATACCGAAAGAGAGGACAGAAAGTTTTAAGTTTGTGAAGAAGACAGGTAGGGCTTTATTTAAGCAGAGGTTGATCACTAACAAAAGTTAGTTGAGATTAGCACACTGGAGCCTCCTCAGTTGTTGTTAGATACTTCAATGGCAAGGTGAAAGGTTTGATCTTCTGTTGGGAGGAGATCAAATGGGCTGAAGAATTCCTTCAGCAAAGCTGTCTTCCTGGTACTGTGAAGAATGTACATGGACAAACTCCAGTGTCACATCAATTCAACATCACAGAAAGGCCACTGGGGCCTGCTTGGTCCTTGCTGGTATTTAGCCACTTCCCTTCATCTCACCCTCTCGCCTATACCTTCCTTCAGGACACAGACATGCCAAGTGTACAGGCCGTGATCATCTTAGCTGAGGTGGATGGGGGAACATGTTGTCAGAATGTCCCTGATTCAAAACTTCCCAGGCAGATGCCATAGAGTTCGTTCTCACAGGAGACAAAGAACATGTTTCGGGGATGATCTCATAGCCTCCATGAAGGTCTGCTTCGTAAACATCGACACCTGGAAATCAGATGCCCAATTGCGACTGAAATGGCGATTCCTCATCAGACATGGCCTCACGCCCTTCCAATCAACAAGGGCAGCCACTGAGAGGGAACGGCGAGAGAGATGGAAAGAGAGGGCATCTGCTCGAGTCAATAATCCACCACCTCTATCAACGATCGATGTCCTCACTGTGGGAGAGCCTGCACGGTTAAAATAGGACTCATAAGCCATCTGCAAATTTTCGGCCAATATCACTCTTCCACCCAGCTATCCACAAGAAAGAATCATACTTGATAGGAAGGATTGTCACTAAATAGATTTCTGTGTCCCCATGCGCTTATCTAATTTTCCCTTAACTGGCGGCCTCAACGACCCCATGTGGGAGCGCACTCCGCATTCTTACCACACTCTGGCCAGAGAAGGTTTTCCATCTTGTATTTACAGGCTTCTCATTTTGGTTTCCTCTTCAAGTGAAAACATTTTCTCCGTGTCCAGCCTGTTGAATCCTTTCATTATCTTTAAAAAAAAAAGACTCGATTAGATCATTCCTCGGCCTTCTCTTTTCCAGAGAAATTGCCTTTCAATCCTTCCTGATAGATGTAACCTTTTCAGTTCTCGTGTCAACTCTGCACCAGTGCCCTGTGTATTCTTTTTTATTCTTATGGAGCGAAGAGTGGAACTATGCACCGTGGAACATGAAGGTCCTAGCGGGGTGTGGAAGTGGTAAGGGGATGGATTAACACCCTCACTCCCTCCCCCACCCCACCATCCACAGGCACAGCCAAATAATGGGCCCCCCACCACAGGTCTCTGGGCAAATCTCACCGCAGTACAGAAAGATTCCAATCAACTGCTGGAACAAAATATTGCAGCATTTATAAACCGTGTCAGAAGAGGGCAATGCAGAGTTGGTTGGAAATTGGTTTGCTCTCGTTCACAAAAGAAAGGGATAGATTTTTCATGTTATCTGTGTTTATATCTTTTCATACTGAGCTGCGTGCTTGGTGTTATTAAAAACACAATTTCTATCAGACACATTTACATCTGACCTATGGGTTTATCAATGCATGTTTGTTATCCATTCTTCTTAAAGCAGCCAGGGTTATTTTATATTTTCATGTGCTGGACTGTAACAGTCAAGTGTAGTTCATTGTGATATGATTCACTTTATTATTAATGCTAGGTATAAATATTCCACTTTATTTTGTTGCTGGGAGTGTCTGTGCGCGCGTGTCTGTGTGCGCGCGTGTCTGCGTGCGTGTGTCTGTGTGCGTGCGTCTATGTACCTGTGTCTCTGTGTGTCTGCGTGCGTGTGTCTGTGTGCGTGCGTCTATGTACCTGTGTCTGCATGTGTCTGTGTCTGCGTGTGCATGTGTCTGCATGCGTGCGTGCGTGTGTCTGTGTGTTCGTGGTCTGCATGCGCGTGTGTGTCTGCATATGCATGTCTCAGTGTGTTCAAACACATTGAGGTGGAGGGTGAATAATGAAGTGGTCTCGAGGGTGCCACAATGCACTTGCTGCCCTGCAGAACCCTTACAATAGCAGTGCCATTAAGTTATGAATAACAGTATCAAGGATATCTTCAAGTGAGATATGAACATGGCGGACGTGGACACAGGCAACTGGGAGACAGTCACTGACCTCTGGAGGCTGACTGACTGCAGGGGTGTTGGAAGAGGTGAGCAGATGTGGAAAGCTCAACTGGGTGAAAAGAGCCCAGAGAAAACAGAAACCAGAAAAGCCTCACCTTCTCGGCCCACTGTCTCCACCTGCAGTAAATAGGGTAGAGACTGCCATGCCAGGGGCTTCTGTACCCTGTTATAAGGTTGTATGTTGCCTCAGGAAGAGGTCTACAGGGTTGTGTGTTTGAGCAATAACTCTTTATTAATAACTCAGAGCTACATGCATATGTACAGGATACAGACCCCACTAGGTACTATCATTATGCTGCACCTTAATAGTGCACCTCCCCCCAAGTCGTTACCCAAATGTATTTACAATGATACATGATACCCCTTCTGCCCCCAAATCTCTGACTGCACTGATTTAGACAATCTGGAGGCTTTCTGACTCTTCCAGACAAACATCCAAAATAGTCAACGGCATCCGTCCTGTTGCTCTTGAAACAGAACTGCCTCTACTCCTGTTGACAAAGCATCTGCGGCGATTGACAGGGATGGCTTGTCGTGAGCTAGGATATCTGGTGAGAGCAGCAAGTCTTTGATCTGATAAAATGTTGTGCATCCAAACACCATGCTTTGGGTTTTATTGAGAAGGTGTCTGCGACCTGTGTCCGGTTGGGCAGAAACCTGGTTTACCTTGCGCAGGAATCTTTGAAGGTCTGGAATGGATGACAGTGTTGGAAACTCACAAATTCCCTTTTTTTTGTACGGGTGCTGCTTCATGGGAGCATTTCAAGTCAGCTGTGTGTCTAATGTTGTGTTCGTCAACAGCTGTATCATGGACAAGGGCCTCACCCTTATGGCACATGACTCTTTTCAGGCCTTATAAGTTGGCTGACGTCTTGCAGTGAAATATTTTGGGTGCTGAAAAGGGGTGACTAAAGTTGTCAGCAACTTAGATTTTTCTTGTCCGATGAAATCTGCCGGAAGCCACTGTTGGCATTAAGTTTCCGCAACACTGTATTCTTGGAGAGTTGGTCAAACTGTACCCCACTGATGACATTGTGTTGATTTGCCTCGCCACTGGGTTGTGTCAGGTCAACACATTACGAATGAATCCAGTTGGCCTCAGAAATGGAACCACTTTGGGTACTGGGGGAGATGACCTCCATCTTGGTCATCTCATTAAGTTGCTGGTCATCTCATTAAGTTGCTGTTGTACTTGCCTCCATAGCGGCTGGAGTATTTGCCATTTGCTTGGGTGTGAACAAGCACATGGGTTTGACATTGTTTCTCAGTGCTATGCTGAATGCAATCTTCAGTCACTCCAGCCCAGTGGAAAGTTTTGAAAACCTTTTTCAAAAATTGGAATCAGAGCCTTGCTGGTTAATCTTGTCGATCTCTTCAGTGAAGTTGCGGTTGACACAGACTTTCCTGCTCAAGAGAAAACATGTGGAGCACATATATAACATGTTCCATATTTGTTTTTATATTTGAGCATTGCTTGCAACATACTTTTGACCTGGAGCTTGGTTCCTCCTGATTCATATGGCTGTGTTGTAAGTGACATCAGACCCCTTGCACTAACCATGGATCTTTATCCGACAGGACCGTCACACTGGCTCCTGTGTCCAATTTGCAGATATGTCAACATTCCAAAATATGAATCTGGGATCCTTAATATCCCCCCAGAAGGGGGGTCATCCATCTCATGGATCTTTTGGGATCCTCTACACATCTCGAGGTTGTGGACTTGCACCTCTTTCCAAAGTGTCCCAAGTGGGTGGCACAGTGGTTAGTACTGCTGCCTCGCAGCACCAGGTACCTGGGTTCGATTCTCGGCTTGGGTCACTGTCTGTGCGGAGTCTGCACGTTCTCCCCGTGTCCGCATGGATTTTATCCGGGTGCTCCGGTTTCCTCCCACAGTTCAAAAAGATGTGCTGGTTGGGTGAATTGGCCATGCTCAATTCTCCCTCAATGCACCCAGAACCCTGAGTGTGGCGACTAGGGGATTTTCACAGTAACTCCATTGCACTGATAAAATGACACTAGTAAATATACTTAAACTTAAGAACTTAAACTTAAAGTGATTGCAGTGAAAACATTGCACAATCATTGCTGGACACTGCTCGCACCTTTAAGGTCTTTTGGTGTCACAGCACTCTCTTGGTCTGCCATCATCCTGTGTTTTGCTTGGGTATTGCTTTCCTTGTCCTGGAATCTCCTCGCCTTTTGGTTGCTCTATGAGCTAGATTGTTGGGGTTGCTCTGTACCGTGGTTTAATTTCACTTTGCAAGGAGTCAGATCTTCTTTAAATTAGATTTGATTTATTATTGTCACATGTATTGGGATACAATGAAAAGTATTGTTACTTGCGTGCAATACAGACAAAACATACTGTTCATAGTGTACATAGGGGGAGAAGGAAAGGATAGGGTGCAGATCATAGTGTTACAGTTATAGATTGGGTGTAGAGAAAAGTCAGCTTAATATATGGTAGGTCCATAGGAGTACATTTGAAAGCAATTGACACTATTTGTTCTCTTATGACTGCTGACTTAAGTCACCATTGACACAGCCTTCAGCCAATCTATATAACTCATTTATGGGTTCCCTGGGCTTCTGGACTCTCTTGCTGAATTTTGCTCACTCCAAAATTGTATTGCTTCTTAAGTCAAAGTAGATATCAAAGAACTTCATAATTTCTTCAAAGTTATTGGAAGACTTATTTATTCCTTGTCTGGCAATTATGTCATTGACTTTTGGGCCTACTGAATATAATAACGTATTCACTTGATCAACCTCCACTTCTAATTCCTGACTGTTGCTAACATAGCTTAAAAATCTTCTCAGTAGCGTCCAATTTTGCACCTGGCCTGGACCTCTCATTTACCTTAATTGGTCTGGCAGTGTTGATTTACAATCCATGGCTGTTATAATCACACAGGAGTACAGCTTTAATTTTAAAGAAATGGCGCTGCAGTAATGTTTCTTTTCTGACCGTGCTCGTCAGGATTTGGTGGGCTCTCTTTATGGTTCGGGGGCCATTTTAAACTTCAGCGATTCTGCTGAAAATCTTTTGAACAAATTGTTTTGACCAGCTAGTTGCTTTCCTAAGTTTGGGGAATCGAAGTAGAGCCGATTTTTCTGATCTCATTTAATTTTTGTTTTTGCTCACGTGTTGTGGCACTGACTCTGGATCTGTGCTGTAGCGTTCTTCAAGCTGTATTTCATAAAACAATTTGCCTGCCATTGGTGTCTGAATATTGCGTTGAATTAAAAAACTTATTTCAGCCTTTTTCTTTGGAATTGACTCACCCTTTTCTGTGTCTTTAAGAAATGTATTTATTATCATGTTTCTTTTAAGGGGTATGTTTAAAATTCAGCTCTGTCTGGGCAGCAGACAGTTCAAATGTTAAGAATGCAGAATAATCACTGATTGATTGTTGCTAATCTAAACAGAGTTAATGCATTTGTGTTTACTTAGGATTCCCTTGGAGATCAGAGTAGAGTTTTGATTAGGTTGATTGACACAGTCATGTGCTAATGGAAAGAGCTAAGCTTGCAGGGAAGATACATATTTATCTTCTATTTTATAACAGTCAGTTGCTGCCTGGTTCTGAAAGAAGCCAGACATGTCTCTCTGTCTGTCTGTCTGTATCTCTCTCTCTCTTCAGTGGAGTTCAAAAAGCTCTAGACTGTCAGCAAGTACAAGCACATAAGCCTGTGTTTGCTAACTGACTTTGATGTCATGATACTGTGCCTTTAAGAAATGTATTTATATCATGGGTCTTGTAAGGGGTATGTTTAAAATTGAGCTCTGTTTTACAAGGAGCCAATTTGTCTGGGCAACATGCAGCTCAAATGTAGAGAATGCTGAATAATGACAGATTGTAGCTAATGGTGTGTTTGTCTAAACAGAGTAATGCATTTGTGTTTACTTAGGTTTCCCTTGGGGTTAGGATAACATTTCAATTAGGCTGATTGACAGAATCATGTGCTGTAATTCTGTAAGAGGAATATTGCTTGAATTGGAACTTCTGGAGATAGATTAGCAGTTAAAAATTGTGTCTTGCCATGTTAAGAATTGTTCAATTGTTAAATGTTAAGCTAATTCATTTGTTATAGCTAAACTGTGTTGTTAAATAAAGTGTGTTTTGATAAAGGCTTCCCAGTTTGTCAATAGAATTCCACCTGGAGTGAAACATCATTTCTTCACATTAATGCCAAAACAGCAAATAATCTAGTCTAACTTCAGAATATACCTTGGGGTTTCTGATCTGTACCCTAACACTGGCTAGGTTCTCTGCTTCTTATTGGGTCTCGCAACAGAGGTTCATTGTGCTCTTGTGGATTATTTATCTGCTGCACAATGGATTTTTTTTCTGTCCTTCTGCCTCCTTGGCTGTAATGGAACTTCTTAAGCGATCTCCAATTGTGTATTCCAGGTTTTCAAGTTAGATGCACTTCTCTCAGGTCGGACTGCAGTTTCTTTACTTCTTCATTCTTAGGGATTTTGGGGTCCTTCACCTGCAGTCAACATGTTATAGAGTCACAGCGCAGAAAGAGACCCATCGGCCCATTGTGTCTGCACCGACCTAAAGCATCTATCTATGCTAATCCCAGCACTTGATCCATAGCCTTGCTCATCTTAATGCTTCTTAAATGTTATGAGGTTTCCTGCCTCTACCACTCTTTCATGCAGTGAGTCCCAGATTCCCACCACCTGCTGGGTTAAAAAGTTTTTCCTCAAATCTCTCAATCTCCCACCTTGACCTTCAATCTACGCCCCCTGGTTAATGACCCCCTCTACTAAGGGGAAAGCTTTCTTCCTATCCATGCCCTTCATAATTTTATACAATCAGGTCATCCCCTCAGCCTTCTCTGCTCTAAGGAAAACAACCCCAGTCTAACCAGCCTCTCTTCATAGCTGAAACGCTCCAGCCCAGGCAACATCCTGGTGAATCCCCTCTGCACCATTTCTATGTGGCCTAATGAGCATTTTATATAGTTCCATCACAACCTCTTATATTCTATACTTTGGCTAATAAAGGCAAGTATCCCAAATGCCTTCTTAACCATCTTATCTACCTGTCCTGCTGCTATCAGGGATCTTTGGACATGCAGCCCAAAATAGCTCTGGTCCTCTGTACTTCCTGCCATTCATTGTGTGTTCCCCTGCCTTATTAGTCCTCCTAAAATGCATCACCTTACACCTTTCAGGGTTAAATTCCATTTGCCACTTTCTGTTCAAAAGACCAACCGGTTGAATGTTATCTCATGAAGAGGTCTAGAGGTTTGGAAGTTTCAACAATAGTTGTTCATTAAAATACAGTCCTGACTAGGTGCTGACTTCATGCTGACCAGACACACTATTATAGTCTGCTACTCCCATGTGTCTCTCTCATTTGGATAGTACTGGTTTCCCAGTCCCATATAACCCCTTACAGTCCTGAACACCCTAATACTGCAAGCCCTACCAGTTAATGTTTAACTAGAGGGCATAGGTTTAAGGTGAGAGGAGAGAGACGCGAAAGGGTCCAGAGGGGCAATTTTTTCACACAGCGGGTGGTGAGTGTCTGGAACAAGCTGCCAGAGGTAGAAGTAGAGGTGGGTACAATTTTGTCTTTTAAGAAGCGTTTAGGCAGTTACATGGGTAAGATGGGTATAGAGGGATATGGGCCAAATGCGGGCAATTGGGATTAGTTTAGGGCTTTTAAAAAAAAGGGCGGCATGGACAAGTTGGGCCGAAGGGCCTGTTTCCATGCTGGAAACCTCTATGACTCTATAACTCTAAGAGTTGACCACCAAGGCACAGGCCATTATCTCACGAGACGGAAGGTTACTAATGACAAAAGTGTTATCTAGCTGTTTGTGGTGTTTCAAGCTCCCTATACTGTGTTAATGCTGCTGCTCCCACTCTCTCTGTGCAGTAGCAGCACTCCTGAGTGTTAAACCTGGTACTGCCCAGATCTGGTGCTTCGGCTGGGAATGGTGCGGTACCTGATGGGAATGGCACGTTAAAGCAGCCGAGCAGGGCCTGACCCTGTTGAGAGCTGAAACATGAGCCTTGCAGGTTACATAAAGGATATTCCGCCTCGTGTTAAACACCCACTGGATATCAGTGGGTCAGAATTCATTTCATCTTATCAGCACTTACCCAAATTGACCAGTTTTGCTCAGATACTGTGTGTATTTGTGTACATTTGTTCACAATTATTTCATCGTTATGGATTGAATTAATATTATTTAATTCAGCACCGTGTTGGAGTTGGAATATCATTAGTTTCCAAGTTGTTCTGAGATGGCGCGAGTGATGTTTTTTGACTGCAGCCCATTCCGGTGTATTGAGAGGTTGCCGTGGTACTGACTGTTAATCGGTAAGAATGTGCTTAGTGCGCCCTCAGATCGGCGCATTAATCCGCTCTGTGACTGGCAGGGGCTGGGCGTGGCACTAATCCCAGGTGATAGAATAATCCCCTCATTAATATTCTTCCTGGGTCATTTTAGGTGCGGCACAGTGATTAACACTGCTGCCTCACAGCGCCAGGGACCCGGGTTTGATTCCTGGCTTGGGTCACTGTCTGTGTGGAGTTTGCACGTTCTCCCCGTGTCTGAGTGGGTTTCCTCCGGGTGCTCCGGTTTCCCCTCACATTCTGAAAGACGTGCTGGTTAGGTGCATTGACCCGAACAGGCGCCGAAATGTGGCGACTAGGGGAATTTCACAGTAACTTCATTGCAGTGTTAATGTAAGCCTTATTTGTGACTAATAGAACATAGAACAGAGAACAGTACAGCACAGAACAGGCCCTTCGGCCCACGATGTTGTGCCGACCTTCATCTGAAACCAAGATCAAGCTATCCCACTCCCTACCATCCTGGTGTGCTCCATGTGCCTATCCAATAACCGCTTAAATGTTCCTAAAGTGTCTGACTCCACTATCACTGCAGGCAGTCCATTCCACACCCCAACCACTCTCTGCGTGAAGAACCTACCTCTGATATCCTTCCTATATCTCCCACCATGAACCCTATAGTTATGCCCCCTTGTAATAGCTCCATCCACCCGAGGAAATAGTCTTTGAACGTTCACTCGATCTATCCCCTTCATCATTTTATAAACCTCTATTAAGTCTCCCCTCAATCTCCTCCGCTCCAGAGAGAACAGCCCCAGCTCCCTCAACCTTTCCTCATAAGACCGACACTCCAAACCAGGCAGCATCCTGGTAAATCTCTTCTGCACTCTCTCCAGCGCTTCCACATCCTTCTTATAGCGAGGTGACCAGAACTGCACGCAATATTCCAAATGCGGTCTCACCAAGGTCCTGTACAGTTGCAGCATAACCCCACGGCTCTTAAACTCCAACCCCCTGTTAATAAAAGCTAACACACTATATGCCTTCTTCACAGCTCTATCCACTTGAGTGGCAACCTTTAGAGATCTGTGGATATGGACCCCAAGATCTCTCTGTTCCTCCACAGTCTTCAGAACCCTACCTTTGACCCTGTAATCCACATTTAAATTTGTCCTACCAAAATGAATCACCTCACATTTATCAGGGTTAAACTCCATTTGCCATTTTTCAGCCCAGCTTTGCATCCTATCTATGTCTCTTTGCAGCCTACAACACCCCTCCACCTCATCCACTACTCCACCAATCTTGGTGTCATCAGCAAATTTACTGATCCACCCTTCAGCCCCCTCCTCTAAGTCATTAATAAAAATCACAAAGAGCAGAGGACCAAGCACCGATCCCTGCGGCACTCCGCTAGCAACCTGCCTCCAGTCCGAAAATTTTCCATCCACCACCACCCTCTGTCTTCGATCAGATAGCCAGTTACCTATCCAATCGGCCAACTTTCCCTCTATCCCACACCTCCTTACTTTCATCATAAGCCGACCATGGGGGACCTTATCAAACGCCTTACTAAAATCCATGTATATGACATCAACCGCCCTACCTTCATCAACACACCTAGTTACCTCCTCAAAAAATTCTATCAAATTTGTGAGGCACGATTTGCCCTTCACAAATCCGTGCTGACTATCCCGGATTAATCCGCATCTTTCTAAATGGTCGTAAATCCCATCCCTAAGGACCTTTTCCATCAATTTACCAACCACCGAAGTCAGACTAACCGGTCTATAATTACCAGGGTCATTTCTATTCCCTTTCTTAAACAGAGGAACAACATTTGCCACTCTCTAGTCCTCCGGCACCATCCCCGTGGACAGCGAGGACCCAAAGATCAAAGCCAAAGTCTCTGCAATCTCATCCCTCGCCTCCCAAAGAATCCTAGGATACATTTCATCAGGCCCAGGGGACTTATCGACCTTCAGTTTATTCAAAACTGCCAATACATCCTCCCTCCGAACATCTATTTCCTCCAGCCTATTAGCCTGTAACACCTTTTCTTCCTGAAAAACATGGCCCCTCTCCTTGGTGAACACTGAAGAAAAGTATTCATTCATCACCTCGCCTATCTCTACTGATTCCATACACAAGTTCCCACCACTGTCCTTGACCGGCCCTAACCTCACCCTGGTCATTCTTTTATTCCTCACATAAGAGTAAAAAGCTTTAACTTTTTTTTCACAGTTTCTCTGAGTTTCCCTATCCCTTCCAAACTCCGTCCTTTCCCACTTTGCTGAAATGTTGAGGGGTCTAGAAAGAGCAGGTAGGAGGCTGCATTTCCCTTGGTTGAGGGGTCCGTAACCAGGGGGTATAGATTTTGGGTAAGAGTTTAGGGGGAATTCGATGGGTTTTTTTTGGTTTCTCCCCGAGGTGGTGGCCATTTGGAGCTCACTACCTCAAAGGTTGGTAGAGGCAGAAATCTTCACAACCTTTAAGTATTTGTAGGATTCGGCACTTCAAGTCTATATCCAAGGCTGTGAATCAAGAGCTGGAAAGTGGGATTAACCTGGATGGCTTCTTGTTGGCTGGCATGGACAAAGTGGGCTGAATGGCCTCCTCCTATCCTGCTGTAAATTTCTGATTCTATGAGGAGGAGGCCATTCTGCCCCTTGAGTTCTACCGGTCTGCCACCAGATGGTGGCTGATCTTGACTTCATCTGCTTTACATAGAAACATAGAAGATAGGAGCAGGAGGAGGCCATTTGGCCCTTCGAGCATTCATCATGACCATGGCTGATCATCCAACTCAATAGCCTAATCCTGCTTTTTCCCCATAACCTTTGATCCCATTTGCCCCAAGTGCTATATCCAGCCGCCTCTTGAATACATTCAATGTTTTGGCATCAACTACTTCCTGTGGTAATGAATTCCACAGGCTCACCACTCTTTGGGTGAAGAAATGTCTCCCTCACCGCCGTCCTAAATGGTCTACCCCGAATCCTCAGACTGTGACCCCTGGTTCTGGACACCCCCCCCACCATCGGGAACATCCTTCCTGCATCTACTCTGTCTAGTTCTGTTAGAATTTTATAAGCCTCGATGAGATCCTCCGTCATTTGGTTCTGTAACCCATAAGGCATTGCCTTTTTGAGGAAGGGAGTTTCAAATTTCCACGACATTTTTGTGTGAGGAACTGACATCGCCCTGGAATGTTCCGGCACTAATTTTAAACTTTTGCCCCCTTGTTGTGGACTTCACCCCTCCAGAGGGGAGAGCTTCCATCCACCCCATCAAATCATTTAATCAGGGAAAACAGCTATGGGCAGCTCACACATCCTCGTCCATATGTGCTGCTGGTGAGTATTTATTTTTGAGGGTCATCACTTCATGTCTGACTCCAGCTCAATATATTTCCAGTGCTTCAAAACCGTGTACTAATTTCTCACCGTTCCCCTTCACCTGTAGTCTACAGCCTT
The DNA here is from genome assembly GCF_964213995.1 of Mustelus asterias. Classification (NCBI taxonomy): domain Eukaryota; kingdom Metazoa; phylum Chordata; class Chondrichthyes; order Carcharhiniformes; family Triakidae; genus Mustelus; species Mustelus asterias. Next base: position 80,359,178 of record NC_135818.1, read on the forward strand.
TTCAAACTCAAGTTTGCCCATTCCCCAATTATTTCCTCCTGCAGTTCTTTTGAACCTTTGCTGGTTCCTGTGCAGTGAACCTTGGCTCTTCACCTGGGTTTCCAGCCTTTCAAAGATTTGGTGTCTCTCTGCTTCCAGAAGGCAGCTGCCGCCATTTTCCACTGTAGCTTTCACACATTTCTGTTTTAAGAACCAGTTGCGACGATGTTTCTAAAACGATCGACAGAAATAACAGCCGCTCTGTAATTGCAGGTTTTATCAATTTTCCTCACTTTAGACGTGATCACGAAACACGTTCTGCCTTTGGGGGCGTTGGTGCTGTTTGAGTTGGCACAGCTAGCACACTGCCTTGCACTCGGGATGTTAGATTTGTCACATGGACGAGACGTTGCTCTGAGGCTCCGTGTTTTCTCGGTTGGATGTAGTCGGTTGGTTTGGTGCTGTTCGAGGAGGAGTGGGGGGGCGGGGGGGGAGATTTCACCCCATGCACTTCCCAACATTTACCTTAACGCTGAGAACTTTGTCACCCATCAAATTGCTGTTTGTGGTACTTCGACCATGAAGCAACAGGAACTACACTTCAAAATCACTTCACTGGCTTTGGGTCATCCTGAGGATGTGAAAGACACCATATAAATGCAAGACCTTACTTTCCCATGACTCCACGCCGACTCTATAGTTAAGAAAGCTCACCGATGCCTCTACTTTCTCAGAAGACTGAGGAAATTTGGCTTGTCCGCTATGACTCTCACCAACTTTTATGGATGCACCACAGAAAGCATCCTTTCCGGATGTTTCACAGCTTGGTATGTCTCTTGCTCTGTCCAAGAATGCAAGAAACTACAAAGGGTCATGAACGAAGCCCAATCCATCATGCAACTCGACCTCCCATTCATTGACTCTGTCTACACTTTCCACTGCCTTGGAAAAGCAGCCAGTATAATTAAGGACCCCGGACATTCTCTCTTCCACCTTCTTCTGTCGGGAAATAGGTACAAAAGTCTGAGACCACGTACCAACCGACTCAAGAACAGCTTCTTCCCTGCTGCTGTCAGACTTTTGAATGGACCTACCTCGCATTAAATTGATCTTTCTCTACACCCTAGCAATGACTGTAACACTACATTCTGCACTCTCTCCTTTCCTTCTCTATGAATGGTATGCCTTGTCTATATCGTGCGCATGAGACAATACTTTTCACTGTATACTAATACATGTGACAATAATAAATCAAATCAAATTTATATCCTTTTCAGAGGGCATTTAAGAATGAACCACATTGCTCTGGGTCTGGAGTCACAGGTAGGCCAGACCAAGTAAAGACAGCAGATTTCCTTCCCTAAAACACAGTGGTGAACCAGTTGGGGTTTGTTTTGACAATCAACAATGGTTTCATGGTCATCATTAGACTTTTAATTCCAGATTTTTATTGAATTCAAATTTCACCATCTGCCGTGGTGGGATTCAATCCCGGGTCCCCAGAGCATTAAGTTGGGTCTCTGGATTAGCAGTCCAGTGCCAATACCATGACGCCACCTCCTCCCGATAAGTGGTGGAAGAATCAATCCAGACTGGTCTTTTCGGTTCAACACAGTAAGAGTTTTAACAACACCAGGTTCAAGTCCAACAGGTTTATTTGGTAGCAAATGCCATTAGCTTTCGGAGCGCTGCTCCTGCTCCTTCCTGAAGGAGCAGCGCTCCAAAAGCTAATGGCATTTGCTACCAAATAAACCTGTTGGACTTTAACCTGGTGTTGTTAAAACTCTTACTGTGTTTACCCCAGTCCAACGCCGGCATCTCCACATCATGACTTTTCGGTTCAAGCCAGTTTATTTGAAGATATCTCCTCCATGAGATAACCTGCATGAAGCTCTCCCCCAGAGTATTCCAGCTGTCTGTATTTGTCGGACAATCAATGTCACATGTTTAGCTAGCAATTCCCTTAACAAGGTGATTGCCACACACGGTGATTAACAGTACACTGACAGATAGTGCCTATTGCACACGAAGTGAGGGGTGGATAGAGGGACATCTGGGTCAGTTCTTGTTTCCTGTATCAACCTTTACAATAGAACCAGAGGTGGGAGTGGGTGTGGGGGTGGGTGTGGGGGTGGGTGTGGGAGTGGGAGTGGGAGTGGGAGTGGGTGTGGGTGTGGGATGTGCTGAGATTTTGATTATTTTCTATCCCATTGATGGAGATTAATTGAAAGCCCTTCTTTTTTTTAGATCCTGGGATGGCAAAGTGGTTTCTGAGGATTGGAGCAGTAATTACAGGAGGGTTAGCGTTGTCTGATTTCTATGTCGCCTCCCATGTGGACCCTAATGACATTGCGTTTGTTCGAATTGTACGAGCTGTGGCCACTGTAAGTAGTGTTAGTAAAATATAAAGTTTGTACCAAGTTTTCCACACAAGCTTCCTCCCACTCTACTCCCTCTCACCTGATCAACATACCATTCTGTTCCTTTCTCTCTCATGTACTTATCTAGATTTCTCTTAAATGCATCCAATATATTTGCCTCCACAATTCTTGCTTGGCAGCTGGCTTCACATCCTGCCTACTCACCAGGTAAAGAACTTTCACCTGAATTTCCTGTTGCATTTGTTAGTAGCTGTTTCTTTTATTCATTTGTGGGACAAGGGCGTCGCTGGCTGGCCAGCATTTATTGCCCACCCCTAGTTGCCTTTGAGAAGGTGGTGGTGAGCTGCCTTCTTGAAACGCTGCTGTCCACATGCTGTGGGTTGACCCATAATGCCGTTAGGGTGGGAATTCTGGGATTTTGACCCAGCGACTGTGAAGGAACGGCGATATGTTTCCAAGTCAGGATGGTGAGTGGCAAAGAGGAACTTCTAGGTGATGGTGTTCCCATGTATCTGCTGTCCTTGTCCTTCTAGATGAAAGTGGTCATATATGATACAAGCCTATTTTCTGTAATCTCTCCTCATACTCTAACCCTTTGTAATATTCTGTTCAATATGTGCTCCACTTCTATCATGATTGACACTTCCTTACTAAGGTATGTTGCCCAGAGTTGTACTGTACACATTATTCCAGATTTTTTTTAAATTTTAAAACTTATTATTGTTACAAATAGGCTTACATTACTGCAATGAAGTTACTGTGAAAATCCCCTAGTTGCCGCACTCTGGCGCCTGTTCGGGTACATTGAGGGAGAATTTAGCATGGCCAATGCACCTAACCAGCACGTCTTTCGGACTGTGGGAGGAAACCGAAGCACCCGGAGGAAACCCACACAGACATGGGGAGAACGTGCAAACTCCACATAGACAGTGACCCAAGCCAGGAATCGAACCTGGGTCTCTGGTGCTGTGAAGCAGCAGTGCTAACCACTGCCACCAAGTCTAGCCAGGGCTTTGATTAGCTGTGGAAAAACCTCTCCTTTATATTTTGTCCCTTGAGTTATTAAGGCTTTATTCCATGAGCTTTTTTTTTGAGTAATTTGTGTACATGGAGCCCTAGGCATCTTTGGATCCTCACTGTTCCTAACTTTTCACCAGTTAAATCACACCTGAATTTCTCCCTTCACAGAACAAAATGGAGGATCTTGCATGATCCGCATTGAAATCGCTACAGTTTCACCCACTCGTTTAATTCATCAATGTCTCTTTGAAAATTTTGTTTCCTCATTTACATAGCTGACTATACCACCAATCTTTGTGCCGCTGGCCAACTTGGATAGGTTGCGCTCCATCATATTACCTACATCATTAATAAATATAGTGAATAGTTAAGGTCGTAAACACAGATCCTTGTGGGACACCACGAGCCACTTTCTTCCAATGTGACATTATCCTTACCCTGTCTTCTACAACCTAATCAATAACCAGGTCAATAAGCTGTCATGAATTGGCCTTTTAATTGTCTCCAGAGTGTTGCCATGCAGATCATTTCACTCCAGTGGACTTCAGCCACAATTTCATTGTAGCAGCTATGCAATCCTTTCCTAGGTTGCCTGTAAGCAATGGAATTGGGAAACACTGGTGTGATGGTATTAAAATGTAACACCTGTAAATTTTAAAGAACCTTCCTTACAGGAAGGGAAAGAGGAAGGAATTGGTCTCACACTTCCTCCTCTCACCGCTCCCCCAACCACCAATCTAGCTGCCCCTGTGAATCTACCAAGTGGCCTGATGAGGGGCCTAGGATTAGGACTAAGATACCTCAGTAAACATGCTAAGATGATGTGGAGATGCCGGCGTTGGACTCGGGTGGGCACAGTAAGAAGTCTCAACACCAGATCCAACAGGTTTATTTGGTACCATGAGCTTTCGGAGCGCTGCTTACCTGAAGAAGGAGCAGCGCTCCGAAAGCTCATGATACCAAATAAACCTGTTGGATTTTAACCTGGTGTTATGAGACTTCTTACTATGCTTGCTAAGAGTAAGCACTGGAGTATTGAAAGCAGTAATAAGTCTGTTGAAGAACCTTTTTGTTTTGTGATTTTTACTTTCAGACTGCAATCATCAGTTTTGACTACATGACCTCACTCAAGAAGGCAGAATATGGGACGGAAGAATATGAGACTGTCAAATCACAGGTAAGTCCAAACTTTCGTTGTTGACTGTGCCTGTAGAATTGTTCACTTATCTGTGACTTCTTGTATTTGATTTAAGATGGTGAAGAGGTTTAGCTATGTGGCTACATGTTTATTACCTGTGGGTCTACTCTTGAACAGAGGTCCAGGATTATCTGGGGATGAGAGGTGGTAGGGGTGTAAAGAGGGGAAATCAAAGGGAATGTTGGCAATGGGTTGCTCTGGTTGCTCCTCCTGTTAGAACCATAGAAGTGCATACAGTGCAGAAGGAGCCCATTCAGCCCATCAAGTTTCTACTGACTCCTCGAAAGAGCATCTCACCGAGGTCCACCCCTGCTATCTATCGCTGTAACCTCACATGTTTACCATGGTTAATCCCCTAACCTACACTTCCCTGGACACTAAGGGGCAATTTAGAATGGCCAATCCACCTAACCTATACATCTTTGAACTGTGGGAGGAAACTGGAGCACCCAGAGGAAACCTATGCAGACATGGGAGAATGAGCAAACTCCCCACAGACAGTGACCCAAGTTGGTTGCTTTGAAAACAGCCTTGACAGAGACTTTGACCTAGAAGTCCATCACAAAAAGAAGAGGTTTGTGGGGCTGGTGGAGGTCACATCATCAGGATCCTGTGATTAAAGTATTCCTCTGAAAAATTCCTCGGCTAAGTAGAGAGGAGCAAGGATTGTGAGGGCTTAAATGTTGTTTGAAATGGGACTAGATAAAGCAGAAACGTATTCCATGTACATATGGGAAGGGGTGGGGGGAGGGAATATGCTGTGTCGATCATTTTTTCAGGGAGCTATCACAAGTACAATGGGCTCAATAACCTCCTCCTACACTACATGGCAAAGGAATGAGCTAATGGGATACCTCATTTAGAGATCAAGTACAGGTACAATGGTCCAAGTAACTTTTCATACTACCTAAACCTTTTGATTCTATCCTATGAGCCACATCCATGGCTTGCATTTCCACATGGGATAAAACGTGCTTTATCAAATAGTTTGATTTGTATGGGATTGGAGGAGGAAGTTGTAAGTTATCCTGATCCTGGATAAAGCGCAAGGTGTTTCCAGATGCCTGGACTATTACCACAATGACGGTGTGAGATCTGAAGAGGTGGTCTTGCAAAAATCTGGTTCATAATTTTATAGGATTTAGAATATAACTTTTGGTTTGGGCAATTAAACTATTTAAATGCAAGATAAATGGAAACACCTGGTTGAGAAATTGGTATGCATTGCAAGTGAATGCAATTCAAACAAGCTTGGTGCTAATTACAATTAAAAGCTAATATATGTTTATCTTACAAAGTCAGAGGTAGTGGTGTGAAAGCGATAAACAATCTTCTATCTTAGCTTAACGGAGCTAGGATGTCCATCCTTACTTCAATAAAATATTTAAATTATGTATGTAATTCCCAAATTAAGACAAAGTGGGGCAGTTGGTCAACAAAGCAATTCCTTGATGGGAACAAAAATTCTGGAGGAAGGGCCGACCAGCAATTATTCTGATGGGTTCCAGTATCAAAATGTTGTTGATGGTAAAATAACTAGTTTACGTTTCTGGTTGAGAGCATCCCAAAGCATGCCAAGTTGTCATGGAGATGGACTTTGGTGGATAGTAGGTGCCTTAGTTTAATTTAGCTCGGTTTTTCTCACAGAAGACAGTTTGCAGCCTTGGTTTAGTGTTGACTGCAGCTCACTGAGTTGAAAAAAACCAAAAGAGATGAATGTTAGTCAGGCCGACACCTAAGCAGAGTAAATATTAACTTTATCAGTCACTGCGTGGAATGCAGGCAAGAGCTTGAGCTTAGTTTGGAATTCGTGAGTGGAAAAGGAGCTGGCAGATTGGCACCAATTTGAAACTAGAGGAAAAATCTACAGAGGTTCCTCACAGAGCCTTGTGGCGGAAAGCAGTCATCAGAGTTAGCTTGGATGGCTGTGTGAAGGCTGTTGGCTATCTGCTGGCAACCAGAACGAGTAACGTGTGCAGTCACAAGATCTAAAAGAAAAGTCAGAGGATTGCTTAGCCAAAAAGCTAATGGAAGGACCCTCATAAAATCTTACTTCGGAATAGCTGGAACACGGAGGAGAATCATGAAAGTTAATTCTGGGTGGCTGTGGCATACCTTTGTGTTGGTCCCTAAAGAAGTGAATGAACCTTCAAGATTCTTGTAATGTATAAGGGAACTCTTGGGTGAAGTAAAAAGCAGAACTGAGTTCATAATATAACTAGTTGTAAACTATAATGCTTTTTGATTCATTCCTTTTATATACAGTAAAGTGTGTTTTCATTTAAAAAGCATGAAATGTTGCGGCAAAGTTCTTTGCATTGATCACCGGCAGTTCAGATTTCTCTTTAAATGTTAACAGTTCTGAGCAGGATTGTAACAATGGATTCATCTCGAAATTTCTAAGTTCTGTAAATAACAAGGCCGTCTATGTCAAGCACTCCAGACTTTGACTTGCGCTCTTCCCCCCACTCCAGCTTTCAATCTTTTTACAAGTACCATGTCCTTGCTGTTTCACAGGCTTCAGCTACCGTATTGCATCTCATTCAAGTGGCCTTTTGTTTATTTGCTCATTAGATGTGAGCATAGCCAACATTTATTGCGTCACGGATGCTTTGAAAGATTCTTTCCCAGAGTCGCCTCTGAACAATGTATTTGTGTGTGAGTGTGTACATTTTATCCTTGGAGCGAGTAATCCAATTTAAAATAACCCAGCAGCAAATCCTTTTTTACTAAAGGGAACAGTTAATTTCACCCGATTGCTGTGGAAGCTACTTAAGAGAAGATAAAGTTACAAACACATACATACATGCAAAGATTTCAAATTAAAATAAAATGAGGATTATAATCATGACTTAAATTCAGTCTACTTTGGTGCAGGCCTAATATGTTTCAAAGTCAGGAGGTTGCATTGTCTTAAGCAAAGGTTTCGACATTGGACGGAATGGTGGCACAGTGGTTAGCACTGCTGCCTCACAATGCCAGTGACCCAGGTTCGATTCCCGGCTTGGGTCACTGTCTATGTGGAGTTTGCACATTCTCTCCATGACTGCGTGGGTTTTCTCCGGGTACTCCGTTTTCCTCCCACAGTCCAAAGATGTGCAGGGTAGGTGGATTGGCAATGTTAAATTGCACCTTAGTGTCAGGGGGACTAGCTAGGGTAAATGCATGGAGTTATGGGAATAGGATTGTGGATGGGATTGTGGTTGGTGCAGACACGATGGACTGTAGGATTCTATGATTGTGGAGTTGCCTCTGCAGCTGTGATGGCTTCCCTTATCAAATTGCCAGAGGTTGCTTTAATGAGTGGGTTGATTAGGCAAGTCTACATGGGCGAGAGATTTCTAGCTTTGCAGGTGTGGCACTTTTATCTGCCCAGTTATTTACAGCAGATTATTAGCTGTTTCATGATGGTCTCTCTCCCTCTCTGGTCATTGCAGTGTGTTGCAAAACCCCACTGATATGTGTGAAAGTCTTTCAACCTGAAACACTGGTTTCTTGTGGTGCCTTTTTTTTGGATATTAGCAAGAAACATTTGCGGAAACAATGAGAACTCAGACCTTTATTTCGTTAAACAAACCAAAAGTATTTATTAAAATAGAAGTAATAAAACACTACAAAGAACAATCTTATACTTTGGCAAATTAACAGTAAGCACTTCGTCCCTCAAAGACTGAAAAACCAAAAGTATCTGTTTCCCCATAATCTTAAACCCTGCTGAATCCTCATTTCCCAAACAACAATTGTACATCTATTGATCAAATCTAGCCAGCGATTACCACACCGTACACTCTAAGTCACCAGGACTTGGGAATGATCTTCGGTTCAGCAAAGAAAGCAATCTTTTGTACCAACTGGCTTTTTGCCTTCAGCTCTCCATCTCTAGCTGGGCTTGTTTCCTGAAGATGGTTGGCTACCCTGCTTTCTCTTTCTTGCTGCTGTTTTTTCAACACCTCTTCTGTGTCTACAATGCTTCCTGGCTCACAGCATTCTGACTAATTGTATCAACTGCAAAGTACACCTGTTCTATATTTTTTCCTTTTCTCTGAGTTGCTGCCCAGATATGGTTTACAAATTACATGGCAGTTTGATTTTCATTTTAATAGCATCCTGGCATTTTGTGACAAGTGGTAATTCCATTACAGTTATCCAAAGTCTCCTTACCCCCTATACTGATCAGATGGGTCAAGGTGGCTCACACTTTGCTGTGGCTTTTTGGTTAATGTTCTTTCGTTTGGAGGGAAAGACCATGAAGTCAATGGGTTTCTGTTTACTCTTTTGGAACACTCATTGAATTTTAAAATATATGTGTGAGGATGTCTTCTCTGTCTGGCTGAAGGAGTTCCAGCTTGAATCTACAAGTAAATCATAGAATCCCTACAGTGCAGAAGGAGGCCCTCAGCCCATCGAGTCTGCAATGAACACAATCCACCCAGACCCTATTCCTGTAACCCCTCATATTTACCCTGCTAATCTCCCTGACATAAAGGGGCAATTTAGCATGGCCAATCGACCTGACCCACACATCTTTGGACTGTGGGAGGAAACCGGAGAACCCGGAGGAAACCCACACAGAGATGGGGAGAATGTGCAAACATGACAAAAGCCATGTGACCCTCAGAATCCGTTTTGAAAAGCACTCTTCAAATGCAGTTCAAAGTCTTAAAAATGTAACTTTTAGAATAGTTTTCTAAAAAGTGTAATATCATAGCTGCTACTGTAATAATTACCTAACCCTGTTAGTCCTTGAGAACAGTAAGAAGTCTCACAACACCAGGTTAAAGTCCAACAGGTTTATTTGGTAGCACGAGCTTTTGGAGCGCTGCTCCTTCATCAGGTGAAGGAGCAGTGCTCCGAAAGCTCGTGCTATCAAATAAACCTGTTGGACTTTAACCTGGTGTTGTAAGACTTCTTGCTGTGCCCACCGCAGTCCAATGCTGGCATCTCCACGTCAGTCCTTGAGAAGGTGGTGGCGAGCCACGAACTTGGGGCACTGCACTCTGTGTGGTGTAGGCACCCACAGTGCTGTTAGGAAGGGTATTCCAGCTTTTTGACCCAGTGACAGTGAAGGAATGATGATATCTTTCCAAGTCAAGATGGCTTTCAAGAGGAACCTGCAGATGGTGGTGTTCCCATGCACCTGTTGCCCTTGTTCTTTTAGATGCTAGGGGTTTCAGGATTGTGAAGTGCTGTTGAAGGAGCCTTGGTGAGTCACTGTAGGGCCTCCTATGGATGGTACACATGTGTCATGGTATACTGGTGGTGGACGAGGTGAATATTCCTTCATGAACTTTGATTTTTGAATGTCAATGGTATAATGAAGAACGGGGCCCACAGAGTGAAGCTCAATCATGCATCTGTGTGCAGGAGAATTCAGATAGTGATCTGGGGCAGCACTGTGGTTAGCACTGCTGCCTCACTAGAGGATTTTCACAGTAACTTCATTGCAGTGTTAATGTAAGCCTACTTGTGACACTAATAAATAAACGATAAACTTTTAACTTTAATGCTGACTGTCTGCCATCACTTCCCTGCCCAGAGTAAGACTGGCGAATTTGGCACAAGCTGGGGATCAAACTTGGGTTGCCAATTCCCCAGGCTTGCCCTGAAGTCTGTGGTGCAAGCAAAGAAAATCTCTGAGAACAATCATTGATTTAAGAATTGGGAAATAGTGCATTTTCTTTAGCAGATTTGCGTCTCTGTTCTAAATATCTTGGAGATTAGAAGTAAAAAGGTTGGTTGGAGGCAAGAGATGAAACCTCCAAGACTGTGTTCAGAATTGAAAATCCCAGCTCGATCAGTGGCCAAGACAGCCAGCATGGAGTCGCTAACTCCATTTTATGTCTTGTTAAATAATTGAATTTTAATGGAAGTGGGAAGATAATCCCATTTTCCAAATCACAATCGATCTTATTTCTGTCAAAGGAGCACTTTTAGGCTGAGTCTAGTACAGTGTCGTGTTGGATTACATACTCGAGGTGTCAGTAATATGGTTGGGATGTTTTTTCGTAAATTTATTCTCAGGATGTGGGCAAGGCTGGCATTGAAAGCCCATTCTGAATTGCCCTTGAGGAGATGATAGTGAGAAAAACAGAAAAACCAGCATTTATATAGTGCTTTTCCAAAGATGTGCAGGTTAGGTTGATTGGCTATGCTAAATTGACCCTAGTATCATGGGGATTAGCTGGGTAAATGTGCGGAATTTATGGGAATAGGGCCTGGGTGGGATTGTGGTCAGTGCAGACTCAATGGGCCGAATGGTCTCCTTCTGTACTGTAGGATTCTACGATCTTCACAACCACTGGTAGTCTCAAAATGCTTTGCAATGAATGGACTACGCCATGAAGTATAGCTAGTGTTGGAACATGAGAAACATGGCAGCCAATTTGCACACAGCAAACTCTCACAAACAGCACTGTGATGTTGATTTTGGGATAAATATTGGCCAGGGCACTGGGGAGAACTCTGCTGCTCTGCTTAGCATCCTTACAGTGCAGAAAGAGGCCATCCGCCTCATTGAGTCTGTACTGACCTTCCGAAAGAACATCCCATCCAGGCCCTCTCTTCTACGCTATGCCCGTAACCCCACGCATTTACCACAACTAAACCACCTAACCTACACATCTTTGGACACTAAGGGACAATTTATCTAGGCTAATCCACCTACCCTGCACACCTTTGGACTGTGGATACCAGGGGATATCATAGAATCCCTACAGTGCAGAAGGTCACTCAGCCCATCGAGCCTGCACCAACAAAAATTCTGCCCAGGCCCTATCCCCGTAACCGCACATATTTACCCTGCTAATCCCCCTGACACTAAGGGGCAATTTAGCATGGCCAATCAACCTAACCCGCACAACCTTGGATCTTTAACATCTATCCAAGTAGGCAGGTGATTTCAAGTATCAATCGCGAAACCGCATTTCCAACAGTGCAGCACCCCCTCAGTGCTGCACTGAGAGTGTCGGCCTTGATCTTTGTGCTCAAACCTCTGACAAGGGACTTGAAACTTGAACGTTGTGACTCAAGAGACGGGAGGGCTACTCACCGAGCCACGGCTGGTGGTCTTGATCCACGTGGAAGTGCTGTGGTCGGTCTGGTGAAGGTGCTTCTCAGCCTGTGGGATAAGGAGCTCCAGGATTGTGACGCTGTACAGTGCACTCATTGTACACGGGCGTTGGGAGAGGACCAATAGTGGTTTGACTCACTTGTGTTTTAAATGCTGCTCAGTTGAATGGCTGCCATCCACAAATCCAAATGATATTTGCTGAATGTTTATCATAAGGAGAAGGTGAAAAACTCCACTGACGGCACGGCTGCTAGGATGGGAAGTGATAAATTGCCATAAGCCAAGGAAATCACACCATTGCTAAAACCTTATGGTGCTGAGTGGCTTATTCTGCTTTTCCCGTTGAAACATTTGTTTTGGGAGCTCTCTTCAGTGAACAAAGATTTGGTCTGGAGTGATGTGCCCAGTGGGGAACTCCCGTGATTACTCTTCTGTACTGAGAAAGAGCTTTTATTTGTACAGAGAAGCAAAATACTGCCCATGCTGGAAATGTGATATAATACGAGGAATGGTGGAAATACTCAGCTAACTTTTACCTGATGAAAGGTCACTGACTTGGACTGTTAAATTTATTTCTCTCTCCACCTGCTGAGTATTTCTAGCATTTTGAGGGTGGGGCGTGAATTCAGAATAGTTTGGTGCAACATCAGGATAAGGATCCCAGGTTTTCTGTGACTGTTTCAGTGACGGTAATGTCTTTGTTAAAAGTGGTATGAAGAATTTGGACTTTTTCCCATTTAGATACAGTAAGAAGTCTCATACCATCTGGTTAAAGTCCAACTTGGATGATTTGGAATCATGAGCTTTCGGAGCGCTGCTCCTTCATCAGGTGAGTGGAGAGGAAGGTTCACAAACACGGCATATATAGGCAAAGAAAAAATTGCAAGATAATTAGAGATTGGAATGTGAAGAATGGTTGGAATGCGAGTCTTTACAGGTAATCAAGCTTTTACAGGTATAGATAATGCAATTGGAGAGAGGGATAATCACAAATTGAAGAGATGTGAATCGTCTCAAGCCAGGACAGTCAGTAGGATTTTGCAAGCTCAGGCCAAATAGTGGGGGTTACATGTAGTGTAAAACACCTTGGAGTCTCTGGCCTGGGTCTGAACACTGTCCCTATAAGTGATAAATTTCACATTATTGCAGCTAATGAAGATTGCCTTCATCCTGGGAAATCGCTGCGATTAGCCAGCTCTTGGCGCAGGAAGCCCATGTTTATTGAAATACTATTGTGATGAAGTACATTCCCTCGTGTTCACCTTTGGGATGGAGAAAGAGGCGAACATTTGTCAAATACACAAATTAAGTGCCCCGACAATCCATTCATTATTGGGGTAAACGAGAACAGGTTATTAAAATTATTCCAGCAGTATAAGAACCAGCATGTTGCAAAATCCTCGGTGGGTCATTATTTGGAATAACTCCTCCCTTATTGTGCCAAAGTTGTAACCTAAATGTTTACTAATAATGCTAATTAAGATGATTTATTATTTAAAACTCTCAATTGCTTATTTTGCCTGTAAAAACTATTAGCTATGCACCTTGGGGTGAAAAGACAATTAAAATAGAACTATGAACTAAATTACAAACTATCGTTTTATTAATTTCTGCAAATAGAAAAACTGCATAAAAGCATGGTTTTTCCATCTCTGTAATCGCAAGCTGCTAATTCCCAGCACAGTTGGTCCTCATCAGCAATCATTGCTTGTGCTACGCCATCATGTATTACACAGCATGCAAAGCCTTCACATCATATTTCAACTGACTTGTCAGCAGCAGAACTGTGGCTTTTAAAATCTAGCCTCAGGCTTCAGGCCTACGCTTCACAGTTAATGTGTAAAGCATGTATACTCTATACGACTACAACCACAAAGGAACCTCAGTGTTGGAAATTCTGAGGAGGTTGGAAAGAAGATGCAAAATCTGAAAAATCTCTTTGGGAGGGGGTAGCGTAGTGGTTAGCACTGCTGCTTATAACGCCAGGGACCCGGGTTCGATACCCCGCTTGGTCACTATCTGTGCGGAGTCTGCACATTGTCCCCGTGTCTGCGTGGGTTTCCTCTGGGTGCTCCGGTTTCCTCCCACAATCCGAAAGACGTGCTGCTTAGGTGCACTGGCCATGCTAAATTGTTCCTGTGTATCCGGACAGGTGCCGGAGTGAGGCGACTAGGGGATTTTCACAGTAACTTCATTACAGTGTTAACGTAAGTCTACCTGTGACACAAATAAGTAAGCTTTAAACTTTTGATTACCAGACTCCAATATTTATTTGCTGTATTGCTGACAGCCGCAGCTGCAGTTGTACCTTTGCTGCTGGTCTCGGACAAGTATTCTTGCAGTTCTGCAATGGCAGAATGAGGTTATACTGCTAGCTGCATGCTATGTGTGCAATAGTGGGTGGATTTCTTGGGTTTTTTTGTCCCATGTCCCGGTTGGCAGGTTCAATGAATTTTGATTTGATTTATTATTGTCACATGTATTAGCATACAGTGAAAAGTATTGTTTCTTGTGTGCTATACAGACAAAGCATACCGTTCATAGAGAAGGAAAGGAGCAAGTACAGAATGAGGTGTTACAGTCATAGCTAGGATGTAGAGAAAGATCAACTTAATGTGAGATAGGTCCATTCAAAAGTCTGATGGCAGCAGGGAAGAAGCTGTTCTTGAGCCGGTTGGTACATGATCTCAGACTTTTGTATCTTTTTCCCGACAGAAGAAGGTGGAAGAGAATGTCTGGGATGCGTGGGGTCCTTAATTATGCTGGCTGCTTTTCCATGAAGAGTAGACAGTGTCATTAGATGGGAGGCTGATTTGAGTGATGGACTGGGCTTCGTTCACAACCCTTTGCAGTTTCTTGCGGTCTTGGGCAGAGCAGGAGCCATGCCAAGCTGTGATACAACCAGAAGGAATGCTTTTATGGTGCACCTGTAAAAGTTGATGAGAGTTGTAGCGGACATGCCAAATTTCCTTAGTCTTCTGAGAAAATAGAGGCATTGGTGGGCTTTCTTATCTATCGCGTCTGCATGGAGGGACCAGGGCAGGTTGTTGATGATCTGGACACCCTAAAAACTTGAATCTCTTGACCATTTCTACTTTGTCCCCGCTGATGTAGACAGCGGCATGAACTACGCTTCCTGAAGTTGACAACAATCTCCTTTTGTTTTGTTGACATTGAGAGAGAGATTATTGTCATTGCATCAGTTCACCAGATTGTCCATCTCTTTCCTGTACTCCGTCTCGTAATTGTTTGAGATCCGACCCACGACGGTGGTGTCATCAGCAAACTTGAAAATCGAGTTGGAGGGGAATTTGGCCACACAGTCATAGGTGTATAAGGAGTAGAGTAGGGGGCTGAGAACACAGCCTTGTGGGGCACCAGTGTTGAGGATGATTGTGGAGGAAGATAGGGGAGAATTTGGTGGGAGGCCCTAAATTCAGATTTACACCAGCATGGATTTCCGGTGGGATCATCCGCTGGTGCCCACCATGATGGATCAGGAATCTTGCTGGAGGCTTGCGTGAAATTGGTTTGCATCCTGTTAATGGGATGCAGATGAAGGCCCGACCAGCCACACCCAATTCTTCGCCACTCCAGTGGGAAAGCACTCTGGCGCAAAACACATCTGGCATGCAGATGTCGGGACTCACCTGAACAATGCCTGGGGTTGCCCCTGGGTTTGGGATGGAGGCTGCCAGAAACCCTGGAACACCACAGGAATGGCTGGTGGAGAGCACCTATAGATGGACCTTCCAGAATTAGTGTCCTGGAAATGGCCCATCTTCCAGCCTCAGAATGGTCTTGGAGACCTAGGTTCATTTTCAGGAGGTCCACCTTCTTTCTTCAATGGTGGGTCAGTGATGTTGGGCACCTTTTCAATATGGTGCCCTTATCAGATGGTGCACCCTATGTCATCAGGCCTGCCCTGCCACGGAATAGAGCGCAAAATGCCCCAGTTGCGTAATTAATGAGGTTGGGGCTGGAAGATATGGCTGTTTTTCCCGTCGGCCTCCGCAGTGGGGAACACTCCATGTTCCCATCCCCACCACGGGTCCTAATCCCAGATGGGAGAACTCTGCCTTGTGATCATAATGTCGAAAAGTTATTGGAAAAGGACAAGGAACAATTAAACTTATAAATAGTTAACTGCTCAGGGCCAACTTTAGCGAATCGGGAAAGGATTAGGCCCAGGTGATTAGTTTCAAAGGTTGAGAGACATAACAGCAGTTGAACAATGGGAGGTCTTCGAATAGCAGATGGTTCAGATATAGGGCTAACACATTTCTATGAAAAGGAAAATAAAATGATCAAAAACGAGGGCTCTCTGGATGACTGAAGATAGAGAGGTTAAAATTAAACAGAAAACAGAGGCTTATGACGGATGTGAAATTCATAATACAGTAGAGAACCAATCTGGATCTAGAAAGTGCCAGAACCAAGAGGGTCAAAGAGAGAATATGAGAATAGATGAATGGCTAACATAAAAAGCAACCCAAAAGTCTTATTCCCATAAATAAGTGAAGAGGGCATTCAGGGTCCTCGACTGCGGTGTATTAACTCAACATTATTACAATTACTCAGCTCTTCCTTGAGGCTTTTCCATGCCTGGTAGATGCAAAACTGAAAAAAAAAACCTTTTTTGCTAAGTGCTTCCATCTTACTGAGGAGATGTCAGGCCAACCCATATCCAACAACCTGCTCTGAAAGCTCTGCGCATACTTTGACAGCTGTGACAAATTGCAGCTGAGATGATCCACAACATTCTAAAACAACCAACAACATTCTAAATAAAAGAAACCAACAAGTTTCTTTTCAATTAAATTGTACTATTTCCCAATGTTAAAATATGCATCAAAAAATTCCAGGATCCAAATATGCATCTCCCAAAAACTGAGTTCTTTCTTGGGACATCCTGTAACTGTACCACTTTTGGTTAAAATCTCTCTCTTTTTGAGAGAATCTAACAGAGCAGAGGTAATAAAAGGGTATTCATACATAAGATGGAGTCTATTAGGGAGCAAAAAAGAGACCTTTAGAAGGCAGAGAGCATAGCAGAGGTATGATATATGTACTTTACATCTTATCGTCACCAGAGAAGAGGATACTGCCATGCAATCAGAGGAGACAGAATCAAAATTAGATAGAATAGTTTGTATGGCTCCTGCTCTGCCCAAGACCACAAGGAACTACAAAATGTCATGAATGTAGCCCAATCCATCACGCAAACCAGCCTCCCATCCATTGACTCTGCCTACACTTCCCGCTGTCTCGGAAAAGCAGCCAGCATAATTAAGGCCCGCACGATCCCTGGACATTCTCTCTTCCACCTTCTTCCTTTGAGAAAAAGATACAAAAATCTAAGGTCAGTTACCAACCGATTCAAGAACAGTTTCTTCTTAGCTGCCATCAGACTTTTGAATGGATCTACCTTGTATTAAGGTGATCTCTCTCTACACCGTAGCTATGACTGTAACACTATATTCTGCACCTTCTCCTTTCCTTCTTCCCCTATGTACTCTATGAATGGCATGTTTTGTCTGTATAGTGTGCACGAAACAATACTTTTCACTGTGTGCCAATACATACGACGATAATAAATCAAAGGATAAAAATAGATAGATGATTATATTCACTGGAGTTTAGAAGAGTGAGAGGGGGTCTCATAGAAACTTATAAAATTCTAACAGAGTTAGACAGGTTAGATTCAGAAAGAATGTTCCCAATGGTGGGGGAGTCCAGGACTAGAGGTCATAGTTTGAGGTTAAGGGCTAAACCTTTTAGAACTGAGGTGAGGAGAAATTTCTTCACCCAGAGGGTGGTGAATGTATGGAATTCACTACCACAGAAAGTTGAGGCCAAAACATCTGATTTCAAGAAGAAATTAGATATAGCTCTTGGGGCTAAAGGGATCAAGGGATATGGGAGGACGTGGGGATCAGGATATTGAATTTGATGATCAAGATGAATGGCGGAGCAGGCTCAAAGGGCCAAATGGCCTACTCTTGCTTCTAGTTTCTATGATATGAGGCGGTGCCAGAAGATTGGAGAATTGCAAATGTTGTATCACTGTTTTAGGGAGAAATATAGGGATAAAAATAAAAATCGGGAGAAATGGATAAATTCAGCAACTCTAGGCCAGTCAGCCTAAAGTCAGTAGTGGGGAAGAATTGGGGCAATAATTTGGGGGGGAAAAGAACAATCCAACCTCAGCTGGAGTATTCTGTTCTGTTGTGGGAAATTTACCACCGGAGTCAGACTTCGAGGTTTCAACAATACAGTTTTATTTCAGACACGAAGCTTTGGGAGTAAACACTGGTACTCCGCAGTACTTGGCAGCTACCTTCTCAATTACACAATGGTAGTTGATCATTTTTATACCTTTTAGACAATAGGATATTAGCCATTTAACACATCGTTATAAGTTGAGTAGACAGATTACGGACATCGGTAGTTAACACATCGTTACAAGCAGACAGGTACAGACATGGACAGTTAACATATCATTGTTCATAGAATGGATACATTTCCTCTATCAACGACTGGTTTCGATCTATACATTCAGTGGCTGATTTTGTTGCATTTATGTATTTATGTCCCCATCTGTGGCTGACTTATTGTTCTGGGTCTGCCCTTATCTTAAAGTGCCTCAAGCTCTGACTAGCTTCCTGCAGCATTTTGGTTCCTGCACGTTTTGACTTTAAGTAACTGTCTGTGCTAAAAGCCAGTGCCTGTTTAATGTCCCTTCCCAGGTAACCATTTTGTGTGCCAGGGCAACCATTTTGTGTCTATCTCTTTAATTCCCCCACAACAGTTCAATTCTGGGCACTATCCTTTTGGGAGGTGAGGTCCTGGGGAAGTGGTTTACCAGGCAGGAGGCACTTCAGTTGTGTGGGGAACTGCGGTTGTTCTCTGAGCAGAGAAGCTCAAGAGGAGATTAGGTTCAACCTCATGAATGATTTTGAGAGAATAAATAAAAGGAACCTACTTCCAGTGGCAGGTGTATAGCTATCAGCAAAAGAGCCAGAGGCAGCGTAAGGAAGCACATTTTTATGCAGCAGGTTGTTGTGATCTGGAATGTGCTGCCTGAAAGCGTGGCGGAAGCAGTTTCAATAGTACCTTTCAAAATGAGAATTGGTTAAGTACTTGAAGGGACACAAATTACATGGCGATGGAGAAAGAGAGTTCTACCAAAGTGCTGTCGTAGGCACAATGAGCTGAACACTCTCGTTCTGTGCTGTACCATTCTCTGATTCTACAAAAACCACTTGAACCTTCAATTAGATTCTAGCCTGTTCCTTTTCCCTCTGAGTCTCGGAGTCTTTATTCTATCGATTATTTTTAGATTTTACTTGGGGATTTGTTTGTGATCTCCATTGCTGAGATGCCCAGTAACACTAGGGGAATTCGACAGTAACTTCATTAGTGTTAATGTAAGCCTTACTTGTGACACTAATAAATAAACTTTACTTTTACTTTACTTTAAACTATTTGTGATGTCATTGCAGGCATGCTAAAAAAAATAGTTTTGCATTTAATCACCTGGAAATAAATTAGACATCCTGTTAATACTGTGCGCTTAGAAGTTGTCTCACTGACGATTGCACTGCACATGAACCTGAATAACAGGAGGCCTGAACACCACTGGAGTGGCAGTCAGTGAGGAGTGCTACTCCGATCCCAGTTTCTTACCTAAACTCCTGGCTCGCCCGAACTTCTGAGTCAGGCTGAGCGAGATCTGGGCAGTGCAGAGTGGACCTGGGGCCTAGCGTTGAGTGCAGCTCTGTCGAAGGGAAGAAAACTGCACCCCCTCTATGGCACCGGCAGCTATAAAGCAGGTAGCTTTCGAGATCCTTGACAGGCTTCCAGGAAGAAGATAAGTGTACAAGGTAAGTGGGTTAGGTTCTGGGTTGAGGATGGTTGGGTTTTGGGGTGGGGATGGTTGGGTTTTGGGATGGGGATGGTTGAGTGGGCATTAGGCTTCATGGGGGGGTCGGTTGGGCTGGGACTGGGAGGAGGGAGGGTGGTGTGTATGTGTGTGGGAGCTACCACTTGTGGGGGGTGAGTGGGTGGCAATGGGGTTGACAATTGGGCATGGCAGGCAGGGTGTGAAGAGTCCCTGTGGGGGTAGTCCTTTAACATTATCTGGGTAATTATTGCTGCATCCTAGTCGGAACCATCCAGAGTTTTGCAATTTATGTTTCAACTTTTGGATGGTTCACAAGGCAGAGCAATTGTCCAGGGGAAGTTTGCGCTCCGAAGGGGATTCCCCAGTGTGTCTCTGGGGTGTGGTCCGCACATACACTCACTCACCCACCCACCCACTCACCCACCCACTCACCCACCCACTCACCCACTCACCCACCCACTCACCCACCCACTCACCCACCCACTCACCCACTCACCCACCCACTCACCCACCCACTCACCCACCCACTCACCCACCCACTCACCCACTCACCCACCCACTCACCCACCCACTCACCCACCCACTCACCCACCCACCCACCCACTCACCCACCCACTCACCCACCCACTCACCCACCCACTCACCCACCCACTCACCCACCCACTCACCCACCCACTCACCCACCCACTCACCCACCCACTCACCCACCCACTCACCCACCCACTCACCCACCCACTCACCCACCCACTCACCCACCCACTCACCCACCCACTCACCCACCCACTCACCCACCCACTCACCCACCCACTCACCCACCCACCCACCCACTCACCCACCCACTCACCCACCCACTCACCCACCCACTCACCCACCCACTCACCCACCCACTCACCCACCCACTCACCCACCCACTCACCCACCCACTCACCCACCCACCCACCCACCCACTCACCCACCTACCCACCCACCCACTCACCCACCCACTCACCCACCCACTCACCCACCCACTCACCCACCCACCCACCCACCCACTCACTCACTCACTCACCCACTCACCCACTCACTCACTCACTCACGCACGCACGCACGCACGCACGCACGCACCCACTCACTCACTCACTCACTCACTCACTCACTCACTCACTCACTCACTCACTCACTCACCCACTCACCCACTCACTCACTCACCCACTCACCCACTCACTCACCCACTCACCCACTCACCCACCCACCCACTCACCCACCCACTCACCCACCCACTCACCCACCCACTCACCCACCCACTCACCCACCCACTCACCCACCCACTCACCCACCCACTCACCCACCAACTCACCCACCCACTCACCCACCCACTCACCCACCCACCCACTCACCCACCCACTCACCCACCCACTCATTCACTCACTCACTCACTCACTCACTCACTCACTCACTCACTCACTCACTCACTCACTCACCCAATCACTCACCCACTCACACACCCACTCACACACCCACTCACACACCCACTCACCCACCCACTCACCCACCCACTCACCCACTCACTCACCCACTCACTCACCCACTCACTCACCCACTCACTCACCCACTCACTCACCCACTCACTCACCCACTCACTCACCCACTCACTCACCCACTCACTCACCCACTCACTCACCCACTCACTCACCCACTCACTCACCCACTCACTCACCCACCCACTCACTCACTCACTCACTCACTCACTCACTCACTCACTCACTCACTCACTCACACCCAATCACTCACCCACTCACCCACTCACCCACTCACTCACCCACTCACCCACTCACTCACCCACTCACCCACTCACTCACGCACTCACGCACTCACTCACGCACTCACTCACGCACTCACCCAATCACTCACCCACTCACCCACTCACTCACCCACTCACCCACTCACTCACGCACTCACTCACTCACGCACTCACTCACTCACGCACTCACTCACTCACGCACTCACTCACGCACTCACTCACGCACTCACTCACGCACTCACTCACTCACGCACTCACTCACGCACTCACTCACGCACTCACTCACGCACGCACTCACTCACGCACTCACTCACGCACTCACACTCACTCACTCACTCACTCACGCACTCACTCACTCACCCACTCACCCACTCACTCACGCACTCACTCACTCACGCACTCACTCACTCACGCACTCACTCACTCACGCACTCACTCACTCACGCACTCACTCACTCACGCACTCACTCACGCACTCACTCACGCACTCACTCACGCACTCACTCACGCACTCACTCACGCACTCACTCACGCACGCACTCACTCACTCACACTCACTCACTCACACTCACTCACTCTCACTCACTCACTCACTCACTCACTCACTCACTCACTCACTCACTCACCCACTCACTCATGCACTCACCCACCCACTCACTCACCCACCCACCCACCCACCCACTCACTCACTCACTCACTCACTCACTCACTCACTCACTCACTCACTCACTCACTCACTCACTCACTCACTCACTCACTCACTCATGCACTCACTCACTCACTCACTCACCCACTCACTCACCCACTCACACACTCACTCACTCACTCACTCACTCACTCACTCACTCACTCACCCACCCACCCACTCACTCAATCACTCACTCACTCACTCACTCACTCACTCACTCACGCACTCACTTACTCACGCACTCACTCACTCACTCACTCACGCACTCACTCACGCACTCACTCACGCACTCACTCACGCACTCACTCACGCACTCATTCACGCACTCATTCACGCACTCATTCACGCACTCACTCACCCACTCACTCACCCACTCACTCACCCACCCACTCACCCACCCACTCACCCACTCACTCACTCACCCACCCACTCACTCACTCACCCACTCACTCACTCACTCACGCACTCATTCACGCACTCATTCACGCACTCACTCACGCACTCACTCACCCACCCACTCTCCCACTCACTCACCCACCCACTCACCCACTCACTCACTCACCCACCCACTCACTCACTCACCCACTCACTCACTCACTCACGCACTCATTCACGCACTCATTCACGCACTCACTCACGCACTCACTCACCCACCCACTCTCCCACTCACTCATGCACTCACTCACCCACTCACTCACCCACTCACTCACCCACTCACCCACTCACTCACCCACCCACCCACTCACCCACCCACTCACCCACCCACTCACCCACCCACTCACCCACCCACTCACCCACCCACTCACCCACCCACTCACCCACCCACTCACCCACCCACTCACCCACCCACTCACCCACCCACTCACCCACCCACTCACCCACCCACTCACCCACCCACTCACCCACCCACTCACCCACCCACTCACCCACCCACTCACCCACCCACTCACCCACCCACTCACCCACCCACTCACCCACCCACTCACCCACCCACTCACCCACCCACTCACCCACCCACTCACTCACCCACTCACTCACCCACTCACTCACCCACTCACTCACCCACTCACTCACCCACTCACTCACCCACTCACTCACCCACTCACTCACCCGCTCACTCACCCGCTCACTCACTCACTCACTCACTCACTCACTCACTCACTCACCCACTCACCCACTCACTCACTCACTCACTCACTCACTCACTCACTCACTCACTCACTCACTCACTCACTCACTCACTCACTCACGCACTCATTCACGCACTCATTCACGCACTCACTCACGCACTCACTCACCCACCCACTCTCCCACTCACTCATGCACTCACTCACCCACTCACTCACCCACTCACTCACCCACTCACCCACTCACTCACCCACCCACCCACTCACCCACCCACTCACCCACCCACTCACCCACCCACTCACCCACCCACTCACCCACCCAATCACCCACCCACTCACCCACCCACTCACCCACCCACTCACCCACCCACTCACCCACCCACTCACCCACCCACTCACCCACCCACTCACCCACCCACTCACCCACCCACTCACCCACCCACTCACCCACCCACTCACCCACCCACTCACCCACCCACTCACCCACCCACTCACCCACCCACCCACTCACTCACCCACTCACTCACCCACTCACTCACCCACTCACTCACCCACTCACTCACCCACTCACTCACCCACTCACTCACCCACTCACTCACCCGCTCACTCACCCGCTCACTCACTCACTCACTCACTCACTCACTCACTCACTCACTCACTCACTCACCCACTCACCCACTCACTCACTCACTCACTCACTCACTCACTCACTCACTCACTCACTCACTCACTCACTCACTCACTCACTCACTCACGCACTCATTCACGCACTCATTCACGCACTCATTCACGCACTCACTCACGCACTCACTCACGCACTCACTCACGCACTCACTCACGCACTCACTCACCCACTCACTCACCCACCCACTCACCCACTCACTCACCCACCCACTCACTCACCCACCCACTCACTCACCCACCCACTCACCCACCCACTCACTCACCCACCCACCCACTCACTCACTCACTCACTCACTCACCCACTCACTCACTCACCCACTCACTCATTCACGCACTCATTCACGCACTCATTCACGCACTCACACGCACTCACTCACCCACCCACTCTCCCACTCTCCCACTCACTCACGCACTCACTCACCCACTCACTCACCCACTCACTCACCCACTCACCCACTCACCCACTCACCCACTCACCCACTCACCCACTCACTCACTCACCCACTCACCCACTCTCACCCACTCACTCACCCACTCACTCACCCACTCACTCACCCACTCACTCACCCACTCACTCACCCACTCACTCACCCACTCACTCACCCACTCACTCACCCACTCACTCACCCACTCACCCACTCACACCCACCCACTCACCCACCCACTCACTCACCCACTCACTCACCCACTCACTCACCCACTCACCCACCCACCCACTCACTCACCCACTCACTCACTCACTCACCCACCCACTCACCCACCCACTCACCCACCCACTCACCCACCCACTCACCCACCCACTCACCCACCCACTCACCCACCCACTCACCCACCCACTCACCCACCCACTCACCCACCCACTCACCCACCCACTCACCCACCCACTCACCCACCCACTCACCCACCCACTCACCCACCCACTCACCCACCCACTCACCCACCCACTCACCCACCCACTCACCCACCCACTCACCCACCCACTCACCCACCCACTCACTCACCCACTCACTCACCCACTCACTCACCCACTCACTCACCCACTCACTCACCCACTCACTCACCCACTCACTCACCCACTCACTCACCCGCTCACTCACCCGCTCACTCACTCACTCACTCACTCACTCACTCACTCACTCACCCACTCACCCACTCACTCACTCACTCACTCACTCACTCACTCACTCACTCACTCACTCACTCACTCACTCACTCACTCACGCACTCATTCACGCACTCATTCACGCACTCACTCACGCACTCACTCACCCACCCACTCTCCCACTCACTCATGCACTCACTCACCCACTCACTCACCCACTCACTCACCCACTCACCCACTCACTCACCCACCCACCCACTCACCCACCCACTCACCCACCCACTCACCCACCCACTCACCCACCCACTCACCCACCCACTCACCCACCCACTCACCCACCCACTCACCCACCCACTCACCCACCCACTCACCCACCCACTCACCCACCCACTCACCCACCCACTCACCCACCCACTCACCCACCCACTCACCCACCCACTCACCCACCCACTCACCCACCCACTCACCCACCCACTCACCCACCCACTCACCCACCCACCCACTCACTCACCCACTCACTCACCCACTCACTCACCCACTCACTCACCCACTCACTCACCCACTCACTCACCCACTCACTCACCCACTCACTCACCCGCTCACTCACCCGCTCACTCACTCACTCACTCACTCACTCACTCACCCACTCACCCACTCACTCACTCACTCACTCACTCACTCACTCACTCACTCACTCACTCACTCACTCACTCACTCACTCACTCACTCACTCACTCACTCACTCACGCACTCATTCACGCACTCATTCACGCACTCATTCACGCACTCACTCACGCACTCACTCACGCACTCACTCACGCACTCACTCACGCACTCACTCACCCACTCACTCACCCACCCACTCACCCACTCACTCACCCACCCACTCACTCACCCACCCACTCACTCACCCACCCACTCACCCACCCACTCACTCACCCA
Organism: Mustelus asterias; assembly: GCF_964213995.1. NCBI lineage: Eukaryota > Metazoa > Chordata > Chondrichthyes > Carcharhiniformes > Triakidae > Mustelus > Mustelus asterias. Next base: position 80,385,054 of record NC_135818.1, read on the forward strand.
CCCACCCACTCACTCACTCACTCACTCACTCACCCACTCACTCACTCACCCACTCACTCATTCACGCACTCATTCACGCACTCATTCACGCACTCACACGCACTCACTCACCCACCCACTCTCCCACTCTCCCACTCACTCACGCACTCACTCACCCACTCACTCACCCACTCACTCACCCACTCACCCACTCACCCACTCACCCACTCACCCACTCACCCACTCACTCACTCACCCACTCACCCACTCTCACCCACTCACTCACCCACTCACTCACCCACTCACTCACCCACTCACTCACCCACTCACTCACCCACTCACTCACCCACTCACTCACCCACTCACTCACCCACTCACTCACCCACTCACCCACTCACACCCACCCACTCACCCACCCACTCACTCACCCACTCACTCACCCACTCACTCACCCACTCACCCACCCACCCACTCACTCACCCACTCACTCACTCACTCACCCACTCACCCACCCACTCATTCTCCCACTCACTCTCCCACTCACTCACCCACTCACTCACGCATTCACTCACGCACTCACCCATCCCCCTCACACACTCACTCACACCCCCACCTCACACACTCACACACTCACTCACTCACTCACTCACTCACCCACGCACTCACACACTCACACTCCTCACTCCTCTTCCCAATACGATGCTCTAGAAGTCGGAAGCTCAGGCTCAGGAAGTTGGTATAAATTTGAAACAGTTATCTGCAGGAGCTGTAATTTCTCCAGTGACCTGGTGATGGCCCTGCTAGTGGGCCAGGAATTGAGCAGCGCTTTGCTTTGGAATAAAGGTGATTTGTCTTCAAAAGAAAAACAAACAATGTTTATGTTTAATTTTCTTTCCTCTTTGGGGTAGGTTTCTCTCTCTCTCTCCCCCCCCCCCCCCCCCCCCCCCCCCCCCAACCTTTTCTTCCATTATAGAAACAACTGCTTTTTCTCAAGCTGAATAGCTTCCTTCTGCTCTGTAGGGATTCCTAGATTGGAATTTTAATAACTGAAACCCACATTTGAGAGCAGAGGATTAGTTGCGATGACCCCCCTCTCATTCGGGATATAAATTGGAAGCTGCGTTGATAAGAAGGAAGCCGGAACTGGATTTCCCAGGGAACTTCTGGAAGACCAGTGGGCCTTTCTCTGTTTGTCATTGTTGCATATTCATAAGTAACCAGTCAGTCTGCTTAATGTGATTTGAATAGGCAGGAATGTTAGCCAGAATACCCGGAATGCCATCCTTAACAACTGGGGGCACATGGAGGCCTTGGCTTAACGCAGTGATGGGCAACCTAAGCTAGTGAGTGGGCTGCGTGAGTGGCCTTCCTTCATCCCAGTGCGCTGCGTGATTGAAATCAGGCTTGTTCACTGGCCCATGAATAAGATTAAATATTTTTAATGCACGCTGAATATTTAATTGAGTTATAGAAAATGCTTATTTATAACTTAATAGAATTGTCATCAACTTCAGATGGTAAAAACAGAAGAAATAATTACACTTGATTTGGATGTAGAGGGAGCGCACATCTCTCACAGTCAATGTTGTGAGCAATCAGCATGTAGCTCACTTCACTCACCTTTACTTTACGTGCGAATCACTTCAGTCACACCGGTAGGAAAAAAACCCGACGCGGATGGAAATCAGCAGAATGTGGCGCCCCTGCGCGTGGGCAACGGTCAACAAGCTGTCTCGTGGGCCGCACTCCGAATCTAGGTGGGTCGCAGGTTTAGCGTCTCATCTGAAAGATAGCACTCCCAATTATCATGCAGCAAGCTGTCAGTGTTAGCTGAGTTATGTGCTCGCTTGTTGAAACCCCTACCTTCTGAGTCAGAGATGAGAGTGTTATCAACCGATTCAAGCTGGCACCAGAGGAACAAGAACAGTTTTCTGTCTCCAAATGTTTTTGAAGACCACCCCGAATGAGAGGGGGTCATCACAACTATCCTCTGCTCTCAAATGTGAGTTTCAGTTATGAAAATTCCAATCAAAGAATCCCTACAGTGCAGATAGAGGCCATTCAGCCCATCGAGTCTACACTGAGCACTGACCCTCCGACAGAGTATCTTACCCAGGCCCTCTCTTCCCCCGTCCTATCCCCGTAACCTCGCACATTTCCCATGGCTAATCCATCTAACCTACACATCTTGGGACACTTAAGGGGCAATTTAGCATGGCCAACCCACCTAACCTGCACATCTTTGGAGTGTGGGAGGAAACTGGAGCACCCGGAGGAAATCCATGCAGATACAGGGGGAGCATACAGACTCACATTGACAGTCACCCAAGGCGGGAATCGAACTCGGTTCCCTGGCGCTGTGAGGCAGCAGTGCTAACCACTGTGCCATCATGCCACCATTGTCAATTATTCTAGAAATATTTGGCCCATGGTGTCGAATTCGGTCACACTTCATCTTGAACCTCCTTTCTGAACCATTATACACTTGGAGGAAGAGTGAGAAGCTTTAACAAAGGAGTTTCTACGATGGTTAGAGAGTGACCTCTGTAGAGACAGGGCTTCACTCTCTTTCACACTCTTTCAACTGAGCTTTGATTTCATCACACGATGATAGTCTGTCCGTCATCTGCAAAAATAGATAACAAGATTAGACAGAAGTTGCATTGTTTTCCTGGCACACTGGTGTTTGAGGGGTGATGATTTTAGAAAAGATATGTCAGCACTGCAAATTTTTCAGGATGAACGTTGTCACACCTCACTGACAGAGTGCTTAGGTGTTGCTGTTGACTATGGTGGTCTCTATTTGTCCATTATTTCTACTTGGCAGGTCAGGCAGCATGTGTGGAGAGAGAACCGGAGTTAATGTTTCGGGCCTGTGACCTTTCAGCAAAGTTGGGAAAAGTGAGAGATAATATATTTTAAATAAAGAAGAGGGGGAGTGGGAGGAAGAGGACAAAAAGGGAGGGCTGGGATTGAGTGGGAGGCAGGAGGGAAGGTTGAAACCAGGCAGCTGTTGGGTTGGGTTTGAGACCAGGTATTTGTTTGTCATGTCGAATGATTCCCATCCATTTGTCCAGGTGGAATTTGCACTGAATTCCTGTGTGGGAGTGTTTTTCCAGATGAGCCTTCTTGATGGGAGTCATACCTTGGGTAGGCTGAAAAGATCAGCATGAAGTGGCAGGTGGGGGACATTGTGAGCTTTTTCTATCATTTTGTGGGTTGTTGCAAGTCGGCGGATATGTGGAGGAGTGAGGTTTGCCAGGACAGGGAGCCAAGGGAGTGGCGTTGGCGAGTGTTCCAGCAATGATTCGTGTGGTAACATTCAGCTGGTTGTCAACTCTGTCCATGTGCTCGTGTGCATTTTGGATGATGGTGGTAGCGGCACCCCGCATTGAGCCAGTGGGGGTCAGAGGGTGCTGGTGGTAGCAATGCAAATTGAGCTGGTTAGTTTGGGAATCAAGTTATTTTTGGATTTGACCTTGGGTGCAGTTGTTTTTAGGTGTTCCCAAAAGGTCAGTATCCTATCTAGAATCACTCTGAGGCATATTGGAGTTGGGTGGCACTTTGACTTATAGCCGTACATTTGGATGTGTGTAATGATAGCGCTGTGATTGGAAAATAGGTGACCATTAAGTTATGTGGTTGCTAGGTTGTTAACTTCTGACAGTTGACAAGCTCTAAAGTGAAAGAATAGTATTGTAAGCGTGGAAAGACTTTCAGATGCCTTAGTAGGTTATCCACTGGGTGAAGTACTATACTGCATTGTTCAATATTGAAAGCCTAAACTAATGTGCAATCTAGAGGTAATTGTTTAGAGTTCCCCTTTGCTTTCATTCAGTCTTTGCAGATTAGCTCAGCCATTGGTATGTCTGCTTTGACTGATGTATAAGCCTTAGACAGTCTTCATAAGCACTAATGAATTTGGCAGTACAGAGTTTATTCAGCTATTCTGGTGAACATGAATTTGATGGCTTGGTTTCCTTCAAAAGCACTAATGGATTCTGTAGTGCAGAGTTCATTCAGCTGTCATGGGGAAGGTGAGTTTGGTTTTGCCAGATTTACAAGCTGAAGAGAATCTTTCCCCCTAAATGCCTTTGACCTTTGCTTATTTTGACAGATCTATGAGCTACTGAGAGAGTTATTGCTTTTTTAGGTGCCTTTTCAATTGATGTTTACTTTAAGAGCCCTACGAGCTTCTGCTGGACTTCCAAATGTTACTATAGAGGTTGTGAATTCTGTTCATTAAGTGGAAACTGGATGACTGGACAGCTCGGTGGATAGGATATTGGTATGTAGATAGGCTGGAAAATTGGGCGGGGATCCTGGATTCAGGATTCAATCCTGGACCGGGGAGCGGCGCGGGCTTGGAGGGCCGAAGGGCCTGTTCCTGTGCTGTATTGTTCTTTGTTCTTTGACTGGGTTTGGGGTTGTTAAGGGGTGAGGGTGAGGGGGCCTTGCGCTGATCTGAAGAATTGAACAGATGTATCTGGGAATGCAGGCGGGCTCTTTCACTTGGTCTGTTTGGCACCAGTCGACCCCTGTCTCTGCCTCAGGCCCTCCGCCTCTGGCATTGACTGTAGGAGATGTTGACTGTACAGAGTAGAAAATGAAACTAAGGCTGGAACCAATGACATCACCCTCAAATCATGTGACCGGCTCTTAAAGCAAGCATGCAATCACTAAATACATAACAGGTGTGATCAGCTTTCCAGCATTCTGTTAATCAATGCTATGATGTGTCACTAAGATAAAAGCAAAATACTGTGGATGCTGGATTCTGGAACAGCACTTTCTGTCTGTGCTGTGTCACTGTGGCTGTGGTACTTTGTCTTCCCCTGGATCTATCTTTGATTTAGCACAATGCATCTTTTTCTCTGTGGTCCTGCCTACTTATGGATCCACTGTCACCTGTCTCAGTGTCATTAGCACATTTGCAAAGATTTCTTTCCCTCTTTCGCAGCTTTGAATCGGGAGGTTATCGGGTCGTATCCCACTCTAGAGACGCAAGTACAAAAATCGAGGCTGATGCTACAGTGCTGCAATGTTCTTTTGATCAGGGCCTTGTCTGCTCTCTCCAGTGGATGTGAAAGATCCCATGACATTATTTAGAAGAAGCACTGGTGCCCTGACCAATATTGATCCTTCAACCAACATCACTACAACAGATGATCTAGAATTAACCGTGCACAAATCGACTGCCACATTTTCTAAAACATAGCAGTGACTGCATTAAAACAAAGTGCTCTGTTGGCTGTAAAGCACTTGGGACAAATGGAGGTTGTGAAAGGCACTATATACATCCAAAGATGTGCAGGTTTGGTGGATTGGCCATGATCAGTATGCGGGATTAGGCCAGGGGTTTGGGCCTAGTAGGGTGCACTGCTGCCTCACAGCGTCAGGGACCCGGGTTCGATTCCCGGCTTGGGTCACTGTCTGTGTGGAGTTTGCATGTTCTCCCCGTGTCTGTGTGGGTTTCCTCCAGGTGCTCCGGTTTCCTCCCACAGTCTGGAAGACGTGCTGGTTAGGTGCATTGGCCATGCTAAATTCTCCCTCAGTGAACCCGAACAGGCGCCGGAGTGTGGTGACTCGGGGATTTTCACAGTAACTCCATTGCAGTGTCAATGTAAGCCTATTGGTGACATTAATAAATAAACTTTAAAAACTTCTTTCAGAGAGTTGGTGCAGACTTGATGGCCAAATGGCCTCTTCTGCACTATAAGGATTCAATGACATGCAATCCTTTTTTCCTATGGTTACCTGTACTCTGCCAAAAGGCATGAGAGAGCCATCTTATCTCTTATCTACATCAGACTCCTGGTGATATTAACCATAATTATGGAGCCACCTTTTAAGTGCTCCAGTTTTCCCTGTCACCACCCTCTGCTCGATGACTGACATTGCATGGCCTCACTTCCTACCTGACATCAAATTGTAGAGTGACATGAGCTTCTTCCAGCTCAGTACTGGCTGCACTGAGGCAGGTACTGTCCGATCCCTGACAGAAAAGTTGTCCCTCAGCCCCTGGATCCGCCACCTCACCTCTCTCAAGAGCTTTTTCTCGGCTGAACCTGACCTTGAGGGGACAAAGTAGAAAGGGTTGAGAGCTTCAAGTTTTTAGGTATCCAGATCACCAACAACCTGTCCTGCCCCCCCCCCCCCCCCGCCCCCCAATGCAGACACTATAGTTAAGAAAGCCCACCAATGCCTCTACCTTCTCAGAAGACTAAGGAAATTTGGCATGTCAGCTGCAACTCCCACCAACCTTTACAGATGCATCATAGAAAGCATTCTTTCTGCTTGTATCACAGCTTGGTATGGGCTCCTGCTCTGACCAAGACCGCAAGAAACTACAAAAGGTCGTGAATGTAGCCCAATCCATTACGCAAACCAGCCTTCTATCCATTGACTCTGTCTATACTTCCCGCTGCCTCGGCAAAGCAGCCAGCATAATCAAGGACCTCACACACCCCGGACATACTTTCTTCCACCTTCTTCTGTCGGGAAAAAGGTACAAAAGTCTGAGGTCACGTACCAACCGACTCAAGAACACCTTCTTCCCTACTGCTGTCAGATTTTTGAATGACTTTGTATTAAGAACATAAGAACTAGGAGCAGGAGTAGGCCATCTGGCCCCTCGAGCCTGCTCTGCCATTCAATAAGATCATGGCTGATCTTTTCGTGGACTCAGCTCCACTTACCCGCCCGCTCACCATAACCCTTAATTCCTTTACTGTTCAAAAATTTATCTATCCTTGCTTTAAAAACATTCAATGAGGTAGCCTCAACTGCTTCACTGGGCAGGGAATTCCACAGATTCACAATCCTTTGTGTGAAGAAGTTCCTCCTCAACTCAGTCTTAAATCTGCTCCCCCTTATTTTGAGGCCATGCTCCCTAGTTCTAGTTTCACCTGCCACTTGAAACAACTTCCCTGCTTCTATCTTATCTATTCCCTTCATAATCTTATATGTTTCTATAAGATCTCCCCTCATTCTTCTGAATTCCAGTGAGTATAGCCCCAGTCTACTCAGTCTCTCCTCATAAGCCAACCCTCTCAACTCCAGAATCAACTTAGTGAATCTCCTCTGCATCCCCTCCAGTGCCAGTACATCCTTTCTCAAGTAAAGAGACCAAAACTGTACACAGTACTCCAGGTGTGGCCTCACCAGCACCTTCTACAGCTGCAACATAACCTCGCTGTTTTTAAACTCCATCCCTCTAGCAATGAAGGACAAAATTCCATTTGCCTTCTTAATTACCTGCTGCACCTGCAAACCAACTCCTTGAGATTCCTCCACAAGGACACCCAGGTTCCTCTGCACAGCAGCATGCTGCAATTTTTTACCATTTAAATAATAGTCCAGTTGATCTTTAAGTTGATCTTTCTCTACACCCACACTATGACTGTAACACTACATCCTGCACTTTCTCGTTTCTTTGTCTATGAACGATGTGCTCTGTCTGTATAGCGCGCAAGAAACAATATTTTTCATTGTATGTTAATACATGTGACAATAAGAAATCAAATTTTAAACCCCACATCCGAGGCCTTGGTTTGGGGTCTCGGCTGAAAGGCGGCACTCTCTCAGTACTGTAGTGATTATTTTTTGTGCTCAAGCCCTGGAGTGGGACTTGAACTTGGAACCTAGTGATTGAGAGCTGAGCCTGCTTACCAGCTGAGCCATGGGTGGCACATGATAGACATGCACGATATAGGGCACCTTTCATCTTGTAAAATATCCCAAGACGCTTCACAAAACAAATTTAACCACTAAATAAAAGCAAATTACTGCGGATGCTGGAATCTGAAACCAAAAGAGAAAATGCTGGAAAAACTCAGTAGGTCTGGCAGCATCTGTAAGGAGAGAAAAGAGCTGATGTTTCGAGTCCAGATGACCTTTCGTCAAAGCTTTGACAAAGGGTCATCTGGACTCGAAACGTCAGCTCTTTTCTCTCCTGCTGCCAGACTGCTGAAATTTAACATCAATCCACAGAACAGGACATTGGGACAGATAAGAGCTTGCTCGGAGTGGTAGGACTATCCAGTATCTTACAGGAAGAACAAGAGATTTAGGGAAAGAATTTTGGAGCTTAGGGCTCAAGCAGCTGAAGGCATGGCTGAAGCAGCTAACATCAAGATCCCCATTCTAAGCTTTGCCACGTTGACTCAAAACAGTTTAAGGGAGATGTGCGGGGGAAGATTTTCATGCAGAGAGTGGTGGGTGTCTGGAACGCGCTGCCAGAGGAGGTGGTGGAAGAAGGCACGTTAGTAACATTTAAGAGGCATCTGGATGGGTGCGTGAATAGGGAGGGAATAGAGGGATACAGACCAAGTAAAGAAGGGCAGAAGGTTTTTTTTTTGGTTAGGGCATCATGATCTGCCCGGAGTTGGAGGGCCAAAGGGCCTGTTCCTTTGCCGTACTGTTCTTTATTCTTTTTTTCTAACACTTCTGTGAGTTGCCTTGCGATGTTTTAATTTGCAGAGACGCTTTATAAATGCAAGTTATTGTTCCAAACAGCCTTAAATGCTGCTACATTTCTCCCCACATTAAGTAATAACTCGCTCATGGGGTGGCATTTAATAGAGGTGACAGCGGTCTTTGGTGCCAGCTTGGAGCGCCCGCGTCCTCTTTTTGCTGTGGGGGTGCGGGGGAAGGGAACCGCCTGTCACAAAGTGCCAATCAAGCACACACTTAACAGGGCAGTGGATTGAATCGTGGACCCCGGCTGCAGAGGTTCAGCTCCCTGAGAACTGCTGGCCAATCAGAGGCCTGATTAATTGCCCCACAGCTACCACGTTTGCCATTTGGGGAGGGCGGAGGGGGGCGGGGGGGTATTGTACATTAATCACAGAATCTCTACAGTGCACAAGGAGGCCATTTGGCCCATTGGGCCTGCACCGACAATCCCACCCAGGTCCTATTTGTTTTAGTTTAGGCATCATGATCGGCGCAAGCTTGGAAGCCAAAGGGCCTGTTCCTGTGCTGTACTGTTCTTTGTGCTAACCCCCCTGACACTAAGGGGCAATTTAGCACGGCCAATCAACCTAACCCACACATCTTTGGATTGTGGGAGGAAACCGGGGCACCCGGAGGGAACCCACGCAGACACGGGGAGAACTTGCAAACTCCACACATGAGGTGGAGGTGCCGGCGTTGGACTGGGCACACAGTCCAACACTCCACACAGGCAGTGACCCTCGGGTGGAATCGAACTCGGGTCCCTGGTGCTGTGAGGCAGCCACCTCACACCGCGCCACCGTGCCACCCCGATTAAATTCCACCTCATGGTGTACATCAGAAATGTTTCAGGGGAGCGCTGAGGATAACGACCTTGTATCATATTCCTCAGCTTTCCAATATATTTGTATTCCATTAATTGCATTGTGTTAATCAAAGATTTGCCAATTGTTTTACAAGTCAGCACGCGGCCCCTTTCTAGAGCTGGCCAATTTTAATTGCAATTTTCTTGTAACTAACTCTGGTCCGTTTCATTTATTTTGTTTCCACCTTGCAAAGGAAAATGCAATTCAACATGATTAGCAACTGGGCACACAGCACAGGGAAGGTGTGTGACATGCAATTGCTGGTAGGGTCAGCCCCACTCTATGGGTATCAGAGACTGGACTCTCCACTTGCCGCCTCTCTGCATCACCTCCCTGGCCCCCCCGGCCCCCTTCCGTTTGATGGTTCCTGATGCGATATTGATTCCCTGCAACAATAACACAACGTGTGCTGTTCGCTCACTCACTCTGCTGTGCCTTCGCTGCAAAAACACAGTGTTCAGCACTTTGCTACGCGACCAGCGAACGCAATTCTTTGTCAGTGGCCCGCGGGGAATTGATGTTTTTCTTGCCGAGTGAATAGGTACATTGTGGCACTGATTTGTACTGCAGATTGTGATGCAGAGGTTGTTATTCTACTTCCATAGAAATACAAAGAAATCTTTTTTGTTTAAATTTAGAACCGCAGTCCCAAGGTTAGCAAGCTCGGACATTGTCAAAATTGGAAAGAGTTGGCATGTAAATGGGATAGATTAAGGCACAAGTGGTCATGGTGAATTGAAGCTTCAAAGCCCTGTAGATGTTATTAGGACTGGAGGGATGACAGAGTGGGGGGGGGGGGAAAGTAGGCATTTATGTTAGTCTTGATATCAAGGTAATAAAGATGTCAGTGAAAGAAAGGTAGATGTGCATTTCTGTAGCACCTAGTACAACCTCGGGTTGTGTTGAAACATTATTTTTCAGGCAATCAGTACTTGGTCCTTCATTGTAATCTCAGCCACAGTATTGTTAGGTCCAGCAGAGAGGACCAACAGCATGTCAGGGATCAGATTAGAAATCCCAAGGTATATTAAGAAGTTACAGTAAGAAGTCTCACAACACCAAGTTAAAGTCCAACAGGTTTATTTGGAATCACAAGCTTTCGAAGCACTGCGCCTTCATCTAGAACATAGAACATAGAACATTACAGCGCAGAACAGGCCCTTCGGCCCACGATGTTGCACCGACCAGTTAAAAAAAACAAAAAAAAACTGTGACCCTCCAACCTAAACCAATTTCTTTTCGTCCATGAACCTATCTACGGATCTCTTAAACGCCCCCAAACTAGGCGCATTTACTACTGATGCTGGCAGGGCATTCCAATCCCTCACCACCCTCTGGGTAAAGAACCTACCCCTGACATCGGTTCTATAACTACCCCCCCTCAATTTAAAGCCATGCCCCCTCGTGCTGGATTTCTCCATCAGAGGAAAAAGGCTATCACTATCCACCCTATCTAAACCTCTAATCATCTTATATGTTTCAATAAGATCCCCTCTTAGCCGCCGCCTTTCCAGCGAAAACAATCCCAAATCCCTCAGCCTCTCCTCATAGGATCTCCCCTCCATACCAGGCAACATCCTGGTAAACCTCCTCTGCACCCTCTCCAAAGCCTCCACATCCTTCCTGTAATGTGGGGACCAGAACTGCACACAGTACTCCAAGTGCGGCCGCACCAGAGTTGTGTACAGTTGCAACATAACGCTACGACTCCTAAATTCAATCCCCCTACCAATAAACGCCAAGACACCATATGCCTTCTTAACAACCTTATCTACTTGATTCCCAACTTTCAGGGATCTATGCACACATACACCTAGATCCCTCTGCTCCTCCACACTATTCAAAGTCCTCCCGTTAGCCCTATACTCAACACATCTGTTATTCCTACCAAAGTGAATTACCTCACACTTCTCCGCATTAAACTCCATCCGCCACCTCTCGGCCCAACTTTGCAACCTGTCTAAGTCTTCCTGCAAACTACGACACCCTTCCTCACTGTCTACCACACCACCGACTTTGGTGTCATCAGCAAATTTGCTAATCCACCCAACTATACCCTCATCCAGATCATTAATAAATATTACAAACAGCAGTGGCCCCAAAACAGATCCCTGAGGTACACCACTTGTAACCGCACTCCATGATGAATATTTACTATCAACCACCACCCTCTGTTTCCTATCCGCTAGCCAATTCCTGATCCAATTTCCTAGATCACCCCCAATCCCATACATCTGCATTTTCTGCAGAAGCCTACCATGGTGAACCTTATCAAACGCCTTACTAAAATCCATATATACCACGTCCACTGCCTTGCCCCCATCCACCTCCTTGGTCACTTTCTCAAAAAACTCAATAAGGTTAGTAAGGCACGACCTACCTGCCACAAAACTATGCTGACTATCACCTATCAATTCATTACTCTCCAAATAACTATAAATCCTATCCCTTATAATTTTTTCCAACATCTTGCCGACAACAGAAGTGAGACTCACCGGTCTATAATTCCCGGGGAAGTCTCTGTTCCCCTTCTTAAACAATGGGACAACATTCGCTAACCTCCAATCTTCTGGTACTATACCAGAGGCCAACGACGACCTGAAGATCAGAGCCAGAGGCTCTGCAATCACATCTCTTGCCTCCCAGAGAATCCTTGGATAAATCCCATCCGGACCAGGGGATTTATCTATTTTCAGACCCTCCAGAATATCCTGCACATCCTCCTTATCAACTGTAATACTGTCTATTCTACTCCCTTGCAACCCAGTGTCCTCCTCAGCTATATTCATGTCCCCTTGCGTGAACACCGAAGAGAAATATTGGTTCAATGCTTCACCAATCTCCTCCGGTTCCACACATAACTTCCCTCTGCCATCTATAACTGGCCCTAAACTTGCCCTAACCAACCTTCTGTTCTTGACATACCTATAGAACGCCTTAGGATTCTCTTTAACCCTATCCGCCAAAGTCTTCTCATGTCCCCTTTTAGCCCTTCTAAGCTCGCTCTTCAACTCCCTCTTAGCCAATCTAAAGCTTTCTAGTGCACTACCCGAGTGCTCACGTCTCATCCGAACATAAGCCTCCTTTTTCTTTTTAACCAACAAAGAAACTTTTTTGGTGCACCACGGTTCCCTAGCCCTACCAATTCCTCCTTGCCTGACAGGGACATACCTATCACAGACTCGCAGTAGCTGCTCCTTGAAAAAACTCCACATGTCGGACGTTCCCAGTCCCTGTAATCTCCTAGTCCAACCTATGTTTCCTAATTCTCTCCTAATAGCCTCATAATTACCCTTCCCCCAGCTAAAACCACTGGCCCGAGGTTCATGCCTATCCCTTTCCATCACTAAGGTGAACGTAACCGAATTGTGGTCACTATCACCAAAATGCACACCAACTTCCAAGTCTAGCACCTGGTCTGGCTCATTTCCCAGCACCAGATCCAATATAGCCTCACCTCTAGTTGGCCTGTCTACATACTGAGTCAAAAAACCTTCCTGCACGCTTTGAACAAAAACTGACCCCTCTAACGAGCTAGAGCTATAACAATTCCAGTCAATATTAGTCAAGTTAAAATCCCCCATAACAATTGCCCTATTACTTTCACTCCTAAGCAGGATTGACTCCGCAATCCTTTCCTCAACCTCTCTAGAACTTTTAGGAGGTCTATAAAAGACTCCCAACAGGGTGACCTCTCCTCTCCTATTTCTAATCTCCGCCCATACTACCTCAACAGATAAGTCCTCATCAAACCTCCTCTCTGACACTGTGATACAATCTCTGATCAATAATGCTACCCCTCCCCCTCTTCTACCTCCTTCCCTACTTCGACTAAAACATTTGAACCCCGGGACCTGCAGCATCCATTCCTGCCCCTGCTCTATCCATGTCTCTGAAATAGCCACAACATCGAAGTCCCAGGTACTGATCCACGCTGCAAGTTCACCCACTTTATTGCGAATACTCCTGGCATTGAAGTATACACATTTCAAACCCTGCTCCACCCCACCTCTGCAATGCCGTGCATTGCAGTCCCCATCCATGCATCCCTCACTTTCAGCCCCACTACTCAGGATCCCTCCCCCCCCCCGAATCAGTTTAAACCTCCCTGCATGGCCTTAGCAAATTTACCCCCCAGGATATTGGTCCCCTTCTGATTAAGGTGTAGACCATCCTTCTCATAGAGAAGGATCTATGTACCTGTAAAAGCTTGATTGCCTGTAAGGACTCGCATTTCAACCGTCATCTTGCAGTTGTGTCTTTTTCTATATATGCCGTGTTTGTGAAACTTACCTCTCCACTCACCTGATGAAGGGGCAGTGCTCTGAAAGCTCATGATTCCAAATAAACCTCTTGGACTTTAACCTGGTGTTGTGAGACTTCTTACCGTGTCCACGCCAGTCCAACGCCGGCATCTCCATATTATGAAGTTAGACAAAATCCCAACTTTTTTTATTTTTGGCATTAGTATGAGGAGGAGGTGCTTCACTCCAGGTGTGATTCTATTGACACACTAGGGGAGCTTTTATCAAAACAAACTTTTTTTAACAATACGGTTTATCTATAACGAATGAATTAGCTTAACTTTTACCAATTGAAACACTTAAACATGACCAGATGCAATTCTTAACTGCTGACCTATCTCTATAAGTTCCAGTTTAAGCAAGATTCCTCATAGACTTAAATTCCTCTTTGAAATCAGTTAGCAAACAGCACACGCTTACATGTTGGTATGTGGGCTGCCAGTCTGCAAGCCTTTGAACGCTTCTGAAAACAGAGAGACACCTGTCCCCTGACACTCAAACAGAGAGAGCGACCTCTGGCTTCTTTCAGGATCAAACAGAAAACTAAACTGTTTTTCCTGTAAGCTTATTTCCACCCGTTCACACGACCCTGTCTCTTATAAATCAACCTAATTTAAACCCTACTCTGAAACCCAGGGAAAAAAACAAAAATAAATAACAATGCATTAGCTCAGATTAAAACAAACACCCCATTAGCGAAGATCAATTATTCTCCTGCATTCTCAGCATGGAGCTGCCTGGTTTTCAGACAGATCGGCACCAGGTAAGGCAGAGCTGAATTTTAAACATACCCCTCACAAGAAACATGATATAAATACACTACTTAAAGCTACAGTATTGTCCCAAGTGTCTCAGCTAAACATCTGATCCAAAACACAACACATCTGACACTTCTGAACTGCCTTATTCATTATTCCAAATATATCAGTTATAATTCAGGTCAGAAAATCCAGAGTGTTTTGTGGAGTCCGCCTGGATCATATGTTTTGCACTTTGAATTTGGCTAAGGTGAGCATGAGATGTTTCACTTCAGGTATGATTCAACTGACCCACTAAAGAGCTTTTATCAAACAAAGTTTATTGAAGAATACAGTTAATATGTATAGAAAGAAAATTAGCAATACCTTTTACCAATTACAAACAAGAGAAAAAAATGGTCATGGTATAGTGTAACCCCTAACAGGTAAACACCATTCCAACAAAACAAATCCCATCAACAAAACCTTTGCCACAGGTTTAATACATAAAATACCCACGTGATGCTGGAACTTAGACTTTTAGGTGGAGAATTGAAACTCTGACTTCCCAGCCTTGTAACTTCCAGCAGCCCTCTGGATATACACACAGAACAGCTTGAAGTAAAACACGAAGGAGCGAGAGACTCTCGGCCAACCAACCACCAACTGCAGATATTCCATTCCAGGAAGGCCAGGAACCTTGCTTTCAGCTAACAGCGGACTCTATAATACCAGGGAGAGAGAGAGAGAGAGAGAAACACTGCTTGCGATCTGATGTCCAGCCCCTTCTAAACTAAAACTGAAAATGACCCCTTAGATTTTCCCTGGGGAGGAATCACCTGGCTTTGACTTGTCAATCAATTTCCCCCCTCACAATGCAGGGCCATAAAAGATCCCAGAGTAAGAATAAACAGAACCCCATTTAAGCCATTGAAGCAGCAATAAAAGAAATTCTAGCCTGAAAAAGCCTGCTTACAACTGCAGCGAACATTTAAAAAAATACTTAAATGTGCACTAATGTCACACAGTCTACATGCCGTTCCCCCTCCTTGTGGTGAGATTCAGACTCTTCCTCTGGTCTCCTCCTCCACTCTTTCAAGCTGTAATTCTTCACCTTTTGTCTGCTTCTCGCTCCCACCTTCCAGGTTTTGTGCTCAAGTTGCTGGAGTTGGGCTTGAACCCAGGACCTGGTGCTATCCACTGAGCCATAATGTCATCGAGAGGTGGAAGTAGGAGGAAGAATGTGTGGGGAGGGCTGTTTGGAGTTTAGGAGAAACGGGAGAGGGACAAGTCAGAGGGATAATGTGCTTAAATGGAAGAAAGGCTGCAATTTGGTGTTGGGGTGTGAGGAGCAAAAAAGAGGTTAGTGGTTATAGTTGAGGGAACAAACGGCTAAAACCTCAAACCTGTGGCCCCTATTAGATGAATGTTTCCTCTTCCTGTCGAGAAACAAGGTTTTCACATAAAATGATGACTGACTAGTCTTAGTGGCCATGTCTAACAGAGTATGATGCTGCCTAATGTGGCACTCGGACGCTCAGACAAGAGCGACATACGAGATGATGAAACGATAAATTGATATTGCGTGAAGGGGTGAATTTTTGAGATGGCGATTAGGGTGATTAGGAATGGGGGGAGGGAGATTTATCATGGATCACAGGCCTCTTATAAATGCCAACCTTGGTGTCAAAAGGAAAATAGTTTTAGTCTGCAGCCCAAATGATTATCTCACTTGGTGAGTTTGCAAAAAATACATCCACGGGTGGAATTTTCCATCAGTTGGATTTTCCATTCCTGCTGAAGTCAATGGATTTTTGAATGGCTCACTGTATGTTCCAGCCCCACCCTCTCAGTGATGGGACCATAAAATTCAGCCCCATGTTTAAGCATTCTGGTTGTTTTATCACCTTGAAAGCTTTATCAGAATACACAACACTGTGGTTTGGCAGAGATACTTCCTTTTTCCAGCTGTGATCCTTTTATGCTCGCTGGTTGACTTCCACAGTCAGAGAGAGAGATTTTAGATTTTCCTGGTTACTTCCTGAAAGTTTTGGAAAGAGTAGAGAAGAGGTTTACCAGGGTGTTGCTCGGTATGGAGGCTATTGACTATGAGGAGAGATGAAATAAACTGGGATTGTTCTCCCTGGAAAGACAGAGGCTGAGGGGTGACCTGATAGAAGTTTATTAAATTATGAGCGGTCCAGTTAACGTGAACAGTTGGGAGCTTTTTCCCAGGGCAGAAGTGACAATTACAAGAGAGCACAAGTTCAAGGTAAGGGGGAAAATGTTCAGTGGAGATGTGCGGGGGAGGTTTTTTACGCAGAGAGTGGTGGGAGCCTGGAATGCACTGCTTAGTGATGTGGTTGAGGCAGTTACAATAGCAACATTTAAGACTTATCTGGATCAACACATGAACAGAGGGAATAGAGGGATACAGGCGGTTGGTCTAGATAGGACAACATGATCGACGCAGGCTTGGAGGGCTGAAGGGCCTGTTCCTGTGCTGTACTGTTCTTTGTTCTACTGCTTCTGGTACACCTTCAGTGTGGAAAACTGACTGCTTTTCCTCGCAGTGCATACACACACGTATACACACACTCTCACACACACACGTATACACACACGTATACACACACTCACACACTCACTCACACACACTTCATTGTGTAGTCGAACTCGGATTCCACTCATCCGTCTGGGGCAGCCAGCATGCCCAGAACATTTTAGATGAGATGGCCATTATGTTCCTTTGCAATTACCACAGTTGAAAACACAGGGAGGGATCCCACTGTCTCTTAGAGAAACACCCTGCAGTCATTCCTGTCAGTGGCTAGCTGTACATTCTCAACCATTTTCGGGGTTTGTGTATCTTTTAAAATATAAACCTTCGGTCTTTTTAAAGTTCAATATTTCTGTGTATAATTTGATTATGGTTTTTTCCTCCATCATCAAAATAGGAAGAGTAGTGCAGGAAATGTTGCAGGCCTGTGATTTCTTTTTGAAGAAATAAAGGTTGCGTGCGGGCCTATGAGGGTGGGTTCGCAGTGGCTTGCCCATTTCTTTGGCTTCACTCCAGTTGATGTGTAGCTGAACCCTGCAGCAAAAAACTTGGCTTGGTTCTTCAAATAGGTGGGAAAAGGTCAGCCCAAATTCTTAGCGTTCTGACTGGATCTCAGGTAGTCTCTCTCTCTCTCTCCTCCAAAAATGTGTCTGATTAAATGTCCCCTATTGGAAACATGTGTTCTGTCATGTGACCATGATATTTGATTTTCATCGTCCTCACAACAGTTTCTGATGATTTGATTTGATTTATTATTGTCACATGAAAAGTATTGTTTTTTGCGCGCTATACAGACAAAGCATACCGTTCATAGAGAAGGAAAGGAGAGAGTACAGAATGTAGTGTTACAGTCATAACTAGGGTGTAGAGAAAGATCAACTTAATGCAAGGTAGGTCCATTCAAAAGTCTGACGGCGGCAGGGAAGTAGCTGTTCTTGAGTCAGTTGGTACATGGCCTCAGACTTTTGTATCTTTTTCTCGATGGAAGTAGGTGGAAGAGAGAATGTCTGGGGTGCGTGCTATCCTTAATTATTCTGGCATTGAGTCACAATTGTGTTCAATTTTCATCCATTCATATTTCCTTGTGATAGCATGTATTTCTTTTCAGACGCATTCTTTGGAATTCCACTCCATAGTTGGAGCCCATTGTGAATTAGATTTTTGAACAAGGACAGAAAATGTTAACATTTGTTTTGTAATGTCTTCTCATTGAAATGTCCTGATAGATCACTTGCATTTTAATGTCTTGTCCAACCATGTCAGCAAGCTTCTAGGGCCTTGTATAGTTTCATGTATATTGACGGAAAATAAGAGGTCACCTGACCTCTCAACTCCATGCTTGTTTCAACAGCAGAGTGGCCGTTCTCCATTTTGTTTTGAGGTGAAATGTTAATTTCAAATAAATTCATGAATCCATATTGTGTGAGTAGGATGCACCTTGGATCTTTCCCCAACTCCAATAAATTTATTTTGAACGAAGGATATATTTCCTAATAATTATCACTGACGTGTAGGGGGTCTGAAAGGGGTCTGTAGCGAGCAGACAGGCTCTCCAGCTGCAGGCATTCAGAACTTAGACAATGCTTCAATTTTCCTGCAATTCATCAGGAATTGGAAAAACACAGCGCAGGACGAGCAAGACTGAAGAGATTGTCGAGGAAGACAAGAGTAAATTGAGAAGTCAGGGTTTGGTGAAGCTATGTTCGGGTATTAGAAGTCTCTATTGTGGGGACGGATGGAATGAATCTCAACGTTGGCCATGGAAGAGGGCAAGAGGTGTGAAGTATTTAAGCAGTTGTGGTTGTGGTTACCACTAAGAGCTACGTTAATTCTGCTTCTCAGGAACCTGTGCAGCACACACTAATAACACAGCAAAACAACATGTTTGATACTTAATCTGACTCTTTGAGCCGTGCTTCCATACACAAAGAACAGTACAGCACAGGAACAGGCCTTTCGGCCCACCAAGTCTGCGCCGACACAGATACCTCTCTAATCTAATATTTTCTTGCCTCTACATGGTCCATATCCTTCTATTCCCTGCCTATTCATGTATCTATCCAGATGCCTCTTGAACTTTGTCATAGAATCTGCTTCCACCATCTGCTCCGGCAGCGCGTTCCAGGCATTCACCACCCTCTTGTCCCTTACATCCCTTTTAAACTTTTCCCCTCTCGCTTTCAACCTATTATGCCCCCAAGTAATTGACCCTTTGACCCTGAGAAAAATGATTCTGGCTATCCACTCGATCCAAGCCTGTCCAAGCGGTGGCACAGTGGTTAGCACCGCTGCCTCACAGCGCCAGGGACCCGGGTTCAATTCCGTCCTTGCGTCACTGTCTGTGTGGAATCTGCACGTTCTCCCCGTGTCTGCGTGGGTTTCCTCCGGGTGCTCCGGTTTACTCCCACACTCCAAAGATGCGCAGGTTAGGTTGATTGGCCATGCTAAATTGCCCCTTAGTGTCAGGGGGACTAGCTCGGGTAAATACATGGGGTTACGGGGACAGGGTCAGGGTGGGATTGTTGTCGGTGCAGGCATGATGGGTCAAACGACCTCCTTCTGCACTGTAGGGATTCTATGATAATCTTGTAAACCTCTATCAGGTCCCCCCTCATCCTCCAACGCTCCAATGGAAACAATCCACGTTTGCGTAGCAGCCAGTATATCCCTTGCTAGTTATCACCCTTTCTGTTGGGGAGCAATGTAAATACTGTGAGATATCACTGATTTCAGAAAAGAGAGGGTATCTGTGGAACTATCAGTGCTGGTTAGTGTTGAATGCTGACAGACACTGGGCAATGAAGGCTGATTCATGTCAGCCCATTGTAAGGTTTATTTAGCCCTGCAGGGTTGACCCGTAGGCGCAGCACCCGGGAAAAATAAAACAACAATCGAACCGTCACTCCACAACGCTTAGACGAAGCAGACGCTGACCTGCGCCCTTACTCAGTCCGCCTTACTTCAATCCCTCACTCTTCGATAGACGTTTATGGCCTTCTGACATGGCCAGGCAAGCCTTTTAGTTACATAGCTGTCACTATTTATGGTCAATCGTGGTTTAAAGAAAAGATCCATCATGTCTTGCTCAAGGGAACCAAGGATAGACATTAAACATGACCTTAGCAGCATTGCCCGCATCCTAGATCAAACTGCAGGAATGAGATAGCACTCTTTGGGGGCACCGTTATGTCAACTTGCATGGAGGAATTAAAACAACCTCTGTCAAAGTAGAACGAGCGATCTTACACTGAAATGAATTCTTCATGTGAAAAATGTCTGGTTTCCACATTTTTATGGAGCCTCAGGAAGGGAGGGGGCAGTGCCATTTTTTATGGAGTGTCGTCTCTACATAGAACATTACAGCGCAGTACAGGCCCTCGATGTTGCGCTGACCAGTGGAACCAATCTAAAGCCCCTCTAATCTACACGATTCCAATATCATCCATATGTTTATCCATAGAACCATAGAAAATTACAGCTCAGAAACAGGCCTTTTGGCCCTTCTTGTCTGTGCCGAACCATTTTTTGCCTAGTCCCACTGACCTGCGCTTGGACCATATCCCTCCACACCCCTCTCATCCATGAACCCGTCCAAGTTTTTCTTAAATGTTAAAAGCATTTACCACTTTATCCGGCAGCTCATTCCACACTCCCACCACTCTCTGCGTGAAGAAGCCCCCCTAATATTCCCTTTAAACTTTTCTCCTTTCACCCTTAACCCATGCCCTCTGGGTTTTTTCTCCCCTAACCTCAGCGGAAAAAGCCTGCTTGCATTCACTCTATCTATCCCCATCAAAGTCTTATACACCTCTATCAAATCTCCCCTCAATCTTCTACGCTCCAGGGAATAAAGTCCCAACCTATTCAATCTCTCTCTGTAACTCAGCTTCTCAAGTCCCGGCAACATCCTTGTGAACCTTCTCTGCACTCTTTCAATCTTATTTACATCCTTCCTGTAACTAGGTGACCAAAACTGTACACAATACTCCAAATTCGGCCTCACCAATGCCTTATATAACCTTACCATAACACTCCAACTTTTATACTCGATACTCCGATTTATAAAGGCCAATGTACCAAAGGCACTCTTTACGACCCTATCCACCTGTGACGTCACTTTTAGGGAATTCTGTACCTGTATTCCCAGATCCCTCTGTTCAACTGCACTCTTCAAAGTCCTACCATTTACCCTGTACGTTCTACTTTGGTTTGTCCTTCCAATATCTCTCACTTGTCTGTGTTAAATTCCATTTGCCATTTTTCAGCCCATTTTTCTAGTTGGTCCAAATCCCTCTGCAAGCTTTGAAAACCTTCCTCACTGTCCACTACACCTCCAATCTTTGTATCATCAGCAAACTTGCTGATCCAATTGACCACATTATCATCCAGATCATTGATATAGATGACAAACAACAATGGACCCAACACCGATCCCTGCGGCACACCACTAGTCACAGGCCTCCACTCAGAAAAGCAATCCTCCACAACCACTCTCTGGCTTCTTCCATTGAGCCAGTGTCTAATCCAATTTACTACCTCCCCATGTATACCTAGCGACTGAACCTTCCTAACTAACCTCCCATGAGGGACCTTGTCAAAGGCCTTGCTGAAATCCAGGTAGACAACATCCACCGCCTTCCCTTCATCCACTTTCCTGGTAACCTCTTCGAAAAACTCTAATAGATTGGTCAAACATGACCTACCACGCACAAAGCCATGTTGACTCTCCCTCATAAGTCCCTGTCTATCCAAATATTTGTAGATCCTATCCCTTATCACACCTTCCAATAACTTGCCCACCACCAACGTCAAACTTACTGGCCTATAATTTCCCGGATTTCTTTTGGAACCTTTTTTAAACAACGGAACAACATGAGCCACCCTCCAATCATCCAATAACCATTTGAATGCTCTTAATGTTGACGAGTCCACCACTGCTGCAGGCAGGGCATTCCACGCCCTTACTACTCTCTGAGTAAAGAACCTACCTCTAACATCTGTCCTATATCTCTCACCCCTCAATTTAAAGCTATGTCCCCTCGTGCTAGCCATCACCATCCGAGGAAAAAGGCTCTCACTATCCACCCTATCTAATCCTCTGATCATCTTGTATGCCTCTATTAAGTCACCTCTTAACCTTCTTCTCTCTAACGAAAACAACCTCAAGCCCCTCAGCCTTTCCTCATATGATTTTCCCACCATACCAGGTAACATCCTGGTAAATCTCCTCTGCACCCTTTCCAACATTTCCACATCGTTCCTATAATGCGGTGACCAGAACTGTACGTAATACTCCAATGCACCAGAGTTTTGTACAGTTGCAGCATGACCTCCTGGCTCCGAAACTCAATCCCTCTACTAATAAAAGCTAACACACCGTACCCCTTCTTAACAACCCTATCAAGCTGGGTGCCAACTTTCAGGGATCTATGCACATGGACACCCAGATCCCTCTGTTCATCCATACTACCAAGTGTCTTACCATTAGCCCAGTACTCTGTAATCCTGTTACTCCTTCCAAAGTGAATCACCTCACACTTTTCCGCATTAAACTCCATTTACCACCTCTCAGCCCAGCTCTGCAGCTTATCTATGTCCCTCTGTAACCTGCCACTTCCCTCCGCACTGTCTACAACTCCACCGACTTTAGTGTCATCCGCAAATTTACTAATCCATCCTTCCACGCCCTCATCCAAGTCATTAATAAAAATGACAAACAGCAGTGGCCCCAAAACAGATCCTTGCGGTACACCACTAGTAACTGAACTCCAGGATGAATATTTCCCATCAACCACCACCCTTTGTTTTCTTACAGCTAGCCAATTCCTGATCCAAACCACTGTTGTGGAGGGCATGGGGGAGGATGTGTTCGTGGCAGGTGGGGAGGTGATGAATTCTGGAAATGGTGAACACAGAGATCCTTTTCAGTTCAACTGAGGGACCTCATAATCATTTTGTTTCCCATGTGAAATCATCAGAGCACAGCAGCAAGGAGGGAAGGCGAGACGGCGACAGATTATTAGCTTGAGTGTCTGGACTCATAGAATCACTACAGTGCAGAAGGAGGTGATTCGGCCCATTGAGTCAGCACCAACAACAATCCCACCCAGGCCCTATTCCCGTAACCACACTTATTTACCCTGCTTGACCCGCTGACACTAAGAGGCAATTCATCATGACCAAGCACTCCCACTCCTCGACCCACAAGCAGTGCTGGAAAAGCACTTGCCTGCTGGGTGTGACAGCTTCCCCCAGGCCTTTAGCTATTGAATTCTCTGTGCCCTGGGAAGCCAGTCCTGTGGCTGTTAAACTCAAAAAGCTCTTAAAACCTGAGCAACATGGTTTCATTTAAATATTATGATCTTCAATCCTTCTCTCAAGAGCTGGTTATTCATTCACCCCCAAACCCATGGGAGCTAAGCCAGCGGGAGGTCTGCTTGCGGCGTTCAGGGCCATGTTTCACATTTTCACCTGTTGCCTACTCCCACCTGTTGAGGGAGCGAATTGGTGTTGTAGTTTAAAAGTCCCCCGCAATGGTTATGAACTATTGTGATTTGGGGGGATGTTGTCATTTGAGAAACAGTGGATGTGTAAGACATGATAAATATTCTGGAGTTTTGCTTAACTTTGGAGTCCTGGTTTCTCAGGGAATCCAGTAGCTAAAGGCATGGGGGAAACTGCCGTATTCAGCAGGCAGACATTTTTACAGCGCTGCTTGTGGGTCGAGGAGATGTTTTGCTTGATTGTTTTTGAGGATGAGGGACATCTTGGGAAATGTAGGCCAGAATTCTCTGATTCCGAAATAGAATTTGACATTCAGTGGAATCTCCGCTCACAGCAGCGGGACCGGAGAATCCCAACCGTGGGCAGGTCGGAGAATTCCGGCCGTAAGTTGCTTGTGTGGAGTCCCTGATCGCAGCCTGTCTGTGGATAGAATGGCTCTGCGTGTCTTGTTGCATGCTGCCTTATGTTTTGTGAAAAACGCGTACGGTCATATTCCTTCGGCACGGTGGCACAGTGGTTAACACTGCTGCCTCACAGCACCAGGGACCCGGGTTCGATTCCCGGCTTGGGTCACTGTCTGCATATTCTCTCCGTGTCTGTGTGGGTTTCCCCGGGTACTCCAGTTTTCTCCCATGGTCCAAAAGATGTGCTGGTTAGGTGCATTGGCCATACTAAATTCTCCCTCAGTGTACCCGAACAGGCGCCGGAGTGTGGTGACTAGGGGATTGTCACACTAACTTCACTGCAGTGTTAATGTAAGCTTACTTGTGACACTAATAAATAAACTTCGCAACTATTTGAACAAATTAAATTTGGATGTATCCTTTTCAGAACAGCCCCTGCTCCCGCGCTTCAGATCTGATCAAATTCTAGCAGAGCTTCCACTGGCCTATGAAATCATTCATTGGCTTTATTTGTCAATATGGAGTGCTTCAATGTACATGCCATCCAGTGTCTTCAATACTGAGGTCGTTAGAAGTGTCATTAATTACTTTGATGCCCGGTTCACACTTGGATGGATTTCATTGGGCGAGTGATGTATTGTTTTGCTCACCAGGGAGAAGAGGGAAACTCAGAGGTAAAACATTAAGGTCAGTCAGCAGTTTATTTCCCCTTCACTCCTTCTCAGTCAACCAGGACGTTCAGTATTGTTTGTGACCAAATACAATAGAC